>NC_080422.1:17120298-18586548 GCF_029873635.1 Malania oleifera
ACCTACTTTATTTGGTGCGATTTAAACACTTAATTACTACTCATTTGATTGGTCATTAAACTAATCCTAAACCAATGAATCAATAATCTTCGTTTACTTTTACTAGAGTTGGGATCAGAAGTTCAGTTATGCAAGTAGAAGGTATCAGCACCCTCTACACACCTGTTCAACGAACGGTGCCTAATTAATTATGAATTATTCTCAAATTAAATTCAATAGCTTTTAATTAACTCTTTTTTTAAAATAAACAAATAAATAACTAAATAAATGAAAAAAAATTAGAAGGAGATTAAAAATCTCTCTGCGATTTAGGAATGTCTAATAAGATCTCCAAATGAGATGATCTTGTTAAATAAACCACCCTCAGAGCTAATACAGGTGAAGTGTAAAGTAGCTCATTGCATTTTTTAAAATCATTTGGACACACCCGGGCAAATAAATTGAAAAAAATCAGGAAATTGGGAACCAACGAGTTTTTAGAAGTATCCCATAATTTGTCCAACATTTATAAAAAATATTTGAGATTTTTTAATATTTTTCTAGAATAAACCGGCAAAAATACCTAAAATAAGACCTTAAGAGACCCTAAAAAACCCCCACACAATAGTCCCATGCTACTTCCTGAATAAACTTAGTGAGACTCCTAAAATAAGATCTCAAGATACCCTGAAAAATCCCAACAGAGTAGCCCCATGTTGCTGCCACGATAAACCTACTAAGACTCTTAAAATAAGACCTCAAGAGGCCCTAAGAAAAAACTCCCAACACAACTGCCCCAAGATATCCCTAATTTGCAGCACACAACAGCCCCAAAACAGTCCTAATTTGCAGCACACAGCAGCCATAAGATAGCCCCAAAACAGCCCTACTTTTTAGCACACAATAACCCCTAAGACAGCCCCAAAATAGCACTAATTTGTAGAACACAGTAGCCCCAAAATAACCCTAATTTGTAGCACACAGCAGCCCCAAAACAGCCCTAATTTTTACCACACAGCAGCCCCAAAACAGCCCTAATTTGCAGCACACAACAGCCCTAAGACAGCTCCAAAACAGCCCTAATTTACAGCACGTAACAGCCCTAAGACAGCCCGAAAACAGCCCTAATTTGCAGCACAGCGGCACTAAGACAGCCCCAAAACAGCCTTAATTTGCAGCACATAGTAGCCTCAAGACAACGCCCTAATTTGTAGCACACAGCAACCCCAAAACAGCCCTAATTTGCTGCACACAGCAGCTCTAAGACAGCCCCAAAACAGCCCTAATTTGCAGCACACAGCTGCCCTATGACAGCCCCAAAATAACCTTAATTTGTAGCACACAATAATCCCAAAACAGCCCTAATTTACAGCACACAACAGCCCCAAAACAGGCAAACCAAACAATTGAAGTGATCTCTAACAACACATAATTGAAACAAATCTCTAATGTTCACAATTATCTCTCATTAATAAAATCAATTACATACATCCCATGAGAACTTTTTAAAGTTGTTGTCTTAACAAGGCTTACCATTCTTATTTTGATGATAACAAATCATGATGTGTTTAATGTGGTTCAAGTGAAAGTTTTTCAGGAAAAAGGTCAAACTTAAAGGTAGTGACAAAACTCAAAACGATGATAAAGCTTATGGATTAAAAAGAGAGATCTTGAAGAGCATGATGATTAAAGATAACTTGATGAAAGTTTAAAGAAAAGATCAGAAACTCAAAATGATGGAAGAATAAGGACTTACTTAAAGATCAAAGGATTAAAGTTTTAAGGATGTTTAAATATAAGTACTTCAAGTTTATTTCAAGTATAAACTTAATTGAAACTCTCATAAAATAAAAAAAAAACTCAGAAATATATTTTTAAGAAAACCCTAAAGAATGTTTTTCAAAATCGAAGAAAAGAAAGGTTTTTGAAAAGGAAAAGTTAAACAGAAGGGCTAGGCGACTGTCCTCTTGTGGCAGGCAACTGCTAAATTAAATGAAAAATTTTTCAAAGAGACAGTAGCATGCCAGGTGACTGCCTAAACATAGTCAGGCGCCTGGGTGATCATGTCAGGTGACTGCCTAAACATAGCCAGGCGCCTGAGTGGTCATGCCAGGCGACTGCCTTGGTTCTGGCAGGGGCTCTGTCAGTATTCTGTGTTGTGAGTTTGTTCTATGACAGGCGACTGTCACTCGAACGTTGGCTTAAGAACTCTAAACGGAAAGATTTTTTAAATGGATTGTTTGGACACTATTATTTTGAAGAATTTGGAAACTACTTCAAGGAAACTTTGAGGGTAAGGAATTACTTTAAAATATCTATAAATAACCTCAAATTTTAAAGATTTTTATACTAAAAAATTTCCAGCAATCAAAGCTCTCAAATTCTCTTGTGTTCATCCATCTTCAACTACTGAGTTATTGCTGATAAAAACTTCAAAATAAAGCCTTCAAAGTCTAAATCTTTCAATACTTTGAAGATATTTGGTTGAGTATTGAGCTTCAAATTCTCTTATATTTGAATTGCTTTGAAGTATTATTGTGTTAAATGTTGTACCAATCTGCTTTGCTGTGAGAGTATTTTCTTGTACACAAACTCTTCTCTATCTTGGTTCTTATTTATAGACGATTCAAGGTTGTAGAACCGTTGAACCAAACGAGGGAATATTGTTTGGAGAGGCAGACTCTAGCCTAACAGAAAGAGTGATTGTAATCGGTATTGTTCCACCTGTCAACGAAACTGAACTAGTGAATCTTTTGATGGTTTGCCAAAGGCGAGGACGTAGGCTGGGTATAAGCCAAACCTCGTAAAATCTTGTCTCTCTTCTTCCTTACTCTTTATTTTTCAGCAATACTTACAACCTGCGTGTATGCTTTAAATTATTAATTCTGAGTGTATGGTTGTTAAATAGACCGGAGGATAATTTGTTTTGGCTTGATCAGCATTGATTGCGGAAACCGAAAGGGACTACGTTAGTTGATCATCCTAAACTTATTAATCTAAAAGTATGTTTAAAAACTAAACACAAAGAAGAATTGTGAGTTTGGAATAAATATAGGGCTTACATAAATTCAGCGTGTTTTATAATTTATTACAGGGCTATTGATACAAAGATCAAGATTTTGAATATCTTGTTGATTGGTTGTGGTTAAATTGTTTTTGTATTTACTTATTGTGATTGTTGATATAAAACAAAGAATTAAACTTGAAATAATTTTAAAATTCCAATTCACTCCCCTCCCCCTCTTGGGAAGCTATTCTAATTTCAAAAGTCATATTTCACCTAGTAAGAAATAATGGAATTCATTGCACTTATGTAGGTCCCTATATTAGTCATAAAAGCTACAACCACTTTTCACCATTTATTCATTCAAGGAGTCATAGAAGGATAACTAGCATACAAAGCATATTAGAACAACTAGAGCATATAACAAATATAATCCAACTGATGGACGGAAGTCATGTTCGCATTCTGGACTTTACCTGATTAGTGATACCTAGGGGGAGGACGCTGATCCGTAGGTTTGGTGCCGCACCAGGGGGGTCTGAAGGGCTTGTTGGTGGCTGGAGTTCTTATGTAATCAAATATATATATATATATATATATATATATGTGTGTGTGTGTGTAATCCATTCATTCAAAACGTTTTTCCATAAGCATCTAATAGAATCATAGTGGTGTACAAAAGAGCATACATGGTATATGAGTTAAACATATGCAAATATCTAGAGCATGTAAAAATTAAATATGAACAACTTCAGCCCAAGCACATACCTCAAGCCTCAGCCATCAAGGCTATTGCATGTTGCTATCATCACACAAGTAGCCTTCACTACTGTCTAAGCCATGAAACCAACGTTAAAAAACTCCAAATAAAAATCCAACTAACCAAAATGAAGAAGGCTGAGTCATGAACAACTTTTCCAAATTTCAGCTCAATCGGATGAGAAATTACCATCCGATCCTCTAGATCAAGCTAAGCACCTCCAATATTGAAGCTGCTGCCGCAATGGGACTGCTACCTAAGTCATGTAACTTAATTCAAAAACCTTCAAATAACAATCCGACTAAGCAAAATAAAGAATGATGAGTCATAAATAACTTATCAAAATTTCAACTCAGTCGAACAACAAATCACCATTCGATCGTCAAGATCAGACTAACTGTGCAGACACATCCAATACTAAATTTTCAGCAAACAATATTCTTCTCTCCCTTACTCTTTCTTAGCTTTCCCAAGGATACATGAAACTCTTTTATTTTTTCTCCTCCTCTCCACTTGTGTGGCCGTCACTACCCTTGTAGATGCCCCCTTCTTATAGGGCTAGGGTTTCGTTCATCATTAAAAGCAAATCAAACCATCTTAGGCAATTTCCTTACTTTCCATGCACATGTTTTCCATTCGCAGAGAGTTTCCATCATAGACTCAACTAGATGTCTCCTACTGATTTCTTTCCATGTAAATCTCAAACAAGTCAACTGAATTAGGAAACAAATCATCCTTCTTTATTGCAAATCATTCAATTTTGAGAAATAAATCATTCAATTTAATTGAATATTCAGGCATATTCCCTTTTATATTTTTCTTGTATTTCACGGTATTTCTTTGATGTATTTCCCTAAAATTTAGTATTCCGCACACCCCCCCCCCCCCCATTTTGGTATTTTTATGAACAATGAGAATGCCTAAATTTTTTATTTTGGGTCCTGGACAAAATAGGGTGTCTACAATATAAAATATAAAAAAAATAGTTCTGTTTTAATATTGCTAGTATATTTAGTTCGTAGGTTGTCTTGAGGCCCATTTGAATCAAGAATTTTGGTTGGGAAAAGGAAAGGAAAGAAAAATAAGAAGGAAACTCACTTTCCAATATATTTTCCTTCTATATCAAATACTATTAAAAACAAAAATTCGTTTTAAAATGATTAAAAATTAGGAAAAATAAAATATAAATGTTGGGTAAAATCATATTTTTATTTATTGATTTGACATTTTTTCCCCGGACTTTTTTTTATAATCAAACATGAAAAAGTAAATTTTTTCATTTGTTGCTGTCAAAAATTGACTACTATTCTCTGACCGTAACCACCTACAAGAAATCAAACAAGAAAGGTTTTGCGGACCCAAGGTGAACTCTAGGAGATTGCTCCGATGGTGAAATCAAGGAGTGTGGGAGATTCAGATTGAAACAGTAAGAAAGCGTTAATGAGAATAAGATATTGACCTCCTCTCAGAGTACTCCTTTTATAGTAGTGGAGGTCATACATCTATTAAACTAAGTGTTTATGGTCAATTATTTGAAAGAGGGAGATTTTGACCTAATTTAAAGATATTTATAATAGAAAATAATAGTGGTTCCTTTGACTTTAATCTTTGATTGATATACCATCCCAGATATTTTCTTCTCTCTTGTTTGTATTTTCAAAGTTCCAAAGAAAGGGATAGAGAAACAGTGTCAAAACAGATTAAACAGCGGAAGGATCCCTAATGAAAGAGCAGAAGGGCCCATTGCGTGATGTTTTGTGCTCCATAAAATGCAAATGGTATCAAAGGATTGATGGTTTGGGAGCCAAGTTGGGTCGGGTGGGGCAAAGGGACACAAATCTAACTGCTAAATACCAAAAGGAGCTTTACTACTTTTCATGGACATCACCAAATTGCACTAGAAAAGCACAAGAGCACTCACCCCTCATTAAATTTTTTGTTTTTGTGGAAATACATAATTGCCCTTTTCCTTTGTTAATTTTTATAAAGGTTCATTTAAATCAAGAATTTTATTTGGGAAAAAAAAAAGGAGGGGAAAAAATTATTTTTCATTGTATTCTGCTGCAATACTATTAAAAATAAAAGTTTATTTTAATATGATTAAAATATTAAAATATTAAAATATTAATGATGAGTATAATTAAAATTTTATTCATAGATTTGGTGTATTTTTTTTTTTTTCGCTAAGGATCCATTTGGATCAAGGATTATGCTTGACGAAAAGAAATAAAAGGAAAGGAAATTTTTCTTGTATTTTCCTTCTTTATTAAATGTTATAAAAAATGAAAGTTTGTTTTAATATAACTAAAACTTAGGAAAAATTAAATATTAGCAATGTGTAAAATCAAATTTTTGTTCATAGATTTGGCATTAACTAGCAAATTTAGTTTCATTTAATCCTTATGTTTAAAAAATATGTTTTTATTTATTTATTTATTGTGACTTTTATTATAGTTGTTCGATCATCTCTAAATCTAACAGTTGTGTGGTGTCATGTATATGCTTGTAAGCCATGAGAAAAAAAGTGCACTGCTTGTCATTTTGTGCAAGGAGAACTAGAGGGGGCTTTCTCCCTATGAAGATTTTTTTCTTCACTACTTTAAGGTGAAGGGGTGTACATGGGATCTGAGATTGGGGAGAGTCTGATCAGATCTTGTACTGTCATCGTTTTATAGTGGATTTTTCTCCAAGTGCACGCTCCGTGGACGTAGGCAATCTTGCCAAACCAAGTAAAATCTCTCGTCTACATTTTTTCTATGAATTTCTTTGTGCTATTTATTTTGTTGATCGGAAGATTAAAATCGATGGGCGTCAACAAGTGGTATCAGAGCACGGTTTTAATTGGGTGCAGATCTGATAGATCAGATTAGATCGAAAGAAATTTTTTGGATAGTTTTTCCGCAAGAGTGCTCAAGATTAGAGCGGTTTGTTCAGATCGGATTGAGGTACGCGGATTCAGATCAGGTGCCGAAAAATTATTCCAAATTTTTTCAATTGAAAATTTAGATTGTGGTATGCGGATTCAAATCAGGTGCCGAAAAATTATCTCATAATTTTTTCAATTAAAGGAGGGTCATTTTTCAATTAAAGGTGTAAAAAAAATCTGAAAAAAAAAATTGCGAATGAAGAATATGATGAACAGTGCTAGAATTGGGTGAGAAACCCGAATTCAGGATCGGGTCGAGTCAAAGCCTGGGTCGAGGTACAGATCCTCCCCGTCGAACGCTGACGTCATCCTGACAGGTGCTGACGTCAGAGGAGAGAGAAAAAAATAGGAGAAATTTTTTTTTTTTTTTAAATGGCGAGTACTTCGACGATCAAGTTCGAGGTGGAGCCCTTTAATGGAAAAGATAATATCAGTTTGTGGTAAAGCACTGTGAAGGATGTGTTGGTCCAATAGGGACTGATTAAGGCATGGTATGGGAAAGACAAGAAGCTAGAGACCATGTCAGGTGATCAGTGAGAGGAGTTGGAAATGAAAGTGGTAGGTACCATTCGCTTAAGTTTAGCTCCAGAAATTAAATACAGTGTGTTGAATGAAACATCATCAGCTGAGCTTTGGAAAAAATGGGAGAATATCTATATGTCCAAGTCCTTAGTTAATAGATTGTATTTGAAGAAACAGTTGTATCAATTAAGGATGACTGAGGGCATAGAAGTGAGAGACCACCTCAATTATTTCAATAAAACAATCACGCAGTTGCTAAGTATTGAGGTAAAAATTGAGGAGGGAGATAAAGAACCGATTCTGTTGTATTCGCTTCCCAGTTCACTTGATACTTTGAAAACTATACTACTGCTAGGTAAGGAGACTCTTACAGTTGATGAGGTGACTACTGCCATTCTAGAGAGTGAGAATTTTCACAAACCAGATTATCTAGGACATGGAGAAGGGTTGGTGGCTAAGGGTGAGTCTAACCAACAGCGGGGCAGGAGCTCTACTAGGGGTAATTGGAATCGAGGGAAATCTCGATCCAAGTCCAGGGGTAAGAATGGGAACTAGAGGAGTGGTTGTTTTTATTGTGGAAAAGAAGGGCATATGAAGAAGGACTGTTTAAGGAGGAAAAGAGATTCAGAGGAAAAGAACATGAAGGTAGGCTGCTGTAGTGGAGAGCAGTTCATCAGTTTTTAATGGGGATCTTTTGGTTATTACTACAGGTTCCAATTACTTAGCCGATACCTAGACTTTGGATTTGGTGTGCTCATATCATATGTGTCCATACAAGGACTAGTTTGACTCCTATGAACCAATCTCTGGAGGGACGGTGTTGGTTGGGTAATGATGCTTCCTGTGGTATTCTTGGTATTGGAATGGTCAGAATCAGGATGTTTGATGGTGTGATTAGAACCAACAGGGATGTGAGGCATGTTCCAAATCTGAAAAAGAATCTATTTTCCTTGGGCTCTTTGGACAGTAATGGTTTCTCTTTTTTAGTTAGGGATGGTGTGTTGAAAGTGACTAAAGGTTCACTGGTAGTAATGAAGGGTCATCTGAGGAACAATTTGTATACTTTGGTGCATAGCACAGTAACAGGTGGAGCTGCAGCTAGTATCTCTTCAAATACAAATACAGATGATACTACTATGTGGCATATGAGGCTATGTCACATAAGTGAGCGTGGTTTGCAAGAGCTGCACAGGCAGAACTTACTGGGAGGTAATTCTTGTTGTAATCTTAAGTTCTATAACTACTGTTTGTTTGGTAAACATCGTAGGGTGAGTTTTAGAACAGGAAATCATACGAGCAAGGAGGTGCTAGAGTACATTCATTCAAATGTATGGGGTCCAATACACGTACAGTCTCATAGTGGTGCTATTTATTTTGTCTCATTTATTGATGACTTTTCTAAGAAAGTCTAGGTGTATTTTCTGAAGCATGAGAGTGAGCTATTAGTAAGTTCAGGGAATGAAAAATTCAGGTAGATAAACAAATTATGAGATCTGACAATGGAATGGAGTACAAAAACAGCCAGTTAATTGACTTCTGTAAAGAAGAAGGGATCACTAGGCACTACACAGTTCCACATGGGTCACATCAGAATAGGGTGCTAAGTCATTCTGGGCAGAAGCAGTGAGTATGGCATGCTACCTGGTAAACAGGTTTCCTTTTACAGCTATTGACGCAAAGATTCCTGAGGAGGTATGGATAGGTAAGCCAGTAGATTATTCTGTGTTGAGAATATTTGGTTGCCATCATATGTGTATGTGCATAAATAGGAAAGATCAAAGTTGGACTCTAATTCCAAACCGTGCGTATTTCTTGGTTTCCAAGAAGGAGTGAAGGCATACCGATTGTGGGACCCTATGACACGGAAGGTGGTAATTAACAGGGATGTGGTTTTCAATGAGGAAGTCATGTTGAAGGAGAATCCTGATGAGAAGGTGGAGTTTGATTCAGCGGGAGTACCTATTCAGGTGGAGCTGGACAGTATTCAGAATTCAGGTATGGGTGATACTCAGACTTAGTGTTGTTGATTATGTTGCAAAGGATACAGTGAGATAGGCTACAGTTCCTCGGGAAATTTCTCAAACAGATGATAGACATGAGCCTAAAGGGCTAACCACCGGCAGAGGAAGGATGACTGTTAAGCCTCCAGTTAGGTATGGGTTTGAGGACCTAGTTGCATTTGCTCTGATTACTAGTAGTGGAGATCATTATGATTTTCAGGAAGCAGTTCATAGTTCGGAACGAGATAATTGGCTTGGAGCCATGGTTGAGGAGACGGAGTCTCTTCATAAGAATAACACTTGGGTGTTAGTTCAAAAGCCTATGGACAGGAAACTGATTGGTTGTAAGTGGGTTTTCAGAAAGAAAGAACCTACTTCAGAATCAGAAGGGATAAAATATAAGGCCAGGTTAGTAGCAAAAGGATACAAATAGGAAGAAGGTATAGTTTCTAATGAAATCTTTTCTCTTGTTGTTAAGCATGCTTCTATTAGATCCTTGTTAGCATTGGTTGTCATGCATAATTTGGATTTGGAACAAATGGATGTAAAGATAACTTTCCTTCATGGTGAGTTGGAGGAAGATATCTTTATAGAGCAACCAGAGGGGTTTATGGAACAAGGTAAAGAAAACCTGGTATGTAAGTTGAATAGGTCTCTTTATGGTTTAAAGCAATCCCCTAGGCAATGGTATAAGAAGTTTGATTCTTATATGTTGAGGATTGGGTATGTTAGAAGCAATTATGACAGTTGTGTTTACTTCAGATTGTTGAACAATGGTGTATATGTAATCCTTATGCTATATGTGGATGACATGTTGATTGCCTCTAACAGTACTGATGAGTTGAATGCGTTGAAAGCCAAGTTGCAAGATGAGTTTGAGATGAAGGATCTTGGTGTAGCTAAAAAGATCCTTGGTATGGAAATCAGGAGGGACAGACAACAGAAAAAGTTGTGGTTGTCATAGGGTAAGTATATTGAGAAGGTGTTGGAAAGGTTTAACATGGATAAAACTAAAGTGGTAAGTACACCTCTAGCTGCTCATTTTTAGTTGTCTGCTAAACTGTGTCTCTCTACTGATGAGGATAAGTTGGATATGGCTAGTGTGCCTTATGCCAGTGCAGTAGGGAGTATAATGTATGTTATGGTATGTAGTAGACTAGACTTATCATATGCAATTAGTTTGGTAAGAAAATATATGGCTAATCCAGGTAGAATGCATTGGAATGTGGTGAAATGGATTTTTAGATATTTGTGTGACACTTATGATTATGGTATCTTGTTTGAAAGTACTGATGATTGTAGTGTTCAGGGTTATGTGGACTACGATTATGCAGGTGATTTAGATAAGAGGTCTACTTGTGGCTTCATTTTTACCATGGCTGGTGGTTCCATTAGTTGGAAGGCTATGTTGCAACCTTCTACAGCTTTGTCTACTACAAAAGTTGAATACATAGCTTTGGCAAAGGTAGGTAAGGAGGCTTTGTGGTTAACTGGACTGATTCAGGAACTTGGTGTTATGTAGGATAGGTTACACATATTTTGTGATAATAATCAGAGTGCGATCCACTTGGCAAGGAATCAGGTCTACCACTCCTGCACAAAGCATATTGACGTGCGGTACCATGCAGTTAGAGGTTGGGTTGAAAGTGGTAAGTTCTAGTTATTGAAGATCCACACAGATGGAAATGTTGCAGATATGCTCACGAAGCTTGTTACACTAGCTAAGTTCAAGTGTTGTCTAGACTTAGTTAATGTAGTCTTTCGTTGATTGTTGACAGAGCATCCTAAAGTGTGGGAATGGAATGTTGTGCTTGGCTGTGATTAAAAGTCAAGGTGGAGATTGTAAAAAAAATATATGTTTTATTTATTTATTTATTGTGGCTTTTATCACAACTGTTGGATCGTCTCTAAATCCAACAGTTGTGTGGTGTCATATATATGTTTGTAAGTCATGGGAAAAAGAGTGTATTGCTTGTCATTTTGTGCAAGGAGAGCTAAAGGGGGCTTTCTCTCAGGGAAGATTTTTTTCTTCACTGGTTTGAGGTGAAGGGGTGTGCAGGGGATCTAGAATCAGGGAGAGTCTGATAAGATCTTGTACTGCCATCATTTCATAGTAGATTTTTCTCTAGGTGTACGCTCCGTGGATGTAGGCAATCTTGCCGAACCACATAAAATATCATCTACATTTTGTTTGTGAATGTTCTTTGTGCTATTTATGTGCGTCAACACCTTATATTCTAAAGGTGTACCAAAGAATCAGCCATCTTCCACTTAACCTATTTCATATTTCCATCAATTTAAATTCATAAAATAATTAGCATTAATAGTTAAATACTTACTCTTAGGTTGTCATCCATTACATATATTAATTAATATTTAATTCATCCACAATAATAAATGTCTCTTGCCCATCCGTAGTAATTATGTATCGATTATCTCTCTTATTTGTCATGTGCTCATTAGCATTAGTTTTCAAATACTTCATAAAATTAATGAATTAATTTTTAATTAACCTCATAAATTCATAATTTAATTCAAAATGAAAATGATTACTATCTTATTTCGTATTGCATTTTATCTTTACTAACATTGAAGTCAAACTAATTTATGATAAAAATTATTTATCAACACAAACATTTACCTATTTCATGATATCTCAAATATAATTATTTCATGATATTAGTTATCCATCAATATATATAAATATGTTTCACTCGCATATTCATCTACAATATTATCACTTAATTAATTCCCGGATTATATTACCAATTGACTATCAATTTTTTTTTATGAGGTAGGCTCCACTATGAGTGTTCAACAACCCATACAATCTAACCAATCCAACGATTCGCCTTCATGGATGCACCTTGCATCTTTCTCTTGGTCCCTCGCTTTACGGTGCTTTCCCCGGTACATGCATTCCACTCAGAATATGAGCCACGTCCCCAAAGATCTCTACCTTGGTGAATATTCACCACTTAGGAGAAATCTGAAAACATAATCCCCCCACTGCTCCACCCGAGCTAGTAAATTGGGACCCGCCTCCCATCTAACACCTGGAGACATAAACCAAGTCCAAGCCACGCTTGAACTTGATAATGGTAAAAGGAACTCCACCTAATTGAACACCCATCTCCTTGAACGATTCTCTAAACCACAATGTTTCCTTGGTAGCCTTAGCCTCTACCAAGAACTCTAATCCAGTTGTAATCAGCACACCTTAAGACTGTACCCCAGGCTTCAAACAATTAGGCCTTCCCAACACATACCCCGTTGCAAGCCTTCTGTCATCCAAATCCCCTGTGTAGCCTCCATCTGCGAACCACACAACTAACGGCACCCTTTGTTTCCCGTTGAAGTACCCAAGTGCACTAGCGTAGGAAACCTTTGACACGACCGAAACATCACCATTCGTCCTTGAGTACTTAGCGGTATATTGTTTACTTAGATTCTCCAATGGTGTACTGGTGATCGGTTTAACACTAACCATGCTAAACCTCACCAACTCCTGATCCCCAAAACGACCCTGAGATAACCACAATCTCCATGTAGTTTTGTCCATACAGCCGCCATGAGATAACACCAATTTCTCTGCAGTTATGACTACAAAGTCACCCTGAGATAATATCAATCTCCCTGTAACTTTACTTTTGCGAATCTCCAACCCAAGAACACTTTTGGTATCACCCAACACCTTTATATCAATTTTCATTCTCAACAAAGTCCCCGACTGGTTTACCTCAGTCGAAACCTTTTCAGCAATCAACATGTCACTGACACAAAATAACATAATACTTGCCCACTTGCAATCTATCTCTCTCTCCCCCTCTGGAAGCACCACCAACCCTCTCGTATGATTCTTATACAATACCTCCATCTCCTCCACCATGGCACCTATCCACATACCCTTCTCCTAGCAGTGCACTGCAAGTAGTAGGATCCTTCCTTGTAGTAATGGTTGCATAAGACATCAGATCACACCTAGGTGGTGGCCTGAGAGTGCCTCTAAGCCCATTGTGATCCTGCTAAGCTTCTAAGCTTGAACTCCATGCATTATGACCTATGTCATCTCTGCCCTGAGTCTAAAACTCCACCTGTATCACATTCTCCTTTCTGCTCTAGTTTATCTTGTGATACTGCAAGTCTCTTGAGTTAGACCACCCTGCACTTCTACCCTAAGTCTCCAACTCCACCTGCACAACATGTTCATTACTACTATTGCAACTTTATGGCACCTGTTTCTCTTTATCTACTTGAGTACATTATCCCATGATTTTAAAACCTAAAATCATGTCTCCACCAATCACCCTCCTCTTTGCCCTTGGATCACCCAGCTTGAACTCATCTTTCTTATATACTAGAAAGATGCACTATCTAGACATCACACCAAGCCTAGATCCCACCTCACTAGAAACATGCATAGTTCGACCTCCAAAGTCTATTGCATAACCAGTCTAAGCCTCTCCTACAACTCTCTCATCTAGTGATACCTTTGGTGATCGATTAATCGAGAAACACGTCATACTTGTTGACTTCACCAAGAAATCCCTTGCAAGCCCTGCATACACCATGACCTACTCACAAAACTCCTTGAACACCAGCGTACTCAAAACCCATATCTGATATGAGGAACTCTATTCCGATCTGGTACTCCACATCAACCACAAGTTACATCTGGAAAACATCTCCAACTCGTGCCGCATGAGATACCCCCAAACCTTTCGTGAAAACTTTACGATATACCCATGTCCAACCTATGATGCTGCCTTCACCGGTCCCCAAACATCCATAACAATGTAGTTAAGAATTCCCACCGTTTTGTGTGTGGTTACATTACACAAAATGGTATTACCTAACTCATAAATCTCAGCTGTAACTCCACCTACAACTATGTTACCCAATAGTTCATAGAGATTCCCTACTATCCTCTATCCATTCATCACTATCAAAATGCCATCACACACCATCTTCACCCTACCTTTGGACTTGCAACTATACTCGTTACAATCCAAAGCATCCAATGATATCACGTTCTTCCGTAGATCGGGTACATGTCTTACCCTACACAACATCCTTACTATCACGCCTCGAACCAGGAAATGGGTCCCAGGGTGTGATTTAGTAACCTAACCTATCTCTGTATCATACAACCATCCATGAAACTACACAATATAAGGGTCCGACCCTGTAGGATTCACGCATACCCTATCCACAATCACATACACAATATACGCAATGGAATAATTCAACCTATTAAATCATAACACCATACCAGAGTCTATA
Source organism: Malania oleifera (assembly GCF_029873635.1). NCBI lineage: Eukaryota > Viridiplantae > Streptophyta > Magnoliopsida > Santalales > Ximeniaceae > Malania > Malania oleifera. Next base: position 17,134,773 of record NC_080422.1, read on the forward strand.
CAAAACCAGGATCTAGTCCCATAATACAACACATACCCCCTGTGCACCTACATAACCCAAAAATGACAACCCAGCCAAAGATTAGTACTTACACAAGTACTTAGACAATGCTAACCAACAACCACGCTCCTGAAACGCTAAGACGCTAGTGTCGACCACTCAAAGGACCTGAAAAATAATTGTATGATAGGAGTGAGATACCTCTCAGTAAGGGAGAAACAGGTCATATCAGTGTGTGGGCACATGAGTGTTATTTCAACAGTAAACATAAAAATATCACAATTCTAGTATTCTCACAATACAGTTCCAATATATCTCACAAAACACCTCGGTCTAGTGTCGTTACAATCTTCGGCCTAAGCTAGCTGCATTACACGGCGCCCCTAGTAACCTGACATAAGCCCCCACAGTGTTGAACCGGTGCAAACATGGTCTCTCGAACCCTTCGGTGACCGACCGGATCATAGGTGGTATTCCACACCCTTGACCTCAAGCCGGATATCTAAGCCAATGGTAGTTAATCAACTCGGCCACTAACGGTATTATTCCGTCTCAATTCAATATCTCAGCCTACGGCATTTTCATCCGGTCCGCTTTGATATATCCTCTATGGTATCATTCTGACTCGACATTTTCAAAAAACTTGGAACATTTTGGAACTCCTGTTCCTATATCACATTTCAACATATCACAACTCAAATCATTTAAACACACAAGCTCATTCCACACTTATTTGGGTAAATAAATAATTACATCATAATTACTTCGAGAATACAATTTAACATAAATAAAGGTACAGTCATCCCTACAATACAAGTTATTCAAAATATGATTTTCCAACAGAAGCTGAGATGATACCCGAAACCCCAATCTTTCCAAAAAAAACACCGTAAACGTGAAAATCCCATAATTTCACCTAATAGATTTTCCCAAATAAGCAACCAAAATATCTGTAACATCATAAACCATAGTTTTACCGATTTAGATTTCACAAATAACTAATATAAACAAAATCCCCTTACCTTTCCCCGAAACTGAAATATGAACTATACGACCTCAAAACAGCGAACCGAGTTCCCAAAACCTAAAAACCGAAGAACAATACTTTAGTACAATCTTACCTACTACAAATCTACAAAACCAAAAACAGGTTTAGACCCTTACCTCGATTTTGGGATGAAACCCGAAAATCCTCAAAACGAAGATTTGATCCGCTATAACCGTCCCTCCCTAATCCACGTAGTAACGTCGGATCATTGATTCAAGTAAAAGACGACTGAAACCTTAGAAAGAGAAAGAGAGAGTGATTCAAGTTCTAGAGAGAAAGAGAGAGGATTTTTATGCTTCTTAACCATTAACCAAATGAAAATTCAACTTATAGACCATTGAACCGGCTGACCTCGTCGACGAATTGGAGCACTCATCGATGAGCATAAAAGGGGAGTTCTTCAACGACAGAGTGGTCTCATCGACGAGCTTGAGATTTCAGTATTCCCAAAATCTATCGGTATTCACTCGTCGACGAACCTCTAAATTTTTTCGTCGAGCTGTAGAAGGGACTTCGTCGATGAGAGAAGGAGCCTCGTTAACGAGCCCTACTGTTTTCACCTTTTTAAATTCCTTCCCCTTTTTTCATTTATTTAATTCAAAATTCTCAGGTCGGGTTCTTACAACCTCCCCTCCTTACAAAAGTTTAGTCCTTGAAATTTGCAATCTCTCAATCATTAACTCACCAATATACCTAAACGCATACCCGACTCTATGAAGAACCAGGGGCCACCCACATAGCAACCTTGTTCCAAATATATAACATACCCTAACTTATGGCGGAGGAATACTGTGGTTACATACACAGTGTCTCGAGAGCTCACATTATCACAAAATTCTCCTTGAGACTAACCACACATCACTCTAAATAATAGATACATCACATACTTACCCAAACCATTCCTATAAACATCACTCCTCAGAATAGTTTTGGATATTTTCGGAGTATTTTCTTCTCTAATTCCCAAGAAGCTTTCTTAACCACGTGATTCCGCCACAGCACTTTCATTAACGGTATCTCCTTGGTACGCAGCTTCTAAACTTTCTGGTCCAAAATTTGAATTGGCACCTCCTCATACGCCAAAGCATCCCCAATCTCCAAGGATTCTTAACTAATCACATGTGACAGATCTGACATATACCTCATTAACATAGATACGTGGAACACATCAGGGATTCGAGAGAGTACTGGGGGTTGTGCAATCCTGTAGGCCATTGGACCCACTCGCTTAAGTACCTCGAATGGTCCAATATACCTCGGGCTCAGCTTGCCCTTCTTCCTGAACCTCATCACTCCCTTCATCAGAGTGATCCTTAGGAATATCTTACCCCCCACCTCGAATTCCAAATCCTGACGGCGCACATCCGCGTAACTCTTCTACCGACTCTGAGCTGATTTAATTCTATCCCTGATCAATCTAACCTTCTCAGAAGCTTGTTGCACGAGTTTAGGACCCAATATATGTTGTTCACCAACCTCATCCCTGTACAGAGGAGACCGACACTTCCGACCATACAATGCCTTGAACGGTACCATACCAATACTAGTTTGGAAGCTATTGTTATAGGAGAACTCCACCAACGATAGGAATCGCATCCAGCTACCGTCGAAATCTAACACACAAGTTTGTAACATATCTTCCAAGATTTTTATCGTCTTCTATGACTGTCTGTCAGTCTAAGGGTGGAACGTTGTACCGAAAGTAAACTTCGTTCCCAGTGCTTCTTGTAAGCTCTTCTAGAACCGAGAAGTAAATCTTGGATCTCGATCTAAAATAATGGACACCAGTACCACGTGCATTCTGACAATCTCCTGCACGTATAGGTCTGCTAGCCTACTCAAAGGGTAAATAACCTTCATCGACACAAAGTGAGTAGATTTAGTCAACCTGTCAAAGATCACCCAAATTGCATTCTGCCCGTGAAACGCTAGTGGTAACCCGGTGACAAATTCCATGGAGATGTGCTCCCATTCCCACTTTGGAATGCTCAATAGCTGCGACGGCCCTGCCGGCCTCTGATGTTCAGTCTTTACCTGCTGACACGTCAAACATTGCTCCACAAATCAAGCAATCTCCCTTTTCATGTCACTCCACTAGAAGGATTCACGCAAATCTCGATACATCTTCGTGCTACCCAGATGTATCGTATACAAAGAACGATGCGTCTCCTCCAGAATAGTCCTCTTTATCTCCTCATCATTTGGAACACACAACCTAGTTCCAAACCTCAATACACCACCATCAGAGATACTAAAATCTATAGTCAGCCCCTACTATACTTTCTCCACAGTCTCCACTAACTCCACATCATTTGGCTGCGCGGCTTTAATCCTCTTTAACAATGTCAGCTAGATCACCAAGCTAGCAATGAAAATCTAGTGATTTTCGTCCACCAACTCCATACCAAGACCCTCCAGGTCCCTCCTGATATGATGCTGATCTACCACTGCGAATACTGACGCATGTTCTGACTTTCGACTCAACGCATCAGTTACCACATTAGCTTTCCCCGGATGATAGCTAATGGTGCAATCGTAATCCTTGATCAATTCCAACCACCTTCTCTGCCTCATGTTCAACTCTTTCTACGTGAAAAAATATTTGAGACTCTTGTGGTCCGTGAAAATATCACATTATTGACCGTATAAGCAGTGTCTCCAGATCTTCAACGCATATACTAATGTTGCCAACTCCAGATCATGCGTAGGGTAATTCTTCTCATACACCTTGAGTTACCGAGAAGCATAAATAATTACTTTCCCCTGTTGCATCAGCACACATCCCAAACAATTCAGAAAGGCTTCGCTGTAAATCACAAAACCACCATCCCCAAATGGGATGGTCAACGCCAAAGCAATGACCAGTCGATGTTTCAACTCCTGGAAGCTCTGCTCGCATTCATCTATCCAATCAAATCTCACATCCTTCCTCGTTAACCATGTCAAAAGGCCAGACAATTTAGAGAATCCCTCCACAAACCACCAGTAGTACCCAACCGGTCTTAGGAAACTCCGAACTTCATGCACGCTCTTCAATTTCACCTAGTCAACCACTACTTCAATCTTACCAAGATTAACTGAGATACCACCTCCCGACATGATATGGCCTAGGAATGCAACCTGGTTCAACCAGAACTCGAAATTCTTACGCTTAGCATACAACTTCCTTTCCCATAGTACCTGAAGCACCAACCTCAAATGGTTTTCATGCTTTTCCGAACTCCTAGAATATACTAAAATATTGTCGATGAATACCACTACGAACTGGTCCAGGTATTCATGGAAAACCCTGTTCATTAGGTCCATAAATACCGCCGAAGCGTTAGTAAACCCAAATGGCATGACCAGAAACTCGTAATGACCATATCTAGTTCAAAAAGCAAATTTCACAACATCCTCAGTCTTAACTTTCACCTGATGATACCCTGATCGTAGATCGATTTTTGAAAAGACCCGCGTTCCCCACAGCTGGTCAAACAAATCATCTATACGAGGCAACAGGTATCTATTCTTCACTGTCACCTTGTTAATCTCACGGTAATCAATGCACATTCTCATTGACCCATCCTTCTTCTTCACGAACAATACTGGAGCTCCCTAAAGTGAAATGGTGGGTTGGATAAAGCCTTTATCCAATAGTTCTTGCAACCGCTCCTTCAACTCTTTAAGTTCTGCTAGAGTCATCCGGTATGGAACTTTTGAAATCGACTCCTTTCCTGACAGCAATTTAATAAAAAACTCCATTTCCTGATTAGGAGGTAAACCAGGTAAGTCTTCCAGGAAAACATCCGAAAATTCGTTAACCATTCGGATATCTTCGAGTTTTAGATCATCCCAAGGTGGTTCCTTCACACAGGCTAGGTACCCCTAACACCCATCCAAGAGTAACCTTTTTGCCTGCATTTCTAATAGAATCTGTGGCGTCAAACGCACACACGATCCTACGAACTCATACTCCATTTCCCCAAGAGGCCTGAACACCACCACCTTCCTACAACAGACAATAATAGAAAAACTGGAAGATAATCAATCCATCCCCAGTATGACGTAAAATCTGAACATATCGTACACTACCAGATTCACCGGTAGTGACCTTCCCTGAATTACCACTGGGAAACTCCCTAACATCTTCCTACAAATCACCACACTCCCAAACGGTGTAGCCATAGACAACCCCTCATCCATTACTTGAGTTTCAACCCTACACAGTTTCACAAAGTTTGCAGGTATAAAGGAGTGGGTTGCTCCTAAATCAAATAAGACAACAACTTTATTTGAAAGCAGTAACATGGTACCTGCCACCACGTTGCCAGCATGCTCTGCATCGGCTAGAGTAAGCGAGTACACTCTCGCCTAAGCTGTGTTTCCTTGAAAGTTTCCCTGAGGCACTTGATTATTTCCCCAGTTCTAACTCAGTGCTGGCGTACCAGTCATCTGTGTACGATAGTCTCAAGCTTTGTGGCCCGATTTGCCACAATTGTAACAATTACCCACAAACGGCTGACATTCACCATCATGTCATTTGTTGCACCTGGTACAACGCTCACGAGATCGATTCCCTTATGGACCCCACGGTTCCATACCCTAGCGATTACCCAAATCGTACTGCATCTTCTTCTACTGCCCCTAACAAGAACCAATATGAGAACTAGAAGGCATTGACCTCTTCTTCTGATCCTATACCACCTCATCCTCTAGGAGACCAGCCTCAACCACGGCTGCTTTATCCACCAGAACAGGAAACTCCCGAATTTGCAACATTCCCACTAGCCTACGGATATCTTTCCTCAGTCCCTTCTCGAACCTCCGAGTCTTCTCGTATTTGTTCGAGATTAGACACAACGCAAAGCGAGACAGCTCGATGTATCTAGCTGTGTAACTCTGCATTGTCAAGGTCCTATGGGTCAGACTCGAGAATTCTTCTTCCTTTGCATCACAGACGGAAGCCGGGAAGTATCTCTCGAAGAATACCTCCTTAAATGGCCCTATGTCATCCCTGATTGATCAGCTCTCTACTCCTCTAGCAGACTAACAGTCGTCCACCATCTCTTAGCTTCTCCTGCCAGCTAAAACTTACCATAAAGAACTTTCTACTCATCGGTGCAATGCAGAACTTTCAGTATTTTTTCTATCTTCTGCACCCTATTCTCCGCCATAATCGGGTCGGATCCTCCAGTAAATGTCAGAAGATGCATGCGGGTGAACTTCATAATGGTGCAACTCACAACCGTAGGTGGACGCTCTAAAGCCCTAACACTTCCCCTGATCTCTTGCATAATTTGCATGGTCAATCCGCGTGGCATAGAAGGTGACCCTTCACTCGCAGTCCCCTTCGAGCTACTATCCCAGTTGCTATCCTTGGGCTCCATTCTGAAAATAGGACAAGAATAGATTAGTATTCCTCTATCATAGCACAATTAACACAATCATCGTAGAATAATCATATTAACTTCTAAACTCTCGGGTCCAGGTCTGCCCCGCCGCACAAACACGAAACCATCAATGGTTTGCATGGTTTTAGTGAAATCATCATTCTAGGAAAAGCACAAAACAACGTTAATGAATCCCTGTCTAGCTACAAGACAACCCACATACTCTACCCATTCCCTACATCCCTATACTCTAGTATGTTCACCAATCACGTGTAATGACCTGGAGAAATTATGGTATTTAAATAATAAAGAGGGAGGGAAATGGAAAGAGTAATAGAAGGAGGCAGCCAACGAAGCGTTCATCAACAATGTTGCATTTTGGGATATAAAGAACCTAGAAATTTTATCAGGTCCTCGTCGACGAACATAGGAGTTTCGTCGACGAGTGTACAAGAGGGTCTCGTCGACGAAGACAAGTTTCATCGACGAGAAGATACCAAGAAAGGATTTTGGGGAAATCTGAAATTCGTCGACGAAGGTGCAAGTTCGTTGATGAACTTTCTACAGGACTTGTCGACGAGGTGATGTGTCTCGTCGATGAATCCAACCCTATAAATAGCAAAAACCCAGATTTAAACACATAAATTAAGAAAGATCTCTCTCTCTCTCTCTCTCTCTCTCTCTCTCTCTCTCTCTCTCTCTCCCTCCCTCCCTCCCTCCCTCTCCCTCCCTTCTTTCTTCAATTTTGGCTCCGTCATTCGCCGGATTGACAATCTGAGGTCACCACGACACTTCTATGGAAGTTCTCTCCAAATCTGCCAGAGCGGATCATTAGTGAAAGTGAATTGAAATTCATCCCTGAGTTAAGGTAAGGTTTTTTTATACCAAATTTAGTCTTACTGTAGTTATAGGAAATAATATACACGTGAAAATATCGAAGTTTACTTCTGCGAGTTATTGTTTTCAGGGAGTTAAACGGGGAACATGGCGAGTGCAGGACTAGAAATTTTAGGGGGTTTCTTTCAGTGTCAGGTAAGAGAATAAACTAAAGCAGATATTTTTCATGCAAATTATTATTATTTATCTGTAAATTAATTTTCAAGAAAGCATATATTATATTAGTATATTACGAAAGAAATGCACATTTGGAAAAATACTGCTATTATGTTGAAATGTATATATATGTATGAGATGTCGGAAATTATGATTTTAGAATATAAAGTATGGTTTTATACAGCAAATGTGTGGCATGAATATTACTTTACGTGAGAAGTATTATGATATGACTATGTTATGAATGAAACATGTTTTCAGGAATATGAAATATTACAGTACAAAATGATGTTGAAAATACATGATAATTGATTTATTATTCAGAATGATATGTATGAGATATTTGGCACAAGGTCGTGATTGATAGCCGGTGCGAGGCTGGGTTTTATGTATGATTTCGGTGCGAGGTCGTATTTATGAAATGTTCGGTGTAAGGCCGTATTTATAAAATGTTCGGCACGAGGCCGTATTTTTGAAATTATAGAAAATGCTATCAATCCATTTAGGTTAAACCCTGTATTATCATGTATTATATGTTATCAGAATCCGAATGTTAGTTTAGTTCAGTTGAGGAGCACGGAATCGTAGCTTATAGATCAGATATCTATGATCAGATTGGTGCTAACCACCCCACGAGAGGGTGGGAGATGGAAAGTCGATGTGACTTTCAGTGTAGAGTGTAGACGTCCACCTGCCAATCCAGAACAGGGTGTGGCGGGCCCATCGTACTTACAAACATTTTTGATTCGGCAGTGGTCGGCCAGCCATTATCAAGTTTCTCTTTCAGGCTGCACAACCCGTCATGGGGGGTAATACATGACATCAGCTAGCTATTCATCCTAGGTATGTTTTTAGTATTATTAGTTATATTAGACAGTTATGATTAGTATGATTTATTAGAAATAAGAAAGTATACGTTTTGGTAGTTATTAAATGATGAATGTTTTCTAGTACAAAGATTGTACTGTATATCTATATTATCATTAAGTATTCATGTTGTCATACAACTGTATTTAGTTTATTTTCCCTTATTGAGAAGTGTCTCACCCCCTAACATTAAATGATTTTCAGGAATCCTAGAAGGAACGACGGGTCGTGGCCGCCGTTGAGTTTATTGAGTTACCCCACTAGGAGGGTAAGTGTTGTGCTAGGATTAATGGTTTTTGTTGTAGGATCCTAGGAAATACTTTTTGGTGTTTTTGGGTATTTGGGAGATTGTATATAAATACGGAACGTGATGGATTTTAGTTAACTCTGGTATTACGTATTCTATGGTTTTAAGAATGTGATTTATATTTACTGCTGCTTAGGTTTCCGCTGTGAATGACAGGTGTCCCCGTTACTCATGGGTTCGAGTTGACTGTTTTATTTATTTTACTTATATTATATGAGTATATAAGTAGGTCGTTACATCACGCCTAACCAAGTATAAGATACCTAACAACCTGGTCAGTTCTGATACCAAGCTGTCACGCTTCGAACCCAGAAATGGGCCCCAGGGTATGATTTAGTAACCAAACATGTCTCTGTATCATACAACCATCCATGATACTACACAATATAAGGGTTTGACCCCGCAGGGTTCACGTAGACCCTATCCACAATCACATACACAATACGCACAGCAGAATAATTCAACCTATTAAATCATAACACCATACCAGAGTCTACACAAAACCAGGATCTAGTCCCATAATATAACACATACCCCCCCGGGCGCCTACATAACCCAAAAATGACAACCCAGCCAAAGATCAGTACTTACACAAGTACTTAGACAATGCTAACAAACAACCACGCTCCTGAAACGTTAGGACGCTAGTGTTGGCTACTTGAATGACCAAAAAAACATTTGTATGATAGAAGTGAGACACCTCTCAGTAAGGGAGAAACATGTTATATCAGTGTGTGGGCACATGAGTGTTATTTCAACAGTAAACATAAACATATCACAATTCTAGTATTTTCACAATACATTTCCAATATATCTCACAAAACACCTCGGCTAGTGTCATCACACTCTTTGGCCTAAGCCAACCATATTACACGGCACCCCCAGTAACTTGGCATAACATAAGCCCCCACAATGTTGAACCGGTGCAAACATGGTGTCTCACACCCTTGGTGACCAACCGGATCATAGGTGGTATTCCACACCCACGACCTCAAGCCGGATATCTGAGCCAACGGTAGTTAATCAACTCGGCCGCTAACGATATTATTCCGTCTCAATTCAATAACTCAGCCTATGGCATTTTAATCCGGCCCGCTTTGATATATCCTCTATAGTATTATTTCGACTTGGCATTTTCACAAAACTTGGAACTCCTGTTCCTATATCTCATTTCAATATAACACAACTCAAATCATTTAAATACACAAGCTCTTCCACACTTATTTGGGTAAATAAACAATTACATCATAATTACTTCGAGAATATAGTATAACATTAATAAAGGTACAGTCATCCCTATAATACAATTTATTCAAAATATGATTTTCTTACAAAAACTGAGATGATACTCGAAACCCCAATTTTTCCAAAAAAAAATCGTAAACTCGAAAATCCCGTAATTTTACCAAATAGATTTACCCAAATAAATAACCAAAACATCTGTAGCATCGTAAACCACAGTTTTACCGATTCAAATTTCACAAATAACTAATATAAACAGAATCCCCTTACCTTTCCCCGAAACTGAAACACGAACTATACGGCCCAAAAACAGCGAATCGAGTTCCCAAAACCTAAAAATTGAAGAACAATACTTCAATACAATCCTAGCTACTACAGATCTACCAAACCGAAAACACATTTAGACCATTATCTCAATTTTGGGATGAAACCCGAAAATCCTCGAAACGAAGATCTAATCCGCTATAACCGTAGAGATCCCCCCTTGATCCACGTAGTAACATTGGATTGTTGATTCAGGTAACAGATGGCCCCAAACCTTTGTGAGAGAGAGAGAGAGAAAGGATTTTTATGTTTCTTAACCATTAAGCAAATGAAAATTCAACTTATAGACCTTTGACCCCGACCAACCTCGTCGACAAATTGGAGCACTCGTCGACGAGCAAAAGAGAGGCGTTCATCGACGACGGAGTGGCCTCGTCGATGAGCCTGAGATTTTAGAATTCCCAAAATCCCTCGATATTCACTCGTCGACAAACCTCTGAATTTCGTTGCCGAACTATAAAAGGGATTTTGTCGACGAGAGAAGGAGCCTCATTGACGAGCCTTACTATTTTCACCTTTTTAAATTCCTTCCCCTTTTCTCATTTATTTAATCCAAAATTCTTGAGTTGGGTTCTTACACTTACCACACCATCAAACATCTTGATCCTAATATCCCCCATTCCGACAACTTTGCAGACTGTATCATTTCCCATCAAAATGGAACCAGTATTCACCAATCAGTAAGTAGTGAACCAGGCTATGTTGGGTGTCATAAGAAAATAGCATCCCGAGTCTAGGATCCAAGAACTTGTGAGGCGTTTGGAACCTGATGAAACAGAAAGTATCTCACAATCACTGCTCCCCGAGTCCCTTTCTTCAACCACAATAGCAGATTTTGGCGAACCATCTTGAGCTTTTGCCTTTCCCTTCTCCCACTCCAAACATTCCAGTTTTATGTGCCCTAGTTTCTTGCACTTAAAATAGCGAACGTCCTTCCACTGAGCTTTATTACCACTCGATCCACTCCAGAACTTGCCTCTCCCATGATTCTGACCCTTGGCCACAAGGCCTTCACCATGTGAACCCTCATCGCTGGCCTTCTTCATTTGATGGAACTCCAATAATGCACTCGTGATGTCCTCCAACTCTAGGGTTTCTTTCCCCTAATTCAACATAGTAACCAGATTCTTGTATGTAGGTGACGTAGGTAGGGAATTCAACAACATCAACGCTTTGTCCTCTTCCTCAAACTTCACATTAAGTCGCCCCCATATCACTAATGATCTGATTCAATGTGTTGATGTGCTGAAGCTAGTCTGAACCCTATGTCATCTTTGGCCAATAAAGCTTTTACGTAAGATACAGCTTGTTCATCAATGACTTGGACATGTATTGGCGCCGCAATTTCAGCCAAGCCGCTGCCGACGAGTCCTCATCCATGACGTGATACAACACGTCATAGGTTAGACATAACCTGATAGTGGACACAATTCTCACTTCTAGCTCCTTTCAACTTGTGTCATCCATACTTTCCGGCTTCTTTCCGTATAGACCCTTCACCATCTCTTGCTGCCCCAACAAGTTTTTCACCCTTCTCTGCCACAGCTCGAAGTTCCCTATTCCACCGAACTTACCAACCTCGAACCTCGCAAAAGAAATCCCAACCATTGAAAACCAATAGCTCTGATCCCAATTATTGTGCACCACACCAACAATCACCCGGGTCAGATACCAATTGTTGTTCTTAACAATCGGCCCTTAGAAACCAATTGTCGGCGCCGAATGTGCGCAGAAGAAGAACTCACACAAACTCTCAAGAAGAATCAATGGAACAAGTAAGAAAGTACTCGATGATGAACTATACGAACCTAACAATCACTTAATAATGAGAATCAATGAAAAAAAAAAAACAATCAAAACACAAATAAATTTACGTGGTTCAGTAATTTACCTACATCCATGGGAGCAATGGTTGTTTTCAATATGGACAAATGAAGCTTACATGCTTTGAAGCTTACTCGAAACTTAATCTCTTTCAGTGTTACACAATAATCATTATATAACAATCTAATGTGTAAAGAAGACTTATAATTGATTTAAAACACATCTGTAGCAATCCCCCAAAGGAAATCCCTCTGATTAGTCCAATCTACTGATCTTGGATTTGAAAATCCGTTACTTGCGCCAACTGAAATTGTCGACGGTTTGGAACAAAAACAAACACCTCACAGCTACTGCCTGAAACCGTCGACGGTTACACCGCAAACCATCAACGATTTGCCTTCATAGCTGCACCTTGTATCTCTCTCTTGGTCCCTCACTTCACAGTACTTTCCCCGGTATATGCATTCCACTCAGAATTTGAGCCACACAACCACAACAAGAAGCTTTAAGGAGCTCGATTGGTGGGCTCCACCACCAGGTCGGTCACTAAGAGACCTTAAAAAGCTTAGTTAGTGGGCCACACCACGAGGTCAGTCAGTAGAACCCTTGGGGATTTTTTACTAAGACCCTTACACTTTGATAGCCCTTTTTAAATCGTGTTATCAATGCAAAACTAGAAATTCTAAAGTACTATATGCTATGTCGAATGGTTACAGGGTTTTTTTCTTCCTTTTTTTTTCCATAATGAGAAATTTACAAATCTAATATAGTTGACATAAATGCCACTAGTGTAAGTAATGTTCCCAATGTAATATATGTCATTATGTTGAGCAAGACTCTCTCATATCTTCCTTTAATTTTTTTTTTCTTTTCTACTTTGCTCTTAGACAAGTTAACATAAAAAAAATAATAAATACTTTTTATAAGTACATATGTCAACAAGTAGTATTTGATTTACACTTAAATAAAGTACTTATTTTAAGAATTAATTTTCAAACTCATTTTTTTAGAAGAATAATTATTTTCTAATAAAATATCTTTTAAAAAAAATATTTATAGAAAAAAGTACTTTCAGCTCCACAAAAGACACCTCATTTGTGAGTCAATGGTTCATTTTTTTCTTTACCATATCTAATTTTAACTAAAAAAAAAATATATCTCTTAAACCAAACTAATCACAGAACACCAAACTAAACTTATTGAAATTTAAATTTTAGCTGAACCAATTTAGTCAATCAAACTTCTCAGTTCAATCGATAAATTTAATATTCACTAAATCCTTCTCAGCTCTACTCCCACTTGTTTGGTTACTTTTTGTTCAATTCCTCTCTCTCTCTCGTCTCTCATTTCATCCATTTTGTCCCCCCCCCCCCCCCATTCTTTTCCTATTCATTTATTGCCTCCTCTCTCTCTCTCTCTCTCTCTCTCTCTCTCTCTCTCTCTCTCTCCATTTGATTCAACATATTATCATACTTTGTCTGTTCTTTTTCTTTTTTTCTTTTCGTCTCTTTTATCTATCATATCTTAGATTAATCTTTTTATCATGTCTTCAGTTTCTTCTTTTCGTAATAGATTAATATAAACCATCCATTTTTGCTGTTGTTATCACTTATGTCTTCTTTCAAGAGTCATTCTTTTGACATAGCTTTAATTTAATATACAATAATAACAATTTCTCAACTTTCTATGAAACTACAGATAAACTCATGCTAAATTAAATATTGCCAATAAATTTTGTATGTACAAAATTTTGACAAATATATATGGTGAAGTGTTATTCTTATTAAAGGATACAACGAAAAAAAAAAAAAAAACGGAAGAGATTTAACTTCTAAAGTCTTATATTCTCCTTCAAGTTAAAAGCACGAGGCATGAAAACTTGGATAAAGACCTACTTATAAAAAGAGGGATCTTAGTTAAAGCGAGAATATTTTATAATAATTTAAAAATTTATATAGTTGTATATACCATAACACTAATTTGAGTATTGGATAAGGTCCTCGAAAAGTCTCCTAAATTATTTCTTGCAGATGATTAGCACAATTTGTCACTACAAAGATTAAGACATGATTTTTGGCATCAACATATTAACACTCCTCCAGTTAAGAGAAATTTAATTACTTCCTAGATAACGATCCTTATACCTAGAGGGAAAAAGATGAAGAAAAAAAAAAAACGAAAAACCAAGTGGAGGATACCTTGATCTCTCGCTCCCCCCCCCCCCCGACCAACAATTACCTCAAAAAAAAAAAAAATTAAATAAATCAAGTGATTCTTAGACTTGTATTGATCTTGAAGTTGGTCAATTTGTTTACCAACAAGGAGCATTTGGCAAATGATGCATATTGTAAATCTCATTTTTCGTGTCGCTCCACACCTCTCTTACTGTCGCTATGCTTTTAGATTGATTTGTTATATTTTATCTTTCTCTTTCTTTCTTTTTACTTTTTTGGTTGATTAGGATTGCCATTTAGATATTTAACTCTTAAGTTTGGTGAAGTGCTTGAATCATTTGTTCATGCCATTTCTTAATTTAGGAATCCAAACAATTGGTTGAGTGCTTAAATCTTATGTTCACGTCATTTCTTAATTTAAGAATTGATGATTTATAAGTTTTTTCTTGTAGACGGATTTTATCCGATCAAAGGTACCTATATTTCATCTAAAACTCAATTATCACACTTTTTATTTTACTTTTATTCATTGAATTACTTACTTTAGATATGTGTTTTCCCTTTTCATGTGCATGATTGAACTGTTTTTATCTATATATTGTTACAACATTATCTTTCTCTCGTATACAAACATCTAAAACGAATCATGGAACTCAAAATTAGTCAATTTAATGGCAGAACTATTCAATATTAAAGAGTTGATACAAATTAACATGAAAGAGTCTTAAATTTTGACTCATTAAGCTTTAAAATAAATTTAAACTAATTAGATATCTTTTGATAGGACGGGTGTGTAGACGGCATTGATACCTTAACTTAGAGAAAAATTAATTAGGTGCTCTCTTTGCTGCATCCAACGTGACAATTGGGTCAACTCTCGTTTGAAATATACCAACAATGCAGACCAAACTTAACAGTTATACACTTAGATTTAATTTAATATTTCATAAATTACTAGTTAATTAGGTGGGTAGTAAGAATAATTAAATAAAAAATTATTTAATTAAGGTTAACATTTGAATAGCAAAGATTACGATTTTTCAATTAAGAACATATACCATCGATTCGATTTTAAGAAGGGATTAAGTTCATTGAAACAGGCCGATCAAACCAGGAGCTCGAAGGCAACCAAGAAGCATTACAAGGCAGAACCAGGAAGAGCGAAAACTGCAACCAGAAAGCTAAGAAAATGAAGGAAATCTAGGAGAAAGAGGGTCCAAACAAATTTAAAATGGAGCTGTGACAGTACTATCCCAAATAAGGCAACTTGGGGACAAATTCCTCCTAATCTGCAGAGAAATCTGACTGCCGTCTGCTCCACACAGAGAGATTGCTCAGTGCCTTTCAGCAAACAGCTTGGGTTGCGGAAACTTTGCTTTAAAAAATTATGGAATTCTTCTCCTTCCAAATCTGCCGACATAAGGCTGCCGAAATGGAATCCCTTAAATCCCATCGATTCGATTAATAGCAATAGGAATCAAGTCTATATATAATCTAATTTTCCACCACCCAAATTAACATCTCCCGAAAATTACTCTAACCAGCATCACCAACTCTGCACCCATACCCTGGTTAAGCTGCATGCGGTCGTGCATGCACCCTTTCACAATTGAGTTGCACTTGCACCTCTAGCTAGCTAGCCTGCATGCACCACATGATATCACAGAATGTATTATATTCACCAATTTCGAAGGGGCGATTCAGGCATTTACAAGGCACTTGGAAGAGTGGGCGGGTTGTCCTGTTGTGAAGTGGGATTAGGACCAAGTTGCCCAAGGGGTTTTCTGTTGATATGGATGCTTTTCTGCTTGAGGACAAGACAAGGGCACATGGAGATAGAGAGAGAGAGAGAGAGAGAGGGAGAGAGAGAGAGAGAGGGAGAGAGAGAGAGAGAGAGAGAGAGAGAGAGGCAGAGAGAGACATTCCCTAATTTGATTTTTTGTTTATTTAAAGAGAGAGCCGCTCAACCTTTAATTTGCTTTTTTATTTATTTAGTACTTAATATTTGATAATCACCCTTATTCCTCTTAATTTACTTTTCTAGTTATTTATTTGGTACTTACCATTTGATACATTTGCTTTCGGATAATTTAAAGAAAACGTTCTTCATTCCTTAAATTTGTTTTCTTGTTTATTTAGTGCTTAACATCTGATATTCCTCTTCATTCCTTAATTTACTTTCTTTTGTATTTATTTCTTAACGTTCGAAATTGGCCCTTCAGTCCTTAATCTGCCATCTTATAGTAGGAGGTCAAAATAGTAATTTCAATTTTTCAGTTATGTTATCTTAGCCCTGCCTATCACTTCTTGTCCCTTTCCGCCCTCAGCACTCTCCCCAATACCACTCAAATATTCAGGAAACACAATCTCCCCCACTCCCCGTCACACCATCATCCCTATATATACCATCCCCCGTCTCCTCCTCTTCCTCCTACGTTAATTTGTCTCATCACGCATCTCAATACCACCGCCGCTCCTACTCTCTCTCTCTCTCTCTCTCTCAAATGCCTTCACGACTCTCAGATGCCTACAAAGCCCACCCTCTCCGCCTCACCCACGAGGTGGTGGACTTGGGTTCGGTAATACAGCTGCCCGATTCGCACGCCTGGAACGCCGGCGACGGGCACCCCTCCGTCAACGGTCGGAGCTGCACCGAACCTGGGCTGCTCCCAATAATTGATCTGGCGGCGGCTAACGCCCTTGAGCTGCTGGGCCATGCATGCAGGACTTGGGGCGTCTTCCAAGTCACCAATCACGGCGTCCCTTCATCGCTCTTCGACGAGATGGAGGCCGCTGGCGTCGACCTCTTCTCGCTGCCGTTGGAGCAGAAGATGAAGGCTGCGCGTGCCCCTGACTCCGCCACCGGCTACGGCCTCGCCCGGATTTCCTCCTTCTTCTCCAAACAAATGTGGTACGAAGGCTTCACCATCGTCGGATCCCCGCTCCAACATGCTCGCCAACTTTGGCCTCGGCATAGGGATTTCTCCAAGTTTTGGTACTCAACACGTGCTCGTGCACGTGCAGTGATCCCATCTTTTATTTATTCATATTTTCACTTTTAGTATCATGAAAATTTACTCTCTCTCTCTCTTTTGCTGTCTAACATCCTCCAGCTCGAAACTCCAACCTAAAAATTTGAGGACCCTACATTTCATTTGCATGGGAGGATGGACTTGTGATGGACAAAACATAATGATATAAAATTATAAATGAAATTAATTAATTTCGTACTAATTAATTTGAACACAGATTAATTTCGGAGGGTCTATGTTAATTAATTTTATTATTTATTTTCTTCTTCTTTTTTTTGTGGTGAAAGCACCATTAGGTGTCTAAACACAAAAGCCACTCCCTTAATGCAACTAGAAAACATCAGCATCAAAGGAATGGACCCACAGGGATAATCTGCAGTCACAACACCTAAAGATCAATCCACTTGCTCTTATTTGTCTAAAATTATAATAATAGTAGTTCTTTAATCTGTATTTTTCTCCTTTTCGGCTTCATAAAATTATCTTCTAAAGGGCGATTCTAATTTGTTCCTCCCCCTTCTGTGCATTTTGTATTTATGCAGTGAAGCGGTGGAAGAGTACGATGAAAAGATGAATCAACTTGCGGCGAGGCTATTATGGCTAATGCTGGGTGCTTTGGGAATTACCAAACACGACGTCAAATGGGCCGGTCCAAAACGAGACTTCAAGGGGGCGTCTGCGGCCCTGCAACTGAATTGCTACCCGGCTTGCCCCGAGCCGGAGCGGGCCATGGGCCTCGCTGCCCACACCGACTCCACCCTCCTCACCATCCTTTATCAAAACCGCATCAGCGGGTTACAGGTCTTCAGGGAGGGAACCGGGTGGGCCGCAGTTCCACCCGTGCCCGGTGCACTTGTTGTCAATGTGGGAGACCTCCTCCACATAATCTCGAACGGGTCATACCCGAGCGTTCTTCACCGGGCGGTGGTGAACCGGACCCAGCAACGCCTCTCCTTCGCATACCTATACGGGCCCCCGACCGCTGCTAAAATCGAACCCCACAGGAGAATGGTGGGTCCGAGCGATCCGCCTCTATACCGAGCCGTGTATTGGAGTGAGTACCTCGGCCTCAAGGCCAGGCTTTTCAACAAGGCCCTTTCGTCGGTTCGCCTTGTCAAATCTGGAAACGATTCCACAGAAACGGAAATGAAAGAAATAAAACACTCGAAAAAGGGTGGCTGAGAGGAACACTGTAGCGGAACGGAAATCAATTTTGTGAGGCTCCCACCAAAGAGGATTTTTGTGGGGAATTTTGGGAGAAGGAAAAGGGGTTCTGTCTTGTGCTATTAAAAATTGCAGTAACGATCTTATGTTAGAATAATAAAAATGTAAAATATCATCTCTGTAGTAGTAATTAATGGTTATAATTAACCAAATACACTCCTATTTCACGAGAAATGCGAGCAAATAGATTGTAATTTCCGTGTGCAAAGGAAAGGAATTCAGAATGGAAATTAGGAGGGGTGACGAATTAGGTTAGTTCTCAGGAAAAGGGTGGATAGGATAAGTAGTATAAAAGAGGAACAGGACTATGACCCAAGACCAGGCCAGACAATTCCCTGTTGTGTCTTTTGTGTCTGAGCTTATGAGAGAGAGAGAGAGAGAGAGAGAGAGAGAGAGAGAGAGAGAGAAATACCCACTCCAATATTGAAGTAAAGGAATTGAAAGACAGATAAGCCGACATCTTTTTGCCAGATATGAAAAAAGATCCTCCCACCTATGCATGCCACAGTGACCAAGATTAAAGTGGTTAAATCATCATTTCAAGATCTAAACTTACGCAAAAGCCATATTTTTTTAATAAAAAAGCTGTTCCAATAATTCCTTACAGCATGAGAGAAGGATTTCAATTTAAGAACATGAGGTGGTGATGCTGATTGTCCCCATCAACCTGATTCCTTCTCTCTCTCTCTCTCTCTCTCTCTCGGGAATTACCATGGGATTTTTGAATTATTACACAAGCAGGGCTGTCAGTCATTCAAATGCGTGGTGAAGGCACTGGGAGTTGAGGATGATACCATCTCTGCAATCACGTGGACTTTACATTGCCCAGCCAACCTGCAACTTAGCAAGGGTTGTTTCTGTTTTTTGGTTGTTCTGTTTCTAATAATTTTCCTGTGAACTCCAGCAGCTAAGCCGCACTCAAAGAATTTCAAGATGCCCTTCTTTTCCCCAGATCAATAAACTTTATCCCTAAAAATAGTGATGCCCAGCAATAAAAAATAAATTAAAAGAAGAGAAGGCAAGGAAAAAAAAAAAAACAAATGGAGTAAATTAATAGTAAAACATACATAAGGTCGGTTGATCCTAGTTACAGCAAAATTTCCACAATCAACAGACAATGAAACAAAAGAAGGTTTGAATTAAAAAGCAACCATGTTCATGCACACTGTACTGCCTCATAGCATGGTTCCTAGCTTTCAACGCCAGAGACAGCTGACATTTAACTTGCAGCATGTGTAATAGGATGTAGGTTCTTCCTCTTTTTGGCAGAAGAGAGAGATTCAGTCCATCAAGCTAGAATGGCCCCACTGCACAAATTCATGCTGCAGGTGCTTCTGAATCAAAGCGTGGATTCAAATGCCCTTCATCTTGGCATGTTCCTCGAACTAATTTTCATGAAGAAAATTGGGACATTGCATCAGCAGCCCAGCTCGCAATAAGGAAAGCAACAGCAAACTACGGCCGAAAGGTAACTCTAGGCTAAAACCTGGCCACTGGTGAGGACCGGAAAAAGCTCAACATGTATAGGAAATGAGTACTAGTAAATTCTGACATCCACTGGAGCAGCTTGCAGTTTTCAATCCGGCTTGAACTGACTGATTATCATTATAGGAAGGAAAGACCTATTGGGTCTCTTTCTTTTGTCTAGCTTATTTCTTATTTCTTAAAATACCAACAATGTAGCTCTTCCATATTTGCAACAGCTTATAACTACTGTATTCACAATTTTGAAATTTATTTAGTTTGAAAATTGCTTAGCATGTTCCCCTTAACTCTAGTTATCAACAAGAGGAATACGAATGGCTTGGCGGAGATGAGGAGTTATAAGAGCCTCAGTCTAGATGTTTTTTTTGTTGTGCTGCGAGTCAAATGAGACCAAGGCTAATATTTTTCTTTCTTTGCATGTTTTTTTTTTTTGGTTCGTGAGACTTTCACTCTTAAAAATATAGAATGGGAAGGTTATATGTACTAATACTGCAAATGCCTTTTTTTGGATTCTAAGGCTCATGAGCACCGCCAGAATTTTGAAGAATCTAAAGACTTCTCTAATTTTTCTTTGGAAAAAGTTATTTCGCTTCCTTACAGGAACATTCTCGAGAGATTTGGGGATTGGGGATTACCACCGTCCGATATTCTGAGGGATAGGAAGCAGTATAGAAATTAATTTTTGCTTCTTCAAACGATATCCCGTTCTCCATCTCCTGTACTCTTTCCGTCTTCAATAGACTTTTTGTTATCAAAAAAAAAAATTGCACATTCACAGCATATACTTGATTGTTTTAAGAAGCCAAAGCATTAAAATTTTATCATTCACTGTTTTCATACATGCTGTAGCATGCTTTTATATTTAACTAAAAAGTAAAACTTTGATGTCATCACATATCAGAGTCATTTTAAGTCAAATCCATCTTTAATATTTCATAATCAATTTGACTTCAACTTGAACCAAATTAAAGTAGAGTATTTTATGAATGGGAATCTCTTTGTTAGATCCCACTTTTAGTTGGTTAATAAAACTTGATTTGCTGCTATGTTAGTTGATTAAATATCCATAACAGTGTACTAGGTTCTAGTGCCCAAACTACCCTTTATTCTTCTCCGTACCTTATATATTGGAAAACCAAAAATCCACACTTCAGAATAGATTCCCTCAATAATTTTCTATCTTTTCAAATGATTAATATCCCATTTACACCTAAAAGGCTAAAATTGTCCAAAGTCCTTGAAATTGTGCCACTAAAACTCATGCTCTCCACTTACATGCCGTGCAGGCGCAGAAATGCATATGAGCTAAACCAAAAGGCAGAATGAAAAGGTCAGCGGTTCTTCCTGTCTAACGCACAAAATTTTGGCCAGTGACATTCTTAGTAATTTCCCCACCCAAGCACTTAATAGGGAACTTGTAAGTTTCCCAAGTATGCAACACTAATAAGTATCCGGTGCAACTGTCTCATGGTTTCACATCCATAGGTGTTGTACAAAGCAGAATCGTTTTATTAGTTTACCTGCCCGATGTACTGGGTCACGGGCTAGGAGGTTTTCTACACTCACGCAGCTCATACACCAAACCTACTTTAAGTGTTGCCAAGCAATGCTTGCTAGCTCATGGAAGGAATTTAGACAGCAGAGAAGCAAGTATCCAGTGGAACCATTTCTTAGTTTTACAGCCCCAATATGATTAATATTCCTGGAAAGAACTTAAGACAGCAGAGAAGCATTAAATATCCAGTGGAACCACTAACTGGTTTTACAACCGCAACATGATTAGTATTCATGAAAATAAGGTAAGAGCGCAGAGAAGCATTAGGCATCCAGTGGAACCACGTCTTGGTTGTACAGCCACCACATGATTAATTAAAATTTCTGGAAAGAACCCAGAGCGCAAAGAAGCATTAAATATCCGGCGGAACCATTTCTTGATTTTACAGCAACTACATGAGTCCCATGCCTTGAGAGATACACGAGATGAACAAATATATATATCACAATGGCTCGGTCAATGTGACATGCAGTGGATGCCCCTCCTGGAGATGGGAAAGAGTACTCAGCAGAGCATATTTAAGAGCTTCAAGGAAGAAAGCACTCTCATCCGTCATGAACTGTGGTAACATTGCACAGCATGTCTAGAATATGATGCGTCCATGTTAAGTACAAATGATGGTCATGATTCTGGCCAGTGACACAACTTGAAGAGTTTGGAGCATTTTAAATATGTCCTCAAGAGTGTTGATGCCATGGAATTTCTCCAGATTCTTGCTAGAAATTCCTCAATTCCCAAAGGAAAATT
The DNA here is from genome assembly GCF_029873635.1 of Malania oleifera. NCBI lineage: Eukaryota > Viridiplantae > Streptophyta > Magnoliopsida > Santalales > Ximeniaceae > Malania > Malania oleifera. The sequence goes on from NC_080422.1 coordinate 17,157,027, forward strand.
CTAGGAATCTTTAGCCTAAAACATTTTTGAATAGTTTACAATATATGAAAAAACATTCAACAGGCAACAGCATGGGCACAAATGAGAGATTCAGCTAGACCATGTGGAGTGCTGGATAGCGCACAAACCAGGATAACTTGAATGTAATTGCAAAATCTCATCCAGTTTATTGTTTTTGTTTGGAAGTTGCAGTTTTTTGTTTGATAGTGTGGTGGGGTGAACCAATACCACCAGGGATTCAATGGAGTCAAATAATGCACCTAATACATCCAATGGAGATTTGTACTCTACAAGTCGTCAATTACCAAATCAATGAGGACTGAGAGGCATCCCAGAAGTCAGGGTGCTGAATGCTGCCCCAGTCCCAGACCATTGGCCTGGGTTTGAATCCTAACCCTCCCACACTGCTTGCAATCCAGACAAACCATGCCCACCCCCAACCTGCCATAGGAGTAGCATGGGCTTGCCAAATAAAATATGGATGTAAATCAGTGTAATCAAGTTCTGCTGATCTCCCTTCCAGAATGTTTGCTGATTTATGTGCATGCATACGAGCCATGTATGCATGTAAATAAATGCCTGCTCAATTTATCACAATAGATGTGTCAATGTAACATGCAGAAAATATCCCCTCCTCAAGAAGGGAAAGAGTCAGAAGAGCATATTAGAGGGCTTCAAGGAAGAAAGCCCTTGGATCAGTCAAGGACTGCTAACACTGCACCATAGTCTAGAATGAAACACATCCATGTGAAGTACAACTGATAGTCATGATTCAGCCTAGTAGCACAACTCAGAGATCTTGGAGCATTCTACATATGTTTTTAGGACTCTGTTGATAACATGGAATTTCTCCAGAATTCATTAGAAATACTTACTTTCCCATAGAAAAAAATAGAAATACTTAAATTAGTTTAGATCCTTTTTGGAGTAGTGCAGAATATACTGAGAAAAGCATCCAGCAAGCAACAGCATGGGCACAAATGAGAGATTCAGCTACGCTGCGTGGACTACTGGAGTAGTAGACAAACCATGATAACTTGATTGCAATTAACAAACTCTGATCCAGTTTGCGATTTTTGTTTGGAAGTTGCAGCTCTTTGTTTGCTAGTTGTGGCAGTGCAACAATACCGCCAAGAATTCAAACAGGGATTAGGCAGTCCAGAAGTCAGGATGCTGAATGCTGCCTCAGTCCCAGGCCAATGGATTGGGTTTGAATCCTCACCCTCCCTCACAACTCACAATCCAAACACACTGTGCCCAACCCCAACTGCCCAAAAAGGGTATGCGCTTGCCAAATAAGGGGTGGGATCATATCAGTGGAATCAAGTTTTGGAGAAATTATAGAAATTGACTGCCCCTCCACATGTTCATGTGCCTCTTGTTTAGATGTGTGACACGTGCAATGTGGGTCCCATTCATTATAAGAATAATACTCAAAAAAAAGAAAAAAGGGACCCATATAGCATGCGTCCTGTTGTGAATTGTGTCTCACATTCCAAGGAAAAGCATGAAGAAAATCAAAGTGCAGCAGTGCAACAGGGCAGGATTTCTATTCTGTTTGAAACCGTCGACGATTTTCCTAAAACTGTCAACGGTTAGGCTCGGAACAACCTGCGCAATTTTTTTGAATTTTGAATATTTGGACGTTATTTTGATTGGGTTTCAGAGGGAAACTTCTAAGGAGGCTTATATATACATATAATACGTTGTATATGGTGTGCTTTTGTGCCTTTTGTGCGCCAAGGGTGCCAAGTGTGGTTGAGAGTATTCTGGAGAGAGTTCATGTACTATTCATGTAATTTGGACAATGAGATAGTGAATTATTTCCGTTTGCTCCCGTGGATGTAGACATTGTCGAACCACGTAATTATTGGTGTCATTGTTCTTGTTATTGCTTTCTTTATATTGTTGTGGCTGTGAAATTGTTTTGTATTCACCATTAGATTGCTGCATTGTTTTGTTTCATCCGTTTACACAATTATATATTCCGTTGTGCATTTTTTAGGATTTTTGCACAACAATTGGTATCAAAGCATTGTTGAAATGGCCTTTGCATCTTTGTCTACGAAATTTGACGTTGACAAATTTAATGGAACCGAGAATTTCGGTTTGTGGTTGAGAAGGGTGAAGAATCTTTTGGGGCAGCAAGGCATGATGAAGGTTTTATACAGAATTCAACCGAATAGCATGTATAAAGCGACTTGGAATGAATTGGAGGCAACGGCAGTATCAACCATCCGACTTTGTTTTGACTGATGACATGTTGTATCACGTCATGGATTAGGATTCTCTGGGATCATTTTGGCAAAAGCTAAAAAGCCGCTCTAAGGGTTCATCAAAATTTGCAAGTGTAGTGGAGAAAGATTCAGAATGCAGTGATGGGGATATGCTATGTTTCATCATCGAGTTCTGAGTGCCTCATGGATGATTCTTGGATCCTATATACCGGATGCTCTTATCCTAGAAAATGGTTCAACACCTACAGATCAGTTAATGTTGGTTGTGTTTTGATGGGAAATGATATTTCATGCAAAATACTTGGTATTGGAAATGTCAAAATCAAAATATATGATGGTGTTGTAAGAACCATATGTGATATAAGGCATGTAACGAGTCTAAGGAAGAATGTAGTTTCATTGGGCACTTTAGACTGTAACGGGTATAGTTACAAATCTGAAAGTGGAGAAATGAAAGTGTGTGAAGGTGACTCAATAGTGATGAAAGGAGAAAAGGTAGCAGGAAATATCTATGAACTGCATGGTGTTACGATTGTAGGTGGAGCTAAAGCTGTAGAATCTGAGTCAAATATTTTGTGACATGCAGTTATGACATATGGGTGACTACATGTATTCAGATGTTTGGGGACTAGTGAGGATAGCATCACGAGGCAAACATATTTTTTTCGTGGGTGTATCACAAAAGATCTTGGTTTATCTCATGTGACACAAGCCTGATGAGTTTCCTAGATTTTAACTTGTGGTTGAGGTGGAGAACCATACCAGGAGAGAGATCCTCAGGTCAGTCATTGAGACTGAGTACGTTGGTTTCATTCAAAGAGTTTTGTGAGCAGGGCAGGTTATATGCCGAGCTTGCAATGTACTCGGTAAAATCAGTGAGTATGGCGCGTTTCTTGTGTGACCGATCGCCAAAGGTATCGCTTAAATGGAAGAGTTGCATGTGAATTGTGAGCAGATTTTGTGATAGACTACTCGGTTGTGAGTGGATGTCCACGGGTGCACTATTCTAATGATGAAGGATCTAGGCTTAGTATTATGTCTAAACAGTACATCTTTATGAGATATAAGAAAGGTAGGTGGAAGCTGGATGATTTTGTGGCAAGCAAAGGGGTGATAAAGGACATGACTTTTGGTGAAAAAGTCATGAGGCAACGTACTTGGGTAAAGGAAGAGAAACAAATGTCAAAAAACTGCAGCAGTAGCTTACATGTAATTCAGGTGGAGTTAAATACTCAGGGCAGAGATGCGGAGAGTTCTATCCCTGGTCAACAATATCACGGTTTAAATGGGCATGTGATGCAAGTGGAGCTACAGATTCAAGGTAGAGTTGACATTATTCATATTGCAGAGAGTTTCAACTCAGGAGACCAACAAAATCACGGTGGGTCCATGTGCACTATCATATCACCACTAGGGTATAAATTTGGCATTCTGGTGTTTTATGTATTCATTACTACCAGCAGCAAGATTCCTACTATTTTTCAAGTTACAATGCATGGCAAAAAGGAAAAATAGATGGATAAGAGTCATGATAGAGGAAATGAAGGTATTGCATAAAACCCAGGTGTGTGAGTTGGTAAGGTTTTCAGTGTGGAAGAGGGTGTTAGAATGCAGAGAAGTGATGTATCTGTTGTGTGTGAATGACATGTTATTGGTTGGGAAAGGCTTTGACTGAGGCTTATCAATTGAGAATTTTGTTGAAAGGTTTTGACATGAATGTGTTGGGTACGGTCAAGAAGGGTCTTGGTTTGTTGATTCACATGGACAGGACTGCAAGGAGATTGGTGCTATCTCAGGGTGGCTTTGTGGACGGAACCGCAGGAAGACTTCATTTGCCATCTCGGGGGGGGGGGGGGTAGTATTATTCACATAAAGAAAAGAAAAAAAAAAAAAACAAGGATAGGAAACATGAAAAGTGCATTACAGTGAAGGATCATTCAGTTCACTTATGAAAAAGTGGTGTTTGGATGCTTTTTTTTTTTGTTTTTTTTTTTTTGGATACAAAAGAAGACTTTATTATTAAATCTGAAAATCAGAGTACATGACTTAAGAGGACAAGGAGTTCTTGCAACCTAGCTAGAAAAGCAGAAGAAAAACTTAAACGGTGAGGAAAATACCAAAATGAGAAAAAGCAAAGCACATTAAAAATTTCATGACAAGAATGCGGACTTCCAATCTCTAGCAAGGTGAGGCCCCTAAAGAAACCAAAGGTGTGCATAGAGGAAAGTTGCTAGCCCACAAATGTCCTGGACAAGTTGATCACTTTTTGAAATCTTAGCATTCCTCTCTATCCACAAGGTCCAAAGGATGGCAAAAACAACCTCACACGATAGAGCTTCGCCATTCATATTCATTCTGAATCCCCTAAAATTAACTAAAAGCATGTCTCTCACCTTTCCGAAAAGCCACCCCCACTCTTCCCCCACCAGAGAGATAAGTGCATTCCAAAGATACAATGCTTACTTTTATTATAAGTGTTGTATGAATTTACTATAATTATAATATTATTATCTCAACATATAGTTAATATAGTATTACATATAACAAAATGATATATGATAATAAAATTAAGTCTGTAATAGCATTATTAAATAAACTAACACTTTCAATTAACAAGTATTATCATATAATAATATTATTATAATTATTTAATATAATTTATATATTATATTACATAATATATAAAATAATTATTAATTTATGTTAATAATATTATTATTACTTAAATTAACATTTTCATCAGTTAAAAATGTTAATATTTTTAATTAATAATGTTAGTTAACACTTAACAATGACTATTTTATTATTAATTCGAAAATATGATGAATTATTACAATAAAAATAAGTTTAAATTTTAGAGGAGGATGGCAATGGTGGAGGAGACAACAGCACATTGAGGCCACAGAGGAGGAGGTGCTATGAGGGGGCAACTGTAAGGACCGTCCGCTGATCTGTATTTCAATTCTAGATCGAGGCAAAGGTAATGGTGGAGGAAGTGGTGAGAGGTGGAGTGACAAAGGTGACGGTGGAGGAGGAAGTCACATGAAAGGTGTTAACTGTGAAGGTGAAGGCGTCCACAAATCTCTATTTTTCACATCTTAAATCAAGGTGAAGGAGATGGTGGAGGAGGCAAGGCAACACAACAAGGTAGAGGTTGTGTAAGACAAACAAGTATAGAGGCGAAATCACGATGAAGGCAAAGGCATTGTGCACAGGGGCAAACAGAGCAAGAGAGGGATAAAGACAATAGTGGTTACGTGATAGAGAGAAAAGATATAATTACCATCATGCCCACAAATTATTTAATTTACACCAATTATGCCACCATCTATGTACAGTCTCCACTTATAAGTGGCCAAAAAAAATCCCAATTTGCTTCTTGGGAAGTACTTATTTTTTTCCTCACAAAAAAACAAAGGGATTTTTGAAAAGTACTTTCTTGCAATAAGTACTTGTTTTGCACAAGTACAATACTTTTTTTTCACACAAGTGTGCATTTTTACAGTAAGTAGTGATTCCAAATGGCACCTAATGTTTCTATTGGCAAGATATTACTTCTAAATTTATTTACAACTCCTATTCATATCTTAGAATGAATGTCTCATGTGTTCAAATCTCCAAAAATTTAGTAACAAAACGAAATGGTAATAATCACAATGCCATTTCATGTTTAATTGTTGTTGAAGAATCAAAAGAAGAACATACTACTACATGCAATTTTCAGCCGTCCTTCCAAGATATTCCTTTCATTGACAAATTGGATGTAAGCATTATCTTGTGCACCAATAAATTAAGGGGAATGACCATTTGATGACAACTAACAAGATCCTCAACAACAATATTGATTTCCTGATGGTCCAGCCCCATGTGAAGGATTCCATATTCTTTTTCTCTCATGCAGCCATGCTTGATCAATGCACCCATTTTCACAATAAATCCTTCATCCAAAAGGAGGAGCTATTTGTAATAAATAAAGGATTTTTCTCACTCAATGAAAGGAGTTTTTTGCAATAAATAGAGGGTTTTTCCTCTTATTCACAGAGATGATTTATCTGTCATAAATAGAGGATCATTTAAAGAAAGGAGAAAAAAACAATAAAGAAAAAATTAACATGGAAAATTAATTGTCTCCCTAATTTGAGAGAGAGTTAATTTGCCTCCCTTTATTTGAGGGAAAGTTAAATTTGAAGGCATGCATATATGCGTTCTCTTTGGGTCTTTCTAGATGGTGACAAAACATGATATTTTAGATGCCCTTATATTTTGACTCTTCCCCAATAGTAAATTCTCCTAACAGAACAACATAAATCTTGTACCTATTTTTGCCCTTCTCTTTCATTACTTACTTAACTCTCAATCACTAGACTTCTGGCCCTAACAAATGAGATCAGAGCTATGTTTGTTTTATCATAGGACATTGAGAAATTTGACAACTCCAGCAGCATTAAAACTCATTTTTCTTGAAAGAAGAAAACTTCATCAGAGACAAGAAAGAACCCGCTATGAAAAAAGGAGGGTTGGAATCTACACATTGATTTTTTCACGATTTTTTTTTAGCCGTATGCATCAAAAGGTGCATGTACGGTTCCTGAGGAATACAATTTGATCCTAATCAATCAACTTTATCGAGAAAGATTTCTTTTTTTAGGCCAAGGGGTTGATAACGAAATCTCGAATCAACTTATTGGTCTTATGGTATATCTCAGTATAGAGGATGATACCAAAGATCTTTATTTATTTATAAACTCTCCTGGCGGATGGGTAATACCCGGAATAGCTATTTATGATACTATACAATTTGTGCGACCAGATGTACATACAATATGCATGGGGTTAGCCACTTCAATGGGATCTTTTATCCTGGTCGGAGGAGAGATTACCAAACGTCTAGCATTCCCTCACGCTTCGCGCCAATGAGTTTTTTGTTTTGAGAGAAAAAAGAAAACTAGGCCTTCGCCATATGAAATATATGAATATATATATATATATATATATATATATTTAAGTAATAGTAGCATGGCACTTCGAATTCGATATGGCAAGCAAAGATGCATCCAGTTTTAACCCAAGAGGAATTGGTAAAAGCATGCTGGGAAAAGAAAAAATTCCTAGTAATTGACTGATTATCAAAAAGATGTGATGGATGAAAAAGCTTTCACAATGATCCAATTATGTCTTTATATACTATTATGAGAGAAGTCCTCTTAGAAAAGGCTGACATCAGTTTATCGCTTAAATGGGAATGGTTGTACATGACAAAGTTTACCACCAATAAATTATGCTTGAAGCACCACTTGTACATGTTGCACATGGCATAAGGGAAGTCCATGAAAACCCACATCGATGAACCCAATTCCATTATCACAACTTTGAGTTCAATTGATGTCAAGATTGAAGAAGATCAACCTTACCCCATTCCTACAAGCATTTCAGAGAAACTTTCCTACTTTGTAGAGATACCATTTCTATATAGGATGTTGAGGCTTTATTATTCTCTAAATAATTGCTTAAAATGCACATTAGAAGAAATAATAGCGACAAACAGGGAGTGGCTTTAGTAGAAACAGAGAGGTCTATGGAAAATTCAAATCAACAATCTAGATCAAGATCAAGGCATGCGAATAAATTTTGCAACAAGTTGCAAGAAGAGAAGGAAAATCAAAGTTGATATCACAAGTTGAAGAACAAGAATAAATAGAAAAAACAAAACTAAAATGGCCCAAAGCAAATGTTGCCAATAATGATCCAGAGGTGCTGAATTTGTTCTTTCCACGTCATAGATGCTTTAAGAATCACTAGGTCATGGATTTGGCATGCTCATTTCATGGGTCCCAATAGGACTTGGTTTTCCTCATACGAATTAGTCTTTAGTAGGACTGTGTAGATTGGCAATGATGTAGTGTGTAAATTGCTAGGATTGGAATGGAAGAATCAAAATGAATACATGGCACTGAAAGAACTCAGCCAAGTTCAGCATTCTCCAAATTTGAAGAAGAATCTTGATTCTTTCGAAGCCTTTGATGCCAAAGGGTACGAGCACTTTGGTGAAGGTGGTGTTATAAAAGTTGGCAAAGGTACACTTGTTATTCTAAAAGCAAAGAAATTACCTCCTAATTTATTTCTTTCGAGATGCTATCGTCTCAAGTACTGCTACTATTTCTCAATTCTCTACGAAAAATTCCAATAGTACCAAATTATGGCATATGATGTTGGGGTTTATGAGTGAGAAAGGACTAACATTGCACAGAAAAAGAGGTTTTCTTTGCGGCCAAAGTACAGGAAAAATGGAATTCTATGAAAATTGCATGTCTAGAAAATACTTTCAATGGCAGCATCCATAAAACCAAATGTACTGCAGATTATAATCATTTTAAACTCTAAGGACGTTCCCATGTTCCTTCAAAAGGTGGAGCCCGATACATGCTTACCTTCATTGATGACAACTCAACAAAGACCTAGGCGTTCTTTTTTAAGCATAAGAATGAAGTGTTCAAATATTTCAAACCGAGAAAAGCAATGATCAAGAAAAAGACTCAAAAGAAGGTCAAGCGACTCAAAACTAATAATGGATTGGAATTTCACTCGTTCGAGTTTGAAAAATTTTGCAAAAACAAAGGCATTCTTAGGCATAAAATAGTCAAACATGCACCACAGCAAGGGGTAGCTAAGTGCATGAATAGAACACTATTGAATAGAGCTCGTTGTATGCCCTCAAATCTTGGTTGTCAAGGAATTTTTTGGTAGAGGTACTTTCTGCTGCATGCTATTCAATAAATCATTCTCCAGCTTCAGCTTTAACGCTCAAGACCCCAAAAAAGGTAAAGTTTGGTAAATTCATTGATTATTTTAATTTAGAAATTTTTTGATCTCCAAACTATGTACATGTTTATGAAGGAAAAATAGATCTAGGAGCTAAGAAATTTATTTTCCTTGGTTATGCATCCGGGATGAAGGGATACGGATTGTGGTGCCTTGTTCCTAAGTCATCCAAGTTTATTATCAATATAAACATTACTTTAAATGGGTCAGCAATGCTTAACCAAAAAAGAAGAAAGATAACATTTCACAATTTATCCAAATCAAGAATAACACCAAGAAAGTTAAGATGGAAGATGACTGACCCTTTGCTAGAGGCAACGAGCCACATGGATCAAACAAGAATATTAGTAAAGTACAAAAGATGCCACAAAAGGAGTCATATAGCATTGCCATACACAGGTTGGGAAGAGAGATCAAATTACTGTGATAGGATATAGTCTAAAACTATTGTCCATGCTTTGACAATTGCACAAGAAACCAATGAAACAGGAGAACCCATTACATATTTAAAAGCAATTTCTTGTGTTGATCCAATAAGTGGTTGACGGTTGTGCAAGAGGACACTAAGTCCTCACACAAGAATCACACTTGAGAATTGATAAAGCCTCTTACAGGAAACAAGAAGATCATAGGTTGCAAATGGGTCTTCAAGGGAAGTAAAAAAGGTATTCCAAGTGTTGAGCATGCAAGGTACAAGACAGTTTCTAAATGTTATAGTCAAAAATGTAGGAGTAGATTTTCATGATGATTTCCCTCCTGTTGTTAGACATACCTCAATATTTGAATTATTATGTCATGTTGCTATGCATGATTTAGAATTGGAACAACTACATTTGAAAACAACTTTTCTACACAATAGACTTAAGAAAAAGATTTACATTCCTTAGCCTAAAGGCTTTATTACTGATGGAAAGGAAGACCATTCTTGTTTATTAAAGAAATTATTATATGGATTGGAGCATCTCCCTATCAATGGTATAAAAGGTAGTTTATTAAAGAAATTATTATATGGATTGAAGCATCTCCCTGTCAGTGGTATAAAAGGTTTGACTCCTTTTCATTAGACAGTGATTATTTAAGGAAAAAATGTGATAGCTGGTGTACTTCAAGAAACATTTCAACTTGCCAGGAGATTATAAATGAAAGATTTAGGAATAGCGAAAGATATTCTTAGCATGGAAATTCACAAGAGTCAAAAGAAGTATTGCTATATATGACAAAAGAATTATGTTGAAAAAGTCCTAGAGTGGTTTGGCATGACAAATGTGAAACCAATTAGCACTCCAATTGCTAATCATTTTCAACTTTCAAGTGTCTTGTCTCCACAGTCAAATAGACTACATGTACAATGTTCCTTATTTTAACTAGCCATGGGCACGCACTATGTGCCTGCTTCACAAATATTTATTTTTAAAGATTTGTAAAAAAAATATAATAAAAAAAGTAACAATGAATTAAATAGTATAAGTATACATTTTGAAAACTGAACGAAGAGGTTAAAGGGGAAGGAAATCTACTGCCCAATTTTTTAGGAATATGATTATACGTGGAATCAGTGTTTTAAAAGGCTCAATCAAGGCTTGCTTAAAATGTCTTGAGGCTCAATCTAAAATACCAAATTCCAAAAAGGCTATTGCATTACATGTTGAGGCTTACGCATTTTTGCAAAAAGTAAGCCTTTTGCGCCTTTTTAGTTGAGGCTTACACATTTTGGGTGTGTGATTCTCAAGTTAGAATTAAAATTGGTTAGAAAATTTTAACATGTTTGTACGAAAGGAATGTCATGATATGAATTTATTTCTAAAACTCTTGAACTTCAACCTTTCCAAAAAAACTGGACTTGAATTTTACATCATGAAAATAGTTTGAACTTTCTAATGGTATAGCTATCACTTGTCATGATTTATGTCATGTATTCAAGTTAGCAATTTTTGAATGGCCAACAAGTATTTTGCGAAGTACATCTAGTTTTTCTTTTTTACACTATTGCGATTTTCTTAATTTTTACTTTACTTTAAATATATATAATTTATTAAACAAATTTTTACCTTAAAAAATAAACTATCAAAAGGCTTACGCCCCAACGCCTTAAGGCTTACGCCTCGCCTTTTGAGGGTTAAAACGCCTCACCTTATGCCTTCGCCTTTTAAAACATTGCATGGAATATAAGGACATTTTGGAAACTAAAAGAAGAGCTTAAAGAGGAAGGAAAACTACTTTGCAATTATTTAGGAATGGCTAAACATTAATTGCAATGTAATTTTTACACTCATACCCTCAAGTGTTCATTTTTTTAACAAATGAAAAAATAGTTTACATAAGGTTAATTTTTGGGTTAGAAAGACGATAATAAATAGGGGAATCCCCTTTATAGTAGTATAGATGCAGCTGTAAGTCTAATGTATGCCATGGTTTGTACTTCTACAGATATTTAACAAGCAGTCAGTGTTTTGAGCAGGTATATGGCTAATTTAGGTAAAGAATATTGGAAAGTAGTCAAAGGCAAGTAGTCAAATGGATACTTTGAAATCTAAGAGTAACTTCTAATGCTTGTTTAGAATTTGGGAGATATAGATCCAATATTCAGCTATATGGATTCAGATTTTGTTGGAGATCTCGACAAAAAGAAAACCCCTTATTGGTTACGTATTCACCCTTGGAGGATGAGTCGTAAGTTGGAAGGCTAGCCAATAACAAATTGTGTTATCCACTACTAAGGCAGACCATAGGCAATAACAAAGTTAGCTAAAGAATCTATTTGGTTAAGGGGTTTAGTTGGTGAGCTTATATCTTGTTGGGACAAGATCATTGTTTATTATGGCAACCAGAGTGTTATTCCTTTGACTAAGAATAAAATGTTTCATAAAAGGACAAAACATATTTACGTGTGGTACCATTTTGCCTGTGATACTATTTCACAAGGGAAAATTATTGTATAGAAAATTGATAATCCTACAAACATGTTGATATGCCTCTAGCATCAATTAAGTTCAACCATCATTGGACTAAATTGGAATTTGCAGTTATTCAAATATGCCCCATGGAGGCATAAAATGAAGAGTATGGAAGAAGAAATTTATTATTCCATGTTAGACCCCATATGACGGATCCCATTTCTTTTTCTCCCTTGCTTGGTCAATGCATAGGCATGTTTCATAATAAATCCTTCATGGAGAGGAGTTGATAATAGTCTTTCCCCTCATTTAAGAAGAGGACTTATATGTTATATTTAGGGGTTTTTCCTCTCATTCAAGTAGAAGATTTATTTGTAAATAAATAGAGGGTCATTTAAGGAGGAGAGAAAAAGTAAGAATATTGACTTCAAGGGGGACGTAATTTGCCCTAATTTGAGAGAGTTCATTTGAAGGGATGTATTTATCAGTGGGTTCTTTTGCGTCTTTCCAAATGGTGACAGAGCGTGACATTTTAGATGCTCTTTTATTTTGGCTCTTCCCCAATAGTGAAATATTCAGCCATCTTTGCCCATAAATGTAGGTTATAGACCGAACCACGTATTCTTGTATCTATTTTTGCATTTCTCTTTTATTTACTTATTTCTCAATTATCGTACTTCTAGCCCTAACAAGTTGTATCGAACCGAGGTTCATTTTATTAAACAAATCCAATAGCGTCAACATCATATGACATTAAGAAATTTGATGACTTCAACAGCTTTCATCTTTGGCAAGTAAAGATATGTGTTGTTTTGACCCAAAGGAGTTCAGTAAAAGCATTGCTGAGAAAGTGGCAATAAGATTAGCCATTATACGGACCAATTGTGAAGAAGCCAGCTAACAAGATGACATAGAATTAGTCTCATAATATGACATGAAATTAGATAGATGATTTCACATAAATACTGGTGAATGCTAGTGGTGTTCTAATCCAACGATGATAAGGACCATAAAAAGGTCAAAAAAGTATATGGGTGATGCATTGAGATGGTGTGCAATGGTTCACGGAAAAAAATATGACTAAATCGATAATTAGGCACAAGACAACAAAAAATAGCAAAAAGGTTTGTGCAAGGTTTATTTATTTATTTTTGGAAATGCATTTTTTAACTAATTTCACTTCACTACAACAGTCTTAAGATCATAAAGCATGGAAGTGAGACTTTGTGCATTTTGCCCACCTCAGCCCCAGTGGTGTGGGAGCCTTAGTACTAGGTGCTACATTTTTCAGGACAATAGAGTTTCACCTCACAGCATCACAGACAAATGCCATGTTCTTACACATCTATAATAGACAACACAAATGTAGGATAACACAAAATCATGCTCATCAATAATAATTTCAATCTGATAACAACATAATAGCCAATAATTTTAAGTAATCATAAAACCATCAATAAATATTTTCTCTATTCCTTGCCCTATTTTGGTTCTTATTTCTTTTTCATCTCACTCCCCTTGCTATAACTGGGACTGTTTCCCCTTGGGATTTAGAGGGAGGATGCACTTTTAAGGTGGAGCAACAATCTGATATACAACGAGAGAGAGGCTGTAAATTGGCCCTCACATATACACATCAGCTTTTTCATATCAACAAATGGAGGCAGGTCAAGAAATTTCATAATCTCATTCAAACTGATGTGACCTATATTATGAAGCAAACTAAGAAGTTATATATTTATTTCCACAAACTTCTTGATGTACCGAGAGTAGCAAAATCATGAATGAAGCACATTCTGTTGTTTTTTGTCCCACATTGGTAGAATAGTTCCACATTGGTAGAAAAAGTTGTTTTGAATTTTTACTTTGTGTTCCACATTGGTGAGAAGTGTTTTTTGGACTTGAGGTTGAAGCTATATAAAGAGCTCAACTTTCCATTTGTAAAACATATCTCAAAGTTGTACTTTGTCAAGAAGTAGTGGATTGATCGTCGGCGCCCAAGGACGCGGGCAATTTTGTACCGAACCTCGTTAAATTCTTGTCTTGTTGTTTTTACTGTCTTTTATTATTAGTTTCTGCATTTGCTTTAAATTTTTATATTTTCAATAGCATTAGTTGTAGTATTGGTGTTTGGCACAAGTGGGGTGCCCAGCACAACAATTGGTATCAAAGCTAGATTGAATAGTGTCGATACGGAGGTGTTCCCCTATTAGGATCCTTGATCCCACGTTTGATGCCTAAAAAAGATCTTGTCTAAGCGAGTACTCAAAGACCAAGGCGACTTAGTCGCTCCCTGGAAGTCGGTCTGGTCAAAGTGGAATTTCATAAGATAAAACAGAGTAGACACAGTTGATATATAATATTCATCCTAGGCCTTTTGTTTTGTTAGTTGTTACTGAATATATAGAAGATGGCAGAAACTAGTGCAGAAGTAGAAAAAACTCTATCTACATGAACTCCAACCCCTTCGACTTCGACATCATCGTCAAATACGATAGCTAATGCTCAGTTTGAGGTGGAAAAATTAGATGGTACCAATAATTTTGGTATGTGACAATGAAAGGTGATGAACATCCTATATCAGCAAGAATTGGATATTGCTTTGGATGATAAACCAGTAGATATGGGTGACAGAGATTGGGAAAAAATCAATCGTCAGGCATGTGGTACAATTCGTCTTTCTAGCTAAAAATCAAAAATATTGTGTTTTGAGGGAGACATCTGCAAAGAAATTGTGGAAGACATTGGAAGATACATTTATGACCAAGAGTTTGGAAAATAAGCTCTATTTGAAAAAGAAATTGTTTCGCTTCCAGTATCAACCAGGTATTTCGATTAATGACCACATAAATGTTTTCGATAAAATTTTGATTGATTTATTAAATTTGGATGAAAAGGTGAAAGATGAGGATAAAGCTATATTGTTACTGAATTATATCCCCGATGATTATGAACATCTAACCACCACTTTATTGTATGGGAAAGATAAAGTTACTTTTGATGTTGTTTGTACTACATTGATTAGTACGGAATACAAAAAGAAGAATCAAAGAATCCATAAGGAAACAGCAGAAGCATTAACAATAAGGGGACATTCTCAGAGTCGTAAGCTTGGAAGGAGGAGTAAATCTCATGAGAGGAGTAAATCTCATGGGAGACCTGTTAAAGATGAATGTGCCTTTTGTTATGAGAGGGGGCATTGGAAGAAAGATTGCCCTAAATTATATCAGAAGAATAAGGGCAAAGCACATTCTAATGTCAATATAGCCAATGATGATGGAAGTGAGTCAAATTTTTCTCTTGTTGGAACATCTTCGTCACATTATTTTGGTGAGTGGATTTTGGATTCTGGTCATTCCTATCACATGTGTACCAATAGGGAATGGTTTTATAATTTTGAAAAATTAGATGGTGGAGTTATTTTTATGAGAAATGGTAATACCTGTAAAACAACTGGAATAGGATCAATACAGTTGAAATGTCAAAATGGAACTATTAAAAACTTGACTAATGTTAGGTATGTTCCAAGTCTAAAGAAAAATCTGATTTCATTGAGTGCCTTGGAATCTAAAGGGTTCACTATCACTTTGAAAGATAGAACCCTTAAACATTAAATCAGGTACGCTAGTGGTGATGAAAAGAATAAGGAAAAATAACTTGTATTATTTACAAGGTAATGCAGTTATTGGTTCAGCAGCTGTTGTTTCTGAGAAAAATGCAGGTTCAGATACAACCAGGTTATGGCATATGCAATTGGCACATACAGGAGAAAAATCTTTGTAACAATTAGCTAAGCGAGGTTTGTTGAAGGGTACAAAGGTGTGCAAACTTGAATTTTGTGAGCATTGCATTCTACGAAAACAAACTAGAGTGAAATTTGACACTACAATCCACTAAACTGAAGGTATTTTAGACTACATTTATACAGATGTATGGGGGCCCACAAAAACAGCTTCATTGGGGGGCATGCATTATTGTCACTTTTGTTGATGATTTTTCCAGAAGAGTTTGGATGTATTCTATGAAGCACAAAAATGAAAAGAGTGATATTTTCCTTAAGTGGAAAAAATTAGTTGCAACTCAAACTGGCAGAAAGGTTAAACGGCTCAGATCAGATAATGGCGGTGAATACACGAGTGACCCATTTATGAAGGTATGTCAAGATGAAGGTATTGCTCGACACTTCACAGTTAGAGATATACCACAGCAGAATGGGGTGACAAAACGCATGAATCGGACTTTGTTAGAGAAAGTTCGATGTATGTTGTCTAATGCTGAGTTAGATAAAAGATTTTGGGCTGAAACTGTTAGATATGGGTGTCATCACATCAACCGTCTATCATTATCTGCAATAGGGGAAAAAAAAACCCTATAAGGTATGCTCTAGAAAGTCTTCTAATGATTATGATTCTTTACATGTATTTGGTACTATAGTTTATTATCACGTAAAATAATCTAAGTTGGATCCAAAAGCCAAGAAAGCAATATTCTTGGGGATAAGTGCAAGAGTCAAAGGATACCGTCTTTGGTGTCTTGAGACAAAAAAAAGGATTTTAAACAGGGATGTGACTTTTGATGAACTTGATATGATGAAGAAAACAATACGCAAAGAGTCACGAGTTGAAGAGAAGACCAGTGATACTTAACAACAGGTGGAGGTTGAGACAATTTTAGGAAACCCAATGAGAAATAAGACTACACAAGGTAACTCTCCAGTTACGGTGGGGAATAGTGTACAAGAAGAGGATATTTTAATTCGAGAATCTTCACAACAACAAGAATCAATTGTTTCTCATAGGCTAAGACGAGAAATTCGAAAACCTGCTCGGTATACTGATTTGGTGGTCTATGCACTTCCAGATGTGGAAGATAATGTTCCTTACACTTTCAAAGAAGCAATGAGGAACTCTGAATCAGACAAGTGGAAAAGAGCGATGGATAAAGAAATGTAGTCTCTTCATCAAAATCAGACTTGCGAGCTAGCACAGCTGCCCAAGGGTAAGAAAGCAATTGGTTGCAAATGGATTTATGTAAAGAAAGAAAGATTTCCAGATGCAAATAATGTTTGCTTCAAAGCTAGATTGGTAGTTAAGGGCTACGCGCGGAAGGAAGGCATTGATTATAATGAGGTATTTTCTCCAATTGTTAAACATTCTTCCATTCGAATTTTGTTGGCTTTGGTAGCACAATTTGATCTTGAACTAGTTCAACTCGATGTAAAAACTGCATTTTTAAATGGTGATTTGGAAGAGAAATCTATATGACTCGGCTAGATGGATTTTAGGTTGCTGGTAAAGAAAATTGGGTATGTAAACTGGATAAATCGTCGTATGGTTTCAAACAGTCTCCAAGACAGTGGTACAAACAATTTCATCAGTTTATGATGGGTCAGAAGTACATTAGAAACAAACATGATCATTGTGTTTATTTTCACGGACTACAAAATGGTTCTTTTATATATTTACTCTTGCATGTTAATGATTTGTTGATAGCTTCAAAGAACAGGAAAGAAATCAACAAGTTGAAAAGTCAGTTACGTCAAGAGTTTAAGATGAAAGATCTTGGTGAAGCAAAGAAAATACTTGGCATGCAAATTCGCAGAGACAGAATGAGAGGAAGAGTTAGTTTGTCTCAGAAACAGTATTTGAAAAAAGTAGTACAGAATTTTGGCATGTCTGAGCAATCAAAACCAGTCAACACTCCTCTTACTCCTCATTTCAAACTTAGTACAACTTTATCTCCTAAATTAGATGAGGAACGTAAGTATATGTCACAAGTTCCCTATGCAAGTGTTGTTGGTAGTCTGATGTATGCAATAGTTTATACTAGACCTGATATTTCACTAGCTGCTAGTATGGTGAGCAGGTATATGCATGATCCGGATAAAGGAAATTGGCAAACTGTGAAATGGATTTTAAGATATATTATGAATACGATTAATGTTGGAATAGTATTTGAGAAAAATAATACTATTGATCAACGGGTTGTCGAATATGTGGATTCTGATTTTGCAGGTGATCTAAATAAACGTCAATCAACTACTGGATATGTTTTTACAATTGCTAATGGTCTAATGAGTTGGAAGTCTACCTTACAGTCCACCATTGTTTTGTCTACAACAAAAGCAGAGTACATGACAGCTTCAGAGACTATTAAGGAAGCTATTTGATTGTAGGGTTTACTTGAAAATTTGGGAATTGTTCAGAAGCACATTGTTGTGTTCTGTGATAGCCAGAGTGTCTATTCATTTGGCAAAGAACCAAGTCTATCATGCACGAACGAAGCACATCGACGTTTGGTTTCATTTTATGCGGGATATTATTGATGGAGGCAAGATACTTCTTCAGAAGATAATTCAAACATCATTTGGATTTGATCAATATCCTTCAAGTTTGAATATTTTTGGAAGGCGCCAATGATGTGAAACTCCAAAAAATGTTGGTGACTGAAAAATTTGTTGAATTTATCGTCAAGGGGGAGATTTGTTGTTTTTTGTCCCACATTGGTAGGAATTTTTTCTTTGTTTGTCCACATTGGTGAGAAGTTTTTTTTGGACTTGAGGTTGAAATTATATAAAGAGCTCAACTCTCCATTTATAAAACACACCTCAAAGTTGCACTTTGTCAAGAAGTAGTAGATTGATCGTCGACGCCCGAGGACGTAGGTAATTTTGTGCCGAATCTCGTTAAATTCTTGTCTTATTCTTTTTACTGTATTTTATTATTTGTTTCTGCATTTGTTTTAGTTATTTATATTTTCAATAGCATTAGTTGTAGTATTGGTGTTTGGCACAAGTGGGGTGCCCGACACAACACATTCAAATTTCATAATATCCATTCCCAAGGCAATATATTCTAATTGGGATAACACCATGTGTTAAATGACAGTAATACAAACTCTGCACATAATTTTAAATATGTAAATAAAATGTTGGATTTGACACTAGATAGAGAAATTAACCATAAAAAACATATGTAGATTGGGAATACAATGTGACAGTATCTACCAAAAGTACAAGATCAAGCAAGTCCAAGGCCTTGGACCCATGTACCATACAATGGCAACCTTGGTGATTGTCGTCTTACGTCCCCAATATAGTTGCCATTTTTACTATCCAGGTCATGCATATGATAGAAATAATTCAATTCTTATTTAAAATATTGTTTCCTATATATAATCCAATAAAATGGTATTTAAATAATCTTACAAACTAATATGAAGCCGCATACTCGTAAGTATTAAGCTGAAGGTTCAAATATGGTATCAAATGAGAGAAAATACCATGGCTTTAACAATGCCCACAACGACAAAAATCCTTGCACCCTATTATTATTTATCACGCTTTAAACAATAGTTCCCTGCAAACGTGATTAACAAAATTAGAATCCTTTGATAGAATCATACCAACAAATCGCACATACAACTAATTAAATAAAGTGTTAAAAAAATATGTTTATTTTTTATTTATTTATTGTGGCTTTTATCACAGCCATTGGATCGCCTCTAAATCCAATGGTTGTGTGGTGTCATATATATGTTTATAAGCCATGGGAAAATATATGGATTGCTTGTCATTTTGTGCAATGAGAGCTCATAGTAGTTAAAAGCGCGCCTAGGCACAGTGAGGCATAGAGGCTTGTGCCTCATACTAGGTGGGGCGAGGCAATCTACAAAAGGCGACCCTAGGCGAGACGAGAAGCAGTGGGGTGCCAGGCGCAGTGAGGCGCGCCTTGTGAATTTTTAGTCATTTAAAGGAGAGAAATAGCCCAACCCAGACCCGTATCCCTCATTCGACTTGAACAAACAAAGCCCTAGCCCCTTTTGACCCTTCGAAGCCCTTCGTGAGTTCGTTTGCAAGCCTTTGAACCAGCTAGAAGCCTTCGTGACTTCGTCTTCGAGCTTCGAACCAGGATCATGAGTTTGTCTTCGACATTTTGAAGAAGCACGACCTTGCGCGACTTCGTTTCGAACCAGCCAGAGCCCTCACGAGTTCGTCTGCCTGCTTTCGAAGCAGCCGTGAGTTCTTCTGCCTGCCTTCAAACATGACGTAAGTTCGTCACGTCGTCTTCGACATTTCGAACCAGCTGCGAGATCGTCTTTGAGCCTTCTTCTTCTTCTTCCTGCTGCCTGCTTGCTGCGTGCTGCTGACTGCTGCCTACTCTTTTTCTTCTTCTTCTTCTTCTTCTTTATATGTAAGCTTATAAATTAAATATTTAGTTTAATTAATGTAAGCTTAAAAATTATAACTAATATATAATATTTATTCTTTTTACTAAAATTTAGCTACTATTTTTTTAATTTGTAATATTTAGTTTAATTAATGTAAGTTTATAAATTATAACTAATACATAATATTTATTCTTTTTATTGAAATTTAGCTACTATTTTTTAATTTGTTAGGAAATGCATTATATAAGTCTTAAATTTTAAATGGGTTATTGTCTGGATTAGGCTATTAGCTACTAATACAAAATGAGTTATTGCCTAATTTGCCTGAAATATATGATGCATTGTTTTTTCAGTTAGGACATGGGATACCAAGTCTAAAATCTTAAATGGATTCTAGTTCTGGATGCGAGGCCTCGGCAAAGAAAGATCCTGCATGGAAGTATGCACATTTGGAGGATCAGAAAAATAGAAATAATTTGACTTGCAATTTTTGTGGTAAAGTCACAAGGGGAGGAATATTTTGGGCAAAACAACACATTGTCAGAGGATTTCGAAATGTGAAAGAATGCTCGAAGTGCCCTGCTCATGTACGTGAGGAGATTAAAGAGTATATGTTGAAGAAAGATATGGAAAAGGGGGAAAATGAGCTATTGCCCGACTTTGATGATATAGACCATTACGGTGAAGATGAAGAAGATGAAGTTCAAGAAATTGACATTCGTGGCAAGAAAGTGCTTACTGGTGATGGAAGTAAAAGATCATACCAATCCAACTTGAAGAAACCAAAATAGAAGGGGCCTATAGATTTGTTTTTTACTCCCGATCCAAAGAAAGCGGTCCAAGCTAGGAAAGAAGGGAAGATGAAGCAAACATCAATAAATGAGGCGTGCAAGAAAGAACCAAGAAAAAAGGCAATGGAAGATTTTGCTAGGTGGATGTATGATGCTGGAATACCATTTAATGTTGTACGTCTAGGCAGCTTGCAATGGCACTCGAATCAATTCGACAATATGGTCCTGGAATAAAGCCACTTAGCTATCATGAAGTGAGAGTTCCTTACCCAAAGGAGGAAGTTAGTCGAATGAAAGAGTTGTTCAAGGTCATAAGGAGGAATGGACAAAATATGGCTGCTCAATTATGTCTGATGGTTGGAGAGATTCGGTTGCTAATAAGGACATAATAAACTTCTTAGTGAACTCTCGAAGGGGATCAGTATTCATCAAGTCTATTGATGTTTCTAATCTTGTCAAGAATACAGATAGAATGTACAGATTACTTGCTGAGATGGTAGAGGAAATTAGAGAATCAAATGTGATTCAAGTAGTAACTGACAATGCGTCAAACAATGTTGCAGCAGGTAAGAACTTATTTCTAGAACTACTTTCTATAGTGTATATATTGTTTATTTTAATATTTTAATGGCTTCATTCCTTGATTTTTGAACAGGGAGATTGTTGGAAGCAAAGAGGCCACATTTATATTGGACACCATGTGCTGCTCATTGCATTGATTTAGTTTTGGAGGATATTGGGAAGATGCCTTCAATTCATGTAACTTTGAAAAGGGCAATTTTTTTGAATGGTTATATCTATAACCGTGTTGGTGTTGTGAACTTGATGAGACAGTTCACTGGAAGGAAGGAGTTACTAAGACCTGTAGTTACAAGATTTGCAACTACCTTCATCACCCTTTGTTCAATCCACCTTCAAAAGAACAACTTGAAGAAAGATGTTTACTTCTAAAGATTGGAATACTACTAAATGGGCAAAGGAGGCAGCTAGCAAAAGAACAGCTAGTATTGTTTTGATGCCTACTTTTTGGAAAACCATCGTCTATGCTCTTAAGTTAACAGGCCCACTTGTTCGTGTACTCCGTTTGGTTGATGGGGAAAAGAAACTTGAAATGGGATACATTTATGAAGCAATGGATAGGGCCAAGGAAGTCATAGCTAAGGCTTTTGGTGAGAGAGAGGATAAATTCAAGGAAGCATTTGAAATTATTGATACGAGGTGGGGATGCCAACTCCATCAACCGTTGCATGCAGCTGCACATTAGTTGAATCCGGAATTTTTCTATTCAAACCCCAACATTTTGCAAGATGAAGAAATTATGACGGGTTTTTACAAATGTATTGCAAGGTTACTGCCAACTATTGAATGCAAGATAAAGTTTCAAATGAGTTGGAAAAATACAATGTCGCTAGTGGCGTCTTTGGAATTAGTTTGGCAATGAGACAAAGGAAGACAAAAGCACGAGGTAAAGTGGCATTTGCACTACCTCTTTCTTTTTGAAAATTATTTTTGCTATTTACCTAGTAGGTATTCATTTAAAATTTATTTTATAACAGCGCAATAGTGGATGGCATATAGATCAACAACTCCAAACTTGCAAAAGTTTGCTGTGAAAATTCTTAGCCTCACGTGCAGTGCTACCGGCTGCGAAAGAAATTGGAGCATATTCCAACATGTAAGTCATTAGTATATCGTGGATTAATTATTAAAGAACAAGAACTACCAATCTATTACTTTTTAGAATCATTATTAACCATATTACTTTAAACTTTTTGCAGCTTCATAGCAAAAGTAGAAATAGGCTATCCCAGCAACGCTTGAATGATTTGGTATTTGTGAAATATAATCGAACTCTGAGGCGTCGATACAACAAACGTGACACCATTGATCCCATCCTCCTAAAGGACATTGATGATAGTAATGAGTGGTTGATTGGTAGGATGGATGGCGATTCTAATGAGGATGATGAACTTGTGTTTGAAGATGATAATTTGACTTGGGATTCTGTTACTAGAGCTGCTGGACTAAATAACCCCCCGCATCACACTAGATCAAGAATAAGTACAAATACGCCATCATCGTCTAGAGGAAGTGGAAGAGCTTCATCTAGTAGTGCAACCAGTGCTAAGGGTCGAACCACAATGTTGGAACTTGTAGATAAGGATGAAATCCAAGTGGATAGTGCAAAGGAGACGGAAGAGGAAAAAGATGTCGGAGAAAACAAATCTGATGATAAAGAGGAAGATGATGATATCTTCGCCGACTTAGCTGATGATGAGTGATGAGTGATGATTGAGGAGGATTTTTAGATTTTATACTTTGAAATCTTTTATTGTACTCTTTTCTTTTGATGTTGAACTATGTTGAATTGTTGATGCTTTTGGGCTTCGTCTTGGCAATTTTATTAAATTTCCAATTTTGTTATTGAATGTTTTGGCATTTTAAATTCTAATATTACTAGATATTCATATGTTCATATATAAATTTCCCCAAATAGACATTTTACACCATTTTAATAATTGTACGCCTCACCTTCGTGAGGCGCGCGCCCTTGCCTCGCGCCTCAGCTTCAAAGACCCTTTGCGCCTCAGCTCGCCTCGCGCCCCTGACTACTATGTGAGAGCTAGAGGGGGGGGGTCTCTCTAGTAAGAACTTTTCTTCAACGGATTGAAGGTGAAGGGATGTACAGGGGATATGGGATCGGAGAGAGACTGATTAGATCTTGTACTACCATCGTTTCATAGTGGATTTTTCTCCAGGTGCAAGCTTCGTGGACGTAGGCAACCTTGCCGATCCACGTAAAATCTCTCATCTCAATTTTGCTGTGAATGTTCCTTATGTGATTTATTTTGTAGATCGGAAGATTAAAATCGTCGAGCGTCAACAAGTGGTATCAAAGCACGATTTCAATTGGGTGCAGATCTAATAGATCAAATCAAATCGAAAGAAATTTTTTGGATCTAAAGTTTTTCCGCAGGAGTGCTCAAGATCAAAGCGGTTCGTTCAGATCAGATTGAGGTACGCAAATCAGATCAGGTGTCGGAAAATTATTCCGAAATTTTTCAATTGAAGAAGGATCATTTTTCAATTGAAGGTGTGAAAGAAAAAAAAATTTTCGCAAATGAAGAACATGATGAATAGTGCCAGAATTGGGTGACAGACCTGGATTTAGAATCGGGTCGGGTCAGAGCGCAGATCCTCCCCGTGGAGCGCTCACGCTGACACAAGCGCCATTGCTAACATCACTGCTGACGTCAGAGGAGAGAAGGAAAAAAAAATTTTAAATGGCGAGTACTTCGGTGGCCAAGTTCAAGGTGGAGCCCTTTAATGGGAAAAATAATTTTAGTCTGTGGCAGAGCACTCTGAAGGGTGTGTTCGTCCAACAAGGGCTGATTAAGGCATTGTATGGAAAAGAGAAGAAGTCAGAGACCATGTTAGTCTGTGGCAGAGCACTGTGAAGGATGTGTTGGTCCAACAGGGACTGATTAAGGTTGTCTGGAAAAGACAAGAAGTCAGAGACCATGTCAGATGATCAGTGGGAGGAGCTGGAAATGAAAGCGGTAAGTATCATTCGCTTAAGTTTAGCTCCAGAAATTAAATACAATGTTGAATGAAACATCACCAGCTGAGCTTTGGAAATAATTGGAGAATATTTATATGTCCAAGTCCCTAGTTAATAGATTGTATTTGAAGAAACAATTGTATCTGTTGAGGATGACTAAGGGCACAGAAGTCAGAGACCACCTCAATTATTTCAATAAGATAATCACGTTGTTGCTGAGTATTGAGGTAAAAATCGAGGAGGAAGATAAAACATTGATTCTGTTTTATTCGCTTCCCAGTTCACTTGATACTTTGAAAACCACACTAATGCTAGGCAAGGAGACTCTTACAGTTGATGAGGCGACTACTGCCATTATGGAGAGTGAAAATTTTCACAAACCAAATTATCTAGGACATGGAGAAGGGTTGGTGGCTAAAGATGAGTTTAGCCAACAGCGGGGCAGGAGTTCTAGCAAGGGTAATTGGAATCGAGGGAAATCTCGATCCAAGTCCAAAGGTAAGAGTGGGAATTGGAGGAGTGGTTATTTTTATTCTGGGAAAGAAGGGCATATAAAGAAGGACTATCTAAAGAGGAAAAGAGATTTAGAGGAAAAAAACAGGAAAAAGACTGAGCAGGCTACTGTAGTGGAGAGCAGTTCATCAGTTTTTGATGGGGATCTTTTGGCTGTTACTACAGGTTCCAATTACTTAGTCGATACCTGGACTTTGGATTCAGCGTGCTCATATCATATATGTCCATATAGAGACTGGTTTGACTCCTATGAACCAATATCTGGAGGGACGGTGTTGCTGGGTAATGATGCTTCCTGTGGTATTCTTGGTATTGGAACAGTCAGAATCAGGATGTTTGATGGTGTGGTTAGAACCATCAGGGATGTGAGGCATGTTCCAGATTTGAAAAAGAATCTGATTTCCTTGGGCTCTTTGGACAGTAATGGTTTCTCTTTTTCAACTAGGGATGATGTGCTGAAAATGGCTAGAGGTTCACTGGTAGTAATGAAGGGTCATCTGAGGAACAATTTGTACACTCTGATGAGTAGCACAGTGACAGGTGGAGCTACAGCTAGAACCTCTTCAGATACAGATACAGATGATACTACTCTTTGGCATATGAGGCTGGGTCACATGAGTGAGCATGGCTTGCAAGAGCAGCACAGGCGGAACTTACTAGAAGGTAATTCTTGTTGTAAGCTTAAGTTCTATAAATACTGTTTGTTTTGTAAACAGCGCAAGGTGAGTTTCAGAACAGGAAAGCATACGAGCAAGAAGGTGCTGGAGTATATTCATTAAGATGTATGGGGTCTAGTACAGGTACAATCTCACAGTGGTGCTATTTATTTTGTCTCATTTATTGATGACTTTTCCAGGAAAGTCTGGATGTACTTTCTGAAGCACATGAGTGAGGTATTTAGTAAGTTCAGGGAATGGAAAGCTCAGGTAGAGAAGCAAACAGGGAAACAGGTGAAGTTTCTAAGATCTGACAATGGACTGGAGTACAAAAACAGCCAGTTCATTCAATTCTGTAGGGAAGAGGGGATCACTAGGCACTATACAGTTCCACATGGGCCACAGCAGAATGGGGTAGCTGAAAGAATTAACAGAACATTACTAAAGAGGGCACGGTGTATGAGGATTTAGGCTAGTCTGCCTAAGTCATTCTGAGCAAAGCCAGTGAGTATGACAGTCTAGGCTTGATTCATAATCTAAGATCTGCTTTGTAGGAATAGTGTTAACATAAATTTACATGCTTTGAGTAGTTCTTAGAAAAACCTTTCAAAATCTCACTTTTTTCCCCTTTTACACAGTGTAGTAAATTAAGCTAGAAGTGATAAACAGCTACACACCAGTCCCTGTGGATCGACACCCAACTTACTCATTGTTCTACTGAACTTGGGTTAGTTAGGTTTATAAATTTTATCTTTGGTAGTTAAGGACCCAAGCCTTAGCGAGCCTACTGGCGTCGTTGTCAGGGACTGTGTTACGGTTGTAAGCCAATTTCTAGTTTAGAGTACTATACTTTGTTTTTCTTTATTTTCTTTTGTATTTATTTTTTGTTTGATATTCTGATGTCTTGATTGTGTGTTACATGTATATATGCTAGGTTTGCGCTCTTTGGATCCTGAGTTAGTGCCTATAGACCCTGAGATTGAGAGATCTCGTACGTTCATTAAGAAATCTACCTCTAGTCACAAGATAGCCGAGTCATCTGAACCTAAAGTCATGGTTGAACGTCCTCTAGTTTCCACCTTTCAAATCCCAGAACCTCAGGCTCCCCACCAACCTGTGGTGGAGGAGCAACCTCTTCGGCCCCTTAAAGACTACTTCACACCCAACACATACATTTCTCCGTCTTGCATCCGATTCCCAGAGGTTGAGGCGGGCACAATTTGAAATTAAGACTTCCATCATCTCGATGCTTCACATTAAAAATCCTTACAAGCATCTAGATGAATACCTCAAAATCTATTCCACCATCCGCATATCTAATTTTGGTGATGACGCCCTCCGAGTTAGGCTATTCCCGTTCTCTCTGAAGGACAAGGCCAAATATTGGCTACATTCCTTAAAGCCGAACTCGATGACCAACTAGGCCACCATGCAACATGAATTCTTAAAAAAGTACTTCCCAATTGAGAAGACTAACCAGCTGAGGAGGTCATCACTAGTTTCTCACAAGTGAATGGAGAACAATTTTTTAAGACTTGGGAGTGCTTTAGGGACCTCTTATGCAAATGCCCACATCACCAAGTCCTTAGGTGGCAATTAATTCAAACCTTCTATGAAGGATTAGCTGAGCGAGATAGGTACATGGTAGATGCATCTTGTAGAGGTACTTTTCTCACAAAACATGAGAATGAAGCCTAGGCTCTCTTTGAGAACCTAGTTGAGAATTCTCAACAGCATACTATTGCTGCTCGTAGACCGTCCTAACCTTCCTTTTCCAATCCTAAAGGAGTCTATGAGTATGCTGCGAGCCATAACCTTGCGCCCACTCTGCGCACCATAGTGAAAAAGTTAGATCAGTTCTTGTACTTAGGACAACAACCTCAGCTTGTGGCGTGTGCAGAGGTGTGTGTCATCTGCTCTAATCCTTCACACACGTCATAATTGCCCCCATGCGTCTCCCCCGTCAAAATTTGTGCAAGAAGAAGTTAAGGTCACCCACAATTGGTACGATAGGCCAACCAATGACCCCTATTCGAACACATACAATCCTGGGCGGAATAAGCATCCTAACTTCTCCTGAAAGGCACAAGCTCCAGGTTTTAAATCTCCAAGACCTTAGCAATCACCCACTATTCCACCTCCTCACCTATACCAAAATACCCAAAATCCTCCTATCACTACACTTAGACCTTTATCTTATCAGCAACCATCTCCTACTTAGCCCCAATACGATAGATCTTTTCAGGAGATGGTGTTGAAAGTCCTTAAGGGCATTGAGGCTGACAACCAAGTTGATAGGCAATTACTCTACTCCCACTCCCAGTTTATTGCTAAGCTAAAAGCCACCATGGGCCAACTAACTACCTCTTTGAGCGGAAAAAATGAGGGGAAGTTGCCAAATCAATCTCCAGTGAACCCTATGGATCAATGTGAGCTGACTGCTGGACCTTCATCATATCATGAGTAAGCACAGGTTGTAACCATTCTTTAAAGTGATAGGGAGGAAAATAATAGGGTTGAGGAGAAGTTAGACCAAGAGGGAGAAAACGAGGGAAGAACCCAATCATGAACCATGTAATCCTCCTCCTAGTCCGGTAGCTGATACCGAGACACCTATCCTCTTTAATGATGGAGCACTTCCCCATTATGTCCCTACAGTACCATTCCTTGCAGCTCTTCATGCACCCTTTAAATCTAAGAAGGAAATCAATACCGATTCTATCATGAACATATTTAGACAAGTCAAGGTCAATAGTCCTCTTTTAGATGCTATCAAGCAAATGCCTACGTATGCCAAGTTCCTCATGGACTTGTGCACACAAAAGCGAAAGTCGAGGGTACACATGAACAAACAATTTAGGCTGGCCGAGCATGTGAGCTCAATTCTTTTAGGACACCTTCCTCCAAAGCTGAAAGACCCCAGCGCTCCCACCATCTCGTGTGTAATCAATGATTACACCATTGATAGGCTCTTTAAGATTTGGGTGCAAGTGTGAACCTCCTTCCTTACTCGATCTATAAGCAATTCAATTTAAGAGAGCTGAAGCCCACCCCGGTCAACTTGAGTTTTGCCAACCAATCAGTAAAAAGGCCCCGGAGTGTGATAGAGGACGTCTTGGTCAAAGTCGAAGAGTTCTATTATCCTGTCAACTTCATTATCTTGGATATGAAACCATCCGACACAACCAGGATCCAATCCTTGTCCTATTAGAACGATCATTCTTAGCTACGGCTAATGCCTACATTCAATGTAGACGTCCAAGTTGTGGACATTGACATGATTGATGAATGTGTTGAGGAAGTGACTCCCTCAATTCTGTGAAGGAACCCTCCAGAGGATTTACTTCAGCCCGAGAGCCCCTCTATATTTGGCCCAGAGGACGTGTATAAGCAGATTCTTTTCATTCATTACTCGGCCTCCAATTTTACCGGGCGACTATGGATAGTTGAGAGATGCTTTAATGAGGAAATGGAGGAAACTCTTGGTTTCGAACTGAGGTGTTCTAATTAAGCTTTCATTACGTCTGGCTGAAGACGGTAAACTTAGTGCTTCCAAGAGGCAACCCGAGTATTTTTCTTTTTCTTTTTGAGTCCTTAGGTTGTATAGTGTAAAGTAGATAAGGTTTAGAGTCCTTAGATTAAGTTTTAGGATAAATGACGTGCGACTAGGGCGCAACCAGCACGCATAGGTGCGACTTGGTCGAAGCCCTAAAAGTCTTCTGAGATCCAAATTATCAAGAGATTCGACCATGGGCGCAACGAGCACTGCCTTGGCGCGACCTAGTCGAATCTCTGAATTTTGCTAAACTTTTATATTACCAAGAGGTTCGACCATGTGCGCAACTAGCACTGGGCTGTGATGAGTCCCTAAAATGCATGATTTTAAATCCTCATTTACCTTTGTTTATCCTTGTTTTATTATGTAATTACTCAGAGTTATCATTGTTCAAAGCTTTGCAATGTTTGTTCGTCTTTTTAGGAAAAACAGGTTAAAATCAAGGAATTAGGCGTACGAGAAGGTAAAGGAGAATTCGGGGAAATGCAAAGCTCAAATCAAATGCTCAGCCAAACTCTTGAAGCTCCAAATCATCAAAGGAAAAGAGGACTTTGCTTGACCAAGGGGTGCGACTAGCAACCCAGGGGGTGACCAAGTCCTCACTAGCAGAATCCAAGATTCAAACTAAGGAAGAATTGCTGCAAGGGTCGACCAAGCCCTCTATCAAGTGACTCTCAAAGGCGACCAAGTCAAGATACTGAGGCAGGACAGAGATCATAAATACCAAGAGCCTCAACGATGTGCTCAACCAGAGAGGCCATGAGGTGCGACTAGGTCGAGTTCCTAAGATTCCCTGAAGTTCGAGATCCTGCAAGCCTTGACCATCAACTCGATTAGCAAGACCCCATGGCGCGATTGAGTCGACAATGCTGAAGATTCAAATCCCTGATTTCTCGGGAGAATCAACCAAGGCACGCACAAGGAAGACATGGGAGTGACTTGGTCGATAGTGACGATCTTCTACACGAGATATGCTACAGACTTTCCTTAACTGTGAAACAAACTTTGTAAACCCTAGAGCTTATAAGTAATCGCTACGAACATGAGCTCGGGGTTCCCTTTTGGCCTCTCTAAGGTTAGTAAGAGACTTGAGACGTCATAAAGAACCAAGTTAGAGTAGGAGTATAGTAGATTTCAATTCCTGTTTCGGTGTGTGCACAAAGTGTCCGACGGCCTGTGACAACCGGTGGCGTTTGTGTAATCTCCGTGTATATTACATGATCACTCCCTTGTTCCTTCTGGCATTGGTGACAAATGTACTAAATACAAAGGATCGATCTTTTACTTGGTTTCTCTTTACCACTTTCTTTTACATGCTTTCCTTTACGACTTTTGATTTATTGCTTTGATGAATGATGAAAGGCTGCAATAAGGAATAGCACTACTATTGTTTCAATCAGGATAAGTAGTTGGCTACGGATACGTGGAGGTATTCTTGATCGTTGAGACAGGGTATACTTCAGTTCCCAATCGTGCTCCGGACAGTTGATGCACCCTTGCTACCCTATGCCCTCGAATGACCCTCTCCCGCTTTGGCCTGAGATGGCTCGAGTTAGTACTCATATGTATTTTTTGTTGAACGTAGTCAGAGGCAAGAAGTCCAGCACTTGATTCATAATCTCAGCACTGCTTTGTAGGAGTAGGGTAATATAATTTTTACTTGCTTTCCTATAGTTGGTTAGATTTCACCCATTGCAAATTATCATCTTTTTATCTTTCTTTTTACACAAGGCATTAATAAACTGATTGAGAAAAAGTTTACAACTGCACGGCTTAGTCCCTGTGGCTCGACACCCGACTTCCCCACTTTCTACTGAACTTGGGAATAGTTAGGTTTTATAAATATTATTTTTGGTAATTAGGGACCCAAGCCTTGGCGAGCCTACCAGACTGGGCGTGACCTGGTCGAGAGACCATTTTCCTGTTTCAGTGGGGGTGCAACTAGGGCGCGACCTAGTCGAAAGGTTAAAAATCGTGTTTTAAATTCTCTCCCACGAAGCTCGAACCACCTTTCTTCTTTGTTTCTTGGACTTCCCTCATCGCACCCACCTCCGACCTAGTCGCCCAAGCTTTGTCCACCTCCCCTGAGCTCCGACGAACCACTGGCACCCCTCCGATGAATCGCCCTAGCTCCGGAGGCACTTCCCCCTATGTGTGAAGCCTTGTTTAGCGCACCCAGGGTTTTGGCCCTCCACCTTCCCAACGGATGTGGCTTCTCAATTCCTCTTCAAGCACCCATAGCTCTTCCTTTTCCTCGCCTTACATCTTCCCCTCCACCTTCAGTCATTCTACTTTGAAAATGCCTCGCCGTTCTGAGTCTAGGGCTGCCTCCAAGCAACCTCAAACCTCGCGATCAGCCACCAAGAGGAAGAGGGTGCAAGTTCAGTTGAGGGACAAGTCATCATCTGGGTCCGAGCCCATGCCATCTACACCAATGACATCGAGAGGTCGGGCGACCCAGCATATACAGGCAGAGTCTTCCAAGAGGCCAAGGGCATCGAGGATGACCCTCAATGATTACGACTTATGGCCTATGTACCAGGTTCAACTGAATGAGACTCATGCCCATGAAAGAAGAAGATGTATAAAGATCCTGGAGCAGCAGAAGATGGACCACTACATGGTCTCACCCACCGCCTCATATCATTCGAAATTGGTGTGGGAGTTCAACCAGCGCATGCACCATGATCCGCAGACGGGCGTTTGGTCCACAACCATCCAAGGTATCGGGTTTGTGCTCACCTTAGCCCTGATTGATAGGGCGTGATCTAACGAGGAGGCTAATGACATACCGCGGGACACCCTCGATTCTGCAGACATCCACCACCTCACCCGGATGTTCCACAGGTAGTACTACGACGGTGAGAACATGTAGTGAGGCACGTGCACCGCACCGAGCAAGGTACTAGACTACTTGCTCCTGTTAGATTTGATCCTCCAACGCAACATTTGCGCATCCGGCCACCACTCAGAGAGGCGCAGCATCCACCTACAAGCCCTATACACAACGCACAACAACGTGAAGGTAGACATTCCTCAGGTGATCATGGATGAAATGATCACATTTTATGTGAGGAACGTGAAGCAACCGAAGTTGAGGAGGCCGACGCCGAAGCCTGTGCGCAGTCAGATTGTACGGGAGCCGAAAAGGACCCTTATTCCATACGCACAGCTTATCATGGCCATCCTAAGGTGCCAGAAGATCAATCTAGGAGATCATGATGCACACATTCCCATCGGTAAGGTCACTATAGAGAGGATGTGGCGTTAGAACCTGCAATTGGTAGCCACAACCCAGCGGAAAGTCAACCAATGGGCACCATTCGAGGGAGTACCAGGGTATGAATTTCTTATGCCAGAGTTTTTTCATGACCCCAAGAAGGCCCAGAGTTCTTTCATGACCCCGAGAAGGCACCTGCACAACCACCAGTGCCACCTCCTCACCACGAACCAAAGAAGAAGAGATAGACAACTGCCGAGCCCTCTACTTCAGCGGCAGCACCCTCAGAACCTATTCCTTCAGTGGCAGCACCGCATCCACCAGCATCCCCCTCTATGCCTCGAGGCAAGGGATGATCTAGGCCGCCTACACCATGATTTCAAGACATTCCAATTTGAGATGTGCCACGAGTTGGTGGAGACTAGGGCAACCATCTCTCAAGGATTCGGGGCACTAGTTGAGGCTCTCAGAGTCTGCTTACCAGTTGTTTTAGCGACATTCACATTTCTGGGAACCACAGCTCCTGCCTCAACCCCTAGCCTTTCAATTCCTCCTTCCCTGCCATCTCCCACAGCCACAAAGGAAATCTCATCTTTTGCGCAGTCATTGCCAGCTCAACCTCCTTCACCAGTTATGCACTCTTTTGCACATCCGTCTCCACCTACTCAGGCCATTCCATCAGCGAGTCCGGTTGTCATGATAGAGGTTGAGTCCTCCGATGAGAGTGTGGTAGAGGCCCCTAATGAGGAGATCCCACTTTCAGCTGCTGTTACTGCAGGCGAGGCTCAGTCCCCCGCACGCTCCACTGAGGTACCCTCCGCTCCAGAGCCGGCCACTAAGCCATCAAACACTTCGGCACCTGTCCTGCTAGTTCCATCCATGACGCTCGCTCTTAATCTCCCAGTAGATGTTCCATGGTCTCTGACACCACTTTAGGTGAGGCCACCCCCCTATGTTATGCCTATCCTACGTCGCATTATGGGAGACTTAACTACTCCACTGAGAGTCGTTGATCCCCCGCCACCTGTCCCCACTCCATATGCTCCAGCAACGGCACTTGAGCCGATACCACAGGCCCCCAATGCTCGTGTGCCTCTTTCCACTCCTACTTCACCTGATTCGCTAGCTGTGTCTAGCAATGTTTCAAAGGAGGCTGCTTCGAGCACGCATTCTGATGCGGCCCTTTAGTCTAAGGAGGACACTCCTGATGCGTCCGGTGATTTAAAGGGTGGCAATTCTGACTATGATGCCAGCAGGTCTACTAAGGAGGACTAGGATAAGGTAGATGCTTGGGATCTTTTGTTGCGACCTTTTACATACGTACCGTGCTTAGGCACACTTTCTTCTCTTTTATTTGTCTTTTCCTTTCTTGTGTATCACCATGCTTTTAAATGGTTGTACCTATGCTTGCGATGTTTTTATCTACATTGCACTACCTATGAATTTAATGAAAATACATGGTGCTTTGGGTTTCTACTTGTCTTTTGTGCCTCAATGTATCATTGCGTTTTCCTTTCTATTTCTAGATTTTATATGAATGCACTTACGCAGGTACACTAATTGATTTCATAGCACCGTGCAGTGTTTCCTTTCTCAAGCTTTCCAGGTTCTTTCTTTCCATACTTCAGTAAGGACACTGAAGTTTTAAGTTGAGGGTAGGGGTTAGGAAAGCACTACACGGCACATGTTCAGCACAAAAATGACCCAATTTTATGCCCTTCACATACTTCTATATCACCTATATGTTACATGCTTAGGCTTATCATTTAGATGACTTTGTTATGCTCACTAACGAAGTAGTGAGTTGCTTGTGCGTAGTTTCACATAATATATCCAATGTACTTCTTTTGCAACTCTATGTGGATTGATGACGCACTTTCACATGATTCGAAACACATAGGGCTCCTTGAGAGCACTGACAAAACAACCATGACAACTATGACACCTTGTGAGGTTTTGTTGAGCCTTTCGTTTTTTGTGAGGGTCATTTACATGAACTCCGAGTTCACGGAACTCAACTTTACTTTTTCTGGATATTCTTTACATACTAGTCTCTACATTTGCATTTGCTACCCTAGAGGTGATATCTAGTGGGGAGATAGAAACCTAAGTCTTATAGTCTACTCAAGAAGTGAGACTTGAGTCACCCCTACAGATGGACCTAATTCATAAACTCCTTTTCAAGCTTGGTTTCTTATCGGTAGCATGAAGATGACAAAAGTTGTGATGATTGCCCTAGTTGCCCATAGAAGAAAAATGTATAAATAAATAAATAAAAAAAATTGAGCAAAAGAAAAAAAAAAATGAAAAATACATAAAATACCTGCTCTAAATACAAAAGGGTCAAGCTAAGGACGCAACACACCATCCTTACACGTATGAAGCTTCTTCAGTTGTCCGATGTTTATGATGTATTCATGTCTGGTTTATGAATAAGTCAATCTAGGGTGGTCTTGGTTGAATGTGGCGAGTAGGTAAGAAGGCGCTAGGGTGAAGGACTCGACACCTCATTAATAGGCTGGATCTCATTCTTATGAGACTAGTTCACTCTGCTTTCAGCATTAGTTCTTCAAAATATGTGAGATATTTAATCATGCTTGTCATCCTTACATACGAGAGTGAACCCATCTTCTTGAGTGTTTTTTAGAGTATACCGAAGAGACTGAGTCAACATGACCGTTCAATAGGTGTCCCAAGGGTAACCTGAGTGTGATGAATCATTCACTTTACACATGTCTTGTGACCTTGCCTATTTATACTTGAATTTATATGATGATATTTACTCTAAATTGCAATTGCTAGATTGATTCCCTATGAGTTATACTTTTCTTGATGGCTATACACTGTTGAGACTTGCATGAGTGATTTGCTTCAGAGTTATTTGTATAGTGAAGTTATGTATGACGAAGCCCACTTGTAATTAGGTTACATTCCTGTATGTAAAATGACATGATGGTGTTGCATATCGATCTTATTTGATGATTCACTAAGGTTGGTGTTTGTGGGTATAGCCCTGGAAACCCTCATGAGACTATAACTCGTCCACTAGGGCCACCTAGGGGGTTTAAAGTCTTATTGCATGCAGTAAATGCAACCGTGTTTCCTATGAAAGAGGAGGTAGATAGAATTTTATAGTTTTCTTAACTTTTACTTCGCTCAAGGACTCGCAAAGTATAACTTGGGGGTTGCGATGTGTTCCTAAAATGTATTATTTTAGGCCACCATTTATCTTTGTTTTGTCTTCATTTATCATGTAAATACCCTTTCTTATCATAATTCAGAGTTACGTAATGTTTGTTCATGTTTTAGGAAAACACGGGTTAAAACTAAAGAGTTAACCAATACGAGAAGCCAAGAGAGTATTTGGGAAGCACAAAGCTCAAATCAAATGCTCAATTAAGCCCCTAAAGCCTCAAGTAATCAAAGGAAAGAAGACATGGTTCGACCATGTAGTGCGACCAGCAACACAGGGGGCGACCAAGTCACAAGTTGAAGACTCCAAGGTTCAAACTGAAATAGAAATGCTGTAAGGTTCGACCAAGTGCTCGACCAAGTGACCCTAAGGGGTGACCAAGTCGAGAATCTGAAGATGACTAAGCCAAAGATCCGAGAATCTCAACCAACAGTTCAACCAGGTGACCCTGAGGGGCAACCAGGTCAAGATCCTAAACATTTACTGAAGTTGAGATCCCAAGACTCTCGACTAGCAGCTCAACTAGGAAGACCCAGAGGCGCGACTAGGTCGAGAATGCCTAAAGTTTGAATTCCTGAATTCCCGCAAGACTCAACAAGGGCGCGACCAGGGAAGACATGGGTACGACTTGGTCGACAGACACAAGCGCCAGGGAACTACTTTGCGAGATTTTCTACAAAACATTCCTATTTTGAATTTTAAACCTTGTAAACCCTTTTAGGCATAAAAGATAGCTTCTTCTATGTGCCTAGGGATCCCCTTTGGCTACTTTTGAGTTAGTAACAGACCTACAAAGCCATCGAGTGCCAAGTAGAACAGATTTACCACTTTTGATTTCAAATCCTGTACTGGTTCGTGCATGGAATCGCTAAAAGCCTGTGACAACCTTCATGTTCCTTGTGCTGCCGCTTAGAGTAGAGCGTTCTTGGTTGTATTCCCGATCATTAGTGACAGACTTTCGAGTTGCAATTGAAGCTGATTTTACATGCTTTCTTTATATGTTTTCTTTACTGCTTTCATTTAAATACATGCACTTTCAATACCTGCACTTTAATTTCCATGCAAGTTTACATCTTTGATTGTGTTGAAACCCTAGGGTAAAAGATAGCCTAGCTAGGATTCATTCACTTATACAGACTAGGCTACGGTTCCTATACGGGGTGATCTCGTGATCGTTGTGATAGAGTATACCCTGGTTCCAGATCGTGCTCCGGACGATTGGTGTAACTTCGCTACTCTATGTCATCACATGGTTCACTTAACCGTTAGCCTAGGACGGATAGCTGATTGGACTTAGTTAGCGCGCACGAAAGTCTAGGCTTGATTCATAATGTAAGATCTTCTTTGTAGGTGTAGTGTTAACATAAATTTACATGCTTTAAGTAGTTCTTAGAAAAACCTTTCAAAATCTCACTTTTTTTCCCTTTTACACAAAGTGTAGTAAATTATGCTAGAAGTGGTAAACAACTACACACCAATCCCTGTGGATCGACACCTAACTTACTCACTGTTCTGCTGAACTTGGGTTAGTTAGGTTTATAAATTTTATCTTTGGTAGTTAAAGACCCAAGTCTTGGCGAGCCTACCACTACTCCTAGGAAAACTGCACACTCCATGGTTAGGGGTGAGGTTATATATTTGGATGTCGACACTTTTGAGTGAAATTATGATGTGTGGCAGATATGACATCACAAATCTCCCTAGAATGGTTGGCCTATGTACAGCGATTGGTTTAATCCTCATGAGGCGCTCAAACTAGTAACTGGAAATCCATAGATTCTAGAAATAGCTAAACCAAAGGCCAAGGATTTAACTGTTGAATTTCGTGTACTACATCATATGATCAGTTATAACGTGTTACCAAGACACGATGGACGTGACACGGTGACACACAGAGATATCTTCACCATGTATTGCGTATGGCACAGTCACGAGATTGATCTGCCCTCCATTATTGTGCAAATTATGCAAGACAATCTGAGAAAGAAAAATGGGTGTCTACTGTTTAGACGACTCCTTACATCCATATCCTCCCACCATGATGTACATTTCGCAGGTACTGCGGAGGTAAGTCCAAGATCGGATGATGAATATTCCAAGTTCACCCTCCACCGGATGCACTTTGTCTGGGATCAGCAATCATTGATCTGGCTGAAGCAGGACCAACCAATAAGAGCTCCAATTGACAAGGTAGAAGAAGCAATGGAGGAGGACATCGGAGCAAGACCATCTGAAATCCTTGATGAATATATGGACGAACCTGAGGGTAATGGACCACCGAATGACTCCATTAGGCAACGCCTCGATTCATTGGAACAGGGGATTGATTCTCGTTTCAATTCTCTAGAACAAAGAGTTGATGCATGCCTCAATTCAATGGAGCAGGGGATGACCACTCGTTTTGACAGCATCAAATCTAGTCTAGCTAGGATATTCAATCTTCTTAGGCAAGATGATTAGGACCTCTCTTTTTTATGATGATCAAAGGGGGATAAGTATCTTGGTGGTTTGTTGGTTTGTGTTGATGTGTTGATTTTTGTGGTGGTGATTTGTTAGTTTTTGTTTGATGTATTTGTCTTTCTAGTATATTACGTACAAATCTGTAATGTTGCCCAAACATGTTTTCTTAATGAAATGCTCAGATTTGTCACTTAATCTGTCTTGATAGAAGTTTAGTTCATTTGTTGTTTTGTCCTAACATAACATGAACTTTCTAATTTGAATAAATTGCATAGCTCCAATGAAATATCAAGTTGAATGAATTATTTATGCCTTATATGCATATAGTAAGAGGGAGCAAAATTATATCTTATTCAACCATATGCATAAATTAAGGGGGAGCCTTCAATTATTACCTATAGGAACACCAATGGTTTGCCATCATAAAAAATGGGGAGATTGTTAGCCTTAGTGGCTACATAATCTAAATTAACATATTTTGATGATACAACCCATTAAGTGATTCTAAGTTAAACTAATCTTTGCACATCAAGTGAAAATAGCTACAATATGAAGGAATAGGATCAAACGCAAAGATCAATATTATTTTCTCGTAACCTAATGTCACTATCACCAAGTCTGGGTAAAGGAGGCGGATTGCATTAGTTAGCTGATAGTCAATGTAAAACTTGTTAGATCATTATGATATGAATCCTTACCTATTATTCATTGGAGAGTCTCCTAGGAGTGATGTGTTGCATTTATACCACCTGAGTGTAGCAAAAAGTGGACGAGGGTGGGCTAGGTCGTCATTTGGGTATGATGTCAAATATGTGAGGGTTCCCACATCATTCTGGACGTGGACGGGTAAAAAAATTAGTTTAGGAGACTAGGATTAGATTAACTACTTTGGGACACTTACGGGAAAAAGCATAGAAATGGTGGACAATGGTTAGAAGAAAAATTAATCTAAAATGCCTTAAAAAAACTAAGTGGATGGGGGGAGAAAGTTAGAGAAATTGAAATATCAGGATTTAAACTTTGGTACACTGGAAAAGAAAAATAAAAGAATGGGATGGGAATTATTGTAGGAAAAAAAAAAGATAGCGTGGTAGATGTCAAAAGAGTAGGGGATAGAATTATAAAAATAAAGATGGTCTTAGGTCAAAAGATAATAAATGTCATTAGTGCTTATGTTGCTCAAGTAGATTTAGCAAAAAATCTTACAAGATAATTTTAGGAAGATATAGATAATATTATACAAGGCATATCAAGGATTGAGAAAGTATTCATAGGAGCATATTTGGATGGATATGTTGCAAGGGATAATAAAGGTTATGAGAGGATACATGGAAAATATGGATATGGTGACAAAAATGAGCCTGGAGAGATGATCTTAGACTTTGTCATGTCATATGATTTAATTACAATGAATACTTGCTTTAAGAAGAGAGAAAAACACTTAACAACCTTCAAAAGTGGACAAAATGAAAGTCATAAATTTTTTTCTTAACTAAGTGGGTAGATTGTTTATCGTGTAAGGATTGTAAAGTTATCCTAGGTGAAAGTTTAACCACACAACATAGAGTTTTTGTGGTAGATATATATATTAAAAAATGGAAGAGAAAGGATAAAATAATTTAGTGTTAGAGAACTAGGTAGTGAAATTTAAAGGGAGAAAATAAAATAAAATTTAAAGATAAAATGATCAAAGATGGCGATTGGACTACAAAGGATGGTGTATACACAAACTCTCTTTGGAGTAGGATAGCTAGCTCAATTGAAAAGATAACAAAAGAGATTTTAAGTGAATAAAGAGGAAGATTTTTGAATAGCAAAGAAAGTTGGTGGAACCAAGATGTCAAAAAAGCTGTAAAGACAAAAAGAATTTAGTATTAAGCATGGCAAAAATGTAGAAACATAGAAAATTGTAAAAAATATAAAGTGACAAAAAAAGATGCAAAAAAGGTTGTTAGTGAAGCTAAACATAGATCATTTAATAATTTGCATGCTGGATTGGATACAAAAAAAGGGGAAAAAGACATTTTAAACTTGTTAGAGTTAGAGAAAGAATGAGTGAAGACTTAGGTAATGTAAAATGAATAAAAAGTGAGGATGATATTGTATTTGTTAAGGAAAAAGACATAAAAGAAAGATAGTGAAGTTACTTTAGCATGCTATTTAATGAAAACCAAGTAAAAGGCTTAAACTTAGAATTGACGTATGAGGAAAAGACCAAAAATATGAGATTTTTTTCGCAAGATTAGAGTTGTCAAAGTTAAGTCTGCACTTAAAAAAGAAAAAAAAAATGGATAAGGCATAGGATCGGATAACATCTAGATTGAAGTTTGGAAATGTTTAAGTGATAACAAAATTATATGGTTAACTAATATGTTTAACACAATTATAGAAACAAAGAAAATGTCAGATTAATGGAGGAAAAACACTTTAATATTTTTATGCAAAATAATGGAGATATTCAAAATTGTAATAACTATCATGGAATTAAACTTATGAGTCATACAATGAAATTTTGGGAAAGAGTAGTTGAACAAAGATTTAGACTAAAAATGAAGGTATCAGAAAATCAATTTGGTTTTATGCTAGGGATCTACTACAGAAATTATATTTATTTTAAGAAGATTAATGACAAATTTTAGGAAAAAGAAGAGGACTTGCATATGGTATTAATTGACTTAGAGAAAGCGTATGATAGGGTACCTAGGGAAGTTCTATGGTGGGTTTTAGAAAAAAAAGAAGGTGTTTGTGATAAGTACACCGATGTCGTTAAAGATATGTATGATGTAGTTATGACTAGTGTTAGGGCTCTAGGTGGAGAGATTAGAGAATTTCTAATCACAAGATGTGTACATCAATGATTTTCTTTGAGCTCTTATCTTTTTTCTTTAGTGATGGATGAATTGATTAGGTGTATCCAAAATGAGGTTCCATAGTGTATGTTGTTTGCAGATGATACTGTTTTGATTAATGAAACTAGGGGTGGAGTAAAATCTAAGTTAGAATTATGGAGAGAAGCTTTAAAATCTAGACGCTTTAGGATAAGTAAAATATATATATATATATATATATATATATGAAATGTAATTTCAGTAATAGTAGGAGGAATATTGGAGACAAAGTTAAATTAAATGATAAAGAAATCAATAGCACTAGTAGATTTCGATACCTTGGATCTATTATACAAGCTGAAGGAGAAATTGAAGGCGTAATAGATAGAGTTAAATCAAGTTGGGTAAAATGGAGAAGTGTTTCGAGTGTGCTTTGTGATTGTAGAATACCCTAAAATTAAAAGGGAAGTTTTATAGAACCGCTGTAAGACCAACTATGCTATATGGATCAGAATATTGGGCGACTAAAAAACAACATATCAAAAAAGTAAAAGTTGGAGTGATGAGAAAGCTTAGATGGATGAGTGGTACATCGCTAAAAGATAAATTAAGAAATGAATATATTCGCGATAAGTTAGGCGTAGAACCTGTAGAAGATAAGGGAGGGACGACTTAGATGGTTTGGGCAGCTGTAATGTGGGCCGCATAGTGCACTAGTAAGGAAGAGTGATTTAGTTAATATGAGGAGTAGTAGAAGGGGTAGGGGTAGACCTAAAAAAACTTGTAATGAGATAGCGAGTAAGGATTTAATATAGCCTTGAATTTGTCGAAAGAAATTGTCTATTATCTCATAAATTTGCGGAGGATTCATGTAGCCGACCTCACCTAGTGGCTACTGGGGTATTTTCTAATGCTTAAGTTTGTATCGATATAGCATATAGGAGGTAATATAATCATAATCCTCTATATAAAGTTTGAGAGCATGCCCTAGAGAGTCCTAAAGAATTCCCTTTTCTAAGTGAACACTTTCTATCTACCTTTGTTGATTCGGGGATTATATGTAGACATATCCTTTAAAAGAGACTTAATATGGCCCATTTGCCACAAACATTTACATAAGACAAGATATATTCGGGTGATAATTAAAGAGTATTAGCATATTTAAGGTAATAATTAAATTGATAATTAAGAGTATTATTCATTTTTTTTATCTTATGGAAACAATTCTGATCATATTTCACTATATATAGATAAGCTTCTTTGATGATAGGAAAAGTTAGAGTAGGAGGCCATTGGGTCCCTAGCCTAGTTTGTAATTTCCATGTATAAAATTATTGATGCGAAGCAATTTTCAAATCCGGAACTTCTTACCTGTATATGATTCCTAAACATATTAAAATCTTAAAAATTCGGAACTTCTTACCATGTATATGATCTCTAAACATATTAAAATCTTAAAAGTCCCTAAAGGGTAGAAGATGATACGAAAGGAGGCTTAATAATAATAACAATAATAATAGACAAAATTCAATGTTTACCTTCTGTATCGGCCGGCACGACAGTGTTAGACAGTCCATTTGATTGAACTGAGTTCTCGATCTGCTCAATCTCTCTCTCTATGGTCACAAACCTCTCAAGAACCTCCGGTGTGCTCACAAACCTCACAAATCTTACAGAAGAAACAAGATAATTAAGCAAATTAACAATAACAAAATATGCGAAATCTGGATGACAGTCATCAATGATACAATTGCGCTTTGTGGTACCTCTGCAGAGTGGCTTTGGTGAACCAGGAAGCGCCGGCCGCCGTAGACGGGGGGCGAAGCGTGACAGAATGCCCACCTTTCGAAATTTGATCCTTCGCGGCTTTTAGATGCGAGAGGAAAGGTTCAAGAAGGCCCGAAGCTAGCATTTCGCTGGCGCCGGCGGCGTAGATGACCAGATCACACCTTGAATTGGACGAACCCACAAATAAAAATATTTAAAAAAAATAAAGAAATGCACGCAATTATTCGAACATATAGAGATGGGTCTGTGAGGATATGTAGAGTACCTAGTTCTGGTTGGAGCGAGCTGAAACAGAACATAGTCGAGACGCGTCACTGAATCCATAATCCCAGAGCAAGAAAGAGTCGAAAGACAGAGAGAGTAGAGAGGATTATTGTATAAGCTCACTCATTCTTGGATTCTCCAATGTGGGTGTTCTTGAGAGAACTCTCCCAATTCACCCCTCCATTGGAAATGCCAGAGAGAGAGATGGAGGTGACATGCGAGTGAAGGATCGGAGGGGATTAGATGATACTCGAATGCGGGTCCTACCCACTAGTGCCGACACCTCTCATCGCCCCTGCTCTCCTTTGTACAGAGAAATCGAGAGAGAGAGAGAGAGAGAGAGAGAGAGGCGTGTTTCAGTTCACTTCAGTTCCAAGTTTAGAAAAGAAAGGACGTCCCAGCCAACATTGGGGCAATTCATATGTCCAAGTTAAGCGCAAAACCTGTTTTGCCCCCAGAGTTTGGAAGGCACTGATGAGTCCGTCTATGGGATACTTTTGTCTTCCACAAAACCCAGAGGGTAGTTTAGTAATCAAAACTTGTCATGTGTACTCCCCTTTCAACAGTTTGTCACAGCTTGTGGATCGAGTGAGGCAGTGTACAAAGAATAATTAGAGTGCCAACAGCAAAAGGTGCCTTTCAACTTTCACCATTGAAGAAGAAAAACCAAAAGAAAAAAAATATCTAGCCTTCCCTAGGTCCAAAAGCCTGAAATTTTCCTTCCTGCCAAACACACCCTAAACCTACACCAAGACCAAAACCAAGCTGGCAAGCAGCGTAGGCATAACTTTCCCAGTGTGGATAATTGATTATTGGGCATTACCCCACACACTCGTAGGACTATTTTGGCTCTCAGTTCTCAAATGATTGTACTTAATTTAGGTACTTACCCTTCAATATCCTTTGTACTTATCCTCTCACTCAAAAGTACTATAGATATAGAGAGGAAATCCTTGTGTTTCCTACAAAGTGTCATGCACAATTTTTATGTAAAAAATTTTTTTATTCAACAATAAAAGATACGAGGGTCACATAAGTCATCCTTTCGCTTACTAGTCAGACCCCCAAAGGGGGTTCCATACTCAAGGCTCAAGTTTCTAACAAATCAGAATTGTGAATTACAAGAGCTTTTCGGGCTAGCAGAATGGATGAACGTAAGGTGCCATGCCATGGAGTAGGGATCCAGACTAGTTCTTCTTTTTCCTAGTTCTAATATAATTTATTAATAATAAAATAGTTGATTGTAATTTTATGTATTTATTTTTAAACTTAATTATTTTTTTATTAAAGAATATATAGACTCGCTATATATTTTCAAGTAGAGCTAG
This sequence comes from Malania oleifera, assembly GCF_029873635.1. NCBI lineage: Eukaryota > Viridiplantae > Streptophyta > Magnoliopsida > Santalales > Ximeniaceae > Malania > Malania oleifera. Next base: position 17,201,305 of record NC_080422.1, read on the forward strand.
AAATTTTTTTTTTTCTAAAGTTATTGCACTATTTGTAGTTTTATTTATTATATAGTTATAAATATATATAGATTAAGGTTGTGAGATCTAAATTCAAAAATTTTACCTCTTCATAATAAAATATATTTCATTTTAGATCAATGGAATAGAAATCAAATTGAAGTTTTGCAAATAAATTTAAAAATATTTTTTATGCATAAAATAATTTATATTATTGTATATATTTGTGCATGTGTGTATATATAAATGTTGGTGTAATGGTTGAATTATTAAAGTTTGACTTGTAAAGTAGGTAGGTTGGTGGCATAAGAGGTGGATCATGGTTCAAAATTACATTTCAACGGATATGAATTATTGTCAATGATTCTATATTTTATTCTACTATATTTATAATCTTTTTTAGTTATAAATTATTAGAGAAATATACTTTCTATCTTGAACAAATATAAACTTTTTTTTTCAAGGAGATATATATATATATACACCCTTATAATGTGAATGTAGAGAGAATTATCCTCCTCCGATTTTAACATGGTATGAGAGCCTAGGTTTCTTAACCTATTTTTGCGTCGCCGCCGTCCGCTCAAGTTGTCGTCGTTTCCGGCGATATCTCTTGGCTTTCCCAGTTCTTGTCGCAGTTCTCCCATCTCTCTCTGTTTTTTTTTTTTTTTTCAGCGGTATCTTGTCTTCTCCGGTGTGTTATCGTCGTAGCTCTCGCATGCACGTAGTCCTCAGCTTTATCTCTGTCTTCCAGCTTCCCTGGCGCATTCCGTTCCTACGTTGTTCCCTGCTCTCTCTGCTCTCTGTCTCTCGACTCCCTATTTTTTTTTTTCACATCTCTAGAAGTTGTCTCAATCCGATTGTCTTCTCTGGCCAGACCCCTTCGCTTGACGTCTTCCACCTTCTCCGGCCTCATCCCAGTGCACCGTTAAGTCGCTGGCGTCATTTCTCTCCTCCCAGCTCATCGTTCGTCGTTCCCCTGGTATTGCGGTTCTTTTATCAGTTTTCGTTGTCGATCGTCATCGTTCGTCGTTCACCGTCGCCGTTATCGTCATCGTCGTCGTCCGTCTCTTCTGGAGATCCTCTGAAGTTCTCTTCTGCCCTCGATTTCAGTCGCCATGGCATGACTACTGACTATATTTGCAGTCGCGGTCACCCTCGATCTCAGACTCCATCGCAATCTGCCGTCGCTCTCGATTTCCAGCGTTCAGTCTTGCAACCCCAGCGCTCAGTCCAGCGTTCTCGGTTCCGTCTTGCAGTTCCGGCCATATCTCTCAGTCCCTCTTTGTTCCCAGTTCCAGCAACTTCTCTCATTTCTCTCGTCTTCTCCGGCCTCATCCCCGCCAGCTCCATTTTTTCCGACGAAAGCAGCAGTGGCAGTCCTCTCCGACCCAATAGTTCTGTTTCTCAAAGAAATCTTCTGCCCCTTCTTCCGAGCATCTGCTGATCCTCGAAGGGATATTCTCAGAAGACATGATCACAACTGACCCAAAAGCTGCAAGGCCTTTCTTCCAGAATCAATTACTGTGACTTGTTCGTTCACACCGCACGGCTTCTCTACTTAAACAATCACTTCATTTTCTTTTCAATTCTTACGGCGAGGCTATCAACTCGAAGATTTATATTTTTTTGGCCACAAAGATTGGATTTGCCTGGATTGAGAGGTTTGACTCATCTGAATATATGGAAGCACCTGGTTTTTTAATGGCTGCAAATACTGTCACCGATTCTCCAACCTCTTCTGAGATTGTCATTCCTGGTTTCACTAGCGAACAATACCATCAACTGGATCTTCTATCATCTTTGAACACCAACTCTGTCAACTTTGCCGGTAATCTTGTCTCTTGTCATTCTGTTTCTCTTTCTAACATTGAATGGATTGTTGATTCAGGTGCCTCCGATCACATGACATCCAATTTATCTTCTCTTGATAAAATTCAGCTTCTCAATCAGTCATGCCTCATTAAGCTTCCAAATGTTGATATTGTTTCTGTAAATCATATCGATACTATGCGATTTTCTCCTACTTTCTCTCTTTCTAATATTCTTTATTTGCCTTCATTTAAATTTAACTTATTATCTGTCAGCAAACTTACCACGGATCTCAATTGCGCTGCTATATTTTTTCCCACCTTTTGTGTCTTTCAAGACCTATCAATGAGGAGACTGATTGGAACGTGTGAAATACGGGATGGACTTTATCACTATAAACCTCCATCCACCTTAGTTTTCCACTCTCACCGTGTTTTTAACACCACTTTTTGGCATCAACGTCTTGGTCACCCTTTTATTTCATGTATTCCAAAAACGTTAAATATTTCTTCTTCTCATCTACCTTGTGATGTTTGTGCTAGAGCAAAGCATATTCGTTTACCTTTTTCTTTATCTAGAACTAAGAGCACATTTTGTTTTAATCGGCTTTATTGTGATATATGGGGTGGTTATCCTACGGTTTCACTTTCTGGTACATATTATTTTTTAACAATCGTGGATGACTACTCGCGTGCTACATGGGTCTATCTTATGTGCATAAAATCTGATACTTTCTTTTGCCTTACAAATTTTTGTGTCATGGTTAAAAATCAATTCAATTGCACTAGTAAGCACGTGCGCACTGATAATGATAAAGAATTTCTATCCACTTCACTCCAAACTTTTTTCCATGATCAAGGTATTCTTCATGAGCGCACATGTGTGGATACATCTCAACAGAATGGTGTTACCAAGCATAAACATCGTCATCTTCTTAATGTGGCTCAGTGTTTACATTTTCAAGCTAATCTTCCCATCTACTTTTGGGGTGAATGCATTCTCACAGCCACTTATTTAATTAACCGCACTCCTTCACCCAACATCAATCATAAGTCTCCTTATGAACTTCTTTTTCACAAACCACCATCCTATACACACTTGCGCGTGTTTTGGTGCTTGTGCTATGCCCAAACTGCTCGTTCACACCGCGATAAATTCTCTCCCAATGCTCTTCGATGTGTTTTCTTAGGTTATCCTGCTCATCATAGGGCTTATTGTGTCTACGATCTTGAAAACAGAAAAGTTCTCATCTCCCGTGATGTCACTTTTGAAGAAAATATTTTTCGCTATCTTCTCATCTCTCCCACTCCTACATTTTCTCCAGTCCTCCCTCTTCCTATTCCTGATATACATCCTTCCTACACTTTACCTCCTCCACCATCCACACCTAACCCTAACCCCCCATCTCTCCCTTTTTCTCCTTTGGTCTCCTCCCCGACACCTCCACCCTCACCCCTTCTACCACCCCTTCCACCCACCTCTTCACAGCCCAAACGAGCTATCACACATCCCTCTTACTTGGTTGATTATATATGTCCTACTTTATCAAAGTCCTCCACGGCTTCACAAGTTTCAAGATGTTCTTCAGGTACGATTCATTGTCGCTCCTCCTTTTTATCTTATCATCGTTTCTTTAACCAACATTTGGCTTTTCTTTCTATCATGTCCCAACATCTCGAACCCACCTCATATTCTCAAGCTGTGCTACACCCACATTGGCGTGCTACCATGTCTTCTGAAATCCAAGTCTTAGAAACCAATAATACGTGGGTTCTTCAACACCTTCCACCTGGCAAAAAACCAATTGGCTGTAAATGGGTATTCAAAACAAAACTTCGAGTCGATGGATCCATAGAACGAAACAAAGCTCGCTTGGTGGCCAAGGGCCACACTTAGGTAGAAGGTTTGGATTATCATGACACTTTTGCTTCTGTTGCTAAACTCATTACTGTTACGTGTGTTCTTGCAGTGACTGCAAATCGAAATTGGTATCTCCTTCAATTGGACATCAACAACACTTTTCTCCACGGTGACCTCGATGAGGAGGTCTATATGCTCCCTGCACCAGGTTATTGCAAACAGGGGGAGACTCATGTTTGTCGTCTTCAGAAATCCCTTTATGGTCTTAAACAAGCCTCTTGCAATTGGTTCTCTAAATTATCTTCTATTTTACTTGTTGCGGGTTTCACCCAATCTCAAGCCGATCATTTTCTTTTCACCCGCTCTAGGGGTCAGTCGTTTACTTTCATACTTATTTATGTTGATGACATTCTTATAGCAAGTAATGATCTCTTTGACATTAGCACTTTCAAAGTCATACTTGCTCTGAAATTCAAGCTAAAGGATCTTGGTAAATTGAAATATTTTCTTGGCCTCGAAGTTGCTCGCTCTCCCATTGGCATATTTCTTAATCAATGCAAATATGCTCTTGACATCCTCACTGATAGCGGTCATCTTGGTGCTCGTCCTACCCATTTTCCCATGGAACAAAATCTCAAGCTCAATAATACTGATGGTGATCTTCTTTTCGATCCAAGCTCATTTCGGCAACTCATTAGACTTTTGATATATCTCACCATCACTCGTCCCGACATTGTGTTTCCGGTCAACATTCTCAATCAATTTATGCACCAGCCTAGACAGTCACATTATGATGCCGTTATACGTGTTCTTCGATACATTAAGACGTCTCCAGGACAGGGCTTATTTTTTCCTACTACAAACACTCGTCAAGTCTTAACCCATTCTGATTCAGATTAGGCTAGTTGTCCTCTTACTCACCACTCTACCACTGATTTTTTCATTCAGTTAGGCACTAGTCCAATTTCCTGGCGCACTAAGAAACAAACTACTATGTCTCGCTCCTCCTCCGAAGCTGAGTACCATGCTCTTGCTTCCACTACATGTGAATTTACATGGCTCAAAACTCTTTTAAATGATCTTGGAGTACCGCATTCCCAACCTATGCTCTTTTATTGTGACAACCAAGCGGCTCTTCACATTGCACAGAATCCAGTTTTCCACGAACGTACAAGACATATAGAAATCGATTGTCACCTTGTTCATGAGAAGTTATGGGTTAGCCTCTTCTTCACTAAGCATATTCCTACATATAGTCAGCTTGCCGATATCTTCACCAAAGTTTTGGGTCGTGAACATTTCCAAAACTTATTACGCAAGTTGGGCATTACGGATCTTCATGCTCCAACTTGAGAGGGAGTATTAGAGAAATATACTTTCCATCTTAGACAAATATAAACTTTCTGTAACGACCTACTTATAAAATAAAATTTTTTCCCCTATTTCAATACCAAACATTAACCTAAACAGTGGAAATCCAAATATATGAAATAGAACCACATATAATACAATACTAGAGGGTCAAATCAACCCACAAATATACAAACATCATTGTTACTGATACCAGGGCTTACAAAAATGCTACCCAAAAATACTCACTCTAAAAAAAAAAAAAAGCAGTACTACAACCTCTCTACCTGCAAGCCTGCTCTGCGAATCCAGTTGGTTCACCTAAAAAATAATTTAACATTAGGATGAGCCAACGCTCAGTATGACGAAATATGCTATTACTAGTGTGTGACTACTGAGCTATTTTTCTGTAAATGTACTCTGATTTAAGAATATTATGAATAACTGAATATGAAAATGTTGGTATAATAACATGTATTAAAACTACTATCTACATAGTTTAACATTTCAATCTTTATAAATTTAATTTTCATAATACTACTACTATTTCTGAAAATCTGATAATACTTATAATATCTAAGAAAATTTCCCTGGATAGTTGTATGTCATGATTGATAGGGTTGTGTGGTCCGAAGGCGGGACCTATCCTGGCTAGCCGACCAGGGTAAGTCAACTGAACTCCGATAGTCTGATCGGCCCCCTTAATCCATATCTGATGGAAAGCATGTCCTGACGTGGGCACGATCAACCTCAATACCACATACTATTTGAGTAGGGGTTGCACTCTGAACTGAATACATATAGCTACTGTACCGTGCTCTATTGTCTGATCCATCTGGGTCTAATACTATATAGGTAATTGATATCTATAATATATTATTTTTACCATGGTTTTGTAACAACTAAAATAGCCATAACATTATATAAACTGAGCTGAATACCTGTAATAACTGAATATTTGAGATGTATGTATAACTGAATAACTGAATTATTTGATTAACTGTGGTTGTGAATGTTATGGTTTCGAAGTCAGTTTATTATAATAATCTGAAAATACTATAAAATACAAGTTCTAAACTCATGCCACACAACTAAATAACTATACTATCAGGCTCTGAATACTGTATATATGGTTTAAATAATAATTTGTTGAAAATATATGATTTGTATTGAATCATAATAGATTTGCCTAGAATAGCATATTTCCTTTACTTAAATTCTGGCTAAAACCCCCTATTGTATCGGGTCCTGCACCCGCAGGGCTTCCCACTCAACACCCTGCAAACCATAAATCTCAAAACAAAATATTACTATTTTTATGTCTACTGCATTTCCTACAATTGTTGGGAAGTTAAATTTCAACAAAAAGGTCTTACCTCGAATTTAGGATGAAATCCAACTTCGTCCCACCAACGATCCGCTCCAGCAGACTTAGGGAGAACTTTTCCAGGAGCGTCGTGGTGACTTCAGATCATCAATCTAGCGATCGACGGGGCCATAATCAAGGAGAGAGAAGGGAGAGACCGTAGAGAGAGAAGAGAGAGGGTTTTAGTTGATATTCCTGCGTAAAAACTGAGTTTAGCATTATTTATACTATGGGCTTCGTCGACGAGCCACGTCATCTCGTCAACGAGTCCTTAAGGAATTTCGTAGACAAACTTTACTTCCTCATCGACGAATTTCAGACTGCCTAAAACCCCTCTCGGTATCTTCTCATCGACAAAACATGACCTTGTCGATGAGACCCTCTTGTACACATCGACGAATCCCCTGTGTTCGTTGACGAGGTCATGGGTAAATTCCTTGAATTATTACCTCCAAAGTGTAATGTCATGGACGAGTCGGCTACCTCCTTCTGTTTCTATTTCCATTTCTCTCCCTTTTTATTATTTAAATACCATTATTCTTCAAGTCACTATACTTTCTTTTTTTTTTTCAACTATCTCATGTATATATATACCCTTGTAATCCTTGTAATTGTGTGAATGTAGAGAGAATTATCCTACTCCAATTTTAACATAAACTAGTTATATTTATGATGTAGATTTTTATATGTGTGCGTATTTATTTACATTTAAAAAATATGGCTCAAACTTTTGCCATCTGTGACCCCCTCCTCCATCTAAAATGAAACACACATAAACACAGAAGTTGTTTTATTAAATGATATCATGTGTTAGCAATATATATAGACACACACACACACACACACACACATATTACATAAATTTGTGACAAATGCAAAGAATTAAAAAAAAAAACATTGTCTTTGACTTGTTTTAGCATATTATTTTCTCTTTTACTATTTTTATTTCTTTCTTTTTTATTTCTCTAGCACAATTACCTTGTTTTGTCTATTTGCAAAATAATAAAAAAGGAAAAGTAATCTAATATATATATATATATATATATAGATATAAACATTCCTTCATTTCAATTTTATCTTCCTTTTATGATTAATATCATATTTTAATTTTTCTTCATTTTATTATATATTCCTTTTATCTCAATCCTTCTACTATATTGGACGAATAGTCATCAAACTATGACTCGCATTAGATATTTCAGTAATTTGTCTATTACTTTAGTGAAAAACTCTGTAAACAAAAGGGCACAAGAGACTCAAATCTAGATATAAAGGAGGAAGCGCATTTCACCTTAGCTTTACCTGTTAGTTGTCCTTCACCATGTTCCACATTAGTGCACCAATAATATATACAAATATATACTACACATGTACTCCTAATATTAGAATTGTTAAATATTTGTTTGCGATATAATGATAACATTAATAATAATGATAATAATTAGTTTTAAGATATTTGAAAATAATCTTTAAAAAGTGACACAAAAATAATCTTAATTATTGCTATTAATTATTTTTTACCATAATTTATGAATAGGTAATTTCACATATACACACAGTATGTGTGTGTGTGTAATTACTAGTTTGATCACCAATTTGGCTCACTAGTTCAACCGGCCTAATCAACCCAGTGATTTTATTGGGGCAGTAATTTGTCCACCTTTTAAAATTGTGGGTATCCCACAAATAGAGTAAATCAAGTAAAAAAAGAAAAAGAAAAAGAAAGCAAGAACACAATAATTTTGCATGGTTTAGTTGCATGTAATAATTTTGCATGGTTTAGTTGCATGTTTGCATCTAAGGATTCTCGTGCAATTTCCACTATCTCGTGCAATTTCCAATGCACCCCTCGTTGGGTTAGATTTAAATGAAAGGGATGTTTCGCACATGGAGAGCTCATGGGCTTTTGCAAGCTCTTCATAACATGAAACTTCCTACATGTAGGATTCTAGTGTGATAGCCCTTTTGAATTTGAGTCATATAATCCAATAAATCCCAAATTATTGATTGAGCTTCACATTTGACTTGAATAATTTCAATAATTTGAGATTATTAGTGAGTCTTATCAAAGTTTGGAGATGAATAAGAAACTTAACCAATAATTTAAGGACTTATCGTGCAATTAACTTACATGGTAACTATCTATGTAAAGTTTTGTCCAAAATATCCAATTGAAACTCATTAAAGTGGGATGAAGTTGAAATTATTTCTTAAATTTGGGATTGATAAGGAGAGAAATTGAAATTTGGGGATGAGTATAAAACATAAGTCATAGTTTTATAGACTATTATTAATAGAATAATAAACCCAACATAAAATTTTTGACTTATGTTTATGGATTTACTAATGTTGCAAGTTCATGCATTCATTTTTATTATTCTATATATGTGGATTACTATGTTTTTTATTATATCTCCATCTGTTGTAATATGTGACCTATATATTGAGTGGAACAGACGTACAAAGAAAACATGGTGGAAAAATAGAGAAACTGGTGTGCAGAAGAAATAGTTAACGATTTTAGAGAGTTGCATCAACAATTTTCTCTCAGGAATAAATCATCAATGATTTGTCTGAAACCATCGATAGTTTCTCTAGATGGTTTTAGGTTCTGAAGAAAACAGTCAACGACTTTGTAGAGTCATTTTGATGGTTTTGTTCAGTTACTCAGTGCTATTTTTTGAATCCTCATAGCGTTTGGAATCCTCACAGCGGTTGCTTAAGGCAAGGACATAGGCCGCTGGCCGAACCTTGTAAAAATACGGTCTACAACTCTTCTCTTTACTCTCTTTAATTTACTACAAATGTATTAACTGCATGTATGTTTAATTAATTGCTAAGAGTTGATTGTTCATTGAGAATTGCTGGAACACTGATCAAAAGAACTATATTGATTTGTTGATTGAGTTTTTGGTAAAGCTTTGAAATCTAAATTGTTGAATACACAAGTTGAGATTAAACTTGAGAAAAGTTTTAACTTTGTTATGATATGAAAAGAAAAGCTGATTTGAATTATTATAAGTTGAACATCACAAGTCAAAGTTATTATGATGAGCTTCAGTTGTAAGCTTAATTATTTAATCATCTGGAAATCATCTTGATATTATAATCAATCATTGATTCACAGAATTAATTAAGCTAGTTGTTAACATAAAGAATTGAACTTGGAAAAATTGTTGGTTAAAGTTCAAAGGATTATTGATCATTGTGTTTGTGATTGCTAAAAAGAAAGTTGGCTGGGGTTAACACTTAACTAAAGGAACTTGTAAAACAAAGAGTTTTTAAAGAAAATTTTAAAAACCCAATTCACCCCCCCCCTCTTGGGAGCACACCTTACTTTTCAATTGGTATTAGAGCATGGTTGTAGTAAATCTTAAACTAGAAGCTACACAAAGATCTCTATGGCACATATAGGTGTATCTCCTTTTGCTGAGGGTCAATCTTCCTCTAGACCACCCATCTTCTGCGGTGTTAACTACACCTTTTGGAAACAACGAATGAGGATATACGTGCAAACCATGGATTGGAAAGCTTGGAAAGTTGTCACACATGGTAACCTTGTCCCTACCAAAATCGTAGACAATAAAGAATTACCAAAAGAAGAAAAAGAGATGACTCATAATGATTTAAAGATGCTACAAACAAACTCAAGTGCAATGAATGCACTATATTCCGCCCTTGATATAAACGAATTCAATAGGGTCATGGCATGCAAATTAGCCAAAGAAATTTGGGATAAACTTGAAGTAACTTATGAAGGAACTATTGATGTAAAAGATAGTAGAATTGATATGCTCACTAGCGAGTATGAAGCATTTAAGATGAACCTTGATGAGACCATTACTAGCGTGTACACTAGGTTCACCCATATCATAAACTTTCTAAATGCATTCTGGAAAAACTACACTACTTATGAGATGATTTGAAAAATACTTAGAGCACTCCACCTATTTGGGAATTTAAGGCCACTGCAATAACGGAAGGAAGAAATTTGAAAAGTACCTCCCTAGATGAAATAATAGGATCTCTTCTCACATACTAGATGACAATAAATGAAAGAAATTTGGAAGGTAACATGCACGAGAAATCAATAGCTTTTAAGGCTACTAAAGAAAGTTCTAGTGAAGAAGTAGAAGACAACGAATTAGACAATGATGATATAGCCTTGATTACTAGGAGACTTGAAAAATTCTTCAAGAAAAATTAGAAATTTACCCAGAAATTTAGAGGCTCAAAAGCTGATAAAGGAGAAACAAGCAAAAAGGAAATTAAGAATGAACCTCTCACATGTTATAATTGCAAAAAGGTTGGGCATATTAAACCTGATTGTCCACGGCTCAAGAAAGAAAAGAAGAAGAAAAAGAAGGCAATGAAAGCGACTACATGGGATGACACAAGCTCAAATGAATGAGAAGATGAATCAAGTGATCAAGAAGTAGCAAACATCTGCTTCATGGCTAAAGGTGTTGAGGTAAATTACTACATTAATTCATCCGAAGAATCTAGTGATGAATTTTGTAGTGACGCGTGCGATAGCATGCTTTCATATAGAGAAATTCAGGCTGAACTATTTTCTTTGCATAAAAGGTTCATAAGAGTAACCAAAATGAAAGTTGAGGTGTAGTCCCAAGAGGGGGGGGGGGTGAATTGGGTTTTAAAAATTTTCTTTTAATATCTTTTATGAATTTTTGACCTCTTGTTGATTTAACAATCACACAGCAAAATCTTATTTACTTATTCAATTCACAAACCAAAACACAACACAAGTAATGAAAAACTTAATTAACCAAATAACCAATCAACAACTTAAAGTAAACAACCAAAGATATCAAACCAAGATAGAGTGATTACACGCTTAAATTGCATAATTAGGTGTTTTAATTCATGCATTACAAATTATATTTTTAATTAAATATCTAATTACTCTCAATGTTTTAACATTGTGTCCTATTGATAATATTTGGGTTTTATTGAGTAATTTATAAACTTTTGGTATTTTTTTATTTTAAGGTAACTATTGGAAACTAAAAACCAATGGTACTTCGTAATCTGTGCATAACTCTCTCATCCGACCTCCGATTCTCATGATTCAAGATGCTGTAGAAAAACAAGAAAATGCCCTACAATTTTCATGTTTTGCGTTTTGAGAAATAAAGGCTACATCAAGGTCAAAATCAGACGTTACCATAAGCTATTTTTATGGGCTATTTCGGCATTACTCTATAATCTGGGCGTAACTTTCTCGTCTGAACTTCGATCGAGACAATTCAAAATTTTTGGGAAAGATGAGAAAGAGCTCTACAACTTTATTGTTTCGATATTTGAGAGATACAGACGGTTACTAGTTCAAAATTGGCATTAAAAGTTTAGAACCAATTATGTGTTAACAAGAGGAAGAAAGAAGAAGAAAAAATAATAAAATAAGTTGATTTGACCCGACCATGCAGCCAGGTCCGTGTCCTCTCCCATGCGCTGGGCTGTGTGTGTGTGTGTGTGTGCAAGTTAGGTGCCTAATTGGATTGAAAAACAATTTTGAAAAGTCAAAGGAAGGAGGCTTGAGGTAAGGTAAAAAAGTAGGGTTTTCTTTAGTTTTTTTCTTTTTTCTTTTTTAGTTCTCTTTGAAGAAAGAAGTCTTGAGCCACCAAAAAAATGGCTCATGCTCCTATCTCAAGAGGAGACACAATTAGGGCAAAATATTAGAGGGGGAATAGGATATTTTATGGAGGAGGAGGGTTTATGAGGAAGAAGGGAGTAGCGGGAGGCGGCGGTGCGCAAGAAAGCAGAAGACTCTCGGCCTCTCTCAGATTTTCGGCTTTCTCTCTCTCTTTTCTCTCTTCTCTCTTCACCCTTACTCTCTCATCTCTCTGTTTCATTGAACTCAATTTTGTTAAAATTAATTTTATTGTTAAGTTTTTAATTTAATCAAAGTTTGGATTAATTTTTTCTTAAAAATAGTTTGTTTAATTTAAGAACTTTCTTTTTACTAGATAAATTTTTGTTTAAATCTCTCTCTCTCTCTCTCTCTCTCTCTCTCTCTCTCTCTCTCTCTCTCTCTCTCGCATTTAAATTATTGTTTGAGCATTATTATTGTTAATTTCAATTTGTCTTCTTATTTAAAGCTTTTGTAGGAATTTAATTATTTTCTTTGGGTATTTTTATTATCAGAATCCGGATGATAGTTCAGATCAATTTTCAGGAGCACGGTATCTTAGCTACATAGTTCAGTTCAATTCAGACTTTTGCTAACTACCCCTGCCAATAGAGGGGGTGGGAGATGGATAGTCGATGTAGCTTTCAGTGTAGAGTTATAGACATCCACCTGACAATTCGGATTAGGGTGTGACGGGCCCATCGTACTTATAGACATTTTTGACTCCGTATTGGTCGGTCAGCCATTGTCGGGTCCTGCCTTCAAGCTGCACAACCCGTCATGGAGGGTAATACATGACACCAGCTAACTATTTATCCTATGTATATTTCAATACTACTAGTTATAGTAGATGATTTTATGAACATTGAGTTACAGTATAATTTAGTATGACTATGAAACTGTATGTTTATTCAGTTATGATATTATCAGTGTTTTCAAGCATGCATTATGTACTGTATATTTATTATAGCACGCAAATATTCATGTTGCCACACAACTGTATTTAATTTATTTCCCTTACTGAGAGGTGTCTCACCCTAGCTTTAAATCATTTTAGGGAACCCAAAAATACAGGCGGATCGAGCTCCACATCGTTGAGGCAGCTGTTCTACTCTACTAGAAGGGTGAGTTTTGAACTAGGGTCAATAGGTTTTTGATGTAAGATCCTAGTTTTATCTTTTGGCATTTTTGAGGATTGTATATATACATCTATAGAATTATAGTGGAATGTAAGTATCTCTGGTATTGTATTGTATGGTTGGGTGGATGAATTTATATTTATTGCTGCTTAGGTGTCCGTTATGTATGACAGGTGTGTCCTCGTTACCCACGGGTTCGAGTTGACTTTGTTATGTTATAAGTTAATAGTATTAGGGTGTTTAATGTGGTTTATTGTGTAGTAAATTAAGTAAGTCGTTACACAACCTCTCAAAGCGATCAGTGGTGGAGGCAGATACGATGTCAAAGAGGAAACTAGCCTATAGGCTCTTATTGCTGCGTTGTCTAAGAAATTAAAGGTTATGGAATCAGAAAAAGTGAAAGCTGAGGATTGCTCTTTTTGTGAGACCTCAGACCATAGAATTCAGGATTGTCATTTACTACTAGTTTGGTAGGAGAGTAGATCTGATCGGGTACTATCAGTAAATTGGGTCGAACACTTATAATCTTAGATGGAGAAATCACCCAAACCTCTCATGGAGGAATGATTAGTCTGGTCCATCTTCCTCACGACATCAACAAGTTCCTTAATCTTATGCAGCCTTTCCACAACAGTTGCAGTATCAACCACAACAGGTCTCTTAGAGCTACGCACCTCCGCGATTTCAACCAAATTTAGCTACTATTCCAACAAAGAAATCTCCTGATGATAGCATGACGCAAATGGCGAATATGTTTCAACAATTCATGCAGATTCAAGTCACAACTAACAATCAATACACTTATGCTATACATGAATTGCGGGACACCATTAATGAGATAAGCGCACAGTTGATAATCTTAGAAAAAAGGGAATTTTCAGTAGAATCTCAGCCTAATCCTCAAGAATACCAGCATCAGCAGCAACAAATACATAATGTTTCTCTTGAGATAGTGGAGGCCGTTATTACTTTGAGAAGTGGAAAAGAAGTTTCCCAACCTAAGATACTCATTAATAGACCAACAGTTGTCCTGACAATTGAAGTTACAACTGAGATAGATGAGGTCAAAGAAAAATCAGAGGAAACGAGCCCATAATTGAAAAAGTCAATTAACATGAAAACCAAGACCAGTAAAGAGTACCAACCTGTGATACCTTACCCTCAGAGATTGACAGATGTGGAACCATCATTCCCTACTGGAGTAAATGTCAAGGAGTGCAATGTTGAAGCAAATCCCCACAGTGGTACAGTGATGGGTTCACCCGATAAAGAGGGTGAGCAGACTAGTGAGAATTTAACTTTTAAGGAATTAGGTAAAACTTTTAATGTTAATGCTTCTTACAAACCAAAGGTAACTGTTCTGACACCTGTGCCTCAAAGATCGGTTCTTAAAGAAGTGAATTTCCTGAAAAATATACTGAATAAAGATCTTTTCTTGTTAAAACAAGGAAGACAATCTGCACATATTTTTTCTGGTACCTTAGAACATATTGATTTATTTGAGGCTAACTTTTGTGGAGGTAACAAAATAGATTCATTTTGGGGACTCAAATTTGGAGACTTGCCAGTTTAATTTATAGACCTGCACCCACCAGATGAAATTTTCCTAGAGCCTCCGCCAGATAGACTATGATGTTTTTCTTTCCTTTATTTTCAATTTGTTTTACCTTTTTTTAGTTTTAGTTAATTTTTAAGTACATTTTTCCTTAGTTTTAATTTTTCTTTCCCCTTACTTCTCCACCCAGGTACGCTCCACTTCCCCTGTGCACATCTTTTCTATTTCCCCTATGCTTTCACATTAAGGACAATATTCCACTTTAGTTTGGGGGGGGGGGATGATAAATTACATTAAAAAAAATTTTTGAATATGGATGATTAGGTCATGATTAACACTGACTCATACCCTTTACATACTTGCATATAACCTAGAAGTTACACACTTAAATTGTATAGTGGATTATTTATATGTAGTTTCTACATATGGCTAATCTAGAAATTGTAACTTTATGTCGGTTGACTAGTAGTTCATTCATGTTAATCTGGTTATATAAACTCTTATATTTACATGGTATCTTATGAGGCTGAAAATACACGTTCACTTAACTAGCAGCACTTAGGATTCCTTGTAAGCATTGAGAGAGCGCCCGTGGCGACTATGACACCTTGTAAGGTACTGTAGAGCCATTTATCGTTCTTTTGAGTTTTTGACGTCAGCTCAGAGTTCATGAAACTCAACTTTTTTTTTTTTTTTGGATACTCGTAGTACACTAGTCTCTGTTTTTGACTTGCTAGCCTAGAGGTGACATCCAGTGGGGAGATAGAAACCTAGGTTTTGTAACATACTCAAGATGTGAAGGCTGAGCCACCCCTAGAAATATATTTAGTTCATGGACTACTGTTCCAACTTAATTTACATAGGTGGTATGAAGACAACAAAAGAAGTGTAATGGTTGTACTAATTAACCAAGAAAAGGAAGAAATTGAAGAAAGAGCAGAAGAAAGAATAAGAAAAATAGAAATGCACTAGAACAGGGGAAAAAAAAAATAATACCTACTCCATAGAAATACACAAAAAAGTCAGGGACACGACACATGTTCTCCATATATGAAGACTCTTCAACCGCTTAATGCCTTAGATTTATTCATGCCTGGTTTGTGAATAAGTTGATCTAGAGTGAACTTGGTTGGATTTGGCGAGTAAGTGAGGAGATGCTAGGGTGAAGGATCCGACACCTCACAAATAGGCTGGATCCTTTTTAGACTAGTCCACTCCATACATCTAGCATTTGTTCCTTACAATATGTAGGATGTTTAATCGCGACACTCCTCACATATGACGAGTGAACTCATTTTTTTGAGTGTTTTTTAGGGTATACCAGTTAGACTAAATCAAAATGACTGTTCTGTAGGCGTCCACCAGTATCTTGGGTGTAACGATTCATACAAATTATACATTCCTCGAGATTTCATCTATTTATACTCAAATTTATATGACTACATTAACTCTAAATTATAATTTCTGGTTAACTGTATGTGAGTATACTGTTCTTAATGGCTATATAATGATGAAACTTACATGAATGACTTGTTTTCGGAATTACGTGAATTGTATATGATCATGTGTGTAATCTAGTAATATTCATGTATGTGAAATGGTATATTTGTGTTGCATGTGCATTCATTTAATATTTACTGGAATGGGTGTTTGTGGGTGTCGCCTTGGAAACCCTCATGAGACTACAACTCGTCCACTAGGATCAACTTAGGGGTTTAAAGCCTTGTTGCATTTTGTAAATGTAACCATATTTCCCGCGAAAGAGGAGGTAGATAGAATTTGGTAAAGGAGGTAGATAGGATTTGATAGTTTTCTTAGTTTTTTTTGCTAAGGAGTAGCAAAACTTTAGTTGGGGGGGGGGGTGTGATTATGCTCTTAAATTGCGTAATTAAGTGTTTTAATTCATGCATTACAAATTATATTTTTAATTAAATGCTTAATTACTCTAAATATTTTAACATTGTGTCCCACTTATAATATTTGAGTTTTATTGAGTAATTTATGAATTTTTGGTATTTTTTTATTGTAGGGCAATTATTGAAAGCTAAAAACTAACGATACTTTGTAATTTGTGCATAACTCTCTCATCCAACCTCCAATTCTGATGATTCAATATGATGTAGAAAAATATAAGAAAACACTCTACAATTTTCATGTTTTACGTTTTGAGAAACATTGGTTACATCAAGGTCGAAATCAGATGTGAAGTTACCATACATTGTTTTTATGAACTATTTTGGCATTACTCTGTAATCTGGGCGTAACTTTCTCGTAAGAGCTCTGATCAAGATGATTCAAAATTATAGGGAAAGTTAAGAAAGATTTCTACAACTTTTGTGTTTTGAACTTTGAGAGATACAGACGTTTACTAGGTCAAAATCAGCATTGAAAGTTTAGAATCGATTATGTGTTAACAAAAGGAAGAAAGAAGAAAAAAAATAATAAAAATAAGTTGATTTGACCCGGCCATGCAGCCGGTTCTGCATCCTCTCCCATGCATTGGGCTGTGTGTGTGTGCGCAAGTTGGGTGCCCAATTGGATTGAAAAATAATTTTGAAAAATCAAAGGGAGGGGGCTTGAGGTAAGGTAAAAAAGTAAGGTTTTCTTTAGTTTTTTTCTTTCTTCTTTTTTAGTTCTCTTTGAAAAAAGGAGTCTTGGACCACCAAAATAATGATCGATGCGCCTATCTCAAAAGGAGACATGGGTAGAGCAAAATATTAGAGGGGGAATAGGATAATTTATGGATGATGAGGGTTTATTGGGGGGAAGGGAACAGCGGGAGGCGGCGGTGCGCAGAATAGCAAAAGACTCTTGGCCTCTCTCAGATTTTCGACTTTCTCTCTCTCTCTTCTCTCTTCTCCCTTACTCTCTCATCTCTCTCTTTCTTTGAACTCAATTTTGTTAAAATTAAGTTTATTGTTAAGTTTTTAATTTATTCAAAGTTTGGATTAATTTTTGTTTAAAAATAGTTTGTTTAATTTAAGAACTTTCTTTTTACTAGATAAATTTCTGTTTAAATCTCTCTCTCTCTCTCTCTCTCTCTCTCTCTCTTACATTTAAATTATTGCTTGAGCATTATTATTGTTAATTTCAATTTTTCTTCTTATATAAAGTTTTTATAGGGATTTAATTATTTTTTTGGGTGTTTTTATTATTAAAGTTGGTGTTTTTATTTAGAGTAAATTCTTGTTTGGGTTTATGTTTAAAGTTAATATTTTTATTTAGTTGAATGATTGCAGGGTTTCGTTCTTTCATCATTCTAGCACTGAATCTGATATTTATTTAAGTTATTTCAAGTATATTTAATTTTTAGTTAGAATTTAAATTCTATTGCAAAAATCTCAAAAATCCCAAGAAACTGAATCTGAACTATGTTCAGTAAATTTTTATTTCCTTAATTTCTTTTTGGAATTATACGAGTTTGGAATTAAAATGCATTTCCTGAGAAGACGATTTGGCCTTTGGGCTAAGTATTACACAGCTGAACGCCTATACTTGGGATAGCTTCCGAGCTGCTCATTTTTAAAGTGAGTCATAGAGTGTGCGGCTCTTCAGCACTTTTAGTTTTTGCAACCCTGTTAATGTATGAGTTTGTTTCAAGCCCTATATTGAATGAAAGTTTTTTTGCACTTCTCTTAATAAAAATTTCCGCAAATGATTAAACAACATACTCTCTTTTTAGGTTTTCGCAAAAGTTTAATCAAAACGTACTTTCTTTTATTAAGAGTCTTCTTTTAATCTTAGTTTTGATCTCAGTTACCTGCACTTAGCATACACATAATACAATGTATATAGATGCTGAAAATAAAGAGTAGGGAATGAGAGATACCGAGATTTTTATAAGGTTTGGCTTATTCCTAGCCTACGTCCTCGCCTTTGGCCAATACCACCAAAAGATTCCACTAGAGTACTCCTTTCTGGGCGGAGGAAACCGTTTACAAGCGATACCCCATGCTCAATCTCTCTTTCACTAAGTTAGAGCAATATCTCTCCAAGCAATACCCCTCACTTCGTACAACGATCCAACAACCTGGAATCATCAAAGAACTACAAGAGACAAGAAACAAGATGGTGTACAAAGACACTCTCACATAGAGTTGATTAGTACAATTCACAAGCACTAATATACTTCAATATCTAAATATCAAAGGAAATAGAATGAAGTTCAAGAATAAATTCACCAAGTTCCTTCTCCATATGAGAACCAGCAATTGGAACTTAGAGTATAATGTTTCAGCACTTTAGATTTTCAGCAATTCAGTTGTGCAAAGAGTTGAACAAGAGAGAGTAGCAAGATAGTAAGGTAGCTTTCAGCTTATAAACAAATTTTCAATTCTTGGTATAATTTGATTTACAGAACCATGTGACTCACTCGAAAATTAGTAGCTCGGAAGCTATCCCAAGTATAGGAGTTACGTTGTGTAATATTCAACCCAAGGGCTAAATCGTCTCCTTAGGGAATGCGTTTTAATATCAAAATTTACGTTTGTCCAATTGAAAATAAAAATGCACTAAACTCAGTTTAGATTCGGGATTTTCAAGATTGTACAATTTCACTTTTGACAAATTAAATAACATGCAAATTAAAATTCTAAAACTAGAACGCACTGAAATAAAGAGGAACAATGGAAACCCTACGCTAACAGCCGAACAAGAACTGGAACACATATTGAATTTCTAAATAAATACTAACTAGAGTAACTTCCCTAATTAAATAAAGCATGCAATTAAAAGAAACGTACTCAAATACAAAAGAAATACATCTAAATATAAACCAGAATAAAATAAGCTTCCTAAATCTTAACGATAACCGCAAGCACATTAAAATTACAAACTTTAAAAGCTACTCTTATCTTGAAGAAGACTAACCGGGAGCTAAACCGAACCTTACTAAATTAATTAAACAACTCAGATCATTAAATTAATATACGACAAAAATTTAACTGAAAGAGAATCATTAAACAATTAAAATTCAATAATAGTAGAACGCCCTGATTAATACTAGAAATCTAAAAATTCCTATAAAACTCAAGTAAAAAATTAACACTGTTCATTGATGAATTAATAATAAAAGAAAGAGAAAAAAAATAACAAAAAGGGAGAGAGAGAGAGAGAAGAAAAGAAACAGAGCAGTAGTGAGGCCTGGGCTACTAGTGGTTGGCATGGAAGAGCCTCGGGTTTGCTGGTGTCTTGACTGTGGACTGGTAGTGGTAGCAAGGAGGCCTACTGCTGTGGCTCACGGTTGGAACTATTGCTGAGCATGGAGGTCTCAGATTTGCTGGTGTGGTCCTAGGGTTGCTGCTGTAGACAGAGAGGGCCGGGGCTAGCTGGTTGCTTTGGTTCGTGGGAGGCTATTCACAGCAGCTACAAGCCAGCTGTGAAGCTCGCGGCCTGCTCGTGGGTTGTTGTAGATGGAGCTGTTGCAGAGGGGTTGAGGGCTCGACTAAGAGCAGAAAGAGTGAGAACAGAAGGAGAGGAAGAGAGGAGAGTTTAAGGGGGAGAAAAAAAGAAGACAGGGATAAAAACAGAGGGAGGAGAAGAGAATAGCCAAGAGAAAACAGGGAAAAAAAAGAAAAGAGAAAAGAGAAGAGAAGAAGAGAGGTAGGGAGCAAGGGTGAGAGGGGAGCCCATGGGGGCACAGGGGAAAAGAAGGGGAAGAAGAAGATTTAAAGGGAAGGGAGGAGTCATAAAGCCCTAGACCCGATTAAGATAAACATAATAACATGTTTTTCTTTTTTTTTTTTCTTTTTTTTTCTTCATCTTTGCTCTCTACATTTACAGCCAAGTTTGACCTTCATGGAGCCCGTTTCTCACAAAACTCAAAACATAGAAGTTGTAAATAATCCTTTCCACTTTCTCTAAAAAATTGAATCGTCTCGATTGAAGTTTGGACGAGAAAGTTATGCACGAATTACGAACAGATGCCGATTTTGGTTCTTGAGAATTTTCTGCGATAAAAAATTGCCAAAAAATCATAAATTGTGCAATAAAACTCAAAAATGATAATTACAGCACTATGTTAAAATATTGGACATAATTGAACATTTAAGTAAAAATATAAGCCGTAAAGCCCGGGTTAAGATGTCTAATTATGCAGTTTTGACGCATAATCACACCCCCAACTAACGTTTTGCTAGTCTCTAGCAAATGATGTTAATGAATTTTAGGGTAGTGCCCAAAACTACAAACTCCAATGAACATGAAATTAATGCACATGTGACACAACCATACCGTTTCACATACAAGAATATAACTGAATTTTACACTAACTCGTTCATATTCAATACACACAATTTTGAAGCACGTCACTCATGCAAGTTTCATCATTTATATGTCATTCAAGAACAGTATATTCACATGAAGTTAATCAGTGGCACATTTCAGAATTAATGCAGTCATATAAGTTCGAATATAAACAGGTAAACTCTAGAGGTATGTGTTATGTGTGTGATTCAGTACACCTATGATACCAGTGGACACCTACAGAATGGTCACTTTGACTCGGCCTAACTGGTATACCCTAAAAAACACTCAAAGAAAATGGGTTCACTCGTCATATGTGAGGAGGAGTGTCGTGATCAAACATCACACATACTGAAAGGAACAAATGCTAAGTATATGGAGTGGACTAGTCTGAGAAGGATCTAGCCTATTTGTGAGGTGTCGGGTCCTTCGCCCTAGCATCTTCTCACCTACTCACCATATCCAACCGAGACCACCCTAGATCAACTTATTCACAAACTTATCGTGAATACATCTGAGGCATTAACCGGTTGAAGAATCTTCATACATGGAAAATATGTTTCGTATCCTTGACTTTTCGTGATAATTGTGTGGAGTCGGCATTATCATTTTATTTCATGCGCATGTTTATTGCTTATTCTTTCTTTCGCTCATTCTTCATTTTTTGTCTTTTTCTTGCTTAATTAGGACAATCTTAACACTTCTCTTGTAATCTTCAAACAATCAATGGGAATTGAGCTCGAACAGTGGTCCATGAACTAAGTCTATCTCTAGGGGTGACTCCGCCTTCACATTTTGAGTAGGCTACAAGACCTAGGTTTCTATCTCTCCACTAGGTGTCATCTCTAGGCTAACAAATCAAAAACAGAGACTAGTGTACAAGGAATCATCTAGAAAAAGAGAATTGAGTTCCATGAACTCTGATTTGATGTTAACGCTCAAAAGGACGATAAAAAGCTCAAAGATATCTCACAAGGTGTCATAATCGCCATAGGTGTTCTTTCAGTGCTCACAGGAAACCCTAAGTGCAATGAATCACGTGAATATGTTTATTTAGCCTCGTGAGATGTCATGTGAATACAAGAAATATATAGCCAGATTAACACGAGTGTACTACCAATCAATTCTTCATGGAGCTACAAAATCATATAAAGAGAAACTATGCATAATTGACTCAAGTGTGTCATTCTTAAGTTATACGCAAGTATGTGAAGGGTATACAACAGTGTTAAGCATGACATAATGCAGTGTAATTCCTTAGTGTTCCTCCTTTTTTTTTTTCTTTTTTTTTTGATTTTTTTTTTATATATAAAACCCGGTACATGTACATGCACAGTGTCACATGCGAATGCTCACCCCCTAACTAAAGTAGAACATTGTCCTCAATGTGAAAGCATAGAAGAAACAGAAAAGACTGTGCACGGGAAAAGTAGGGCGTACCTAAGTGACGGGGTAATGGAAAAAAAAGACTGAACTGCGAGAAAATGAACCTAAAAACTAACTAAAAATAAAATAACATAAAATAAAAGGAAAAGAAGGAAAAGAAAAACATCACAATTGTCTGGTGGAGGCTCAGGAGGAATTTCATCTAGTGGCCGCAGGTCTATAAATTGCATCGGCGGTTCTCCAAATTTGAGCCACCACAATCTATTAGTCTTCAGACCTGCATGAAAATCAGCCTCAAATGAATTAATACTCGTTAAAATACCAAACAATATGTGTGCAGATCAACCCTCGTGTGTTGACAAGAAAGGGTCTTTATTCAACATCGTGTCCAGGGAGTTTGCTTCTTTACGAACTAGTGTTTAAGAGAAAGTTATTCGAACAGTTACCTTTAGTTCTTCAAAAGCATTAACATTACAAGTTTTACCTGGTTCTTTAAAAATTAGATTCTTACCAGACTGGTCACCCTCTTTATCGGGTGTACAGATCATCTCACCACGGCAAGGATCTGCTTCCACATTGGGCTCCGTTACATCTGATTCAAACAGGAGTGACGGTTCCACGGTTTCTAGGCTCTGAGAGTGAGGTACCACAGGTTGGTACTCTGTATTGGTATTAGTCTCCTCATTAACTGATTGCTCCGCTTCTAGGCTCATTTCCTCTGATTTTTCTTTGAATTCATCTATTTCAACTGTAACTTCCGGTGCTAGGACAACTGTTTGCCCGATGATGAGCATTTCAGATTGGGGATCTTCTTTCTCACTATTCAAGGTGATGGCGGCCTTTGCTGTCTCAAAAGAAACATCGTGTATTTGTTGTTGTGGCTGCTGGTACTCTAGAGGACGAGGCTGAGGTTCCACGAGCAATTCTTCTTTTTCTAAGATGTCCAAATGCATGCTTATCGCATTAATGGTGTCCCCTAATTCATTTTGATGATCGACTTGAGTTTGCATGAACTGCTGGAGCATGTTCGTCATCTATGTCATGCTTTCCTCAAGAAATTCTAACGGCGTACAACTTTGAGGGATCTGTTGTGGCTAAAATTGGGGCGGAGGATCATCTGGATAATATGTTGGCTCATATGCTTCTCTACAACTAATTGTGCTGATAGGGTGTGCAGTCATGAGTGCTTGAGTGTATCGTGTGTTCCACTTTGGGACATTTTCAACTAGGTAATCGAGGAACGATAATACCTTATTTGGATCCTTGCTGAAGAGTTCTCCAATGCACATAGTCTGAACAAAATACTTGCAATCAGGGGTAAGAGTAGTATAAAAATAATCAACTAACCTCCATGAGTCAAACCCGTGATGTGGAAAAGTACTTAGCAGATCCTTAAATTGCTCCCAGCAACCTTAAAATGTCTCATCATCCTGTTGCAAAAAATTAAAAATTTGTTCTTGCAAAAATTGAGTTTTTGTGAGGGACAAAATGCATGCAGAAATTCATGTTCTATATCAGACCAATTAGTGATAGAGTGAGGTCTCAAGGACTGAAATCACATCTGTGCTCTATCCTTCAAAGAACCAAGAAATAAATGCAGTATAGTAGATTCATCAGTTCTAACAAGAGAGAAAAAAATATTGCAAGTCAACTCAAACTCTGACAAGTGCTGATAAGGGCACTTAGATTTCGTCCCGTAGAATTGAGGTAGCAATGACTTCCTCCCGCGCTGTCTTATGAAATCAAGTTCTTCATTAGGCAAAGTGAAAGAGGATGCAGTAGCGTATTCAAGCTACAAAAAATCCATTATCGTGCACGATGCAGGTGCAGCCATTTTTTTTCAAAACTAAAAAAAAAAAAAAAATTCTATCTTTTTTTTTTTTCATAAAACTAAAAAAAATGACGGGAAAAACGCTAATTTGAGACTAAGACCGACATTCCTTGGCAACAACATCAAAAACTTGACTCACTCAAAAATTGAGCAGTTTAGAAGTTATCTCAAGTATAGGAGTTACGTCGTGTAATATTCAGCCAAAGGATTAGATCATCTACTCAGGGAATGCGTTTTAATCTCAAAATTTACGTTCGTCCAATCAAAAATAAAAATGCATTGAACTCAGTTTAGATTTAGGATATTCAAGATTGTTCAATTTCACTTTTGACAAATTAAAAAACACGCAAATTAAAATTCTAAAACTAGCACACACTGAAATAAAGAGCAACAATGGAAACGTTACGCTAACATTCGAACAAGAACTGGAACACATATTGAATTTCTGAATAAAGACTAACTAGAGTAACTTCCCTGATTAAATAAAGCATGCAATTAAAAGAAACGCACTCAAATACAAAAGAAATACATCTGAATATAAACCAGAATAAAATTAGCTTCCTAACACTTAACGATAACCGGGAGCACATTAAAATTACAAACTTTAATTAAGCTACTCTTATCTTGAAGTAGACTAACCAAGAGCTAAACTGAACCTTACTAAATTAATTAAACAACTCAGATCATTAAATTAATATAAGGAAAAAATTTAACTAAAAGAGAATCATTAAACAATTAAAATTCAATAATAATAGAATGCCCTAATTAATACTTGAAATCTAAAAATTCCAATAAAACTCAAGTAAAAATTAACACTGTTCACTGATGAATTAATAATAAAAGAAAGAGAAAAAAAATAACAAAAAGGAGAGAGAGAGAGAGAGAGAGAGAGAGAGAGAGAGAGAGAGAAGAAAAGAAACAGAGCAGCAGAAAGGCCTGGGCTACTAGTGGTTGGCATGGAAGAGCCTCGGGTCTGTTGGTGTCTCGGCTATGGACTGGTAGTGGCAGCAAGGAGGCCTGTTGCTATGGCTCACGGCTAGAACTATTGCTGAGCATGGAGGTCTTGGATCTGCTGGTATGGTCCTAGGGTTGCTGCTGTAGACTGAGAGGGCCGAGGCTGGTTGGTTGCTCTAGTTAGTGGAAGGCCGTTCACAGCAGCTACAAGCCGGCTATGAAGCTCGCGGCCTACTCGTGGGGTCTTGCAGATGGAGCTATTGCAGAGGGGTTGAGGGCTGGACTAAGAGCAGAGAGAGTGAGAACAGAAGGAGAGGAAGAGAGGAGAGTTCTAGGGAGAGAAAAGAAGAAGACAAGGAGAAAAACAGAGGGAGGAGGAGAGAATAGCCAAGAGAAAACAGGGAAAAAAAAAAGAAAAAGAAAAGAGAAGAGAAGAAGAGAGGTAGGGAGCAAGGATGAGAGGGGAACCCACGGGGGCACAGGGGAAAAGAAGGGGAAGAAGAAGATTTAAAGGGAAGGGAGGAGTCGTGAAGCCCTAAACCCGATTAAGATAGCCTGACCCGGCCATGTCACATCAAAACATGGTTTTATTATTATTATTTTCTTATTTTTTCTTCATCTTTGCTCTTTGCGTTCACAGCCAAGTTTAACCTTCTTGGAGCTTGTTTCTCATGAAACTCAAAACACAGAAGTTGTAGATAATCCTTTTCTCTTTCTCTAAAAATTTGAATCGTCTTGATCAAAGCTCGAACGTGAAATTTATGTACAAATTACGAACAGATGCCGGTTTTGGTTCCCGAGAATTTTTCTGCTAGAAAAAATTGTCAAAAATTTATAAATTGTGCAATAAAACTCAAAAATGATAATTATGGAACTATGTTAAAATATTGGACATAATTGGACATTTAACTAAAAATATAAGCCGTAAAACTCGGGTTAAGATGTCCAATTACGCAGTTTTGACGCGTAATCATCATGTATTTATAGACTTCTAAAAGTAATTTCGTGTTCCCCAAGATTACTTGTGTTAGTTTTGGTGCAATCCCAAGGGGGGGGGGGTGGTGAATTGGTATTTAAAAATTTTATCTCCTAGGTCAGTTCACTAACATGAGTAGTATTACACGAGCCTAGGGTCAATTTATGCAATTAATAAATAAACATACACGTACAGTAATAGTAAAGTACAGAAATGTAAATAACACATACAATATGTTATCGGGGTTCGGCCAACTGTGCCTATGTCCCCGCCATGGCCACACGAGCACAAGGATTACCACTATAATGCTCACTTAAACGGGTGGAGCGGCACCTAATTCAACTAGGTCAATTTAGGGGGTTGACCTTAACCAACACGCCTTAACAGGATGGCGCACCTAACTTTGCTAACCGGGTCTAAGCCAATCCGAGACTATTCCACATGAGTAGTCTCCCTCTTGAGGCCCACGCCTGGAATACAACCAATGTGTATAAAATGTGTACACGAAAATGCTTCTTAGTACTGCTGGACTCCATTCTCCGCTGCCGTCATTTCTACTGGAGCGTATTGGTGGTAGGAGCGGCGTAGGCATATCTCTTGGGGTAATCCAATTTCTGCTTTTATCTCAATTTCTTGCAAATTATAAGCCCGATTGATGATCGGACACCATCACGAGAATCTACGGATAAATCTCCATAAGTCTAGCGGAACGGATTTCTCGTGGGATCGTCGTGGGCATAACCCCAAATTTGGGATAAGGGGGTTATTAAGGGGCTTATTATCATTTAGTTAGGGTTAATTTAGAAATGTTAGAATATTGAGCATCTGAGGTTGAAGTAGAATTTTCGAAATTTAGGACCCGGGTGAGCGCCACGGGTGTAATTTTGGGACCCGCATGCATGATTCAGAACATTAATCGAGAGTGCTAAATATTAGTTTAAATATTAATTTGGGGTATATGGAGCCTAGGGAAGGTTAGTTGAGTATTATTTTAGAGAAATGAGTTAATTAATTTGAAAAAAATGCAAATTGCAGGATTTGAGTTTGGGGTGCCAAGGGTGTAGGATCTGGGTGTTAACAAGACTCTCAGTAAGACAGGTAAGGGAAATAAATTATAGCAGTATTTTTAGAATTACTGTTTGAATTAATATGTGAAAATGTGCATATGGTATTTTTTCTAAAATTTATTATGATATAAATATCAAATAAATTGTGTGGCATTTGAGTAATATTAAACTGTGATATTTTGAAGTGAAATTAATATATTATGAATACTAGATGAAAACTATGTGTTATATGACGTATATTGAAAAATGTGAAATATAACGACGAGTATTTTCTAAGAAAATATTGAAATGAGAATTATTGTTGTGAATAGTGGAAAATAATGAAATATGATATTTATATGTGAGTAAAAATGATTTGCATGAAAAATGAGATTTTTGCGAATTAATGATATGTGTATTTTGGGAAATGTTGAAATACGTGAAACATGATATATATTATTGTGAGATGATGAAATGTGCACCGAAAATGATGAGAACATTTATATTGAGATGAATTGAGATATGCTTGCATGAGATTAATGATGTATATTGATATGAAAATATGAAAATGGAAAATATGAATACTGCAATATGAAATTGAAATGTGATTGATAAAATGCCAATACTGCATAATGATTGCGGGTATATGGTAGTGAACCCTGATGGATGGTTATGGAAACCCTAATGATGGGTTGTGATATTGAGCACGGTATCGTTACTAGTGGTGTAGTGCAACCACACAAACTCTTGGAACGTGTGGCGTGACAGTCGACTGTGCCATTTTGTAGAGTTGTTGTGCCTCCTGAGTCCGGATCAGGGTTATAGGTCGGCCGATCGTACTATAGATGCGATATGCGATATGACATTTTGATCTAACCAGGTCGGCCAACCACGGTTAGATCCAGCCTTCGGGCTGCACAGCCTTGACCATGGGAGGAAGCATGGCGTGAAAAAAAAGATCCTCAAGGTAGCCATGAGTTACATACGCGATGTTGGTACTAGGTACCAAGGATACTTATGAGCTAGATAGTGAAATGGAAAGAAAGAATGATAAAATTTGGCTAATATGAGAAATGAAAGAAATAATGGTAATTGAGAAATAAAGAATGAGAAAATTGAGAAATGGAATCGTGTGAGTTAAAAATATAAATAATTAAGGCGAAGTGAAACTCTCCTCCTGAGGACTTACTGAGTAAGGTGAGTGCCCTGATAGGTATCAGATGTGGTCATACCTGACTGTATAACGTGTTAGGACATAAGGAAGCTACCTGTATGAGCGGGTAATATTCTTTATTCTTATGAACTTCGTAGGTAAAAATGTGTTGGAATGATTGATTTTGAGAAATGATTTTAAAGCTTATAAAAACTTGTGTTGTATATCTATATGATTATGAGAATATATTTTTCAGTGTATTTTTCTCAAATGAAATGTTGTTTTGAAAAGTCAAACATGTTATAAATGAACTCATATGGCCACATACTATAAATAATTTATTCCTTCTTACTGAGATGTGTCTCACCCAAATTATCTAAATTTTCAGGGAACATGGATAGGCCAGGTGATAGAGCCCCGTGACCATAGGGAGCTGAGACCCTGATGCACGGGGTGAGTTATTAGACTAGGGAGGAGTAATTCCCCTAGGGTGGTGTGGTTTTGCGTATGTGATAGGAATGTATATATAAATGTATGTTGATACTTTGGGTAATGTATTATGGTTGTTAAGTGTATATTTTCTTCCGCTGCTGGGTTGTATAAATGAAATAATTTTTTACCCAATACCCAATGCGGGTCGGGTCATATGATTGGTAATAGAGTTGTTGACGCGGCCGATTTATGGATGTTGTAATGATAGGTGAATATTTATTTATTTATTATTAGAAAAAAAAAATTTGGTACAAAATCGAGGCATCACATCGTACTTGATATAAATTGCCGTATAACGTTGACAGTGGTAAATATGGGCATTTATATTAAGGGGGTAAAACATTGGCAGTGGAATGAGAAGTTTGTTTTACCGATTTACTATGGACGAGGTTGTGTGTAAGGATTTTTAACCTGTGTGGTTGGGAAGCTTGTGTAGTAACCTGTTTGGTTGTTAGTCCTGTGTGGACGATATTCCTATATGGATGTGAGTTGTGTGAGGACTGTATTACTTGTGTGGATATGGACCCTGTGTGGGTGTGAATGAAAGATGTGTATATCGTGTGTGGATGGGTTGTTATACGTGGATCTTTGTGAAATGATTAGCATTGGATGCATGTAACTTTAATTACATAAGTATTTATGGTAAAGTAGAATTCTCCATCCAAGGGCTTGCTATGAAAGGCGAGTATCTTGGTAATTTTTTTTGGTACTAAAGCAGAGGGAAACTACTTGTACAGGCAGATAATCTTCCCTATTTTGGGAGACTTTGCCTAAATACATAACCCAAGGGCTTACTAAGTAAGGTGAGTGCCCCGGTATTAATACTAGAGCAGAGGGAATCTACTTGTATGGGCGGATAATATTTCATATTCTTGGGTATTATCACTAAAAATAATTATGTATGTGTGTAGGATATCAGATGTCAGTGATGTTATTAATGATGTGATTTTTTAGCTTCTATGATAGTGAATAGCAGATGATTATATTTTGTATTTATTTAAACTCTCTGCCACACACTTTTATAACTTATTTTTTTCCTTATTGAGAGGTGTCTCACCCCGGCAATGTATTATTCTTTTCAGGTTCTTTAGGTGATTGATCTTAGAAAGCTCTGGGGCGAGGTTTAGTTTTGTGAGTGGTTAGAAGAGCGGATATATGTATAGTTCTATGTTTAATTTAATTTTTTTTTGGATATGTAATATGGAGAATTGGGTTATATTTCTTTATGGGTTGAATATATGTATATAGTACTATAGTATTTTATTTTGAGGTTGTTTAAATAGTTCTACTACATGAATGGTGTCAGAGACGTGTGATTGGTCTCATAACACCCTGGGCCCCATTTGGCGGGTTCAAGGCATTACAATACCGTTCCATTCTGGGAGGAACAAACCTTTTACAATCTTTTCTTTAGGGTGGAGCCCCCTCTCCAAGCGATATCCCATGCTCGGTCACTCCTTCAATACGCTAGAGTGTGCCTCTTTAAGCGATACCCCACGGTCGGTCCAACAACGATTCAAGAACCTGAACCGTCAAGAAAGTAACAAAAGAATTCGGTGTACAAAGACACTCTCAAATAGAGCTGATTAGTACAATTACAAAGCACAAATACTATACTTCAATCAAATATCAAATAGAAACAATATGAAGCTCAAGAATGAATATCACCAGAGGTTCTTTCTTAGGATTGAAAAACACAGTAGCAAATCAAGATCCGTAGGCTTTTGATCAGCAGAATATCAGTAGTATTCTTCAGTAAGAGTTTTAGCAAGAGATGGCTTTAGAAGATTTTGCAATATAATGCTTGAATGCTGATTGTATTGCTTGAGTAAAAATCCTTGGGTTTAGGGAGTATTTATAGAGTTTTAGAAAGTAATTCCTTGTTTCCCACGTTACTTGGAGTGTTTCCCAAGTTTTTACAATGTTTAGAATTTAAAAACTTATTTTTGGAAATTTCCCATTGTTGTTTAAAATTTAAAATCTCTGTAGGTCAGCCGGCTGGGTCAGTCAACTGGGCCTATTTTGTTTGGGGTCAGTCGGCTGGGTCAATCAATTGAGTTCATTTTGTTTGAGCAGAAATTCAGTTAAAAAATTGTTAGTCGATTGGGCTCTCTAGTTAGTCGGCTGAGCTGTCAAATTTTCACAATTTTCAATTTTTCAATACTTTGTATGCTTAATTTTTGGAAAATTCAAATGTAACTTTAAAAATCATTTTGCAGGGTTTTCAAAAATTGGTCTCTAAGTCTATAATGTATCCTAAAGAGCTTCATATATCCATATTGATATTGAATGAAATACTTACATAAGACTTCTAAAACTTAAATGTAAACACTTTAAGCACAAAGTCTTCATGCTTTTTCTATGTCTTTGAGCCATCTTGACTTCATGTCTCAATATGCTTCAAGCTTCATTAGAGCTGTCTATCTTTGAATGTTCATTTAGCTTTCATCTCTCTTTAACTCCAAGCTTCAATATCCGGTAAGCTTTTATTTGATTATCTTTGAAGTATAAGCCTTCAATGATCCTTGTGAGCACTTGACCTTGTATTCTCATACTTGAGTTTTGAAATATCATCACTTAACCAAATATGTTAAGTTCCTATGATTTGTTATCATCAAAACAAGATTTTAAGCCTTGTAAGGCCAACAATAATTTCTCTCCACAGTTTCTTTCTTTCTTCATGGTACCAGAGCTACAAACTTGTGGCCTGTAAGATTTTTCTGGCATTCTTTTGACTAATTTTTGGCATTCTTCAAGCGAATTTTCGATGCTCTTTCTTATGATGGTAGCCGCGGTTTGGAGTTCTTTTCAGCCTTTTTGTAGTCCAATTTGGAATAATAATTCTAGAAATAGATTCGAAAGGTACGAGACTTCCCTCTAGTAAAGCAAGTTCAACCATTACCTACCTCACGCCCTGTCGTTTCTCTCTGCCTTCCTCGACTACGTTCTGTTCTAGTCACTATTCCACAGAGGTGTCACCATTTTTAGAAAGCCCATTCAAAGAGGAATTCAACGTTGCCAAAATCGAAGCTATCCGATGCCATATGCGCCTCCATGCGCCACTTGAAGATTCTGTGCCACTCACGCGCCAACCTACTGTTGCACGCGCCCAGGCCTTCACATGCTGCCATGTGTCTCATTCCGCGCATGACACATAAGTCCTAGCTGCCATGTCAGCCCTATCTACTATGTCAGCACTGACCGTTGCTTGGCGGACGGTGACCATTGACTTCTACTAGCATTGATAGTTGACCATTGACTTTGATTGAGTTGACCGTTGACTTTGATTGTTGACCAACGTTGACTTTTGGGATTTAGGTGTTTTCTACTCAATTTTTTCATCTTGGTTTCATTTTTTCAGTCTATTTTTGCATTTGAAGCTTTAATATGTCTCAATTTGCATCAAATCTTGATTCGATTGTCTGTCCTATTGATGTGATATTGGATGGATCCAATTATAGTATGTGGGCTCATAATATGGAGGTTTTCTTGAAAGGACACCGATTGTGACGTTATGTGACTGGAGTAGTTCCTAAACTAGGGCAGAAGGACAGTAAGAAGGAAAAGGCATTTGTATCCTATCTGGAAGAATGGGATAGTATTCACTACAAGATTTTATCTTAGTTCATCAGTACTTCCATTCCGTTCATCAATAGTCTTCTTCCAAGACTTGGGAATGCTAAGGTGGCTTGGGATTTTCTGGCCAAAAGATACAATTGTACATATGATGATTCCTTGGAGTTTAAACTGGAAGCTAAACTTTATCAGATGCGTCAAGAACTAGGTCAGTCTATTACTGATTTTTAGTCTCAGACTAATCATCTTTGGGAACAATTATCTGTCGTATATTCGAAGTTGGAATGTTCTAAATACATTCAAATGTTTGCTACTTGGATTGATCGATGGAAGTTGATGCACTTTATGATGGCTCTTCGGGATGATTTTGAATATGCTCTAGCCTCTCTTCTTCATCGTCAACCACTTCCGACTTTAGATGTTGCAGTTTTTGAAGTCATCTCTGAAGAAACTCATCGTTCCACTGTGAAGATGAAATCGTCTGATATGGTCCTTGCCACTACTTCTCGTGGTACTTCATAGTCTTCTACTGGTCGTTCATCATCCTAATCCACCTCCAAGACTGGTTTTTGCAAGTGGTGTAAACACAATGGTCATACCATCAATGAATTTCGCAACAAGCTTCTCAACAGACAGCTGCGGTCACTTCATCAGCTTCCTCTACACCCGAGGCTCCATCTCAATCCACTTCTCTAGCTATAGCTGACGTGAAGGACTTAATTCACTAGGTTTTGTCCCAATTTTCCACTACCTTGTTTGTCACCCTAGGTAAATCTTAGTGGTTTATAGACTTCGCCTGCTGTAATCATATGACATCTGATTCCACCCTTTTCTCTCTCATAAAACTGCCATTTCTCCCAATCCTATTATATATACTGCCAATGGTTTCCATATGCATGTTAGTCACGTAGGGTCTATTTCTACCTCTAATTTATCTATTTGTGATACTTACCTTGTGCCTAAGTTATCATTATATCTACTTTTCGTTAGACAACTTTGATGTACATGATTCACAGATGTGT
Organism: Malania oleifera; assembly: GCF_029873635.1. Taxonomy (NCBI): domain Eukaryota; kingdom Viridiplantae; phylum Streptophyta; class Magnoliopsida; order Santalales; family Ximeniaceae; genus Malania; species Malania oleifera. The sequence continues at coordinate 17,234,716 of NC_080422.1, forward strand.
TAGCTGCTTGATATAGGCTGTAGCTCTGGACGTCTTTTTGAGCTCTCATCTTTGCAGATTCCTTCCTTAACAACAACCTCTATGGCTGCTATCACAGTCACTTCCAGTTTGTGGCACTCCCAGTTGGGTCATGCTTCACTTCCATGTGTCTAGTTCTTGGCCTCCGGGTCATTTAGGTTCAGTTAATTTTAAGTCTTTTGATTGTGTTTCATGTCATCTTGGAAAACATACACATTTGTATTTTACTAAAAGTGAATCTTTTTCCTCTACACCTTTTGACTTAGTCCATGCTGATATTTGGGGTTTCGCCTCGACTCCGACTGAGGGGGTGTCTTGTTATTTTGTTATCTTTGTGGACGATTATAGTCGTTATACTTGGATTTATCTTTTATAGCATCGTTCTGAACTCACAAATTTTTACTCGAATTTCCACAAAATGGTGCAAACTCAATTTTCTTGTACCATTAAAACTTTTTGTTCAAATAATGCCATGGAATACAAGGATAAGTCGTTTATTACCCTCTTACAGCAAAATGGGACAATCTCTCACCATTCTTGTCCATACACCTCACAACAAAATGGTCGAGAAGAATGTAAACATTGTCACATTTTTATACAATAAGAGCACTTCTCATCTCTACTTCTCTTCCAGAATGTTTATGGGATGAAGCTGCTCTTACTATTGTTTACACCATCAATTGTGTTCCCTTACCCACTATACATAATAAAACTCTATTTGAGCTTCTTCATGGTAAGGTCCCTAACTATTCATTACTTCAAGTTTTTGGTTGTGTTTGTTTTGTTACTTTTCCTACACACGAACGCACCAAACTTGAACCACGATCTAGACTCTATTGTCTTCTTGGTTATGATCTCACTCAAAAAGGTTATCATTGCTATGATCCCATAGCCAAGCGTCTTCATGTTTCTTGTCATGTGGAGTTTTGGGAACATAAGATGTTTATTTCTCCTTTTTTGCGGTCCTCTTCCAGTTATGCTTCTATTTTTATTGACCCATTTATTGCTTTAGTCCCTAACTCCTTTGAAGAGATGCTAAGCTTCTCAGACGTTCCTTCTTCGACTATTCCTAAGTTATCTGACACATCTGATGATACTCCTGACACATCAATTGCACCTAAGCCCATCCAGATTCCTACATGTTGTCAATCCACTAGAGTAAGAGCCCTTCCTTATCATCTTCAAGATTATCATTGTTATTATGCCCTTGCTACTCTTCACAAACCTCATAGTTATCATAAGGCTAGTGTTGACCCTCTTTGGCAAAAAGCTATTTCTAATGAACTAGATGCTCTCACTAAAACTCATATATGGAACCTGGTGGATTTACCTTCTAGGAAGTCTAGAGTTGGATGTAAGTGGGTCTACAAAATCAAGACTCGACCAGATGGATCAGTGGAGCGATACAAAGCTTGCCTTGTTGCAAAAGGTTTCTCTCAAAAGTATGGTATTGACTATGAAGAGACTTTTGCTCCTATTGCTCATTTTACCATTGTTCGATCTTTGCTTGCAATAGCTATTGTGCATCATTGGAAACTATTTCAGATGGATATCAAAAATGCATTCTTGAATGGTGACCTTGCTGAGGAAGTTTATATGCATCCTCCACCTGGCTACGATCATCCTTCTCACATAGTTTGCCATCTTCATCGTGCTTTCGACGACCTCAAACAGGCTCCCCGAGCCTGGTTTGCTAAATTTAGTTGTGTTGTTTTTCAGCAGGGCTTTGTCCCTAGTGCCTATGACTCTGCATTTTTTCGTCAAACCACAAGTGCTGGTATGATTCTTATCCTTCTTTATATTGATGACAAGATCATTACAGGGGATGATCTCTCTGGAATTCATGATCTTCAACATATTTGGAGTCAGAATTTTGAGATGAAGGACTTAGGGTAGCTTAACTACTTTATTGGTCTTGAGGTTACTTCTAGTTCATATGGTTATTATCTCTCTTAGACTAAGTATGTGTCAGACTTGCTTTCCAAAGCAGGCTTGACTGACAGGAAAACATGCACTTCTCCACTTGAGCCTAATATTAGGCTTCTTACTACTGATGGTGAATCTCTTCCAGATGCTACTTTGTATAGACAATTGGTCGGCAATCTCATCTATCTCACTATTACTCGCCCAAACATTTCCTATGTGGTTCACTTGGTTAGCTAGTTTATGAGTGCACCTCGCTCTACTCACTAAGCTACCGTTCTTCATATCTTACACTATGTCAAGAGGACTTTGTTTCATGGCCTTTACTTTTCTTCGCGCTCATCTCTTGAGCCCTGCTCTTATTCTGATGCTGACTGGGCCAGTGACCCTACCTATCGTCGCTCCACCACGGGTTATTGTTTCTTACTCGGCACCTCTCTCATTTCTTGGCATAGTAAGAAGTAGATTGTTGTTGCCCGATCCATTATTGAGGCCGAGTGTCGTGCCCTTGCTGATACTACAAATGAACTTTTGCGATCACGATGACTTTTGACAGACATGGGTCCTCCTTAGATGATTATTTCCCCTCTTTATTGTGATAATCGAGGTGCCATCCAAATCGCTCACAATGATGTCTTTCATGAGCATACCAAGCATATTGAAATTGATTGTCACTTTATTCCTTACCACCTTCAGCAGGGCACCCTACATCTTTGATCCGTCTCCTCTAAATATTAACTTGCTGATAGTTTCACGAAGTCTCATCCCCCTAGTCGGTGACATGATCTTGTTTCCAAACTCAAGTTGACTTCATCATCTCGAGTTTGAGGGGGAATGTTAGAATATATCTTAGAATATTCTGATTTTATGCTTATTTTATTCTTATTTGATTATTTGTATTTATTATCTTTCTATTATTATTTGGCTTCATTCGCATATAAATAGACACATTACTGTACACTTTATTATATAGAAATATATAGAATTTCTCTCCACAGTTTCTTTCTTTCTTCACTCTTTATTGTCTCCATCATTTCATTAAGTGTTTTGAATATTTCCCACTATCCATTTGCAATAATCAACTTCAAGTTAGCCCTATCTCATTTTTGTTTGGAAGTTTTAAGCATATCCGTTCCAAATATATACGAATATGCATGATATGTTTAAATGTTATGTGTAAAGTAAGTTTGCATAATTTTCAAAATCTTTTCAGGTTTGCATATTTGACCTTTTTTTTGGATACGCACCGGGTATCCACGTGTCCGTTTTACGGTCCACGTGACTAATCCTGCGCCCCTTGAAGTTGACTCCAGAACTCCAAAGGGAGGGTAAATTTAGGAGTCTAGGGGCGGAAACGAGCCCTGGAGGGTTTGAACACCTGACCTTGTGAAAGGCACTCCCGCAGCCTGCACTACCACTTGAACCACACCCTGGGGGTTGCATATTTGTACTTCTTGTTTGCATGTCATCTTGGAGTGTATGAGAGTATGTATATGTATTCAAGAACCAAAACTTTCATGCATTTTCTTTTTTTTCACTATAGGTGGCTGACCGCCCACACAAGAGGATGATCAACTGGTATTAATTGAATACATGGGGTCAGTCAACCAATTAGACCAAATTTTTAATTTTTAATTTTTCTAAGATGTTTAATTTTGTGAATTTCTGATGTGTTCTGAATTTTGTGGTTTTTATGTGATTAAATCGAGTCCTCTAAATCCTGCATTGTGGTTGTTTTATGATTTTTATTCCTAAAATATTTTTTTCCTACAAAAATAATATATATGTCTTTTTTTTTTGGATTACGCACTGGGTATCCACGTGTCCGTTTTACGGTCCACGTGACTAATCATACGTCCGTTGAAGTTGACCCCACAACTCCAAAGGGAGGGTAAATTCAGGAATCCAGGGGCGGAAACGAACCTAGGAGAGTTTGAACACCTGATCTTGTGAAAGACACTCCCGCAGCCCGCACTACCACCTGAACCACACCCTGGGAGTAAAATAATATATTTTTGGAACTACGTAGAGCTTGATCCCTATTAAGGTATGTAAGTAGCCCTTGCCTTGAAAAAGGAATAGGTGCAACTAGATTTTTGAACAAAAGAACTTTTTTTTCTTTGTTGTGTGATGTTAGTTAGTCTTTTTTTTTTTTTTTTAATTTATTTGTTTAAAAAATAAAGGGAATGAAGAAATATCCAAGGTAGTGGGATTTCCGTGCGGCTCACTCCTTTGTATAGATCACATGAAGTTCACTTCATGGATTGGGTGACATAAAATTTTTCTAGAAAACAGTAAGACACCTTAATTTTGTTGCAAGCGATCAACCGCTCTCTGTGAGTCGAATTGAACGAGTTTTCCTGAGAGCAGGTATGGTTGACTGGACCCTGTGGACGGTTGATTGCTTCCTATTTCTCCTTCATTTTTCACACCTTTTTTTTTTTTTTTTTTTACAAAAATTAATTTTTAGAAAATATTCTCTTGGGGAGACAATACACACACATAATTATGGTAACCGTTCATAGAACGGACGATAATAGGGTGCATAATTGAATAATTTCCTATTTTAAAGAATTAATTGAATAATTTCCTATTTTAAGTAAAACAAATAACATACTAATGCATTGAAAAAGCATATGACAGATGACCAAGATGCTTTATGTAAAAGGAAAAAAGAAAGGCCATCGTTAGCCTTAATTGGTGATTTTAAATATAATTTCATGCTACCAACAACTGTTCATGAGTAAGTTGCAGCAATAGTACCATATTATTGATTGAGTTTAGCATTTATCCCCCAACAATTTGAATAGCTTGAGAGTACTGGCAAGACAAATTAAAGTTCAAAGATGAGTGAAATACTCGGACATCGTGGCTGCCAACAACATAAAACTCTATCCAAATTCTCCAGCTGAGGCCAAAAGTTGGATGAAATTGAATTGTTTATGAAATTTAAACAAATTAATTGGAGACAAATAATAAACGCGAGTCATAGTTTGTTTGTAATCTATATTACTAATAAAATTTATCTAACATAAAATTTTGACTTCTGCTTTTGTTTTTGTTAATATATTGCAAGTTTATACATTCAATTCATAACCCTACCAAAAACACTTTTTTGAAAGGAATGATTCATACACATAAAATTTAGAGTATTTCCATCAATAATAAGATGTTCTATTAATACCAAAGTGTTATGGAGTTCACAACACTAGAATTTGCATCAAATAATATCTCTTACATGAATTCAAGTATAAACTTGACATCCTGTAATTATCTAATCCATGAGTTGCAAATTGCAGGTGAACTGTTGTTATTACGTAATAGTATTGGCCATCTTTGCAAGGTCATGCATTTATTTCAAATTCTGACTTCACGCAAAAATACAAATAAACTTATAAACACTATATATAGAGTGGACTAAATCCTCAAAAGTCAGAACACAGGCATAGGACTAGTCTCATATACACGCTGGATCAGATCCCACAGTAAGTTTTGAGAGCGGATTGGGCTTTCTGACCGGCCTCGCTGTAGTAGAAACCAAGGAACTCAAAATGATCGAAGGGCTTGAAGAGCAAAGGGTGCTCGTCATCCACCAGCTCCTCTGGAGCTTTTATCATATACCCTTCTTTCGGGATCGAGAACAGTCCCGCCGAGTACCTCGCTTGCTCTCCCCTCATCATCACCCTGTGATAAGCAGAATGCAGTCTCCCATTTGTCCATGCCTGTCCACAAAATCCCAAACACCACAGATGTCTAGTGTTCATATATAGCAAGACAATATTAAGGCTGGGCATGATTCGATTATTCAAGTTATTCCTCCAGATCCGATAATTGATTTGAAGTTTCGGTGCATTGAAAAATGTGAACAGAAACTTAACAATTTTAAATGATTAATTGATTTTCGATTGATCTGTATTTGGACCAATATCGATTCGTTAATTGAACTGAACCATTGACTTTTAGTAGAATTGCTTTCATTTTTTTAAATTTAAATATTATTTTTAATATATTTGTTCGATTGGATTAATTATAGCTATTGAATGGATCAAACCAAAACTGGACCAAACCGAAAAATGTTTTAACTTATTTTTTGATTAGGTTTGATTCGTTAGTACAAGTTGGTTAAATTTTTCGCAAGACAAGCATGAAATAACTGAGAAAGGTGAGAAAATTATAACTCACATAGAAAGAGTCTCCAATCATAACAATGAAGGACTCCGGTGAGGGCTTAACATCGATCCATTCTCCGTCTTTGGTCTGCACCTCCAACCCATCAACTTGATTCTGGTAAAGAACGGTGACAATGTTCTTGTCTGTGTGAGAGTTCAGCCCAAGTTTCTTTTCTGCCGTTTGGGGTCCTTTATATTTCATGACCCGCAGAAGATAGTTTGTGGACTCCTTGTGCTCATCATAGTATTTATCAACGCCCAAGCTCTCCAATACCATCTTCCTCACCATCAAATCCAACCCAGAAAGCTGCTCCGAGTAGGATTGTATGGTTTTACTGTCAGTGAAGAGCACAAGAAAAAGAAAGAAGTCAGAAAAATATTGATGAAAAATATGAACAGAAGTTGATTATTTTCTAATAAAAGCGTGTGATAGACTTTGTTTAGATGAAAATTAAAACAAACAGATGATGCTAGCTAGTTACTGGAAACTTGGGTTTCCTTCAGGCCACAAGAGATTACTGAAGTCTTCAGTCTTCTCGGGAATCGTTGCATGTTCGATGCCCATGCTTTCGTAGAGTGGCACCATTGGGTACTGCCCAACATAGCCATGGTATGGCTTTTCAGAGGAGTTTCTCAGTTTGGTTTGGATAGGGAGATCAAAAAGCTCTTCTAGTTTTTTGAATAGTGCAGTTCGAAGCTCGAATGTAACTTTGTCGAACAAGGCCTCGAAGCAACCGAACTCTTGGAGTGCTTGGTGGACTTGGGATTTCACCAGTTCCCATTCAGGAGTGCCTGGTTTTGGCTCAAGCTTGGAGAAATCTATGACAGGAAGCCTGAGAGGCGTCTGGGAGCCCATTTGTTTCTGGCTTGTCTTGTAGTTGGTGGAAGAAGAAATGAAAAGCTGTTTTTTCTTGCACTCGTTGAGGTTTTGTGTGTTTTCACTCAATTTATGGAGTTTCTTCAATTCATTGACATATTTACAGACATATCTTGAAAAACAACTTGTGAAATCTGACTTTTGTGTGAGTTTAGACTTACCAATTACTTTTGCATAATTGTACCATACAAATAATACAGAGTGAAAATGAGAGTGACGTATAATCATTACATAGCAAATTTTTCCTTTTTTTTTTGGGCAAATGAGGTAAAAAAAAAAAAAAAAACAGTGAAAGGATCTAGAAGGTGCCTGAACTCATCAATGAGTTGGACAATTATTAAAAAATATTATTTAATGCTAATATCAATTTCAATTGGATTTGAATGTATGTTTCTTCAAATATAAAGGTAGGATGCACTTATCTTCATTGCTTGAAATGGGCTAGAGTAGAATAATTGTGTTGTTTTTTGTCCCATATTGGTAGAATAGTTCCACATCGATATAAAAAGTTGTTCAAAATTTTTTCTTTGTTTGTCTTACATTGGTAAGAAGTGCTTTTTGGACTTGAAATTGAAACTATATAAAGAGTTCAACTCTCCATTTGTAAATACACTTCAAAGTTGTACTTTATCAAGAAATAGTGGATTGATCGTTGGCGCCCGAGAACGTAGGTAATTCTTTATCGAATTTTGTTAAATTCTTGTCTTTTTTTTTTTTTTTAATTGTCTTTTATTATTAGTTTCTGCATTGCTTTAATTTCTTATATATTCAATAACATTAGCTATAGTATTGGTGTTTGACACAAGTGGGGTACCCGACACAACAATTGGTATCAGAGTTAGGTTGAATAGTGTCGATACGGAGGTGTTCCTTTATTAGGATCATTGATTCTGCGTTTGATGCCTAAGAAAGACCTTGTTTAAGCTAGTGCTCAGAGATCATTGTGGTTCAGTCACTCCCTAGAGGTCGGTTGATCAAAGTGAAATATCATAGGATAAAATAGAGTTGACACAAATGGTACGTACTATTCATCCTAGACCTTTTACTAATTTGTTGGTTGCTATTGAATATATAGAAGATGATAGAAACTAGTGCAACAGTAGAAGAAACTCTGTCCACATGAACTCCAACCCCTTCAACTTCGACATCATCATCAAAGATGATAGCTAATGCTTGGTTTGAGATGGAGAAATTTGATGGTACCAATAATTTTGGTATGTGGCAATGTGAGGTGATGGACATCCTGTATCAGAAAGAGTTAGATATTGCTTTGGATGATATACCAATGGATATGGGTGACAGAGATTGAGAAAAGATCAATCGTCAGACATGTGGTACGATTCGTCTGTGTCTTGCTAAAAATCATAATTATTGTGTTGTGAGGGAGACATCTGTAAAGAAACTGTGGAAGACATTGGAAGATACATTTATAAACAAGAGTCTGGAAAATCAGCTCTATTTGAAAAAGAAGTTGTTTCGCTTCTAGTATCAACCAGACATTTCGATTAATGACAACATAAATACTTTCAATAAAATTTTGGTTGATTTGTTAAATTTGGTTGAAAAGGTGAAAGATGAGGATAAAACCATATTGTTACTGAATTGTCTCCCTAATGATTATGAATATCTGACCACCACTTTATTGTATGGGAAAGATAAAGTTACTTTTAATGTTGTTTGTACTGCATTAATTAGTACTGAATGCCAAAAGAAGGATCAGAGGGTCCATAAGGAAACAATAGAAGCACTAACAATAAGGGGACGTTCTTAGAGTTGTATGCCTGGAAGGAGGAGTAAATCTCATGGGAGGAGTAAATATCGTGGGAGACGTGCTAAAGATGAATGTGCTTTTTGTCGTGAGAGAGGGCATTGGAAGAAAGATTGCCCTAAATTACAGCAGAAGAATAAGGGCAAAGCACAGTCTAATGTCAATATTGCCAATGATGATGGAAGTGAGTTAGATTTTTCTCTTGTTGGAATGTGTTCATCATATTATTTTGGTGAGTGGATTTTGAATTTTGATTATTCCTATCACATGAATCCCAATAGGGAACGGTTTTCTAATTTTGAAGAATTAAATGGTGGGGTTGTTTTTATGGGAAATGATAATACCTATAAAACAATTGGAATAGGATTAATACAATTGAAATGTCAAGATGAGACTATTAAAACCTTGACTGATGTTAGGTATGTTCCAAGCCTAAAGAAAAATTTGATTTCATTGGGCACCTTAGAATCTAAAGGGTTTATTATTACTTTGAAAATGGAACCTTAAAAATTAAATCAGGTGCGCTGGTGGTGATGAAAAGAATAAGGAAAAATAACTTGTATTATTTATAAGGTAGTACAATTATTGGCTCAGCAGCTGTTATTTTTGAGAAAAATGCAGGTTCAGATACAACCAGGTTATAGCATATGCGTTTAGCATATTCGGGAGAAAAATCTTTATAACAATTAGGTAAGCGAGGTTTGTTAAAGGGTGCAAAGGTGTGCAAACTTGAATTTTGTGAGCATTGCATTCTGAGAAAACATAATAGAGTAAAATTTGGCACTGCCATCCAACAAACTGAAGGTATTTTAGATTACATCCATACAGATATATGAGGCTCCACAAAAACGGCTTCATTGGGTGGTATGCATTATTTTGTCACTTTTGTTGATGATTTTTCTAGAAGAGTTTGGGTGTATTCCATGAAACATAAAAATGAAGTGTGTGATATTTTCCTTAAGTGGAAAATATTAGTTGAAACTCAAATTGGTAGAAAGATTAAATGACTCAGATCAGTTAATGGTGGTGAATACACGAGTGACCCATTTATGAAGGTATGTCAAGATGAAGGTATTGCTCGATACTTCATAGTTAGAGATACACCACAGCAGAATGGGGTGACAGAGCGCATGAATCAGACTTTGCTGAAGAAAGTTCGATATATGTTGTCTAATGTTGGGTTAGACAAAAGGTTTTGGGTTGAGGCTATTAGATATGCGTGTCATCTCATCAACCGTCTACCATTATCTGCACTACGGGAAAAAACACACTATGAGGTATGGTCTGGAAAGCCTGCTATTGATTATGATTATTTACATGTATTTTGTACTATGACTTATTATCATGTTAAAGAATCTAAGTTGGATCCAAGAGTTAAGAGAACAATATTCTTGGGAATAAGTACAAGAGTGAAAGGATACCATCTTTGTGTCTTGAGACAAAAAAAAATGATTTTAAGTAGGGATGTGACTTTTGATGAACTTGCAACGATGAAGAAAACAATACGCAAAGAGTCACGAGTTGAAGAGAAGACTAGTGGTACTCAACAACAGGTGGAGGTTAAGACAATTTTGGGAAACCCAGTGAGAAATGAGACTACACAAGGTAACTCTCCAATTACAGTGGGGAATAGTGTACAAGAAGAGGAGATTTTATTTTGAAAATCTTCACAGCAACAAGAATTAATTGTTTCTTAGAGGCCAAGATGATGACTTCGAAAGCCTACTTGGTATACTGATATAGTAGCCTATGCACTTCCAGTTGTGGAGAATAATGTTGCTTGCACTTTCAAAAAAACAATGAGGAACTCAAAATCAGACAAGTGGAAAAATGTGATGGATGAACAAATGTAGTCTCTTCATTAGAATTAGACTTGGGAGCTAACCCAGCTGCCCAAGGGTAATAAAGCAATTGGTTACAAATGGATTTATGTAAAGAATCTCGAATTGAAATCTATATGACTCAGCCAGAACGATTTCAGGTTGCTGGAAAAGAAAATTGGGTTTGTAAATTGGGTAAATCTTTGTATGATTTAAAATAGTCTCTAAGATAGTGGTACAAATGATTTCATCAGTTTATGATGGGTTAGAAGTACATTAGAAATAAACATGATCATTGTGTTTATTTTCGAAAACTACAAAATGGATCTTTTATATATTTACTCTTGTATGTTGATAGTTTCAGAAAATAGGGAAGAAATCAATAATTTTTAAAAGTCAGTTGAATCAAGAGTTTGAGATGAAAGATCTTGGTGAAGTAAAGAAGATTCTTGACATGGAGATTTGTAGAGACATAATGAGAGGAAGAGTTAGTTTGTCTCAGAAATAGTATTTGAAGAAGGTAGTACAGAGTTTTGGCATGTTTGAGGAGTCAAAACCAGTAAACACTCCTCTTGCTCCTCATTTCAAGCTTAGTGCGACTTTATCTCCTAAATCAAATGAGGAACTTAAGTATATTTCATAGGTTCCTTATGCAAATTCTGTTGGTAGTCTGATGTATGCAATGATTTGTACTAGACCTTCTTTCACAAGCTGTTAGTGTGTTGAGCAAGTATATGTAGGATCCCGGTACAGGACATTGGCAAGTTGTGAAATGGATTTTGAGATATAATATGAATACAATTGATATTGGTATAGTGTTTGAGAAAAATAATACTATTGATCAATGGATTGTTGGAAACGTGGATTTTGATTTTGCAGGTGATGTGGATGAACGTTGATAAACTACTAGTTATGTTTTTACATTTGCTAATGGTCCAGTGAGTTAGAAGTCTACTTTACAGTCTACCATTGCCTTGTCTACAACAGAAGCAGAGTACATGACGGTTTTAGAGGTTGTAAAGGAAGCTATTTGGTTGTAGGGTTTACTTGAAAATTTAGGAGTTATTCAGAAGCACATTGTTGTGTTCTGTGATAGTCAGAGTGCTATTCATTTGGTAAAGAACCAAGTCTATCATGCACGAACTAAGCACATCAACGTTCGGTTTCGTTTTATACGAGATATTATTATGGAGGCAAGATACTTCTATAGAAGATTGCTGCAACTGAAAATCCCGTAGATATGTTGACCAATATTGTGACAACAATCAAGTTCAAACATTGTTTGGATTTGATCAATATCCTGCAAGTCTAAATATTTTTGGAAGGCGCCGATGATGTGGAACTTCAGAAAATGTTGGTAATTGAAAAATTTGTTGAATTTATCATTCAGGTGGAGATTTATTGTTTTTTGTCCCACATTGGTAGAATAGTTCCACATCGGTATCAAAAGTTGTTTAGAATTTTTTCTTTATTTGTCCCACATTTGTGAGAAATGTTGTACAACCAGTATTCAATAATGATAAGAATCGATACCCATGCTGGATTTGCTCTCGTGAAAGAAACTAAAATAGAATAATTATTGCAATAGTAATTTATCACTCAATGATGATAGTCATAATATAATTAATTTAAAAATAAAAAAAATATTAAACTTTAGTTTTGAAAGGCTCTTGATGGGTGTCTTTTCTGACTTTGAGAAGTTCTTTATGTGGTGTTGGGAGAGATATCAACAAACAACCAAAATAGAATGATTCTTCTCCCTATATGCAAGCAAATATAGTGTATCTCTACTTTTATACGTGCTGAAAATAATAGGAAAAATGAGCAATCACACCAAACAACAAGAATACAAGCAATTTTTTACGTGAAAAACTTCCCTAGTGTGAGGAAGAAAAACCACGAGACCTAGAGTAGTGACCCGAATATTTGCTTTGATACCAATTGTAGTAACCCGAAAATTTTACACAGTGCGGAAGATCTAAAATATATTTACGAGTGTACTAAAAACCTTTTATTACAACAATATCTCCAATATTAAATATTATCATCCATAAAATTCTAAAACATTAAAAAATACAACTAATCTTAGATCATTCTAAATAACATATATTTTTGTATAGAATTTACATTTACTCATGCCACACAATTTTGCAGTGAAATTCATATATATATATATATATATATATATATATTCCCTGTAAAATAGGTCAACCAACATTTAATGTTCATATACTGAAAATATGCCTTTCATTTCTTACATAATTATCCCGAAAATATTATTCTTTTTCATCAGTTTATTTTCACATATACATAACTAAATAAGCAGCCCTAAGCTCAGGAAACATAATTTACATGGTTGACATTTTATATCCATATGAAAACACATATACATATATATATAACATAGTCCATTTTCATTTAATTCATGAAAACCTGATTTAATATATAAATTTCTCCTTACCTGAATCCTTGAACTAAGTCAACATGAATTCCCAAAAGATGCCTGTGACACTCACCCAGATCCTATATTCCAAAAATGCCAACTTACTCAAATCTTAAAAAAAATACCCATTTAATACTTCCTAAGCTTAAGATAACAATATTCGTTAAGAAAACTCCAAAATAACTCATTTACCATGATTTTGGGATGTTTCCCAAACCTCTCAAATCAACGATTAGCTCCCGCAGCTTTGCAGAGAACGATCCTATGAACCTTGTGGTGGTTTCGGATCATCAAATCGGGTCAAATCCAGCCCGGAATCGAAGAGAGAAGGCATAGGGTCTGTTTTCTAGAGAGAGAGAGAGTGAGATTCCGAAAATTTTCTCATTGAAAAATGAAAGCAAGTCTATTTATAGGTAGGACCTCGTTGACGAGACACATCGACTCATCGACAATCGCATAAAGAACACTCATTGACAAGGTCGTGAGCTCGTCGATGAGTTTCAGAACATCTCAAACCCTCTCGATTAATCCTTATTGACGAGACATTCATACTTGGCGACGAGGCTCATAAGATCTCTCGTTGACGAGAAAATCCCGCTTGTCTACGAGCACCTACTTGTTACCCTTTTAAAATTTCTTTTTCCTTTCTTCTATTTCCCATTTTCCTTTTATTATCTTTCTTATTATTTTAAATAGTTAAAATTCTCTGGGTTGTTACAAAAGATATAGATTCAGATTTGAACCAAGAGAGATTAAAGAAGAACAAAAAGGAGTAACTTCCGTGTTTTTACCTGAATGGAAGACAAATGCTCTAAGTAAAATTGCCAGACGGTATCGTTGGCAAAGCCATTAGCCATAGTTTGACAGACCTTGGAGTCCTGCAAGCAGCTCTTTATCCTGTTCCAATTCTTACCATTATTAACCCTATTCTGCAACCAGTTAGAGTAATCCCCAAGCCTGTACTCCTTATAGCCTTTTCCTTGACAACACCTCCATTGCTCCTTTAGTGGTAACCACAAACGCAAAGATCATGAAGCAAAACAGTAAAACGATGAGCACGAACATCACTAGGAGGTAGAACCAGAGAAGCCAGGACACGCAACAACACACACTGATGAGCCCTGCCAGTGACACTACCATAAGGAACACCCCCAGAATGATCACTGGCTTCTCCAAGAACTTCTTTCACTAGGTGCTCGCCCGATTTGCCAGCGACAGCGATGAAGAGAGATGGAGAGACTGAGAGAGAGAGAGAGAGACCAGAGAGAGAGAGACTAGAGAGATTGAGAGAAGGAGAGATTAAGAGATGCAGGGAAAAGAGGAGGATTGGAGGGAGATTGGGGGAACCCGCGTAGGGTTTTCAATGTGAGACTATTAGTGAGGAATCTTCAAATTTGTCACTAATATTGTGAAATAAAATTTTTTAATTTTTTTAAAATAAAAGAAGTATTAGTGAAGACTTCAATATGTATAAGAACAAACCTACAAACCGAGAAGGCAGAGATGCTATGGGGGACGGTGACGGGTGGAGATGTTGTGGGCGGAGGCGATGGGCAGAGATGCTATGGGCGATGGTGATGGGCGGAGACGCTGTGGGCGGCGGTGACGGGCGGAGACGTTGTGGGCTGCGGAAACAGGCGGAGACGCTGTGGGTGACAACTTAAGATTCAGTGGCGGGAGGACTGCGCTGCGTGTATGGAGGAGCGATAGGGAGGGGCAAGAGTGAGGAGGGAGGAGGAGGGAGGGGCATGAGGGAGGAGCAGAATGATGACGAGTGAAGAGACGACAGGAGGGAGAAAAAGGTGGGAGGAGAAAGAAGAAATTTGGGGAAAGTATGGGAAATTATGCGGGTTAAGGCAGAGATTTCAGATTTTGAGCATTAGTGACTGTTTTTAAAACCATCACTACTACTCTTAAATAAATTGTTATTTATTTTTTTAAATAATAGGACAATTAATGACAATTCGTAAAACTATCACTAATAAAGGACGAGTAGTGACGAAAATAAGAAACCGTCACTACTACTCTGAAATTATTATTACTTTAAATAAAAAGACTATTGGTGATGGTTCTAAAAATCGTCACTAATAAGGACCTATTAGTGACGAAAATACAAAACTGTCACTAGTACTCTGAAATTTTTTTTTTTTTTAAATAAAAGTACTGTTAGTGACGGTTTTCGGAACCGTCACTACTACTTTGAAATAATTTTTTCTTACTTTTTCTTTAATATAAAAGGCTATTAGTGACGGTTTAGAAAACCGTCACTAATAAGGAACTAGTAGTGACGAAAATAAAAAACCATTACTAATAGTTTGAAATAATACATTTTTTAATTTTTTAATAAGACGACCAGTAGTGACGGTGGCAAAACCGTCACTAATAACTTATTAGTAGTGACAAATTTTCCAAACTGTCACGAATAATAGACTATTAGTGACAGTTGCTTAATCATCACTGATAATCGACAATTAGTGACGATCTGAATCCGTCGCTAATACCCCAAGAACCATCGCTAATATTTTTTTGGGATAATTTCCGTGTGAAAGGTGGTTTCCTGCGATAGTTTGAAAAATTGGTTTTTAGTAACGAAATTATTAGTGATGGTTTTAAAACCGTCACAAATACGACACTATTAGTGACAGTTGCTAGAACCGTCACTAATACTCACTTTTAGTGGCGAAATTAAAACCGTCACTAATAATTTCGTCACTAAAAACCAGTTTCTTTATAGTGTAACCTAGTTAATCAAAATGTGACATGTTTGGCTGCCATGAATGAAACTAGTTGGTTTTGGCATAGGAAACTAGGACATGAAAGCGTGGACCTATTATCTAAACTATCCAATAAAAATTTAGTAAAAGGATTACCAAATACAAAATTTATAAAAGATAAGATTTGTGATGCATGCCAAAAAAGAAAACAAGTCAAGACAAGTTTCAAAAAGAAGAAGTACATATCAATTAATAGACCTTTAGAACTCTTGCACCTAGACTTATTTGGTCCTACTAGAACACAAAGCTTAGGAGGCAAACAATATGCCTTTGTGATTTTAGATGATTATTCAAGATATACTTGGGTATTGTTCTTAGCAAATAAAGATGAAACTTGTAACATGTTAATAACTCTATGCAAGAAACTACAAAATGAAAAAAGGCTATAACATAACTAACTTTAGGAGTGATCAAGGTAGAGAGTTCAAAAACAAAGATGTTGACAAATTTTGTGATGATCATGGTATAAACCATAACTTCTCAGCACCAAAATGAAGTTATTGAGAGGAAAAATAGAACTCTTCAAGAAATGGCAAGAACCATGTTAAATGAAAATGATTTACCTAAGTACGTTTGAGCTGAAGCTGTAAATATAGCGTGTTATGTTATAAATAGGGTGTCTATTAGATCAAGTCTAGATAAAACACCTTATGAACTATGGAAAGGTAGAAGACCCAACATAGCTTACCTTCATATATTTGGATGTAAATGCTTTGTTCTCAATAATAAAGATGATCTAGGTAAATTTGATGCAAAATTATATGAAGGCATTTTCTTAGGATATTCTACAAAATAGAAAGCCTATAGGGTTTATGATAAAAGAACACTAACTATCGTTGAATCCATACATATAACTTTTGATGAATTAAAACACTATGTAAAAGAAATTAAGAATGATGAAAGCAGAGAAGATATCTCACAAAAAGAAGAAAATCTTGAAATAAAAGAGGAAAACAATAATGAAACTTCAAATGAAAACTCCACATAAAACCAAGAACTACCAAAAGAGTGGAAATATGGTAAAAGTCATCCAAAAGATCAAATTTTTAGAGAACTATCTAAAGGAGTAACATCAAGATGAACCCAAGAACATTGAAGAAGCCTTAAATGACAATTCTTGGATTATGACTATGCAAGAAGAACTAAATTAGTTTGAAAGAAGTCAAGTACGACAACTAGTACCTAAACCCAAAGAACATTCAATCATAGGAATTAAATGGGTCTTTAGAAATAAGAAGGATGAAAATGGGGTAGTTATTAGAAACAAAGTTAGGCTAGTAGCACAAGGTTATAATCAAGAAGAAGGTATTGACTATGATGAAACCT
The DNA here is from genome assembly GCF_029873635.1 of Malania oleifera. Classification (NCBI taxonomy): domain Eukaryota; kingdom Viridiplantae; phylum Streptophyta; class Magnoliopsida; order Santalales; family Ximeniaceae; genus Malania; species Malania oleifera. The sequence continues at coordinate 17,251,834 of NC_080422.1, forward strand.
TTGCACCCATAGCAAGAATGGAAGCAATAAGGATGCTCCTAGCCTATGCAACCCATAAGGATTTTAAACTACATCAAATGGATGTTAAAAGTGCGTTCTTAAATGGATATATAAATGAAAAATTTTATGTTAAACAACCTCCAGGTTTTGAAGACACGAAAAATCCCAATCATGTATTCAAGTTAACAAAAGCTTTGTATGGATTGAAACAAGCTCCTAGAGTTTGGTATGTAAGATTAAACAAATATTTACTCAAAAATTATTTTTCAAGAGGAAAGGTAGATAACACTCTATTCATAAAAACTAAAAATAAAGATATGCTAATAGTACAAATCTATGTTGATGATGTGTTATTCGGTGCAATACATGGAGAATTATGTGAAGAATTTGCTACATGTATGCAAAGAGAATTTGAAATGAGTATGATGGGGGAGTTGAATTACTTCCTAAGGTTACAAATTAAACAAGTTAAGAATGGAACATTCATAAATCAAACTAAATATATTAAGGATTTGTTAAAAAAGTTTGATATAGAAGAAAGCAAACCCACAGGAACCACCATGAGCACCTTAACAAGCATTGACAAAGATGAAAAAGGAAAACAAGTAGACACAAAACATTATTGAGGAATGATAGGAAGTCTATTATATCTGATAGCAAGTAGACCTGACATCATGTTTAATGTATGCATGTGTGCTAGGTTTTAATCAGCACCTAAGGAATCACATCAAATAGCAGTTAAAGAAATACTTAAGTACTTGCTAGGCACACTTGATCTAGGCTTGTGGTATCCAAAGGGAACTAATTTTGAAATGATAAGCTATTCAGATGCAGATTATGCTGGGTGTAAAATAGATAGAAAGAGCACTAGTGGGGCTTGTCACTTTCTAGGACACTCACTAGTCTCCTGGTTTTCAAAGAAATAAAATTCCGTGGCATTATCCACAACTGAAGCAGAATACATAGCAGCTGGGCGCTGTTGTGCTCAAACATTATATATGAAACAACAATTAAGAGATTTCAAAATTCAATATCAAACAATTCCAATAAAGTGCGACAACACAAGTGCCATAAATATTTCAAAAAAAATCCGGTATCTCACTCAAGAACAAAACATATTGACATAATACATCACTTCTTGAGAGATTACATACAAAATAAGGAAATAATTCTAGAATTCGTCAATACAAATGATTAATTAGCGGACATATTCACAAAACCACTCTTTGAGGATCGATTTATATTCATTAGACGAGAATTAGTAATGATGCATGTTTGAGAAGTTGTTTGAAGAAAAGTTTTCTTTTAAAATATGCTTAGCGGGTGACTACCACTTGGGTGTCAGGCGACTACCATGCTACTGACTTGGTGCCTTTTGGGTTGACAGGCGCCTACGTCCTCGTGGAAGGTGACTGCCTCGCAGCAGGTAAGGGTTTAAAACCCTATTATGTCTCATTTTAACAGCCGTCAGGCGCCTACTACTTCTCCTCTCACTCTCAATCATCTCATTCCTACTCTTATTCAAGCCTATTTCTCCTCCAAATCCATCCAAAATCAGAATCCAGACTCAAAACCTACATCATCCTCACCAAATTTCTAGGGTTTCTCAGATTCAAATCTCAAAGCAAACATGCCACAAACAAAGTCGATTGCTAACAAGGGTGCTTCCTACTCCACACGCATCAACAACGATGAAGTAGAAAAATGGTTAGTAACTCCTCAAGCCAAACTTCTTTATCGAAATCAAATCGCTTTATCGGAACCAATTCTAGGCAAAGTAATCGATGTTGCATTCTTCAATTCCGATTTTCCTGAAATATTAGAGATTTTTAAATGAATTGGATGGGAAAGATTTATCACCTATAAAGCCGAAGGGTATTATCCAAACTTGGTAAGGATCTTTTATGCAAACATGGAGAAACAAGACGATGGGATAAAAACGAACCTCTTAGGGTAGAGTATTCACCTCACTCCCATATCTTTAGGAAAAATCCTTCGTGTAAAACCGGGAGATTTTGAAGATCAAATTGTTGAAAAACAATGGACAATGGCACAAGGATTTACCCTAGAGACAGTCTTACCTCTTGTGATAAATGATACAACCACTTATTTTGGAAATCCACCCATCTATAAGCAACTAAACCTTGAAGCCATAATTTTGCATAAAATCATTACTTATAATATCCTACCACGATCTAGTTCACATGATCATGTTTCCTTTCTAGATTGTTTCATCATGTGGTGTTTTTTGAAAGGGAAAAATCTGGATCTTCCTAGTCTTCTCATCAAATGGATTAATATGAAAGTTGATGCTTCTCGCATTATTTTACCTTATGCTAGGATATTGAATATGGTGTTTGCAAATTTTAACATCCTCACACCATCTTTCAACTTCATTCGAAAAACCCATTATGACATATTTTCTGACACAATTTTTAAGTGCATGGGTTATAAGAAAACCACTCAAGGCTGGTTTCACAAGGGTCATCGACACCTCACATCTAAGCCTCCTCCTCAGCCTTCTATGCCATCTACTTCAGTTCAGCCAAACTCAGTTACTCCTTCCAGGTTTATGCCATTTTATACTTACTATCTAAACTTCAGCGATAGGATGCAATTTGGTCTTGGTACAGTTCAAGAGAAGGTTACCACTGTGAAAACTCACTGCTCCTCCTTTGCTCAGTGTGTTAATAAAATTGAGAAGCATTTGGCCTACTCTTCTAAAAGTACAACATCGATGGAGATCAACTCAGTTCCATCTAGTGACGATGAATCTACTGAAAATTCTGAGGAACAAAAAGACAAAGATGATGGCAATGCACCCAAGGAAGATTCTGAATGACGTGCTTGATCATTGTGGTGTTTTGATATTAAGTAGTAGTCCTTAATATTTTTATGTATTTCACCAGCCAGTTTTTTTTTTTTTTATTGTATCATATTCTGAATGATCTTAAGTACTTTGTAGTTCAAAACTTCACTATGCTTTGTGATGGATCACCCTCTTTCCCTTTCTTGATTGATGTATTTGAGGAAGAGCAAAAAGAAAAATGTGCTTGATACTTGATGCATATGTTTTGATGCTTGATACTTGGTGATACTTGATGCATATGTTTGATGCTTGATACTTGATACTTGATGGTACTTGATGCATATGTTTGATGCTTGATACTTGAGAAATATGAATGTACTTTATGCTTAAAAGCATTTTTCATTCATGCTTATTGAAAAGGGGAGCCATGACTATTGTAAAAGGGGAGTACATTAAGGAGTATTTTCTTATTTTTACTCTAGATTTGTCATCATAAAAAAGGGGGAGATTGTTGGCCTAAGAAGACTTACAATTCTTATTTTGATGATAACAAATCAAGACACGTTTGATATGGTTTTCAAGTTAAACTATTTTAGGAAGCAAGCAAAACTCAAGTATTTCAAAGCCAAACTCAAAGGTCAATAAAGCTCATGATGGACATATTTTATAAAAGCTTAAAGAATGAAAGATGATTGAAAACTCAAAGATGATATATGATTATGAAAAATCAAGGATTTACATGAAGATTAGAAGTTTAGAGTTTTAAGAATGTTTCTATGTAAGTATTTCATGTAAACCTCAATATAAATTGAATTGAAGCTTGTACGAAGAAAAAGAAACTAAGAAATAAAATTTTTAAAGACCTTAAAATATGTTTTATATCAAAATGATAAAGGTCTCAAGAAAGGAAGAAAGTTTTCAAAGTGAAAAAGGATTTTTTTGAGAGCCAGGCGACTACCCAATATAGGTAGTAGACTACCAAAATTAAAGGAATTAAATTTGGGAGGCAATAGGGTCCCAGGCGATTGCCTGAGCCCTATCAAGCACCTAGGTGGTCAAGCCAGGCGACTGCCAGCCTTTTGGTTATTTAGTTTTCACTATGGCAGGCGATTGCCACTTGAACAGAATTTTAAAAACTCAACGGGAAAATTTTTAAATAGATTTCTTAGGCTCTACTCTTTTTGAAAACTTGATGTTTATCCCAAGAAAACTTGGGGGGTAAGGAATTAAGCATCTATAAATAGCCCTAACTATAATGATTTTACACACCAAGAAATTTTTCAGCAATCAAGAACTCTCAAAGCTCTCAATCTCTTTTGTGCTCATTCTACTTTCACTACTAAATTGCTGCTGATCCTAACTCCGAATTTGAGTCTTCAAAGTCTGAATCTTTCAATACATGGAAGATATATTCGGTGATCTAAATTCAATTGAACTTTAATCTCTTTATATTGATTTACATTGAAGTATATTTGTTCTGAATATTGTACTAAATAGCTCTGTTGTGAGAGTGTCTCTTGTACAAAAATCTTTCTCTACTTATTTCTTGTTTCTAGATGATTCAAGGTTGTTGGATTGTCGTGCCAAGAGAGGGTATAGCGTTTGGAGAGGCGGGCTCTAGCCTAATCGAAGGAGTGTTGTAAACGTTGTTGTTCCACCCAGCAAAGGAACTGACCTAATGAATCCTTTGGTGGTTTGCCAAAGGCTAGGACATAGGTTGGGTATAAGCCGAACCTCGTAAAATCTTGTTTTCCTCTCTCTCTTTCCTACTCTTAACTTTTTAGCATACTTTACAAATTGTGCGGATGCTTTATAATTTTTGAATTATGAGTGTTTGATTATTAAATAGACTGGAAGATAATTTTTTTTTTTTTGGTTTGATCAGCATTGATTATAGAAACCGAAAGGGACTACATTGGTTGATCATCCTAAACTTATTAAACTGAAGGTTTATTTAAAAGTTGAATGTTGGGAAGAAGTGTGATTTTGAATTTCAACACATGACTTATACAAATCCAACAAGCATTGCATATTACTATAGGGCTATTGTCACAAGAATCAAGTGCTTGGTTATTTTGTATTGATTGTAGGTGATTTGGATTGATTATTTTACAAGTACGTTGTGATTGTGTTTGGGTTGTGTTTATTGTTGTAATATAAAAACTTTTAAAAAGAACATAAATCTTTTAAAACCCAATTCACCCCCCTCCTGGGAACTATATCCTATTTTCACTTCCAAATTTTGTTGCAATTCAGAACTCAGATATTCTTCTCCATTGTCACTATGGAGGACCTGAACTTGTGCGATGTACTGAGCATGAACCATTTTATGAAAATTTTGAAATAACAAGTTCACTTCCCCTTTGGACTTCTTCAAGCACACCTAGGTCATCTTGGTACAGTCGTCAATAAAAGTAACAAACCAACATGATCCACCCAAGGTAGTGACTTTGGATGGACCCAAACATCAGAATGTACAACCATAAAAGGAATTGAACTTTTATTCGAAGTTAATGGAAAAGAAGCATGATGACTTTTTGCAAGTTCACAAACATCACATTGGAAACTAACAACATCAAATTTTGCAAATAAATTAGGAAATAATTTATTGAGGTAACCAAAAGAAGTATGCCCCAGACATCGATGCCATATATAACAAGATGACAAATTTTTTATTCCCCCCCCCCCCCCTCATAACCATCCACCTTTAGAGCTTGACCCAACTTGTCTTAAATCTTTGACACAAAGTCCAGGTAATATAACTTCCTTTGCCTAACACCACAATCAATAGTCTGCCACGTTCAGATGTCCTTAAACACAAAAAATTCAAGCCAAAAAAATAAAGCACAAAATAAGGCATCAGTTATTTGGGAAACTGAAAAAAGATTATAGTTCAAAGATGGAACATCTAAAATAGAATCTAAATTCAAAGTAGCAGTAAGGGGCAAGGATCTTTCCCCAATAACTAGGGTTGAAGTACTGTTGGCAATGGAAACAGACATTTGCGAAGATGGTTTAAGGGTTGTGACCTATCAAGAATCAAATGTCATATAATTTGTAGCACCAAAATCAATTATCCATGCACTATTAGAAACGAGTGTATACATATTTAAAACCATACCACCATTAATTGCAACTACTGCCAATGCCGAGACCTTTAGCAACCTCATCCTCTGCCTTTGTTTAACAATCACAACAGTAGAGGTCTTCTTGGGATTTCTCTTCCGTGGATTATGGTTATGATCCCACAATTATGGATACCTCACAAGTATAAAGCATCAACTTTTGGAATGACCAATTTGATCACAATGAGTGCATTTATAGGTGGATTTTTTGGCACCATTATTTGTCTTGTGATAGCTGGACTTTATTCGGTCCTATTGGTTTTGAGGAGGCTAGTTTCGAGCCACACCAAGGTTGAAGCTTTAGATTTTTCAGGGTCTCCATTCATTGTTGTGTGTTGAACAAATTCCCAGTGGACCATTGTATAACATTATTCTAGTTCAGGATGTGTTCGTTTCTCAAAATTTTACCACGAATATGTTCAAATTCACCATCTAATCCTGCATGAAAAATATGCACCCTTTGTCGTTGAACTGATTTTTAGTAAGATTCAACATCCTTCTCACTCTCCATAATCACCTTATCACAATGATCCAACTCACCAAAAATCTCAGTTACTTCTCCATAATACATAGAGAGTACTATGTCATTCTGTTTGGCAGAGAAAGCTTTTTGATTTAAGGGAAAAACTTGCAACTCATTTATTCCATCACAAAAAGCTTTGGAAAGAGCTTTTCAAATATCATGTGCAGTGGGTAAGCGAATGTATTACTTCTTAATTTCTGGGGACATAGACGCTAGCAGCCATCACTTGACCTTTTAATTATCCGCGTACCACTTTTTATATTGATTATCCTTGTCGGTAGGTAGTTGTGAGTTTCCATGAATAAATGAGAGTTTCTCCTTCTCTACAATTTGCATCTCCATGAGTTGAGACCACACATCATAATTTGTCTCATTGAATACAATCCCTGCATTGAAGGTTGAACATTCAGATTGAACAATGATAGAAGCAGATTTGTTCCTAGATACTTTAGAATCTGACTTGTTCATGGTGACGTAAGTAGGTTTTGAAGTTTTTCTTGTGTGGCGTCAATGGAGGACAAGATCAAAAGAGAAAAAAAAAATCCTTTGGGAACTTGGCTCTGATACCAACTTGAAAAATAGGAGAAGAATATTTGTTCGTTCTATATTTTTCAAAAAATTCGTACAGTACATATAGAGATGTGTCAGAGGTATAGATCTTATAATCAAGGTATTGTTCCTATAATTAAGTTACATGCATAATGGATCTGTTCACACCTATCGGACAACTACATTGTCTCTAAAATAGGAAACAATTCTAAAGTTAATTACAAAGATAGTTGACTATCAACCCAATATTTCAACACTCTCTTAACCTAATTCAAAGTAAAATAGGTCTCTATATTACAATGCTAGGGTTACTATTACTCTACTATATACAAGACATGCATTACCACAAGGCAACAACACCCACTCATATCTCAATCCCAACTTTATCGCTTACACTATTGTATATTTTTTTTTAGAAAAAAAAATAATTATGTAATTACTTTTATATACAGAGATTTTTTTGACTTATATATACATAAATATAATATAAATATATATCTGTGGATGCAAAAAATATAATAACTTAAGAACAGCTGCACAAGTATTCAGGCATAATAAATTAAAAAATTAGTCATCTGAAGATGACTGCAGTCTTTTAGGTTTGGTAAGTTGTTTAAATCACTTTAATGTTAAATTCAAGTTAACTTTTTGTTCGTGGATTCAAAAGTCCCTCTTAAAATGTAGGGATTTAGGAAGCTAAATCCATAAGTCTCAATGCACCCAATTTACTTATTTTTTTCTTGAAGGTCTTTTTCTTTTAGTATTTTTAATTACCTGACATGAAAGCTGCATGCAAACTTTAATATGAAAATGCAAAATATGAACCAAACAACGGCCATATAATTGTGAAAGACTTTAACATCCATCATTTCAATTACTTCATGATTATGCAAGCGACTGACTACTGACTATAGCCATCTCATTTTAAGAAAAGGAAATAAAATTATATAAAAAAATAAAAAATAAGAAAATTTTCTCAGCACTGTGCATGCTGTGGTCCATGCATGAGAGACCCACGAATGATATAAATTACTTCATTCAAAAAATTCAAATTGTTTCATTTTTAATTCCGTGGAGTCTCTTATTATGTTGATTTATGGAATTAATTAAAACATCACCTTCCCTACAGTGAGTGGATCCAACACAAATTAGAAAATGATTGAGGCAAATTATTGTAGAAATCCACATGTAGGCCGCGGGGGACCACGAGAGAAAATTAATTAATATATGAATGCTTATGTGGGAGATTAATGACAATTAAATCATTTAGTTTATATAGGAATGGAAGATGTATATGGTTAGATTATTATATAAGCTATCAATTTAATTAGCTGATAATCGATGTTGAGATGATTTGACTCGGCTTAATATGAAAAGTAATTTACTAATAAAGTTTTTTTGTAATAAGTTGACTGAGTGAGGATAAGAACTTTCAACTTAGTGACCTCATTTTTATTTTGCTCATTGGTACAATGCTACAAGTATTGATATTTGTAATTATTTGGGTAAAATATATGTAAATTATTCAGCCTACACTCTATTAGTTCTAAAACTTGTATTATCTTTCATTCAAATTAGACCCTTTATTATTATTATTATTAGTATTATTAATTGACCATCAATAAAATCTTTCATATTAAACAAAATAAAATAAAAGAAAGCCTTAAATTAACAAAAGTTTCCTTTATTCAATGGCCAACATTTTATTTGATTGGAACTTGTTGGGAATAGAGCTCATCATAAGTGATAAGGAGTAGACCCCATTAAGATAGCCACGTGTAGGATATGTAAGCGAGCAGATCTATCCTGAATAGAACCACGTACAAGGCACATAGGCGAGTTGAGTTGTTAGTCACATGTAAATCACGTGGACGAGTTGACCTGCTTCAAGCAGGTTAGTACCATGTGTAAGGCATGCGAGTGAGTTGATCTATTCCAAATAAGTCAGTCATGTGCAAGGTATATAGACAAGCTAACCTAACCCAAGCTGGTCAGTCATGCACAAGACATGTTGGTAAGTTGACCTGTGTTGAACAGGTCAGCCACCTACAAAGCATGTGGACGAGCTGACCTCCTAACCTCAAAGGGAAGTAACCCTATTCCTTAATATATAGGATAGTTACTCACAAGGCTGAACAAGTTTTATTTATAATATATAAGGTAAGTTGACCTATGCTGAGCAGGTCAGCCACCTATAAGGCATGTGGGCTCTCTTTATTGGGATTTCCATTTCTTTAGAAGTGTCAATGATAGAGAGGTAGGTGAGTTGACTCTTTTACTAGGTGTGAAGTCACAAGGCTTTGGATTGGGGGCGCTCAGGGTCTTTCTCTTCAAGGTCTTCCTTTTCCAATCTCATAAAATCCACAAATCCTAGTCCTTTCCTCTTACAAAAAGCTATTTGGAAAGCAAAGATTCTTTTAAATGCGGGCCTTCATTGGGACTTCAATTTTTAACAAGATCAACATAAATAATATGCTACAAAAAGGAGGCCTTAAAAAAGCCCTTAGCCCAGATATTTGAGTCTAATGAGGCTATTTATCATTTGTTCCTTCATTGTAAGGTAGCAAGATGCATTTGGAACCATTTGTTTTTGTCCTTTGGTGAGGTTTGGGTGGCTTTAGCTACAATTCAGGACTTTTGAAGGTGAAGCTTTGGGGTTTTGGGGAGGAGATAGAAAGGATGTTTTGGTGCTCAGCTGCTTTTACAATCTTGTGGTTGCTTTGGGTGGAAAGGAATGCAACAGTTTTTAAATATCAAAAGGCTTCTCCATGATTGCTCTGGAAGAAAGATATTTTTATTGCTTTTTTTTTTGGGCTGATTCTTTCGGGGTTTTTGGGGGTCTTCTATTGTCCAATATTGAAAGGGTCTGGAAGGTAGCTTTGATGTAATTTTCTTCTTTTGGGTTTTTTTCCTGGGGGATTTCATATCTTTATTTCATTTTAATTACGTTTTCTTTTTAATAGAATTATTTTATTATCTAAAAGAAATTTTGATTTTTCTTTTGTCTGTGGACTACTGGACTTTAAACTTGGTTGTCCTTTCTTAATGTAAACAATGCAAGTGGAAGTTAGCTTAGGAGTTATTAAAGCAAATGCCCGAAACACATAAGCTCGAAAAGTGTGGCTCGATCTCCTTTAACCTTCAGGCTCTGTCAAAGCTCTTATATTCAATCCGAATGGTCTCTCAAAATGTTGATAGGACTACTAGAGTTTCTTGTCTTTTCAAATCCAAGACCATTAGCATTATGATGGTGGCTCAAGAGCAGAGGGAGAATAGCTAAACAGGTTGCTGGTTTTTAGTTTTTAATTTTTCTTCTTGGTTTTTAGTTTTCGTTTCTAGTTTTATTTTTTTTTAGAAAAGAAAATAATTATGTAGTTTCTTTTATTTATAGAGATTTTTTTTGACTTATATATATATATATATATATATATATAAAATATAATATAAATATATATCTGTGGATGCAAAAAGTATAATAACTTAAGAACAGCTGCGCAAGTATTCAGGCATGATAAATTAAAAAATTAGTCATCTGAAGATGACTGCAGTCTTTTAGGTTTGGTAAGTTGTTTAAATCACTTTAATGTTAAATTCAAGTTAACTTTTTGTTCGTGGATTCAAAAGTCCCTCTTAAAATGTAGGGATTTAGGAAGCTAAATCCATAAGTCTTAATACACCCACTTTACTTATTTTTTTCTTGAAGGTCTTTTTCTTTTAGTATTTTTAATTACCTGACATGAAAGCTACATGCAAACTTTAATCTGAAAATGCAAAATATGAACCAAACAACGGCCATATAATTCATCATCCATCATTTCAATTACTTCATGATTATGCAAGTGACTGATTACTGACAATAGCCATCTCATTTTAAGAAAAGGAAATTAAATTACAAAAAAAAGAAAAGAAAAGAAAATTTTCTTAGCATTGTGCATGCTGTGGTCCATGCATGAGAGACCCATGAATGATATAAATTACTTCATTCAAAAAATTCAAATTGTTTCATTTTTAATTCCGTGGAGTCTCTTATTATGTTGATTTATGGAATTAATTAAAACATCACCTTCCCTACAGTGAGTGGATCCAACACAAATTAGAAAATGATTGAGGCAAATTATTGTAGAAATCCACATGTAGGCCGCGGGGGACCACGAGAGAAAATTAATTAATATATGAATGCTTATGTGGGAGATTAATGACAATTAAATCATTTAGTTTATATAGGAATGGAAGATGTATATGGTTAGATTATTATATAAGCTATCAATTTAATTAGCTGATAATCGATGTTGAGATGATTTGACTCGGCTTAATATGAAAAGTAATTTACTAATAAAGTTTTTTTGTAATAAGTTGACTGAGTGAGGATAAGAACTTTCAACTTAGTGACCTCATTTTTATTTTGCTCATTGGTACAATGCTACAAGTATTGATATTTGTAATTATTTGGGTAAAATATATGTAAATTATTCAGCCTACACTCTATTAGTTCTAAAACTTGTATTATCTTTCATTCAAATTAGACCCTTTATTATTATTATTATTATTATTATTATTATTATTATTAATTGACCATCAATAAAATCTTTCATATTTAAAAAAAAATTAAAAGAAAGCCTTGAATTAACAAAAGTTTCCTTTATTCAATGGCCAACATTTTATTTGATTGGAACTTGTTGGGAATAGAGCTCATCATAAGTGATAAGGAGTAGACCCCACTAAGATAGCCACGTGTAGGATATGTAAGCGAGCAGATTTATCCTGAATAGAACCACGTACAAGGCACATAGGTGAGTTGAGTTGTTGGTCACAGGTAAATCACATGGACGAGTTGACCTGCTTCGAGCAGGTTAGTACCATGTGTATGGCATGCGAGTGAGTTGATCTATTCCAAATAGGTCAGTTATGTGCAAGGTATATAGACAAGTTAATCTAACCCAAGCTGGTCAGTCATGCACAAGACATGTTGGTTAGTTGACATGTGTTAAGGAGGTCAGCCACTTGCAAGGCATGTGGACGAGCTGACCTCCTAACCTCAAAGGGAAGCAACCTTATCCTTAATATATAGGACAGTTACTCACAAGGTTGAGCAAGTGGAGACCATCCATTAAACTACCTAGGCAGTTGTTCACGCCTATACCCACTTGTCCCTATGTGGATGTTACTAACCTATTAGCAATTGCTCACATCATAAGTGTAGGATCCACATCTAATGAAAGTAAGCAACATGGAAAAACTAACCTATAAGAGGGGAAAATCATTCCATAAAAGGAAAGTACATACAACAAGACTTAGAACTCTCTCTCTCTCTCTCTCTCTCTCTCTCCACCAAACATTTTCCTTATAATTCCATAAACCTAACCACTAACTTAGGAATCAGAGAGATTCTTAGAGGCTGCTAGGGCTTCTCAAGCGCCAATTTTCGTCTTGAAGATCTATAGGAAAACAATCTATCTTCATTGATTATCCACTTTATTCTTTTTGGAAGCAAGATACATTGGTTGGCATCAACAAAACTTAAATATTATTATTTTTAAATTATAAAAATATAAAAATTACAAATAATTCACATTTATGAGATCAATTTTTTTTTTCTAGATTTGAAATTTAAAAAAAAATCTTGTTTAAAAAAACTACTAGTAAAAAATAATTAATATATAATGGGAAAATTACTATTTTCAACTTTTCTTTTTTAACCAACATTTAAGTTTAAGTTAAGGATATTTTTTATGCAAGGACATATTTATCTTTTAAGAGTTAACATTAAACCTTATTTTTCAACATTGTGAACTATCTTAATTAAGTATCAAGTGCATGCTAGCATTTGAATGATATCATTATATTATGGATATATTAATGATATAGATATGATCTTGAGAAAAAAAATTATGCCTTGTAGGGTCAATGTGGTCTTTCCATCATGCCTTTTCTTTTAATAAAAGCACTTCAAACAACGACTCACATATATTATATGTGCATGCTATCAAATACAATTTACTGTTTGAAATGTTTTCATTAGATGAGAGGATTTTTTGGAAGGACCATGCTGGTCCATATTCTTATAATAAAGTTATATATATAATGTTAATCTGTATCTCTAATACTATAAAGGGAATTCTCCCTTTGGTTTCTTCTTTCAAAAATATTAAATTTATCTCTGTAACTATTAATGATTATTCCAAAAGACTCCTTTAACTACCTACAACTATCTCAAAGTACCCTTATAATTATGTCAAATTTATCCCCATAACTACTTATAATTGTTCCAAAATACATCTATAACAATTAGTAGTTTCTCAAAATGATCTTATACTATTTAGTTATTTGTTATCTTCTAATAATTTTTTTTTTTATAGTTTTAAAAAATGGAGGGTCATGGAGAATGCACATAATGCTTGCCCATGGCTAGTATATTTAAACAAATTACTAATGTTTTATCATGCACTAATATTTTTTTTTGATTTGATATTTATAATATATAGTATTGTTGTCAAAGTTAGAGGGAAAAATTTATAGTGCATATGAATATCATGTGAGGCAGTTCTTACCAAAATCAAGTTATTAATTATGTAACACTATATAAACATATTTGGATGTTAGAATAGATATGCATAAATAGTATAACATCTTGAAATATTCTTAAGCATAAGATATTGTAATATGATATGCATGTATAACTATTTTTTTCTCTAAATCATAATATATATATATATATATATATATATTCTTATCTATTTTCGATTCCCGGCTAGTGCATATTTACTTTTTCCTCAAAAAGTAATATGGGAAAAGCCTCTTGTAGGTTAGTTGAAGCTAAATATATTTGACTCTTGTAGAGGAAATTCGGGTTCTTGTGGTGGTGGTGGTATCATCAGCGACTCATCAGGTAATATTAAAGCCGCTTTCTCTGAAAAATTTGAGTCCTGTCATCGTCGACGAGAGTCCCTCTAGAGATCGTCGACAAACTCAGTCCCTCGTCGACGAAGGAATCCCAAGAGAGTATATTCGAAACTCTGAATTTTGTCAACGAAAAGATCTTCTCATTGACGAAGTATATTCAGTGGCTCGTCGACGAAGCCCTACCTATAAATTGAATTTCTCTTATTTTCAGTGAGGAAATTCGGGAACCTTCACTCTCTCTCTCTAAAAAATGGTTCTACTAGCCTTCTCTCTTCGATTTCGGGCCGAATTTGATCCGATTTGATGATTCAGAACCACCACGAGGTTCGTAGGATCGTTCTCTATAAGGCTGTAGGAGCTGATCGTTGGTTTAAGAGATTTGAGAAACAACCCAAAATCAAGGTAAGTGAGTTATTTTGGAAATTTCTTAACGAATATTGTTATTTGGAGCTTAGGGAGTATTAAATAAGTATTTTTCTTAAAATTTGAGTCAGTTAGAGATATTTGAATTAAACTAGGATTTTTGGATTTAGGGTCCAAGTGAAGCTGTGGGTATCAGTTCAGAGATCCTGCCAGCGTTGTTTAAAAGTCAGGTAAGGGGAAATTTTATATTAAATTAGATTTTATGAAATTAAAGGAAATAAATTATGTTATATTTAAGTTATGTTTTGGTGTGGATTGTTAAAATGCCAACCATGTAACCTATGTTTTTTGAGCCTAGGATTGCATATATAGCTATGTATATGTGAAAATAAACTAATGAAAGTGAAAGGTATTTTCTAGGAAATTATGTAAGAAATGAAAAGTATGTTCAGTATATAAACGTTAAATGTGGGTTGATTTATTTTACAAGAAATATGTATGAATTTTACAATTAAAATTATGCGTGGCATGAGTAAATGTAAATTTTTGTGTAAATATATGTTAAATGTATGAGATGCAAACTAAGTAAGTAAAGCGTGAAGAATAAAATATGTTAAGGACTATGCTGCCTGTGTATGTTAATGCAACCATGTAAATGTAAGCCAGCTCAAAAGAGCCATGTTAGTAGATTCTAGTACATTTTTTTGTAAACTAACTGATGACGACTAAAAAGAGCTGTAGACTAACTGATGATGGTTAAAGACTAACTGTAGTACGAATGAAAGAAAGGAAAATGCAATGTAATGATAATATAATGAAATGTGAAATGTGAACGATATGATTGGAAAGAGTCACTTAAAGTAAAATGTAATGTTATGTTTAAGTTATGAACATGAATAAATGTGAATGGTTGAATAATGGCAGAAAGAATAATGTATTATGTTATTAAAAGTATTTATGCTATTAGAACATGTTATGATTGGGTGAGGCATACTCTTCGCCTGAGGGCTTGTTAAGAAAGGCAAGTGCGCAAGTAACTCCAGATGTGGCAGTAGCTGCATAACGAACCAGGCAAAAGGAACCTACTTATATGGGCGGGTAGATTTCCCTATCCTTGGGGCCTTCACTGGTAAACTTTTTTTGAACTGTATGAGTATGCGATCAATCTAATACTTGAGGGCTTACTGAGTAAGGTGAGTGCCCTGGTATGCTTTAGTTGTGACCTTCTGGTTGCCAAAAGTATCAGAGCAAAGGGATGCTACTTATATGGGTGGGTAATCACCCCTATCCTTATGTAATCTCGTGGGTTAAACCTTTTGCATGTGTTTGATTAGGCTCAGAGAATGATTTTAGTGTTTATGCTAATGTTTTGCAAATGTTATTAAAATGATATTTATAAACCTCATGTTAGCCACATGCTGTTTTAATATACTGTTTCTCTCCTTACTGAGATGTGTCTCCCGAATATGATTATTTCTTTTTCAGGACATCATCGTGGTCGGGCTTAGAGAGCTCGAGGGTTTTTAGCATTTTTAAGGAGTAAAGATAAGGTATATTTTTGATATATTATGGAGATCGTATAAAGTTTAAGTGTTTGTTTTATGTTGTTATGTTTTAAGTTTGTTGAGGAAGAAATGATTGTGAATACTGAAATGATTTTGGAGATATGTGAATATATGGAAATGTAGGTGAAAAATGGATAATATGGATTATAGATAGGAATTAGTAAACTTTGGTATTATGGTATTATATGTATGGAGATCATGTTTATGTTTTCCATTGCGTATATTATGGAATAATAGGATTTTATCAGATATAACGCATCAGACCCAGAATTAAGGGTTCGGGGCGTTACGGTTTGATTATTAATCAACTCATCAAGCATGTTAGACTTGGGGTATTTTGAACAATCAAGAGTATGAAATAAAAGTTGATCACCCAATACCAAACTTAGGCTAGGATAAAGGATGTTCCTTGTTTGACTCAAGATCATTGCCAATGAATTTGGATATCTTGATCATTCTTGATATTATTTTCATTTCCATGATTGTCTTCCTTTGTTATTAGCAAGCTTTAATGAATCTTCACCCAAATAGGTCTTCTTGTATTCTTCATTTCTGGCTGAGTCAGATTCTTCCTCCTCCTCAGTATAATCGGCCACCGAAGAGTCTTCATAAATTTCGGCTTCATCCTAAAAGTATATTTCATATTGTTCATATTTCACCACCTAAAATCCTCATCCTCCTTATTATGTTCAACTTCTAAGGAGTTATGGTAATTTTAGGATTTGGTCTCTTATCCTTTTCTTTATAATAGGCCAATAAATCATTTTCATGATCTTCATAGCTTATGTTCTCTAAATGAGAGTTCATTGTCCCCAATGTTGTTGAGTCTAGCCCAAATCATTATAGGTTATGGCTTGGCCAATAGAAATGGTGAGGTGAATGATACTTGCCTCTCTAGCACCTAGTTGCAAAAGAGTAGGGTTACTAAGTCCATCCTAATATTTATAGGAACTGGTTGGTCGGCCAAGAGGAGATGATGGGGCGAATAACACTTGCCCCTAGCATCTACTTGCAGAAGAGTAGGCTACCTCAGTCCATCACAATAATTAACAGTGATGGGACAGCCACTCATGTAGAAGGACTATGGGCAATCTGCAATGGAGGCTTTCATGGGTGTTTCTATTGTGAGTCTCAAACAACCAAACATCTATTCACATGTTTTCCATCCAAGCTCTCAATTTTCTCTTCAAATCGCCCATGGTTGTATTCATCACGGTTGCTACCACATAAGAGGTGTAAGTGACTGCAAAAACTTTCTTTGGAAAATTGTTGCTGAATCACCGCCAAATATGTATGAATGAGTCTGATTGCTTCAATGACATTGTGTCTTTACTCGGTACATCTAGTAATAAATGATATAATGTTTCTTGCACAAGTGTGCCAAATTGTTCCAACAAATAATTATTTGTGATAGGTTGATGGTGAAATGGATTGATGATGGTGAGATAAATGAAAAAGACTCATTATGTCAGCCCCCGTCAGAGGTGTAGAAGTAGTTATCCTATTTCACAAGCGATACCTTGTGAAGTCATAAAAATCGTAAAATGAAAGAGAAAATGGGGAAGATAAACGGAAAAAGATTAAAAGGGATAGGGAGAATTAAAGAAGGGATAGATTAAAGAGGGAATGAGAGTTAGATAATGAGAGAGAGAGGGATTAAAAGCACTGGGCATGTTCTTACACTAGACAATATTGACATGTTGAAATTGATAGAATTGTTGGGCATCATTATAACTAAAACTAATCAATATTTATACCCTCTCCAAGCCAAATTTGAAGTTACAATTTATCCAAATTGTGTCCAAAATATAGATATGGTTGCAAGTCATAAATTCAAAGCATTAATAAAGGCTCAATCGTAATTTGAGACAATTTCTAAGCATTAAAGTTCACACTCACATGTCATGTCCTATGATTTCATGCCTTGTTGCACGGTGACTAGAGCACCTTCTTCTAATGACTAGGCGACCTCTGCCACCTAGGAGTCACTTATAGCTCCTTTTAGCTTGTGCTTGGAGAAAAAGTTGTTCCTCTGGCCTAGTGACTCGATGACCACTCTGATAGTTGAGTGATCTTCCTTGTGATTCCCTGGACCATTTGGCATGAATGGGTCGCGTTGCATGGGCAACTACCATGTGTGTAAGCAACACTCATCATGTGCCTAGACAATTGTCAGCACAAAGATGGAACGAACATTCTCTTATTAAACTTATGACTTCTACTATCTACAATAACATCTAGTACATCAATTTTATGACTTCTGTTAGGCTACACATAAGAGAACACAGTCAATTAATTTTTAGGTGATTCATCATTCTTTCAACTAACGCCCTTGATTACTAGGTTATGAAAGTACTATCAAAACCCTACTATGTTCATATATGTGTACGACTCTATAAGTGTTATTAGAAACTCATTTCACATTGACCAATGGCTTTCTTAAATCACATCTTAATTAGTCAGATGCGAATTTCTTCCCCTTTTGTAAGAGACGCAATAGATCTCATGTTGTACTTTCACACACCTCTATATTTATCATACTAAACCCAATATATATGCATTTAAGTTTCTTTATAAGAATATTAACACAAAAGGCGTCTAAGAACTCAAAATGAAGCAATTATGAAACCTTAGGTTTAAGCATAATTCATACAATTGTAACTAAGGGTATATAGCTCTATTTTGGGTTTTCATAAGCTATTATATAGCAATAACAAGGAACGAAATGAGCACTTCCTTGATGATTTAAAAAACAAAAGCAAGCACACATGTATAGAACTTCCTTTTTTTCTGCTTCTGGGGTAGTAATTAATCCACCTTAATTCTTCTATATATATATAACTTTCTTTTCTTCTACGCTAGTAATTAATCCACCTTAATTCATCAATAATTATTATACAGAAAGTGCTCACAAGTTACAAGATAGAAATCTCCAACAGCTTAAAAATTACACACCCACGGTTTATTTATATAAGACCACATACATAGAACACATGCAAAAGTAAATGCACTAACAGGTACAAAGCCATCCACACCCAGCAACTCCAATCCCATATACGAGTAAAGCTTAGTATTTAGACAGGATATGGCTAAATATTAAGCTAGAATTATGCCTCCACTCCACAGTAATCATTGACACATGGTACAGCCTTTCGACTGATATCATGATCTGAAGTGAAGAAATTGAGTAGACCATAATTACTAAACGACTTGAACTTTGCAGGGTGTTCATCGTCAACTAGCTCTTTTGGTATTTCTATTGTACCATTGTGGAATGAAAATAACCCAACTGAGTATCTTGTTTCATTCCCACTTATGATGACTTGGTGTTGAGGAGAATGTATTCTGCCATTGCTCCATGCCTGTGCCAAGCAAAAGAATCATCTTTGTGAACCTTTATAATATCAAACAAAGAAATGCATATGAAAGCAATCATGTTTTTTGAATTTTGGTTTAAGCTAGCTCACATTAATTACTTATTTGAAAACTTATTTCCTTTTTAAAAAAAATTAGTAGTTCAATAAAATCATGCACTCCCTTTCTCGGGAGATAGCTAGCTCAACTGTTTAATCATGGGATATTCATATTTGATGTGCTTGACTCAAAACATTAAAAAAGAAAAATGAAAAATGAACGACAAAGGTTAACCATCATATGTATTCTAGGTCCAATATATACACCTACGACTCTTTTCAATACATATATATATATAGATCTATGACTAAAAAAAAAAATCCTAATTGTTATTATTTGAAAATTTGAGTACGAATGTTTTAAATTAACTATAAAAAAAAATATTTAGCAGTTTTGGTGAAAATTTGTCATGTTAGAAATAAACTTGCATGCAAGTTGTTTTATGTTTATTAAAATAGTACCTACTTGTTTCTATATATTCCTCTTCGAATCACAATTATAAATCTTATTATGTTGTGAAGATACAGTTATGTTTATCAATCTCACCTTCTTCTATTCTTAGAATCAAATATAATAATATGCTAACTAACCACCGTCTTAACTCATGCAGAGATTACTTTTCCTCTTGAAAAATAATAACTGGATCCCACTATGGGACATGTGGATCTGAACTTGTGGATAGATAGAGGACTCCTATGTGGGAAAACTTGTTTGGACAATGTGCCCCATTGTTTCTAATCTGATATAGAAGCCAAAATCATATTGTTAGGAGATCCTTACATTTTCATTTCATTTTCAGCCTTAAAACATCAAATATTTACTACTTTCAACCCATAACTAACACATCATTAAGGAGAGTTGGGGGATGATATTCGCAAAAGAGTTATTTTTTCAATTTATGTTGTTTTTAATAGCCAAATATTTCTAAAATTATTTCATTTTCTTTTGCATTTTTTTCTTAAAACCAATCAATAGGATTGTAGTAACCCACCAAGAGTGCATCACCCGCGAAGACCACGAAGGTTGAAGGGATATCTTCATGATCAAACTCGATCCAGCCACCATCCTTTGTTCTAATCTCCAAACCATTGACTTGATTTTGATGAATTATGGTCACGACACCCTTGTCAGTGTGACAATGTGCGCCAATATTGGACTCATTCCCCTTCGGCACTCTATATTGTATGAGTCGCAGAAGATAATTGGTCGATTCAATAAATTTGTCAAAATATTTGCCTGCCCCATAGCTTTCGAAAATCATCTTCTTGACCAAGCCATCCAATTTCGATGCCAGTTTTGCATAAGTGCACACATTTTCACTAGCAAGAACGATAATAAATAAATAAATAAATAAATAAAGTATATATTAAAAACAAAAAAAGAACAAAAGACTAAAAAAAATGAAAATGCATTGATTACATATAAATCCATTCATCAAGCGTGGTAGAAGAATACAGGTGAGAGGAACTTAAGATATATAAGATTTGTAACTTTTCAAATAATAGTCATAAGTGAGTAAATATGAGAATTTTTGTTTTCAATAATGATGGGAAAATCACATCTCCTAACATGTAATACGTACTTTGGAAAATAGACTCACTAGTAGACCTACCAGCCTACTCTTCTTTACTTAAATGCCATATGAGTTTAAACTTTATTTGAATATTAAGTTTGTATACTAATCTTTGTTAAAATTTGCTGACCTGTTTTGAGATTTTAAAAATTCTATGAATCTCTCTTAAAACATGATTTTCAAGGCACTTAGGTGACCCCAATCAATGATTTTGATCACTCAATAAAATTTTGAAACACTAATGTTTAGTGTTTGACACACATAAAACACCACAACGCCTAGCAATTCACCAACTATTTTTTATTGAGATGTTTCAAGCCGATCTTCCTGTCTGGAGTGAAGATCAAATACTAATAAATTAGTATTCATTCGTTAGTTAATCTAAAATGGTTCCAAGTACTTATACCAGAAACGGTCGTTTCCATTTGGCCACATGAGCTTAGTGAAATCTTGAGTTGCTTCAAGAGTCTGTGCGTGTTCAATCCCCAGGCTCTCGTGGATGTCAGGAAGAGGCGCCTTAGCCCCGAGATAGCCATGCAAAGGCCTCACGTTCGTGTTCAGAGCTTTGGTCTCTCTCGGGAGTTCAAACAACTCCAACAATGATCCAAACAATGCCTTGTCAAACTCCGGCGATACATCAGGATACACGGCCACGAAGCAGCCGTACTCCTCCAGCGCTCGCCGGACGTCGTCGCTGGTCGAGGCCCAAGAACGTTTCAAATTTTCCGGCGAGAAATCAATCACCGGCAGCTTGCGCTTTGGCTGTGCTGTTTGGTCAGAACCCATGATTAATAATTTTATCCTTTTTTTTTTTTTTTTGTTTTTGGCTGGAGTGGCTAGCTTGGAGCGTGGTAGGGTTATGCTGGTGATGATACTTGTAATCTTAAGCTTCTTATATAGTCCTCCGAATGACGCAATTGCATGCGTCTGGCAAACGGTAGAAAATTTTAAAAAGTGCAGGGTGATATACAGACTGATAGGGAGATATTAGATTCAGTATTTTTAATTTTAATTTCTTGCACTAGAGGGATAATGAATATAATATGTTGTTGGCCCACAAACCACCTCATGGGCCTTTGGCCCAGTGGTCCATGGCATTAACCCCCACATCATGATTGATTTATTTTTATTTTTAATATTCACTAAATATGACAAAATGAATAAAATTGCATCAATCAAAATCAAAATCAATCGGCCTAGAGTGACCCGTATTGATCCGATTAGCATTGTTAAATGATTAATTGTATATGGATTGCAGTTTATTCATCTAATTATTTAATTTGAATATATAATATGTCACAAATTGTTTGATTCGATCCAATTTACCAAATTTATGGCCAACGCTATAAAACAAATCAAATCACTTTATCATATTTAAGATAAAAATATGTCCATGATAATTAAAATTGTTAAGGAAAAAATTATTATTCAATTTTTTTTGAAAATTAAATATTTTTTAAATTTTTATATATTTAAAATTTGATGGGAAATTACATTGTTATTATGATTTTTTTTTTATCACTTTTTGAGAATTATACATTTAAGAATAGTTATGTTTGCAATTTAGGTTTTAATTTGTTAGATGTTATGCATTTACAACTTTAGTTAGAAGAATAATAAATATTTAATAATTTTTTAAATTATATTAAATTAAAAAATATTTTAAAAATAATAGATTATCCGCCAATCACCATAAATTATTCAATCTAAACTCACACTTAATTAAATTGAATATAAATTATAATTTATTTTCTCGATAATCTACTTAACTGACGATACATTATCTAATCTGATATGCTAAGTCAACAATTGACTTTTATTTGGGTGGTAACCATTTTTTTTTTTTTTTTTTGGATTACGCACCGGATATTCACGCGTGCGTTTTATAGTCCACGTGACTAATACATATACATGTTTTTGTATCTAACTCATAATGGAATGGTATATTTAAGATATAAATGCCAAAGCAGTTAATTATTTCTTAGACCAATTTTTGGGTTTCCTGTAACCATTAATAAATAGAAAACTAAAGCCTTGTATCAATTAAAATATAGGTGTGAGTGGAAAGTGGCCTTACAAGGCTTTCTAATTATATAGTCCTTGAAAGCTAAAAGCCTACAATCAAGTGATTAAATTCAATAAAATTAGGACTAGATGTGGAACACCTATAATCAAACACTATAGAGCATTTATTAAACTTTTAGCTTACTTTAATCTTACCTTAAAATTTGAATATGACTATTTTATCATGATCAATGCTTTAAGGTTCCATTTGGAACTCAGAAAGTATTAGGAAAAGGAAAAAAATATGAAGTAATTCACATTTTCATGTTTGGTTATCAAGAAAAATGGGAAAGAATATAAAAAATATATCAGATCTATGAATAAAATTTTGATTTTATATATCATTGATATTTAGTTTTTCTAATTTTTTGTCATGTTAAAACGAAATATAATTTTTTATATAGTATTTTATATAGAAGGAAAATATAAGAGAAAAAAAGTTTCCACCTTATTTTCCTTTCCATTCGTTTCTACAAACAAAATCCATGATCAAAATGGAATCAAATTAAATAGTGTCCTAGCATTCCTTTGCCATGAAACTAAAGATGTAATCCCAAAAGAGAGGTGAATTGGGTATTTAAAAATTATTAAGCATAATTTTGATTTATTTTAAATTATTTAAATTAAACCAATCACAACCTCACACCAATATCAAATACAATCAACTAATTAGTGACCGTACTATACCAATCAACAATCCAAGATATATATATATATATGAGAAACTGAAAATATAATCCAAATTTTTACCTTCAGCAATTTCAGTAATTAGCTAGTTCAATATTCAAAATTGAATTTCAGCAACAACCAAATATTCTTCTTAAGGCCAAATTTCAATAATCTAAATTAGATAAGTTAGATGATTATGCTTTGAACAATTTGAACAACCAAAATAGCTTTGACCTCAACCAACCACAAACAAATTCAAGTATTAGTACTAGTGTGAATTTTTAGCAAGAAATATAAACCATACTGTTGACTTTATTGTAATCCTAAAAGGGGGTGAATTGGATATTTAAAAATTTCTTTCCTATGTCAACTAACCACCAGAAGTATTTCACAAACCTAGGGTCAATTTAGAACATGTAAGAAGCAAGCCAATAAATTCAACTGTAATTAATTTGCTCTAAATAAATCAAATAACCACACACAATATAGTAAAGCAAATAAAATAAGGATAACACTAAATGTGTTATCGAGGTTCGGAAAAAGTGCCTACGTCCCTGCCTCTAACTCGCAAGCCCGAGGATTCCATTAGAGCTCACTTAACGGGTGGAGTGGTACCTGACAAAGTTGTTTCTTGTTTCTAGATGAGTCAAGGTTGTTGGATTGTCGTGCCAAGTGAGGGGATATCGTTTGGAGAGGCAGGCTCTAGCCTAATCAAAGGAGTGTGATAAACGGTGTTATTTTGCCAGGTAAAGGAACTGACCTAGTGAATCCTTTGGTGGTTTGCCAAAGGCGAGGACGTAGGCTAGGTATAAGGCGAACCTAATAAAACCTTATGTTCCTCTCTCTCTTCCCTACTCTTTAATTTTCAGCATACTTTACAAATTGCGTGGATGCTTTATAATTTTTGAATTCTGAGTGTTTGGTTATTAAATAGACTGTAAGATAATTTGTTTTTGTTTGATCAGCACTGATTGCAGAAATCGAAAGGGATTATGTTGGTTGATCATCATAAACTTATTAAACTGAAGCTTTATTTAAAAGCTGAACCTTGGGAAGAAGTGCGATTTTGAATTTCAACAAGGCTTATCCAAATTCAACAAGTATTGCATGTTACTATAGAGCTATTGTCACAAAAATCAAGTGCTTGGTTATTTTGTATTGATTGTGGTTGATTTGGATTGATTATTTTGCAAGTACTTTGTGATTGTGTTTGGGTTGTGTTTATTATTGTAATATAAAAACTTTTAAAAAGAACACAAATCTTTTAAAACCCAATTCACCCCCCTATTGGAAACTATATCCTATTTTCAGATATGTTTTGTGGAAAAGTGTGCCGGTTAACTATCGTAGGCTGTGAGTATTTGAAATGAGATATAGGAACGTGAGTTCCAAATTGTTCCAAGTTTTTGAAAATGCCAAGTCGGGATAAAACTAAAGGCCTAGGACAATCGAAGTGTGCCGGTTAACAACTGAAGGCTGAGATATAAGGCATGCTAGAATAATATCGCAAGCAGCGATATCTAGCTGGAGGCCGAGGGTGTGCAATACCACCTATGATTCCGGTTGGTCACCAAAGGGTATGAGTTTGTACCATGTTTGCACGGATTGAACCCTGTGGGGCTTAGGCTACGCCAGGTTACTAGGGGCGCCGTGTCGTGTGGTCGTCTTAGGCCGAAGAGTGTGATGACACTAGACCAAGATGTTTTGTGAGATGTATACTGGAACTATTTAGAGAAAATACTAGAATTGTGAAATGTTTACGTTTTACTGTTGAAATAACACTCATGTTCCACACACTGATATAACCAGTTTCTCTCTTACTGAGAGGTGTCTCACCCCTATCATACAAATGTTTTTTAGGACTCTCGAGTAGCCGACACTAGTGTCATAGCGGTTCAAGAGCGTGGTGGTTGGTTAGCATTGTCTAGGTACTTGTGTAAGTACTAAACCGTGGATTGAGTGTCATTTTGGGTTATGTGCATACCTGGGGACTATGTTTTGTATTATGGGACTAGATCCTATTTTGTATAGACTCAGGTATGGTTTTATGAATGTATTAGGTAGAATTTTCTGCTACGTATATATGTTGTGTATATGATGATGGATAGGGTATACGTGAACCCTACGGGGTTGGACCCTTATATTGTGTAGTATCATGGATATTGTATGATACAAGGACAGGTTAGGGCCCTGGGTCTCATTTTCGAGTTCGGGGTGTGACAACTGTGCATGAGTTAAAACAAATTTGGGAATTGTTGAAAGCTGAGATTGATTTGAGGAAACTGAGATTGAATTAAGATCACTTGTGAATCTCATGAATGATTTAACTTTCATTGTAAATCGAACGCTGTTGATATTATGAATTCTAAATTGATTTAAATCGGCTGAGATCGTTTTAATTGAGTTGAATAATTGTTTAAATACAAGAAGAGTACTTTCTAGTTAAATTGTTAGGATTGATTGATATTGTAATATTCATTGTCTAAATACAATATCAATATTTGTATATATTGTCAACTATTTAAATCAGTTAAGCCTTGTGTTTTAATTAAATATATATTTATGATTGTTCATTAGTATAGTCGATCACTGATTAGATATTTGTGGTGATCGAGACTACACCATTACTTTCAGATCATCGTTGTGGGAGAGAGTCAAGAAAAATTGGCCTTAATGTATTAATTTGCAATTGGAAAAAAAGTGT
Organism: Malania oleifera; assembly: GCF_029873635.1. Classification (NCBI taxonomy): domain Eukaryota; kingdom Viridiplantae; phylum Streptophyta; class Magnoliopsida; order Santalales; family Ximeniaceae; genus Malania; species Malania oleifera. The sequence continues at coordinate 17,278,092 of NC_080422.1, forward strand.
TTGGATTGTATCCCTTGATGTATTTTTATCCTATTTGGAAATGTTGTATCTCTACCGTTGGGGCCTAATTAATGAAAATAGGTGTTTTGATGTTTAAAAATTTTAGCAATGATATGAACTTTTTTGGATCATATAGGCATTCCTTTTAGGATCGTTGTCATAATTCTAAGGCTTTGGTCAGCAAAAGAGAAAGTCATTGTTGTGATATGTGGCTCATATATTTAATGGGATGCATGTACAATGAGAGGACATAGTGTAAAAATTATAGTGCTGAGGAGCAGTAAGGAAACTATCGATGGTTTGGCTATGATCGTCGACGATTTGGCACCTGAATTCAAACAATTTATGTCCAAAACCAATTCAATAAATTCTACTAAGGCAAGTATTTTGTTGTTTTTTGTAATTAACATGTCAGTAGTTAGGAAGGTTTCAACTAAGGTAAATCAGTCAGGGACTCTGTTGACAAAAGAAGTTGACATGAAGGTTTTAGGTGCTGCCAAAAGTATTCTTGGATTGGAGATTCTCAAGGATAAAGTTACAAGAAGATTGAGATTATCTCGGGGTGACTTTGTAGTCCTAGTTACAAAAAGATTGGTTTTATCTCAGGGCGGATGTATGGACAAAACTACATGGAGATTGTGGTTATCTTAAGGTGGTTTTGGGGATCAGGTGTTGGTGATGTTTAGCATGGTTAGTGTTAAACCGGTCATCGGTACACCATTGGAGAATCTAAGTAAACAGTCTATTGCTCAGTACTCGAGAATGAACGATGATGTTCGGGTCATGTCAAAGGTTTCCCATGCCAATGCAAATGGGTACTTTGGTGGGCAATAGAGGGTTTTGTTGACTCTACGAGTCCAATCTTGTTTTGATAATGAAAAGTCACTTAATATTCGATCTGTGCATTGAGTTTGTGAACATGACTTACACTAAGCATGCACGGAAAGTTAACAAATCTTGGCAAGATCCATGGAACTCAAAGAGTACGGGAATCAAGATGTAAGAGGCAAAGTTCAAGAATATCTTGGGAAAGGGTATTTAGAACTCATGTACTAACATTTTTATCTGATTTAATTTGAGGCTTATTATAACTTATAATGGTTTTAAGATTCATGCATTTCATGTACATCATTAGGAAACTCTCATGGACCTTGAAATGTTTTCAAAATCATGAAAAATATATTTAATGAAAGATCCAAGAAAAGAAGCCAAGTAGATTTTTAGTTAGAAATAAAAATTTGAGAGAATGGGTAGTTCGGTCGCCTGAACTCAAATCTCAGTAGCCTGAAGAATTTCTTTGGTAGTCTGAAGATTAAGTTTAGTTGCCTGAAGAATTAAATGGAGAAGACAGAACCTGGCCGAGGCTCTTCGGTCGTCTGACCTTGGAACTTCAAGCGCCTGAAGTTGACACTTCAGGAGCCTAAAGTTGAGTTTGGTTGCCTGAACTCGCGGGAAAGCCTAAAAATCAGCTCTTTATTAAAAAGACACGAGAAGTATCTTATTGATCCAATGACTGAGATTAATTCTAAGGGTAATATAATATATATTATGAATATCTAAACCCTAGAACATAAGCTAAGGGACACAACAAGAAAGATGTACTTCTCATTGCAAGATTTGAACCCTAGAGCCAGTTTTCTGCACTTCAATCTTCTTCCATCTTCGTCTGGGAAAATCTCTACTGAAATCAAAAGGGAATTCATTCATCCAACTAAACTTTGATCCAGTATTAAGATTTGATCTGTCAAGTTATTATTTTTTCAAGAACCTCTCATCTCTTTACGTGTTTATCGCTAGAAAGAGGTTTTAATCTTGAGTGTGTATTCATATATAAAAATTGATTTTTAGGAAGATCATGTTTTGAGAAAAACTTGTTAGCTTGGTTGATTGATTTGAAATTCAAGAAGTACATAAACACATATTCATATATATATTGTTCATTGGGTTTCTTATTGAAAAACCTACTTTGATTAAAATATTGGAACTTGAAGGAAAACTTTGTGATTTTTGATTGAGTTGTATTCAAGTCAAATTTTTGTTAAATAGCTCACTTCAAATATACTTGAGCATCTTTACAAAGTGAATCAAGAACCCTAGTGGACTCCAAAGCATTTCAAATATATTTTCACTTGGGAGTTTTGATTAAATACAAATTTGTGTGTTGACACATATCATACATCAAACGATTGTATCGTTTTTCATACATTCTTGAGCTTCAAGTTATATCATATGTTAATGTACTAGGAAATTGAATTGTACTCACAAGCTTTTGTTAGAAGCATTGTTTTGAGTGTTATTTTTAGATTTCATTGTAAACATGGTTCGGGTTGTGAACCGGGTGTAAGGAGGAAGCTGTACCTCTTGTGAGCAGCGGATAAGGAGGGAGCTGTACCTTTTGTAAGCAACGGTTTGTAAGGGAAGCTCCATCCCACTTTAAGGAGCAGGGTTTTTAGTGAATCCTTGAGTGGTTGCTCAAGGCGAGGACATAGGCCAAGTCGGCTGAACCTCGTAAAATCACGTTTGTCTTCTCTCTTCCTTTTACTTTTTATTTTCCGCGTTATATTTAAATTGAGTATATTGCATGCATAGATAGGATTGTCACACTCACACATAATTGAGCAACTAGAGGTAGTTGGTAAACTTATAAGAAGTGTGTAAAAGAAAATTAAGTGAATTATTTTTTTTTAATATCCAATTCACCCCCCCTCTTGGGATTACACCTTAATCAACATTTGGTATCAGACCGGGTTTACTTAGACTTGATAGTTAATTTGTAAAACGATCACATGGAACACATTGGTGTAACTCCATTTGGTGAGGGACACTCATCCACTAGACCCCCCATTTTCTGTGGTGTAAATTACACCTATTGGAAACGTAGGATGAACATATATTTACTGAACGTAGATTGGAAAGTTTGGAAAATTGTGACTAAGGGAAATCACATTCTCATGAAAGTAATTGATAAGATTAATATACTTAAAACTGAAGATGAATATACTGAAGAGGATTGGAAGTTAGTTCAAAGTAATGCCACAACCATGAATATACTTTTCTGTGCACTAGATGTCAATGAATTTAATAGGGTAATGGCATGTAACTCAGTTAAAGAAATTTGGGAAAAATTAGAAGTTACATATGAAGGCACTAAGGAAATAAAGGATAGCAGGATAGACATGCTTACTAGTGAATATGAAGCATTTAAAATGATGGTCGATGAATCCATACAATCCATGTACACTAGATTCACACACATCATTAACTTTTTAAATGCTCTTGGAAAAACTTACCCTTCTTATGAGTTGATCAGGAAAATACTCAGGGGATTACCTCAAGTGTGGGAAGCTAAATCTACAGTAATAGCAGAAGGGAGAAACCTCAAGGAGATGTCGGTGGACGAACTCATTGGCTCACTTATCACCTATGAGCTGGTGATAAACGAGAGGAAAAATGAACAAAGCAAAGCTAAGAAGGTCACTACACTTAAGGCATTATCAAGCTACTCAAGTGAAGGAAGTGATTCCGAAATGGATGATGACATGACCTTGCTAACAAAGAAGTTCGGAAAGTTCTTAAAGAAGAACAAAAAGTTCAAAAGAAAATTTTGGAACTCTAAATCAGAAAGAGGAGAGCAAAGTATGAAGAAAAAGAAGAAGGATCCACCTACATGCTACAATTGTTGAGAAGTTGGACACATCAAGCCTGAGTGCCCCAAACTCATGAAAGCTTCAAGGAAAAAGAAGAAGGCGTTGAAAGTCGGCTGGGATACACACAACACTAGTAGTTCAAAATATGAATCTAGCGACGACGAGATTGCCAATCTGTGTCTAATGGCACATGATGACTTTGAGGTACTATCATCTCATTCATCATCTTTATACTACTCTAGTGAATCTAAAAATGAAAATGATATGATGTCATATGATGAACTGAAACAAGAATACCTATACACTATTAAAATACTTGAGAAGAAAACAAAGAAAATTTCTAAGTTAAGAAGCCAAGTCAAAGAACTTTCAAATCTTATTGAACACCAAAATGAATCCCATGCATCTTCCATGAAGGATAAAGAGCTGAAAATTGAGGAATTAGAAAAGGACTTGAAAGACAAATTTGAAATTATTTGTAAATTTACTAAAGGACAAAACAACTTTGAAAAGCTCTTAGGATCTCAAAGAAATTCTCTAGAAAAAGAAGGGCTTGGTTTTAATGGTAAAGAAAATATAAGGAAAAGACAACTTTACATGGGGTATTTCACAAAAGAATCAAATTCATTTGTTCCAACTAAGAATCATTATAGATATACTACATGCTTCAAATGTAGAAGGTTGGGTCACATACAATTTGAATGCCCTTTCAAAAGCAAAGATGTAAAAATTAGGAAAGTATGGAAGATTAAAGGTGAATCTAGCACTAACCCTCTTGGACCCAAGACAATCTGGGTACCAAAGCTAGTTGTTTAATTGTATCTTGCAGATTTGCTTAAGAACCACTTCTTCAAAAGATAGATGGTATATGGACAGCGGATGCTCACATCACATGACCGGAGACAAATCAAAATTCACATCCTTCACACTCAAGGATGAAGGGTTTGTTACTTTTGGAGATAATGCTAAGGGAAGGATCACAGGTGTCGGGAAAGTCGGTAATGATTCCTCACTCATTATTGATGATGTTTTATTAGTTGAAGGTCAACAGAACAATTTATTAAGCATAAGTCAACTATGTGATAAAGGGTACAATGTATCATTTGAACATGATAAGTGCATAGTTGAACACAAAACTGATAATAAGATACTATTCATTGCTAAGCGACATGAAAACATATACACCACAAGTTTTGATAACCTAACTTCACAAAGTGTAACATGCTTATCAGCTATGAATGAAATAAATTGGATTTGGCATAGGAGACTAGGACACGCAAACATGGATTTAATTTCAAAATTAGTTAAGAAAGAATTGGTTAAGGGACTGCCCAAGACAAAATTTGTGAAAGATAAAATTTGTGATACATGCCAACTAGGAAAATAAGCAAGAACAAGCTTTAAGAAGAAGAAAGAGATCTCCACTACTAGGCCACTTCAAATGCTGCACTTAGACTTATTTGGACCGAACCAAATTCAGAGTTTAGGAGGAAAATCATACGCTTTTGTCATACTTGATGGCTTCTCAAGATACACATGGGTACTATTCTTAGGTCATAAAGATAAAGCATGTGAAAATTTTATTAATCTATGCAAGAGAGTACAAAATGAAAAGGGAAACACAATTACCAAAATTCGAAGTGATAGGGGTAGAGAGTTTAAAAATCAAGGCATGGAAGACTATTGCAACTCATTAGGAATTATCCATAATTTTTCAGCTCCTAGAACACCACAATAAAATGGCGTAGTTGAAAGAAAGAATATATCTATACAAGAAATGGCCAGAACTATGCTTAACGAACGTAGATTACCCAAATACTTCTGGGCCGAGGCAGTGAATACTGCCTGCTATGTACTAAATAGAGTTCTAATTAGACCATCACTTAATAAGACTCCTTACGAGTTATGGAATGGCCATAGACCAAACATATCATATTTTCATGTTTTTGGCTGTAAGTATTTTGTGCTTCGAGACAATGAGCATTTAGGAAAATTCGATGTAAAATCTGATGGAGGTATCTTCCTAGGGTATGCCTTAGATAGTAAAACTTTTAGAATGTATAATAAATGAACATTGACGGTCATAGAATCTATTCATGTAGTGTTTGATGAGACAAATCCCTTCTCCAAAAGAATTGATGAAGATGAACCTAAATTAAACAAGGAACTAAAAGAACTATCAATTGAGAATGATTCAGAAAAGAAAATTGAACTTAGAGAACCATCCATTGAAATTGAAGAAACTACAACTGAGGTAAATGCACCACCCAGAGAATGGAAATACATAAAGAATCATCCCATAGATCAAATAATAGGTGAACCACAACGAGGAGTATCCACTCGCTCCTCTTTTAGGAACATGATGAGTCATTGTGCATTTTTATCACAAGAAGAACCTAAGAATGTGAGTGAAGATATAGAGGATGAATCTTGGGTGCTATCCATGTAAGAGGAATTAAATCAATTTGAAAGAAATAGAGTATGAACTTTAGTTCCCAGACTAGAGGATAAGTCAATCATAGGGACCAAATGGATATATAAGAATAAGAAAGATGAAAATGGAATAGTTGTGAGAAATAAGGCTAGATTAGTAGCTCAGGGATATAACCAAGAAGAAGGTATAGATTTTGAAAAAACATTTGCCCCTGTAGCTAGGATGGAAGCCATACGAATGTTATTAGCATATGCAGCTTTTAAGGATTTCAAGCTATATCAAATGGACGTGAAAAATGCATTTTTAAATGGCTACATAAATGAGGAAGTGTATGTAGAACAACCCCCTGGGTTTGAAAACCACAAGAACTCTGATCATGTTTATAAACTAACAAAGGCCTTGTACGGTTTAAAGCAAGCTCCTAGAGCTTGGTATGAAAGGCTAGGAGGATTTCTGTTAGAAAATGGATTTATAAGAGGAAAGATAGATACAACTCTGTTCATAAAGACTAAGGAGGATGATATTCTCCTAGTGCAAGTATATGTAGATGACATCATCTTTGGCGCTACCAATAAAGAATTGTGTAATGAATTTGCCAATATACAATGCAAAATGAATTTGAGATGAGCATGATGGGTGAATTAAATTTCTTCCTAGGACTTTAGATTAAACAAGAAAATCATGGAATTTTCATAAATCAATCAAAGTATATTAGAGACCTACTCAAAAAATTTAAAATGGAAGACGTAAAAATATTAGGTACACCTATGAGCACTTCATTGAAATTAGATAAAGATGAACGAGGTATACCAGTAGATGTCAAACTATATCATGGAATGATAGGTAGCTTGTTATACCTTATTGCCAGTAGACCAGATATAATGTTTAGCGTACGTTTGTGCGCAAGATTTCAGTCTGCTCCGAAAGAGTCTCACTTGCTAGTTGTTAAACGTATACTTAGATATTTGATAGGAACCGTGGACATTGAGTTATGGTATCCTAAGCACACATCATTTGAGATTTTTAGTTATTCAGATGCTGATTATGTAGGTAGTAAAGTGGATAGAAAGAGCACTAGTGGTACTTGTCACTTTTTAGGACACTCCTTGGTCTCTTGGTTTTCCAAGAAACAAAATTCAGTCGCTCTTTCCACAGCTGAAGCTGAATACATAGCGGCAGGTAGTTGTTGTGCTCAAACGCTTTACATGAAGCAACAATTGAAGGATTTTGGATTAAGTAATGAAACAATTCTCATAAGATGCGATAATACGAGTGCAATAAATATCTCAAAGAATCCCATATTACATTCACGAACTAAGCACATAGAAATACAACATCACTTTCTTCGTGACCATGTACAAAAAGGGGATGTAAGACTTGAGTTTGTATGCACAGATGAACAATGGGCCGATATATTCACAAAACCACTTGCAGAGGATAGATTTATCAAATTAGACGTGAATTAGGTCTCATGCATAGTCGAGAGGTTGCTTAGAATCATGATTAAATGATATAATTCTGGGGGAGCAACATCTCTTACGACTTAATCACTTGAACGTGCATATTATTAATATTTGGTATCAACTTTTGGATACATTCAAAACCTTAAGATCTCTAAAGGGAAAAGAACATAAGGTTGCATCTACTCATGCTTTATTTGTTTACACCTTTTTGTTGATGTCAAAAGGGGGAGAAAATCTGGAAAAGCAAAAATAGTAAAATGGAAGCAAAGAGTCTTGGTGGTAAAACTAATTTGCAAAGGGTGAGATATTCAAAGGGAGAAATCTAGCATATTATATTCATTATGAGCATATTTCTTATTTCATTTAGATTCAAGATAAACACTTTGTGTATGAACATGAGCATATTGTCATTCATTGAATATTTGATGCATTAATTGAGGGGGAGCCTTGTTAGGCATAACCTATTATATATATTTTTACTCGTGCATTTGTCATCATAAAAAAGGGAGAGATTGTTGACTCTACGAGTCTAATCTTGTTTTGATAATGACAAATTACTTGATATTTGATCTGTGCATTGAGTTTGTGAATATGACTTACACTAAGCATGCACGGAAAGTTAACAAATCTTGGCAAGATCCATGGAACTCAAAGAGTACGGGAATCAAGATGCAAGAGGCAAAGTTCAAGAATATCTTGGGAAAGGGCATTTAGAACTCATGCATTAACATTTTCATATGATTTAATTTGAGGCTCATTATAACTTAGAATGGTTTTAGGATTCATGCATTTCATGTACATCATTAGGAAACTCTTATGGAACTTGAAATGTTTTCAAAATCATGAAAAATATATTTTATGAAAGATCCAAGAAAAGAAGCAAAGTAGATTTTTAGTTAGAAATAAAAATTTGAGAGAATGGGTAGTTCGGTCGCCTGAACTCAAACCTCAGTAGCCTAAAGAATTTTTTCGGTTGCCTGAAGGTTAAGTTCAGTCGCCTAAAGAATTAAATGGAGAAGAAAGAACCTGGCCGAGGCTCTTCGGTCACCTGACCTTGGAACCTCAGGCGCCTGAAGTTGACACTTCAGGAGCCTGAAGTCAAGTTTGGTTGCCTGAACTCACGGGAAAGCCTAAAAATCAGCTCTTTATTAAAAAGACACGCGAAGTATCTTATTGATCCAACGACTGAGATTAATTCTAAGGGTAATATAATATATATTATGAATATCTAAACCCTAGAACATAAGCTAAGGGACACAACAAGAAAGATATACTTCTCATTGCAAGATTTGAACCCTAGAGCCGGTTTTCTGCACTTCAATCTTCTTCCATCTTCGTTTGAAAAAATCTCTACTAAAATCAAAAGGGCATTCATTCATCAAACTAAACTTTGATCCGGTATTAAGGTTTGATCTGTCAAGTTATTATTTTTTCAAGAACCTCTCATCTCTTTACGTGTTTATCGTTAGAAAGAAGTTTTGATCTTGAGTGTGTATTCACATATAAAAACTGATTTTCAGGAAGATCATGTTTTGAGAAAAACTTGTTAGCTTGGTTGATTGATTTGAAATTCAAGAAGTACATAAACACATATTCATATATATTGTTCATTGGGTTTCTTATTGAAAAACCTACTTTGATTAAAATATTGGAACTTGAAGGAAAACTTTGTGATTTTTGATTGAGTTGTATTCAAGTCAAATTTTTGTTAAATAGCTCACTTCAAATATACTTGAGCATCTTTACAAAGTGAATCAAGAACCCTAGTGGACTCCAAAGCATTCCAAATATATTTTCACTTGGGAGTTTTGATTAAATACAAATTTGTGTGTTGACACATATCATACATCAAACGATTGTATCGTTTTTCATACATTCTTGAGTTTCAAGTTATATCATATGTTAATGCACTAGAAAATTGAATTGTACTACCAAGATTTTGTTAAAAGCATTGTTTTGAGTGTTATTTTTAGATTTCATTGTAAACACTGTTCGGGTTGTGAACCGGGTGTGAGGAGGAAACTGTACCTCTTGTGAGCAGTGGATAAGGAGGGAGCTGTACCTCTTGTAAGCAGCGGTTTGTAAGGGAAGCTTCGTACCACTTTAAAGAGCAGAGTTTTTAGTGAATCATTGAGTGGTTGCTCAAGGCGAGGACGTGGGCCAAGTCGGCTGAACCTCATAAAATCGCGTTTGTCTTTTCTCTTCCTTTTACTTTTTATTTTTCACATTATATTTAAATTGAGTATATTGCATGCATAGATAGGATTGCCACACTCACACATAATTGAGCAACTAGAAGTAGTTGGTAAACTTATAAGAAGTGTGTAAAATAAAATTAAGTGAATTATTATTTTTTAATATCCAATTCACCCCCCTTCTTGGGATTACACCTTAATCAATAGGTTCCATCAGCTATGAGGTTCGCAGATGGAGGCTACATAAGAGACTTGGAATACATGGGGCTTGCAATGGAATATGTTAAGGGAAGGGCTAATTGTTGGGAGTTGAGGATACAGTCTCAGGGTGCATTGGTAACAACTAGATCATAGTTCTTTGCACAGGCAGAGGCTGCCAAGGTAGCATTTTGGTTCAGAGGTTCGTTCAAGGAGCTGAGTGTTTAGTTACGTCTCCAAGTGTTAGAAGGGAGTTAGGTCCCAATCTATTAGCTCGGGTGGAGCAGCAAGGGATTACACTTTCGGAGTTCTCTTAAGTGGCGAACATTCGCCAAGGTGGAGATTGTTGGGGATGTGGCTCATATTCTGAGCGGAACACATGTACAAGGGAAAGCACCGTGAAGCGAGGGACCAAAAGAGAGATGCAGGGTGTAGTCATAGAGGGCAAATCGTCGACGGTTTGGGGTGTAACCGTCAATGATTTTCTGTAGTTGCTGCTAGGGGTTTCTTTCTATTCCAAATTATAGAAGGTTTCAGTCGATGCAAGTAACAGATTTTCGAATCGAAGAACAGTAGATTGGGCTAATCGGAGGGATTTCCTTCGGGAAATTACTTTAGAAGTGTTTTAGATCAATTATAGGTCTTTTGCATGCATTAGATTGTCATATAATGATTATTATGTAACCATAGATAAGATTGGGCTTGTATTCTTCCTTGTTCATAGTGAAAACAATCGCTGCTCCTGTGGACGTCGGCAAATTACCGAACCATGCGTGTAAATTCTTGTGTCTTTTTATTGTTGCTTTCATTGATTCTCATTGTTGAGTGATTGTTAGGTATGTATAGTTCATCATCAAGTTCTTGCATTAGTTGTTTGTTTGATTCGTGAGTGAGTGAGAGTGTGCTTCTGCTGCGTATCGGCGAAAATCAACAAGTGGTTTCAGGTTCTAGTTGCTTTTGTCGCAACAATTGGTATCTGAATTGTGTACTTGTTGGTGGGAATCGAATCACAACAATAATTGAATGATTGCATTAGTTGTTTGTTTGATTTGTGAGTCTATGAGAGTGTGCATCTGCTGTGCATCCTCAAACATCAGCAAGTGGTTTTAGGTTCTAGTTGCTTGTCATAGCAATTGGTACCTGAACCGAGTGTTTTTTTGTGGGAATCGAATCACAACACAGTCTACAAATACCCACATTGGAAGCAAAAAAGAAATGAGAATTTATGCTTAATTTGTTGATAAGATCTTTGGAAAATTATTGTCAATTATACTTAAATAATTTATCTCCTATTTTGGGTGTCATATATAGGCCAACAATTAATGGCATTCATGCTAATTAAATACTAGTATCAAAACAAGTGTTTTATCCAAGATTTTCCTAAAAGTGATTGCAAATGACATCCATGCTAAGTATGTTTTTTGCTGAAGGGTCATCTACAAATGGATCATTACTTTTAGTGGCACTAACCACATACAATGGAAAAAAAAAAATAAAAAACAAAAGGAACTTATGGTCAACTTGTTGATATGATCTTTGGAAAATTAGTATTAATTGTCTTTAAAGTCCTATTAAATTTGTGAATGAGATTAGTGTTTTTAAAATTGAGAATGAATGAGATGATCTAGATGATAGAAAAATGTAAACATAATGCTAAAGTTATGAATGTTGTGTAACATTCTTTTGATCTTAATCAATTTAATCATGTGTGTGCATATATGTGAATCCACACACACAAAAAAAAAAAAAAAAAAAGAAAAGAAGGAAAGAAAGTAGAAGTGACATATGAAGTTACTAATCAAGTAAAAGGAATTTAAAATTGAAATTTGTTTATACATGAGCACAAAATTAATATTCTGCATGAAAAGGAATGACTGAGAGCTTCTCAAAACGTATTCTAGATTTATGGGCATTATCAAGACTTAATGAAACTATTGCGTAAACGTTATATTAATTGTGACTTTGTTAGAAAGATTGATTCATAGATCTTTGCCACTAAGGAGAGGTCAATATTTTTTGCTTGCTTTGATATTGGATAATTGGGACTCCAATGAAAGAGCATGATTATGGATGAAAGTTCCTGAGGCAAAGGAATTAGCTTTTTATTCATTTGGAATATCATGATATATCTTTTTGCAAATACAGTAATAAATTTGAGTTTAAAGAACAATCATGCCCTTCAATATCTTCAAGTTAATTATGTTAATAGTGGTTCATCTCCAGTCTCCAAAAGATATGACTAGGGTTTGATTCCTCCAAAGAGAAGGAAATGCAATTAGGTTCTTTCGGGTTGGAGTGGGGAGGGAAAGGAGGTAGACACGGAAGGGCTAAAGAAATGGGGATAAGATTGATTATATGGAAGCACTTAGGAAATGGAGGAGATATGGAGCTCCCATAAGTCAAATTGGATAATGTGTAACGCTCCAACTTGGGTCTGTCAGGGAGTACTGCGTCTCTCCTCCTCCACCTAGACTAGACAACAAGAGGGGCAGGCCTTATTGGACTAATGACTCGCCCCACAAACTAACACGTGTCTTTTTCCGTGTATTTTGTCCTTACTCATACACTTCTTGAGAAAACTTCCCAAAAGGTCATCCTTCAAGCCAAGCACGCTTAACCGTGGAGTTCTTATGAGAAGACTCCCAAAAATAAAGGTGCACCTTGTTGATATGGGTAGTAACATCTAATCTTTGTAAGCCTTTCTTCCACGAAATATCACATAATGCTAATACAGTTCAAAAAGGCTACCTAAAGCGTGGACCTTCCCCAATTTTAGAGGCAATATAAACACTATCATTTGCTATCAAAAGGATCTTCAATGACCACAAATCAGTCGACACTAATCATGTTTTGAATCCTAGCGAACCTTTACTAGTGGACTTGTTCCCTATAGAAAAACAATTTCAATACTTCGGCTGATTTCACCTCTATTTTCCCACTCCAATAGTTGTGATTTTGATCAAGAGGCAGTAATTTTAACCCCAAGTTTATGCATTCCCTCCTTGTATATATATTTCCTTCTTAGGAATATGTTCTAGCTTACCTTTAAAAAAAAAAAAAAAATATTGATTGTATTATTGCCCCTAGAATCACTTGTAGATGGCAATCCGTGCAAATAAAAATAAATAAATGAACAATCTTATCAAAATTGATTAATAAATTTGTTAACAGATCACATCTAAGAACAAAAAAAGGTGAGAAATATAGTACAGCAAAATTTTTTTCCCTGCTACGAATATATATATATATATATATATATATATATATATATATATATATATATCTCCAATTCAAAACTCTAGTCTTGCAATTGTCACAATATTTTAAAATAGACATGACTTTGCTAGATGACTGAGCCATATGATTAAAAAAAAAAAAACCTTCACCTAAATTGTACCTTTGTTTTTTGAAAAATTATTAGGTACATTTGGTTTATACATTAGAACAAAAAAGATTTACTAATATACAAAAAAATTATTTATAACTGTCAAATTTAATATACACTCTGTACTTAATATATATCATTACTATTTAAAAAAAAAAAATATTTTGTTGACATATTGCCTATCTTTACTTTTTTCGCATTAAACATGGACAATTATTCAATAGCACATAACAGCATAAGATTAACATAAACCAATTTGATATCATACTTTGCCAGAAAGAAAGAAAGACAATGTCGGAAAGAGACCCATACACCACACAGCTTGTACAAAAGCACAGGACACGCTAAACAAGTTTGCCTTGATCGAACAGATACAAACATATATTAGCTTTTAGCTGACAGAGACCTTTAATTAATTAAGCAGCGCAATAGGCATTGATAGCTTTGACTGTTTTATCGGTAGCCCTGCCCTCATCAGAGTAGTAGAAAGCAAGGAACCGAAGATGATCAAATGGCTTAAACAGTAATGGGTGCTCCTCATCAACAAGCTCTGCTGGTATTTCTATCATCTTCCGAAAGAACGAAAACAGCGCAAGGCTGTATCTTGTTGTGCTCCCCTTCATTACCACTCGATGCTTCGGAGAATGTATTCTCCCATTGCTCCATGCCTGTTTAATTATGCCAACCAAAATAAACCCAGTCATTGTTTAAAGTGTGACAATGCCATTCTCAAACTTTTAAGATGTCGATCCAATCGAATAGGGGTTAAATCTAGGCTACATAGGAAACTTTAAATATCAAATTGTGACGATTTAAATTTCATGGAGTACTTGTAAGTGTAATCAATTTACAGTGAAAATAACATGAAGCCAGCGTTGACTAACCATGGCTGCATCTCCGGCAATGACGATAAATGACGAAGGGGATAGATCAAAAGAGATCCACTCTCCATCCCTTATTTGCAACTCCAAACCATTGATTTCATTTTGATGAAGCACAGTCAAGAAGCTCTTATCCGTGTGAGTGACAAAACCATCACTGGTCTCATTTGTTTGAGGCACTCTGTATTTCATGAGCCTAAGAAGATACGACGTAGACCCAATGTAAGACTCACAGTACTTCCCCACACCATAGCTGTCAAAAACCATTCTACTTGCCATTTGTTCCATCTCCGCCAGCAGCTTTGAGAATGAATACACACTTTCACTAACCAAAACAACACAACAAAAAAATGGATAACTAAGCTTAGGCCAATTTCCTATTTTTGAAGTTCTTGAAGAGAAGGGATGGCAAAAAGAATACCAGAACTGATCATTTCCTGCTGGCCACATGAGATTTGTGAAGCTCTGAGTGCCTTGGAGAGTCGCAGCGTTGTCGATGCCCAGGCTTTCGTAGAGAGGGAAAAGGGGAATTCGCCCAACATAGCCATGGAAAGGCTTGTGGTGAGAATTCTGAGTTTTGGTTTCTAAAGGGAGATCAAACAGCACTTGCAATGAATGGAAGAGCCCATTGTGCTGTTCAAGGGAGAGGCTACTGTGCGATATGATGAAGCAACCGTACTTTTCGAGTGCGTCGCGGACGAGGTTGCAGGCTGGGAGCCAAGACTCTGTGCCAGGCTTTGGATTTTCGCCGGATAAATCAAGGACGGGGACCTTTGGTGGTGTTTGGAAAACCATGTTTTCTGTTTTCCCTAGTCTATCTGTGGCTTGCCTCGCTAGGTTTTAAAAGTTCATGGTGACGGTTCATGCCAATTAATACCTATGCGCCCTTTTGTCATTATAAAATTAGTAAATCTAAATTTAATCTCAAAATCAAAGTAAATCTAAATAAATGATTTTGTAGAAGCTATAGCGGCAAGTGTAAGACTTTCAAACAGGGGCGGTAAAACAGGTCGGGTCCGGACTGATCGTAAACGAATCGGAACATAAACGGATCGATGTTTAATGAGTCACACCCCTGCCAACCCTCACTCACCCGTTTAATAACAGACGGGTCACGGGTTATCCATTTAATAAATATAATTTATTTATTTTAATTTTTTTTAAAAAAATTTATATAAAATTACATTAAAAAAAACACTCCATTTTATTTGTTAATATCTAAATAAAAACAATACAAAATGTAAAAAATAAAACATCATTTTAATTGATAATTTTTTTAAAAAAATGTACAATTTTTTTTTAAAATAAAAAAACACCTATTAAATATGCATAATGCACGCATAAAATATTTACAAAAGATAAATAAAAAAAATCAAAAAATCACTATGAAAAAACAGAGTTCAAGGGCCTTCTAGTATATGGCTTCCCGAGAGCTAAATATTTCAAGGCCAATCAATCAGCAGAAAGCAAAAATTGCAAACTTTTTGAGCTCCCATAAAAGGTATCCACTGAAGCTCATGAAGCCAAATACTAGAAGGACTTTGAACTATGATTTTTCAAAGTGATTTGTAATAAATTTCTGATGAAATGAAATCCAGCTTATCTAGGGTGGATATTGTGCTCAAGTAATCAACCGACATATTAAAGAATGCTCTAATATGCAATGGTAGATCGAAAAATCAAAAAATCATAACTCATCTCCACCTTTGGTCCTTAGAATGGTAGATCTGCGTCTATGGATCATGAGGGAGCTTGATTTGACCGTCGATGTAACAACCCCAATAATAATAAAAAGAATAAAAATAAAATAAATTATATTATATTAAATTAAAAATTAAAATTAAAAATAATTATTAATATATATATATATATGTGTGTGTGTGTGTGTGTGTGGTCGCGGGGTGCGTGTTTAATGTGTAGGAGTTTCGTGATCGCAGAGCCAATTTCATTGTAATTTCCCCCCGTATGATACCAGTCCCCTCTCTCTTCTCCTTCGTCCCTTTCTCTCCTTCTCTCCCCGTTGCCCTGATCTCTCTCCCTTTCTCTTTCTCTTTCAATTTCTTGGCCATTTCTTGACCAAATTGCTCTCAAAAGTAGTTGATTTGTAACGTGAGCAAACATATTCCATTTTTGAATGAAAAAGCCAAAGTGAGCATCAAACAAAACATGTCTTAAGACTCTAACATCAAAAAGGTATAATACAACAGAATTAAAATTGACAAACAAATAATGGCCTCTATCATTATCAGGTGCCCTTGGTTCGGGAATAAGCAGAGATATATAAATGAAGAGTTCTTTTGTAGAAACCTAAACCCGAAAAAATAAAGGAAATAAATAAGAAAAGAAGAGGGGAAAAATAAAAAGGGGCAAATAGCAGGATTCGTTGACAAAGCCCCTGATTTTGTTGATGAAGGTTCTTCTGTGGTTCGTCGATGAAGTTCAGAGCTTCGTTGACGAAGAAATCTCAAGCGACAGGAAAATATCAAATTTAAGGTTCGTTGATGAAACCCTCCTTTGTCCACAAACGGTCTTCTGTGATTCATCGATGAAGTCGCTGATTCATCGACAAGGGTGATCGGGTCAATGACTTATAAATGGATTTTTGGGTTTCTTATTCATTAAGAAACTTATTTTTCTTACACACTGTTGACCTTATAGGTTACGCCCTGATTTTGATAATGATAAATACTCTTGTATTTAATAAATATCTAGTTCATGTGCAGGTTCAAATTAGCATATTGTTAATGGCACATGAAAGCTCAAAGCTTGAAGAAAAACTCATGCTCTTAATTGTAATAATTTTTTTTAGTGAAATTTTTCTGTAATAGTAATTAAGGTATTCGGTTTGTAATAAGCACACACATCACATGCATGGTTTATTTTGTAAGCTCAAACCAAATACAAACAAAAAATAACCATAGAAAGACCTTAGGGTATTATTCCCTTCGGTCGACCGACACTGGACTTTTTCGATGTCTTCAAATTGGACCCCAAGTGCCCCTAGGACACTCACACTTTCACATATATTTGTTAGGCACTTGAATAGGGCTTGTTTGCTTCAATACGGGACCGAAATGCACACACGATGCACTTTCGGTTGACCAGCCAAGCCAGTTCATTTTGGCCTAGTCGACCGAAACACCCTGGGTCAAAAGTTTGACCATCGGTTGACCGAACCAGGTAGTTCAAAAGGCCCTGGTCGACCGAAACCCCCTGGGGTCAAAATTTTGACCACCTAGTTGACCGAACTAGGTAGTTCAAAAGGCGCTGGTCGACCGAAACTCCCTGGGGTCAAAAGTTTGACCACCTGATCGACCGAATCAGGTAGTTCAAAAGGCCCTGATCGACCGAAACCCCCTGGACTCAAAAGTTTGACCATCTGGTCGACTGACCACTTTTGTACTACAACTACCTGGTCGACCAGAGGGTTCTCGGGAGAATTCCCAGTGGTCTAGTTGACCGAACTAGGAAGTTCAAAATGCCCTGGTCGACCGAAACTCGAAAAATTGGGAAATCGCCCTCTCTTGGTCGACCGTGTCCTTAGTTCAATATTTTCTGGTCGACCGAACCATTTAAGACTTGGTCGACTGAAACATTTTTGGTCGATCGGACCTCTTGGGTTGTCATCATTTTTACCGCGGGTTAAATATTTTTAAACAGGGTTAAATTGATTTAAATGTCATTAATCTTTTCTAACATTCCTTAATAGGTCCCCAACGGTCAAAAACTTTGGTATGTCTATATATACTCTTTCATTTGGTGGATTAAGCATCGATTAGCAAAAAGATTAAGAAAATCTCTCTCAAGAAAAAATACTTTCTTTTGATTCCCATTTGCTCATACTCTTCCAAATACACTCTAGCTTACATTCAATACCCGTAAAATCATTTGTAAGTATTCTTGAGTGCTTAGATAGGAAGGTTTACTCTCTCTTGGTTGTGAGATTGATATAATTTTATTGAGAGCTAAACCAAAAGGATTCTTAGGGTACTTAGCCAATAAGTTCATCCTAAGAAGACTTTACTAGGTCTTCTGAGATTGTATATTTGTTGCAATATCTTAAGAAGCCCATTTTTGCTTTTGGTTGCGAAATCTTTTCAAAATCATTTACAAATATCTATTGCTCTTTATTTTGAAAACCATTTGAGGAGATATTTGTATTTGAGGTGAAACATCTTTGTTGTAATATTTATTCACTCAAATATTTTTGCTGAAAACAAAGATCCTATATATTTTGCAATCCAAGCATATACATACTTCCATGATTGAGATATTCTATTGATTGATATTCTTGAGGTTTATCTGATATTCTGTGTGAACACATTTGATTGAAATACCTTGAGATACACAGATTGCTTGTTTGGCACTCTCACGTACTTACTACACTGATAGAAAACATAGTTGAGAGTTGAAATATTTAGACCACACAGAGCTTACATTTTAAATCATCTGTGGTGTTTGTGTTTGTGCGCATTTGTGGTACAAATCTGCTTTACATGAAAGCACCCATATATTGTACCGTTTGATTGTATATCTGAGAGATTCCAAGCGTGGCCTGAGGGGGCTGTAATCCAGCCCGGTAAGGATTGGTATAAAAGTTGAGGTCAGCCCTGTGGTAATTTGACCTGGTTTGTATAGGTGATGCTCCACCCGTTTAAGTGAGCAAGTTATTGTGATAATCTTTGTGCTGGTTAGCCAAGGCGGGGACGTAGGCAGTTGGCCGAACCTCGATAACATATCTGCATGTCACCCTTCATTTACTGCTTTTTGGTGCTTGTGCGATTAATTAAACTGCTTCATTTAATTTCTGATATATTTACATTATTTGCATTAGATTGACCATAAGATTGTGAACATACTGCTGTTAGGAGGAATAACTAAGGGTTAAATTCTAAAAATACCAATTCACCCCCCCTATTGGGATCACGGTAAAGCTAACACACACACACACACACACACTTTCTCTCTCTCTCTCTCTCTCTCTCTCTCTCTCTCTTTAGCCGGCGCCCTACTCTCTCTTCCTTTGGTTTTTTAGCCGTTCATCACCCGAATCGACGATCGAAGGTTACCACAAGGATGAGGGGAAAATTCCCTGCAAGTCTAGCAGAGTAGATTCTTGAATGAGGTTTTTCCAGGCACCACTCCAAAAACAATGTAAGCAAGTATTATGAAGTTTTTATGTCATTTTGAAGTATAGGGGGGCCTAGGGAGTGTTTAATGAAAAGTACTATGTGGGTTGGGATGATTAATTTGAGGAAAATGTATTTCAGCGTTTTGAGCTTTGAACGCCATAGGGCATGGATTAAGGGTGTCAGAAGGCTATTCTGTAAGATAGGCAAGGGGATTAAGTTAAGTTAGAAGTTTTATTAAAGTTGTACCTAATAAAATGCTATATATGCATATTTATGTTTTGAGTTGTTATTTCAAAACCGAAACGTTCAAAATGGTCTTTGCAAACCTAGGATATATGATATGATATTTCCAGTGAATATGAACGGTGGGAAGTACAGTTGACATTATAAATAAGATATAATGTATACGAAAAATTGTGTGGCAGGTCAATATTATTTCGAGGGTTATCGTGTAACCGAATTTATGAATGCTTGTGAAATACTAAAAATGCTTGTGAAATACTAAAATGTTTGTGAAATAATGGAACTATTTGTGAAACGCAGGAAGTTTTATATGATGGACATAAGGGTTGAGTTTTATATGTATGATGGCTGCGAGGGCCAAGTTTTATATGAGGGCCTTGAGGGCGTAATATAACATGACAGATTTTTATACAAAATGAGTTTGAAATACAGTTTTTGTTACTTAAATTGCATGATATGCTTTAGGAACCTTGGGAACCATGTGCGGCCACACTATTCGTGAGGAGGTGTAGGGTGGTCTCAGCCGATTAGCCTCAGTAGAGGGGTACCTTCCCACGAAGACCGAACTTTTAGGATGTGGTGGGGCAATCGGATTCCCGCAAGCAAGTTACGGATGCCTGCGTAGTCATAGTAGATGCAAACGTATGTTTTGACTTAGTCTGGGTTGATATGCCCTAGGGCTAAGTCCAGCATTTGGGCCACACAACCCGTACCATGGGGGAAGTAATGGTGTTTAGTCCAAGGGAGTGTCTTTTATGCATATATGTAGATTTATGTGAATGGTACTATTTATTTACTAAACTGTTTATACCATGGAAATGAGATGAGTATTTTCTACAGTCTAAAGTGAGTACAATGTATAAATGTTATTTTTAGTTAAATGATGGATGAATGTTTTTCTGTAAACACTTTATGCATGCTAACCACACATTGATGTTAACTTAATCTTCCCTATTAAGAGGTGTCTTGCCCCAATTTACAAACTATCTTTTCAGGACCATCTTGAGGTCAGTAGAACTATGGTTGTAATTAAGTTGGGTTTGAAGCCTGAGTATATGACATGGATATATAAACTGAGTTAGTTTTGGTATTGTACTATGGTTTGTACTATGAGTTCAGAGAGATGTAATGTAAAGTAGTAGCATAGAACTCTGGTAATGAAGAATGGAGACTATTTTATTTATTTCCACTGCAATTATATAATGATTATGGTATAAGGTACACAAATGTCACTAAAGTAGCACCTCGGGCCTACGTGGTGGGTCGGGGTGTTACATCTTTCATACATCACCATGGCAGCATATTGTATGGCATCATCATAATTGACTACATGCTATACGGGTTGTTCATGTTACTAAAAGGATTGAACGCATCTGAAAGAAGGCCAAGTTTAATGTTGCGAGGATCACTAGAAAACCACGAATGTATTTTATTAAACTAGGCCCAAACTTTCGAGTCCATTGGATGGCTAAGGGTGCTTTCCTCTTGAATATGTTTCTCTTTATGTCATATAATATACGTAGCAGCCTTTCTATACATGTACAATTTTTGCAGCTGTGGTATTAATGGATAGTATTGTAAAACTTTTTGGGGGATCCTTTTACCCTTCTTCTGAATGGTTTTATACCTCGATTCACCACATTCTAGGTACTCGTTCACATTTTTAAGCTCATATTAAAAGAGTGCATAATCATACCTACAAGCATGTATTGGAGTGTAACCAAGACCCAATTCATGCATGTATGTCTTCACCTCATAAAAGGACATTGGAAGCATTTCACCATCAGGCAATGCTGCCTTAATGAGATCTTAATGCATGTTAAATGCGCTTTGAGATAACTCATGCATTGTCCTTGCATGAAACAACTTTATCAGGAACTCCAATTTTGAAATTTGATACAATTTGTGTTGACTCTATGAGTCTAGTCCTATTTTAATAATGACAAATCACTTGGTATTTGATATGTGCATTGAGATTGTGAACAAGAACAATATTTAGCATGCACGGAAGGTTAGAAATTCATGAAATCCATGAGAATTAAAGGATATACAACTTGACACAATCCATGGAACTAAAAGAGTAGAAGAACGAAGATGCAATCGTCAAGTTCAAGATTGTCTTGGGAATGGGTATTTAGAACTGAATGTATTTATATATTTTATATGATTTAATTTGAAACTCAAAATATATCCTAGACTGACCTTAGGACCCACGCATCTCATGAAAATCTTTTTGGGATTATTCATTAACTTAGAGTCTCTATTTAAAACCCCGAAAAATGTTTTATGAAGAAGCAAAGCGAGAAAGCAAAAATGGATTTTGAAAACAAAATAAAAACACTAAAGTTTGACTACTCAGACAATTGAGGATTACCCTCAAAAGTCTAAAGATGCAACTTCAGACGACTTAAGTTTTACTTCAGAAGTCTGAAAAATTTCCTCAGAAGACTGAAGAATTAGTTCAGTTATCTGAATAATTAATTTTGAAACACAGAACAACGAGAACACCTTAAGACGTTTGAACATTCAGTTCAGTCGTTTGATCTAGGACTTCAAAAGACTGAACCTATAGTTCAGTCATCTGACCCTTTATCGAGACTATGATTTTTAGGGCTTTAAGGAACTTCAGTCTTCTGAACCCGAGACCTCACTTGTCTGAACTTGCAAAAACTTCAAAAATCTAGTTTTTAGTGAGAGAACATGCGAGTCGTTTAACTAATCAAGTTGATCCAAAGGTAAAGACTTAACCTAGGACCGAGAACACTTATAAAATCAACCTCTAGACTCTAGTGCCTCACTTTTTACATATGATTGAGGAGTTTTGAACATTCTTGCACATCTCTTGAGAAGCTTTGAATACTATTGCTAAGAATCATAGCCTGCACTGCAAAGAACACACTTTTACTTGGGCATTCGCATATTTTTAGATCTAAGCAAATACATACGCAACTTCTGGTAAATGTAGGTGTGATCTTGAGGTTTAGAAAAATAGTTTATTGAGCTTTCAATTTTTTATTAATCGATCATCTTCTCCATTATTCGTTTATTGAAAAATCTTTTTGGGAGTAAGAAACTTATTTGCCTATAGTTATTTATTTGAAAAATCTTTTGGAAATAGCTTTCTAAAGTTTGAATCCTTGTGATATTCAAAGTTGTATTTTTTGTCTAAGGGATCTATCTTATTGGTGCAAAAAGTATTTGAAAAATATTACTTAAATCTTTAAAATATTCAAAGTCATATTTTTATTTAAAGATTTAATCGTACGAGTTATTTGATAGCAAGAACTTAGATCGACATAATACTCAAAGATTTTCTCATCTCACAAACTTATTCTTGAATATTCATTTTGAGAGATCGGAATTATTTGATTACAAATAATAAGAGCCTATAAATACATATCTTTGAAGAATATAATTTTTGAAGCATAGTATTTAAATCTTTGCAATATTCAAGGTCGTATATTTATTCAAAGATTCAAAATGAAAAATTATTGATAACAAGAATATAAATCTGTGCATTATCAAAAAATTATTTTTTGAAAGTATCTTGTTCTCTAATCTTGCTTAAAGTATTCTAAAATTGAACCTTATTTTTTCTCCAAAGCATTTATTTAAAAAATCATATTTGGGAGATATTGATTTAAAGGATTGATTTGTAAAACATATGATTCATATAACGATATCATCATTACATACATACTGAGCTTCATATTTTATCTTATGAGTACATGTTAGGAATTTTTATTGTACTCATTAGCTTCTTCAGAACCATCGGAGTGTTCAAAATTTTCACCAATCTATTGTATTGATGGTTCAGGTTGTGAACCAGGAAGGAGGAAGTTGTACCTCGTGTAAGCAGCAGAGTAGGAGGAAGTTGTGCCTCTTGTAAGTAGCGAGTTTGTAACGAGAAGCTTCATCCCAGTTAAAGAAGGGAATTAGTGCAATGCTTGGGGGTATTGCCCAAGGTGAGGACGTAGGCAGGGTTTGGCCGAACCTTGTTAAAAATTTGGTGTCTGCGCTTTATCTCTTTATCTCTGTTTATATTTCTGCACTTATATTCATATTATATCTGCTGTGCATGTGTTAAATATCGATATATATGAATATCTAAATTACGTGAGAATAATTGGGTAATATATAATTAATTGAGATATCCATGGATTAAATCAAGTGAGTTGTATAATACTAAAATCAGTGTGTATCCAAATTTATACTTGTATGTCTGGGTTTTCAATTAAGGATTAAACTACCAAAATATTTTTAAATACCCAATTCACCCTCCTCTTGGGATTGCACCTAAATTAACATTTGGTATCAAAGCCTTGTTACATAGACTTAAACGTTTTTTGTAAAAAGATCACGATGGATAATTTTGGTGTATCCCCATTTTATGAGGGAAAATTCTCTACAAGCCCTCCAATATTCTATGGTGAACATTTCGCCGATTGGAAACTAAGATTGACTGTTTTTATCTAATCAATAGATTGGAAGACTTGAAGAGTAATTGCTCAAGGGAATTTTATGCCCATGAAAATTGTAAATAATGTTGAAATTCCAAACTTAGAAAATGAGTTTAATAAAAATGACATGGAATTGATGCACATAAATTTCAGTGCCATGAATATTCTATTTCTTGCCTTAGATACTAATATCTTTCATGAAATTAAATCATGTCAAAGTGCTAAGGATATATGAGAAGAACTTGATAGGAGATTTGGAGAGACCAAAGGAAAGAAGTCCACCACTTGGGAAAATTCATGCTCAAATAATCAGGTAGTGGAAAATTGTGGCCTGATTGCATTAGTTGATGAAGAGGTACACTCTACTCATTCTACTTCTCATAATGATTCTCAAAACGATTCATGCAATGATTGTGATACATCTTATGTTACATATTATGATAATTCTGGTAGTGAATATTATGATGAATTTGATAATGATAACATGCCATCTTATGAGGAACTACAAAAGGGATTTGCTAAGGCTTATAAAATTTTAACAAAGATGTCTAAAAATAAAATAATATTGGAAAATGAAAATAAAGACTTGGAAAAATAGTTAGAATATTTTAGAGAGTCTCATACTTCTTGAGAAAAAGAAAAGATTGAAAAGGAATTAGAAATTAAGAGATTAGTAACCAAGAATGAGGCATCACTGAAAGATTTAGAATCAAAAATTAGTGTTGAAAAAGAAAAGGATTTGAAAATTATGAAATTAGAAAACAAGAATGATATGATGGCAAAAGAGATGAAAGAGTTAAGATCCAAGATTTCGAGTGATAATGCAAAAGATATTCAAATTTCTGAACTTGAATGTAAAGCAAACAAAATGGCCGATGAATTAAAATTACAAGTTGTTTGCAAAGGCTTAAGGAATTTAAAAATTCAAGTCCTATAAAGAAAAATAGAGGACGAAGCTAAGATCATCCTCATATTTACTGAGGGAAAAGAAAATTTTGACAAGCTCTTAGGTTCTCAAAAGATGACCTTAGATAAAGAAGGTATAGGTTACAATGTAATTGAAAACAAAAGAAGAAAGAACCTATACATGGGGTACTTTGTTAAAGCGTCAAAATTCTATGCTAGTACCTCCTCTGGTCCGTATGCTCACACCACCTGCGTATTATGTAAAAATAAAGGACACATTAAATTTGATTGTCCATTTAAAAGGAAAGGTATGAAGCCAAAATAGGTTTGGTGAGTCAAAGAAAAATGAGTACCTGAAACAAACCCTAAAAACTTCTCTTTAGACTTTAGGATTAAGAATTTAGTTGAGTCAGCCACATAATCAAAAGGGGGTTGTGATGACTAATAGGCTTGGGGAATAGTATATGCTTAAAATGTAAATCTTAGTATATGCATTTACTAGACTATTATTATACTAAGAATCCTACAAGAAAGTTAAGCAAATATGATTCCTTTAAGCAATATATCCAATCTAACTACCTAATACTTTTATATCATAATGATTGGGTAAAATGTTAAAATATTGGATAACATGCAAACCTTGATGTATTCAAAGTGAAGGTTGAGAAATTAACTGTCTAAAATATTAGAAATCTTGCTTTATAAAATGAAAAACATAAATCACATCTTCAAGAAAATCTCAAAAGCATGCTCTCTGAAATACACATCCAAATGGACAATGTAACTGTGCCTGGTAGATAATTCTTATTGCTTCACCCTTGCTTAAATATTAAAATCCTAAGTTTAGAAGATCATGTCCATTGCATAAGACTGGGCCTTAGGAATAAACCATATATTAAAAATTATCTAATCCTAAACTCATTCTTGAAGCGTCAAATGGTTAAATCAGTCATCGTTCTAGACACAAGAACTAATAAATCATAAACTCTATATCTTTTAAGTGCTCATTAAAAGATATCCCGTTATAATCAAATCACTGGAATTCTCTAAGGGATCAAATTGTTTACCAAAACATTTTTAATAAATATTCCCTTTGTGCTTAAAATGTAACAATCCCTAATTTTGCTTTGTGATTAAGCAATTTCCTCCACAAGAAATCTTTACCATACCATGATTATATCTAGTAAAGATTCATCTATTATAGGCTCGTACCCTTGCTTAAAATTGAAGACATACTTAAAGGTACCATCCAATGATTGGATAATTAGAAATACCCAAAGAGCGTTACTCAAAAATTAATATTCTCCCAAATTGCTTGTTGTCTAACTAGTGGGATATATTCACTTCCATGAAAATATTTTGAATATTGTCCACACACAATGAATATTCTTCTAAACTTAATGATAATTAAATTGTTAAGGCTACTTGCAAAATCTCACTTCACAAGCTCTTAAACTTCAAGTCAAATCTATTAGAAGATTTTGAATATGTCAAATGGCTAAGTTATATGTTATAGGTTTCAATCTATATGATAATGCAAATGACTAGGAAACCTATGCATTGAGATCCATAAGAAAAGAAGCAATATAGGCTTATGACTCCGAAGTAGAATTGTTTATGACTTTTTGGTCCTCTAAGCTAAAGCAGGTAAAGTCAAGTATAAATCATTCAAAATCTTAGAACATTCGGCTAAACTGGTGAAGAATGATTACAAAAGACATAAGAATATGATAAGTGCATAACTGAAGGGGAGCAAATTAACATGAAAATACTATGGCTTTGAAACATAAGCATAATCACATTTAGTATCATATTTTGTATTTACATCTGGTATCAAATCATGAATAGTATGTGTACATTCTTTTGTGCATATTTGATGCAACATGTTAACCACATGAATTTTTTTTAAACTACACTGAACTAAACTTGTTGTATGCTTGAAAATATTTGGAGGAGCTTAGCTCCATTCCTAGAGAAAGAGCATAAAGAACTCATGTGCATCATAGTGTCACTATAGTTGGTCTTAAATATTTTATAATAATTGCTTATATGGCTTAGAACTAGTAGTGAAATTAATCCTTGATAAGTATAATCATTTTTTTTTTCATCTACGCAAGTATCCAAATTCATGGGGGGAGCATTTGGAAATTATTTCCTATCTTATTATGCTTAACAATATTTCTTTTGCTTAGATGTGCAGTGAACTTTCTGTGGCATGCACTCAATTGTGATGATCATATTCAATACTCTAAATGAAAAATATATTGCTTTGCAAAAAATTCCTTGAGTTAACCATATGATCTTATTTTGAAATGCATTGATATAATTAGGATTTGTATGGTTAGTTTTTCTGGTTATAATTCTTTTCAGAATGTACTTAAAGCAAAAATCTAGAGCACAATTTGTTTTGAAGATCCAAAAGGTGAGCGATATATACTAAAGCAAATTTTTGATAAGAACTAAATGGAGAGAGAAATTTTTTTTTAGATAAAAAGGGGGAGAGATATTTTTGTTTTAATTGCATAATCTACAATGTGTATGAGTTTAAATAAATAAAAAGGGGGAGAAGAATAAAGAACTATAGCAAAAATAGCAAAAATAGTTTGGTTTGCAAGGGGGAGAAGTACATTGAATAACATTGGGAGACATATTTTACAGTGCAATTTTTGAAATCTGAAGGTTGCATATTTAAAAAAAATGAGATTTAATTATGTCTGAACATTTTTGTTATATACCTGTTTGTTGATGTCAAAAGGGGGAGAATAATATAAGGTTATAGCAAAAAAAATTGGCAAAAGTACATAAGTACATGAGTTATACGTGTAAAACTATTGCCTATTTTCAATTTTGTATGAGCATATTTCATATTGTTGAATATTTGATTGTGCATTATTTGAAGGGGAGCCTTGTTAGGTGTAATCCATTTTATATTTTTACTCGTGTATTTGTCATTATAAAAAAATGGGGAGATTGTTGACTCTATGAGTCTAATCCTATTTTGATAATGACAAATCACTTGGTATTTGATCTTTGCATTGAGATTGTGAACAAGAACAATATTTAGCATGCACGAAAGGTTAGAAAGTCATGGAAGTCAAAAGGATTAAAGGATATACAACTTGACACAATCCATGGAACTAAAAGAGTAGAAGAATGAAGATGCAAGCATCAAGTTCAAGATTGTTTTGGAAATGAGCATTTATAACTGAATGTATTTACATATTTTATATGATTTAATTCAAAACTCAAAATATATGCTAGACTGACCTTAAGACTCATGCATCTCATGAAAATCTTTTATAGGTTATTTATTGACTTAGAGACTCTATTTAAAACCCCAGAAAATATTTTATGAAGAAGCAAAGCAAGAAAGAAAAAATGGTTTTTGAAAACAAAATAAAAAAACTAAAGTTGGACTACTAAACGATTAAGGATTACCCTCATAAGTCTGAAGATGCAACTTTAGACGACTGAAGTCTTACTTCAGGCGTTTAAAGAATTTCCTTAAAAGACTGATGAATTAGTTTAGTCATCTGAAGAATTAATTTTGAAACACTGAACAGGCAGAATACCTTCAGACATCTGAACCTTCAGTTTAGTAGTCTAATGTAAGACTTCGGAAGACTGAACCCAGAGTTTAGTCATCTGACCCTGTATTGAGACTATGACTTTCAGAGCTTTAAGGAACTGCAGTTGTTTGAACACGTGACCTCAGTCGTCTAAACTTGCAGAAACTTTAAAAATCTGGTTTTTAGCGAGAGAACACGCAAGTCATTCAATTATTCAAGTTGATCCAATGGTCAAGACTTAACCTAGGGCCAAGAAAACTTATAAAATCAACCCTAAACCCTAGTGCCTAACTTTTTACATATGATTGAGAAGCTTTGAACATTCTTGCACATCTCTCAAGAATCTTTGAATACTATTGCTAAGAATCATTTCTTGCACTGCAAAGAACACACTTTTATTTGGGCATTCGCATCTTCAAGATTTGAGCAAATACACACGCAACTTCTATTAAATCTAGGTTTGATCTTGAGATTTGGAAAAAGCTTTCAATTTTTTATTAATTGATCATCTTCTCCGTTATTTTTTTTATTGAAATATCTTTTTGGGAGTAAGAAACTTATTTTCCCATAGTTATTTATTTGAAAAATCTTTTGGGAATACCATTCTAAAGTTTGAATCCTTATGATATTCAAAGCTGTATTTTTATTCAAAGAGATCTATCTTATTGGTACAAAAAGTATTTGAAAAATATTATAATCTTTGAAATATTCAAAGTCATATTTTTATTCAAAAATTTAGTCATACAAGTTATTTGATAGCAAGAACTTAGATTGTATATTATTCAAAGATTTTCTCATCTCACAAACTTACTCTTGAATATTCATTTTGAGAGATTGGATTTATTTGATTGCGAATACTAAGAGCCTCTAAATACATATCCTTGAAGGATATTATTTTTGAAACATAGTGTTTAAATCTTTGCAATATTCAAGGTTGTATATTTATTCAAAGATTCAACTTGAAAAATTATTGATAGCAAGAATATAGATCCGCACATTATCAAAGATTATTTTTTGAAAGGATCATGTTCTCTAATCTTGCTTAAAGTATTCTGAAATTGAACCTTATTTTTTTCTCCAAAGCTTATTATTTATCAAATCATATTTGGGAGATATTGATTTAAAGAATTGATTTGTAAAGTATATCATTCATATAATGATATCATCGTTACATACATACTGAGCTTTAATTTTTATCATATGAGTATGTGTTAGGACTTTTTATTGTACTCATTAGCTTGTTTAGAAGCATCTGAGTGTTCAAAAATTTCACCGATCTATTGTATTTACAGTTCGGGTTTTGAACCGGGAAGGAGGAAGCTGTGCGTCGTGTAAGCAGCGGAGTGGGAGGAAGCTATGCCTTTTGTAAGCAACGGAGTAAGAGGAAATTGTGCCTCTTTTAAGTAGCGGGTTTGTAATGGGAAGCTCTCTCTGAGTTAAAGGAGCATATTTGTAGTGACTCGAAGAATAATAGCATTTTAATAATAATAAGAGGGCGAGAAATAGAAATAGAAATAGAAAGAGGTCGTAGACTTCGTCGACGAGTGGATAAGGAAATTCGTCGACAAATAGAGGGATTCGTCGATGAGAAAATACCGAGCGAGGTTTTTGGCTGCTCTGAATTTCATCGACGAATACAGGGTTTCATCGACAAATTTAATGAAGGACTCGTCGATGAGGTGACGTGTCTTGTTGACGAATCTGGCCCTATAAATAGCTAAAAACCAAATTTTTATCCATTTTTCAACGCCTCTCTCTCTCTTTCCTCCCTCTCTCTCTCTCTCTCTCTCTCTCTCTCTCTCTCTCTCTCTACGTCACTCTTTCCCTTCTTTATTCGATTTTGGCCCCGCCAGTCTTTAAATCGAAGATTTGAGACTACCACGACACTCCCGGTGAAGTTCTCTACAAGACTACTGGAGCTGATTGTGGGGAAAACAAAGTTGGATTTTATCCCAAATTCAGGGTAAGGTCTTTTAGTCCCTTTTTGGCCTTATGACAATTATAGAAATTGATATAGGTAGAAAAATAATGATATTTTGTTCTGGCATATGTTGGTTTCAGGGTGTTGTGTAGGAGACCCTGCGGGTGTTAAGCTAGTATTCCATAGAGGCTTTCCAATAGCAGGTAAGGGAAATATGCTATGCTAGGTATTTTTAAAAATATTATATAGTTTATTAAATGATGAAAATTATGTATTACAGTATCGTGTAGCTTTTGAATATGAATATAGTACGAATATATGTTTTATGATATTTCAGTGTTATGATTTTACGATATTTCGGTACCATGATTTTATGGATTTTAGTACCATGATTATACAAATTCTAGTACCATGATTATACGAATCTCAGTATTATGATTATGCAGTTTCAGTGTTATGATTATACGATTCTTAGCAGTACGACGTATGAATTACAGTACAGTTTATGCAGCATCATGGTTATTTCAGTATTTCAGAATCATGGTAAATCAGATAGATGTATATATATAAAAATATATTATATGATATCAGACCCTGTTGGACTATGCAGCTACAGAGCACGGTACCGTTGCTACAGATATTATATTACTTTATGAGTGCAATCACCTATTTAGATAATATGTGGTAAGGTTGATCACCTAGGCCCTAAAGAGGATAGGCTCCCCATCCATATATGGGTTGAGGTGGGCAGATCGACCGATGGAGTATAGTGATTTATTCCTAGTTGGCTAGCTAGGGTAAATCCTGCCTATGGGCCACGCAACCCTATCATGAGGGGGTAAGTCATGACACACAGATAGCAACAGGGAACAATTTCAGTTATTATTACATATGTATAGATTTGCAGAAACAGGGAGCATACTTACTTATACTAGAAGTATTTTGAATAATAAACTCCAATACTGTCATGTTAAGCAATAGGGATAAGGGTGGTGGATTTTATCACTTATACTTTGTTTATATATTCAGTTATATATGCTTATTTAAAAATAAATTTCATGATATAGTAGCTCATTTGCCACACACTAGTAATATCATATTTCTTCTTACTAAGCGTTGGCTCATCCCAGTGTTGAATCATTTTTCAGGTGATCCAGATAGGCGAGCATACCAGGCTCACAGATAGAGGGGCTTCAGTAGTGCCCTGTTAGAGAGTGAGTATATTTTGGGAGTGTTATGTATAACCTTAGCTAGTTGAGGGTATTTTGGGGAACAAATATATGTACTTATTTTGGAAAACATGTAGTACTCTGGTATTGTTTGGTGATGTATGGTATACAGTTTCATATGGTTATGTTTATTTGATTTTGCTTCTTGCTGCTTAGGTTAATGATTGGGTTTATTCCCAGAATGGTATTAGAGCATGTTATATGTAGATTATAAAAAAAAAAAAACCCCAGTTTATTAAGCAGGTCATTACAATATTAGTGCTATCCTTGGGGGTTTTGCCCAAGGTGAGGATGTAGGCCGGGTTTGGCCTAACCTCATTACAAATTTGGTGTTTGCACTCTATCTATCTTTCTCTCTTTATATTTTCGTAGTTATATTCATATTATATCTATTGTGCATGTGTTAAATATTGATATGTATGAAGATCTAAATTACGTGCGAATAATTGGGTAATACTTAATTAATTGAGATATCCACAGATTAAATCAAGTGAGCTGTATAATACTGAAATCAGTATGTATCCAAATTTGTACTTGTATGTTTGGGTTTTCAATTAAGGATTGAAATACCAAAATATTTTTAAATACCCAATTCACCCCCCCTCTTAAGATTACACTTAAATTAACAGTTTGGATATACGGGCACCTATGCATCCCTCGCGAGATTAGCAAATGGTTTACCAAGTCGATTTAACATACTAGGATCGCAAGGTATGGTACCTGCTAAAGTAGATTCATCACCAGTATACGACACACTGATGTCATTCGTGTCCACTGCAATCCCTCTTAGCAAGTCACCTAACATTTCAATCAACACTTGCGAACGTGTATAACCACCTATTATATTTGCCCCCTTAGCTTCATATTCATCATCAGCACTCTGAACTACGTAATCTTCACCAAGGAACACCCATGTTGTGTAGCATTTTTATGAGTCCCTAAAATGCATGATTTTAGACATTCATTTATCTTTGTTTATCCTCATTTTACTATGTATTTGCCCAGAGTTATTATTGTTCAGAGTTATGCAAGGTTTGTTTGCCTTTTCAGGAAAAACAGGTTAAAACCATGGAGTTAGGTATTATGAGAAGCCAGAGAGGATTTGGAGGACTTAAAGTCCAAATTAGATGCTCAGCCAAGTTCTTGAAGCTTCAGATCATCAATGGACAAGAAAATGATGCTTGACTATGTGGCATGGCCAGCAACACACAAGGGCGACGTAGTTTCCACTGCAGACTCCAAGGTTCAGAATGAGATCAAAATGTTGCAAGGTTCAACTAAGTCCTCGACCAAGTGACTCTCCAGGGTGACCACATCGAGATACTGAGATGGAATTGAGAGTAGAATTACTAAGAATCTCGACAAAGTGTTCAACCAAGAGACATTAAGGGGCGATTATGTCGAGTTCCTAAGATTTCCTAAAGATCGAGATCCTACAAGTTTCGACCATCAGCTTGACCAATAAGACCTTGAGGCACAACATAGTCAAAGACATTGAAGATTCGAATTCCTAATTTCCAACAAGTCTCAACCAGGGCGCACACAAGAATGACATAGGGGCAACTTGGTCAACATGGACAATCTTATATGCCAGATTTGCGGCAAAATTTCCTAACTTGTAAAACAAACTTTGTAAACCCTAGAGCCTATAATTATTCACTGCGAACATGAGCTCTGGGTTCTCTTTGGCCTCCTTCGATTAGTGGCAAACTTAAGATATCATTGAGAGCCACTTTAGAATAGGAGTACAGTAGATTTCAATTCTTATTTCGATTTGTGCATGAAGTGTCTGACAGACTGTGACAATTGGCGGCACTCTTGTACTTCTGTGTATATTACACGATCTTCTTTTGTACTTCCTAGCGTTAGTGACAAACATGATGAATGCAAAGAGATGATCTTTTTACATGCTTTCTCTTTAGTGCTTTCATTTATTGTTTGGATTGTGATGATGTTTAGTGGCAAGATTAGCATCTCTATTGCTTCAGTCAGGTACACGTATTAGGCATAGTCTCCCAAAGAGGTTCTCGTGATCATTTATGATAGAGTATACCCCAATTACCGACGGTGCTCTAGATAGCTGGCGCACCCTTGCTACTCTATGGCATTGAATGGCTCCTTGGATTGTTTATCCGGTTTCCAGTTAGTTTAGTAAGGTAAACTCACTGAACTTAGATTACATAAAACAACATCCAAAACTATATTCATGTCTAAACATTGCTTTGTAGGAGCAGGGTTAATTTAGATTTATTTGCTTTCTTTTTTCACACTTTCTTGTAGATTGTTAGACATCACCCATTGAAAAATACGACGTTTTTACTTCTCTTTTATACAAGGCTACATGAAACTAATTTGGAAGAGGTATCACAACTGCGCTTTAAGTCTCTGTGGATCGACACCTGACTTATCCACTTTTTACTGAACTTGGGATGAGTTAGGTTATATAAATTTTATCTTTGTTAGTTAAGGACCCAAGCCTTGGTGAGCCTACCAAAATTTGGCGCCGTTGATGGGTACTTGACTACGGTTATGAACCAACTTCTAAGTTAGGGTATTATTGCCTTGTTCTTTTAATTTGCTCTGCTTTTATTTTCACTTTCTTTATTGTTTTTATTTTTATTTTTAGTTTTTGTTTACTGTTGTTGAAGTTTGAATCTTTGTGCTTAAAAGTATGCATATTTGGTGTGCATTCTTTGGAACCCAAGATAATTCTCATAGATCATGAGATTTAAAAATCTCGTAGATCCCTTACGTAACTTATCTCTAATCCAAAGAAGGCTGTGTCGTCTGAATCTGAAAGTCGTGGTTGAAAATAACCCATCGGTTCCCAGTAAACAAATCCCAAAGCCCCAAGCTCCTTGCCTACTTGTGGTAGGAGAGCAACCTCTTTGGTCTCATAGGGACTACTTTGTACCTAATGCATACACCTTGTCGTCTTGCATTCGGTTCTCGAATATCCAGGCTGTGCAGTTCGAGATTAAAACTTCAATCATCTCGATGCTGCCCAACTTTAATAAGAACCTTATTGAAAATCCATATCAGCATCTAGATGAGTTCTTGGAGATTTGTTCCACCATCTGTATACAAAATTTTAGTGATGACGCACTTCGTCTTTGGCCTTTTCTGTTCTCTCTAAAAGATAAGGCCAAATATTGGTTGACTTCCTTAGAACCGAATTCGGTGACCATCTGGGCCACCACGCAACATGAATTTTTGAAAAAGTACTTCCCAATTAGGAAGACTAACCAGCTGCGAAGGGCAATCACAAGTCTCATAAAAATGGATAGGGAACTCTTCATTGAGACCTGAGAGCGTTTTAGGGACCTACTTCATAAATGGCCACATCTTCAAGTCCCCAAGCGCAATTAGTTCAAACTTTTTATGAAGGGTTAGCTGAGATAGATAGGTCCATTGTTGATGCTTCATGGGGAGGTACTTTCCTCACAATGCACAAGAATGAGGCCTGACTTCTCTTTGAAAATTTTGCTGAAATCTCTCAATAGCACATGGTTGCCACTCATAGACTACCTAATCCATCAACCTTTAAATCTAAGGGAGTTTAGGAGTTGGCGAGAAGCCAGGACTTAGTCCCTACCTTGCATGCCATATCAAAAAAATTATACCAGCACTTGTCCATAGGACCGCAGACAATGGCATGTGCAGAGGTTTGTGCAATTTGCTCTGACCCCTCCCATACATGTTATAATCGCCCTCCATGCGAATTCCCAACTTGAGTTTGTGCAAGGGGAAGTAAAGGCCACCCACAATTGGTATGATAAGTCGTCCAATGACCCTTATTCAAATACCTATAACCCCGGGTGGAAACAACATCCCAACTTCTCCTAGAGGCCGCAAGCTCTGGGTTTCCAATCCTAAAGACCTCCACAAGTCCCTAGTCCTTTGCCTCCATGCCCATACCAAAAATTCCAAAATCATTCTGATTCAGCCCCCATATCTTCAACCGTTCAGCAATTGCCTCCACCTAAATATGAAACATTTCAAAAGACAATGTTGAGAACCCTTAAGAACATTGAGGCTGATTGCCAAGTGGATTAACAACTCCTTCACTCTCACTCCCAATCCATCGTGAAGTTAGAAGGCACCTTGGGGCAACTAGCTACTACCTTGAGTCGGAGAGACAAGGGCAAGTTGCCA
This sequence comes from Malania oleifera, assembly GCF_029873635.1. Taxonomy (NCBI): domain Eukaryota; kingdom Viridiplantae; phylum Streptophyta; class Magnoliopsida; order Santalales; family Ximeniaceae; genus Malania; species Malania oleifera. Next base: position 17,313,910 of record NC_080422.1, read on the forward strand.
AGTCAGCCCATAGTGAATCGTAAAGGATAATATAGGGAGGAATGTGAATCGGATGATGGTCCCTCATCATAACCTAAGCAAGCCCAGGCAGTAACCACCCTCCAAAGTGATAGGATTATAGATAAACGAGGCAAGGAGCAACCGAGTAAGGGAGAGAATAAGGATGAAAAAAGGGTAGTGCCCAATGATAATTCATGCACCCAATCCTTCTCTAGTTGGGTACACAAATCCTTGATTCCCACACGTGCAACTAGAAGGACCAACCCTCACTTCACCCCCATAGAGCTTTTCATAGCCCCTCAGTTGCATATCCTATAGCCCCTTTTGCACCTTCTATATTCAGGAAAGAGGCCTCAACCGAGTCAATTTGGGACATGTTTAAATGAGTGAGAATTGAAAAGCCTCTCCTAGAAGGCATTAAGCAATCACCTACATTTACAAAGTTTCTTAAGGACTTATCAACGTAGAAGCAAGAGTCAAGGGTGCATATGGATGGTTTAGTCAAGCAAACAGAGCATATGAGCTCCATGATACTAGGGCACCTTGTTCCTAAACTAAAAGACCCCAGTTCCCCCACTATTTCGTGTGTAATTGGCGGTTACACCATTGATAGGGCTCTTCTAGATTTAGGGGCGAGCGTGAACATCCTTTCATACTTAGCCTATCAACAACTTGACCTTGGAAAAATGAAGCCCACTTCGATAATAGTGAGTCTTGATGATTGATCTCTTAAGCAACACCAGGGTGTGGTAGAAAATATGGTGGTAAAGGTGGGAGACTTCCATTATCCTATCAATTTCATCATTTTAGATATGGAGTCTTCCACCAATCCGATCTCTGTCCTTCTAAGACGGACATTTCTAGCCACCGTCAATGCTTGCATTCGATGTAGGATGGGGATTATGGACATTTCATAGGGCCATAGGAGACTCATGCTGAACACATTTACCTGCCCCCAACAACATGCACTTAAAACTATACAAGTTGTGGACGGAGACCTAATTGATATAATTACTACGGAAGAGGCTCCCCCACTTTTATGGAGGGACCCATTGGGTAAGGTACTTCCACTTGAATACTCTGCATGATTGAACTAAGAGACTTCGATGATCACACTTCTACAAGTCCTGATGTGGTAGGGAAGTCCAACATCACCTTCAAACTAGGATAAGTTTGAAGTGAACTTAAATCCGTCTGGCTGAAGATGGTAAACTTAACGCTTCCAAGAGGCAACCTGATAATTTTTCTTTTCTTTTTGAGTCCATAGGTTGGTTAGGGTAGATTAAGTATGAGTTTAGCGTCTTTAGAGTAGAATGTAGGATAAGTTAGGGGTGTGACTAAGAGGGCGATCATTATGTATGTGGGTGACTAGGTCTAGTCCCTGAACTCTACTGAAATCCAAAAATAATAAGAGGGTTGACCATGTCTGTGACTAGCACTAAGTTAGGGTGTGCCTTGGTTAACAACACCGAGAGTCGTTTAAATGCAAGCCTCGACTCTTCATCTCTGACTTCTTCCTTCCCCCTTAGACCTTATTGCCTGCATCCATTTGCACTCACCACAATGTCTTCTTCACCTATCCCAGGGCACAGTTCACCCCTTCTCCAAACTTGTCCCATGCCTCGTCACCAATTCCTCCTATATCTCAGATATGGGAGGAACTATGCCTTTTGCTCCAATAATTTGAGTTCCTCCAATCCTCCATTCCTCAATCCCACACAAAGTTATGGAAGCAAATTGAGGAGGGTGTTCAGAACATCATCGCACTTACTCATCACATCGATTCCAATTCAGTAGCACTGAACCCCCCCCCTAGAACAGCTATGACAATTTTTTTAGGCCATACGAGGGCACCACCCTCATCCCCCATTTCGATGGAGGTTGTTGTTCATGGAATGGAGGAAGCTTTACCTACTCATTCTGATGGGGCTAGCCAGCCTTATTTTGACACTGGGGCAAGCCACCCATTTGAAGCCTCCATGGATTTCAGAGGTCGGGATTTGAATAACCATTTCCAAAGGGCAACTGACCACGAGTAGGATAGAGTCTGGACTGGTCGGTTCAAGTATTTTGGGTGCACCTACACTATGTATTGTGCTTCTGTGACACACTTTTGTTTTGTTTTTCTTTTCCTCTCTATTGTCCCACCATGATTTTTTGGCATTCTTGATGCTTGTAATGACTTTATCTACTTTGTGATGCCATTTTGAAAATTAATGAAAACTTTCAGGGTGCTTTTGGTTACTACATGTCTTTTGTGGTATAGTATATTCTTGTATGCATACTATTTATAGATTCTATAATATGTAGGTACACTATTTGTATTAGTGGCACCATGCATTGTCCTCTCCCATTCCTGGATTCTATCTTTCTTTCTACATTTCAGTGAGGATACTGAGGTTCAATGTTGGGGGTAGGGGGTAGCACATTACAGGGCACATTTCGCATTGCATGACACATTTCATTTCACGCATAAAAAAATGAACAATTTTAAATTTTTTGAAAAATTTCGAGTGAACTCTATCTGTTCAAGCCATGCTAACATATATTTTATACCCTCTACATATACCTATATAACCTAATGTTACAAGCATAGGCTTCTTAGTTACATGATTTTATTATGCTGACTAACAATGCAGTGAATTAGTTGTGTAAAATTCACATAACATGGCCAATATCTTGGTATTACTCCAGACAGTTTGACTAGTGGTTTGTTTGGGTTAATACTATTGTGTAAACTCTTGAATTTACATGGTACTTCATGGGGCTAAAAACACACTTACACGTGATTTGTAGCACTTAGGGCTCTTTGAGAGCACTGAGAGAACATCCGTGGTGATTATGACACCTTGTGAGGTACCATTGAGTCATTTGTTCATTTCTCGAGTTGTTGATGTCAAACTCTGAGGTTATAAAACTCAACCTTCCTTTTTTATTTTTATTTATTTATTTATTTATTTTTTGCGAGATTTCCTTTGCCAACTAGTCTTTATTTTTTTGCATTTGCTAGCCTAGAAGTGACATCAAGTGGGGAGATATAAATCTAGGTCTTGTAATTTACTCAAGACATGAAGATTAAGCCACCCCTTGAGACAGAATTTTTTCTATGGACTCCTATTCAAGCTACATTCCCATTGGAAATATGAAGACAATAAAAGAGTATAATGATTGTCTTAGCTGACCATGCAATGAATGAAATTGAAAAAGGAATAAAAACTTGGGCAAAGAAAATGAAAACAAAAACATACATCTGCTCCAAACAAGTATAAAGAGGTCGAACTAAATGCACGACACCACAATTCTACACGTAAGAAGAATCTTCTGCTAACCAATGCACTTGCTGAATTCATGCTTAGTCCATGAATAATATTATCTAGGGTGGTCTTGATTGAATGTGATGAGTAAGTGAGAAGATGTTAGGGTGAAGGACTCAACACCTCAGTAAAGGCTGGATTCCTTTCCTAAAAGACTAATCCACTCAACATTTCTAGCATTAGTTCTTTGAATATATGAGACATTTGATGATGACACTCTTCCTCAAATATAAGGGTGAACCCATTTTCTTGAGTGAATTTTGAGGGAATAAACCAGTGAGGCTAAGTCAAGACGACCGTTTTATAGGTGTCCCAAAGCACTCTGAGTGAGACAAATCATATACCTTACACATGCCTTGTGAAGTTGCCTATTCATACCTGGATTCACATGCTAATATTAAATCTAAATTATAATCATGGGTTGATTCTCTATGAGTTGTGTTTTGAGATGGCTGTGTATTGTTGAGATTTGCATGATTGAATTGCTACAGAGTGTGTGTATAGTAGAGTCATGTACGAAGGAATCTATATGTAATAAGGTTACATCTCTGCATGTAAAATGGTATGATTGTGCTGCAAGTGTTCTCAACTTTTGTCCATTGAACTGGTGTTTATGGTATCACCCTAGAAACCCTCATAAGATTCGAGCTCGTCCACTAGGATCAACCTAAGGGTTTAAAGCCATGTTGTATACGGTAAATTCAACTATGTTTCCCGCGAAAGAGAATGTAGGTAGGATATAGTAGTTTTCTTAGATTTTGATTTACTAAAGGACTAGCAAAGTGTAAGTTGGGGGTTGTGATGAATCCCTAAAATGCATGATTTTAGACCATTATTTATCTTTGTTTATCCTCATTTTACTATGTATTTACCCAACGTTATTATTGTTCAGAGTTATGCAAGGTTTGTTTGTCTTTTCAGTAAAAACAAGTTAAAACCATGGAGTTAAATATTACGAGAAGCCAAGGAGGATTTAGACGACTCAAAACTCAAATAAGATGCTCAACCAAGCTCTTGAAGCTTCAAATCATCAAGGGATAAGAAGATGATGCTCGACCTTGTGGCGCGACCAGAAACACATAAGGGCAACTTAGTCTTTCACCACAGACTCCAAGGTCAGACTAAGATCAAAATTGTTAACTTTACCATGATCCCAAGAGGGGGAGTGAACATTTTAAAATTTATGCCCCAAGGTGAGTATCCTAACAGCAGTATAATCACAACCCTATTGACAATCTAGTGCAGGTAAAGTAAATCAATTATAATATCTACTAGAAATTAAATCATGCAATTTAATTAACTACACACGCACCACAAAGCAGTAAGGAAAGTGACACATAGAAATGTTAACAAGGTTCGGCCAATTGCCTACGTTTCTGCCTTGGCTAATAAGCACAAGGATTGCCACTATAATTGCTCACTTAAATGGGTGGGGCAGTACCAAAACAAACTAGGTCAATTAGCACAGGGCTGACCTCAACCTTTACAACCAATCCTTACCGGATTGGATTACCGCCCCCTCTGGCTACACCTGAAAACACTTAGTAATTTCACAACAATGAAATTGGTACAGTGATTATGCTTTAATGTAAAGCAGATGTGTATCTAGTTACGTGCAATCACATACACCACCAAATGATATAATGAAGTAAGCTCAATGTGGTTTTAGATGTCTACTCTCAAATATATATTTGCAATCAATGTAATTAGTGCATGAGAGTGCAAACCATATGATCTTTGTATCTCAAAATGTATTCAATCTAAATGCTCAAACAAAGGTATCAGTCAAACTTCATATAATTCAACCAGTATGTTTTCTCAATGTATAATGCTTAAGTAATGTATGAGTTTGGTTTGCAAAAAGGATTTAATCTTTGTATTCAACAAATGATATAACTCAATGAATATTGCAATAAATATTTTTATCACATAAACAAATATCTCTTCAAAGATTTGTCAAGATGAAACACACTAGATATTTGAAAGTGATTTGAAAAGATTTTGTAACCAAAATCAAATACGAGCTTCTCAAGATGTTGTAATGAATATGCAATACTCAAAAGATCAAATGAAGTCTTCTTAGAAAAAGACTTATTAATAAAGTCCTCTAAGAATACTTGAGGATTTGATCTCAAATAAAATCGTATCAATCAAGTACAACACTTAGGAAAGCAAACCTATAGAACAATCAACACTCAAATCAAACTTACAAAGGATTTTGGCAGTATGGCAAGGTAAGAATGAGTGCATGAAGCTTAAAAATTAGTAATATGAATTTTGGAATTGAGCGAGAATTCACTAATCGGGTTTGCTAATCTTGTTACTAATCATTTCAAATGAAGGGGTATATATAGACTTCCCCTTGATTATAACTGTTAAAGACACAAATCGAATAATTATAAAAGTTTTAATATTGTTTAATTAAATTAACCCCGTTTAAAAATATTAACTGCGGTAAAAAAAATAGGGCAACCCGAGAGCACCGGTCGACCGAGGCAAGTTCAGTTGACTGAAGTGCTTGAGGTTTTGTCAACTGGGCATTGAATGAACTATAAGTTCGGTCGACTGGACTTGTAAGTCCAGGGGCGATTTTTTTGTCTTTGCGTGGTTTGGTTGACCGGGGACATTTTGAACTACCTCGGTCTGTTGACCAAACCATTGAGTTCCCATATGTGGGAACTCGGTTGACCAGGGCGTTGATATGTATTTTATGCTTGGTCTACCAAATGGTCCATTATGTTGACTTCAAGGGAGTTCGGTCGATCAGATTCAAATGACCAAAGTTAGTTCAGTCGACCAGGCTATGGTCAACCTATTGACTTGGTCTTGGTTTGGTCGATCGGGGGCATTTTGTGCATGGGAGTTTGGTCGACCAAACATGTAATTTTCATACATTTAAGTTCTTTTCAATTTTTGCAAACACCCTAATCAAATAACCAAATATATAAATGCATGAGTGAGTGTCATAAGGTCATTTCTAGGTCTTTTTTAGTTTTGAGCTTGCTCGTCACATCATGCAGGTGATGCATGCAATTATTACAAGTCAAGCCCTATTTACTATTACAGACCCTTTTAAAAATAATGAAATAAAATACAACAAATATTGGGTCTTCAACTTCAATCTCTCTTTGTGCTATCATTATGATTTGCCAATTAGAATACCTGCACATAACCTCAAATGTGTATTAAATATAACATATATTTGTCATTATCAAAACCGGGCGTGACCAATAAAGTCAATATTCTCCCCCTTTTTGATGATGACAAATACATCAAGTAAAAATATGAGTTTAGCCTTAGAAGGCTCCCCTTATCAATATGCATTAAAGAAAACATAATTTTTAATCCAATCAATTTTGCCCTCTTCATCTCCCCCTTTTGGGAACAGCAAAAAGGGCCATAAAATAGCAGTGCTAGACAATGGGAAACATCATTGTTATACATTATAAGTTTTGGAAAGTTTTTGAAAAAATTCGGCAGAGTGCTGTTTGAAAATAGGACTTTCCAAAACAAATCATGTATAAACAATGACCTATTTGAGTTTATAAATCTTAGAAATTTATCCACAACTACTCAAACAGTTCTAGTATGATTAAAGCAATAAAATATGAAGTCCATCATTATCATGCTATAGATGTGAAAAGTATGCATTACAAACAGCAAGCAATATTCACAAAGTCTAAGCCAAAAAGAAACACCAATAGTAATATTAATTGCTAAGACCTGTAAATTTTACTTAAAAGCTCCCCCTAAATTTATGCACACTATGAAATATCTAAGAAGTTTCTCTACTGTGCATTAGACCTAACTTACGCCTAATTTTTATGAACCTGTCTTCGAGAAGTGGTTTAGTAAATATGTTCGCCCACTACTCATTGGTACATACAAACTCAAGTGCAGCATCCCCTTTCTACACATAATCACAAAGGAAGTGATGTCTAATCTCAATGTGTTTAGTTTGTGAACGTGAGATAGGATTTTTAGAGATGTTGATTGCACTAGTATTATCACATTTAATCTGTGTTGTATCATAGTGCAATCCAAAATCCATAAGTTGTTGTTTCATATAAAGAGTTCGAGCACAACAATTTTCAGCCGCAATATATTCCGCTTTGGCTGTGGATAAGGCAATTGAGTTCTATTTCTTAGAGAACCAAGAAACAAGAGATTGTCCTAAATAGTGACAAGTGTCATTGGTATTTTTTCTATCAACCTTACTACCAGCAAAGTCAGCATCCGTATAACTTACAATATCAAAGGTATTATGCTTAGGGTACCATAAGCCTAACTCTATAGTCCCAACTAGATACCTAAGGATTTGTTTAATTGCCTTTAGATGGGATTCCTTAGGAGCAGCTTGAAACCTAGCACATATACACACACTAAACATAATATCATGCTTACTAGTAGTGAGGTATAGGAGACACCCAATCATGCCACGATACAATTTTCACATCAACAGGTATTCCTTGCTCATTTTATCAAACTTAATGGAAAAGTTTATAGGCGTACCAAAAATTTTACAATCTTCCATATTAAATTTCTTTAGCAAGTCCCTGATATATTTAGATTGGCATATGAAAGTTCCACATTGAGCTTGCTCAATTTGTAACCCTAAAAGAAGCTAAATTCACCCATCATGCTCATTTCAAATTCACTTTGCATCCACTTGGCAAACTCATTACACAACTCATCATTAGTTGCTCCAAAAATGATATCGTCCAGATAAATTTGAACAAGGAGCATATCATCATTTTGGGTTTTGATGAAGAGTGTAGTGTCAATTTTGCCACGGGTAAACTCATTTTCTAGTAGAAAACTACTAAGCCTCTCATACCAAGCTCTAGGAGCTTGCTTCAATCCATACAAGGCCTTAGACAACCGGTAAACATGGTCCAGATATTTATAATTTTCAAAACCGGGTGGTTGTTCTACATATACTTCTTCATTAATATAGCCATTTAGAAAAGCGCTTTTTACATCCATTTGAAATAATTTAAAATTTTTAAAAGCAGCATAAGCAAGTAGCATACGAATGACTTGTAACCTAGCAACGGGAGCATATGTTTCATCAATGTCAATTCCCTCTTGCTGATTATAACCTTGGGTAACTAGTTTAGCCTTATTCCTAGTTACTACCCTATTCTCATCATTTTTATTTCTATATACCTATTTAGTTCCAATAATCGTATAATCACTAGGCCTAGGAACTAGAGTCCACACTCTGCTTCTTTCAAATTGATTAAGTTCTTCTTGTATGGACATCACCCAAGACTCATCTTCTATGACATTTTAATATTTTTAGGTTCATCTTGGGATAAGAAAGCAGAATGACTCACTAGGCTTCTCAAGGAGGATCTTGTGGCTACACTATGGGATGGTTCACCTATGATTTGATCTATAGGATGGTTTCTAATGAATTTCCACTCTAGGCAACTCTTGAATTTTGTTTTCATTATCTTCAGATGATTTTTCATTTTCTTCTGAATTTTTCACTTGCGTTGTTTTTAATAGATAATTTATCTAAGCATTTTAAAATACCAATATCATCTTCATCATCTTTCTTAGAAATTGGATTAGATTCATCAAACACAACATAAATAGATTCAATGACAGTCAATGTTCTTTTATTAAAAGCCTTTTATGCTTTACTATTAAGTGCATAACCTAGAAACTTTACGAGGTCGTTTCTAACCCTTTCGTCTTAATTTTCACCATTCAGATTCTTCTTTTGAGTTTCCCCCCTTTGTGTTAATTTCTTGCACAGCCATATCACTGCCGCAGCAGTGGAGTCATTGGCGTCTGCGCATTCAACTAGACAAAGCCAATCGAGTGGCGATTTCTTGTCCGATCAATGCGAAATTTTACGAGGTCGTTTTTAACCGTTTCTTCTTAATTGTCACCATTCAGATTCTTTTTTGAGTTTTCCCCCTTCATGTTAATTTCTTGCACAGCCGTATCACCGCCGTAGCAGTGGAGTCATCGGCGTCAATGCATTCAACTGGAAGAAGCCAATCGAGCGGCGATTTCTTATCCGATCAATGTGAAACTTTAAGAGGTTGTTTCTAACCCTTTCTTCTTAATTGTCACCTTTCAGATTCTTCTTTTGAGTTTTTCCCCTTTGTGTTAATTTCTTGCATAGCCGTATCACCGCCGCAACAGTGGAGTCATCGGCATCTGTGCATTCAACTGGATGAAGCCAATCGAGCGGCGATTTTGTTTTCGATCAATGCAAAAATTTACCAGGTCGTTTTTGACCCTTTGGTCTTAATTTTCACCATTCAAATTATTATTTTTAGTTTTACAACTTTATTTTAATTTATTGTACAGCTGTCTCAGCACTGCAACAGTGGAATCGTCGGCGTCTGCACATTCAACTAGATGAAGCCAATCGAGCGGCGATTTCTTATCTGATCGATCTGAAACCTTACTCGGTTGTTCCTGACTCTCCCTTGTTAATATTTACTGGTTGAATTAATTTCTTTGAGCTTTGTAATTTTATCTTCATCTCTTGGACAACTTGTTCACACACCCACAACACACTGCCTACACGTACACTGCACACGCTAAATATAGGCTGTATATTATTATATTTATTATAATATTGTCAAGTTCTTATATTTCTATTATATTGTATTATTCATAAGATCTTTTAAGGTGTATATGTTAGTAAGTTAATTGCTTTTTAGTCATAGTATCACTTATATATCTATCTTGAGTTTTGGGTTTTTATTATTGTGGTATTTATCGTAGACATTAACTAGCCTATTCTCTTTGTGGTAGGATTTTAATAATTTTCTTATTTCAATATATTTGTTGTAGATGTTAATTGATTTATTGTTATTCTCGTTATTTGTTTTATTATTTATTGTTAAAATTTTGTCTGTTCGTTTTTCCCGTATTGTCATGTATTTATAATATGTGTTGATTATTTTGCATTTAGGGTTTTTGTCATAATTAAGGTTTACATGTGGGGTTATTATTATTTTGTATATTTAGTGTTTATATCATATGTACATTAATTTTTGATTTGATTTATTTCCATAATTTCCCATTTGATGGTCATATTGGATATTTACATATTAGTATTAGTTTTAAATTGTTTCCATAGTTTCACAGCTTGCTTACCTTTTGTATAATTACCTGCTAGTTTTAGGGTTACTTGATTTAATTTGATGAGTAGATTGTTTCCTTAGTTTTGGCAATTTTGTTTATATATGTATTGATTGTGTGTTCCCATTAGGTAAGTTGCTATTATAATATATAGAATATTATGGTATTACTATTATACTTACATTAGGTATTATCTATTAAGATATATATTTTTTAATTTCTAATATACATGGTATTACCTTTTATGATGTCTTTAGTATCTTGATACATATATTATCTTATGATAATTTGTTACTTATTATCCTATTATTATATATTAAAACCTCCCATACTAGTATTTTCCTATAAAAAATTTAATACAATTTCAAAATTTGGGATTGTATTTTCTTAAAAAAAATTTTAATTTTTTAATTCCTATGATTTTAATGCTAGGGTATGAGCCTTTGGGTTTTTATGTACCTTTAGTTCTGAGGGAATATGTAAATATTTAGATTTTACATATATTTTTGTATTATTTATTTACTTATTTATTTATTCACTTTACACGTGTTTTAATAAATTTACTATAGGAGTAATTTTAAAGACTTTTTAGATTAACTTAGGGATAATTCTAAATTAATTAGGTACTGTTCGTAAGAACGGGAGCGTAGGGGGTGCTCGTACCTTCTCCTCGCGTAACCGAACTCCCGACCCCAGCTCTGGTAACGTAGACCCATTCTACTCCTAACGGGGTAGTAATCATATGTTCTAACCACACTAAAGGTTAGTGGCGACTCCGATATTCTTGTTTTTCCCGAAAATATAAAAATTGGTTTTTATTTCGCTACCCAGGGCACCCGCGTGCCGGGACGTCGCGACACTACCCATTTCTTGTAGTGACCTATTCTTTCTTTCTACCACATCATTTTGTTGAGGTGTCCTAGGTGTAAAAAGTTATGTGATATACCCTCCAATTCACAATAATTTTCTATGCCCTCATTTTTATATTCCGTGCCTGTATCACTTCTTATATGAGTTATCTTATATCCCTTTTCATTTTGAATTCTCCTATAAAGTTTGGTAAACTATTCACATGATTCATTTTCATGTGCAAGAAATAACACCCATATGAACCTAGAGAAGTCATCTACAATAACAAAAGCATATGATTTACCACCTAGACTTTGCATAGAATTAGGACCAAACAAATCCAAATGAAGCATTTCAAGTGGTCTAGTGGTAGATATGAATTTCTTTTTCTTAAAACTAGATTTTGTTTGCTTACCCATTTGACATGCATCAAAAATTTTATATTTTACAAATGAAATTTTAGGCAAGCCTTTTACTAATTCTTTTCTAATAAGTATAGACAACAAGTCCATGCTAGCATGTTCTAAGTGCCTATGCCATAACCAACTATCTTCATTTAGAGCAAAAAAGCAAGTTACTTGTTGTGAAGTTAAGTTCTCAAGAGAAGTAGTATAAACATTTTCATGGTAATCAGCAGTAAAAAGAACTTTGTGATCTGATTTATTTTTTACTATGCATTTATCATTTTCAAAAGATAACTTATATCCTTTACCACAAAATTGACTTATGCTTAGTAAATTATGCATCAGCCATCAACCAATAAAACATTATCAATAGTAAGAGAAGAATCCTTACCAACCTTACCTACTCCGATGATGCGTCCTTTTGCAATGTCGCCAAATGTCACATATCCTCCATCCTTGGGAATGATTGATGCAAATTTACCCTTGTCGCCGGTCATGTGCCGTGAGCACCCGCTATCCAGCTACCACCTGTCCTTGGAGGAGGACGATCTTAGGCATACCTGCAAGATAAACTAAGTAACTGATGCTGGTCCCCAAATTTTGTTGGGTCAGTAGCTGGATCACCCTTAACTACCCATACTTTCCTAATTTTAGCGTGCCTATTCCTAAGTGGACAATCAAATTGAATATGGCAAATTTGTTTACATTTAAAATATTTTATTCTACACCTAGGATCTTTAGGAGGGACATGAGATTTTGACTCACGTGTGAAGTGTCCTAAGTAAAGATTAGGTCATCTAACATTTTCAAGACCATTAAAACCAAGACCCTCTTTACTTAAGGAATTCCTTTGGGCACCAAGTATTTTTTTCAAAATTGTGTTTTCCCTCAATGAATTTAAAAATAATTTTGGAGCTATCCTCCAATTTTCTCTCAAGTTTAGCAATAGTCACATATTTTCTTTTAAAATGGAAGCATGAGATGTTTTTGCAATACCAAACAATTTTGACCAATTTTTACATTTCTTTTTCAAATCATCATTTTCTTTGGTCATTTTGCTCAATAGTTTAGACACATGAATATATTCAAATTGTAATTCTCTAAACGTAGGCATGCAATCAGAATCACAATCATCATATTAATAATATGAAGAAAATGAACAGGAAGATGATACCTCATCATCGTATGCCATCAAGCATCGGTTAGCGACCTCTGAGTCGTTGTGGTTTGATTTTGAGTGACTGCTGCTTAATTTGTCCTATGACGTGCCTGCCTTCATGACTTTCTTCTTTTTCTTAGCCTCCTTTTTTCAGTAGTGGGCAGTCCAACTTGATTGTCCAACTTTGTTGCAATAGTAACACGTGGAAGCATTTGATTTTTCTTTTCTTTTGCTAGACTCTCCCTTCTCGGATGTAGATTCCCTATATTTTTTTGTATGGCTTTCTATTCTTCCTGAAGAATGTGCTAACTTTTCTGGTTAGCATTGCCATATCATCGTCAGTGTCAGGTTTGCTGCATTTACTAGATGAGTTAGTGGAAGTTTTCAATGTAGTCACTTTCTTTGCCTTATTGTGTTTATTGAGTCTTTAATTTATGGCTAACTCATAAGTGATCAGGGAACCTATCAATTCATCTAGAGTTATGGTCTTAAGGTCTCTACTCTCAGCAATTGTCGTAGCCTTGGCTTCCCAAATAGGAGGTAAACCTCTAAGGATCTTCCTAATCATCTCATATGTGGGATAGGTATTTCCTAATGCATGCAGTGAGTTTATGATGTGTGTGAATGTAGTGTACATGCTTTGAATTGACTCACCTACATTCATCCTAAAGGCCTCATACTCACTAGTCAACATATCTATCCTACTATCTTTCACATCCCTAGTACCCTCATATGTAACTTCTAATTTATCCCAGATTTCTTTTGCAGTAGAACATGCCATAATTTTGTTAAATTCATTTACATCAAGACTACAATACAAAATGTTCATAGCAGTGGCATTTAAACTAATAGCTTTTATGTCATCATCATCATCATCATATTTATCTTCAGTTTTAGGAACTCTAGTTGCACCCTCAGTTTTCATAGGGATATAATTTCCCTTGGAGGCGATCCTCCACACCTTCCAATTAGTATTTTAGAGGTAAATGTGCATCCTCTGTTTCCAGAAAGTATAATTAACACTACCGAAAATAGGAGGTCATGTGGAAGATGGTCTCCTAGGGAAAAGGGTCATGGAGCTATGATCCATATATGATCTTTTGCAAAATAACTACTAATCTATGCTACGTGGCTCTGATACCAATTGTTAGCTTTACCATGATCCCAAGAGGGGGGCGGGAGTGAATTGGTACTTTTTAAAATTTATGCTCTAGGTGAGTATCCTAATAGCAGTATATTCACAACCCTATGGACAATCCAGTGCAGGTAAAGTAAATCAATTATAATGTTAGCTTTACCGTGATTCCAAGAGGGGGGGGGGGGTGAATTGGTATTTTTAAAATTCTATCCCCAAGGTGTTCCTCCTAACAGTAGTATGTTCACAAACCTATAGTCAATCTAGTGCAAGTAATATCAGAAGTTAATTAAAGCTGTTTAATCAATTACACATGCACCAGAAAGTAGTAATGAATACGGTAACACACAGATATGTTATCGAAGTTCGGCCAACTACCTACGTCCCCGCCTTGGCTAACCAGCACAAGGATTATCACAATAACTTGCTCACTTAAACGGGTGGAGCGACACCTATACAAACCAGGTCAAATTAACACAGGGTTGACCTCAACCTTTACATCAATCCTTACCGGACTGGATTACTGCCCCCTCAGGCCATGCCTGGAATCTCTCAGATATACAATCAAAAGGTACAATATTGGGTGCTTTCATGTAAAGTAAATTTGTACCACAAATGCGCATAATCACAAACACCACAGATGATTTAAAATGTAAGCTCAGTGTGGTCTAGATAATTCAACTCTCAAAAGGTATTTTCTATCAGTGTAATACGTACGTGAGAGTGTCAACAAGTAATCTTTGTATTTTAATGTGTTCTCAATCAAGATGCTCAAACAAAGATATTATGCAAGTTTCAAATATTTCAACTAATGTATGTGTTTGGTTTGCAAAACTAAGCAATCTTTGTATTCAGCAAATAATATAAACTTGAATAGATATTGCTACAAAGATTTATATATCAAACACAAATATCTTTTCACAATAATGTCAATATGAATACCACAAGATATTTGAGTAAGTTTGAAAATATTTTTGTAAGCCAAAAACAAATATAGACTTCTTAAGTTATGGCAATGAGAATGCAACACTCAGAAGTTTAACAAGTCTTCTTAGGATAGGCATATTAGAAAAGCCTCCTAAGAATACTTAGGTTATGCTCTCGTAAGAAAAATCGATTCAAAGCACTTCAAACAATGAGAGCAAACCTCTAAACAACAACACTCAATACACTTACAAATGATATAGAGAGATGAAGAAGGTAAGTTTGAGTGGATTTTTGCTAGAGTATGAGAAGTAGGATGTATTTTGCTTGAGAGAGAATTTTTGAATATTTTTACTAATAAATCTTAATTCTCCAAAATGAAAGGGTATATATAGACATACCCGAATTTTTTACCGTTAGGGACCTATTAGGGATTATTAGAAAAGTTTAATGATGTTTAAAACATTTTAACCCTGTTTAAAAATTTTAATTGCGGTAAAAAATTAGGTGCAACCCGAGAGGTCCGGTCAACCAGATTAGTTTCGGTGGACCAGGACTCATATGATTCGGTCGACCAGGGGAATTTTGAACTAAGTGGTCGGTCGATCAAAAGGCCTTTTCCAAAGGCGATTTTTCATTTCTCTGAGGTTTGGTTGACCATGCCATTTTGAACTGGCTGGTTCGGTTGACCAGACCGCTAAGATTTTTCCCAAGGACCCTTGGTCGACCAGGTAGTTGGAGTTCATTTTTGTCTCGGTTGACCAAATGGTCAAATATTTGACCCTAGGGGGTTTCGGTCGACCAGGAGTTTTTGAACTACCTGGTTCGGTCGATCAGGACCTTGGTCAAATGTTGACCCAGCGAGGTTTCAGTCGACCGGGGCTTTTTGAACTGCAATGGTTCGGTCGACTAGGACCTTGGTCAACTGTTGACTTAGGTCCAATTCGGTTGACCAGGCCAAAATGAACTGTGTTGGCCGGTCGACCGAAAGTGCACCAAGTGTGCATTTCGGTCCCGTCTTGAAGCATATAAGCCCTATTCAAGTGCCTAACAAGTATATGTGAAAATGTGTGTGTCCTAGGGTCACTTGAGGTCCAATTTTGAAAACACCGAAATAATCTGATGTCGGTCAACCGAAGGTCGACCAAAGGGAAAACCCTAAGGTCATTTTTGCATTATGATTGGTGAGCTCACAAAATAAACCATGCATGTGTTGTGTGTGCTTGTAACAAACAAAATGTACTAATTACTATTACAGACCAAATAGATATAAAATGCATTACAAAAAGAGATTTGGTTTTCTACTTCACTTTCTCTTTATGTCGTCAATGTATCTACAAATGTAAACCTGCACAAGAACTAGATATTCATTAAATACAGGAGTATTTGTCATTATCAAAACCGGGCGTGACTTATAAGGTCAACATATAATATCTACCGAAAATTAAATCATGCAATTTAATTAACTACATAAGCATTAGAAAGCAGTAAGGAAAGTGACACACATAAATGTTATCGAGGTTCAGCCAACTGCCAACGTCCCCGTCTTGGCATACAAGCACAAGGATTACCACTATAATTGCTCTCTTAAATGGGTGGAGTGACACTTAAACAAACCAGGTCAATTAGCACAGGGCTAACCTCAACCTTTACAACCAATCCTTATCGAGTTGGATTACCGCCCCCTTCGGCCACGTCTGGAAACACTCAGTAATTTCACAACAATGAAATTGGTATAGTGATTATGATTTCTTGTAAAGCAGATGTGTACCCAGTTACGTGCAATCACATACACCACCAAATAATATAATGAAATAAGCTCAATGTGGTTTTAGATGTCTACTCTCAAATATATATTTGCAATCGATGTAATCAATGCGTGAGAGTGGAAACCATATAATCTTTGTATCACAAAATTTATTCAATATAAATGCTCAAACAAAGATATTAGTCAAACTTTATATAATTCAACCAGCAAGTTTTCTCAATGTATAAAGCTCAAGTAATATATGAGTTTGGTTTGCAAAAAGGATTTAATCTTTGTATTCAACAAATGATATAACTCAATGAATATTGCAACAAAGATTTTTATCACATAAACAAATATCTCTTCAAAGATTTGTCACGATGAAACACACTAGATATTTGAAAGTGATTTGAAAAGATTTTGCAACCAAAATCAAATACGAGCTTCTCAAGATGTTGCAATGAATATGCAATACTTGGAAGATCAAACGAAGTCTTCTTAGGAAAGACTTATTAATAAAGTCCACTAAAAACACTTGAGGATATGCTCTTAAATAAAATCATATCAATCAAGCACAACACTTAGGAGAGCAAATTTATAGAACAATCAACACTCAAATCAAACTTACAAAGGATTTTGGTAATATGGCAAAGTAAAAATGAGTGTATGGAGCTTAGAAATGAGTAATATGAATTTTGGAATTAAGAGAGAATTCACTAATCAAGTTTGCTAATCTTGTTACTAATCGTTCCAAATGAAGGGGTGTATATAGACTTCCCCCTGATCATAACCGTTAAGGAAACAAATGGAATGATTATAAAAGTTTTAATATTATTTAATTAAATTAACCCCGTTTAAAAATATTAACTGCGGTAAAAAATATGGAGGAACTCGAGAGCACCGGTCAACTGAGGCAAGTTCGGTTGATGGAAGTGCTTGAGGTTCGGTCGATTGGGCATTAAATGAACTATAAGTTCGGTCGACCAGACTTATAAGTCCAAGGGAGATTTTTCCGTTTCTGGGTGGTTCGGTCGACCGGGTACATTTTGAACTACCTCGGTCAGTCGACCAGACCGTTGTGGGAACTCGATCGACGAGGGCATTGATATGTATTTTATGCTCTGTTGACCAAATGGTCAATTATGTTGACTCAAGGAAGTTCGGTCGACCGGGTTCAAATGAACTAAGTAAGTTCGGTCGATCGGGTTGTGGTCAACTCGTTGACCCGGTCCTGGTTTTGTCGACCGGGGGCATTTTGTACATGGGATTTCAGTCGACGAAACATGTAATTTTCATACATTTCAGTTATTTTCAATTTGTGCAAACACCCTAATCAAATAACCAAACATATAAATGCATGAGTGAGTGTCCTAGGGTCATTTTTAGGTCCTTTTTAGTTTTGACCTTACTCATCACATCGTGCAGGTGATGCATGCAATTACTATAAGCCAAGCCCTATGTACTATGACAGACCCTTTAAATAATAATGAAATAAAATACAAAAAATATTTGGTCTTCAACTTCAATCTCTCTTTGTGCTATCATTGTGATCTGCCAATTAGAATACCTGTACATAACCTCAAACGTGCACTAAATACAACAAATATTTGTCATTATCAATATCGGGCGTGACCAATAAGGTCAACAAAAATGCTATAAGGTTTGACCAAGTCCTTGACCAAGTGACTCTCCAGGGTGACCACATCGAGATACTGAGATGGAACTAAGAGCGGAATTACCAAGAACCTCGACAAAGAGACCTTAAGGGGTGACTATGTCGAGTTCCTGAGATTTCTTAAAGATCAAGATCCTACAAGTCTTGACCATCAACTTGACTAGTAAGACCTTGAGGTGCAACACCATCAAAGACATTGAAGATTTGAATTCCTAATTTCCTGTGAGCCTCGACTAGGGTGCGCACAAGAATGATATAAGGGCAACTTGGTTGACACAGTGATGATCTTTTGCGTGAGATTTGCTGCAAACTTTCCTAACTTGTAAAACAAACTTTGTAAACCATAGAGCCTATAAGTATTCTCTACAAACATGAGCTCTATGTTCCTATTTAGCCTCTCTTAGGTTAGTGACAGACTTAAAATGTCATTGAGAGCCACTTTAAATTAGGATTAGAGTAGATTTCAATTCCTGTTTCGGTTTGTGCATGAAGTGTTCGACGGCCTGTGACAATCAGAGGCATTCTTGTGCTTCCGTGTATATTACACGATCTTTTTTTGTACTTCCTGACGTTAGTGATAGACATGATGAATGCAAAGAATGATCTTTTTACATGCTTTCTCTTTACTACTTTCATTTATTATTTGGATTGTTATGATATTTAGTGACAAGATTAGCACCTCTATTGCTTCAATTAGGTACATGTATTAGGTTACAATCTCCCATATAGGTTTTCGTGATCGTTTGTGATAGAGTATACTCCGGTTCTCGACCATGCTCCGAATGGCTGGTGCACCCTTGCTACTCTATGCCATCGAATGACTCCTTGGATTGTTTGTCTGGGTTCTGGTTAGTTTAGTACAATAAACTCACTGAACTTAGATTATGCAAAACAACATCCTAAACTATATTCATGTCTAAACACTGCTTTGTAGGAGTAGGGTTAACATAGATTTATTTACTTTCTTTTCCACACTTTCTAATAGATTGTTAGACTTTACCCATTGAAAAATACCACCATTTTACTTCTCTTTTATACAAGACTATAGTAAACTAATTTGGAAGAGGTCTCATAACTGTGCTTTAAGTCTCCGTGGATCGACACCCGACTTACCCACTTTCTACTCAACATGGGATTAGTTAGATTATATAAATTTTATCTTTGGTAGTTAAGGACCCAAGCCTTAGCAAACCTGCCACTTTTCTCCATTTGAAAGTTTAATAGATGCTTATGAACCACATCAATGTATTTGAATGTTAAGTTTTGGTGTTTCTTGCAAGGAAACCTTATTCTACTAGCTTTATCTGCACAAGGGTGCACGAACTCTATGAAATCAAATATCCCTTCCATGTATTCATCCAAAAACCTATCCCGAGCCTTCATCCAACTCTTGTCCATGTTTATTAATTACCCTATAACATGTTCATGGGAATGGTGTTGATTACATTCTCGTAAGTGTATGAAGCATGCATTGTGAATCATAAAATCAACCACCTTCCGTCTAAAGGGTACAAATCCTATCCCATTCGGGCATGTTGCATTTACATTACAGTCAATCACTCAAAATCCTTTATCATAGTCATTCTAAATTTTTGAAGCATCTCCACGTGGCTCTCCAAGTATTCAAGATGAGGGAAGTGAACATGTTCCTAGTTTTCCATCACTAACAATTTATCATGACACCCCACTATGCACTGAGAGAACACAAGTAGAGAAGCGCTTGAAATATATAAGGACAATGAACAAAGTGTGAACAATGACGACAATGTAAATACAACTTCCTAAATTGTCCACATTGGAAAATTCAATAATGGTTGAAATACAAACATCACTAATCATAAATGAAACAAACAATTAGCATGTTCAATTAATTATTAGTCTACATAGTATAACTAATAATCAATTTAATTTCAACAATTGGTTTGTCTAACATGTACTATAAAGCATGAATGTATAGTAACCATTTTTGAACGTGTCTAAGCTTCAATGAACACATGAAATGATAGTTATTAATTTGGTTAAATCTAATTCATATGCCATTGAACACTTGGCCTTAGTATGTGTGCATGGTTTTAGTTTATACAATGGATGAATTCCATTAAAGGGTTCAATGTTCTGAATTCAACATAGGACCGCTTAATCAGCATGCGACAATCTAGTGTCAACTAATCAGCATGCATTTCTCAATTTCTTCAATTAACCAGAATGAAACATCATAGTCAACTAAGCAGCATGCATTTCACAATTTCTACATCAAGCATACAGATGCTTTGAACTCAACTGGCAAGCAATATCCTAGTGATGTGGGAAATTTATACAAAACATAAGGATGAAATTTAATTATTAATTTATTCACTCATCCTTTCAAAAAATATACAAGACATTATAATCATTTAAGCACACATTTCAAGGACTGTAGTCATGTATGGGATTTGTAACAAAATTTTGACAGCATATCATCTGCAAATAGAACATTTCCCAAACCCACAAATCACAAAAACAATAAAACTATGATTCATTTGAATCCCTATGATAGTTAAATTTAGGCCATATCACTAAGGATGGAGCTCAACTCCCCTATGTGTTCTCACGCATTCAATCCAAACATGCAACAACCTAAGCAACTACCAACATGCAGTTCCCAAGATTCTGCATTAGTCATGTAGATGACATTCAGTTCAAGCATGTAATTCTATATAGCTCAATAATAGTTTATATCAAAATATAAACTATCCATCAAATAAATTCAAGCATTCAGTACATTATGGATAGTAAGTGTAGTGCTGATCACACAAAAGCATATAATCATAAATAAGATGAGATTGTGAGCGCATTTAATTTATAGAACTATGAAATTACAAGGGAGTTACTCCCAAGAAAATAGTAGTTGGCTTGTAGAATTACTTGATCTTGTGATGTTGTGGAGGCAATGACAAGAATTTGGATGTACTAAACTAATACAAATTCCCTAACAAAAGGTTATTTGATTGTGCTGTTGAGGACCTGAGGGGGAAAATGTGATGTTAATTTATTTTAGATGAATCCATCATTTAGTAATTGTTTTCTTCCTTATAGAAAACATATGAAACATAAAAGGGTGGAGGGGGGGATCACATGTGTTAAAAGTTAAGTTTTTATTATTAATAATAAGCTTTTCATAAAAATTCTCAATGCACAATTCATCATTTCATTGAATGTTGCATCATTAAGTATTATCCTACCTCTATTGTGTTAAGTTTCATCTGCAAGTTTGAGTAGGGATGAAGATTCAGTTACTATGGTCAATTAGGTAAATTAAATAGATTAACCCAAAATTCTTATTAAAGAATCTTGTTAACTGAACTGAACCAAAATTCCATATTAATTTAAACCAAAACCAACTGAATTGAGTTTTGGTTAAATCGATTAACCTATTTAATATTTTAATATACATACATACATACATATATATATATATATATATATATATATATATAATTTTTTATTAGTAGAGGAAACTATGTTAAAGAGGCAGGGTGGTTAAATGCAATTACGGAATCAAGCAACGTGAAGGGCGTCACACAAATAAAAGATTACATCAAAATCATAAATAATAGTCCCACTATGCCTACTATTGACCATAGTAAAATAGTGTTTTCTATTGATTAGGATTGATGAGGATGAATTTTTGAACACTTGCCTATTCCTATCTTTCCAAACACACACTCACACACCTATGCAGACACATCAACACACACTCAGACCCACACACACTCACACTCACACACCCATGCAAACACACCCACACACATTGCGGCCCACACACGCACTCACACACCCATACAAACACCCCACACACTCAGACCCACACACATACTCACGCACCCATGTAGACACACACACACACACATGGACACATGCACGCACCACGTACGCACACACACAGACACGATCAACCCACACATTGCATAAGAAGAATAAGATGAACCTAGCTGAGCTTTAGAGTTCGTGGAACGAGGACTAGGGTAGCTCAGGTGAGCGGCGGTGGTGGGCTAAGGACCAGCTCAAGAGAGTAGTGGTGGCAGGAGGAGCTTTGACGAGTGACGGAGGCAGGATTCCGTTTGGCAAGGAACAGAGGGTGGGAAAGGATAAAGGAAAGAAAGGGAAAAAAGAGAAGGGAGATCGACCATTGCGCGAGGGAGGTTCGGGAAAATTGGGAATTTAATCATAGAATCAGTGACAAATTTTAAATTGTCACTAAAACTCTCAAAACTGTCTCTAAAAGTATGCTATTAGTGAAGGTTTAAGAACCGTCACTAATAGTCTGCCATTTAAAATTGAAATTTAAAATATTGTACCAATTAGGGGGGAGCATAATTTGGGGAAACCCAAATTTAGTGAATTAAGTGACCAATTTCGGCTATCAATTCAGTTTGGTCAATAAATAGGGTCGATTCGATTGAGTTACAATTTTACTAATTTTTTGTTCATCGGTTATCAATTTGATTAATATAAATTTTAATTCAGTTAACTGAATTAATGAAATTAATAATTAATTGCAAATTTAAATATAAATTAAAGCTACTCTGAAGTGTTTTGATAACCATATTAGTCATTAATTTATATTTTATTATTTTTTTAAAAAAAATTAACATGCATTAGATGAATGATTAGTGATGGTTCTAAAAACCGTCACTGATATAAAGACTATCAGTGACAGTCTTTCTTCTTGGACAATATATATCGGCAACAGTTCCTATCTGTGCACTGCAATGACGATGGTCTCATACTGGCCCATATGAATTGTAATCATCTTCATGAGCAACCCACCTATGCATGCACTGATATGGCTATTGCATATGCAGAATCTCATTCTGGCTTAACTGCGACTGATGTAGACCTCGAATTCATCCACTTAGATGGCTACTGGTAACCCGTATATATGCCTGGTTCACTATTAATGACAGAGCTTCCATTTTTTTTCGTCCGCTATGTTAAGAACAATCTCGGTCTATGGTCAAACATATAGATCTTTCCTTCATATTTGAAAGAGGTTGTTTCTATTAGGAAAAGTAAAAGTAGACCTTCAGTACCCGATTCATTGAAGATGCTAAAAATGAGTAATGCTTCCGCACATGAAGCCTTTGAATAATAACACTACAAAGTCTGTTTCAAAGAAACTAAGAATTAAAATCTTCCACAGATAATGAAAGTGAGACTTCCTAATTGGGGTAAAAGCTATATAATATGATGTGTAAGGGGTCTAGTCCAATTAAACCTTGGACATGCTCTTTCTATTGTATTTTATCTTCAAATCATCTAAATTCTCATCTGTGATGTCAAGTTTTTGTTGACCTTATGGGTCATATCTCATTTTGATTATGACAAATACACATGTATTTAATGTTTGTCAAGTTTGTGTGTAGGATCATTTTGGCAAAATCATTTGGCGGCGTATGGTGACTTGAAGAAGAAGAAGAAGTTCCAAATTGTTTATCTTCTTTGTAATTTTATATTTCATTCAATTTGGGTCTGTAATATCTAATTATGCAAAGGTCTGTAATAATTTATGCATGATATGCATGGTAGAGACTATACGCTCAAGACCATAGAATTGACCTTAGGGATCACCTTTCGGTCGACCGATGGTGAATTTTTGGGATTAAGCAAAAAGGCCTTAGAAAAGACCCTAGGCCCTTACACTAGCACTTAGGTTTAGTCCCATTATCATATATTCTATCAGGGGAAATCATTTTTCAAAACACAGGACTTAGGTGGTAAAATGTTAAGGATTCGGGCGACTGAACCTTGGCGTTGAAAACGCCTTGGTCAACTGAACATAGGAAAGTCAAAGTGTTGACTTGACTTCGAGTGACTGAACTAAAAAGAACATAATGTTCTTAGTCGACCGAATATTTAAAGCTAACTTTTTCAACAACTCGGGTGCCCGAACTTCACGTTCAAAATACCCTCGGGCGACCGAACATGCAAGTTTGGCAAACCAAACTTAGGTTCAAGTGACCGAACCTTGGACTTTTTGAAAATCGCCTTGGCTAGCAGACCGAACTTATTTTTAGGCACCCGAAGATGGAAAATTCACTTTTTCTCATGTGTCTGTTCAGGTGACCAAACCTATAGCTCGGTCGACCGAAACTTTCAGGTTAGCCTAATTTTACCGCGAGTTAATTGGGGTGAAACAGGGTTAATTTTATTAATACATTTAAAAAAAATTAATAATTCCCCTGGTGTCCCAAACGGTCATAATTTGTGCGATGTCTATATATATGTGCTCATTTTCTCATATTAACTAGTGATTGGCATTTTTGATTAAGAGAAAATTCTCTAAAATTTTTCAAAGCTCATTCTTCCAAGAACAAAGCCTACACACTCACCCTTGTTATTCCTTTGCTAAATCTAGTTTGATGAGAGTGCCTAGAGTGATTTTACATTGATTTTACTTGCTCAAACTCTCATTGGTTTTGTTGATACATTGATTTTTATTAAGAGTTTTGGCCTAAGTTTTTCCCTCGATTTATTTAATAACTTCATTATGTGGGGAAAACTTTGAAGCTTGTGAGTCTTGAAATTTGTATTGTAAGACTCCGAGGCCTGTCTTTTGATTGTGCAATAATTATTTTTTTACAAGTCTATACTTCAAATATCTCTTGAGCTAATATTTTGAGATAATCATTTTTAAGATATTTTGAATACTCTTATTGGAACTCTTTGAAACCCTAGATGTGGTTGATTAATATTGATACATAGTTTCAAAGATAGATTGATTATACACTCTTGAACTTGATTGCATATTGACATTAGATTGAGTATCACCACACATAGTGCACAGAGCTTGCAGTTGCTATCTGTTTGAGGTGCATTGATTGATATTGGTACAAATCTGCTTGTTGGAGAAGCGCTTATTTTGTACACAATTGTAATGGTAATTAGTTGTATTACATGCGTGGCCTGAGGGGTTGTTGATCTAGCTTGTAAGGATCAGTAGAGGCTTTTTCGCCCTGTAAGGAGAGTGTGTAAAAGTTGAGGTCATCCCTAGTAATTTGACCTGGTTGTAAATAGTGCCACTCCACCCGTTAAGTGAGCAATAGTGGTAATCCTCAGGCTTGCGAGCTAGGGCAGGGACATAGGCAGTATTGACCGAACCCCAATAACATATCATACGGGTGCTCTATATTTCCATAATTTAAATTCTGCACTTTCATTTTTAGACAATGTATGTTGTACGCCTGATTCATTATATGTTATACATGTGTTGATTGGGTTTATGATTATATAGACAGACCCTAGGTTGTGTATTGATGTTGCTGATTTGGATAAACATAGGAATAAACTTTTAATACCCAATTCACCCCCCCTCTTGGGAATACACCAAAGTCAACAGTTTTTCTTACTAGTTGGACAATATCAGCAACTCTTTTTATCTGTCCACCGCTATAAAGATAGCCTCTTAGCTTACTAACCCTACTGAATCATAATCATATTCACAAGGAACCCACCTGTATAAGCACAGAAATTTAAACAAAAGCACGCTGTCTCTCTTTCATGCATCTTATTCCTTTTACTGTACGTGATGAGCAACTTCAAAAGATCTCTAAAATTAACTCTATTGCATTTAAGAACTCATTCCAATCGTTGTAGAATTTGACCACACCTACCCTGGTCTATACACGGTCATTCCAAATGGTATGAACTTGAAAATGTTTAAATTTAGAGAATCTTTTCAACCAATATTCACTGTATATCAATGACAAATCTTCCAGTCTTTTTCATCCACTATGTTAAGAACAATCCCAACCTATGGCTAGACATATAGATATTTCCTTCATATTTGAAAGAGGTTGCTTCTATTAGGAAAAGTGAGAGAAGACCTTCATGACCTGATTAATTGAAGAAGCTAAAAAAGAGAAATGCTTTTGCGCAAGAAGCCTTTGCACATTAACGCTACAAAGTCTGTCTCAAAGAAACTACAAATTAAAATCTTCCACAAATGATGAAAGTGGGACTTCCTAATTAGGGGAATGCTATATAATATGATGTGTAAGGGGCTTGGTCCCATTAAACCTAGGACATGCTTTTCTCGTTGTATTTTATTTTTAACTCATCCAGATTCTAATTTGTGGTGCATCTTGGCCACTTAGGTGATTTAGAACACTAATGGATCGGGGCAGGCATATATGTAAGTCTAGCAAGACAATCGAGTTGATTCCTTGGCCATCTCTGTCTTAGTGGGAAGACCTAACTTTTAGGTTTGGATTATCTATAAGCTAATCTACTTGTTTTCTCGGTTAACAAATGCATATTAGTGGTTGTACTAATACAAATCTATTAGTGATAGTTTAATATATTCGTCGCTAATAATATACTCTTAGTGATGGTTTTAACAATTTGTCACTAATAATAGAATATTAGTAATGATTTTTCTAAACCGTCACAAATGTTGTAAAAGAAATTGTGTTTATATTTTTTAAATAAAAAACAGTATTACTGACAGTTTAATAAATCTATCGGCAATAAGTGACTATTAGCGACGGTTTACCAAAGCATCACTAATATTGTTAAATAAATGTTTTTATATTTTGTAAATAAAAAAATTTATTTGTGATAGTTTAACAATTTCATCGCTGATAATGGACTAATAGTGACAGTTTACACACACAGTGGTTGTTGACCTTTTGAGTTTGATCCCATTTTGATAATAACAAAACTATGTGCATTGAGCCTTTTTAGCAGGATCATTATTTAGCACGCACGGATGATACGAATGCTATGGAAGCCATGAGAAACTTGAAGCGCATACAACCTGACATATTCCATAAAATTAAAAGAGCAAAAGGATGAAGACACCACGGATTTTCAATTGTAATGTGTGTTTAGTCTCACTTGTATTTACATATTTCATAAGATATAATTGGGAGCTCAAATATGACGTTAGATTAACCATAGGACCTCCAAGTAACATGAAAAACCTTTTTCATAAAACACATAACTTATAAAAATGTTTTAAAATGGTTTTGAAGTTAAGAGAAGGTAAAAACTAATTTTTACAAAGGGGCTAGTTAACCAGCCACCCGACCGAACAGTATAAATGAGTATTTTTTTCAATCCATAACTTCTTATCCTAACAAGTATGAATGTTGTGGGATTTTATCTTAGCTTTCTGTTGACATTAGGAATGTAAAATTTGGAGTCATATGGAAAATGTTATGGCCAAAATACTCAAAGGTGTACGTAGTAGAAAAATTCCCTTCATGTTTCTTACGTCACATTGATGGGCATTTTTCTCAATCCATAACTTCTTATCCTAAAATGTGTTCAACATAAAAGTTGTTGGATTTTCTCTTAGATTTCCGTTGACACTAAGAACGTCCAACGTGGAGTTCAACAGTAAAAGTTATGTCCAAAACACTAAAGCTCACTTGCACAAAACGTCGTTTCAGCGAGGATACGTGCGGAATTTTCTTGATTAAATTGATCCGATGGCCATAACAAAACCTAAGGCCAAGATCACCTTTAAATATGACCTCTAGACCCTAGAGAATGATTTTTTTCCTACCTCTTCAGAGTTTTTAACAATTTTCCAAATTTTTGCATACTTTGCCTACACTCTATAAAGTTCAAACATCTTTTGGGCATTCTCTCAGCTTCATAAAGGGCATTCACGCACACATCTTGTTAGCACGTTTGATATTGAGGTTTGGTATACAAGGTTTTATATTTGGGTATTTAATCTTCATTGTAAAAAATTTTATTCTCTCATATTTTTATTTAATATTTTATTAAGAGAGTAAGAAACTTAAGTTTCATATTTTTGTTTGAAAAATCTTGTGGGAAAAGTTTATTCTAGGAATTTAAAATTTTTAAAGCATTCTTGATATTATTTTTATTCAAAGATTTAATATTATTTTTTTCGTGCCAAAAGTTATTTGAGAAAACCCTAGATCTCCAACACATATTATTTGAAGAATAAAATTTTGGAGATATTTCCATTGGGTGTAGGTTTTTGAGAAAACTCATCATGCGTATTTTTATATACAAAGATCATATATTTGATTATTATTGAAATCATCGCATACATTCATTGAGCTTCAAGTTATATCCTATGAATGTGTTTTGGGAATTTTATTGTACTCATTAGCTTGTTCAGAAGCATCTAAGTGTTTTAGGAATTTTATCAATCTATTGTATTAATGGTTTGGGTTATGAATCAGGGAGAAGGAAGTTGTGTCTCTTGTAAGCAGCGAAGTAGGGGGAAGATGTGCCTCTTGTAAGTAGTAGAGTAGGAGGAAGTTACGCTTCTTGTAAGTAGCAGTTTGTAACGGTAAGCTCCATCCGGGTTTAAGGAGTAGATTAGTGGAATCATTGGGTGTTTTGCCTAAGGCGAGGACGTAGGCTGGGTTTGGCCAAACCTCGTTAAAAATTTGATATCTGCGCTCTCTTTCTATCCCTCTTTATATGTCCGCACTTATATTCATATTTTACCTGCTGTGCATGCTTTAAATATTGGTATATGTGAATATATAAAATACGTGAAAATAATTGGGTAATATTGAATTAATTGAGATATCCACAAATTAAATCAATTAAGTTGTATTATACTGAAATCGGTGTATATCCAAGTTTGTGCTTGTATGTTTGGGTTTTCAATTAAGAATTGAAGTACCAAAATATTTTTAAATACCCAATTCACCCCTCCTCTTGAGATTACACCTAAATCAACAATTGATATCAGAGCATTGTTGCACTAGACTTAAACCTTTTTTGTAAAAGATCACGATGGCTTACATCAGTGTAACCCCATTCGGTGAGGGACGATCTTATCTTAGTCCTCCAATATTTTATGGTGAAAATTTTTCAACTTGGAAACTAAAAATGAGTGTTTTTATAAAATCAATGGACTGGAAGGCCTGACAGGTAATAGTTAAAGGAATTTGTGTGCCTAGAAATGAAAATGATACTAGTTTAATACATGCAAATTCAAATGCCATAGATATGCTTTATTGTGCTTTAGATTCTAATATTTTTCATGAATTTATAGCATGTACATGTGCAAGAGATATTTGGGAAGAACTAGATAGGAAGTATGGAGAAACCCAGGAGAAAGAAACCACCACTCCGGAAATGTCAAGTTCAAATGATCAAGAGGTGGCAAATTGTAGACAAAATGAGTTAGTCGATGAGGAGGTATATGTAACTTAGCCTATTTCATATAATGATTCATTTATTGATTCATGTGATGATTTTTGTGATAAATCTTGCGATAAATCTTATGAAAAATCATGTCATGAATATTGCGTTATATTATGTAATGAATCATGTTTTAAATCATTTGTTGATAATTATAATAATGATTCATGTCGTGTCCCTCGTGACAATATTGCTATTGATGCATGCAATAATTCAAATGATGGATATTATGACAATTCTTATAATGAATCATGTATGGAATCATCTGTTGATAATTCCGTTAATAATGCGTGCAATGATTCATGTGATGTTTACTATAATAAATTTTATGTTGAATCACGTGTTGAATTGTATAATGAAAGCATGCCTTCATATGGAGATCTAGAAAAAGCCTTAGTTAAAATGCATAAGCTTCTAGTTAGAATATCTAAGAAGAAAATGTGTTTGAAAAATGAAAATGAAAGGATATCTAAACAATTAGAGGAATTAAAAGATTATCATGCTATTCTAAAAAAGAAGAAAATCATGAAGATTCTAAAGACCACCTGTTTAGGTAGAAAAATAGATGAGCATCATGAAACAGTTTCCAGGATTACAAGTGAAGATAGTTCAAATAAACCATTAAATGTTAAAAGAAATTATATTTCCAAAAAAAGGTTGGATGTATCTAAAAACTTTCATAGCTATGCCTCATTAAGCAAGAAGAAAAGAAATAAGCATACTTTCCAACGAATATACAAAACTTGCTTATTTTGTAAAATGAAAGGGCATACCTGGTATAAGTGTCCATTTAAAGGTGTTCAAGACAAAGACAAGAAAATGACATGGGTAATCAAGAAAGGTTTCAATTGGAATTACATGATCATTTAATTCTTTCTTTGTTCTTAAGAATAGTTATAGGGTAGGCGATGACTAAAAGCCTAGAAATGGTCCGTGTCTAAAAAGTTCCAAAATTAGTATATGCATTCACTATATAAAATTTTAAATACTAAGAATCTTGGAAAAGCAAGTCAATATGATTTCTTACAAGTAATTTATCCAATCTAAACTTAATGAATATATATATCATAATGCCGGTAAGATATAAAATATTGGTTAAAGCATGCTAACTTCGATTTGTTCAAAGTAAAAGGTTGAAGGCTTAACTAGCTAAAATATCAGGAACCTTATATCTTTGCAATGAGTAACATAAATCATAATATTGAAGAATAAATCCACTTCCAAATGGATTCAAACATCGTTGTTTAGCAAATCATTTATATTGCTTAACCTATGCTTAAATATTAAAATATTAAGTTAAGCAGATCATGTCCATTGCATAAGACTGAGCCTTAGGAAATAAATCATATACTAAGCATCATCTATTCCTAAACTCATCCTTGGAGCCTTAAATGCCTAAATCAGTCATCACTCTAGCCACAAGTGCTAATAATCATAAATTTCATATCTTTCAAGTGCTTATTAAAAGACATCCTATTATAATCAAATCAGGGGCATTCTCTAAGGGAATCAAATTGTTTATCAAGACATTTTTAATAAATATTCCCTTTGTGCTCTGACTCACTCGAAAAATGAGCAGCTTGAAAGCTATCCCAAGTATAGGAGTTCTGTCGTGTAATATTAAGCCCAAGGGCTAGATCGTCTACTCAGGAAATGCGTTTAATCTCAGATTTTACGTTCTTCCAATCAAAATTAAATTGCACTGAACTCGGTTCAGATTCGAGTTTTCAAGATGGTTCAATTTCACTTTTGATGAATTAAATGACACGTAATTTAAAACTCTAAACTAACATTCACTAAATAAAAGAAAACAAGAATAGAAACCCTACGTCTACTTAAAGAAACATTAGGACACGCGTTAATAAAAACTGGAAACCTAAAACATGGAACTAAAACATGCAAGAATGGAAACTCTAATCTACCTAAGGAAACATCGAAACACGCACTAATTAAAAATGGTAACATTAATCATGGAATTAAAGCACATAATGGAAACTCAATCACACACACACACATTAAAAATCGAAACTTTAACAAAAATCAAGAACTCGAACCAAAATAAAAAAAACACAAACAAAAACCTAAATTTAAATGCTATCGAAACACAATAAAAATGCAAACTTTGATAAATCTGACCCTAATTAAGCTGAGCTTCAAAAGAAACCAAAAATTAAAAACATTCGCAATTCAAAATTTCAAATAACCCAATAAAAAATTAATACTTAACAATTATCCGACTAACACAATATTCAAATTCAAAACTTTAAATAATCTTCAAAAGATAACATTTAACACTTATTCAACTAACCAAAAATTATATAAAAAGAAAGAAAAGATGAGAGAAAGAGAAAAAGAAAAGCCATGAAAGCTTTAGGCCGTGGCAGCAGGGTGCTGTGCTATGGACAGTGCACCAGCTCGTGGAGGCTCACGGGTGGTTTGTTGATTCACGTACAGCAGAGAGGCTGGAGGTTGGGTAAGAGAAAGCAAAGAAATTGGAGAGAAGAGAAGAAGGAGAGCAGGGAAGAATAAGAGAGAAGAGACAAAGAGCAAAGCAGAATTGAAAAGAACAAATAAAACAAACTAAAGAAGAAGAAGAAAAAGAAGAGGAAGGAGAAGAGGAGAATGGGGAGCCATGGGGGCTGCCTCCCTAGGGGGAAGAAATAGAGGAGCTTAAATAGGAGGCATTGGGTGCCCTAGACCCGGATGGAAAGGATTGACCCGGATGGGAGAGGGTTGACCCGTCAACTTGATTTTTTTCATTTTTTTCATTCTCTGTTCATCGCAAATTCTGCTCTTCTGGAGCCCGTATCTCACAAAACTCAAAACACAAAAGTTGTAGATGATCCTTTCTTATTTCTCCAAAAATTTGAATCGTCTCGATCGGAGATTGGACGAAAAAGTTATGTACAAAATACGAACAGGTATCGGTTTTAATTCCCGGGAATTTTCCTGCGACAAAAAATTACCAAAACTTCATAAATAGTGCAATAAAGTTCAAGAATGATGATTTTGACACTTTATTAAAATATTGGATAATTTTGGACATTTAATTAAAAATATAAACCGTAAAGCCCGGGTTAAGCGTCCAATTACGCAGTTTTGACGCGTAATCATGCTCAAAAATGTAAAATTCCCTAATTTTGATTTATAATTAAGTCATTTCCTCTACAAGAAATCTTTTCTATACCATGATCATATTCGGTAAAGATTCATCAATCCTTGGCTCGTTCCCTTACTTAAAATTGAGATCATACTTGTGGGATACCCTTCGTTCGGTTAACTGGTGCTCTCGGGTTGCCCCATTATTTTTACTGTGGTTAAAATATTTAAACGGGGTTTGTTGATTTAGGTGTAATCCTGAGAGGGGGGTGAATTGGGTATTTAAAAATTCTTTCAACCTTGTTTACCACTTAGTCCCTATTCTATATTTAACCAATTACTTATCAAGATCCTGTGAAGTTATTCAACAAACATACATGAAATACAAGTAGTGAAATGCAGTGCGAAAAGTAAAATGAGTAAAGGAAGAGAGAGCGCAAATGTTATTTTACAAGGTTCAGCCAACCCGACCTACATCCTTGCCTTGAGCAACCCACTCAAGGATTCCACTATAATCCCTGCTCCTTAAATTAAGATGGAGCTACCCACTGCTTCCAAAAGGTACAACTTCCTTCTAATCCGCTGCTTACAAGAGATAAAGCTCTCTCATTAAACCAAGTTCACAACCCGAACTGTGATTACAATATAATAGTAAATCTGCAAAACACTTAATGTTGCTTCTAACAAAGCTAGTGAGTATAATTGAAATTCCTAATACATAATCATATGATGAAACTTGAAGCTCGGAATGTATGTAACAATATAATCGTTGTATGCAAGAGTATGATTCACTAACTTTCCCTTTTATCAAATCTCCCAAAAATATTTATATAAATCAATGCTTTGGAGAACTTAGGTAAAATCTTTGAATACATAAAAAGCTTTGAAGATTACAAAGTTTTGAAACACACTTTGTCACAACAATATTTCTCTCGAGTGTATATAGATAACCTTTAGATTTTTCAATCAAGTAGATTTTGGAATATTAAAAATATCAAGTCTTTGAACGAAAACTCACTTGAATAAAAAATATCTAATCAATAACAAGAGCTTTTCTCAAGTGGTAATCTTATCAAAATGATTTAATATATGCATACTTAAGATAAACCACTTAACAAATATTCAAAAATGGATTTTGCTATGACAAGCTCTTTGAAATAGATATCAATCAGCAAATCAGTTTTGATGAAGAAACTCTATGAGAATAACTCTTAACTAGAAGATTGATTTACCAAACCTCAATACCAAAATGAAATCAAGATGTGTATATGAAATCCCTTTGTTTTTTTGAGTTGATTTGCCCAAAGCTTGATGAATATGAGCTGGAGTGCAGGAAAGTATAGCAATATGTTCAAGTTTCTCAAGTCTCTTTCAAAAAGATGTTCTCTGCTCTTCTCGTTGATCTTTTTTCACACACTAGGGTTTCGATGTTCAATATATAGGTATCTTGCCCTTAGAATAGATCTCAATTGTTGGATTAAAAAATATCAAGCGTGTTCTTTCATTAAAAATTAAAATTTTAAACTTTCCTACAAGTTCAGACAATTAAGGTTAAAATCCCAGATGACTGAAGTTCCTTAGTGCTTCGAAAAAATAACCTGGACACAAGGTCAGACGGCTGAAGTGTCGAGTTTATATGACTAAAGTCTAAGCTCAGTCTTCTGAGTGTCTCACCATAAATTCTTTACGTGACTGAACTTAATCTTCGGTCTTCTGAAGAAATTCTTCAAATGATCGAGCTTAACTTCGGTCTTCTAAAGTTGTAACTTCAGGCAATTGACTGTTGAGTTCGGTCTACTGAAGTTTCCATTTTTTGAATTTTTTCTTTCTAGTTTAAAATTTGCTTTGCTCTTTTTATTGGCTCTTTTATAAAAATATTTTCCATGGTTTTAAAGATATATCTAAGTCCATAAATGTTCCCTAATGATGCTCATAAATGCATGAGTCCCAAACTCATTCTAGGGTATATGTTGAGCTTCAAATTAAATCATATGAAATGTAAGTACATTTAGTTCTAAATACCCATTCCCATGGCGTTCTTGAACTTGTTACCTGCATCTTCATTCTTGTACTCTTTTAGTTCCATGGATTTTGCCAGGATGTGTAGATTTACTCAAGATGTGTATGCTTTAATCTTCATGTCTTCCATGACTTGCTCTCTTTCCGTGCATGCTAAACATTGTTAAAATCTCAATGCACAGATCAAATACCAAGTGATTTGTCTTTAACAAAACCGAATTGGACTCATAGAGTCAACAATCTCCCCCTTTTTGATGATGGAAAATACACGAGCAAAAATATAGAATAAAATGGGTTATGCCTAAAGAAGTTCCCCTTTAAATATTGCATCAAGTATTCAGTAAGTGAAATATGCTCATGTCAAATGAAATTTGCTCATGTTCATACATACGTTGTTTAGCCTGATTCTAAATGAAATATGCTCATGTTCTTACACAAGTTGTTTAGCCTGATTCTTCTCTGATAGCTTTGGTGTATTCCCAAAAGGGGGGGGGGGGGGTGAATTGGGTATTAAAAATTTATTCCTAGGTTTAGCTGATTCAGCAGAAGCATTACACAAACCTAGGGTCTTTCTATTTTATTATAAACCCAATCAACACATGTACTACATATAATGAATCAAGCATACAACATACATGTGCTAAAAATAAATGTGCAAAAAATAAATTTGCTGAAATATAAAGAACACACACGATATGTTATTGGGGTTTGGCCAACTGTGCATACGTCCCCGCCTCTAGTTCGCAAGACCGAGGATTCTACTAATGGTTCACTTAACGGGCGGAGCGGCACCTAATATAGCCATGTCAATTAGCACAAGGCTGACCCGAACCCGATCCTTCCAGGCTAGATCAAACCCCCTCAGGCCATGCCTGGAAATACAATAGAATCACAATCAATTAGTACAGTGATTATGCTTTCATGTAAAGCAGATATATACCCAATACGTGCAATCACATACACATAAAAAATGTTGGTAAATGTAAGCTCATTGATGTGTATATATGTGCAAATAACACTCAACAAGATATGATCACAATAATGTTCAAAAGTGTTCTAAACAAGCAATACCTTGGAATTTAAGCAAAGCACAAATCAATAGCAAATCAGTATTCCAAAGATATCAATAAGATATTCAAACTAGTTCAAGAAGATTTTATTCAATAAAATAGGCACACTACTAGTTTGAAAATAATTTGCTTGTATGAAAATATCTTTGGACAACCAAAAACAAAGCTATTGGACACTAGTGCAACTAATATGGTCTCACAAGACTAAAATATATCAAGGGAATAGAGTCATGAGAGTATTTGGGAAGGAATAGGATTTTGAAATTGAGAGGATTTTTGTTAATGATTCTCTACTAAACACACCTAATCCACACAAATGAACTCATATATATAGGTTAGGGTAAAATTATGACTATTTGGGACCTATTGGGTATTATTAGAAAAGTTTCAAATGGTTTAAACACAATTAACCCAATTTGACCCATTCTTACCGTGGTTAAATTAATTTTAACCCAAGAAGGTTCGGGTGGCTAAACTTTGGTTCAGTCACTTGAACAAACATAGGGACAAAAGATATTTAAATAGGTTCGGTCGCCTATGTCATGCTTCGGCAACCCGAATCAAAGTCAGTAGCATTGCTTCATGACTTTGGGTGTCTAGTCATAGGTTTGGTCTCCAGAACTCTTGCGTTTAGTCGCCCGGGCCTCATTTTGAACTAGAAGGTTTAGGTGCCCTGGTTCGCGAAATGTCCCTTTCGTTCGGGCACCCTTGGCCAGTACGCACAAAATGGTTCGATCGCCATAGAACCCAAGTCAACTGTTAACCTTTCAATTGTTCGGGCGCCCTAGGAGTTTTGAAATATAAAGACCATGCATGATATGTTATCATCTCCATTTCTTCCTTCTAGCATATTATTTTCAATATTTTCTTCATGTTTTTCTTCTCTAAGGTGGCATGATAATCTTTTAATTCCTCTAATTGTTTAGCCAACCTTTCATTTTGAATTTTCAGAAATGTTTTAGGATAAGACATTCCAACTACAGACTTATTGTAACGACCCGAATTTAAAATGGAATTTAAATGATAAAAGAAAGGGGAATGGAAACAAAAATAAAGAAGGAAGCTGCCAAGCTTCGTCGACGAACATAGGGTTTCGTCGACGAAGGCTTTAAGGATTTCATCGACGAACACAGGGCCTCGTCAATGGTAGCCTCTGATCTTCGATCCGGCGTAAAACTAGCCCAAAATCGAAGAGAGAGAGAGTGAGAGGGCCGAAGAGGAGAGAGAGAGAGTGAGAGAGGAAACATCAAATGAAATAAAAATCGAATTTTTCATATATATAGACAACAGAATTCGTCGACGAGCCCGATCTTCGTCGACGAGTTCTTCATAAATTTCGTCGACGAGACCCTATATTCGTCGATGAAATTCAGGCTGCCTCAGAACCCCTCTCGGTATTTTCTCATATGTATAGGGTCTCGTCGACGAAATTTATGAAGAACTCGTCGACGAAGATCGAGCTCGTCGACGAATTCTGTTGTCAATATATATGAAAAATTCGATTTTTATTTCATTTGATGTTTCCTCTCTCACTCTCTCTCTCTCCTCTTCGGCCCTCTCACTCTCTCTCTCTTCGATTTTGAGCTAGTTTTATGCCGGATCGAAGATCAGAGGCTACCACGACGCTTCTGGTGAAGTTCCCTACAAGTTTGCCGGAGTGGATCGTTGGAGAAACGAAGTTAGAAATCATCCTAGAGTTGAGGTAAGACTTTTTAAGACAAATTAGACTTTATGGTAGTTATAGAAATTGATATACGCATGAAAATATTGATGTTTAATACTGGGAGTTTTGAGTTTCAGGGTATTGATCAGGAATTCATACGGGGGTTAGCTTAGGATATTTTGGGGGCTATCTCAGTAGCCAGGTAAGGGAATAAACTAAAACAGTTATTTTCAACACAATTTATTACTGATTGTGAGTAAAATTATTTCCAGAAAAGCAAATGTTCTACTTGTATATTATAGATGACACGTGTGTTTGGAAAATACTGCTATTATGATTAAAATATATATGTATGTATGAGATGCCAGAAATGATGATTTTTAGAATATGAACCATGAGTTTAAACGGCATATGTGTGGCATGAACATTATTTTTATGTGAAGTATAACAAGATATGAATTATTTTATGAGCAAGCATATTTCAAGATATTTTGAAAAGACGAGTTATGTTATACTGAGTTTGATGAATATATGAAAAAAATGAGTTATTTTCAGAATGTAAATACTTGAAACGTATTTATGTTATTGGCGCGAGGCCATGTATTTATGATTTTGGCACGAGGCCATATCTATGTTTTCGGCATGAGGCCGTGATGATGTTATGTATGTTCAGGTATTATATGTTATTACAACCAGGATGTTAGTTCAGTTCAGTTCAAGACTCAGTACCGTAGCTATATTGTAGATCAGATATCTACGTCAGATTAGTACTAACCATCCCACGAGGGAATGGGAGATAGATAGTCGATGTGGCTTTTAGTAGAGTGTGGACGTCCACCTGGCAGTCTGGACTAGGGTGTGGCGGGCCCATCGTACTTATAGACATATTTGATTCGGCAGTGGTCGGCCAGCCATTGTCGAGTCCAGCCTTCGGGCAGCACAACCCGTCGTGGGGGGTAATACATGACATTGCTAGCTATTCATCCTAGGTAGATTTTTAGTATTACTGTTATAACAGAGGCTTATGTATGTTATGATTTATTAGCAAATATGAAAGCACATGATTATCCAATATGATATTATGATTATTTCCAGAGTTATAAAATGTATTGTATATGTATAAGCACTTTAAATGTTCATATTGCCACACAGCTGTATTTAGTTTATTTTCTCTTACTGAGAAGTGTCTCACCCCCAACATTAACACATTTTTCAGGAAACCCAGAGAAATCGGCAGGTCAAGGCCGCCGTTGAGTGAGTGGAGCTTCCTTACCAGAAGGGTAAGCATTGAACTAGGACTAGGAGATTTTTTTTGTTGTAAAGTCCTAGTGTCATTTTTGACTTTTGAAAGATTGTAAATAAATACTGTATTTTGGGAATGTAAATAACTCTGGTATTATGTTTCATGGTTGAATGATTGAGATTTTATTTTACTGCTGCTTAGGTTCTCCGCTGTGTTTGACAGATATCCCCGCTACCCACGGGTTCGGGTTGATCATTTTATCTATTATGTGACATTTTATATTTAGAAATTGAGGGACGTTACACTTATGAATTTTAAATGAATCCTTTTCTAGTTGTCTGTTCAATGGCATGCCTTCATCATAAAACTCACAACATGATTCAATACAAAATTTATCTCTATAACTATCATATAAATCAATGCATACAATATCATTATCAGAAATAGTGGATGACTCATTATAAGATATATAAAAAAAAAATTTCATAAGAATCATCGTATGCATCAACAACAGGACTATCATGAAATTCAACAGATGATTCATCATTTGATACAACACAACATTTAGCATAAGAATCATTAATCGAGCTAGAGTGAGAATCATATACCTCACTGCTGATTACTAGCTCATGATTTACCTCCCTTTCCTAGGTCTCTCCATATTTGCATTCCTGCTCATCCCAGATCTCTTTTGCAGTCTAACATGCACAAACTCAACAAAAATATTAGAATCTAATGCAAGATATAATAGGTACATGGCATTTGAATTTGCATTCATCAAATTAATATCATTTTCTATAGGCATACAAATTCCCTTATCAATCACCTGTCAGGTCCTCCAATTCATAGATTTTACAAATATGCTCATTCTAGTTCTCCAAACGGTGTAATCAACACCACAAAATGATGGAGGACTGGAAGGTGATAGTCCCTCTCCAAATGGGGATAAACCAAATCGAGCCATTGCGATCTTTTTGCAAAAACGTTTAAGTCTAATACAACGAGGCTCTGATACTAATTGATAGCTTTTGTGTATTACCAAGAGGTGGGTGAACTGGGTATTAAAAATTTATTCCTAGGTTTAGCTAATTCAACAACAGCATTACACAAACCCTAGGGTCTTTCTATTTTATTAAAAACTCAATCAACACATGTACTACATATAATGAATCAAGCATACAACATACATGTGCTGAAAATAAATGTGCAAAAAATAAATTTACTGGAATATAAAAAACATGCACTATATGTTATCGGGGTTTGGCCAACTTTGCCTACGTCCTTGCCTCTAGCTCGTAAGCCCGAGGATTCCACTAATGGCTCACTTAACGGGTGGAGCAGCACCTAATACAGCCAAGTCAATTAGCACAGGGCTGACCTCAACCATTACAAATTCTCCTTGCAGGGCGGAGAAGGCCCTAAGTCAAATTCACTGGGCTGACCCCAACCTGACCCTTCCAAGCTAGATCAAACCCCCTCAAACTCCCTAAGTCAAATTCATGATGTGTTATCAAGGTTTGGCCAACTGTGCCTACGTCCCTGCCTCTAACTCGCAAGCCCGAGGATTCCTCTAATGGCTTATTTAACAGGTGGAGCGGCACCTAATACAGCCAGGTCAATTAGCACAAGGTTGACCTTAACCTTTACAAGTTCTCCTTGCAGGACGGAGAAGGCCCTAAGTCAAATTCACTGGGCTGACCCCAACCTGACCCTTCCAAGCTAGATCAAATCCCCTCAAACTCCCTAAGTCAAATTCACGATGTGTTATCAAGGTTTGGCCAACTGTGAATACGTCCCTGCCTCTAACTCGCAAGCCCGAGGATTCCTCTAATGGCTTATTTAACAGGTGGAGCGGCACCTAATACAGCCAGGTCAATTAGCACAAGGTTGACCTTAACCTTTACAAATTCTCCTTGCAGGACGGAGAAGACCCTAGGTCAAATTCATAGGGCTGACCCCAACCTGATCCTTCCAGGCTAGATCAAACCCCCTTATGCCATGCCTAGAAATACAACAGTATCACAATCAACTAGTACAATGATTATGCTTTCATGTAAAGAAGATATGTACCCAATACGTTCAATCACATACACATCAACAATGTAGGTAAATGTAAGCTCAGTGATGTGTATATATGTGCAAATAACACTCAACAAGATATGATCACAATAATGTTCAAAAGTGTTCTAAACAAGCAATACCTTGGAATTTAAGCAAAGCATAAATTAATAGCAAATCAGTATTCCAAAGATATCAATCAGATATTCAAACTAGTTCAAGAAGATTTTCTTCAATGAAATAGGCACACTACTAGTTTGAAAATATTTTGCTTGTATGAAAATATATTTGCACAACCAAAAACAAAGCTATTGGACACTTGTAATACCAATGCAAATATCCTAAGCTTACTAGGTTATCTCAACACAAGATTTATAGTATGAAAATCTATGGGATAAATCTAAGCTAAACTCTCCAGAAATAATATCTCAATCACACAAGAATAATGACAGTATTAGCAATACCTAATCTACACTAGCACAACCAATATGCTCTGACAATACTAAAATATATGAAGTGAATAGAGTTTTGAGAGTATTTGGGCAAGAATAGGATTTTGAAATTTAGAGGATTTTTGTTAATGATTTTCTACTAATCACACCTAATCCACACAAATGAACTCATATATATATATACTAGGGTAAAATTATGGCTATTTGGGACCTATTGGGTATTATTAGAAAAGTTTCAACTGTTTAAACACAATTAACCCAATTTAACCCATTTTTAATGTGGTAAAATTAATTTTATCCCGACAAGGTTTGGGTGGCTGAACCTTGGTTTGATCACCCGGATAGACATAGGGACAAATGATATTTAAATAGGTTTGGTTGCCCGTGTCATGCTTCGGTGACCCGAATCAAAGTCAGTAGCATTGCTTCATGACTTTGGGTGCTTGGTCTTAGGTTCGGTCACCTGAAGTCTTGCGTTTGGTCACCCGAGACTTATTTTGAAGTAAAAGGTTCGGGTGCCCGGGTTGTTGTAATGTCCCTTTCAATGGGTTCGGGCGCCTGTGGCTGGTATGCATAAAATGGTTCGGTCACCCGAGAGCCCAAGTCAACTATTGACTTTTCAATAGTTTAGGCGCCCAAGAAGTTTTGAACTCCTGGGGTTCGGTCGTTCGAGCTCTCTCAATTTCAAATAATAATATTCAATTTAAGTGCATTTTTAACACTCCTCAAATTTGTATGATATATGTGCATGAGTGTTGGGACCTAAAGTCTCACTAAGGTCTTACTGAGGCCGTTTTGAGATAGTCCCAAAAATCTGGCATCGTTGAACCAAAGGTCAACCGAAGGGTGCCCTAAGGTCATTCTATGGTCATTTTGAGTTTACAAAACCTACTTGCATGACATGCAGAGATTATTACAGACCGTTTCTCCTAATCACTATTATAGACCCTCATTGAATTAAAATGAATTATAACATGAAAGAAGTCTTCAGGGTCTTTAGACTTTGAGTCTCTATGTGTCATTAGTTGATCTCCAAGAGTATTTGTCATCATCAATACTGGGTGTAACCTATAAGATCATCATTCTCCCCCTTTTTGATGATGACAAACACTTTATGCAAAAGTGGGTACAGCCAAGGAAGGCTCCCCTTAACTTTATACATAAAGACAATTTAAGCTCAAATTAAATGATTTATCTGTGGGTAATTAAATTTAGATTTTAGCAAAGTACCCAGTTTTGCCTTTTCTCCCCCTTTTGGCAATGACAAAAAGGGCTATAAATATAAAACATGTAAGCAAGACATTTGAGTATGAATTATTTAAATACACGATAAGATTAGGAAAAATTTAGAAATTTCGGTAGCATGCCATTTGAAAATAAAGCATTTTCCCAAAAATACCTCTATAGAAATGACCTGATTGAGTTTTAGATTTACATTATGTCCACAACAATCAACTCATATAGTTCAGTATTCTCAAAACATAAATATAACTATCAACATGCAAGAGATATGATAGTTATGCATTTCATATCACAAACAAATTCATAGAGTATAAAGCAAGGACGGGTTTAACAATTAACCTCACAAACTCTATAACTGGTCATTTAAAGATTTAAATGACATGAAAACTAAATTAAACCATAAATATGTACAAACCATGGCAATTAAAATATATCATAAGACCCGTGAAAGAGTTAAGTTTAAAACGCACGGCATATGATACCAAATAGAATGTTTGAGCATAAAAATAGTCTAACTAGTTCATATGCATTTTCATATGAAGTTACAAACCAGTTATGCAATTTTAAAAACATATGTATGTAATGATTATAAGGCAAAGTTTTGAAATTAGTGCTCGCCATGAAGTATTACAATAAATATATATCCCCTTTAAGATGTTAGCATAAAGTATTGGGGGTTGCTTGCCAAAAACAAATTTAAAGATTATGCAAGCAAGCAAAAAAGTTTTCTGGTATTTCCATTAAGCACACACTAAAATATAACCAGAAAATCAGAACCACAATAATCCTAAATATGTTAAACAATTTAAAGTAAGGATCACATGACAAACACAAATGACTGTGGCAAAGCAATATATGTCAACTTAAGATTTTCACAAAGATCATTTCATTTAAGTACAAACCACAGTGAATTCAACATAGATCTAAGCCTCAAAAGTTTGTGAAGATAATATGATAGGAATTTTAATTTTATATGCTCCCCCTATCAATTTAAATTCTAGCTTAGATGCAATAAGCTACTTATACTAGATAAAGAATTATTTCATTAAGCCTGGTAGTACAAGCCATCATTCAAAATCTTTAAATTAACTATATTGAGTATTTTTCAATTACATCTGTCATTTGATTAGTATAGTTGTCCTTGTAGATCGTAGATGCATCTGAGAGTATCTATTGAGGTGTTGCAATAATGTTTATGACCCAAGAACATTCCATATCAAATTATAAGCACTAGATATAATGTTTAGGATATTCTCAAGAGCCTTGATATCCAGGAGACAAAAGTGATGCATATGGATCATTTATGTGCTTCTCATAGGGATGGATTTGAGACTTTCTAAATAGTTAATGATTATACTAAGATGAATTTTAATTATCTATTTGGTTTCACTCATCCTTTCAAAAATATTCTAACATCAATTTTATCATAATCATCTTCAACACAAGGTTTTATTTTGGGAAAATTGCTGTCGAAATTTTGGCAGCATGCTGTCTATAAATCGGATATTTTCCTATAAAACCTGTACGTGATAGATTCAATTAAGAAATTTATAATTAAGTTATGGGCACACGAGAACCTATATTTGCTACCAGCATGCAATACACAACATACTGCAAGTAAATAAGTTTCTGCTACAACCTTGCAGATGGCGTTCATGCAATCCAGTATTATCAAACAATATATTCAATAACAGTTCACAATACTAGATAATCATAAATCACTATCCATCAAGATATAATATGAACAATAAATAACAGTGGATAGTTATGAGTTTATTATAGTATTGTTATACATTAAGGCATAAGGACATAAATGTTACGAGATAAGGAGAGCATTTTAATTGATATAGATATGAAGGATAAACGCTCCCCCTGAGTTATGCACACAACCAAATTATGCCTTTTCTATTTTTCAAATTCTTTAGCCAAGTGTTTTAAGATTTTCAGTTATTATATCTTGGCGGTAGATGCATAGGCTTTAAAGGACCAAAGAGTCACAATCAATATTCCTTCAATGAATAAAGCCTATAACTACCTCTTTTTTTATAATCTTCAAAATGTGAGAGGCACAAGTTCAAATGGTGTTAAACTTTAAGAAACGTGCATAGGTTTCATGAAATTTTGCATCTTCATATATGTTGAAACCTAAACCAATCATGTTAGCCAATTAACTTATTTTTAAGGATATGAAGCTCTAAAGGATATGATTTAACGTTTTGAGAGCTTATGAGGTGAAGTAAGGAATAAATACTCTTAACAATTAAATTATCGTTTAGTTTAGAAGAGTATTTAGAATGAGTGGACATTTTCAAAAATATTTTCATGCTGAGTAAT
Source organism: Malania oleifera (assembly GCF_029873635.1). Classification (NCBI taxonomy): domain Eukaryota; kingdom Viridiplantae; phylum Streptophyta; class Magnoliopsida; order Santalales; family Ximeniaceae; genus Malania; species Malania oleifera. The sequence continues at coordinate 17,358,591 of NC_080422.1, forward strand.
CATGTCCACACCTTTTTGACAAAGAGCGGCTAGGAGTATATGAATTTTTGAACATTGCTCTTTGATGAATGGAATGTATCCTTTAGATGAGCAAGGATACGAACCAAGGGATAGGAAGAGTCTTTGGCGGATATGATCATGAAAGGGCAAAGAATCCCTATCAAGGAGAGAGCTTCTATATAAATCAAAATTAGAGAACTTTTACATTTAAAGCTCAAAGGGATTTTATTATTATAATTTGATAAACAGTTTGAATCCCTTCTAGGCTACCTCTAATTTGATTGAGAATGATGATTTTTTAAAAACACACTATAGATATGGAATTTTGATAAACAGTGCTTATACCAAGAGTTATGACTCCAACTTGTTCAAGACTTTTAAGTTCAAGGATGGGTTTAGGATTATGTGATATATAGTGTGAAATTTCCTAAACCACAAGCTTGTGCAATGGACAATATATGCTTAACTTAAGAATTGTACATTCAAGTATGGATTAAGCATTTGAACTTAATTACCTAGCAAAGATGCCATGTCCATTTGGAAGTGGATTTTATTTCAGCAAACTGTCAATGTTTTCATATTTTCACCAATTATTATGATTTATATGCATTAAGTTCAGATTGGATATATTACATGTATTTCCACACTGACGTGATTCTCTAAAGGTTCTTCGTAAAACAATATTATATAGTGAATGCATATACCAAGATTTGGTATTTTAAGCAAAGACCACTTCCTAGCCTTTTGGTCATCACTACCCCTAAACCTAGAAACTAAGGATGGATTAAATGATTATGTAATATTACTTTAGATCCATTTTTCCAAAGGTCCTACGAGGTTTGCTTCATGATTATCCATTTCATTTCTTTCTCTAAGCCTCCGACACCTCCAACTAAACAATTAAACTCGTTGTGCCCTTTTCTTTTATGCTGTAAGCAAGTTTTGAATTTTCATGAAAGGCTACGCTTACTAATCTTATGTTTGCTTGATGAGGCATAAAAGTTTGTATGGGATTTATTAAGTGATTTTGACCCCTTTTTGAAAAGATTTTTCTTTTTACGACCTGAGAGTTTATCATCTCCATTTCTTCCTTCTAGCATATTATTTTCAACATTTTCTTCATGCTTTTCTTCTCTAAGGTGGCATGATAATCTTTTAATTCCTCTAATTGTTTAGCAAACCTTTTGTTTTGAATTTTCATAAATGTTTTATCATAAGACATTCCAACTATAGACTTATGAATTTTAAATGAATCCTTTTCTAGTTGTCTGTTCAATGACATGCCTTCATCATAAAACTTAAAACATGTTTCAATACAAAATTTATCTCTATAACTATCATATGAATCAATGCATAGAATATCATTATCAAAAACATTCAATGACTCATTATAAGATATATCACAAAATTTTCATAAGAATCATCGCATGCATCAACAACAGGACTATCATGAAATTCAACAGATGATTCATCATTTGATACAACACAACATTTAGCATAAGAATCATCAATCGAGTTAGAGTGAGAATCATATACCTCATTGCTGATTACTAACTCATAATTTACCTCTTTTTCCTAGGTCTCTCCATATTTGATTTCTAGCTCATCCCAGATTTCTTTTCAGTCTAACATGCTACAAACTCAACAAAAATATCAGAATCTAATGCAAGATATGACATGTACATGGCGTATGAATTTGCACACATCAAAATAATATCATTTTCTACAGACATACAAATTCCCTTATCAATCACCTGTCAAGCCCTCCAATTCATATATTTTACAAATATGCTCATTTTAGTTTTCCAGGTGGTGTAATCAACACCACAAAATGATGGAGGACTGGAAGGTAATAGTCCCTCTCCGAATGGGGATACACCAAATTGAGTCATTGAGATCTTTTTGCAAAAACGTTTAAGTTTAATGCAACGAGGCTCTTATACCAATTGATAGCTTTGGTGTATTACCAAGAGGCGGTGAACTGGGTATTAAAAATTTATTCCTAGTTTTAGCTAATTCAACAGCAGCATTACACAAACCTATGGTCTTTCTATTTTATTAAAAACTCAATCAACACATGTACTACATATAATGAATTAAGCATACAACATACATGTGTTGAAAATAAATGTGCGAAAAATAAATTTGCTGGAATATAAAGAACATGCACGATGTGTTATCAAGGTTTGGCCAACTGTGCCTACGTCCCTGCCTCTAACTCGCAAGCCCGAAGATTCCTCTAATGGCTTATTTAACAGGTGGAGCGGCACCTAATACAGCCAGGTCAATTAGCACAAGGTTGACCTTAACCTTTACAAATTTTCCTTGCAGGACGGAGAAGACCCTAGGTCAAATTCATAGGGCTGACCCCAACCTGATCCTTCCAGGCTAGATCAAACCCCCTTATGCCATGCCTAGAAATACAACAGTATCACAATCAACTAGTACAATGATTATGCTTTCATGTAAAGTAGATATGTACCCAATACGTGCAATCACATACACATCAACAATGTAGGTAAATGTAAGCTCAGTGATGTGTATATATGTGCAAATAACACTCAACAAGATATGATCCCAATAATGTTCAAGAGTGTTCTAAACAAGCAATACGTTTGAATTTAAGCAAAGCACAAATCAATAACAAATCAGTATTCCAAAGTTATCAATCAGATATTCAAACTAGTACAAGAAGATTTTCTTCAATGAAATAGGCTCACTACTAGTTTGAAAATATTTTTTTTGTATGAAATAATCTTTGCACAATCAAAAACAAAGCTATTGGACACTTGCAATACCAGTGCAAATATCCTAAGCTTACTAGGTTATCTCAAAACAAGATTTATAGTATGAAAATGTGTGAGACAAACCTAAGCTAAACTCCCTAGAAATAATATCTCAATCACATAAGCATAATGGGAGTATTAGCAATACCTAATATACACTAGCACAACCAATATGCTCTCACAATACTAAAATATATCAAGGGAATAGAGTTATGAGAGTATTTGGGCAAGAATAGGATTTAGAAATTGAGAGGATTTTTGTTAATGACTTTCTACTAATCACACCTAATCCACACAAATGAACTCATATATATAGGCTAGGGGTAAAATTATGACTATTTGGGACCTATTGGGTACTATTAGAAAAGTTTCAAATGGTTTAAACACAGTTAACTCTATTTAACTCATTTTTACCGCGGTTAAATTAATTTTAACCCGTCAAGGTTCGGGTGGCTAAACCTTGGTTCGGTCGCCCAAATAGACATGGGGATAAAACATATTTAAATAGGTTCGGTCACCCGTGTCATGCTTTGGCAACCCAAACCAAAGTTAGTAGCATTGCTTCATGACTTCGAGTTCCTGGTCCTAGGTTCGGTCACCTGAACTCTTACGTTCAGTTGCCTGGTCCTCATTTTGAACTAAAAGGTTCGGGTGCCCTTGTTAGTGAAACGTCCCTTTTGTTTAGGCGCCCATGGCCGGTATGCACAAACTGGTTTGGTCATGCGAAAGCCCAAATCAACTGTTGACCTTTTGATAGTTCCGGCGCTCAAGGAGTTTTGAACTTATGGGGTTCGGTCACTCGAGCTCTCTTAATTTCCCTAATAATATTTAATTTAAGTGCATTTTTAACACTCCTCAAATTTGTATGATATATGTGCTTGAGTGTTGGGACCTAAAGTCTCACTAAGGTTTTATTGAGGCCACTTTGAGATAGTCCCAAAAATCTGGCGTCGGTCGACCTTGCCCTCAGGTCATTCAGTCCCTACGGTCATTCTATAGTCATTTAGAGCTTACAAAACCTACATGTATGACATGCATATATTATTACAGATCGTTTCTCCTTATTACTATTACAGATTCTCATTGAATTAAAATGAATTACAACATGAAAGAAGTCTTCAGGGTCTTTACACTTTGAGTCTTCATTTGCCATTAGTTGATCTACTAATTATATACCTGCAGACAAACTTGAAAGTCATCAAATACCAAGAGTATTTGTCATTATCAAAACTAGGTGTGACCTATAAGGTCAGCATTCTCCTATAGCCTGATTTTTCTCCCCCGTTACACAACTAGTGTTGCCAACAAGTTTTGCTATTATTCTTCTCCCCCTTTGCACAATTAGTTTTGCATACAATTTTTGCTTTTACTCCTGATTTTTAACAATTTTTGCTCCTAATTTTTCTTCTCGTTTTGACATCAACAAAAAGGTGTATAATAATAATGCATGAGTGGATATAACCCTTATGTTCATCTCCCCTATGAAATCTTAAAATTTTAAAAAACTTGTTCAACCATTAGATTTGAAAAATTTACTTCTCCTCCTTGCTAATGCATAAAGCTGTGTCGTTGAATGTAAATTGCACTGTGAACATACATAGTGTGGCAAATTTCAAAGATAATGTGAGGATACCAAATGTTAATTAATGTGATACCGAATGTGATACCAATTGTGAAAATTAAGTAACGTTGCTCCCCCTAAATTATGTCATCTAATATAATACTTGGCAACTATATTTATTTTAGCTCAGAAAAGCTCTCCCCTGTTTTATTTATTTAAACTCATACATATTGTAGATTATGCAATTAAAAAAATATCTCTTCCTCTTTAGTTCTCATTAAAAATTTACTCTAGTACATATCTCTCACCTTGTGGATCTTCAAAACAAAATGTGCTATACATATTTGCTTTAAGTACATTCCGAAAAGAATTATAACCAGAAAGACTAACCATATAAATCCTAATTATATCAATGCATTTCAAAACAAGATCAAATGGTTAACTCAAGGAATTTGTGGCACAACACTATATTTTTTATTTTGAATATTCAATATAATCATCATAATTGAGTGCATGCCACAGAAAGTTCACTGCACATCTAAGCAAAAAAAAAATAAAAAAATAAAATTGGTAAGCATAATGAGATAGGAAATCATTTCGAGATGCTCCCCCTATGAATTTTAACACTAGCATAGATGAAATTAAATGCTTATAATTATCAAAGATTAATGTCACTACTAGTTCAAAGCCATATAAGCAGTCATTGTAAAATAATTTAGACCAACTATAGTGATACTATGATGCACATGAGTTCTTTATGCTCTTTTTTCTAGGAATGGAGCTCAACTCCCCTAAATATTTTGAACCATGCAACAAATTTAGTTCAACATAGTTTTAAAACAAAAATCATGTGGTTAACATGTTATATCAATTATGCACACAAGAAACATACCATTAATGATTTAATACCAGATGTAAATACAACATATGATACTAAATGTGATTATGCTTGTGTTTCAGAGCCATAGTCCTTTCAAGCTAATTTGCTCCCCTTCAGTTATGCACTTATCATATTCTTATGTCTTTCCCTTGTAATCATTCTTCACCAATTTAGCCGAGTGTTCTAAGATTTTGAATGATTTATACTTTACTTTACCTACTTTAGCTTAGAGGACCAAAAATTCATAAACAATTCTACTACAGGGTCATAAGCCTATATTGCCTCTTTTCTTATGGATCTCAATGCACAGGTCTCCTAGTCATTTGCATTATCATATAGATTGAAACCTATCGCATATAAATTAATCATTTAACATATTCAAAATCTTCTAATAGATTTGACTTGAAGTTTGAAAGCTTGTGATGTGAGATTTTGCAAATACTCTTAACAATTTAATTATCATTAAATTCAGAAGAATATTCATTATGAATGGACAATATTCAAAACATTTTCGTGGAAGTGAGTATATCCAACTACTTAGGCAAAGAGCAATTTGGGAGAATATTAATTTTTGAATACTGCTCTTTTGGTATTTCTGATTATCTAATTATTGGTCGATACCTTATCAAGTATGTCTTCAATTTTAAGCAAGGGTACGGGCCTATACTAGATAAATCTTTACCGAATATGATCGTGGTATGGTAAAGATTTCTTGTGGAGGATATTGCTTAATTACAAATATAAATTAGGGATTTTTACATTTTAAGCACAAATGGAATATTTATTAAAAATGTCTTGGTCAACAATTTGATTCCCTTAGAGAATGTCCCTGATTTAATTAAAATAGGATGTATTTTAATAAGCACTTGATAGATATGGAATTTATGATTATTAGTGCTTGTGGCTAGAATAATGACTGATTTAACCATTTGAGGCTCCAAGAATGAGTTTAGGATTAGATGATGTTTAATATATGATTTATTTCGAAGGCTCAGTCTTATGCGATGGACATAATCTGCTTAACTTAGGATTTTAATATTTAAGCATGTGTTAAGCACTAAGAATTATTCATTAAACAGCAATGTTTTAATTCATTTGGAAGTGGATTTATTATTCAATATTATGATTTTTGTTACTCATTGCAAGGATATTAGGTTCCTGATATTTTAACAGTTAATCTTTCAACCTTTACTTTGAGTACATCAAGATTTGCCTACTATTCAATGTTTTAACATTTTATCCAATCATTATGATATAAAATCATTAGGTTGTTAGATTGGATATATTACTTAAAGGAATCATATTAGCTTAACTTTCTTGTGGGATTCTTAGTATAATACTAGTGTAGTAAATACACACACTAAGATTTTGCATTTTAAGCATATGCTATTCCCCAAGTCTATTAGTCATCACGACCCCCTTTTGTTTATGTGGTTGACTTCACTAAATTCTCAATCTTAAAGTCTAAAGAGGAGCTTTTGGGGTTGGTTTGGTACTCATTTTTCTTTGACTCGCTAAACCTGTTTGAGCTTCACACCTTTCCTTTTAAATGGACAATCAAGTTTAATGTGTCCTTTATTTTTACATAATACGCTGGTGGTGTGAGCATATAGACCGGAGGAGGTAGTAGCATAGAATTTTGACACTTTAACAAAATAGCCCATGTATAGGTTCTTTCTTCTCCTATTTTCAATTCCATTGCAACCTATACCTTCTTTGTCTAAGGTCATCTTTTGAGAACCTGAGGGCCTGTCAAAATTTTATTTTTCCTTAGTAAATGTGTGGATTATCTTAGCTTGATCCTCTATTTTTCTTTCTAGGCCTTGAATTTTTAAAATTTTTTAAGCCTTTGCAAACAGCTTGTAATTTTGCCAATTCGTCGGTCATTTTGTTTGCTTTACATTCAAGTTCAGAAATTTTAAGATCTTTTGGATTATCACTCGAAATCTTGGATCTTAACTCTTTCAGCTCTTCTGCCATCATGTCATTCTTGTTTTCTAATTTCATGATTTTCAAATCCTTTTTCTTTTTCAACACTAACTTTTGATTCTAAATCTTTCAGTGATGCCTCATTCTTGGTTACTAATCTCTTAATTTCTAATTCCTTTTTAGTATTTTCTTTTTCCCAAGAAGTGTGAGACTCTCAAAACTCTTCTTGCTATTTTTATAAGTCTTTATTTTCACTTTGCAACATTGTTTTCTTTTTGGTAAACTTTGTTAACACTTTATAAGCCTTAACAAATTCCTTTTGTAATTCCTCATAAGATGTCATGTTATCATTATCAGATTCATCATATTACTCACTACCAGAATTATCACAAGATGTATCATAGTCTTTGCATGAATCATTTTGAGAAGTTGAATGAGAAGTAGAATGTGTAGAGTGTACCGATTCATCAACTAATGCAACTAGGCCACATTTTTCTACTACCTGATCATTTGAGCATGAATCTTCCCAAGCAATGGACTTCTTTCCTTTGGTTTCCCCAAATCTCCTATCGAGTTCTTCCTATATCACCTTAGCACTTTGACATGACTTGATTTCATGAAAAACATTAGTATCTAAACCAAGCAATAGAATGTTCATAGCACCGAAATTTATTTGCATTAATTTCATGTCATTCTCATTTAGCTCATATTTAGATTTAGGGATTTCAACATTGTCAATAACTTTTGTAGGAACTAAGTTTCCTTGAGTAATTACTCTCCAAGTCCTTCAATCTATTGATTTTATAAAAATAGTCATTTTTATTTTCCACTCGGTAAAATTTTCACCATAAAACATTGGAGGTCTTGCAGACATTTGTCCCACACCAAATGGAGTTACACCGATGTGTGCCATGTGATCTTTTTACAAAATAACTATTAAGTTTATGTAAACTTGCTCTGAAACCAAATGTTGATTTAGGTGTAATCCCAAGAGGGGGGTGAATTGGGTATTTAAAAATTCTTTGAAACTTATTTACCGCTTAGTCCCTATTTTATATTTAACCAATTACTTATCAAGATCGTGTGAAGTTATTCAACAAACATACATGAAATACAAGTAATGAACTGTAGTGCGAAAAGTAAAAAGAGTAAGGGAAGAGAGAATGCAAACACGATTATACGAGGTTCAGCCAACCCGGCCTACGTCCTCGCCTTGAGCAACCCACTCAAGGATTCCACTATAAGCTCCTTAAATTGGGACGGAACTTCCCTTACATCCGCTGTATACAAGAGGTACAACTTCCTCCTAATTTGTTGCTTACAAAAGATACCGCTCTCTCCTCAAACCCAATTCACAACCTGAATCGTGATTACAATATAATAGAAAATCTACAAAACGCTCAATGTTGCTTCCAATAAAGCTAGTGAGTACAATTGAAATTCCTAATACATAATCTAATGATGAAACTTGAAGCTCAGAACGTATGTAACGATATAATCGTTATATGCAAGAGTATGATTCACTAACATTCCTTTTTATCAACTCTCCCAAAAATATTTATATAAGTCAATGCTTTGGAAAACTTAGGTTAAATCTTTGAATACAAAAAAGGTTTTGAAGATTGCAAAGATTTGAAACACACTTTGTCACAACAATATTTCTCTCAAGTGTATATAGACAACCTTTAGACTTTTCAATCAAGTAGATTTTGGAATATTAAAAATATCAAGTCTTTTAATGAAAACTCACTTGAATAAAAAATATCTAATCAATAACAAAAGCTTTTATCAAGTGGTAATCTTATCAAAATGATTTAATATATGCACACTCAAGATCAACCTCTTAACAAATATTCAAAAATGGATTTTGCAATGACAAGCTCTTTGAAAAATGGATATCAATCAGCAAATCAGTTTTGATGAAGAAACTCTATGAGAATAACTTTTAACTAGAAGATTGATTTACCAAATCTCAATACCAAAATGAAATCAAGATGTGCATATGAAATCCCTTTATTTTTCTGAGTTGATTTGCCCAAGCTTGATAAGTGTGAGCCGGAGTGCAGGCAATCGTATAGCAATATGTTCAAGTTTCTCAAGTCTCTTTTAAAAAGATGTTCTCTTCTCTTTTCGTTGATATTTTTTCACGCACTAGGGTTTAGATGTTCAATTTATAGGTATCTTGCCCTTAGAATAGATCTCAACCATTGGATCAAAAAATATCTCACGTGTTCTTTCATTTAAAGTTAAATTTTTAAACTTTCCTCGCAGGTTCAGACGACTGAGGTTAAAATCTCAGATGATAGACGTTCCTTAGAGCTTGGAAAAAATAACCTAGACATAGGGTCAAATGACTGAAGTTGGGGTTTAGATGACTGAAGTGTCAAGTTCAGACGACTAAAGTCCGAGTTCAAACTTCTGAGGTGCTTCTGCTAGGTTCTGTTTCTCACCATAAATTCTTCCGGCGACTAAACTTAATCTTCGGTCTTCTGAAGAAATTCTTCATACGATTGAGCTTAACTTCGATCTTTTAAAGTTGCAACTCTAGGTGACTAACCATTGAGTTTGGTCTACTGAAGTTACCATTTTCTGAATTTTTTCTTTCTAGTTTAAAATTTTTTTTGCTCTCTTTCTTGACTCTTTTATAAAAATATTTTTCGGGTTTTAAAAATATATCTATGTCCATAAATGTCCCTTAATGATGTTCATGAATGCATGAATCCTAAAGTCATTTTAGGGTATATGTTGAGCCTCAAATTAAATCATATGAAATGTAATTACGTTTAGTTCTGAACAACCATTCACATGACGTTCTTGAACTTGTTGCTTGCATATTCATACTTGTACTCTTTTAGTTCCATGGATTTTTCCAAGATGTGTATGCTTTAATCTTGATGGCTTCCATGACTTATTATCTTTCCGTGAATGCTAAACATTGTTCCCGTTCACAATCTTAATGCACAGATCAAATACCAAGTAATATGTCATTATCAAAACCGGATTAGACTCATAGAGTCAACAAGATTAATTAGGGTTAAAATGGTTTAAAACAATATTAATAATACCCTACATGTCCTAACGGCTATAATTTTTCCTATCTCTATATATAGGCCCTCATTTGAAAAAAATAAGACAAGATTAGGGAGTTAGATTAAGAAGAATTTTATCTAAATTTTTTAGTGCCCTTTCTTCACACACATCTCATATACTCGTTCTTTTATCATTCCCTTGCCAAATCTTTTTGAGTGAGTATATCTTGAGTAATCCTACAAAGCTCTAACTCTCATTACATTTGTTGATATTTGATTTACATATTGAGAGTTAAGCAAAGATTTTTTCCACTAATTTATTTCGATAAATCTTTGTGTGGAAAAAGTCTTATAGCTAAGTGGGTCTTTGCATTGTTATTGAAAGACTTATTTGGGCTTATATTTTTGTGTGCAAAAATATTTTACAAACTTATTTTTGAATATCTTCTTGTGCTTGAATATTGAGAAAATATTGTTTTGAGATATTTAGAATACTCTTGGTAGACATCTTTGAAACCCTAGACTTATGATTGAGATATATTGATATAAAGTTTCAAAGATAGTTCTAGTATACACTCGTGTGCTTATTTGAAAACACACATCATAGTGAGTGTAGATTGCACACATTCACATCACCGAGCTTATAGTTCTTATCATATTGATGTGCATTGATTATTGCTTGTGCTTAACGGTACATATTTGCTTAGTGTAAGAAGCATTTCCGTGTATGCAAAAATTTGTATATCAAATTTTTTGTATTCTAGGCGTGGGCCTGAAGAGGGAGACCAGACCTATTGAATAGTCCCAGATTGGCTCAGACCCTGTTAGGAAAGCTAAGTGTGTCATCCTAGTAAGGCATGTTGGTTGAGGTTAGCCCATTTAATTGACCTGGTAGTAAATGGTGTCTCTCCACCCATTAAGTGAGCTTATAGTGTAATCCTTGTGCTGGTGTAATCAAGGTGGGGACATAGGCACAATTCGCCAAACTCCGATAACATATCGTATATCTGTTTATATTTCCACACTCTATATTTACCGCACGTGTATGTTATGGTTTGAATGATGTGCATGATTTAAATTTTAGCATATTATATTTATCAGCGCATTTGAGATTGCATAGAAAGACCCTAAGTTGTGAATATAGTACTGTTAGATTAGCTAAACCTATGAATAAATTTTAAAATCCCAATTCACCCTCCCCTCCCCCCTCTTAGGAATACACCATTCCTAATAGAACACTCGACTAAACTGGTGAAGAATGATTAAAAAAAAAATACATAAGACGATGATAAGTATATAATTGAGGGGGAGAATCTCTCTTTTATGATTTTATAAATTAGATGTTCTCATAATCTTACTTTGCTTATGTCCGTATGAATATGCAAGTGCAGCACCATAGCTTACCATTCATATTGTGTTAAACAATCGAATCTCTTTAATGGATAGTAAGTATCCAGTATCATAAACTATTATTGGTTATACAAATTAATGTGGTAAAAAAGGGATAACTATATTGATTGCTTGTGAGAAATGAATTAGTTTATATCCAGTATAGTTGTTTTAAAGATTAAGAATAATTGCTTATACTGCTTGGTATGATTAGTGAAATTAATCATTGATAAATATAAGCATTTTATTTCATCTAAGCAAGTATTCAAACTTATAGGGGGTGCTTTCTGAAAATTATTTCCTATCTTATTATGCTCACCAATATTTTATGCTTAAATGTGTATTAAACTTTTTGCGGCATGTAGTCAATTATGATGATCCTACTGAATACTCTAAATGAAAAATATATTGTTTTACCACAAGTTTCTTGAGTTAACCACATGATCTTGTTTTAAAATGCATTGATATAATTAAAGTCTGTATGGTTAATCTTTTTGATTATATTTTTTTTTTGAAACATACTAAAGCAAAATTATTTTAGATCTAAAGGGTGAGAGAAATTTTTTTTTGAGATAAAACGAGGGGAAGATATTCTTTTTTGAAATTGCATAGTCTACAATGTGTATGAGCTTAAATGACAAAAAAATGGGGGAGGGGGGAGGGGGAGTTTTTCAAAAAGAGGGAGCAATCCTTTTAAAGCTAATAAAATTAAAAAAAAAATGTTTTCCATTTAACTTAATCCTTTTGCTGATGCCAACAAGGGGAAAACATTAATGAGCAAAATGATATACTCCTTGGTTTAGGGGGAGAGGATTAATGTGCATATGTTTTATTACTTTATCTAGATGCATATTGAGCTGAACTTAAGATTCTCAACTTGAAATATCTTTGTGTCTTCTTTATGGATATAATTGAATTACAATGTCTATTTTGAAATTTATGCATTTTGCTCTTGTATTTATCATCAACAAAATGGGGGAGATTGTTAACTCTTTGAGTCTGATTCCATTTTGATAATGACAAAACACAATTATCTCATCTGTGCATTGAGCTTTTTTAGCAGGATCATTATTTAGCATGCACGGATGACATGAATGCTATGGAAGCCATGAGAAACTTGAAGCACATACGACTTGACATATTCCATGAAATTAAAAGAGCAAAAGGATGAAAATACCTCAGATTTTTAGTTGTAATGTGTTTTTAGTCTTACTTATATTACATATTTCATAAGATATAATTGGGAGCTCAAATATGACCTCAGATTGACCATAGAACCTCCAAGTAACATAAAAAACCTTTTTTCATAAAATGCATAATTTATAAAAATGTTTTAAAATGGTTTTGAAGTTAAAAGAAGGCAAAAACGAAATTTTACAAAGGGGTTAGTTGACCGGCTAGCTGAGCGAACAGTATAAATGAGCATTTTTGTTAATCCATAACTTCTTATCCTAACAAGTGTTCAACATGAAAGTTGTGGAGTTTTCGCTTAGCTTTCTTTTGATTCTAGGAGTGTCTAATTTCAAATCATATAGAAAAGGTTATGGCCAAAACACCGAAAGATGTACGTAGTAGAAAAATTCCCTTCGTGTTTCTTATGTCACATTGATGGGCATATTTCTTAATGCATAACTTCTTATCTTAAAATGTGTTCAACATAACAATTGTGGGATTTTCTCTTAAATTTTTGTTGACACCAAGAACGTCCAATTTATATTTCTATAGTAAATGTTATGCCCACAACACTGAAGGTCGCGCAAGCAGAATGTTGGTTCAACGCGGATACACGTGGAATTTTCTTGATTAAATTGATCCAACGGAAAGAACATAACCTAAGGCCGAGAACACCTTTAAATATGACCTATAAACCTTAGAGCATGAGTTTTTTCCTACCTCTTGAGGGTTTTGAATAGATTGCCAAACATTTGCATACTTTGCCTGCACTCTATCAAGTTCAAACATCTTTTAGGCATTCTCTCAAGTTCACAAAGGGCATTCATGCGCACATCTTGCTAGCACATTTGATATTGAGGTTCGATATACAAGGTTTTATATTTGGGCATTTAATATTCATTGTAAAAGTTTTCCTTCTCTCATATTTTTGTTTAATATTTTATTAAGAGAGCAAGAACCTTAAGTTTCATACTTTTGTTTGAAAAATTTTGTGGGAAAAGTTCATTATAGGACTTTAAAATCTTTGAAGCATTCCTGATATTATTTTTATTCAAAGATTTAATATTCTTTTATTCGTTCCAAAAGTTATTTGATAAAACCCTAGATCTCCAACACATATCATTTGAAAAATAAATTTTTTGAGATATTTGCATTTGGTGTAGATATTTGAGAAAACTCATTATACATATTTTTATATACAAAGATCATATATTTGATTATTATTGAAATCATCAAATATATTCATTGAGCTTCAAGTTATATCCTATGACTGTGTTTTAGGAATTTTATTGTACTCATTAGTTTGTTCAGAAGCATATGAGTGTTCAAGAATTTTATTAATCTATTGTATTAACAGTTCGGGTTGTGAACCGGGGAGGAGGAATTTGTACCTCTTGTAAGCAGCGGAGTATGAGGAATTTGTGCCTCTTGTAAGCAGCGGAGTAGGAGGAAGTTACGCCTCTTGTAAGCAGCGGTTTGTAATGGGAAGCTCCATCTGGGTTTAAGGGGCAAATTAGTGGAATCCTTGGGTGTTTTTCCCAAGGCGAGGACGTAGGCTGGGTTTGGCCGAACCTCATTAAAAATTTGATGATTGTGCTCTCTCTCTATCCCTCTTCATATTTCAGCACTTATATTTATATTATACTAGTTGTACATGCTTTAAATATTGGTATATATGAATATCTAAAATACGTGAGAATAATTGGGTAATACTGAATTAATTAAGATATCCACTGATTAATTCAATTAAGTTATATAATATTGAAATTGATGTATATCCAAGTTTGTACTTGTATGTTTGGGTTTTCTATTTAGGATTGAAGTACCAAAATATTTTTAAATACCCAATTCACCCCCCCCCTTTTGGGATTAACCTAAATTAACAGTGGCTAATATAATACTATTAGTGACGGTTAAATAGCCGTCACTAATATGGCATTTTAGTGACGCTTTCAATTTGTCACTAATACCCCAAGAAACGTCGCTAATATTTTCCCAGAATAGTTTCTGCGTGAAAAGTAGTTTCCCGCGATGGTTTGCACGGGAGAGTTGGTTTTTAATGATGCAAGTATTAGTGACGGTTTTAGTTTCATCACTAAAAGTACATTATTAGTGAAAACTTTATTAACCATCACTAATACTTGCACTAACAATGACAGATTTTAAAAACTGTCACTAATATGTCACTTTTATTGATGAAATTAGAACCATCACTAATACTTTTGTTACTAAAAACAAGTCTTTTTGCAGTGTTTTGACATTTGGTAATAATGAAAACCCAAGTGTTGCACCCGTGGACTTAGCCTATTGCCGAACCATGTAAATCTTGTGTGTTCTAGTTGTGTTTTTGCTTCTTCTTATTATTCTTTCATTGCTTTGTGAGCATGGTTCATTATCGAGTATTTGCCTTAGTGGTTGTTGATTCGTTCATGATTGATTGTGTGCTTCCACTACTTGGGTTCAAGTTGAACGGGAACTAGAATTCTAGTTAAACTATAATTCAAGTTGAACTTGAACTAGAATTCAACTTGAACGGGGAAATAGAATCAACAAGTGGTATCTGAGTTTTTGTGTGTCACAACAATTGGAATTTAAGTTGGATACTTGTTGCTTGTTTGTGCGAATCGAATGAACAAGTAGTATCAAAGCTATTGGTTCTACAATGGCTAGGGCCTCTTCAGTTATGTTCGATGTGAACGAGTTTGACAGAACTGGTAGTTTTGGGTTTTGGCAATGAAGGGTGAAAGATGTACTAGTGCAACAAGGGATGGTGAAGGAATTAGATAGAAAGAAGTCAGACGACATGAATGACGCAAGTTGGAAGGAGCTTAAGGCAAAGGCGGTTTCCATGATCAGGTTATGTCTGGCCAATGGCGTGTTGTATCATGTTATGGATGAGGATTCTCCGACATTAGTTTGGCGAAAACTGGAAAGACAATATATGTCTAAGGGTTCTTCAAAATCTGCGAATGTAATTAAAGAAGGGGACTTAGGGAACAGTGATTGTGAGATGCTTACTTTTTCATCAGGTTCAGAATGTCTCACAGGTTCTTGGATCCTAGACACGTGATGTTCTTTTCACATGACGTCGAACAAAGCCTGGTTCACCACTTACTGATTGGTGTGTCCTATTTCTAATTTGATGGGAAACGGTGCAGTTTGCAAAGTTATCATAATGGGGAACATTAGGATCAAGATGTATGATGGTATGGTAAGGATGTTATGTGGGGTAAGGCGTGTTCCCGATCTACGGAAGAACATGATATCATTGGGTGCTTGGGATTGTGGCGGGTATTGTTACAAGTCCAAAGGTAGGATGATGATGGTATGTGACAGCATGTTGATGGGGATGAAGGGACGGAGGATAACATGGAATCTCAATGCACAGTAGGGTAACACAATTGTAGGTGGAGCTATAGTTAAGAGTTCTAAGTCATGAAATACTATTTTGTATAATGTAACCACATATAAAATGGTGGGTATTCTTAACTACATTGGTGTGAATGTTTGGGGGCCCAATGAGGGCAGCATCACGGGTTGGACATGGGTATTCGTGGGGTTATCATGAAAGGTCTGGGGGGTATCTCATGCAGCATAATTTGGAGTTGTTTTCCAGGTGTAACTTGTGGCTGTGGTGGAGTCCTAGATCGAGAGAGAGTTCCTCAGGTCAAATATTGTTGGTAAGATTTTTTAAGTTAATTTTAGGTGTTAAAATCATAGGACAACGTACTCAAGTAGATGAAGATAAATAGGTGATAAAAAAGTTACTGTAGCAGCAATGAGCATATTGGGCAGGTGGAGTTGGAGACTCAGGGCAAAGGCACAAGGAGTTCTGACTCAGGAGACATGGGATATCATAGGATAAATTAGAATAGAAAGGAGATTTTGATGCACTTGGAATTTTAGACTCACGGTAGAGATGACATCGGTCATGATGTAGGGAGTTCGAGCTCGAGAGACCAGTAAGATCACAAATGGGTTAAAGGCACTATCAAACCACTACCCAGGTATGATATGATGTCTTATGCAACCATTACTACCAGGAAGGATACTACTACCTTTTAGGTGGCAGTGCATGGCTAAGAGAAGGATAGGTAGACAAGTGCCATGGTGGAGGAGATGGAAGTATTGTCTAAGAATAAAATGAAGGGGTTGCTTGTGGTCTTAGAGAGGGAGAGGGAGATAGACTGTAGGTGGGTAGGTATTATGTTGTTTTATGTGAGTGACATGTCGATTACTGAAAAGGTTCTGACTGAGGTAAATCAGTCGGAGACTCTGTTGAGAACTAAAATTCACATGAGGGTTCTGAGTGCTACCAAGAGTATACTTGGGTTGGATATTCACAAATTTACAAGGAGATTGAGATTATCTCATGGTGACTTTGTAGCAGCGGGGAGATTGTTGTTTTCTTAGGGCGGTTGTGTGGAAAAAACTACATGGAGATTGTGATTATCTTAGGGTGGTTTTGGGGATTAGGTCTTGGTGAGGTTTAGCATGGTTGATGTTAAACTTGTCCATGGTACACTGTTGGCTAATTTAAATAAACTGTCTACCGCTCAGTACTCGAAGTGAACGGTGATTTTTAGGTCGTGACAAAGGTTTCCTTAGCCAGTGCAATTGGGTACTTTGGAAGACAACAAAGGGTTTCGTCAGTTGTGAGGTTCATAATTAGAGATTACACAAAGGGCTTGGATGACATGAGGCTTTCAATAGGGCACGTTGTAGAAAGGCCTAATTGTTGGAAGTCTAGGGTATAGTCTCAGGGTGCACTGGTTACAACTAGATCAAAGTTCTTGGTAGAGGTTGAGGCTACTAAGATAGCATTAAGGTTCAGAGGATCATTCAAGGAGATGGTTGTTCAGCTAGGTGGAGTTCCTATTACCACAGTCAAGTTCAAGTATGGCTTGAACTTGTTTTATGTCTCCAGGTGTTAGAGGGGAGGTGGGTCCCGATCTACAAACCCAAGTGGAGCAGTGGTTATGTTTCCAAATTTCCAAGGTTGTGAATATTCGTTAAGGTACAAATTGTTAGGGATGTGGCTCATATCAAGAGCGGATCACATGTATTGGAGAAAGCTACGTGCAGCAAGGGATAATTACATGAGAAAAGGTTTCTGATAATATGCAAAAGGACCTTGGCTCAGCACAAAATCATTGATGATTAGGTCAAACAATTGACAGTTTTCATCGGCATAATTTACGTATTTCGAATTCGAGGGCTTGTAGATTGGGCTTATCTAGGGGTTTTATCCTTGGGCGATCACCATAGATGTATTTTAGTTTTACTAGAACTCTTCTATAGGCATTATATGGTTATATAAACATCATTATGTAACTCTAGAAATGTTTAAGCTTGGTGTAAGCTTCAACTAAGCTTCAAAGTTGTAAGCTTTGACATTTGATCATAGTGAAAACTCAAGTGCTGCTACTATGGACATAGGCTTTTGCTGAACCACGTAAATCTTATGTGTTTTAGTTATATTTCTGCTTCTTTTTATTATTCTTTGATTGCTTCTTGAGCATAGTTCATCATCGAGTGTTTGCATTAGTTGTTGTTGGTTCGTTCGTGATTGATTGTGTGCTTTCGCTGCATGTGTTCAAGTTGAACAGGAACTAGAATTCTAGTTGAACTAGAATTGAGCTTGAACTTGAATTTAACTTGAACAAGGAACTAGAATCAACAACCTTAATTCCCATGAACACACTTAGTAGCACAATCAGATGCCTTGCTTTGTCATTATCAAAATAGGTAAAACCTAGAAAAACCAACATTAAATCCTTTTTGTTAGCTTTGGTGTATTCCCAAGAGGGGGGTGAATTGGAATTTTAAAATTTCTTCCTAGGTTCAACTAATCCAACAACCAGTATTACACAAATCTAGGGTTTGTCTATGCAGTTCCAATATGCACAGATAAATATAACGTGTGTAAATTAAATCATGCGCACCATTCACAATATAACATACGCGTGCTGAAATATAAATTGTTAAAATATAAACAGAGCACACACGATATGTTAACGGGGTTCGGCCAACTGTGCCTACATCCCTGCCTCTAGCTTGCAAGCCTGAGGATTCCACTAAAGCTCACTTAACGGGTGGAGTGGCACCGGTTACAACCAGGTCAATTCAAGGGGCTGACCTCAAACAACATGCTTTACTAGGATGACATACCTAACTTTCCTAATTGGGTCTAAGCCGGTCCAAGACTATTTACTAAGGCTAGTCTCCCTCTTTAGGCCCACACCTGGAATACAACGAATATAAAAATTTTCGTACAAGTAAAGTGCTTCTTACACCAAGCAGATTTGCACCAATATGCTCAATCAAATAATGCACTCACATATGATAGGATATTAAGTTCAAGTGAGATTTTGTTAACTCAAGTGTTAACTCTCAATCAAATGTATATCAATATATGTGTGTGAGAGTGAAACTTTTGATATCAAGCTAATATGCTTCTTGTGAGAACAATAAAATAGTCTCTACATCCCTAACTAGATATCACAAAAATATTTCTCAAATATTAAGTATAGCAGATAATAGGGTTTCTAAGCTTGCTAAAGATGTTATCATCAAAACACAAATCAAGCTTACGATATTTGCAATGAGGATGCAAGATCTTAAGCCACACAAGAGTTTTTCCCAATCAAATATCTATGAAAGAAATATTATGGGAAAAACCTTAGCTAGTTCTCCAAAAATCAGCACGCAATCAAATAAAATTAAGGAGAGTTTAGCCTATGCAAAGAGTATAAAGAATACTACCTTTTTTCAAGATAAATAACTAGATGAGTATAGGAGGTAGATTTTTGCAATAGGTTGAAGAGATAAAAAATATAAAGATTTGGAAAAAATATATATTTTCAGAGAATTTTTCCTAATTTCAAATTCTAATCCATGCTTAATTTTAGCAAATAAGGGGCTATATATAGAAATAGGAGAAAATATTGTCGTTGGGGACACACTAGATATTTTTGAAAAAGATTAAGTGGGTTTAACAAAAGTTAACCCAATTTAACTCTCAGTAAAATTTCAACAACCGGAGAGGTTCGGTCACCGAACTTAAGGTTCGGTTGACCAAGTGTCCAAGTTTGGTCGACCGAGTAAAATTTGAATTGAAATTTTGGTCGACCAGACTTGGGTTCGCAAAGGCGTTTTGTCTTTTTCACACGGTTTGGTCGACCATGTGGATTTGAACTAAGTGGTTCATTTGACCAGGCGGTTGGCTAAACACACATGGGAAGTCGATCCACTAGGTGGTTGGCTTAAGCTTTTAGGTGCGATCAACCATAGGGTCAAATGTTTGACCTGGAGGGAGTTCAGTCAACCAGCAAAATTGAACTGGTCTGGTTCGGTCGACTGAGCCATGGTCAAACTGTTGACCACTTCCTAATTCGGTCGACCGAATGCTTCTCAAGCATTCAGGTCTAGTTAACCGAACTTGCATTTTTTATGCATAATAGTTTTGATCCCTTTATATATAAACCTTATTCATATGATGATTAAATTTAGAAGATAGGGCATATTTTTATGTAGTATAGGGGGTCCTATGGTCTGTCTAAGGCATTTGAATATTAGCCCCAAAAATTTGGCATCGGTCGACGTTCCCTAAGGTCCAGCTATGGTCATTGAGCTTATCTGTCCTATCATGCATGAAATGCATTAATCATTACAAACTATATAAGATTACAGACCCAAATGATAAATATAAAAACATAATACAAGTTGAAATATATATCGATCTTCAGGCATGACTCCTTTGTAATTCCATGGAATATGCCAGGATATGCTCGTTTAGGTACTCTTACAGCTTCCACCTCTCATCTGTCAACCATGCTTAGAAACATACACCTGTTCATACACTTAGCACACAAATGAGATACTATGGTTTGTTATAATCAAAATAGGAGACTGACTCAAAAAGTCAACACTTTTCTTCTTTAGTCAATACCCTCAACCTACATTACTGTCCAAAATGAAAGTCTTGAACTGATTGGTATCTACCACTACTTCAAATGACTTGTCAAGCTCATTAAAAGTTTGAACTAATTTATAAACTGATCCTAATAAGGTACGTAAGTAGCATGTTCAAAGAACAAGTTCAGCCAACCTTTTTGTTGACCTTATAGGTCACGCCCAGTTTGATAATGACAAATACTCATGTATTTAATGAATATCTAGTTCTTGTGCAGGTCTAAATTAGCAGATATATTGACGGCACAAAGAGAAAATGAAGTTGAAGACCAAATCTCCTTTTGTAATGCATTTCAGGTCTATTTGGTCTATAATAGTAATTAGGACATTTGGTTTGTAATAAGCACACACAACACATGCATGGTTTATTTTGTAAGCTTAATCCAAATCATAATGCAAAAAAGACCTTAGAATGACCTTGGGTTTACCCTTCGGTCGACTGACACCAGACTCTTTTAGTGTCTTAATTTTGGACATAAATGACCCTAAGACACACACATTTTCACATATGTTTGTTAGACACTTCATTAGGGTTTGTATGTTTCAAAACGGGACTAAAATGCCCACTTGGTGCACTTTCGGTCGACCGAACCAGGCAGTTCATTCTGCCCTAGTTGACCGAACCAGGCTTGGTTCAACAGTTGACCAAGGCTCTGGTCAAACGAACCAGGTAGTTCAAAAAGCCCTAGTCAACCGAAACCTCCATGGGTCAACATTTTGACCATCTGGTCGACCGAGCCATTTTTGCACACCAACTACCTGGTTGACTGAGGGTCCTCATGAGAAATCTCGCTGTCTGGTTGACCGAACCAGCCAGTTCAAAATGGCCCGATCGACCAAACCTCAAAAAATTGAAAAATCACCCTCTCTTGGTCGACCGAGACCTTAGTTCAAAAATCCCCTGATCGACTGAACCATATGAGTCCTAGTTGACCGAAACTGATCTGGTCGACTAGACCTCTCGGGTTGCCGTGATTTTTACCGCGGTTAAATATTTTTTAAACAAGGTTAAAATGGTTTAATTGTCATTCAACTTTTCCAATAATTCCTAATAAGTCCCCAACGGTCAAAAATCATAGGGCGTCTATATATACCCCTTCATTTGGGAAAATTAGGAACAAGATTAGCATTTAAAATCCAAATATTTTCTCTCAAGCAAAACTCTCACCTCTACTCCTACTATCTTAAAAACCACTCATACTTACTCTCTTCCATTGCCAAAAGCCTTTATAAGTTGATTGAGTGATTGTGTTGATAAGTTTGCTCTCTCCTTTTGTGAGTTCTTGAATCAATTTTCACGAGAGCATTACCTAAGCATTCTTAGGAGGCTTTTCTAATAAGCCTACCCTAAGAAGGCTTGTGGTGAACTTTCGAGTATTGCATTTTCATTGCCATATCTTGGAAGTTTGTATTTGTTTTTGGTTTGCAAAAACGTTTTCAAACTTACTTAAATATCTTCTGGAATCTTTATTGAACTATTTGTGACAAGATATTTGTGTTTGTTACATTAATCTTTGTGGCAATATTTATTCAAGTATATATCCTTTGCAGAATACAAAGATTATCTATTTTGCAATCCAACCATATACATATTCATGTGATTGAGATATTCCACTGATTGATATTCTTGAGGCTTGTTTAGTATTCTGTGTGAACACATCTAATTGAAACATTTTGAAATACACAGATTGTTATTGATATTCTCATGTACTCACTACACTGATAGAGAATATCTTTGAGAGTTGAACTATCTAGACCACACTGAGCTTACATTTAAAATTATCTATGGTGTTTGTGATTGTGCGCATTTGTGGTACAAATTTTCTTTACGTGAAAACACCCTCATATTGTACCTTTTGAATGTATATCTGAGAAATTCCAAGCATGGCCTGAGGGGGCGGTAATCCATCCCAATAAGGATTGGTGTAAAGGTTGAGGTCAGCTCTATGCTAATTGACCTGGTTTGTATAGGTGCCGCTCCACCCGTTTAAGTGAGCAAGTTATTGTGATAATCCTTGTGCTGGTTAGCCAAGGCGGGGACATAGGTAGTTGGCCGAACCTTGATAACATATCTGTGTGTCACCTTTCTCTTTACTGCTTTCTGGTATTTGTGTAATTGATTAAACCGCTTTATTTAATTTCTAATATTACTCGCACTAAATTGACCATAGGATTGTGAACATACTGCTGTTAGAAGGAATACCTAGGGGATAGATTTTAAAAATACAAATTCACCCCCCCCTCTTGGGATCACGATAAAGCTAACAATTGGTGTCAGAGCCACGTAACATAGACTAGTTGTTATTTTGCAAAAAGATTACATATGGCTAATAGCTCCGTGACCCGTCTACTTGAGGGAATATCTTCCGCATGACCTGCTATTTTCAGTGGTGTTAACTACACCTTCTGGAAACAAAGGATGCGCATCTACCTTCAGAATACTGATTGGAAGGTGTGGAGGATTGTCTCCAAGGGAAACTATGTTCCCATGAAAACTGAGGGTGCAACTAGGGTTCCTAAGACTAAGGATGAATATGATGATGATGATATGAAAGCTGTTAGTCTTAATGCCACTGCCATGAATATTTTATACTGTAGTTTTGATGTAAGTGAATTTAATAGGATCATGGCATGTTCTAATGCAAAGGAAATATGGGATAAGTTAGAGGTCATATATGAGGGTACTAGAGATGTGAAAGATAGTAGGATAGATATGTTGACCAGTGAGTATGAGGCCTTTAGGATGAATGTAAGTGAGTCCATTCAAAGCATGTACACTAGATTCACACACATCATAAATTCACTACATGCATTAGGAAAGACCTATCCCACACATAAGATGATCAGGAAGATCCTTAGAGGCTTACCTCCTATTTGGGAAGCCAAGGCTACGACCATTGCTGAAGGTAAAGACCTTAAGGCCATGAGCTTAGATGAACTGATAGGTTCCTTGATCACTTATGAGCTGTCCATAAATGAAAGACTTAATGAGCATAACAGGGCTAAGAAAGTGGCTGCATTAAAAGCATCTAATAACACATCTAGCGAGTATAGTGAATCTGACACTGATGATAAAATGGCCATGCTAACCAAAAAGTTTAGTAGATTTTCAAGAAGAATAGGAAGCCATTTAGAAAATACAGAGACTCCACTAATGAGAAGGGAGAGTCCAACAAAAGAAAGGAAAAATCAAATGCTTCTACGTGCTACAATTGCAACAAAGTGCGGCACATCAAACCTAACTGCCCACTGCTTAAAAAGGAGGCTAAGAAAAAGAAGAAATCCATGAAGGCTAGGACTTCATGGGACCAATTCAGCAGCAGTGACTTAGATTCGGATCATAGTGACACAGAGGTCGCTAATCGGTGCTTGATGGCACACGAGAATGAGGTATTGTTTTTTTATTCGTCATCTTGTTATTATTCATCTGATGATTGTGATTCTGACAGCATCTCTATATTTAGAGAATTACAATTTGAATATATTCGTGTTTCAAAATTGCTAGGCAAAATGACCGAAGAAAATAATGATTTGAAAAAGAAATGTGAAAATTGGTCAAAATTATTTAATATGACAAAAACCTCTCATGCCTCTATTTTAAAAGAAAAGGATACTACTATTGTTGAGCTTGAGAGAAAATTGGAGGATAGCTCCAAAATTATTTTTAAATTCACCAAGGGCAAAGAAAATTTTGAAAAATTACTTGGTGTCCAAAGAAACTCCTTAAGTAAAGAGGGTCTTGGTTTTAATGGTATTGAAAATATCAGATGACCTAATCTTTACCTAAGACATTTTACACGTGAGTCAAAATCTCATATTCCTCCTAAAGAACCTAAGTATAGATTGAAATATTTTAAATGTAAACAGATTGGTCATATTCAATTTGATTGTCCACTTAGAAATAAGCATGCTAAAATTAGGAAGGTATGGGTAGTTAAAGGAGATCCTGCTACTAACCCCCGTGGACCCAACAAAATTTGGGGACCAGCATCAGTCAGTTAGATTATTTTGCAGGTATGCCTAAGATCGTCCTCCTCCAAGGACATATGGTACTTGGATAGTGGGTGTTCACAGCACATGACCGGCAATGAGGGCAAATTCACTTCAATTGTTCCCAAGGATGGAGGCTATGTGACATTTGGCGACAATGCCAAAGGACGCATCATCGGGGTAGGTAAGGTTGGTAAGGACTCCTCTCTTACTATTGATAATGTTTTACTGGTTCATGGACTGAAGCATAATCTACTTAGCATAAGTCAGTTGTGTGACATAGGATATAAAGTATCTTTTAAAATTGACAAATGCATAGTAGAAAATAAAACAGATCACAAAGTGTTTTTTACTGCTAATAGACATGAAAATGTTTATACTACCTCTCTTGATAATCTAGCTTCACAACAAGTGACATTTTTTTTCTGCTATAAATGAAGCTAGTTGGTTATGACATAGACGCTTCGGACATGCTGGCATGGATTTATTGTTTAAACTTGTTAGAAAAGAGCTAATTAAAGGCTTGCCTAAGATGTCTTTTGTAAAGGATAAAATATGCGATGCATGTCAAATGGGTAAGCAAACAAAATCTAGTTTTAAGAAAAAGAAATTTATATCTACTACTAGACCCTTGGAGTTGCTTCACCTAGATTTCTTTGGACCTAATTCTGTGCAAAGTCTTGGTGGTAAATCTTATGCTTTTATAATTGTTGATGAAATTTCTAGATTCACATGGGTGTTATTTCTTGCACATAAAAATGAATCATGTGAACAATTTACCAAACTTTGTAGGAGAATTCAAAATGAAAAGGGATATAAAATCACTCACATAAGAAGTGATAGAGGCACAAAATTCAAAAATGAAAGCATAGAAAAATACTGTGACTTAGAGGGCATATGACATAACTTCTCTGCACCTAGGACACCTCAACAAAATGGTGTAGTAGAAAGAAAGAATAGGTCACTGTAGGAAATGGGTAGAACTATGTTGAATGAGTATAACTTACCTAAATATTTTTGGGCTGAGGCTATTAATACTGCATGCTATGTTATGAATAGGGTGTTGATTCGACCATCAATTAATAAAACCCCTTATGAATAATGGAACAACCATAAGCCTAATATTTCCTATTTTCATGTGTTTGATTGTAAATGCTTTGTTCTTAGAGATAATGAGCATCTAGGGAAATTTGACTCTAAATCTGATGAAGGCATCTTCCTAGGATATGCATTAAATAGAAAAGCATAAAGGGTTTTCAATAAAAAAACTTTAACTGTTATTGAATCTATTTATGTTGTGTTTGATGAGTCTAATCCATTTTCTAATAGAGATGATGAAGATGATATTGACATTAGAAAGATCATCTCTATTAGAAAGAGCTTAGAGAAAATGTCTATTAAAAACAATGCAAGTGAAAATCAAGAAGTAAATGAAAAATCACTTGAAGATGATGAAAAAGGAAATCAGAAGTTACCTAGAGATTGGAAATACATAAAAAGCCATCCTATAGATCAAATCATAGGCGAACCATCTCGTGGAGTAGCCACAAGATCCTCATTAAGAAATATAGTGAATCACTCCGCCTTCTTATCCTAAGAAGAACCTAAAAATATTAAAGAAGCCATTGAAGATAAATCTTGGGTGATGTCTATGCAAGAAGAACTTAACCAATTTGAAAGAAGCAAAGTATGGACCTTAGTTCCTAAGCCTAACGAGCATACCATCATTGGAACTAAATGGGTATATAGAAATAAAAAAGATGAGAATGGGGTAGTAATTAGGAATAGAGTTAGACTAGTTGCTCAAGGGTATAACCAACAGGAAGGGATTGACTTTGATGAAACATATGCTCCTGTTGCTAGATTAGAAGCCATTCGTATGTTACTTGCCTTTGCTGCTTTTAAAAATTTTTATTTGTTTCAAATGGATGTTAAAAGCACTTTTCTAAATGGCTATATAAATGAAGAGGTATACGTAGAACAATCACCCGATTTTGAAAATCATAAATATCTTGATCATGTTTACCGGTTATCTAAGGCCTTGTATGGATTGAAACAAGCTCCTAGAGCTTGGTATGAGAGGCTTAGTGATTTTCTACTAGAAAATGGATTTACCCATGGCAAAATTGACACTACACTCTTCATCAAATCCAAAAATGATGATATGCTTCTTGTTCAAATCTATGTGGATGATATCATTTTTGGAGCAACTAATGATGAGTTGTGTAATGAGTTTTCCAAATGCATGCAGAGTGAGTTTGAAATGAGCATGATGGGTGAACTTAGTTTCTTCTTAGGTCTACAAATTAAGCAAGCTAATCATGGAACTTTCATATGCCAATCTAAATACATTAGGGACTTGCTAAAGAAATTTAATATGGAAGATTGTAAAATTCTTGGCACACCTATGAACTCTTCCATTAAGCTTGATAAAGATGAGCAAGGAATCCCTGTTGACGTAAAATTATATTGTGGCATGATTGGAAGTCTCCTATATCTCACTGCTAGTAGGCCCGATATTATGTTTAGTGTATGTATGTGAGCTAGATTTCAGGCTGCTCCTAAGGAATCCCATCTAAAAGTTGTAAACAAATCCTTAGGTATCTTGTTGGAACTATTGAATTAGGTTTATGGTACCCTAAGCATACTACCTTTGAGATTGTTAGTTACACTGATGCTGACTTTGCTAGTAGTAAGGTTGATAGGAAAAGCACTAGTGACACTTGTCATTACTTAAGACAATCTCTTGTTTCTTGGTTCTCAAAGAAACAAAACTCAGTTGCCTTATCCACATCCAAAGTTGCATATATTGTGGCTGGAAGTTGTTGTGCCCAAACTCTTTACATGAAACAATAACTTATGGATTTTGGATTGTACTATGAAACAATACCAATTAAATGTGATAATACTAGTGCAATCAACATCTCTAAAAATCCTATCTCACATTCACGAACTAAACGCATTGAGATTAGACATCATTTTCTTCGTGATTATGTGCAAAAATGAGATGTGGCTCTTGAGTTTGTATGCACTAATGAACAGTGGGCCGACATATTCACTAAACCCCTACCTAAGGATAGGTTCATACAAATTAGACGTGAGTTAGGCTTAATGCATAGTAGAGAAGCTTCCTAAACTTAAATGTCTCATCTCTTGCATAATCTTAGGGGGAGCTCTCTCATGGGAACTTTTCAAGTCTCAGAAAATAATTCTATTGTTAACTCATCTTCTTGCATGAGACTTTATGAAAGTTGATTTATGCACAGTTCATATTTCTGTCACATGCTTATATTGCTTATCACTTGTGTTGCATCATTTGTCTAATTCATGTTCATATTGATGTCTTATTTGCTGTAATTGGACCATACTGAACTGTTTGAGTAGTTGTGGATAAATTGTTAGGAAATTTAAACTCAAACAGGTTACGTTTATACAGGATACCTTTTGGAAAGTCCGATTTACAAACGGCACTCTAAATAGTTGCATCCAAGAATGTTTGATTGTTTCAGAAGGCATGTGGTATTAATTCCCAAATCTGAACAATCATTTTTCAAATTAGTGATCTACTTTTGTGGTACATGGTATAGTTACCACACCCATGGTTGTGATGCACCAATTTTTCATACCATTCTTTTTTTATAAATAAAATAAATCAATTACCACAGATCGGTCACGTCAACACCTCTGATACCATACAAACATAATCCGACCTGAAGTGGGTACCGGGTACATAGTCATTTTCATATTCACAAACCTAATAGCAGAAGTCATTTTATATATATACATATCACAGCGAATACACATACAAAGTACGGACCATCCATATATACATGTCTATACATTCCCAAAAAGGAAATACAAAATACTTTAAGGAAATCAAGCATTCCTAGCTCAATCACTCACCCTGTCAACGCAGGGTACCAACTCTCCTCTATCTCAGAGCTCAATTACCAGGTCTATCTCTATTTCCTAAAATATTTAAATGATTGGGTGAGACATATCTTAGTAAGTTGGAATAAATTATCTACAGTGTGTGGCAGTATAAGATTTATTATAACATAACATATATATATATATATATATATATATTTCATTGATAATATCTTATGAGAAAATATACCATTTCAACAATCATAATTATATAGATATAAAACACGAGCTTTCATAAGATTTTACTTTCATTTCCAAACCATACACACGCATCCCATAATTACTAGCAAAGCTCCCGAGAAAAGGGAACCTTACTTGCCCATACAAGTAGTTTTCCTCTGGCCTAATATTGTTTGTATTCTAGCCCGATGAACTCAGGTTTAACTACAACTAATACTTATTAGAGCACTCACCTACTTAGTAAGCCCTCAGATGAAGTGTCTTACATCGCTTAAATTAATTATATAATAACTCAAGTTATTCCATTTTCACATCTAGCTCATGAGTATCCTCTATTACATCCATGTCTGTAATTCATGGCCACCCCGAGGATACATTTTTTTCTACACCATACTTCACCCCATGGTCAAGGTCAAACTCAACATTTTACACCATGCTTCCTCCCATGGTCGAGGTTGTGCGGCTCAAGGGTTGGATCTAACCGCGGTTGGCTGACCCGGTTAGATAAAAATATCATATCATATATTCAGCATTTGTAGTACAAATGGCCGGCCTAAAGCCCTAATCCAAACTCAAGAGGCACGACAACTCTACTGTACAGCTCAGTTGACTGCCATGCTACACGCTCCTAGAGTCCGTGTGGTTGCACTATCACCACTAGCAATGGTACCGTGCTCAATATCACTACCCTTCATTAGGGTTTCCATATCAATCAGTCAGGGTTATCATTACCACATACCCGCAATCATTAGGCGGTATTGGCTTTTCATCAATCATATTTCAATATTTATATTTCAATATACACATTTCAGAATTTCACCTTTCAATTCTCACAATTCAATATTCATATTGCAGAATTTTACATTGCAATATTTCCCATTCTTATAATCTCATTTTCATCTCTTAAATACATACACATATCCCATTTCGCATTTTTTACACTTCTCAATAACCCCTTTCCACATTTCATATTTCATCATTTCTCAGAAGATATATTTTTCAATATATATTACTTTCATCATCTTCCACATTTCAAATCCCATTTCTCAATTCACATTTCATAACTTCATATTCTCAAAATAAAAAAGTTAACCCAATTTCAAATATCTTTCGGTATAAAGCATATGTCACACAAATTTCATCTAATATTCATATCGTAATAAATTTCAGGTAAAATACTATATTTCCATTTCTCATATTTTCTTAACCAATAATGTTCAAAAAGAGCTGCTATAATTTATTCCTCTTACTTGACTTACTGAGAGGCTCGTAAACACCCAAGTCAAATGCTTGCAGCGTCTAGAACTCAAAACCCTAAAAATCACATTTTCCCCATATTAAAGAACTTCAATCCCATAACATTTATCATTCAGAAATCCCTAAACTTTGTATACTCTAGATTAAATTTAAAACCCTTAAAGTATCTCGCTTACCCTGGTTTTGGGATGGTGCCCCAAAACTCCAATGTGAAAATCCACTCCTAGGTTGCAGAGAATCTTCCCAAGAACCTCGTGGTGGTTCCTGATCGTTAAATCGGGCTATAACGAAGCTGAAAATGATGAGAGAAGGTGAGGGTTTCAAATTTCTAGAGAGAGAGAGAGTGAGAGGAGAAACAAAATGGTGATGAAATGAGGGTTTCAACTATTTATAGGCCAGCATTCGTTAACGAGTTCAACTAGTTCGCCGACGAATCCGTGAAGGCACTTCGTCGAGAAGGAGGCTATTTCATCGAAGAATCTGAAATTTCCCTAAAACTCCCAAAACTCTTGATATCTTCTCATCGACGGGACATGTGTACCTCGTCGCCAAAAATTACGAGACATTCGTCGATGAAGACCTTGGGTTCGTTGATGAAGCCCTGCTATTCTCTCCTTTTAAATTTCCTTCCTTTTCTTATTCTTCCCTCTCTATTTCTTTTATTACTTTTGTTAATTTAATTTTTCAAGTCTCTACATTCTCCCCTCCTTATAAAATTTTGTCCTCGAAATTTGCCATTTATCACATTCATATTCTTTAAGAAAAACACCACCATTTTATTAATTACCATTACTTATGGTGAAGGAATATCATGGTTACAAAGAGATTGTGGGAGATTACAACCATTGAATGAAATTCTCCACAAAACCATTCTTATCAGAATTCAAAACTCTACCAATCTTATACTATACAAATCAAAATACATACCTTAACCCTAGTTCCCACTGAACAGGTGTGGGTATCTTTGGCACATCTACTCCTCTAATTCCTAAGAAACTTCCTCTATTGCATGGTTGCACCACATAAGTTTTACCAGTGGTATGCTTTTTGTACATAGCTCCTGCTCTTTTTTATCCAAAATCTGCATTAAAATTCCCTCAAAAGACAAAGCATCACTAAGCTTCAGTGCCTCATATCTGATCACATAGAAGGGATCTGTGACATATTTCCTTAACATAGAGACGTGAAATACGTCCTTAATTCTAGACAAAACTAGTGGTAAACCCAATCTGTAAGCAACTGGAACCACTCTTTCAAGAATCTTGAATGGTCCAATATACCTAGGGCTCAGATTATCCTTCTTCCCAAACCTCATAACTCCTTTTAGTGGTGCCACCCGCAGAAATACATGATGCTCAGTGTCAAACTCTAACTCTCATCAGTGTCAAACTCTAACTCTCATCAATGAGTATCTGCGTAACTCTTCTATCGACTCTGTACTGCTCTAATCCCATCCATGATAAGTCTAATCTTAAATCTGTTGTATTAGCTTTAGCCCCAATATCTGTCTTTCCCCATTCTCATCCCACTACAATGGGGATCGACATCTCCTACCATACAATGCCTCAAATTGTGTCATCCCAATGCTGGCCTGATAACTGCTATTATATGCAAACTTGACTAGTGATATAAATAGTAACCAACTACCTCCAAAGTCCGACACACATGCACGTAACATATCCTCCAATATTTGTATCATTCTCTCCATCTATCCATCTGTTTGAGGATGAAATGTTGTGCTGAATGACAACTGAGAATTCATGACTTCTTGCAAACTCCTCCTGAAATATGATGTAAACCGTGGGCCTCAGTTTGAAACTATGGACACTAGCATGCCATGCATTCTAAATATCTCCTACATATACAATTCTGCCAATCTATTTAAGGAATAATTAACTCTTATAGGCAGAAAATGGGCAGTCTTCATCAATTGATCTACAACTATCCAAATGGCGTCCTGTTTATATAATGTCGACGATAATCCTGAAACAAAATCCATCACTATATGCTCCCCCTTCTACTCAAGACTGTACAGCGACTGCAAGGACCCCTCCGGTCTCTGATACTCAGTTTTCACTTGCTAGCATGTCAAATACTGCACTACAAATTAGGCAATCTCTCTTTTCATACAACTCCACCAAAAAGACTCTCGGAGATCCCTATACATTTTAATGCAACCAGGATGTACCCTATACAGGGATCGGTGCGCTTCCTCCAGAATCACTTTCTTAATCTTAGGATCGGTAGGTACACACAACCTGGTATGGAACCTTAAAGCTCTATCATTTGAGATACTAAAATCTTCCTCCACACCATCCTGTACTTTTCCTATAAGCTCTACTAGTTCTGCATCATTTCTCTAAGCTACTTTAATTCTTTCGTGTAGAGTCGGTTGCAACACCAGATTGACAATAAATGTCTGATGATCACCCTTTATGAGTTCTATCCCGAATCTCTCCAGATCCATCTAGGCCGGATGTTGTATTGCCACTACAGATATTGATGCACCCACTGATTTTCTGCTTAAGGCATCAGCTACCACATTAGCCTTTCTCAGGTGGTAACTGATGGTGCAGTTGTAATCTTTTATTAACTCCAATCATCTCCTCTGCCTCACACTCAATTTTTTCTACGTGAAAAAGTATTTTAAACTCCTACGATCATTGAAAATTTCACACCTAACCCCATGGAGATAATGTCTCTAAATTTTTAGTTCGAATACTACAACTGCTAGCCCGATATCATGGGTAGGGTAATTCTTCTCATATCCTTTCAACTGTTGAGAGGCATATGCTATCACTCTCCTCTGCTGCATCATAACACAACCAAACCCTTTATGTGATGCATCACTGTAAATCACAAAACCCTTTTCATCTAAAGGAATCGTCAACACCGGTGCAGAGATAAGCTGCTGCATCAACTCCTGGAAACTCTACTCACATTCATCTATCCACTTGAATTTCACCTGTTTCCTAGTCAATCTCATCAAAGGACCTGATAATTTAGAAAAATCATCAACAAACTTGCGATAATATCCATCCAATCTCAAGAAACTTTTAATTTCCTGCACATTCTTTGGTCGTACCCAATCTACTACCGCCTCAATCTTGCTCGTATCTACTGAAATACCACCCTCATATATCACATAATCAAGGAAGGTAACCTGTTCTAGCCAGAATTCTCACTTCTTGAATTTCGCATACAATCTTCTTGCTCTCAGCACCTATAGTACTATCCTCATATGTTTCTCGTACTCCTCTAGGCTCTTTGAATATACCAGTATATCATCAATGAATACCACCACAAACTAGTCGAGATACTAGTGAAAGACCCTGTTCATCAAATCCATAAACACTGCATGAGCATTTGTCAATCCAAACGGCATAACCAAGAATTCGTAATGGCCATACCGAGTCCTAAATGTTGTCTTTGAAACGTCCTCTACTCTAACCTTTACCTAATTATACCCAGACAATAAATCTATCTTTGAGAAAACCTGTGTCCCTTGTAGTTGATCAAACAAATCATCGATGCGGTGAGGCAGGTACTTATTCTTAAATTGTCATTTTATTAATTTCTCGGTAGTCAGTGCACATTCTTATCGACCCATCTTTCTTTTTAACAAACAATACCGGTGCCTCCTAGAGCGACACGCTGGGCTAAATAAATTCCTTGTCTAGTGGTTCCTGCAACTGGTTTTTTAATTCTTTTAATTCTGTCGGTGCCAATCTGTACGACGCTTTCGAAATCAGCGCTATCCCAGGAACTAGATCAATAGTAAACTCTACCTCGCGATCAGGAGGTAGTCCTAGCAAATCCTCAAGAAAAACATCAAGAAAATCCCTCACTATTGGGATATCCTCTATCCTTAACTCACTTTCTGATATCTCCTTCACACAGGCCACAAATCCTTGACAACTCTCTAACAAAAATCACCTCGTCTAAATGGCGGATAACAACTATGCTGGGGTGCGGCACAAAACCCCACAAATTTGTACTCATGTCCTCCTGTATGTCTAAACACTACCTCTCCCTACTGACAGTCAGTACTGGCATAGTGAACAACTAGCTAGTCCATTCCCAGTATCACCTCAAACCTATGCATATCGAAGACAACCAGATTAGCTAATAAAGTCTTCCCTTTAATGCATACTAGACAGTTCTCAAGTACCTTCTCACATATTCCCACAACCCTTGTTGGCGTAGCCACTAACAAATTGACACCCAACTGCTATGTTTCTAGCAAACAAAATTTCACAAACTCTCAGGCGATAAAAGAATGAGTTGCCCCTGAATCAAACAAAGCGGTAGTTATAAATGACAGAATTAAAATTGTACCTACCACAACATCTCCTACCACCTCAGCATCCTCGGTGTTAGCACGTAGACTCGTGCTAGGATGATTCTTCTTCCATCCACCTCGAAGTGCCTGACGGCCTCCTCTGAATGGTTTAGAAATAGGCACAACAAGTGGGTGCTCGACAATCCCTCACCAAATGCCTAGGCTGATGGCACTGATAACACATCATCCCCCTGACGCGACACCCTCCTGGGTA
The DNA here is from genome assembly GCF_029873635.1 of Malania oleifera. Classification (NCBI taxonomy): domain Eukaryota; kingdom Viridiplantae; phylum Streptophyta; class Magnoliopsida; order Santalales; family Ximeniaceae; genus Malania; species Malania oleifera. The sequence continues at coordinate 17,393,225 of NC_080422.1, forward strand.
TCTCCTTGATTATGCGCCGAAACTGCGTAATTGGACGTTTAACCCGAGCTTTACGGTTTATATTTTTAATTAAATGTCCAAAATTGTTTAATATTTTAATAAAATGCCAAAATCATCATTCTTGAACTTTATTGCACTACTTATGAGAATTTGGTAATTTTTTGTCGCAGGAAAATTCCCGGGAATCAAAACAGACACCTGTTCGTATTTTATACATAACTTTTTCTTCCAAACTCCGATCGAGACAATTTAAATTTTTGGAGAAAGAGGAAAGGATTATCTACAACTTTTGTGTTTTGAGTTTTGTGAGATACGGGCTCCAGAAGAGTCAGATTTGCGATGAATAGAGAATGAAAAAAATGAAAAAATATAGCAATTCGGGTTTCCTATTCGGGTCTAGGGCTTTCCCCCTTTATCCTATTTAACCCTTCTCTTTCTCTTCCTGCGTAGGCAGCCCCGATGGTCCCCCATTCTCCTCTTCTCCTTCTTCTTCTTCTTCTTCTTCTTCTTCTTCTTCTTCTTCTTCTTCTTCTTCTTCTTTAGTTTGTTTTTTTTTTTTTTGTTCTTTTCAATTCTGCTTCTCTCCCCTTGTCTCTCTTCCTTCCCTTTGTCTTTCCTCCCTCACTCTCCCCCTTTCCTCTGTTTCTCTTGGCCTCCTCTACCCTCTTGCAGTATGGCCAGCCTCCTCCACCATCTTCAGCAGTCCCCAAGCACAGCAGAACACTAGCCGACTCCATAGCAGGACCACCAAAGCGCAGCAGCAACTTCTCTAGCACAGCAGCAACTTCACGGCTCCGTGGATTTGTATCTTTCTCTCTCTTTTTCTTTCTTTCTTTCTTTTATTTACTTTTCTTTGAATCTTGGAATATTGAAGAAAGTTTAGTTTTTTTTTAATGTTATTGGAGTTTTCTTTCTTTTTGTTTAAGTTGAGTAATGTTGAGTATTTCATTATTGTTAAATTAATCTCTTTGTTTATCTAATTGATAGTTATTTTAATTTAGCATTCTTAATTAAATTCAGATATTTTTTTGTCGAAATTCGATTTAGTTAGGGTCTATGATTAGTAAAGGTTGTGTTTTTATTATGTTCCGTTATTGTTTATGTCTTTTAAATTTCCGTCGAGTTCATGTTTACATTTAAATTGTGAGTCTTGATTTGATCTCTTAATTATGCTAAAGGTTTGATTTTTAGTAGGTTTGGTTTTTTTTTAGTGTGTGTCTAATTTAGTTTCCATTGTGTGTTTTTAATTCCATGTTCTAGGTTACCATCTTTAATTAGTGCGTGTGTCGATGTTTCCTTAGGTAGATTAGAGTTTCCATTCTAGCGTGTTTTAATTCCTTATTTGTAGTTTCCATTTTTAATTAGTGTGTGTCCCAATGTTTCTTTAAGTAAATTAGGATTTCTATTCTTGTTTCTTTTATTTAGTACATGTTAGTTTTAGGATTTTTTTAAATTACGTGCCATCTAATTCGTCAAAAGTAAAATTGAACAACTCTGAAAATCTCCGAATCTGAACCGAGTTCAGTGCAATTTAATTTTGATTGGAAGAACATTAAATCTGAGATTAAACGCATTTCCTGAGGAGACAATCTAGCCCTTGGGCTTAATATTACACGACAGAACTCCTATACTTGGGATAGCTTTCCAGCTGCTCATTTTTCGAGTGAGTCAAGTTTTTGGCGCCGTTGCCAGGGAATGTCGGTCTTAGTCTCAAATTTGAGTTTTTCCCGTCATTTTTGTTAGTTTTATGAAAAAGAAAAAAAAAATAGAAAACAAAAACAGAAAAAATTTTATGTTTTGAAAAATGGCTGCACCTGCACCGCGCACGATAATGGACTTTTTGCAGCTTGAATATGCCACTGCATCCTCTTCCACTATTTTGCCTTATGATGAGCTTAATTTCATGATGCAGCACGGGAGGACGTCACTGCTACCCGAGTTCTATGGGACGGAATCTGAGTGCCTATATCAGCACTTAGTAGAGTTTGAATTAACCTGCAACATATTTTTCTCTCATGCTAGAGCTGACGAATCTACTAGACTGAATTTATTTCTTGCTACTTTGCAGGATAGGGCACTGATTTGGTTTCATTCTATGAGACCTTATTCTATCACTAATTGGACTGATATAGAGCGTGAATTTCTGCATGCATTTTGTCCCTCACAGAAAACTCAATTTTTGCAGGAACAGATTCTTAATTTTGTGCAACAGGATGACGAGACATTTTGGGCTTACTGGGAGCGATTCAAGGATCTACTAAGCACTTGTCCACATCATGGGTTCGACTCATGGAGGTTAGTTGACTGTTTTTATACTGCTCTTACCCCTGATTGCAAGTGTTTTGTCCAGACTATGTCTAATGGAGAGCTCGTCAGCGAGGATCCAGATCAGGTATTATCATTCTTTGATTACTTCACTGACAGTGTCCCACAGTGCAATACACGATACACTCAGGCACCCATGACTACACATCCTATCAGCACAATTAGTGGTGGTGATGCATATGAACCACCAAACTGCCTGGATATTCCTCCGCCTCAATACCAGCCACCACAGATCTCTCCGAGCTGTACGTTGTCAGAATTTCTGGAGGATAGCATAACTCAGATGGCGAGCATGCTCCAGCAGTTCATGCAAACTCAAATCGATCATAATAATGAATTGCCGGACACCATTAATGCGATAAGCACACAGTTGGACATCTTAAAAAACGAGGAAACACTCGCAGAACCTTAGCCTAGTTCTCAAGAGTACCAGCAATCGCAACAACAAATACATGATATTTCTCTTGAGACAGCAGAGGCCACCATCACCTTCAGTAGCGAGAAAGACGACCCCCAATCTGAAATGATCATCGTCGGACAAATAGTTGTCCCAGCACCGGAAGTTATGGCTGAAATAGATGAATTCCAAGAAAAATCAGAGGAAACGAGCCCAAAAGCGTAGCAGTTAGTTGATGAGGAGACTGATACTCATACGGAGTACCAACCTGTGGTACCTCATACTCCGAGCTCAGAAATCGTGAAATCGTCACTCCCGCCTGAATCAGATATTAAGGAGCCTAATGTGGAGGCAGACTCTTGCAGTGGTATGATGATATGTACACCCGATAAAGAGGGTGACCAGTCTGGTGAGCATATATTTTTCAAAAAATCAGGTAAAACCTTTAATTTTAATGCTTCTGAAGAACTGCAGGTAATTATTCCAATAACTTCCTATCACACATTAGTTTGTAAAGAAGCAAATTTCCTAGAAACGATGTTGAATAAAGACCCTTTCTTATCCACACACGAGGATCGACCTGCACACAAATTGTTTGGTATTTTGACACGCATTTATTCATTTGAGGTTGATTTTCGTGTAGGTTTGAAGACTGATCGATTTTGGCGGCTCAAATTTGGAGACCCGCCGATGCAATTTATAGACCTGCGGCCACCAGACGAAATTCCTCTAGAGCCTCCGCCAAGACAATTGTGATGTTTTTCTTTTACTTCTTTTCCTTTTATTTTATCTTATTTTATTTTTAGTTAGTTTTCAGGACCATTTTCTCGTAGTTCTATTTTTGTTATTTCGCCACTTAGGTACGCTTTACTTTTCCCATGCACAGTCCTTTTTATTTCCCCTATGCTTTCACATTGAGGACAATGTTCCACTTTAGTTGGGGGGGATGAGCATTCGCATGTGATACTGTGCATGTACATGTACTGGGTTTGAAAAAAACAAAAACAACAAAAATAAAAAAAAATCAAAAAAAAGAGAGAAAGAAAGAAGAGCACTGAGGGATTACATTGCATTGTGTCATGCTTAACACTGTGTATACCTTTCACATACTTGCGTATAACTTAAGAATGACACACTTGAGTCAGTCATGCGTAGTTTCTCTTTATATGATCTTATGACTCCATGAAGAATCGATTGGTAGTACATTCGTGTTAATTTGACTATATAATTTCCTGTATTTACACGGCATCTCACAAGGCTGAATAAGCACATTCACGTGATTCATTGCACTTAGGGTTTCTGTGAGCACTGAGAGAGCACCCGTGGAGACTATGACACCTTGTGAGATATCCTTGAGCTATTTATCGTCCTTTTGAGCGTTAATATCAAATCAGAGTTCACAGAACTCAATTCTATTTTTTTGGATGATTTCTTGTACACTAGTCTCTGTTTTTGATTTGCTAGCCTAGAGGTGACACCTAGTGGGGAGATAGAAACCTAGGTCTTGTAGCCTACTCAAGATGTGAAGGCCGAGCCACCCCTAGAGATAGACTTAGTTCATGAACTCCTATTCAAGCTCAATTCCCATTGATGGTATGAAGATTACAAAAGAAGTGTTATATTTTCCTTATTGATCAAGAAAAGACAGAAAATGAAGAATGAACAGAAAAAAAAAAAGAAAAAGAATAAGCAATACACATGCGCATGAAATGAAATGTCAATGCCGGCCCAAATACATATCACAAAAAGTCAAGGACGACACATATTTTCCACGTATGAAGATGCTTCAACCGGTTAATGCCTCAGATGTATTCACGACAAGTTTGTAAGTAAGTTGATCTAGGGTGGTCTCGGTTGGATATGGCGAGTAGGTGAGAAGATGCTAGGGTGAAGGACCCGACACCTCAGAGATAGGCTAGATCCTTTCCAGACTAGCCCACTCCATATACTTAGCGTTGTTCCTTTTAATATGTGGGATGTTTGATCGCGACACTCCTCCTCACATATGATAAGTGAACCCATTTTCTTTGAGTGTTCTTGAGGGTATACTAATTAGGCCGAGTCAAAGCGACCGTTCTGTAGGTATCCACTGGTGTCCTAGGTGTACTGAGTCACACACATCACACGCACCTCGAGAGTTTACCTGTTTATACTCGAACTTATATGATTGCATTAACTATGAATGTGCCACTGATTAACTTCATGTCAGTATACTACTTTCAAATCACATATAAACGATGAAACTTGCATGGGTGACGTGTTTTGGGGTCGTGTGCATTGAATATGAACGAGCTTGTGTGAAATTCAGTTATGTTCTTATATGTGAAATGGTATATTATTGCTGCATGTGCATTGATTTCATGATTATTGGAGTATGTAGTTGTAGATACCACCCTGAGATTCATTCACATCATTTGCTAGAGACTAGCAAAACGTTAGTTGGGGGGTGTGATTACGCGCCGAAACTGCGTAATTGGACGTTTAACCCGAGCTTTACGGTTTATATTTTTAATTAAACGTCCAAAATTTTCTAATATTTTAATAAAATTCCAAAATCATCATTCTTGAACTTTATTGCACTATTTATGAGAATTTGGTAATTTTTTGTCGCAGGAAAATTCTCGGGAATCAAAACCGACACCTGTTTGTATTTTATGCATAACTTTTTCATCCAAACTCCGATCGAGACGATTTAAATTTTTAAAGAAATAGGAAAGGATTATCTACAACTTTTGTGTTTTGAGTTTTGTGAGATACAGGCTTTAGAAGAGTCAGATTTGCGATGAACAGAGAATGAAAAAAATGAAAAAATATAGCAATTCGGGTTTCCTATTCGGGTCTAGGGCTTTCCCCCTCTATCCTATTTAACCCTTCTCTTTCTCTTCCTGCGTAGGCAGCCCCCATGGCTCCCCATTCTCCTCTTCTCCTTTTTCTTCTTCTTCTTCTTCTTCTTCTTCTTCTTCTTCGTTAGTTTGTTTGTTTTTTTGTTCTTTTCAATTCTGCTTCTCTCCCCTTGTCTCTCTTCCTTCCCTTTGTCTTTCCTCCCTCACTCTCCCCCTTTCCTCTGTTTCTCTTGGCCTCCTCTGCCCTCTTGCAGTATGGCCAGCCTCCTCCACCATCTTCAGCAGTCCCCAAGCACAGCAGAACACTAGCCGACTCCATAGCAGGACCACCAAAGTGCAGCAGCAACTTCTCCAGCACAGCAGCAACTTCACGACTCCGTGGATTTGTATCTTTCTCTCTCTTTTCCTTTATTTCTTTCTTTTATTTACTTTGCTTTGAATCTTGGAATATTGAAGAAAGTTTAGTTTTTTTTTAATGTTATTGGAGTTTTCTTTCTTTTTGTTTAAGTTGAGTAATGTTGAGTATTTCATTATTGTTAAATTAATCTCTTTGTTTATCTAATTGATAGTTATTTTAGTTTAGCATTCTTAATTAAATTCAGATATTTTTTTGTCGAAATTCGATTTAGTTAGGGTCTATGATTAGTAAAGGTTGTGTTTTTATTGTGTTCCGTTATTATTTATGTCTTTTAAATTTCCGTTGAGTTCATGTTTACATTTAAATTGTGAGTCTTGATTTGATCTCTTAATTGTGCTAAAGGTTTGATTTTTAGTAGGTTTGGTTTTTTTTTAGTGTGTGTCTAATTTAGTTTCCATTGTGTGTTTTTAATTCCATGTTCTAGGTTACCATCTTTAATTAGTGCGTGTGTCGATGTTTCCTTAGGTAGATTAGAATTTCCATTCTAGCGTGTTTTAATTCCTTATTTGTTGTTTCCATTTTTAATTAGTGTGTGTCCCAATGTTTCTTTAAGTAAATTAGGATTTCTATTCTTGTTTCTTTTATTTAGTACATGTTAGTTTTAGGATTTTTTTAAATTACGTGTTATCTAATTCGTCAAAAGTAAAATTGAACAACTCTGAAAATCTCCGAATCTGAACCGAGTTCAGTGCAATTTAATTTTGATTGGAAGAACGTTAAATCTGAGATTAAACGCATTCCCTGAGGAGACAATCTAGCCCTTGGGCTTAATATTACACGACAGAACTCCTATACTTGGGATAGCTTTCGAGCTGCTCATTTTTCGAGTGAGTCACTCCTATAGCATATGGGACAAGAATAAGGCATCTACCTACCCTGAACTACCCAATCACTCACTACCTGTGTTCATCCTCCTCTACCTTCCTACCTCCTCCAAGGCCCTCGACTAGACCCTACTTGAAAGTCTGAAGGCACGAACCTCTTCCCCTGGCTTTGCACTATTGTTCCTCTCTAAAGGCCACTCTCAATCACTGCAGCTCTATCCACCACTTCTGAAAATGTCTTGGCTTGGAAGCCTATAACATACTCAAATAGACTTTACCTCAAGTCCTCCTCGAACTTCCTTGTTTTCTTTTACTCATCCTATACCAAACACAGAGCAAACCGAGACAGCTTAATAAACTTGCTACACAATGTTGTACTGTCATCGGTCCCTCATCAAGTGCAGAAAATCCACTGCCTTAGCACTTCTAACTATAGCGAGGAAGTATCTCTTGAAAAAGATTCCCTAAATGGGCTCCACGTCACCGCTATAAGGTCAGGTCTCCATTCCTCCAATAATCTCGTTGATTTCCACCAGCGCTTTGTCTCCCCTATCAACTTAAATGTCGCAAAAAATACTTTCGAATCATCCATACATGGGAGAACTACCAGCATGACCTCCATATCCTAGACCCAGTTCTCAGCCAAAAGTGGGTCAGCTCCCTTAGAGAATGATGAGGGTCTCATACTCGTGAACTGCTCAATCGTGTAGCTCCACTCTTTTGAATCTCTAGCCATCTCTACCATCACCTACTAGGTGACACTATGTAGTACAACATTAGTATCCCCCCCCCCTCCTCGCACCCATACTGGAAGGCCTTGCATCATCACCCCCAGCATGTGAACTACTACTCCCTCGATCAATCCTACAAATAGTATAAAACATTTTTAGAATTCTATCATCATACCTCACCAAGACACACAACATACTAAAACCCACAAGATATTCTATTATAACCATTGCTCTTCACATTCTCAATCTCCATTTAAGATTCAATACTACCACTTAGAAACAAGTATTAGTGATAGTATCGATGGTTTTCTAGAAGTTGTCACCCCAGGAAAAACAAAGAAACAACCACAGAACTCTTGTCTTCAGGTCGTAAGATAGAACCCTAATTCCAATCTCATCCTTTAACAATCACTAACTCATATCTCGACCTACTCATTTCTTATTTTCCTCAAAATCCATTCCTATACTCTGGTATTATACTCCCCTGTTTACTAAAGTTTGCAAAACCTAACAACCTAGGCTCTGATATCAAATTGTGATGACCCGATTTTTCATACCATTTTTTATTATAAATAGAATAAATAAATCACCACAAATCGGTCAGATCAACACCTCTGATACCATACAAACATAACTCGACGCGAAATGGGTACCAGGTACACAGTCATTTTCATATTCACAAACCTAACAGCAGAAGTCATGATATATATATATACATACCATAGTGAATACACATACCAGAGTACTAACCATCCATATATACATGTTTTTACATTCCCGAAAAGGAAATACAAAATACTCTAAGGGAATCAAGCATCCCTAGCTCAATCACTCACCCTGTCTACGTAGGGTACCAACTCCGCTCTATCTTGGAGCTCTATTACTAGGTCTATCTTGGTTTCCTTAAATATTTAAATGATTGAGTGCGACACATATCAGTAAGACGGGATAAATTATCTGCAATGTGTGGCAGTATGAGATTTATTATAACATAACATATATATATATATATATATATCTATTTCATTGATAATATTTTCTGAGAAAATATATCATTTCCATAATCATAATCATATAGATTTAAAACACAAGCTTTCATAAGCTTTTACTTTCATTTTCAAACCATACACATGCAACCCATAATTACTAGTGAAGTTCCTAAGAATGGGGAAGCTTACTCGCCCATACAAGTAGTTTCCCTCTGTCTTAATATCGTTTGTATCCTAACTCAATTAACTGGGGTTTAGCTGTAACTAATACTTATCAGAGCACTCAACTTACTTAGTAAGCCCTTAGGTGGAGTGTCTTACATTCCTTTAATTAATTATATAATAACTCACGCTATTCCATTTTCATATCTAGCATGTGAGTGTCCTCTATTACATCCGTGTCTGTAATTCATGGCTTCCCTAAAGATATATTTTTTTTTTCCACACCATGATTCACCCCATGGTTTAGTTCTCACTCCACATTCTACGCCATGCTTCCCCCCATGGTCAAGGTTGTGTATCCCGAAGGTTGGATCTAACCGCGGTTGGCCGACCAGGTTAGATAAAAATATCATATCATATATTCCGCATATGTAGTACAACTGGCCGGCCTAAAGCCCTGATCTAGACTTAGGGGGCACAACAACTTTGCTCTACTACTCAGTCGACTACCATGCCACACGCTCCAAGAGTCCGTGTGGTTGCACTATCACCACTAGCAACGATACTGTGCTCAATATCACTACCTTTCATTAGAGTTTCCATATCCATCCATCAGGGTTATCATTACCACATACCCACAATCATTATGTGGTATTGGCTTTTCTTCAATCATATTTCTATATTTATATTTTAATATACACATTTCAGAATTTCACCTTTCAACTCTCACAATTCAATATGCATATTGTAGAATTTTACATTGCATTATTTCTCATTCTCATATTCTCATTTTCATCTCTTAAATACATATACATATCCCATTTCACAGTTTTTACATTTCTCAATAACCCATTTCCACATTTCATGTTTCATCATTTCTTAGAAGATATATTTTTCAGTGCATATTATTTTCAGCATCTTCCACATTTCAAATCCCATTTCTCAATTCACATTTCATAACTTCATATTCTCAAAATAAAGCAGTTAACCCAATTTCAAATATCTTTTAGTACAAATCATATGCCACACAAATTTCATCTAATATTCATATCATAATAAATTTTAGGTAAAATATTATATTTCCATTTCTCATATTTTCTCAACCGATAGTTTTTAGAAAAGACTGCTATAATTTATTCCCCTTACCTAGCTTATTGAGAGGTTTATAAGCACCCAAATCCAATGCATGTAGCGTCCAGAACTCAAAACCCTAAAAATCACATTTTTCCCAAATTAAACAACCCAACTCCCAGAACATTTATCATTCAGAAATCGCTAAACTCTATATACTCAAAATTAACTTTAAAACCCTTAAGGTATCTCGCTTACCCTGGTTTTGGGATGATGCCTCAAAACTCCAATATGAAAATACGCTCTACCTAGATTGTAGAGAATCTTCCCAAGAACCTCGTGGTGGTTCCTAATTATCAAATCGGGCTTTAATGAAGCTGGAAACGAAGACTGAAGGTGAGGGTTTTGAGTTTCTAGAGAGAGAGAGAGAGAGAGAAGAGAGAGAAAACAACACTGAAATGAGGGTTTCCACTATTTATAGGCCAGCATTCGTTGATGAGTTCAAGTAGTTCATCGAAGAATCCGTGAAGGCACTTCATTAGCAAGGAAGCTATTTCATCGACAAACATGAAATTTATCAAAAACTTCCAAAACTCTTGGTATCTTCTTCTCAAGAGGACACATGTACCTCGTCGCCGAAAATTATGGGACATTTGTTGATGAACACCCTAGGTTCATCGACGAAGCCCTACTATTCTCCCCTTTTAAATTTCCTTCCTTTTTCTTATCCCTCTCTCTTTTTTTATTACTTTTATTAATTTATTTTCCGGGTCTCTACAATGGTAGTAGTCTTTCTACGAACTAGGGCAATTTACACCTTACTATGTAAGTTTGTTGAGTTGACTTTGAATTCCACACATAGGTATACCCATACATTTTCTTTTGTAGGGGTTTTGTTATATAAGACCCAGACCAAAATTAGTGTCTCTTGTCTTTATAGATTTTTTACTGAAAGAAGCTGAGAGACTGATCTTCTTGTCATCTTAAGTAGCAAACCTATAAAGAGGGGCAACTGTAGACACCCCAAATTATTCCGGTTTATACAACATAAAAAAACATTTTATTTATTCTTTCATTAAAAAAATACGAAAAAAATAATAATATTGAAAAATGGAAAAATACATTTTACATACAAAAAAGGAAGGGAAAGTAAAGAGGTGGGGCCAGCAATCTTCAAGCTTCCAATTTAAACCTGCAAGGAAAAATCAACAAAACAAATGTGTGAAAAATGTGCAAAATAGGGGATTAATGTTGATTGGCGAAATTAGGTAATGATTGATTCAATCAGCATTAAGCTTATTGAATCTCAAATTCTATAAATAGAGCCTTCGGAAGTGGGGAGGACACACAATGAGAAATTCATATGGAGGACATATTCATACATCCATAGAGAGACAAGAATTTGAGGGTGAAGAGTAGAGTGTTGAGATTGAAGAATTTGAGAAGTTGCATAGGGAATTCCAGAGCTAAGAGTTGGAACTTGAGGATTGCCAAAAGTTAGAATTCAGGGTTAAGGATTTCAACCAAAAGAAAAAAAGGGAAGCAAAAATACTGAAGGAGCTTGAAGATTAAAGGTTTGTTTTGTTTCATTTTCTGTTCTGCTCATCATGCTCAAACCAGTAATGTGAAAATAATCTAGATCCGACCGGTGGATCTGAATCATTAAGCTAGGATCCAAATTGATTTGATCCATCAATCTATATCTAGCCCACTAGCCAAAGTCCATTTTATGACCCGGATCCCACCAAGAACCCATAATCTAGATACCCAAGACTCGGGTCGAACATGGACCTCGGGTCCATTGAGTATGGCTCCTATTAAGTTTGGTCTAGTCCAAAACCAATTGGTCTTTATTCAAATTTGTTTTAAAATAAAAGTTCAGGCCCAAATTCTTCAGCCCAATTATGGGTCATACCTAAACCTACTAATTAGTTTGAGTATAAGGTAATCAGACCAAGCCCAAGTTAGTATTAGAAAAACAAGCCTAAAATGTTTGTTTTATTTTTTAAAAAATAAAAACTCCAAAGCCTAAAGCCGAGATACTTAGACCTAGGGCCAAAAAACCCAAACTCATCCCTAGGCCCACACTCACTAACTCAACGCCTAAACCTGAACTTAACTTGACACAACATAACTTAGGTTAGGTGAACCTGTTTGGATAGTGAGAAAGTGCAGGAAGCATCACCAAACACGTGCACACACACACACACACACACACACACAAATGAAACTTATCCGGTAGCCTTGGTCCGAGTGTACAAAGCTAAGATCACATAAAGGGAAAGAAGTACACTAATTTTCAAAAAGAAAAATAATAAATAAATAAATATGAATAAAATGTAGGAAAATTTAAAAAAAAAATGAAAGAAAGAACTAAAAAAATTCGATAGCAGGAAATTAGGGAAAGTGTGAGAAAAGAAGAGAGAGAAATAATTAGAGAGAGAGGAGAGTGAAAGAAGAAAAGAAAGAGATAAAGAGGAAAACAGAGGGAGAAGAGTAGAAAGAAAAAGGAGAGCGAGAGAGGAACAGAGAACAGCGGAGAGAGAGAAGGATAAAGAAAGAGGAAAAACTACAAAGAGGGAGAGAAGAGAAGACATAAAGAGGAGAGAGGAAGAGAGAAGATAGAGAAGAAGAGGGTAAGAGAGAGAAAAAAATTAGGGAAATGGAAGAGAGGGAGAGAGGGAGAGAGAGAAATGGGATTTTATATGGGGATAGTGGGATACGTGTCACTGTTTGTTGGGTGACATGTGTCGCAATCAAACTTGAATATTTAAATGGCGACGTTACACGATCTAAACCTTCCAATCTGTGTTTTCTCTAGACGTTTAGATTGTTGCCACGTCAACAAACCCTACCATTTGTCTCTAACTAGTCAGAAGATGTCACGTGACAAGGTGACGTCATGTTGATATCATCCTATTGTTGAATTTTTATTTTTATTTTTAAAAAAGGAAAAAAAATTGTGTGATGCCACGTGGTAGGGTAACATTAGACTGCTACAATGAATTCTTTATATATATATATAAACTTGGCCCACGGAATTGAACTAACTGAATCGATCCATTTTCCAAAACTGTTGTTTTATTTATTCGTTCATTTTATTTTAAATTATTTTTAATTTTTAATTGATATTTAATTTTAAAAATTTTTAAAAATAATAAAAAATCAGAAAAATCAAAAGAAAATCAAGAAATTTTTTGAAAAAAAATGAGGGAAACATATTTGAGATATTTTGGCTTAAATTAAAAAAAATGGAAAAAAAACCAAAAATTGAGGAAAAGTCTTTAAAAATCATAGAAAATTTTAGAAAAAATGCTGAAATTTTTCAGAAAATTTCCACAAAAATTTTGGAAAAACTTTGGGAATGTTTTTTAAATATTTTTTTGTTTAAAATTTGATGCTTTTACTCAATTTTTGTGTGTGTTCATACTAATGAATTTAAATAGGGTAAAAAGGTATTTCAGACCTCACCTATATTAGCTCTAAGGTGGTTTATTTGACAAGATCCCCTCGTTTGAAAGTCTTATTAGACATTCCTAAATCACAGTTTGATTTTTATTTTCCTTTCAACTTTTTTTATTTGTTTTTTTTTTATTTATTTTGTTTATTTTAAAAGAGTTTGAGAGAATTTTGAGTTTGGAGAAGAGTTTGTGAAGAAAGAAGAAATCAGATAAAGGTTACAATTCAAAAGTTTAAAAGGTTATAGATCCTGAGGTTTGGAGGTTGCAAAAGGCCATAATGAGAGAAGAAATAAAGGATTGGCATCAAGCTTGAAGAAAAAAGGAGTTTGAATGTAGAGACCCAAAGAACTATAAAAATTAAGTAAATAAAAGAAAGGAGAGAAAATGATATTTCTAAAGGGACTCAGCAGGGTCTCGTCGATGAATGTGGAGCATTTGTTGACGAGCAGCCTTCTTGGGTTCGTTGACATGGACTCGTGTCTTGTCAACGAGAACTTATTGAGAGCGGTTTAGCGGAGCTTGAATTTCATCGACGAGGGTTATGAGTTCATCGAAGAACTTTCTTCATGGACTCGTCGACGAGGTGACGTGTCTCATTGACGAATCCGCATTTTATAAATACACAAACCTTGGGATTTCAGTGAAATTTTCATGCAGCCATTCTCTCTCTCTCTCTCTCTCTCTCTCTCTCTCTAAAATTGTCTTCTTAACCTTCTCTCTAGATTTTCGGCTTCATTCTTTACCAGCTTGACAATCGCAAGCCGCCTCACTACTCCTAGGAAGATTCTCTTCAAGTCTGCTAGAGTAGTTCATTAGTTAGGCCAACTTGGGCACCATCCAAAAATCTAAGTAAGTTGGTTATTTTAAATTTTATAAGCTATTTGGTATTTCTGTACTGAGAAAAGTGTAGTAGATGGAATAATACTGATGTTTTGTTTGAAAAAATGTAAATTTTAGGGTGTTGAGTTGGGAACACTGTGAGTGTAGGTTTGAATTAAATTATGAGCATTTCAGTAAGCCAAGTAAGAGGAATAAATTATAGTAGTATTTTTATGGAAATTATAGGTTGGAAAATATGTGAAAATGGTATATGATATTTTACCTGAAATTTATTTATAATATAAATATTAGATGAAATTTGTGTGACATATGAATTGTGTTGGGAAATGTTTAAACTGTGATAAATAAATTACCCTGTCAAATATGTGATATTGAAATGTTTTATGGTATGAGAATTGAATTATGGGGAAATGATGTAAGTAAAATATGCAGGGAAGGTATTTTCTGAGAAAATGAGAAAATGTGAAATATGTGAATGTGTTTTTAGAAATACTGAATATTTATGAAAATAGATGCTTATATGATAAAATGTGTTGAGAATACTGATTTTGAAATGTGTATAATGCAATGCAATGCAAAATTTTGCAATATGAATATGAGGAATTTGAACATGTGAAACATGATGATAAGAAATGTGAATATGGGAAATGAAAATATTGCAATGTTAATTCTGCAATATGAAAATGTGGAATATGATTGTGGGAAATGTAAATATGTGAAATATATTGCACGTTAATTCTGCAATATGAATATTAAATTGTGATAAATGAAATATGGAATTCTGCATGGGGAATACAAACATATGATGGATGAAATGCCAACACCACATAATGATTGTTGGTATGTGGCAGTGAAAACCTTGATGGATGAACATGGAAACCCTAATGATGGGTTATGATATTGAGAGCACGGTACAATTGCTAGTGGAGCAGTGCAACCACACAGGTTTGTGAAGTGTGGCGTAGCAGTAGACCGAGCCGTATAGTAGAGTTGTTGTGCCCCTGAGTCCGGATCAAGGCTTTGGTCAGCCAGTAGTACTACAAACATGAGATATATGGTGACATTTGACCTAACTAGGTCAGCCAGCCGCGGTTAGGTCCAACCTTCGAGCCGCACAACCCTATTCATAGGGGGAAGCATGACGTGGAGCGAGATCCTCATGACAGCCATGAGGATACATCAATATGGCGACACTCATGAGCAAGATATGGAAATGGAAAGGAAAAGAGAATGGAAATGAACATGAAAATTGGAACAATAATGAAATAAGGAATGAATAGTGTAAGTTAATAAATAATTAAAGCGAAGTAAAACACACCGCTTGAGGGCTTGCTGAGTAAGGTGAGTGATCTGATAAGTATCAGTTGTAACTGAACTCGAGTTAATCTGGTTAGGCTGCAAATGATATCAAGGCAAAGGAAAGCTACTTGTATAGGAGGGTAAGCTTCCATATTCTCAGGAACTTCGCAGGTAAATTTGGGTTATACTGAATGATTTTGGAAAAGGAATCAAAAGCTTTTTGAAAGCTTATTTTGCATGTCTATATGATAGTAAATGTGGAATCAAATATTTTCTTAAAAAATACTAACATTGGTATGCTTATATGTTATGATATAATGAATCTCATATTTCCGCACACTGTACATAATTTATTCTATCTTACTAAGATGTGTCTCACCCAATCATTTAAATATTCCAGGAAACCGAAATAGACCTGGTGATAGAACTCCGAGATAAAGGGGAGCAGATACACTGAGTAGCGAGGGTGAATATCTTGAGGTAAGGAGGTTTGGTTTCCCTAAAGGTTTTGTATTAGACTTGTATTTATGGATGGTTTTGTACTCTGGTATGTGTATTCGTTGTGGAATGTATATATGAATTTGAAATGACTTCCGCTGTTATGATTATGTATGTGTGTATAATGTATACCCAATACCCACTTGTGGGTCGGGTTATGTATTTGGATATCAGTGTTTGAGGTGGTCGATATGTGGTCTATATGAAAAAAAAAAAAATTGGTATCAAAATCGGGGCGTCACATTGAAGACTAAGCTTGGTATTGTTTTGTTTTTCTATTTAATTCTGATTTTAAAATTGCATACATTTTAAAAATAAAGATCCAATGTTTTACTCGTTTGGAGGTTTTATTAGACATTCTTAATGACACTTTGATTTTTATTTTCTTTTTAAATTTATTTATTTATTTTAAAGGGGTTAATGGGAGACCATTAGATTCAATTTAGGGATAATTCATAATTAATTAAGTACCTCTGTAGAATGGGTGTATAAGGAGCAGCTGATACCTTCCTCTCGTATAACTGAACTCCTGATCCTCACTCTAGTAAAAGCAAACTGAGAATAGTGATACCTTTTCTTAGGATTAGTCTAGAGACCAATTAATAAGTAGTAATTAGATGATCTAAAAATAATAGGTTAGTTGCGATTCCATCAAATTTTCAATATTATTATTCCTCACCATTTTGGTCCCTTTTCATGACATTACGACAATAAGATTGTGAAACTAAGCATAAGCTAACTCATATCTCACTAAAACCAAGTTTTGGTTTCAAATCTATTTCTCGTCACCTCATAAAAAACAAAATAATTGCATTTATATTTATATATATTCACAAGCACACCCAAAAGTTTTGAAATCGTCAAAATATCATTAATGTTTAGAAAGAAAAATTAATGTATCTAACATGTATGTTCAATATGCATATTTAGCAATATCATCATATTTAGCGGTGGATATAGGTATCGAGTTTGGATTGAACAAGCAACTATAAAAAAATTTCTTATTATACTTATTTTCTATCACATCGTCCAATTTGTATATTTGTTATTTGTGCTATATATTCTTAAGTGTATTTTTAAATTTAGAATTGTAAATATGATCCTCTTACCCTTACTTTTTATATTCTATCATCTTGTACAATTTGTATATTTGTTGTTTGAATTAGTCTGCTATTCCTATGATATTTTTTAAACTTACAATTGGTTGTTGCCCCCCCACCCTCCCAATGTCAAGTTGGTTGTTGGACTAACAAAGTAGGAAAAATTAAAAATCATTTAAGAAAGCACAGGAGAACATAAAATACTAACTAGTAGAGAGATTAAAAGAGCAAATTAAAAAGTTATAAGAATGATGCTAAGAAATTGATAAAAGCTACTATAAACATAAGTACTAAATTAATCTTATCATTAGATAAAAAATCTTCATGTAATGATTGGAACAAAGGAAGAGTGTGAATGTGTGTGTGAGATGTCATAATAGTTAATCATATATAGAATGTAAAAATGGAAGATATATCATTAGATTATAATATGATATATTCATTTATTTAGTTAATAAGGCTCTCTCAAAATGACTACATTTTGATTGTGATTAGTGAGTTGGTTTAATCATGCAAAGTCTTTGCTAATTAGCAAAGGCAAATTAATTACTACAAGCTATTATCAATAACAATGAAAGTGATGTTGGATGATCATATAACAAAGAGTGACATATTACTTACTACGTTGCCTCACAGTATAAACAATCACTTATTGCATAAGCGTGAAAAGGAAGATAGACTTTAAAAATTGGGCCATTCAAATTAATCTATACTAATAACTTCAATGGATTTTTTTTTTTAAATCTTTCAAAAATGTCGTTTTACATATTAAAATAAAAAATAATAATTATTTGTGAATGATTAATTAATAAATATATATTTCTTAAAAAACTATCTACTACTTTCTATTACCTCATCCCTCGTATTATTTTCTTATATAACACACACGTAATGTGCTGACAATTATACACTCTCATTGCCCAATTTAATTGGATTGGAAGGGTGACTTGATTTTAAATACTATCCATCATTTTCATTTTAAAAATAGATATAATACTTTATTTGAAGGCATAGTCCTTAAGCTTGTTTCCAAAAAATTAATATATTTTTATATGGACTGGCGTAATGACATAACTTAAGTTAAACTATTTATCAAAAAATTGTGATTAGGTACCTAATGATGTCAAAGTGTAACTAGTCATGTCCCTACAGTTTGATATTGAAAGCTATTCACTTTTATACGTTTTCTATCATATTGTTAATTTAATGGCTCGGGGGTACTTAGTGACTTAAGTGTACGTATAAGATTTTGTACTAAATATTTAAATTCAAAATTTCAAAAGGGGATAGAAGGAGTATTGAATTAGAAAATTGGCCATTCATCTATTTCTTCTTCGTAGTTCATGTTTAATAAGCCTCGAAATTAATCCCAAAAAGTAAAAAACTAACACACTTCTTTTCTTTTCATATAAAAGCATAGAAAGTTCATAATTACAATATACAAATCCAAAAAACAAAAGGAAGTGTAATAGTTTAAAAGACTAGCTATGAGAATGAAACTTAACTTTTAAATTATTTTTTAAGAAATATTTATCCGTGTTGCAATAAGTAGTAATTTTTGGATTGTAAGTTTTGTGGGAACAATAAGCACAAAAAATGTTATTGAAAACTAAGTTTTCTTTTTTGATATTTTATTTTATTTGAAAATTTTAATATTGTTTATTTGAATTTAATATAGAAGTTCTTTAAATTTCAATTGATTTGAAATGGGTGGTAAAAAATCCAAGACTTTGTTGTTAACACCCGTAGATTGGCTTGATACAATGAATGAACACCAACTTGATATAAAATCTTAAATCTATTGGGTTTTGAGTCCAATCATGTATATAAGCAATCATCATCCACTCATTTTTTTAAATATCGGACAAACTAACAAGTGGAATTCTCAACATCTGTATCTATAAGAAACAATCCGGTTATTAAAATTTGAAGCTTTCGTATTACAAAAAAAAAATCCTATGAAAGTTGGGAAGAGATGCAATGAGAAATGGATTACAACCCAGTGGGGGACCTCTAATTAGGGAAACAAATTGTGAGTTTATTTACTTAATTCTAAATTATTTAATCAAGCTATGACTTTCTCATTTAAGCAACCCAACTTGCCCAACATCTTTGGATGTGTCCGGACCAAAGCCTGGCCCAGTTAACCCATAAATAATAATGTTAATCACTTCATCAGGTTTCCTTGATTTCATTGGATAATTAATAAATTTAAATAATATTTATAAATTTTTAAAATATGAAAATATGCAATCCTGATATTAAAATTGTCCCCAAGAAATTTAAGAAACACAAAATATGCTGTTATAATTGAAGAAAACGAGGAAAACCACATGAGTCTACTTTTTTTTATTTGTATTTTTAATAGAAAATTAATTGAAGAGAGTTATTTTATCTAAGATTTGTAATTCACTAATCATACAATGAGATATCTTGAATAATGCCAAAACCAATTTATTTGTTGAGGGACTCATAATAAATTAATTAATAAGCAATTACTAAAGTATATTTGGAGCTATGTGAGTTGGTATACCATATAAATGACACTTTATAATTGTAAAAAAAAAAAAGGAAAACGAATGATTTTGTGATTTTATTATGATTATAAAATCTTCATACAATTTTTAAAACTTTTGTCAAGAGAACTATGTAAAAAGATGCAATTATCCCCCATATAATTAGTCAAAAAATGAACATCTTGATCTTTTTTTAGGGGGAAGGGGTTGGAGGGGGGCTATTGGATAATGATGGGAATTATATTAAATGTTTACATGATTGTAATAACCTGAACTTAGAAAATAAAAAGAAAGATAAATAAAAAGGAAAGGAAGAAAAATTTTAGAGCAGCACAGTAGGGCCTCATCTTTAAGTGTCTTGTGCTCGTCAACGAGGAGATCCCGAGAATAGGGAAAATTCAAGTTTTAAACAATTCATTGACGAACCCGATGTTCTCATTGACGAATGTTCTTCTTTGGTTTGTCGATGAACTTGTTAGACTCGTCGACGAACGTCAACCTATAAATAGGTTTTGGATCATTTTCTTCCACGAAAATTCCTCTCCCTCGCTTTCTCTCTCTAGGGCTTCTGCCTCCCTACCTCTTCTCTTCGATTCTGGCCTGCATCTAACCCGATTTGATGGTCAAAAACCACCACGAGGTTCCTAGGGAGATTCTCTTCAAGTTAATTAGAGCAAAATCTTGATTTGGAGTTCTTGTGCATTATCTCAAAACTAGGGTAAGGGTGTTATTTTTAGGATTTATTAGCCATTTGACTGTCTGGACATGGAAATGCTAGAATATTAGTCATTCTGGGGTTGAACTGATTAAGTTAGGACTTGTGGATTATAGGGTTCTATTTTCCATTCGATTTAGGTAGAATTTTGATAACCAGGTAAGGAGAATAACTTATAACAAATTCTATTAATTTGGAACTAGTTAAATTCGAGTATGTAAATTTATAAATATATATATATATATATATATATATATAAGTACGATTTTGGAACGCTTTAGGCATTTGAAAAAAAAAATGATGGTTTTGAGTATATTTATACTTGGGAAAAACTATGTAGCACGAGAATTGTAAAGACCCAAAAATTTAAAATGATTAAAATAATTTAGAAAAAAAAAATAAATAAAATAACAGATAAATAAATAAAAAGAATGGCGTGGGAAAAATAATAATAATAATAATAATTAAAGAAATTAAATTAAATTAAGATAAATTAAATAATTAAATAATTAGTTATTAAATTAAATATTTTTACATTGGATTTAAAAAAAAAAACTAATTAAAATGATCTATATAAGTAAGTTATTATAATATATATGTAAAGTAAGGTAAAAGAAGAGAAGAAAGAAAGAAGAAGAAAGAAAGAAGAAGAAAGAAGAAGAAGCTGGAGAAGACACACCCGCCCCCTCTGAATCTTTCCTGCGCACAGTCACGCTCTCCTCCGTCTCTCTCCTCTCTTATCTTCAATTTCTTGGTGAATTTGCGACGGATTGGGAAACAAAAGGTGCCGTTGGATTTCTGGTTCCGCTGCCAACATTTCTATTGGAGCAGATTTTTCATGGGAACGGCTTAGACACTGCTCATGGGGAAAGGTAATTTTTCTCCATTTTCTCAATTTCTCTATCAATATGCGATTAAATCGACAATCGAGTACGACCACGTGGTTCTAGTCGTCGTCATCGTCATTTTGAAGTTGGTAATTTTTTAATTGGGATTTTCTAGATCCTACTCCAAAGCGAGAGTGGGATTTAAGAATTTGGCTAAATTTAAGGGTATTATTATTTATTTAAGAATTATGACCTTAGGAAATATTTAAATAATATTTTATTCATGAATAATTTATTAGAACTAGGAATTTAATTTCAGTGTCCGAGTAAGCGCCGCAAGCATTTTTCGGAGTCCCTGTTGGCGTAGTTCAAAAAATTAGGTTAGGGGAAAAATATATATTAAATCAAAATTTTTATGAATTAAGTGAAAATAAATTTTGTTTTATGTACGTGTATATGTTTCAGAATGGGTAAAACGCCAGCCATTTAAACTATATTTTTTTCAAGTTTAGGGTTGTTTATTAGATATGTATATGCGAAAATAACTGATGAAAGTCGGAAATATTTTCAGGATAATTATGTAAGAAATGAAAGGTATTTTTAGTATATAAATATTAAATATTGGTTGGCTTATTTTACAGGCAGTGTATGAATTTTATTACTAAATTGTGTGGCATGAGTAAATGAAATGTTGTGTGGAAATATATGTTAAATGTATGAGATGCAGGTTAAGTAAGTAATGTATTGTGAATAAAACATGACATGGACTATGTTGCTTGTGTGTGTTAATGCAACCATGTAAACAGCTGAAAGATACTGGGTAAATGTACGACAGCTGAAAATCGGGTTAGTAGATCTAGCTTATTTCTTTGTGGACTAACTGATGACAGCTAAAAGGAACTGTGTTAGCAGATTCTAGCGCATTTCTATGTGGACTAACTGATGACGGCTAAAGAGCGGCTGTAGTACAAAAAGAATGAAATAAAAATGTTATGAAATGAAATGACAAGGAATGACAATGCAATGAAATGAAATGTGAATGGT
This sequence comes from Malania oleifera, assembly GCF_029873635.1. Taxonomy (NCBI): domain Eukaryota; kingdom Viridiplantae; phylum Streptophyta; class Magnoliopsida; order Santalales; family Ximeniaceae; genus Malania; species Malania oleifera. Next base: position 17,415,285 of record NC_080422.1, read on the forward strand.
GAATGATACAAATGAGAAAGGGTCACTTAAAGTGAAACATAAGGAAATGTTAAGTTATGAAGATGAAAGAATGCGAATGATTGAATAATGATGGAAAGAACAATGTATTATGATATTAGAAGTATGTATATACGTAGATCATGTTACGATTGGGCGAGGCGTACCTTTCGCTTGAGGGCTTGCTAAGTAAGGTGAGTGCACTAGCAGCTACAGATGTGGCAGTAGCCGCATAACGTACTAGGGCAGAGGGAATCTACTTGTACGGGTGGGTAGATTTCCCTATCCTTAGGGCCTTTGTCGGTAAACTTTTGTATGAACTGTGTGAGTACGAGATCAATTTATCACTTGAGGGCTTACTGAGTAAGGTGAGTGCCCTAGCATGCTTTAGTTGTGACCTTTGGGTTGCCAAATGTATCAGAGCAGAGGGAGGCTACTTGTATGGGCGAATAATCACTCCTATCCTTGGGTAATCTCGTGAGTAAAATATCTAACATGTGTTTGAATAGGATCAGAGAATGGTTTCAAAAATTGTGTTAGATTTTCAAATGTTAAATAATATGTTATTATATAAACTCATGTTGGCCACACACTGCTTTAATATATTGTTTCTTCCCTTATTGAGATGTGTCTCACCCGAATATGAATTTATTTTTTTTCAGGATTTCCTCGAGATCGAGCTTTGAAAGCTCAAAGTTTTTATAGCATTATTGGGAAATAGAAAAATAAAAGGGTATATTTCTATGTTAATTTTGGGATGCAAATATTTACGTTTTACGTCCTTACATTTTAAATCTGTGGAGAAAAGAAAGTTTGTGAACATACTAAAATGTTTTGGAGATATATGTATATATAGAAATGCAGGTGTTGGATGATTTATTATGGATTATAGTTAGAATTAGTGAACTCTGGTATATTGTTATATGGAGATTATGATTATGTTTTCCGCTACGTATGTATGGTTTAATTATGGAATATCAGAGATTTTATCAAATATAACGCACCGGACCTGGGTTTAAGGGTTTGGGGTGTTACAGATGGTATCACAGCAATGTCTAGCCGAAAATGTGATTAATTTCACATCACCTGGATATGGAAATGTTAGAGTATTAGGTTAGAGATGATTTATACCAGAGTATAAGAAACAGTTAGGATAAGGATGCTAGATGGATACGTTGGGTTAGGAGTTGAGAAGTAGGTATGGTGTAGGGAAGTATAGGATTTTGTCTTATAACTTGGAGGTGGAAATCCCTTGGCGGAGTTATGTGGTTTTCTTATTCATTCGAAAGTTTCTGAAAACCATGGTAAATCCATCGACGGTGATGTTTCTTAGCCATGAGACAGGTCCTTATATGAAGAACTTGGATGTGTATTGGATTTAAAGTATATAATTGTGTTGTTGAGATTATGGTGTGGGATATGGTAAATCATGGAATTATGGGAATGAAAGATCAGGTAACAAATTTCGAGGACGAAATTTTTTTTAAGGAGGGGAGAATGTAAAGACCTGAAAATTTAAAAAAATTAAAATAATTTGGAAAAAATAAAAAATAAAATAACAGATAAATAAATAAAAGGAATGGCGTGGGAAAATAATAATAATAATAATAATAATAATTAAAGAAATTAAATTAAATTAAGATAAATTAAATAATTAAATAATTAGTTATTAAATTAAGTATTTTTACATTGGATTTAAAAAAAAAAAAACTAATTAGAATGATATATATAAGTAAGTTATTATAATATATATATATATATATATATTATAATAAAGTAAAGTAAAAGGAGAGATAAGAAGAGAAGAAAGAAAGAAGAAGAAGAAAGAAGGAAGAAGAAGAAGCTGGAGAAGACATGCCCCCCCCCCCCTCTGAATATTTCTTGTGCATAGTCACGCTCTCCTCCGTCTCTCTCCTCTCTCTCTTCAATTTCTTGGTGAATTTGCGGCGAATCGGGAAACGGAAGGTACTGTTGTATTCCTGGTTTCACTGCCAACATTTCTACTGAAGCAGATTTTTCATGGGAACGACTTAGGCATTGCTTCTGGGGAAAGGTAATTATTCCCCATTTTCTCAATTTCGCTGTTAATATGCAATTAAATTGATGATCGGGTACCACCATGTGGTCCTAGTCATCGTCATCGTCATTTTGGCGTTGGTAATTTTTCAATTGGGATTCTCTAGGCCCTACTCCAAAGCGAGAGTAGGATTTTGGAATTTGGCTAAATTTAAGGGTATTATTATTTATTTAAGAATTATGGCCCTCGAAAATATTTCAATAATATTTTATTCAGGAATAATTTATTGGAATTAGGAATTTAATTTTAGGGTCCGGGTGAGCGCCGCAGGTATTTTTCGGAGTCCCTCTTGGCCTAATTCAAGAAACCTAGTAAGGGGAAAAATATATATTAAATCAGAATTTTTATGAATTAAATGAAAAATAAATTTTGTTTTATGTACATGTATATGTTTCAGTATGGGTAAAATGCCAGCCATTTAAATTATATTTTTTTCAAGTTTAGGGTTGTTTATTAGATATGTATACGCGAAAATGAACTGATGAAAGTCGGAAATATTTTCAGGATAATTATGTAAGAAATGAAAGGTATTTTCAGTACGTAAACATTAAATATTGGTTGGCTTATTTTACAGGCAGTGTATGAATTTTATTACTAAATTGTGTGGCATGAGTAAATGGAATGTTGTGTGAAAATATATGTTAAATGTATGAGATGCAGGTTAAGTAAGTAATGTATTGTGAATAAAACATGACATGGACTATGTTGCTTGTGTGTGTTAATGCAACCATGTAAACAGTTGAAAGATACCGCGTAAATGTACGACAGCTGAAAGCCGGGTTCGTAGATCTAACTCATTTCTATATGGACTAAATGATGACAGCTAAAAGGAACTGTGTTAGCAGATTCTAGCGCATTTCTATGTGGACTAACTGATGATGGCTAAAGAGCGGCTGTAGTACTAAGGAATGAAATGAAAATGTTATGAAATGAAATGACAATGAATAACAATGCAATGAAATGAAATGTGAATGGTGAATGATACAAATGGGAAAGGGTCACTTAAAGTGAAATACAAGGAAATGTTAAGTTATGAAGATGAAATAATGCGAATGATTGAATAATGATGGAAAGAACGATGCATCATGATATTAGAAGTATGTATGTACGTAGATCATGTTACGATTGGGCGAGGCGTACCTTTCTCCTGAGTGCTTGCTGAGTAAGGCGAGTGCACTAGTAGCTACAGATGTGGCAGTAGCCGCATAACGTACTAGGGCAGAGGGAATCTACTTGTATGAGCGGGTAGATTTTCCTATCCTTAGGGCCTTTGCCGGTAAACTTTTGTATAAACTGTGTGAGTACGAGATCAATGTATCACTTGAGGGCTTACTGAATAAGGTGAGTGCCCTGGCATGCTTTAGTTATGACCTTTGGGTTGCCAAATGTATCAGAGCAGAGGGGTGCTACTTGTATGGGTGAGTAATCACCCCTATCCTTGGGTAATCTCGTGAGTAAAATATCTAACATGTGTTTGAATAGGATCAGAGAATGGTTTCAAAAATTGTAATAGATTTTCAAATGTTAAATAATATGTTATTATATAAACTCATGTTGGCCACACACTGCTTTAATATATTGTTTCTTCCCTTACCGAGATGTGTCTCACCTGAATATAAATTTTTTTTTTTTTTTTCAGGATTTCCTCGAGATCGAGCTTTGAAAGCTCGAAATTTTTATAGCATTATTGGGAAATAAAAAAATAAAAGGGTATATTTCTATGTTAATTTTGGGATGCAATTATTTATGTTTTACGTCCTTATATTTTAAATCTGTGGAGAAAAGAAAGTTTGTGAACATACTAAAATGTTTTGGAGATATATGTATATATGGAAATGCAGGTGTTGGATGATTTACTGTGGATTATAGTTAGAATTAGTAAACTCTGGTATATTGTTATATGGAGATTATGATTATGTTTTCCGCTGTGTATGTATGGTTTAATTATGGAATATCAGAGATTTTATCAGATATAACGCGCCGGACCCGGGTTTAAAGGTTCGGGGCTTTACAAGAATAACCCTTTATAATTAAATGGTTGTGAATACTACTTGTGTGTGGATACTGCTGGATTGAGAATACTGTCTGGTTGTGGATTCTATCTAGTTTTAAATACTGTCTCATGGTGAATAATGTTGTAAATGCATTGGATGCGTAATGTGGTTCATGTAAATTGCGATATAGCATTGGCAGTGGTATGAACAGGTCGTTATATCGTACCTAATATAAATTACCATGTAATGTTGGCAGTGGCGTGAGGAGGTCATTATATGGTCATCTATATAAAGGGGTTAAAACGTCAGCAGTGGAATGAGGAGTTCGTTTTACCGATTTACTATGAATGGGGTTTTGTATGTGGAATGGTAACTTGTGTGGTTGTGAAACTTGTGTAGTAACTAGTGTGGTTGTGAATCCTTTGTGGATATGGACCCTGTGTGGGTGTGAGTGAAGTGTATGGTATCCTGTGTGGATGTGTTTTGGTTATGTGTATGCATGAATCTCTGTGGAATGATTAATATTGTATATGTGTGAAGTAAATTGCATGAATATTTATGGCAAAGTAAAACTCTCCGTCCAAGGGTTTACCGAATAAGGTGAGTGCCCTGATCGATATCAGTTGTAGCCGCACCCAAATTAAAGGGTAAGGTTACAAACGGTATCAGAGCAAATGGGTGTTACATGTATGGGCGTGTAAACTCCTCAATCCTCGGGAACTTTCGCTATAAATATTGGTTATGTTTGTATGACTACAGTTTGTATTTGCCTTGCAAGTTGTTGTTGATTAATTAATAAATATATTTTGTATCTACTAGAAACCCTTTTGCCACACACTGTTATAGTTTACTTCTTCCTTACTGAGAGGTGTCTCGCCCTGCCGTATTATTATCTTTCTCAAGTCCTTTAGGTGATCAAGCTTAGAAAGCTTTTGGGACAGGATTTAGAATTTTGGTAATATTGAGCGGTTAAAAGAACAATTTATGTTTTAGAATTTCTGGTTATATAATATATGTGAATGGATACTCCTTTTTGGGTTTCATATATATATATATATATATAGTAGTCTTTTATTTTATTGGAAAATGTTTAATTATTTCCACTGCGTGAATGGTATCTGAGATGCGTGTGAATTGTCTCATTACACCCAAGGCCCCACCTGGTAGGTTTGGGGCGTGACAAAGTGGTATCAGAGCATTAGGTTATAGATTCTGCTGATTATAGGGTGGATTAATATCAGAGTATAAGTTTGAGTTAGGACAGGGGTAGAAATGGATAGGTTTAGTTATTGATAGGAATTTGAGTTTTGTTTCATAGTTGGGAGGCAGAAATCTCTTGATAGACTTTTGTGATTTTTTGAATTAGTCGAAGGTTTCAGAAAACCACAGTAAATCCATTGACAATGATGTTTCTAAGTAGAGAGACAAGAACTTGGAAGTAGAACCTGAAGGTAAGGATGGTTGATTTATGGGAATAAACCTCTGAAAGGGAATTATGATAATTTAAGTATTGTAATTTGATGAATTGTGGTTAATTGGGTGTTGGATGTTTAATTGAGGATTTGAATATAAATCTGGTTCCTTATTTTATAATTGTGCCAATTATGTTAAGATGTGGAGATTTTAAACTTGCCTTTGTCCTATCTTTAGGATGGATCCTAGAGGCAAAGGCGTGCATGTTGGGGAAGAGAATGAGTTGGGAGCTTCCAGCGAAGATGAGAATGAAACCTCCAGACCGTTGAAAGGTATAGCTCATTAGGTTAGGGAATAGATGAGCTAGGACCCCGAGGGATCGAGCTACCCACCTGTGAACCAAGGCTGTTCGATCGATCAATTCACTCGCCTGAAATCCTCTGCTTTTGCGGGTGGCAATAACCCAATCATGGCTGAGACATGGGTGTAGAAGATGGAGAAGATACTCACAGTGTTGAATTGCTCTAAGGAACATAAGGTTCTCTTCATCATCTTCAAGCTAACAGGAGAGGTTGAGCGATGGTGGTAAGCAATGAAGCTGCTGGAAGAGCAACATGTGGTACCTACTATTATGTCATGGAGGCATTTTAAGCAGGTCTTCTATGATATGTACTTCCCCGCCACCACCATGGATGTGAAGGCGGATGAATTTTCCAACCTGACTCAGGGGCACCTCACAGTACAGCAGTACGCTGCTAGGTTCGTGGAGCTTTCTCGCTTCGCCCCTTTCATGGTCCTAGATTAATATCAAAAGGAGAGAAGGTTTGAAAGAGGTTTGAACCAAAGGATCCATGAGCATGTGGTAGTTTTGCAGATATATGAATTCTCAGAGCTGATGGATAAAGCCACTGTAGAGGATTTGAGCCTGCAGAGAGATTTAGAAACATCAGAGCGGAGGAAGAGACCCATGCTTCCCAGTTCTCATGCAGATATTAGATAGGGTTCATGGAGGGTAGACAGAGATGTTGTGGGTTAGAGGCTAGATAGGGAGGATCGAGGACGTCAGGGCGATTTGTCACGCCCCCATTGTGCTCGGTGCAATCTGAGGCATTAGGGCGAATGTCGGGGCAGCGGTGTTTTGTGCTGTAGGTGAGGTAGCTATGACTATATAGTCCGGGAGTGTTGGAGACCGCCGAACAATGCACCTACTTCTTATCCAAACCAGACGAACAATCCAGTGCCTCATGGTGGCTCGGTGCGTGTCTACACACTTGCCCCAGTTGAGATAGACACTGCTAAAGGTGCAGGTAATGAGTTATGTTTGGGATAAGCAATAGCTTCATTTAATTTTAAGTGATGCAAAAGTTCACATGTTGGAGCATATTGAACTCTGTGAATGTCGTTAGCTAATGAACTTCTAGGTCAATGAAAAATAATTGATTAACGAATTTTGAGGACGAAATTTTGTAAGGGGGGGGGGGAGAATGTGAAAACTAAGGTGTTGTCCGAAGAGGAGGGGGTGAATTGGGTTTAAAAAAAAATTATTTTAACACTTTTCAAAAATCCTTAACCTCTTTTAATTATTTTAATGAATTATTGACCTCTTGTTGATTTATCTAATATACAACAAATACTTAAGTCTTTATGCAACTATTGAAAACAGTATTCAATCCACAGCCATATACCAACAAAGTAACCAATCAATCAAAAATTTAATTAAGAAAGCTTTAGAACAATTCTTAGCTTTTGTTAACAACCCTATGTATATAAATTTGATTTAAGCCCTATAGCAATGAAATTTGTTTCTTCAATGCAAACGACAACTCAAATTCCCAACAACTCATAATTTAAATAAACTCTTAGTTAATTTTTCTTTGGGTGTTAACCAATCAACATTGTAAAAACCCCAAAAAGAGATATAAAAGATTAGTGGATTGATTTCCAAAAAAAAAAAATAATTAATCGGATTTAAAAGAAAAAGAAACAAAAATTAATTAAAAATTATTTTTATTTTATTAAAAAAATATTATTATTAATATTAATTAAATTTATTATTATTATTATTATTATTATTATTATTATTATTATTATTATTATTATTATTATCCTCCTGAAGCTTCAGCAAGCATCAGGAGATTCAAAAGTTACTTCTTCTTCTTCTTTATTTATTTAATTGTTTTCTTTCCTGCAACCTGCAATCACTCTCTCTCTCCTCACGTTCTCTCTCCCTCTCTCATCGATTTCGTGATGGATTTTCGCTCGATCGAAAATCCGAAGATACCACTGGACTTCATTCGCCGCTGTCATCATTTCTACCGGAGTGGATCGGTGGTAGGAGCGGCGTAGGCGTATTCCCTAGGGTAAGCCATTCTTCCCTTTTTCTTTAATTTCTTGCAAAATATAAGCTCAATTGACGAACGAATACCACCATGAGAATCTAAGGATGATTCTCTACAAGTCTAGTGGGACGGAATTCTCGTGAGGGTGTCGGATCAAAACCCCAAATTTGGGGTACGACGGTTATTAAGAGGCTTATTTTTAATTAATTAGTATTAATTTAGAAATGCTAAAATATTAAACATCTGGGACCGAAGTAGGATTTCTGAAATTTAGGGCTCGGGTGAGCGCCGCGGGTGTAATTTTGGGACCCGCAGGCAAAATTTGGGAAATTAAGTAGGGATATTAAATAATAGTTTAAATATTAATTTGAGGTATATGGAGCCTAGGGAAGGCTATATGAGTATTATTTTGGAGAAATAAATTAATTAATCTGGGGAAAATGTAAATTTCAGGAGTTGAATTTCGAGCGACAAGGGCGTGAAATTTTGTGTCCTAACGAATTTCTTAGTAGCCAGGTAAGGGAATAATCTAAAGCAGTAATTTTTCATACAAATTATTATTGATTATGAGTAAATTTATTTTTAGAAAAGCATATGTTATATTGTGTATTACGAATGAAATGTACGATTGGGAAAATACTGTTATGATGATTAAAATGTATATGTATGTACGAGATGTAAGGAATTCACGATTTTAGAATATGAAGTATGATTTTTTTTTTTTACAGCACGTGTGGCATGAATATTGTTTTACGTGGAATGTATTATGATTTGAAAAATTTTACGAACGAAACATGTTTTCAAGTATTATGAAAAGATGAATTATGTTGCGATGGTTTTGACGATTATATGATAAATGATGTATTTTCAGAATATATATACCTGAAACAATTTTGGCGCGAGGCCATATATTTATGTTATCGGCACGAGGCCGTATTTATGTTATTGGCATGAGGCCATATATTTATGTTATTGGCACAAGGCCGTATTTATGTTATTGGCGCGAGGCCATGTATTTATGTTACCGGCACGAGGCCGTATTTATGTTATTGGCACGAGGCCATGTATTTATATTTTCGGCACGAGGCTGTAATGATGTTATATGTATGATCATGTATTATATGTTATCACCACCAGGATGTTAGTTTAGTTCAGTTCAGGGGCTCGGTACCATAGCTATATGTGTAGATCAGATATCTACGTCAGATTAGTGCTAACCATCCCACGAGGGGATGGGAGATGGATAGTCGATGTGGCTTTCTGTAGAGTGTGGACGTCCACGTGGCAGTCCGGACCAGGGTGTGGCGGGCTCATCGTACTTACAGACATATTTGACTCGGCAGTGGTCGGCCAGCCATTGTCGGGTCCCGCCTTCGGGCTGCACAACCTGTCATGGGGGGTAATACATGACACTAGCCAACTAGCCATCCTGGGTTTGTTTTCAGTACTACAGTTATAACAGATGATTTTATGTATGTTATGATTTATTAACAGATGTGAAAATATATGTTTATCCAGTACGATATGATGATATTTATAGAATTATGAAGTGTACTGTATACGTACAAATGCATTAAATATTCATGTTGCCACATAGCTGTATTTAGTTTATTTTCCCTTACTGAGAAGTGTCTCACCCCCAAACTTAATTAATTTTTCAGGAGCCCCTAAGAGACCGGCGGTTCAGGGCCGCCGTTGAGCTAATGAGATTACCCTGTGAGAAGGGTAAGATTTTGTAATAGCATCAGAGTTATTTTGTGTTTGACCCTAGAGATATTTTGATGTATGTGAGGATGTATAGAATGCTCTGGTATTATGTTTTATGATTGGATGTTTGAGATTTTATGTTTACTGCTGCTAGGTTTTCCGGTGTGTTTGACAGGTGTCCCCGTTACCCACGGGTTCGGGTTGACCATTTTATTTATTATGTGACATTTTATGTTAAGAAATTGAGGGACGTTACATTTGGTATCAGAGCCTAGGATACTAGGTTCTGTAGACTCTAAAGTGCAGCAATAATAATACCAGAGTATAGGATAAGAGGATTTGAGGTCTGGTTTTGTAGTCTAGATGCAGGACTTCCGTGGTGGTTTGTATGATTTTCCTAGGGTGACGATTTCAGGAAATTCATTGTAAACTATCATCGGGTTGGGTATCTAGGTTGCAGGATTGAACCTTGAATCAAGATCAAGAGTGACGAGTTAATTAGGAAAATATACCATATGAGTTGAGTGATATGTATAGAGAATGAGGTTTTGAGTTAAGTTACATGTTTTTTAGGATGGACCTTGGTGGCAATAGTGCCAACGCCAGTGGGAGTGAGGGTGCTCGACCCTCGGGCACTGCGGGTAGTGACTCAGATGCCGTCTTACGCAGCGTAGCACAGCAAGTGATGGCAGAAATTGCCAGGAGTTCGAAGGAGCAGGGTGGTCCATTTGTAAGCCACAGTTGTACGATCGAGAAGTTCATTAAGATGAATCCTCCAGCTTTCTCAGGGGGAACGGATCCTGTAGTCGCTGAGAATTGGGTGCAGAAGATGGAGAAAATATTTGCAGTACTGCAGTGTTCAGAGGAGCAGAAGGTGCTGTTTGCCACCTATAGACTGACTGGAGAGGCCAAGAGATGGTGGTCAGCAGTGAGATTGTTAGAGCAGTAGAGGACTATACCTGTAGAGATGACTTGGGAGCGATTTAGAGAGATATTCTTCGACAGGTATTTTCTAGCCTCTTCCAGGGAGGCTAAGATTACGGAGTTCTTGAATTTGAAGCAGGGACAGTTGTCAGTACAGCAGTACGCAGTGAGGTTCATCGAGCTATCTCGTTTCACCCGTACATTATTCCTGATGAGGCGAAGAAGGTACGACAGTTTGAAAGAGGCTTGAGGAGAGAAATTTATAAGTAGGTATCGATTTTGAAGTTGCAGGATTTTACTGAACTAGTGGATAGAGCAACTATAGCAGAGACTGGAGAGCGATTGGAGGGTGAGGAGCAGAGGCAGAAGAAGAGATCCATACCTTCTGGTTCCCAAGAGGGGGTTGGCCGTGCCGCATGGAAGAGAGGTGGCTATTATAGGAACCAGAGACAGAAGACCGGGAATCATGGTTTTTCAGGGTGTGCAGCCATCTCCAGCTTGCCCATCTTGCAGGAAGAGACACCTGGGAGAGTGTCGTGCTGGGCGAGGTGTCTGCTATAGGTAGGGGAGCCAGGACATATGATCAGGGAGTGTCCGACACAGACAGGTACTGCTCCTAGACCTGCACGAGGAGGTTACCAGGCACCACGAGGAGGCCAGCAGAGGAATATGGCCCCAGCCAGAGTTTTTGCTTCGACGCCGGGCGATGCTGAGGTGGCAGGAGATGTGGTGACAGGTACTGTCTTAATACTGTCATTTAAAGCTACGATTTTGTTTGATTCTGGGGCGACGCATTCGTTTATCGCCTGGGATTATGTTAAATTAAATGGGTTTGAGCCTCAGTAGTTAGAAATTAGTTTGTCTGTTGCTACACCGACTGGGACCGTAGGGGTATGTGGAAAGGTACTCAGGGACTGTCCAGTGGATATTCAGGGGAGTTCTTTGTTAGCTAATCTGGTGGTTTTAGACATGCATGGGTTTGAGGTAATCTTGGGCATGGATTGGCTAGCTGCCCACTATGCTAGCATTGATTGTCATCAGAGAGTGGTAGTGTTCAAACCTCCAAAGGGACAGGAGCACAGATTCGTGGGATCACGTGTGTGCACCCCACCTTAGTTATTATCTGCTATTCAGGCATGTAAATTGCTATCAGAAGGTTGTCAGGGATATTTAGCCTATGTGAAGGCTGTATCAGAAGGGGAACTGAGGGTGGAGGATATCCCAGTGGTGAGGGATTTTCCTGATGTATTTTTTGAGGATTTGTTAGGACTACCTTTTGATCGTGAGGTAGAGTTTGTTATTGATCTGGTTCCGGGGATAGCGCCGATTTTGAAGGCATTGTATAGAATGGCACCGGCAGAACTGAAAGAATTGAAAGAGCATATGCAGGAGCTGTTAGATAAGGGGTTCATTCGGCCCAGTGTGTCACCCTGGGGAGCACCGATTTTGTTTGTGAGGAACAAGGATGGCTCGATGAGGTTGTGCATCGACTATCGAGAAATAAATAAAGTAACTATCAAGAATAAATACCCACTCCCGCGTATTGATGATTTGTTTGACCAGTTACAGGGGATACAGATCTTTTCGAAGATAGATTTACGCTCTGGGTACCATCAGGTGAAAGTCAAGGCGGAAGATGTTCTGAAGACGGCATTTAGAACACGGTATGGTCACTATGAATTTCTAGTTATGCCGTTTGGGTTGACGAATGCTCCTGCAGTGTTTATGGATCTTATGAACAGGGTTTTTCACCAGTACTTGGATCGGTTTGTGGTAGTATTTATTGATGATATACTAGTATATTCGAAGAGTCCAGAGGAGCATGAGGAGCATCTGAGTATAGTGTTGCAGGTGTTGCGAGAGAAGAAGCTATATGCGAAGCTCAAGAAGTGTGAGTTCTGGCTGGAACAGGTTACCTTCCTTGGACACGTTATATCCAAGGGTAGTATTTCTGTTGATCCAACTAAAATTGAGGCGGTAGTAGACTGGGTACAACCAAAGAACGTGCACGAGATCAGGAGTTTCTTGGGATTGGCTGGGTACTACCGTAGGTTTGTTGAGGGCTTCTCTCGATTGTCAGGCCCGTTGACCAGATTGACTAGGAAAGGAGCGAAGTTTGAGTGGTCTGATGAATGTGAACAGAGCTTCTAGGAGTTGAAGCAGCGATTCATCACTGCGCCTATGTTGACGATTCCTTCAGGAGAAGAGGGGTTCATAATTTATAGTGATGCGTCCCATAAAGGGCTCGGATGTGTATTAATGCAGCGGGGGAGAGTGATAGCCTATGCCTCATGACAGTTGAAAGAATATGAGAAGAACTACCCTACCCATGATCTAGAGTTGGCAATAGTTGTTTACGCGCTGAAGATTTGGAGGCACTATCTATATAGGGGTAGGTGTGAGATATTTACTGACCATAAGAGTTTAAAGTATTTCTTCACGCAGAAGGAATTGAATATGAGACAGAGGAGATGGCTGGAGCTAATAAAGGATTACGACTGCACTATTAGCTACCACTCGGGAAAGGCTAATGTGGTTGCTGATGCTTTGAGTCGGAAATCAGTGGAATCATTTGTATCTGCAGTGGAGATTCAGCATCCGATTCAGATGGATCTGGAGAGGCTCGGTGTTGAGCTGGTAGAGGGCGATCACCAGGCATTCATTGCTGACTTGGTTTTGCAGCCGACTTTACAGGAGAGGATTAAAGCAGCTCAGAGGAATAATGCAGAGTTAGTAAAGCTTATGGGAAAAGTACAGGATGGTCAGGAACCAGAGTTCAGCGTCTCAGATGATGGAGCCTTGAGGTTCCGTACCAGGTTATGCGTTCCTGCCGATCCTGAGATCAAGAAAGTCATTCTGGAGGAAGCACATCGATCCTTATATACTGTACATCCAGGTAGCACTAAAATGTACAGGGATCTCTGAGAGTCCTTCTGGTGGAGCAACATGAAGAGGGAAATAGCTTAGTTTGTGGGTCAGTGTTTGACGTGCCAGCAAGTGAAGGCTGAGCATCAGAGACCGGCGGGATCGTCGCAGCCACTCCATATTCCTGAGTGGAAGTGGGAGCATATAGCGATAGATTTCGTCTCAGGATTACTGCCAACATTGCATGGACAGGATGCTATTTGGGTAGTGGTGGATTGATTGACGAAGACTGCCCACTTTTTGCCGATTAGAGTTAGCTACTCCATAGACAGATTGGCTGAGTTATACATCCAGGAGATAGTTAGACTCCATGGCATCCCAATGTCCATAGTTTCAGATAGAGACCCACGGTTCACATCTCATTTTTGGAAGAGTTTGCAAGGGGCCATAGGTTCTCAATTATCATTCAGCATAACTTTTCATCCTCAGACTGATGGACAAACAGAGAGGACGATACAGATTTTGGAGGATATGCTGCGAGCATGTGTGCTGGATTTTGGAGGTCATTGGATGCAGTATTTGCCACTGGTTGAGTTTGCGTATAACAACAGCTACCAGGCCAGCATTGGGATGGCACTGTATGAGGCACTGTATGGCAGGAGGTGCCAGGAGGTGCCGATCCCCATTGTACTGGGATGAGGTTGGTGAGAGACAGGTATTGGGGTCAGAGCTGATACACCAGAATCAAGATAAAGTCAGACTCATCAGAGACAGGATCAGGACAGCGTAGAGCCGGCTAAAAAGTTATGCTGATACTCGTCGGCAAGAATTGGAGTTTGACACAGGAGATCACGTGTTCCTGAAGGTGGCACCGCTGAAGGGTGTTATGAGGTTCGGGAGGAAGGGTAAGCTAAGCCCTAGGCATATTGGACCATTCGAGATTCTTGAGAGAGTGGGTCCAGTTGCCTATCGTTTGGCATTACCACCGGTCCTATCTAGGATCCATGACATATTCCGCGTTTCTATGCTGAGGAAATACGTCCTAGACCCCTCCCATGTGATTAGATATGAAGCACTGGAATTGGGCGATACTTTAACTTATGAGGAAGTGTCAGTGCAGATTCTTGACTGGAAGGAACAGGAATTACGTACGAAGAAGATTCCACTGGTAAAAGTTCTGTGATGCAACCATGCCATTGAGGAGGCTTCCTGGGAACTAAAGGATCAGATGCTCCAGAGATATCCGCACTTATTCAGTGGAGATTAGAGCTGAGCCAGTCATGTGAATGGAATAGTATTGTAGTTTTTATTTGTATAGTGTAACGTAAGATAGATAGAGTTTTTAGTTTTGAAATGTGAATGGTTTTGGGAGAATTTTGAATAGTTGTGATCTCCCAGAGCCCTCGTTGTAATCACGGTATTCCTTCGCCATAAGTGAGGGTAATCAATAAAAATTGGAAGTGTTTTCACTAAGGAAAGGAAATAGGGGAATGCCAAATTTCGAGGACGAAATTTTTATAAGGAGGGGAGAATGTAAAAACCCCAAAAAGAGATATAAAAGATTAGTAGATTGATTTCCAAAAAATAATAATAATAATAATAATTAATTGGATTTAAAAGAAAAAAAATTAATTAAAATTTATTTTTATTTTATTAAAAAAATATATTATTATTAATATTAATTAAATATATTATTATTATTATTATTATTATTATTATATTTATCCTCCTGAAGCTACAGCAAGCTTCAGGAGATTCAAAAGTTACTTCTTCTTTATTTATTTAATTGTTTTCTTTCCTGCAACCTGCAATCACTCTCTCTCTCCTCACGTTCTCTCTTCCTCTCTCCTCGATTTCGTGACGGATTTTTGCCCGATCGAAAATCTGAAGATACCACTGGACTCCATTCGCCACTGCCGTCATTTCTATCGGAGCGGATCGGTGGTAGGAGCGGTGTAGGCGTATTCCCTGGGTTAAGCTATTTTTCCATTTTTCTTTAATTTCTTGCAAAATATAAGCTCAATTGATGAACGGACACCACCATGAGAATCTAGGGATGATTCTCTATAAGTCTAGTGGGACGAAATTCTCGTGGGGATGTCGGGCCAAAACTCCAAATTTGGGGTGCGGCGGTTATTAAGGGGCTTATTTTTAATTAATTAGTATTAATTTAGAAATGTTAAAATATTAAGCATCTGGGACTGAAGTAGGACTTCTGAAATTTAGGGCTCGGGTGAGCGTTGCGAGTGTAATTTTGGGACCCGCAGGCAAAATTTGAAAAATTAAGTAAGGATATTAAATAATAGTTTAAATATTAATTTGAGGTATATGGAGCCTAGGGAAGGCTATATGAGTATTATTTTGGAGAAATAAATTAATTAATCTGGGGAAAATGTAAATTTTAGGAGTTGAATTTCGAGCGCCAAGGGCGTGAAATTTTGCGTCATAACGAATTTCTCAATAGCAAGGTAAGGGAATAAACTAAAGCAGTAATTTTTCATACAAACTATTATTGATTATGAGTAAATTTATTTTTAGAAAAGCATATGTTATATTGTGTATTACAAATGAAATGTACGATTGGGAAAATACTGTTATGATGATTAAAATATATATGTATGTATGAGATGTAAGGAATTCACGATTTTAGAATATGAAGTATGATTTTTTTTTTTTACAGAACATGTGTGGCATGAATATTGTTTTATGTGGAATGTATTATGATTTGAAAAATTTTACGAACGAAACATGTTTTTAGGTATTATGAAAAGATGAATTATGTTGCGATGGTTTTGACGATTATATGATAAATGATGTATTTTCAGAATATATATACCTGAAACAATTTTGGTGCAAGGCCATATATTTATGTTATCGGCACGAGGCCGTATTTATGTTATTGGCGTGAGGCCATATATTTATGTTATCGGCATGAGGCCGTATTTATGTTATTGGCGCGAGGCCATGTATTTATGTTTTCGGCACGAGGCCGTAATTACTACATTTTCGGCACGAGGCCGTAATGATGTTATATATATGATCATGTATTATATGTTATCACCACCAGGATGTTAGTTTAGTTCAGTTCAGGGGCTCGGTACCGTAGCTATATGTGTAGATCAGATATCTACGTCAGATTAGTGCTAACCATCCCACGAGGGGATGGGAGATGGATAGTCGATGTGGCTTTCAGTAGAGTGTGGACGTCCACGTGGCGGTCCGGACCAGGGTGTGGTGAGCTCATTGTACTTACAGACATATTTGATTCGGCAGTGGTCGGCCAGCCATTGTCGGGTCTCGCCTTCGGGCTGCACAACCCGTCATGGGGGGTAATACATGACACCAGCTAGCTAGTCATCCTGGGTTTGTTTTCAGTACTACAGTTATAACAGATGATTTTATATATATTATGATTTATTAACAGATGTGAAAATATATGTTTACCCAGTACGATATGATGATGTTTATAGAATTATGAAGTGTACTGTATACGTACAAATGCATTAAATATTCATGTTGCCACACAGCTGTATTTAGTTTATTTTCCCTTATTGAGAAGTGTCTCACCCCCAAACTTAATTAATTTTTCTGGAGCCCCTGAGAGACCGGCGGGTCAGGGCCGTTGTTGAGCTAGTGAGATTACCCTGTGAGAAGGGTAAGATTTTGTAATAGCGTCAGAGTTATTTTGTGTTTGATCCTAGAGATATTTTGATGTATGTGAGGATGTATAGAATGCTCTTGTATTATGTTTTATGATTGGATATTTGAGATTTTATGTTTACTGCTGCTAGGTTTTTCGCTGTGTTTGACAGGTGTCCCTACTACCCACAGGTTCGGGTTGATCATTTTATTTATTATGTGATATTTTATGTTAAGAAATTGAGGGACGTTACAAACATACTCCCTTTGATGTTTCCGCAAAGTATTGATTAACCAAGGTACTCTTCCGGTTTTCGCAATCCCAAATCAAAATTAAACTTTCATTTACTTAATTTCCAATCCACGTAGTTTTTATGACTAATGAATTTAAAACATCCACACAGTTTATATGTTTGCTAGAATTTAAAGAGAGTAAGGGAAAGAGAAGGAGACTACAATTT
This sequence comes from Malania oleifera, assembly GCF_029873635.1. Classification (NCBI taxonomy): domain Eukaryota; kingdom Viridiplantae; phylum Streptophyta; class Magnoliopsida; order Santalales; family Ximeniaceae; genus Malania; species Malania oleifera. The sequence continues at coordinate 17,432,701 of NC_080422.1, forward strand.
TTACGAGGTTCGGCTTATCCCCAGCCTACGTCCTCACCTTTGGCAGACCACCAAAGGATTCCACTAAACCATTTCCTTTTTGGGTGGAACAAAACCGTTACACACTCCTTCAATAGGCTAGAGCACCGCCTCTCCAAGTGATACCCCACACTTGGTCACTTCTTCTATAGGCTAGAGTTGCACCTCTCCAAGTGATACCCCACACTTGGCCAACGAACCAACAACCTAGAATTGTTAATGAAGCAAAAAAACAAGTGTTGCATAGAATAATGCTTTCATGCAATGCATATTAGTACAATTTAAAACTATATACTTCAATCAAAATCACAGTATGGAAAGATGAAACTCAAGAAGATATTACCAGGGTTCTTTCTTAGTTGTGAAACTTAGTTAAGAACACAAGAACCGTGGCCTCTAAATTAGAAAAATCTCAGTAATGAAAATTTGAAATTGATTGCATAAGAGAGCTTTGAGAGAATTGAGAGCAAGAAAGCTTGATTGGTATATTTTCTTGGTGTAATTAATCTTTAGACTTGAGGGGGGAGGGGGTTATTTATAGATGAGAAATCAAGTCTATTTCATATTCCTCAAGTGACTTGGAGTGTTTCCCAAGTTTATAGAAATTTTGGAGCACAAGAAATACGACTTTGAATTTTAAAACTTTTAAAAAATATCTGTTAATAGTGTTCAGACGACCGAACTTTCGGGTTTAGTCTTTTGAAGTTCCTTAATGCTTTGAAAAAATTGAACTGGACATAGGGTCAGACGACTGAATTAAGGGTTTAATTTTCTAAAATCCATGTTCAGATGACTAAACTCACGGTGCAGGTATCTGAAGGTATTCTGTTTATTCATAAATTCATCCAGAAATTCTTCAAAAGATTGAACTTAATCTTTAGTCGTGTGACAACTTCGTGTTAGGAATATACGAACAAATTCCGAAACTTGTGAGAAACAAATAGAGAAAGAATAACGCCAAAGAAAAATTCAATCACACGCACAAGACAATATTTACGTGGTTCGGCAATTTTGCCTACGTCCACGGAGTTGCAGGGATTTCAATATTATCAGGAAGAAATCACAGAGAGTGTGGCGATACAATTCTCTCGCTCTCGTTCTCTCTCGCGGATACAACCACCGAAACCCTAATCACCCGAAAGCACCCTTTTATATGTTGTGCCTAGGGTTCCGTTCCGAATGGGCTCCAAAAAATTTTCCCCGGGGACGTTGCTCCCGGACCCCCACAACTACGGCTTGTACCGTCACGGCCCAAGCCTTCGCTCCATGGACTAAGCCTTAGGATAGAAATCTCTAATTAAATAGAGGTCGGGTCATCATCTAGATCAAAACATAACTAGGCTCCACAAAAGCCCAACACTTCGACCCCACTTCTGTATTTTACTCATAACATTTTCTATACAACTCTAAATTTTACGTTTTTGGTATTAAAAAAAAGCTAAGAGAAAATCCCACAACTTTTGTGTTGAATACCTTTTAAAATAAGGAGTGTTGGATAGAGAAAAGTTCATATCAGTGCGAATATAGAAAAAATAACAGCATTTGGAAAATCCTATTTTTGGTGCTTTTCATTCCAAAAATAATTTTAATCTTTCTGAAATAATTTTTGACCTTATAAAAATATTTTCCAAGTAATTTAAAAGGTATCTAGGTCCAATAAATTAATCTAAGAGTTTCATGGATCCATATTGAAATTATTTAAAGTACATACATAAACACTTCTTAAAACTTTGACATTCTAAGCACTTAAGTCTTCATGCTTGTTTTTCTTTCAACTCTCTTGCTTTGCTCTTCTTTGGCTCTCTTGTGTTCAAGCTTTAAGTTTTATTAAATTATCCTTGAATCCATGATTTAAGTTTCATATGATCATCCTTCTTTGAAATATAAGCTTTCATAAATCTTTGTGAACATTTGACCTTACTTTCTCATAGTTGAGTCCTGAAATGACATCACTTAACTAAATATGTTAAGTTCCACTTGTTTGTTAGCATCAAAACGGGATTTTAAGTCTTGTAAGGCGAACAATCTCTCTTTTTTTTATGATGACAAATAAGGAGCAAAAAATTAAGTAAGCCTTAAAAAGACTCCCCCTTACAATAAGCATCATCTCAACAAACTCAACAATATCACGATCAATTTCAAAAACTCTTTTACTATCACGCTCATCACATTATTCAAGTTCAAGATCATCATTCAAGTTCAAATACTCCTCCTTTTGATACATATATCATGTTCAATTTTTTTATTACCATGCTTAGTTTTTACTCAAAACTTCTCCCCCTTTTGACATCAAACAAGAAAGTAAGATATAAAAAATGATTAAGTTCAAATAAAATCATTTTTTGAGCATATGAATATCAAACATGCATATCAAGCATATGTACACACTCAATTCATTAATTTTCAATATGGCATGTGTAGTGTGCTTCAATAGTCAAATAGTTATGTATATTTCATATTTGTAATTCATATATGTATTGTAACATCTTTACTAACAACATTATCCCTCTTTGAAAATTTCATTAATTCATGATACCAAATGAACTTTTGAATTTGTGATGCCAATTAAAATATTAAAAAATAATACTAATTGAACATTTCATTAATTCATGATATCAATTGAAAATTAAGGAGATACAAAACATAGTACAAGCAATAAGTCATATGACTCTCCCTGAATTTAATACATTCTGATTTGATACCAATTATGTTTTTAAATTTATCATCCCATCTTTCGAACATTGATTTATATCATGTATGTGCTCATGGATACTAATATCAAAAACCAATATCATATCAATGTCATAACATGCTCATGGATAAAATTATGGTTGTCATGCTCAAATATTAATTGATATATTCATGGATACCAATATACTTTATAGATACTAATGTTGATGTCACATCATGCACTGCTCATGGATGCCAAATTATTTAGATGCCATTTTTTCAATGTAATTTTCTCTCCTTTTTGACATTAGTTAACATAATGAAGATTATCAATAAGCACATGTAGTCTAGTATAAGGAGCAGTACATGACAAATAAGTTTATCTATGTGATCCATCATTAGCATGTATGGTCAAGAATTAATTTCATATTTATATATCAATGTCATATCAAAATTCATACATCAAAATCATGCTTAATAACTCCATGCTTAGATTCTCAATATATAGTGAGCCACAAATCATCAATCATTTTCATGTCTTTGGAGATTTAAAGATATACACATGTAGCATATAACATAGCATAACATTTAAGGACGGAGCATATCATTATCATGTGCATTGTACTACAATATTGCTCAATTTATTCTCATTCTCAAATATCTTTTCTTAATTAAAAAACACAAGAAATAAGCTCAGATTTTCTTTGATTTCATATGAGTTCCCAAGTTTCATATATCTTAATGCTTTCTAATTTAAGGCTGGTATGAATCATACTATGATTTTGACTAATAATGCTATTTTTGTTTTTATTTGTTTCAATAAGCTCTTAAACTCTTCTTTGAGATTTTTCATGATTTGAATAAGGTCTTTTATCTACGTACCCATACTTTCTTGTGCCCGGATGGTTTAGCAAGAGATGTTTCTTTTACTCTCCAAACTTATTTAGTTTTCACACCCTTTCTCTTTAATGGACATTCAAACTTTATCTCTCCCTTCTTCTTACATAGGAAGCATGTGGTGTGAGTGTAAGCATTTGAAGAGGTGCTAGCATAATTATTTGAGGCTTTTGTAAAGTATCCCATGTAAAGATTCATATTCTTTGTTTTTTCAACTCCATTGAATCCTATGCCTTTTTTGTTTAAGTACATTATTTGTACCCAAATCATTTTGTCAAAATTTTATTTTCTTTTTGTGAAGTTGTAAATGATTTTGGCTTGATCCTCAATTTCTCTCTTAAGATCATAGATTTCTGAATTTTGTATATTTTTTACCCTTTTTTTGATTTTGAGATATTTTTATGATTTTATTCTCTAATTCATAAATATATTGATCTTTCTTATTTTCCATAGAAGATTGAGATCTTAAGTCTTCTAATTCTTTCATCAACTTCTCATTCTTGCTTTCTAATTTTTTGATTTTCAAATATTTTTCCTTTTCAACAAGATTTTTAGTTTCTAACTCTTTTATCACAACTTCATTCTTTTTTTTTTTTTTTTTTTGAATCTTTTTTTCTTTCAGCAAGTTTAAGAGATTCCAATGCCTAGATCGTACCTTCATTCTTATTTTTCAATGAAGTATATTGTTTAGTTACTTTGACTAGGATTTTATGAACTTTAAGCCATATAGCAAGCAACCTTTTGGTCACTTGATTCACTTTCCGAACTACTTGTATTCATGTTGTCCCAAGTAGTGGCTTTCATTGCCTTTTTCTTTTTGGAATCCTTCTTAAGTAGTGGACATTCCGGTTTTATGTGTCCATTTTTCTTGCAATTATAACATGTAGAGATTTTATTTCTTGATTTCTTTGTATTGGATTCTTCTTCATTTGATTTGGATTTTAAGTTCCTAATTTTTCTTGTATATATGTTCTTCCTTCTAAGAATTCTTGCTAGCTTCTTGGATATGTAGGCTAATTCATTTTCATCCATCTTTTCTTTATCTTCATCACTAAAGTTTTCTTTTGATGTTTTAAAAGCAACATATTCTTGGGCTATAGATTTCTCACTTCTTTCATTCATTGCCATTTCATATGTGAGGAGAGAACCTATGAGTTCATCTAGGGAGGTGTTTTAAGGTTTCTTCCTTCGTTATAGCTGTGGCTTTTGGTTTCCATATAGGTGGCAGCTTTCTAAGAATTTTTCGGATGATTTCATAGGTGGTGTATGCTTTTCCTAAGGCATTGAGGGAGTTAATAATGTGGGTGAACCTAGTGTACATACTAGTGATGGTTTCATCCGCGTTCATCTTAAAAGCTTCATACTCGCTAGTGAGCATATCGATTCGATTGTCCCTTACATCAATAGTACCTTCATAGGTTACTTCTACTTTATCCCATATTTGTTTGGCTGATTTGCAAGCCATGACCCTATTGAATTCATTCATATCAAAAGCACAATATAATGCCTTCATGGCACTTGAATTTACTTGTAGCATCCTATGGTCATTGTCGGTCCATTCTATTTCTTCTTTAGGCACTTCTATACCATCTACAAGTTTAGAAGGGATTAAGTCACCATGTGTGACAACCTTCCATGTTTTCCAATCCATTGTTTGTAGGTAGATTCTCATACATTGTTTCCAAAATGTGTAGTTTAAACCACAAAAGATGGGAGGCCTACTTGAGGATTGACCCTCTCCAAAGGGAGCTACGCCCATGTGAGTCTTTAAGATCATTGTATAGCTACTAATTGCGATTTTCTATAACCCCTCTCTGTTACTAATTGAAAACTAAGGTGTAGTTCCAAGAGGGGGGTGAATTGGGTTTAAAAAAATTTCTGAAATTAGGATAGCTTCCCAAGAGGGGGGTGAATTAGGATTTAAAATTTTTATTTTCAATTTAATACTTATGAGTTATAACAATAAATACACTTCAAACACAATAAAAAAATTAATTCAAATCAACTACAACTAAGATAAAATAACCAATCAATACTTCTTGTAACAATAGCCCTGTTGTAATGTGTAAAGCTTACTGGACTTGTATAAGCCTTGTGTCAAATTTCACAAACACACTTCTTCCCAATGTTCAGCTTTTAAATAAACTTTCAGTTTAATAAGTTAAGGATGATCAATCAATGTAGTCCCTTTCAAATTTCAACAATCAATGCTGATCAAACCAAAACAAATTATCTTTTAGTCTATTTAACAACCAAATACTTAGAATTCAGAGTTTTATAAAGCATCCAAACAATTTATAAACTTTGCTGAAAAGTAAAGAGTAGGGAAGAAAGAGATAAGAACACAAGATTTTACGAGATTCAACTTCAACACAGCCTACGTCCTCGCCCTTGGCAAACCCACCAAAGGATTCACTATCACCGTTCCTTTACCAGGTAGAACAATACCGATTACAACACTCCTTGGTTAAGGCTAGAGCCCACCTTCTCCAAACAATATTTCCTTGTTTGGTCCAACAATTCTACACTCGAACTATCTATCAATTTGCTACAAAGATTTGAAATAAGACGTACAAGAATTTGCTCCTCAAAGAGCTGATTAGTACAGATAAAAAACTATGTACTTCAATAAAATTCACAATACGAAATTCAGATTGAAACTCTAGAGATTTTTCACTGTGGGATTCTTTCAATAAATGAAAAAATTAGCAATTATGGCTCAATATCAGTAAGAAAATCAGCAAGACTTCAGTAACTTCGTGGAAGTTTGTGAGCAACAAAGAGCTTTGATATTTTCAGAATGCTTGAGAAAGAGTTTGATTGTTGAATTAATTTCTTGGTGTACAAATCAATATAACTTGAGGGTATTTATAGACGTAGAAAGGTATCTAGCTTGTTCCCCAAGTTTACTTGGAGTAGGGTCCAAGTTTTATATTAATTTGGGCCTCAAGTAATTGAAATTTCAAAAATATATCCGTTGAGTATTTTGAAATTTGCTATGTGACAAATGACTGTGTGGTTTCTAGTAGTCGGCTATCCAAGTATTTCAAGTATAAATTTTACAAACAGTAAGGTGTTAGTCGTCTGTCATAGGGGACATAGTTGTTTGTCACTGAACAACCAAGTTTTTTAAAACAAATAAAAGGGTGCCAGATGACTGACAAAACACACCCAGTCGTCTTAGTTGTCACTGCCAGTCACCTATTAAGCTTCTATTTTACTTATTTTAAGTCCTTTAATATGCCAGTTGACTGTCATAGATAGGCAGTTGTCTGTCAATAAGATTTTCCTTCTTTTAAGAAAAATTTTATCTCTCTCATCTTTGCTTAATTAATCTTAGAATATTAACTTGTTTAACTTTGAAAAATATGTTCCAAGACTTTAAAACTTCAGGTTTCTAAGTATGTCTTTGCCTAATGAGCTTCAAAATGAAAAATCATACTTGAATCATATTTTAAGTACTTACAAAGCTTGTTCTAAAAACTAAAATGAAACTTCTTTGCTTTGAGTTATTTTTGTCACTGATATTTGATATTTCAGACTTCTTTGAGCTTTCATTATCGATCACTTGCATTTATGTAAGGCATTTCATGTTTCTTGATCCTTGTGAGCTTTCATGATATGTCATTTGAAGTCTAAGTTGAATGAGCTTTTGGAATTTTCCCGTTTATCATCTAAAATTATCTTTGCCTTCAATAACTAAAATAACATCACTTGGAAGCAAATTAGATAGCCTTACTTTGCTATCGTCAAAATCAAGAGTTGTAAGTCTAACTAGGCCAATAATTTCTTTAAATACTTTTCAAGAATCCTTAACCTCTTTTAATTCTTTTAATGAATTCTTGACTTCTTGTTGATTTATCCAATACACAACAAATACTTAAGTCTTTATGCAATTCTAAAAAACAATATTCAATTCACAACCATATACCAGCGAAGTTACCAATCAATCAAACATTTCACCAAGAAAGCTTTAGAACAATTCTCAGCTTTTGTTAACAACCCTATGTATATAAATTTGATTTAAACCCTATAGTAATGAAATTTGTTTCTTCAATGCAAACCATAACTCAAATACCCAACAACTATGAATTTAAATAAACTCTTAGTTAATTTTTCTTTGGGTGTTAACCAATCAACGTACTCCCTTTGAGGTTTCCACAAAGTATTGATTAACCAACGTACTACCTTTCGGTTTCTGCAATCCCAAATCAAAATTAAACTTTTGTTTATTTAATTTTCAATCCACGTAGTTTTTATGACTAAGGAATTTGAAACATCCACGCAGTTTATATGTTTGCTGGAATTTAAAGAGAGTAAGGGAAAGAGAAGGAGACCACAATTTTTACAAGGTTCGGCTTATCCCCAGCCTACGTCCTCGCCTTTGGCCAACCACCAAAGGATTCTACTAAACTAGTTCCTTTCCAGGTGGAACAAAACTGTTACACACTCCTTCAATAGGCTAGAGCACTACCTCTCCAAGTGATACCCCACACTCGGTCACTCCTTCAATGGGCTAGAGCTGCACCTCACCAAGTGATACCCCACACTTGGCCAACGACCCAACAACCTGGAATCATCAATGAAACAAGAAACAAGAGCTACGTACAATAATGCTTTCACACAAAGCAGATTAGTACAATTTAAAACTATATACTTCAATCAAAATCACAATATGGAAAGATGAAGCTCCAGAGGATATTACCGGGGTTCTTTCTTGGTTGTAAAACTCAGTTAATAACAAGAGAACCATGGCCTTTAAATTAGAAAAATCTCAATAGTGAAATTTAAAAATTGATTACACAAGAGAGCTTTGAGAGAATTGGGAGATTTGAGAGGAAGAAAGCTTGATTGCTATATTTTCTTGGTGTAATTAATCCTTAGCCTTGCGGGGTTATTTATAGATGAGAAATCAAGTCTATTTCATGTTCCTTAAGTGACTTGGAGTGTTTTCCAAGTTTATAGAAAGTTTGGAGCATAAGAAATACGAATTTGAATTTAAAAAATTTTAAAAAATATGTCTGTTAACAGTGTTCAGATGACTGAACTTTCAGGTTCAGTCTTCTGAAGTTCCTTAATGCTTTGAAACAATTGAACATGACACAGGGTCAGATGACTAAACTGAGGGTTCAGTTTTCTGAAATCCTAGTTCAGACAACTGAACTCATGGTTTTGACGTCTGAAGGTGTTCTGTCTATTCAGAAATTCATCTAGAAATTCTTCAGAAGACTAGACTTAATCTTTAATCGCCTGACAACTTTAACTCCCCTTCAGTATTTTGGTCATTAATTTTTCTGTACAACTCCAAATTATACGTTCTTGGTATCAACGGAAAGTTAAGAGAAAATCCCACTCCTTTTTAAAATAAGGAGTTTGTGATAAAGAAAAATGCATATCAATGTGGATATAGAAAAAATAACAGCATTTGGAAAGTCCTATTTTTGGTGTTTTTCATTCCAAAAATAATTTTAACCTTTTTGAAATAATTTTTCACCTTATAAAATATTTTTCAAGTAATTTAAAAGGTATTTAGGTTTGACAAATTAACCTAAGAGCTTCATGCATCCATATTTAAATTATTTGAAGTACTTACATAAAGACTTCTTAAAACTTTGACATTCTAAGCACTTAAGTCTTCATGCTTGTTTTTCATTGAGCTCTGTTGCTTTGTTTTTCTTTGGCTCTCTTGTCTTCAAGCTTTAAGCTTTATTAAACCATCCTTGAATCCAAGCCTTAAGCTTCATATGATCATCCTTCTTTGAAATATAGGCTTCATGAATCATTCTGAACACTTGACCTTACTTTCTCATATTTGAGTCTTGAAATGTCATCATTTAACCAAATATGTTAAGTTCCACTTGTTTGTTAGCATCAAAACAAGATGTTAAACTTTGTAAGACCAACAGAATGTAACAACCTGAACCTAGAAAATAAAATAAAATGGAAAGGAAGAAAAATTTCAGGGCAGCACAGTAGGGCCTCGTTGACGAATGCCTTATGCTTATCGACGATGAGATCCCGATAGTAGAGAAAATTTAAGTTTTAAATGATTCTTTGACGAACCTGATGTTCTCATTGACGGATGTCCTTTGGTTTGTCGATGAACCTTTTAGACTCGTCGATGAACATGAGCTTATAAATAAGCCTCTGATCATTTTCTTCCGTGAAAATTCCTCTCCCTCACTTTCTCTCTCTAGGGCTGTTGCCTCCTTACCTTATCTCTTTGATTCTGGCTCAAATTTATCCCGATCCGATGATCACAAACCCCCGTGAGGTTCCTAGGGCGATTCTGTTCAAGTTAATCGGAGCAAAATCTTGATTTAAAGTTCTTGGGCATTATCCCAAAACTAGGGTAAGAGTGTTATTTTAAGATTTATTAGCAATTTGACTGTCTAGACTTGGAAATGCTAGAATATTAGGCATTTTGGGGTTGAAATGATTGAGTTTGGATTTTTGGATTACAAGGTTTCGTTTTTCGTTCAATTTCAGCAGAATTTCGAGGAACAAGTAAGGGGAATAAGTTATTACAGCTTTTATTAATTTTGAGCTGGTTAAATTCGAGTATGTAAATTTATATATATATGTATGATTTTGGAACGATTTAGGTATTTGAAAAAAAAAATTGATGGTTTTGCATATAATTTATATTTGGAAAAAATCGTGTGGCATAGGAATAACCCTTTATAGTTAAATGGTTGTGAATACTATTCAGTTGGGAATACTGACTGCTAATGGAAACTATTTTTTTTGTGAATACTGCTTGTGTGTGGATACTACTTGATTTAGAATACTACCTAATTGTGGATTCTGCGTAGTTTTAAATATTGTTTGGTGGTGAATAATGTTGTAAATGCATTGGATGTGTAATGTGGTTCATGTAAATTGCGATATAGCGTTGGCAGTGGTATGAGGAGGTCATTATATTGTACTTGATATAAATTACCATATAATGTTGGTAGTGGCATGAGGATGTCATTATATGGTCATTTATATAAAGGGGGTAAAACATTGGCAGTGGAATGAGGAGTTCGTTTTACCAATTTACTATGGACAGGGTTGTGTATATGGAATAGTAACCTATGTGGATGTGAAGTTTGTGTAGTAACCTGTGTGGTTGTGAATCCTGTTTGGATATGGACCCTGTGTGGGTGTGAATGAAGTGTGTGGTATCCTGTGTGGATGTGTTGTGGTTATGTGTATACATGAATCTCTGTGGAATGATTAATATTGTATGTGTGTGAAGTAAATTGCATGAATATTTATGGCAAAGTAAAACTCTCCGCTCGAGAGCTTACCGAGTAAAATGAGTGCTCTGATTGGTATCAGTTGTAGCCACACCCATATTAAAGGGTAAGATTACAAACGGTATTAGAGAAAAGAGGAGTTACATGTATGGACGTGTAATCTCCCCAATTCTCAGGAACTTTTGCTATAAATATTGGTTATGTTTGTATGACTACAGTGTGTATTCGCCTTGTTAGTTGTTGTTGATTAATTAATGAATATATTTTGTATCTACTAAAAACCCTTTTGCCACACAATGTTATAGTTTACTTCTTCTTTACTAAGAGGTGTCTCACCACGGCATATTATTATCTTTTTCAGGTCCTTCAGGTGATCGAGCTTAGAAAGCTCTTGGGGCAGGGTTTAAAATTTTAGTAATACTGAGCGGCTAAAAGAACAGTTTATGTTTTAGAATTTATGGTTATGTAATATATGTGAATGGACACTCTTTTTTGGGTTGTCTATATATATGTATATATAAAACTTTGGTATTTTATTGGAGAATGTTTATTTATTTCCGCTGCGTGCGTGGTATCAGAGACGCGTGTGAATTGTCTCATCACACCATGGGCCCGACCTGGTGGGTTTGGGCTGTTTTTCTGCAATGAAGAATTTCACATTATTGCAAGAAAACTACCCATAGTGACCATCATGTAAATATTTAGTATATATCCAATAGCCCTAAGGAAAAAAGTAATACTATTGAAGGGTGTTTTTGTCATTAAAATATCACTTACACCTTATTGTGTAAAGTATACAACAATGTGCAACGGAAAAACAAATTGAATCATAACATTCAATGCATCAACCAACGATGAAAAATACATAAACAAAAAATCACAAAGCGAATAAAGGAAAAAAAATAATAAAAAACACAAGAATTTACATCGTTCGACAATGTGCCTATGTCTACGGGAGCAAGTGACTAATTTTCACTATCGTATCAAACAAGGTTTAAAAAATAATGTTAATATGCTAACCCTATGCCTACAAAAGGTTTAGAAATTATCTAAAGCCTATAGTAATCCCCGGAAGAAAATCCTCTAAAATCCCTAATCTACTAAATTTCCTCGATTCAAATCCCATAAACAACATCGAACAATACTGTCAATGGTTTAATGCTGAGGCTGAAGGATGTAGACTCAAACTGTAAACAGTTATCTCTTGAGAGCAAACCATCGACCCAACTATCGATAGTTTATTCCTGCAATTCAGCTTCCTTATTCTTGCTTTACCTTTCTTTCCCTGAGCATGTCTTCAACTCAATATGAGCCATACACTCCAACAATATCCACCTTGGCGAATATTCACCACTTAGGCGAAATACGAAAGCAAAACCCACAGATCCACTTGGAAGAGTAGATTGGGATGCCTCCCATCTAGCACCTGGAGACGTTAATCAAGTCCAAGCAATGCTTGAACTTGTTCATTATAGCAGACTTTGTCAACATATTAGGTAGAAGATTCTCGCATGATACATCTGGTTCTTCGCCAAGTAGATGGCACTATGACTATTAAAATGCAGTCAAATTCCACCTTATTGGATACCCAACTCGTTGACTATTCCTATAAGCCACAATGCTTCCTTGGCAGCCCCAACCACTGCAATGTACTCCGATTCAGTAGTGGATAAAGTAACGAGTGACTGTACCATAGACCACCAACAAATAGGTCCTCCCACATGGGTGAAAACATACCCTGTGGTAGACCTCCAATTATCCAAGTCTCTTGCATAGTCAGCATCCACATAACCTACCACTGATGGATCACCTTGTTGTCTACTGAACATAATGCCTTATCTGGTTCTACCCCTCAAGTTTTTGAGAATCCAGTTGAGTGCAACCCAATGTTGTTGACTCGAATTCAAAAAATAACTTACTCACCATGCTGACAACTTGTATAGAGACCTAGAAAATTAAATTTATGATAGAAGAAGGAAGAGAAATTTAAAAGAGGCAAGCAGTAGAGACTCGTCGATGAGGAAATACCAAGAGGCAAGAAAACTCAGAGAATTTAAGAATCGTTGACAAACCCGCTTCTTTCGTCGATGAGTGTTCTCCATTGGCTCGCTGACAAATCACTTATACTCGTCGACGAGCACCGACCTATAAATAGGTCGTGGGTTTTTTTTCCCCTGCGAATCTCTCTCTCTCTCTAGGGCTTTGGTCCTCCTTCTCTCTCTCTCTCTTCTATTTTGGCTCCATTTTAGCCCGAATCAACGATCAGGAACCACCACGAGGATCTAGGGAGGATTCTCATTAATTTAAACGGAGCGGAATCGCGAATTGGGGTTCCAGGGCACCACCCAAAACTTGGGTAAGGAAGGTATTTTAGGGTTTAATTGTTAATTTAGAGTATTTGGGGCCTAGGAAAATAATGAATGATAAATAATTCAAGGATTTAGTTGTTTGAGTTGGGGAAATGTGAATTTTAGTGTTTTGAACTTCGAATGCCGTGGGGCATGGATTTAGGGTTGTTAGCAGGCCTCCCAGTAAGGCAGGTAAGGGGAATAAATTATAACAATTATTTTTTGGAAATTACTGGTTAAGTAACTTTGTGAAAATGAGAAAATGATATTTTGTCTGAGATTATTATGATACGAATATCAAATAAAATTGTGTGCCATATGAATTATACTGGAAATGTGTTTGAAACTAGGTTATGTGATTTGTACTGAGAACAAAGAGACTATGATATATATGTATAGAAATGTTTTGTGCAAAAATGAAGATAATGGAAGCCAGTTATATTTTATATACTAAATTGTGAGGATATGAGATTTGAAATATGGAAAATGTTGAAAAGTGGAATAAAGAATTGTTGTATTGAGAACGATGAATTGTGATATACCAATGTGTATTTTACTGGAAAATTATGGAATATGATATATATATATATATATATATATGGATAGAAATGTTTTTCTATGATAAACGAGAAAATAGGAAATATCAATTTGCTTTATTGAGAAATATTCAAATACGTTAAATGAGATATATACTATTATAAGAAGGAATGTGTACTGATACATTGGGAGTGAAACAAAAAATGATGAGAATACTTCTGATGTGATGAAATGTACCAACATATTGAAATTTGAATGATGAAATGTGAATATTGAAATGCAAGTACTGGAATATGGAAATGAGAACCTTGATGGACTGGAGTTAGATAGAGAGCACGGTACCGTTGCTAGCGAGGTGTTAGTGCAACCATACGATCTGGTGGAGAGTGTGGTGTGGTAGTTGATTGAGCAAGTGAGAAGGGTAGTTTCGCCACCTGGTGTCCAAACGAGGAGTGGGTAGGCCAATCGTACTACAAACAGGTAATTTCATTGTTTGACCTAATCGGGAAGGTCAACCATGGTTAGGTCTAGCCTTTGGGTCACACAACCCGGTCATGGGGGGAAGCATGACGATGTGTATATACTCAGGGCAGCTATGAGTTACAGAAACGATGTGTATTTCTTACTGGTGGACACTCATGAGCTAGACTGTGAGATGGAAATGAGAAATGAAAGAGTGTGAATTTAATGGCATAAATAATTAGGGCGAAGTAAAACTCTCCACCCGAGGGCTTACTGAGTAAGGTGAGTACCCTAATAAGTAGCCGTTGTAGCCGCACTCGAATTGATTGGGCAATGTTACAAACGTTATCAGAGCAGAGAGGCATTACATGTATAGGTGTGTAATCTCCCCTATCCCCGAAAACTTTCGCTGATAAGCATAGGTTACATATATGTGAGTATGAGAAATGGTATCAAAGCTTATGAAATTATGTTTTATATCCATATGATTATGAGTACATGTCTGATTATGTTTTATATTTATATCATACTGCCACAAACTATGAATAATTTATTCCATCTTACTGAGAGATGTCTCACGCAAATATTTAAATATTTCAGGAAACTGTGATAAACCAATAGATAGAGCTCCAAGATAGAGGGGAGTTGGTACCTTGATAGATAGGGTAAGCATTTTATATTGGGGATGTGTTTGTGTAATCCCCTAGAGTATGTTATGGACTTTTAGGATGTGTATGGATGTATATAAATCTAGTTATTTGTATTCTGGATGGTTTGTAAATATTGACTTCCGCTGTTAGGTATGTTTGTATGAGATAGTTTGATTACCTGGTACCCTATTTCGGGTCGGGTTATGTTGATATGGTATCAGAGTTTATGACATGGCAGATGATTGACTTATTGATTTTTTTTTTAAAAGAAATTGATATGAAAATCGGGGCGTCACAATTTGGTATCAGAGCCTAGGTTTGCTAGGTTTTGCAGACTTTGGTAAACAGCGAAATATAATACTAGAGTATAGGAATGGATTTTGGTGAGAATAGAGGATGGGTAGACTGGGATATGAGTCAATCATTATGGAGGATAAGATTGAAAGTTAGGGTTCTATCTTTCAACTTGGATGCAAGAGTTCTGTGGTTGTTTCTGTGATTTTCCTGGGGTGAAGAATTTAGGAAAACCATAGTAAACTATCGCCGATTCTTGTTTTTGAGTGGTAGGACTGAATCTTAAAATGTGATTGAGGTTGTTAAGATGAATGATTATACAAGATTATTTTATGGGTTTTAGTTTGTTGGGTGTATTAGTGGTGTTATGAAAATAGAATTCTAAGACTATTTCATATCATTTTTAGGATAAAGGCTGGAAGTAGAAGTGCACATGTTGGAGGCGATTATGCAGGACCTTCTAGTATAGGTTGCGAAGACCCCGATGCAGTGCTACGTAGCATCATCCAGCAGGTGATGGCATAGATGGCCAGGAGCTCAGGGGAGCAGAGCTGCATGATTGAGCAATTCACACGCATGAGACCCCAGTCATTCTGGTGGGGTTGACCCAATTATGGCTGAGAATTGAGTTTAGGATATAGAGGAGATGTTGCCAGTGCTCCATTGTACCAATGAGTAGGAAGTATCCTTTGCTGCATTCAAGTTGACTAGGGAAGTAAAATGTTGGTGGAGATCAGTGAGACTATTAGAGGAGATATTTTTCGAATGGTATTTCTTCATTAGTGTTAGAAATGCAATGGTGGCATAATTTTTGCATTTGACTTAGGGACATATGATGGTTCAGCAGTATGCCGCCATATTTATTGAGTTTTCTTGTTTTGCTCCCTACTTAGTGCAAGATGTGGAAAAGAAGGCAAGGAAGTTTGAGGGTAGTGGGCTTTTAGGTCCAGACCTTTTTAGAGTTGGTAGATAAAGCTATAGTGATTGAGACCCACCTAGAGAGAGGTGTTGGAGCACAAAGTTAGAGAAAGAGGCCCATGTGACTTCCAGGCAGGTTCCAGTAAGGGACCTTTGAGGAGGCATGAAAGCAGAGGAGGTTAGAGATAGGGGATGGGAGATCGAGCGATACAGGGTAGATCGATGCCCCCTCTCTATCCCAGATGCTCTAGAAGACACCCAGGAGAGTGTCGAAGAGTTTGCAATTGACTTAGCTCCAGGAATAGTGTCGATTTCTAAAGCATCGTATAGAATGGCACCGACGGAATTGACAGAGTTGAAAGAACCACTACAGGAACTGTTGGATAAATGGTTTATTCGGTCCAGCGTTGGTATTGTTTTTGAGGAAGAAAATAGGCCAATGAGAATGTGCATCGACTATAAAGAAATTAATAAAGTGGCTATCAAGAATAAGTACCCGCTTCCCCGCATCAATGATTTGTTTGACTAGTTACAGGGGACACAAACTTTCTCGAAGATAGACCTACGGTCTGGGTACCATCAGGTGAAGGTCAGGGTGGAGGATGTTCTGAAGACGGCGTTTAGGACTCGGTATGGCCATTATGAATTTCTAGTTATGCCGTTTGGATTAACAAATGCTCCTACAGTATTTATGGATCTGATGAACAGAATCTTCCACCAGTATTTGGACCAGTTTGTAGTAGTGTTTATCGATGACATACTAGTGTATTCAAAGAGCCCTGAGAAGCACGAGGAACATCTGAGGATAGTGCTTCAGGTGCTGAGAGAAAGAAAAATGTATGCAAAATTTAAGATATGTGAGTTCTAGTTGAAGCAAGTTACCTTCCTCTGACACGTAGTATCTAGGGGTGGCATTTCGGTGTATCTAAGCAAGATTGAGGTGGTAGTGGATTGGAGACGACCAAAGAATGTGCAAGAAATCAAAAGCTTCTCGGGATTGACTAGGTACTACCACAGGTTTGTAAAGGGTTTCTCTAAACTATCAGACCCATTAACTAGATTGATCAAGAAAGACGTGAAGTTTGAGTGGTCTGATGAATGAGAATGGAGTTTTCAGGAGTTGAAGCAGTGACTCATCACTGCACCGATTTTGACAATTCCTTTAGGAGAAGAATATTTTTTAATTTACAGTGATGCGACACACAAAGGGCTCGGGTCTATTTTGATGTAGCAAGAGAAAATTGTAGCACATGCTTCACGACAACTCAAAGAGTATGATAAGAATACCCTACTCATGATTTGGAGTTAGCAGCAATAGTCTATGCACTAAAGATTTGGAGACACTATCTTTATGGGGGTAGGACAATACAAATACTGGAAGATATGGTACGAGCATGTGTGCTGGACTTTGGGTGCAGTTGGATACAATTCATTCAACTAGTCGAGTTTTCTTATAATAACAACTATCATGCCAGCATTGGGATGACACCATATGAGGCGTTATATGGTAGGAGGTGTCAATCCCTGTTGTACTAGGAAGAGATTGGGTAAAGACAAATTTTGGGGTTAGAGGTAATACAACAAACTTATGATAAAGCCAGACTTATCAGAGACAGGGTCAGGACTGCACAGAGTCGACAGAAAAGTTATGCAGACACTCACCGACGACAGTTAGAGTTTGATGTAGGGGATCATGTATTTTTGAAGATTTCACCAATGAAAAAGATCATGAGATTTGGGAAGAAGGGTAAACTGAGCCCTAAGTTCATTGGACCATTCGAGATTCTTGATAGGGTGGGCCCAATGGCCTATAGGTTGGCATTGCCATCGGTACTGTCCAGAATCCACAACGAATTTCATGTTTCCATATTGAGAAAATATGTTCCATATCCCTCCCATGTGATCAGTTATGAGGCACTAGAACTTAGTGATACTCGGATATATGAAAAAGTGCTAGTGCAGATTTTGGATCGGAAGGAATGGGAATTGTGTATAAAGAGGATTCCACTGGTAAAAGAGTTATGGTGCAATCATTCAGTTGAAAAAATTTCATGGGAATTGGAGGATAGGATGTGCCAGCAATATCCGCACCTGTTTGGTGAAATCTAGGTTTGAACTAGTAAAAGGAAGTGAATGATGGTGTATGCTTATGGACTTGTATAGTGTAGGATAGGTGCTATTTTGGATTTTGGTTATGAATGGTTTTTTAGGAGTTTTTCTTTTGATGTACATGATTGTAATCTCCCAGAACCATTTTCTGTAACCACGGTATTCCTCTGCAGTAAGTGAGGGTAATTAATAAAATTTCTGGTGTTTTTCTTTAAGGTTGGAAATGTGACAGATAGCAAATTTCGAGGACGAAATTATTATAAGAAGGGGAGAATATAGAGACCCAAAAAATTAAATTTATGAAAATAATAAAATAAAATAAAAAGGAAGAGAAATTAAAATGGGGTAAGCAGAAGGGACTTGTCGACAATGAAATATCGAGAGGTAAGAAAATTCAGAGAATTTAAGAATCGTTGACGAACCCGCTTCTCTTGTCAATGAGTGTTCTTCATTGGCTCATCGATGAATCACTTATACTTGTCGACGAGCACCAACCTCTGTATATGCTGTAGGTAATTTTTTTCCAGTGAATGTCTCTCTCTCTCTCTCTCTTTCTCTTTCTCTCTCTCTCTCTCTCTCTCTCTCTCTCTCTCCTCTCTCTCTCTCTCTCTCTCTTTCTCTTTCTCTTTCTCTCACTCTCTCTCTCTCTTTAGGGCTTCGGTCCTCCTTCTCTCTCTCTCTCTCTCTCTCCTCTCTCTCTCTGTCTTTATTAGCTTCTCCTCCCTCCCTCCTCTCATCCTTCGTCGAGTCTCCTCTTCATCATCCCAAATCTCTCACCTCCTGGTACGCCACTTCAACTACCATCCGCGAGTAGTCTGCACGCGCGCAATCCTCGTGATCGAGCGACATAACTCCGACTCCGCGCTTCCTCTACTCCCAGATTGCTCCGACCCCACCCCCCCTCACCGCGCTACCCTCACTCCGGGGGACAGGGCCTACTCCTCTCCCGTGGGGAAGGGGAGGAAGGGCCGGAATCTCAGAAGTGCTCCTCGGTCGCCCGTCCAAGTCTAAGTGCGGGTCAAACTTCGGAAGCGGACGGAGCTTTGCTCTCCTACCTCTCCTTCATAGAGGAAGCAACCCTCCGAAGATGTCGATCTTGCCTCTCCCTCAGTCTGCAATCTCACATCTCGATCAATCGTGCTCGCAATCTCTGCTCGCTAGTTAAAACGGTCGGAGTTCTCCCCCCCCCACACCATCGGGGTCTTATAAGGTGAGCAGGGAGACCAAACAGCAAGTGCGTCTTCTCTCGTCATCGCGAGCCTCAGTGTACGTCCTCTCTTCCCTCATGATCCTCTCGTCATCCTCATCCGGGCTGAGGAGAGCTGGTAAGTCCCGATCCGCACTCACGTCATCTCACGGGGTCACAAGGAGTCTCCCCCTCCCCCTCCTCAGCGGGCGTCATATCAAGGAGGAGCCATAGGCTAGACCTGCGTCACGCTGGCTCTCCCCCAGTCGGTCTTCTCGCAGACTCCAAGCCTCACTAATAACAACTGGCGCCTCTCGATAGTACCGCACGGCAACGTCGCGCTCCCGACTAAGAGAAGGTCAGCTCGCATCATCCCAGTGAGACGCCCGCGAACTAGCTAACGCACTCGCCCGACTCAACAGACTGGGATGCATCCAGGAGTACCGTCGATATGTTCTAGCACTCGATCATCAAAGTTTCACTCGGAAAGGCTCCCCGACGGGGGAGATATGCGTTCTTCACCATCGCCCTCCAGGGGACAATATCGCTTGGTTACAAGCCAGCGGTAAAGAATGTTTGATCTCCGTGCATACACGATGACTGTAAAGTGGGGGCAATTGCAGAAGATAGGAGGCAAGCAATCGTCTCGCGGCCGAATGTCTCCGCCGTCGTCTCGTGGGGAAGGACTACCTTCCCTCGGGTAGAGAATAATGATAAGCTCAATCGCGCTCAGCAGCCGCTTCACTCCCTTCCGCTGCTAAAAAAGAGTATCGGCTCTGTACAGGGCGGCGCCAATGTCAGGGCTGCAAAGGCCCCTTGAAGGAGTCCTCTGGGCTCATACGGTCCATCCCCGGTACGCCCTCTCTAGGGTCCGTCTCGGCTCACGTATCCTCATCTCTCTCTCTTCAATTTTGACTCCATTTTAGCCCAAACTAACAATCAGGAACAACCATGAGGATCTAGGGAGGATTCACTTGAATTTAACTAGAGCGGAATCACGATTTGGGGTTCTAAGGCACCACCCCAAAACTAGGGTAAGAAAATTTTTTCAGGGTTTAATTGTTAGTTTAGAGTATTTGGGCCCTAGGAAAATACTCAATCATACATAATTCTGGGATTTAGTTGATTGAGTTGGGAAAATGTGAATTTCAGGGTTTTGAGCTTCCAACGCCGTGGGCCTTGGATTTAGGGTTGTTAGCAGGTCTCTTAGTAAGCCAAATAAGGGGAATAAATTATAACTATTATTTTTTGGAAATTACTGGTTGAGTAACTATGTGAAAATGAGAAGATGATATTTTGTCTGAGATTATTATGATACGAATATCAAATAAAATTGTGTGGCATGTGATTTATACTGGAAATGTGTTTGAAATTGGGTTGTGTGATTTGCACTGAGAATAAAGAGGCTATGATATATATATTGAAATATTTTGTGCAAAAATTAAGATAATGGAAGCTAGTTATGTTTATATATTGAATTGTGAGGATATGAGATTTGAAATATGGAAAATGTTGAAAAGTGGAATAAGGAATTGTTGTATTGAGATCGATGAATTGTGATATACCAATGTGTAGTTTATTGGAAAAATGATGGAATATGATATATATATATATATATATATATATGGATATAAATGTTTTTCTATGATAAATGAGGAAATATGAAATATCGTATGCTTTATTAGAACTATTTAAATCCTTGAATGAGATATATACGAATTATGATATTTCCTTCTGTACTGCATCTGAATGGTTGGGGGAGTGAAATAGAGCACGTTGAGAATACTTCTGATGTGATTAAAATGTACGAACTTATTGAAATATGAATATTGAAATGTGAATACTAAAATGCAAATACTGGAATGTGGAAATGAGAACCCTGATGGACTGGAGTAGGATAGAGAGTACGGTACCATTGCTAGCGAAGTGTTAGTGCAACCACATGGTCTCGTGGAGAGTGTGGCATGGTAGTCGATTGAGCCCGTGAGAAGGATAGTTTTGCCACCTAGCGTCCGGACCAGGAGTGGGCAGGCCAATCGTACTACAGACAGGCAGTTTCATTGTTTGATCTAACTGGATAGGCCAACTATGGTTAGGTCCAGCTTTTGGGCCACACAACTCGATCATGGAGGGAAGCATGCCAATGTGGATATCCTCAAGGCAACCATGAGTTACTAGCGGGATGTGTATTTGTTACCGGTGGATCCTCATGAACTAGATTGTGAGATGGAAATGAGAAATGAAGGAGTTTGAATTGAATGGCATAAATAATTTGGGCAAAGTAAAACTCTCCGCCCAAGGGCTTACTGAGTAAGGTGAGTGCTCTGATAAGTATCAGTTGGAGCTGCACTTGAATTAATTAGGCAAGGTTACAAATAATATCAGAGTAGAGAGGCGTTAATTGTTTAGGCATGTAATCTTTGTTGTCCTTGGGAACTTTCGCTGATAAACATAGGTTACATATATATGAGTATGAATAATGGTATCAAATCTTATGAAATTATGTTTTATATCTATATGATTATGAGTACATATTTGTATATTTTCTGACATGACATAATGACTGAAATGAGTATATTATGATATAACTAAACTCATACTGTCATGCACTGTGAATAATTTATTTCATTTTACTGAGAGGTGTTTCACCCAAATATTTAAATATTTCAGGAAACCGTGATAGACCAGTAGATAGAGCTCTGAGATAAAGGGGAGCTAGTACCCTGATCGACAGGATAAGCATTTTGTGTTGGGGATGTGTTTGTGTAATCCCCTAGAGTATGTTATGGATTTTTTGGATGTGTATGGATGTATAGAACTCTAGTTATTTATATTCTAGATGGTTTGTAAATATTGACTTCCATTGTTAGGTATGTTCGTATGAGATAGTCCAATTACTCGGTACCCTATTTTTGGCCGTGTTATGTTGATATAGTGTTAGAGTTTGTGTGGCAGATGGTTGACTTATTGATTATTGTTTTAAAAAAATGATATGAAAATCGAGGCGTCACAACTTGTGCCAGGTCCGACCTTGTACATACCATGACATACATCAGACACCCCACTGCACTGGCATAAAGGACCTTTGACATATCACGAACTTCATCATCCATCAATGGGCACTGGGCGGCAGACAGCCTAAAATGATTTGCTAACGATGTACTCACTTATTTAGCATTAGACATGCTAAACCTCTCTAACACCTTCTCCACATAGCTACCCTAAGATAACAATAGTCTTCCTTCAGCTTTGTCCCTACAAATCTCCATCCTAAGAATCCTCTCGGCTGCACCAAAATATTTCATTTCAAACTCTTTACTCAATAGAGTCTTCAACTAATTACCTTAGTCATATTCTTCACAGCAATCAATATGTCAACAACATAAAGCAATAGAAATATGAGTGCACCGTCCTCAAGACTCCTCACATAAACGTAGTCATTGACTTACTCTAAAAATGAGCAGCTCATAAGCTATCCCAAGTATAGGAGTTCAGTCATGTAATAATTAGCCCAACGGCCAGATTATCTCCTCAAGGAATGCAGTTTAATTCCAAGTTTTGTGTAATCCCAAAGAAAATAAGAAAAATCAGATTTTACTGAACATAGTTTAGATTCGGTTTCCTGAGATTTTTTAGATTTTTGTAGTAGAATTTAAAACAACGTAAACCCTAACTAAAAATTTAACATGCATGAAAATAACTATTTAAATGCCAGATTTAATACCGGAATAACGAAATAAGTAAACCCTGTAATCATCCAACTAAATAAAAACAAACTAGACAAATTAATAAATAAAACTCAACTAAATGAAAATACTAAATTTAATAACAAGCCAAAACTAGATTAAATAAAATTTAAAAAAAAAAACATTGACTTTAAGAATAAGAACACCCAATGAAAATATTTAAATGCAACCCAAGATTCTAAAAAGAATAAAAAAAAAGCGAATAAGATTCAACTCCAAATACAACTTTAAATAAAAAACAAATTGAACTTCATAATAAAAATAACCCCAAAGAAATATTTAGATTCCAAAGAGAACTTTAAATAAAATAAAGACAAATTGAAATTAACTTAACAATACTTAAACAAGAATTTAAATGCAAGCTTTAAATTAAAATAAACTAATTCTAACAAACTTGAATTCAAAGAGAGAGAGAGAGAGAGAGAGAGAGAGAGAGAGGGAGAGAGAGAGAGAGAGAGAGAGAGAGAGAGAAGGAGAGATGAAAGACTAGAGAGATAAGAAAGATGAGAGAGGAGATGTAAAGAGAAGAGAGAAGAAAAAGAAGACAAAAAGAGTTGGGAGAATGAGAGAGAGAGGAGAGAGAGAGAGAGAGAGAGAGAGAGAGAGAGGGAGAGAGAGAGAGAGAGAGAGAGAGAGAGTTGTAGAGAGTGGTCGTGAGTTTGGAGAAGAGGAGGAGAGTTACAACTACTCGGGTCTTCTACCAAAGCTGCTGTGTAGAAGTTTTTTTTTTTTCTTTTTTTATGGTTTTCTTTCTTCTCACACGGCTCACACCAACCAAAGCTGCCCTCTCACCCCACAAGGACCTCCTTTTAAGAACCCTCCAAAGCAACCCTAAAAGCCATCTTCCAAACCGTCCTTTCGGCTCCAGCACTAATTCCTCATGGCTGCATGGGCAAGTTGCATCATAGGCCTACGACCCAGCTGCTTCTCCCTAGCTCCCAGCAACCTTATGGTCTTCCACAAGCACCTCTCGTCAAGGCTTAGCTCATATTTGTTGACCTTATAGGTCACGCCCGATTTTGATAATGTCAAATACTCATTAAATCTAATGGGTGTTTAAGATTATGTCCAGGAACTTAAAATTCAAAAATCATATTGCACATAGAGAGGACCAAAGATTGAAGACCAAATTTCTATTGAAGACCCAATTTTATGTATTGAAATGTATCTTATTTATGCGAAGGGTCTGTAATAGTAATTAGGGTCTTTCGGTGTCTTGAAAAAGGCATAGAAATGACCCTAGGACACTCACCATTACACTTGTATGAGTTAGACACTTGAATAGGGTGATTGTGAAATGAATAAGGATCAAAATGCACAAGTTATGCACTTTCGGTCGGCCGACCTATTCAGGTCATTTTTCCCTCGATCGATCGAACTCGGTCTATGTCAACTTGTTGATCACAGCCCGGTCGACCAAGATACGATAATTCATCTGACCCTGGTCGACCGAAACCACTTGAAGTCAACAGTTTGACTTCCTAGTCAACCGAGACATTTTTGTACTACACCAACCTGGTCGACCGAGTTCCCACATGTGGGAACCCAATGGTCTAGTCGACTGACCAGTCAGTTCATTTTCACTCTAGTCGACCGAACCGCGCTATGTTGGAAAATCGCCCTTTTCAGTCGTCAACCTTGAAGTTCAAAATTGGCCCAATCAACTGAGCCATATGAACTTCGGTTGACCAAAAGTCTTCTAGTCGACCGATGCTCTTGGATTGCCCTATATTTTTTACTGTGGTCAAATATTTTTAATAGGGTTAAAATAATTAAAACGCCATTAATCTTTTCTAATAATACCAGCCTTGTTCCCAACGATCATAATTCATAGGGTGTCTATAAATACCCCTTCATTTGGGAAAATTATGAACTTGATTAGCCTACTTCATTAATAAATTCTCTCTCAAGTTCAAAAATCCTACTACCCATTTTTATACTCCAATCACTCATACTTACCCTCTTCGAGTGCTTAAAATCTCTGTAAGTTGATTGAGTGTCGGTTTTAATAGGTTTGCTCTCCCGTTCGTGTTTTGATTAAATCAATTTTAACGAGAGCTAAAACCTAAGTGTTCTTAGGGGGCTTAGCCAATAAGCCTATCCTAAGAAGACTTGCTTTAAACTTCTGAGTATTCCATTTGTGTTGCAATATCTTAGGAAGTATGTATTTGTTTTTGGGTTGCAAAAACATTTTCAAAAACATTCTCAAATATCTCGTGTGACTTATATTGACATTTTTTTGAAAAGATATTTGTGTTTGTGATATTGATCATTGTTGCAATATTTATTCACTTACATATCATTTTTTGAATACCAAAATTACATTTCTTTTGCAAACCAATCATATACACTACATACGTGATTGATATATCCTACTGATTGATACATTTGAAGCTTGCTTGATATCTTTGTGTGAACCCGATTGATTGAATATCTTGGTATACAGAGATTACTTATTGGCACTCTCACCATAGATAGCAAATATTTATTTGAGAGTTGACATATTGTAAACCACACTGAGCTTACTTATTATATCTTGTTGGTGGTGTATATGATTGTGCGTAACTGGGAACATATCTTCTTTACTTGAAAGCATAATCACTGTACCGTTTCATTGATTGAGTAAAACTGTTGTATTCCTGGAACGGGCCTGAAGAGGGAAACTAGCCCTTTGAAATAGTCCCGAATTGGCTTTGACCCAGTTAGGAAAGTTAGGTGCACCATCCTTTTACGGTGTAAGTTGGGGTCAGCTCCGCTAATTGACTTGATTGTAAAGGTTGAGGTCAGCACTATGCTAATTGACTTGGTTGTAATCGGTGCCGCTCCACCCTTAGGTGAGCTTTTAGTGGAATCCTTGGGCTTGCAAGCTAGAGGTGAGGACGCAGGCACAGTTGGTCGAACCCCGACAACATATCGTGTGTTTATTTATATTTCCGCACTTTATATTTACTGCACGTATATGTTTTGGTGTGAATGATGTGCATAATCTAAATTTTTGTGTATTATATTTATCGGTGCATTAGAGATTGCTTAGAAAGACCCTAGGTTGTAATATCCTGCTAACATTCCAATTCACCCCCCTTTTGGGAATACTCCAATTCTAACAACATTCACGCATGGCCTTTGCATGGGGTTCTTCATGGATTCTCACAAGCACAACCCATATGCATGCAGCCCAGCGCCTGTCTCCACGGACTGCACACGGCCCGATCTCCTTCAGACATGCACGCCAAGCTCTTGACGTGGCTTGCTTCAATTTCTCACACATGCATGGGTGGGTTCAATTTCCATAATTTTTTATTTAAATGTCTTGGAAAACCCTCGATGCTCACGGTTTTGATTAGGACTCTGACTCACGTACACAGTTCTCCACGAACACAACTTGGCTTCCGAAAATTATCTTTGACACGTAATTTCATTTAATGCTCACGTACATGACACCTCTTCATGCTCAAGACACGCGTACATTCTAAACTCAGATTTAATTTTCAAATTTTTCCTCCAATAATAAAATAAAAAAATCCATAAATTATTTGAAATAAGATTAAATATTACAAATTGGACGCAATGCTAAAATATTGAACATACTTATGCAATTTATTAAAAATATAATCTCTAATATACAATTTTAAATGCCTAAATACGCAACTTTGACGCGTAATCAGACCCCCAACTAACGTTTTGCAAGTCTCTAACAAATAACATGAATGAAATCCAGGGTGGTACCCACAAACACTAATTCCAATGAATATTAAATGAATGCACATGCGGCCTAAATATACCATTTCACCTACGGAAAAATCACCAGATTACACGCATTCATACACAATTCACACAACTCTGAAACAAGTCATTCATGCAAGTTGCACCATTATATAGCCATTAGGAACAGTATACTCAGATAAAGTTAACCTACAATTACGATTCAGAGTTAATATAATCGTATAAATTTGAGTATAAATAGGTGAAATCTCGAGGCATATGTAATGTGTATGACTCATTACACCCAAAATATCCATGGACAACTATGGAACGATAATTTTGACTTTGACTTGGCCAAACTGGTATACCCTAAAAAATACTCAAAAAGGATGGGTTCAATCGTCATATGTGAGGAGGAGTGTCATGATCAAACATCCCACATATTGTAAGGAAAAAATTGTAAATGTATGGAGTTGACTAATTTGAAAAGGATCTAGCCTATTTGTGAGATGTGAGGTCCTTCACCCTAGCATCTTCTAACCTACTTGCCATATCCAACCAAGACCACCCTAGATCAACTTATTCACAAACCAAGCATGAATACATTTGAGACATTAGACGATTGGAGTCGTCATATGTGGAGAACATGTGTTGTGTCCCGGACTTTTTGTGGTAATTGTGTGGAATAGGTATTAATCTTTCACTTCATTCTTGTGCATTTCTATTTCTTTCTTTCTTTTTTTTCTTTCTTCTTCTTTTTCAATTTCTTTCTTTTCATGGTTAGTTAGGAGAATCATTACACTTTTTTTGTTGTCTTCATATCACCAATGGAAATTAAGCTCGAACAAGAGTTCATGAACTATGTCTATTTCTAGGGGTGACTTAGCCTTCACATCTTGAGTAGGCTAGAAGACCTAGGTTTCTATCTCCCCACTGGATCTCACCTCTAGGCTACCAAGTCAAAAACCAAGACTAGTGTACAAAGAATATCCAGAAAAAAGAAGAAGTGAAAGTTGAGTTTCATGAACTCTGAGTTGACGTCAAAACTCAAAAGAACGATAAATGGCTCAACAGTACCTCACAAGGTGTCAAAGTCGCCACGACTGCTCTCTTAGTGATCACAAAGAACCCTAAGTGCTACAAGTCACGTAAATGTGTATTTTCAGTCTCATGAGATACCATGTAAATACAAGAGTTCATACAGCCAGATTAATACAAATGAACTACCAGTCAACCTTCATGGAGTTACAATTCCTAGATTAGCCATATAAGGAGAAACTACACATAAATAGCCCAAGTGTGTAACTTATAGGTTATATGCAAGTATGTAAAGGATATAAGTTAGTGTTAATCATGGCCTTATAATCCATATTAAAATTTTTTTTTCAATGCATTTTCTCCTCGCCCCCCCCCCCCCAAACTAAAGTGAAACATTGTCCTCTATGTGAAAGCATAGGGGAGATGGGAGAGATGATAAGGAAGGAAGTAGAGACATTCCTAGGTGGAGAAGTGAGGGAAAAGAAAAAGTAAAACTAAGGAAAAATGTACCTAACAATAAAGCAGGATAAAACAAAATGAAAAGAAAGGAAAGAAAAACATCACAATCTATCTAGCAGAAGCTCGGAGGAATTTCATCTAGTGGGTGCAATTTTATAAATTGAACTAACGGGTCTCCAAATTTGAGCCACCACAATGAATTAGTCTTATTACTTGCATGAAAGTTAGCCACAAATGAATTAATACCCTTCAAAATACCTGACAATACATGTGCAGATTGAATTTCTCATTTTAACTCAAAAGGATATTGATTTAGTATGTTTTCCAAGGAATTTACTTCTTTAAGAACTGGTTTTTGAGAAAAATTTGTCGAAACAATTACCTTTAGTTCTCCAAAAGCATCAACATTAAAATATTTACCTGGTTCCTTGAAAGTTGAACTCTTACCATTCTGCTCAAGTTCATCATCTGGTGCACCAATTACCTTACCATTGCAAAGATTTGCTTCGGCATTGCAATCCTTGACATTCACTACAGTAGGTAATGATGGTTCCATGGTTGTCAATTGCTCTTGAATATCTGGTTGGGATGACGACTCCTTCAATTCCGAGCTCGCTTCTTCTGATTCTTTTTTAGCTTCATCTGTCTTAGCTGTAACTTCAAGTGTCGGGACAACTGTTTGTTTGTCGATGGGTATCTTAGGTCAAGAAACTTCTTCTTCACTTCCTAGATTACTAACAACCTTCTTTATATCAAGAGAATTCCCTAAGTGATCATATACCTATTGATGTTGTTGCTGGTATACTTGAGGATCAGACTGAGGTTGTGCTGGAAAGGCCCTTTATTCTAGGGTACTCAATTACATGCTCAACTCATTAATGGTGGCCCACAATTCATTTATGGTATGAGTATTAATTTACATAAATTCCTGAAGTGTATTAGCCATTTGTGTCATGCTATCCTTAAAACACATTGTCGGTGGAACATGACCTTCATTAGACTGAAATCCTGGAAGTGAGTAGCTTTGATAGATCTGCTATGGTGGATACTAATGTGGAGGAGTAATTGGGTAATATATCGACTGCAAAAGTAGTGCATAAGATTGAGGAGGCTATTGAAATAGTGAAGAGTATGGACCAAATTGATTATTCTCCATAAGAAATTCGAGTAATTCCTCTATTCCGGATTGTAGGTGTTCGAGAATGGATATGATTTAGAGCTTTGTTAACCCAATTTACTAATTGAATTTGATCAGAACTACTCTCCTTTTCTAATTCTTCTACCCTCATTTCCAGTGCAACAACAAGGGCCTAGAGATCATTCTCCTCTTTGACGTCATATTTACCCCCACCACTGATTGCGCTAAAAGGTTGTACTGGCATTGGTGCTTGATTGTATCGTGTATTCCATTGTTGGACACTTTCTGCTAAGTAATCAAAGAATGATAGTGCCTCATCCAGTTCCTTGCTGAAGAGTTTTCCATTGCACAGTGTCTGGACAAATTGTTTGCAATCACGAGTAAGAGCTGTACGAAAATAATTGACTAACCTCCATGATTCAAACGCATGATGTGGACAAATATTTATCAGATCTTTGAACCTCTCTTAACAAACTTGAAAATTCTTGTCACCCTTCTGCATAAACTGAATGATCCGTTCCTGCAAAAATTGAATTTTATTTGAGGGACAAAACTTTTGTAGAAATTCATGCTCCATATCAGCCCAATTAAAGATAGAGTGAGGTCTCAAAGAATTAAACCACATATTTTCCTTATCTTTCATAGAGGCAGGAAATAAATGAAGTTTAGTAAATTAATTATTTCCAGCTTTAGTAATAATGGTATTGCAACTCAACTCAAAATCTGCCAGGTGCTGATAAGGACACTTAGATTCCATCTCGTGGAACTGAGGTATCACTGACCTCCTCCTATGCTTAATTGGAAAATTAAATGCATTATTAGGTAAAGTAGTGTAAGACGGTGCAGTGATTCACGTGGCCTGTAAAAAATCCACAAGCGTGCATGGTGCAGGTGCGGGCATATTTTTTTTTTTTCAAAACTTTTATTTTCTCTTTTTTTTTTTTTCATGAAGAAAAGCAAAATAAAAGGGAAAAACACTAGTTTAAAACTAAATCAGGCATTCCTCGGCAACGGCGCCAAAAACTTAACTCACTCTAAAGATGAGCAGCTTAGAAACTATCCCAAATATAGGAGTTCAGTCGTGTAATAATTAGCCCAGAGGCTAGATGGTATTCTCAGGGAATGCAGTTTAATTCCAAACCTTGTGTAATCCCAAAGAAAATAAGAAAAATAAGATTTTACTGAACATAGTTCATATTCGGTTTCCTAGGATTTTTTAGATTTTTGTAGTAGAATTTTAAACAATGTAAACCCTAATTAAAAATTTAACATGCATGAAATAACTATTTAAATGTCATATTTAATACCGGAATAACGAAATAAGTAAACCCTGCAATTATCCAACTTAATAAAAATGAACTAAACTATTTAATAAATAAAACTCAACTAAATGAAAAATACTAAATTTAATAACAAGCCAAAACCAAATTAAAAAAAAAAAACTGACTTTAAGAATAAGAACAACCAAAGAAAATATTTAAATGCAACCCAAGATTCTAAAAGGAAAAAAAAATTTTGAATCAGATTCAACTCCAACAACGTGTTTAAATAAAAAAACAAATTGAACTTCACAATAAAGATAACCCCAAAGAAATATTTAGATCCAAAGAGAAATTTAAATAAAATAAAGACAAATTGAAATTAACTTAACAATACTTAAACAAGAATTTAAATGCAAGCTTTAAATTAAAATAAACTATTTCTAACAATCCTGAATTCAAAGATAGAGAGAGATAGAGAAGGAGAGATGAGAGAGTAGAGAGACGAGAGAGATGAGAGAAGAGATGAAGATAGAAGAGAGAAGAAAAAGAAGAGAAAGAGAGTTGGGAGAATGAGAGAGGAAGAGAGAGAGAGAGAGAGAGAGAGAGAGAGAGAGAGAGATCAAGCCGTGAGAGAGAGAGAGAGAGTTGCAGAGAGTGGTCGTGAGTTTGGAGAAGAGGAGGAGAGTTGCAGCTACTCGGGTCTTCTACCAAAGCTGCTATGAAGCAGTTTTTTTTTTTTGGTTTTCTTTCTCATCCTAGGGCTCCCACCAACCAAAATTGCCCTCTTACCCCACAAGAACCCCCTTTTAAGAACCCTCTAAAGCAACCCTAAAGGTCATCTTCCAAACCCTCTTTACGGCTCCAACGCTAAGTCCTTATGGCTGCTGGGCAAGTCAAATCATGGGCCTACGGCCCCAGCTACTTCTCCCCAGCTCCCAACAACCCTACAGTCTTCCCCAAGATCCTCTCGTCAAGGCCTAGCTCACATTCACGCATGGCCCCTGCATGGGGTTCTTCATGGATTCTCAGAAGCACGACCTATATGCATGCAGCCTAACGCTTGTCTCCACGGACATGACCCGATATCCTTCACACATACATGTCAAGCTCTTCACGTGGCTTACTTCAATTTCTCACGCATGCATAGGTGCCCACGAAAACCCTAGATGCTCAAAGTCTTGATTTGGACTCCGCCTCACGTATACGGCTCTCCATGAACATGACTTGGCTTCTGAAAATTATCTTTGATGCATAATCTCATTTAATGCTCATGTACACGACGACACCTCTTCATGCTCACGACCCGCATACATTCTAATCTCGGATTTAATTTTCAAAATTTTTCCTATAATAATAAAATACAAAAATCTATTAATTATTTGAAATAAGATTAAATATTACAAATTGGGGGCAATGCTAAAATATTGAACATACTTACGCATTTTATTAAAAATATAATCTCTAATGTACAAAAATTTAAATGCCTAAATTTGCAAATTTGACGCGTAATCAATCATCGTACTCACACCTCCCATTGCCAATACGTATCATGTAGGAGTCAAACCATTTGTATCACTGCCACGGAGATTACTTCAGCCCGTAAAGTGACTTTTTCAGTTTACAAACCAAGTGTTCTTACCTAGGTTGACAAAACCCTTCTGGCAGTGACATGTAAATCTGCTCGTCTAAATCATCATGGAGAAACACTGTCTTATTTGCTCCAAATGCATGTCGTAATGTGCCAACAATCCCAACATTACCTTGATGGAAGTGTGTCCCACCAAAGGGGAGAAGATTTAATCATAATCAACCCATTTCCTATAGTAACCTAGAAAAAAAATATTAAATAATAAATAATAATAATAAATAATTAATTATACAATTAATAATGAATATTGAGTAAATAATATAATATAATAAAATGATATATTAATATAATATAATTTAATATAAGGATATAAGATTATGATCTTATGATATATATACAAATATCTTCTTAGGATATATATGTACAAATATCTTCTTTTGAAATATATATATATATATATATATATATATATATACAAATGTCTTCTTATGATATATATATACATGCAAATATCTTCTTATGAAATATATATATATATATATAGACACACACACACACAAATAACTTCTTACGAAATAAAGCTCTCTCTCTCTCTCTCTCTCTCTCTCTCTCCTTAACCCCTTTCTCTCTCTCTCTCCCCAATTTATTTGGCGAATCCTACGCCGATTGAAGAATAGAAAGTACCCTTGGGTTCCAAATTCGACCACCAACATTTTACCAGAGTGGATTTGTCATTTGGGCGTCGTAGGCACCACTCCTGGGATAAGGTAAGGGGAATAAATTATGTCAGCTTTTTAATAAATTTGAACCAATTAAATCGGAGTATAAGATTGTAGGGTTAAAGTAAGGGATTTTATGAATGATTTGAATGGTTGAAATTATTAGTTTGAGTTATTAAACATGTTCTGTAAAGGATTAAAGTGAGTAGGGTTGATCGTCTTCGTTCTCTTTTAAATATGAATTCTTAGGTTATTATAAATTGTGGAGATGATCATATCCTTATTTTTAGGAATAATGTATTCAAGCCTATTATGGTATATTTTCTACAAGCAGTACATTATAGTATGTTTAACACTTAAATCATGTGGTATGAGGTTAATTCTTCATAATAAACTGGTTGTGATTACTGTGGAGGATAAACTTATATGTTTGTGTGATGTGTGGTTATTTTTTTATTCCGCGATATAACGTTGGCAGGCCTAAGGAGTTTGTTATATTGTCCTTGATATAAATCGCAATATAACGTTGGCAGGATATAAGGAGTTCGTTATATTATCATTTATATAAACAGGGTAAAACGTTGACAGGCTTGAGGAGTTCGTTTTACTGATTTACTATGAATAGGTCATTGTGAAAATGTAATAGTGGATGTCTGTTATGAAGTATGTGCTGAGAACAATGGGGAGGGATGCTCAGTACATAGAGGGAACGATGGGGAGGGATACCTTAAGAACCACAGGAAGTGAAGTATTTGTGCACTATCCTTTGTGGGTGTGAGTACATGTATGGGAATTAAATGTATTGTGATTGTGGATGTGTTATGGAATTACTTATAATATGTGTATGCAGATGTCTGTGGTATGATTGATGATGTATGTGTGAGTACAATTTATAAGTGTCCTTATAGAGGTAGTTGATTAACAGATAGTTATGTTTTGTATATACTAAAACTCATGTTAGCCACACATTGGTAATAATCTATTCCGTTTTACTAAGAAGTGTCTCACCCCATTATACAACTCATTTTTTAGGACCTTTTGGTAAACGAGCTTACCTAACTTCAGGGTAGGGTTGGAGAGTTTAAAATAGTGTGAGTGGTTATAAGAACTTGAAGTATTAAGTTTTTGTTTAAAATTCTTGGTTATGTAATATGGTTGAATGGATACACCTTTTTGGATGCATACTATAGTACTCTGGTATTTTATTTAAGGATGTTTAATTATTTTTTGCAGCTTGGATGATATTTATCATATCAAAGATCTGCGAATGGAACTCATAATACCTAGGGCCCCACTCTCAGATTCAGCGCGTTACATTTCCTCTGTGAGTATCCCTTTGTTACCAACCGAGCTTTGAATTTTTTTTTTTTTTTTTTAAACTGTTACTTTCTTCATGTTCACCCACTTGCTTCCTATCGTTCTCTTCCCCACTTGAAGTTCCACTAAGCCCCACGTATGATTCTTATGTAGTGATTCCATCTCCTCCATCGTAGCACCCATGCAACTACTTTTTTTTTTTTCTTCTAGTTATGCACTACTGCCCGAAAGGTAGTAGGATCTACGCTACTAGTGAAAAGACACCAGATCATCAAAATCTTACATGGACGGTGGCCGAATAATGCGTCTAGGGATATCTATGGTTATACTATGATGTTGGTACGAGTCTCTCGAGTTAGAGCTCCCTGCGTCCTGACCATTTTTCATCTCCACCTTGAGTCTCTAACTCCACCAGCACCACATGCTCATTGCTGCTGTAGTTTTCTGGCACTTATTTCTTTTCTTCTTATTTAGTATGCTGCAATATGACTTTCTCATCGAAAACCATGTCTCTACTCATCACACTTTGTCTACCACCAGATCCCACAACTTACCCCCTTTCACCCCTTTCAGATATCCTAGAAAGATATAACATCTAGACTTCGCCTCAACTTTTGATGTCTTCTAACTAGGAACATGCACATATATAGGCTAGACAACCAAATTCTCTCAAATCGGAGTAGTCTACTTCATTACATATCCATACCTCCTCAGCAACTTTTCCATCGTGTGATGCCCTTAGTGATCTGTTAACCAAGAAACACGTCATACTCACTACCTCGGCCCTGAGACATCGAGCCATTTTATCTAGGATTCTGTTCAATGTTTCTGCCTCACCATTTTGTCGTGGTTTCTTGCGTCTAGTAAAATATCACCTTATTCCATGTTGCTCACACAATTCTCTGATGGTTGAATTTTTGTACTCATTGCCATTGTCTATCCTGAGGAACTTAATCTTTCTCTCGGTCTAGTTTTCCATCTCAACTTTTCACAGTTTAAACTTGGCAAACGTCTCTGATTTGTTCCGTACGAAGTACATTTAGACCTTTAATGAGTAATCATCAATGAAACTCACAAAGTACATATGCTCTCATCGTGATGCTACTCTCATCAGCCCGCAAACATCTGAATGAATGTAATCGAGGATTCCCTCCGTCTTATTTGTGGCTCTCATAAACTCAACTCTATTATGTTTCACAAGCTCGCAGTACATGAAGAAATTCAGCTTGCATGATTTGACCCTCTTCAAATGATTTCTATTATGAAGCTCTTTTATTCCATGCCCATCCATATGCCCTAACCACATATGTCACAAGACGGTGCAATCCTACTTAGACTTTGTAGTTGTAACTCCACCTACAACTATAGTACCTAGTAATGTATTCCTCGATACTTTCTGTACCTTTATCACTATTAGAATTCCCTTACTTACCTTTTATTACACCGCTTTCAGATTTGTGACTAAACCCGTTTTAATCTAAAGTGCTTAACGAAATCAAATTCTTCCTTGACAATGTTATATGCCCAACATCACATAACGTCCTCACCACACAATCAAACATCTTGATTCTGATGTTTCCCATTTCGATAAATTTGAATAAAGTATCGTTTCCCATTAGAACAGAACCATAATACACCAATGTGTAAGTCGTGAACTAGTCTTTGTTGGGCGTCATGTGATAAGAGCATGCCAAATCTAAGATCCAAAAATCTGAGAGACCATTTGAACCAATTGAAATAGATAGCATTAAACACTACAAAAAAAAGGTTTTTTAGTGAGGAAACTATAAGTGATAGAGCTAAAATATTCAATAATAATGAGTCATTAGGGACAAAAATAAAACTTGTCCCTAATAATCAACGTATTAGTGATGGTTTTTCAAACTATAACTAATAATGTATTTTTAGTGACGAAAATGAAATCGTCACTAATACATTCATCACTAAAAGTAAATTTCCCACTCAAACTATTGTAGAAAAATATTAGCAATGATTTTTTGGGTATTAATGATGATTGTTGAAACCGTCACTAAAACTTTTATGCAGAAAGGTTATTTACCCTTCATGTTGAAGTCTGCAAGAACCCCAAAATTTCCTCTTCCCTCTCCCAGCTCCCTCGCACGAACCCCTCCTCCCTCCTCTCTACGCCACCACTACCCACCATCACCCTCGAATGCACATAGTTGCGAGAACCCCAAAACTTCCCCTTCCCTTTCCTAGCTCCCTTGCGCGAACCCCTCCTCCCTCCTCCTTGTGGCTTCACTATCCACTGCCACTACCCACCGCCACAGTTGGACACACACAGTGACAACCTCATCCCCCTTTGCACCATATAGCCGCGACCTCCTCCCCCTATGTGCCACTGTCGGATCTGCTTCTACCAGGTTTTGTTTTGTTTTTGTTTTTCTTTGAATTAATGTTAGGGGTGAGCAAACGGTCGGTTTGGTTAAATTCGGGTAATTAACTGAATTAACCAAAAAATTCAGTTAAATAATACCATTAACCGAACCGACCAAATTGACAAAGGACACCGAACCGACCCGACCGAATTACCCGAGCCATTCGGGTAATTCGGTTAACCAATTTTAACCGAAATCATTTAAAATTAATTGCTAGAAATATAATACAATTATAAATTTTTTTTAAAACCAAATCCAACTTAATTAAATACCTTATTTATTAATTTTATTAATGAAAATAATATTTTACCATAAAACAAAGAATCCAAATAGGTTAAATAAACTCCTTAATGCACTTGCATAAGCAAAATTTATATTCATAAATTATATTTAAAATATAATTAATTAGTAATTCGGTTAATCGGTTAACCGAAACTTTTTTTACCCTTAACCGAACCGAAACCAATTAACCAAAATTTTGTAGAATTATAACCGAACCAACCGAACCGGGATTTTTACCCGAACCGAACTGGCCAATTTCGGCTGGTTAATTCGGTTAATTCGGTTTTCACCGAATTATGCTCACCCCTAATTAATGTGTGAATAGTATATATATTTGAATCATTTCTTTTGTATTGATAGATTTGCACATATATGAAGCAACGATAAATTTATTAATTTCTATTTTCATTTTATTTATTTATTATTCCTTTGTTAATATTTTATTTAATTTTGTGAGTTGAATGTGTCACAAGTGCATATAGACTAAAATAGCCATAGTTACGTTGTTTCCTCTATAAGTTTGTGTTGGTATAGAATAATAATAGTTGTTGCAGTTGTGGCGGCTGCTAAAGCAACTTTCTCACTGTGATTGCATTGCTTCTTTGTTATATTTTCAAGTGTATTAAATAATAACAAGCTTGGTAGTTGTGGCAGCTGCTAGAGTAGCCTTCTTGCTATGTTTGCATTCATTTTTTGACGAATTTGAATGAGAGCTAAATATAAGATTAATAGCAACAACAGTAGGTATGGCAGCTACTAGAGTTTCTTTTTTATTGTGTGCATGAGTTAGAATGAAGCAACAACGGTCATAGCCATTCCTAGGGCAGTTAAGGTGGCCTCCTTTGCTGTGTTTGCATGAAAGTAGTAGCAATAGCTATAAGGGCTTCTTGAGTTAGTCGTTTTGCTAGGTTTTCGCAAGTATAGGTAGGTAGTAGCAGATGCATTGGATATTGTGTAGGCATGATTTGTGTAGGCCATGTTGTTAAGTTTGGATGACAATGGCAGTAACCCAAATACATTAGTTTGAGGGGGAAGGAGTTACATAAGGCTAAATATTCGAAAGTTGCACTTAAAATAGGTTAATATTTTTTTTGGCTTTGATTAAGTTTAACTCCTTATACTTATTCTTTCTTATTGTTTATAGCAAGGTTCTATAAATGATATGGTTTTAGATGCATTGTTACCACATGTTACAAATGAATGTTTCATATGAGACTCGAAGGAAACCTTCCTTAGTCATTCATTATATGCATGTGTTAATTGAAACTTAGACCCGTTCAAGAATTGTTACTGTACATTCATGTCTTATCGTAAATGTGAGACAAATCAATTAATATTCAATTGATTATTACTCATACTATGTAGATTAATAATCAATACAACATGTTAATTATTTGTTTCATTTATGATTGGTGAAGTTTGTTTTTTAGTCATTCTTGAAGTATCCAATGTGTAGATAGTTTAGGAATTTGTATTTACATTAATGTTTTCACCGTTCACGATTTGTTCACTATGATTACATATTTTGAGTGCGTCTCTACTTATATTCTCTAGATGCATAGTAGGGTGTCATGACAATTTGTTAGTGATAAAAAACTCACAACATGTTCCCTTCCCCCTTATCGTGTACTTGGAGAACCATGAGGAGATGCTACTAAAATTTAGAATGACTATGATCAAGGAATTTGAGTGATTGCCTACAATGTAAATATACATTTGTTGGATGGGATAGGATCCATACCCTTTAGATAGAAGGTGGTTCATTTTAGGATTCACGATGCATGCCTCATAAACATTATCATAATATAATCAACATCATTTAGTTGAACATTTTATAAGCTAATTAATGAATATGAATAAGAGTTGGATGAAGGCTTGGGGTAGGTTTCTACTAGAATACGTCAAAGGGGTACATGATTTCATAGAGTTTGCGCATCCTCGTGCTGACAAGTACATTAGAATAAGGTGTCCTTGCAAGAAATACTAAAAAAATAACATTTCAACACACTGATTTGGTTGGAAAACATTTATTAGACTATGGAGACAATAGCTAGCTACACAAGATGGGTGTTTCACAGTGAAAATTACACAATTCTAAGTGATGATGATGAAGAGAAAGATAAGGGAGCAAATATAGGAGGTTGTGATATTGAGTTGGATGGTTCGAAGACGACGGTACCCAAAAACTCCACCCTAGTTGAAAATTATGCACTTAAAGGCGAACTTAGTAAACTTAGTTTATTTTAAGCACCAAGGTAGTCAATTTGGGCATATGAGGTCCAACCCGAGTGGGAACAGCCCCGATACATCCGTGAGATTGACCTGGACATGTTGGAGCTGATGGTGCCCAAGCACTCCTCCCTGGGAGCATTTACATACTTAAAAGTAAAGTTAGAATATTAACAAACTTAGCAACTTTAGTGGATTTAAGCACTCATGTGTCCAATTCAGATATACGAGGTCCAAACTGAGTGGGGTCACTCTCTCCAAGTCCGCAACATTGAACTGGTTGGGCCGGAGCTGACGGTGCCCAAAAACTCCTCTCTAGGAGCGTTTTAGAGGCTTAGAAGTGAAGTTATAATACAAACAAACATAGCAAACTTAATGGATTTAATCACTCAGGTGTCTAAGTCGGGCATATGAGGTCCAAATAGAGTGAGGTCAGTCTTGATACGTCCATGACATTGAGCTCAACACGTCGAAGCCGATGGTATCCAAAAAATCCTTCCTGATTTAAAATTATGTACTTAGGAGCTAACTGAGCAAACTAAGTTGATTTAAACACTCAGGTGTCCAGGTCGGGCATACGAGGTAGCCACTAAGAGTTGGGTCAATTTTGACTGATCAAACTTAACTATTTAAAATTGTATCATATCTTGTTTAACTATGTTCAATCAATCTTGCTATCAAATCCATTTTACTTATAGTACATACATATTCAAAAATTGTAAACTAATTTTTTGTATAATTATTACTTTATAGGGTCTATGGGCTATTACAAGAAGATGAGGATGATGCCGACCACTAAAGTCAGATGCAACTTTTTTTTGTTTTGTATATTTTTTATTTGAACAAATCATATATATGTGATGTTTCTGAACTATTTGTTATGTGTATATACATATATGAAGTTTTTTGAAAAACTTATGAAATTTTCACTAATTATGGTTCAATATTATGTTTGAAGAAATTTAATTCTAAGTTTTTACAGGGATGAATGGGTAATTTAAGATAATTTAATTATTTTAAACTTTTAGTGACGGTTTGGAAATCTGTCATTAATAGTATGTCTCTAGTGATGATTTTAAGCCAAGAAAATGTGCCAATTATAATGTCAGTCTTAGACTTTTAGTGATGGAATGAAACCGTCAGTAATAGTTAGTTATTACTGCCAATTTAGCTACCAATCTAAAACCATCACTAAGCTATCACTAATAATGTAACGCCTCGGCCCTTAATACGGCCCCGGAGTGCTACTATATATACATATCATGTACAAATCTTGCTACATATATAACTACTTGCCCTAAACAGGGACATATGGGTATTTCATAATGATCTGTACTCACATAAATTGTGGAAAAAAATAAACATTCATATGGATTCTAATAGATATACTAAAGCATCTAATTGTTCCTTACATACGATTATTAGTACGTAAAACAAAAACTGTATGACATTCCCAAAAAGAAAACCCATCATGCCTAACCAACCCAGAACTCCTACAAAACTTACCTCAGCTAACCAGACGCTACGCTCTGAAGTCTTTGTATAAGACTAAGACCGATTTCCTATAACTCTTGAAAGAAAAGTTGTAAGATTGGGGTGAGACACTTCTCAGTAAGGAGGAAGATATTACATTAGCGTGTGACTGTATAGTTATATTCTTATTTAAAAACAGTTATCTAGATTGCATATTATCAATACTTAAATGTATATATAGTTCATATAAAATTCACAGATAATATGAAACCCATCATCGTTACAAGTGAGAGTTCCCGAGGTTAGGGTAGGGTACAAGCCCATACACTGTATGATCCCTCCGCCCGGTACTCAAACCTATAACTCTACCCAGTAAAGCTTTTAAAATCATGTATATGCATATTTAGAACACTGTCCAGCTCAAAACTATCGTAACTATCCCAGTAACTCCCCCTGGCAAGGTTTGTGTGCTAAGAAAACACTTATCAAGCCATGTACGTACAGGAATCGTTAGGCATCCTATCATACTACAGTCCAACTTGGCCATCACAACCCGGATCCCTTTTGACCAATGGCCCTTCTTACCAAGCCTACTACTAGGTACCCACACTGAATAACAACTACGTGTGGTTGCACTGTACCTCTGTTTTTGCAATGACACCTAGCCTACATAATATAAGCTTTTTAAGGCTTCATATACTATTGAGACAAGATGCGGTTCCAATATCATATATATAATTTATATTAAAACATAATAACTTGTGCAATTCCAGTATTTTCACAATCTCATTAATGCATACTTTCATTCACACTGTGATAAAAATCGGCTTGTAACCTCTCGATTTTAGCCTTTTTCTCATACTTGGCACGGTATCTAACCGGCACCTGTTTTCTGCAAATTCTGATAGTCACTTGGAACCTTAGTCCCCATAATTCATATATATACATCTCACATCAGTATAGATTCAATTCATATCATACATCACTTATTTGATTAAATATACATTCCATATAAGCTGGTTCGTAAAATATATTTTTTCCTGCTATTTAAGAGCTTCAAGCATCTCCTACTTTAATTTTAATAAAAATAAATTAGTATAATAAATTTGGAGATCATATGCCAAAAACTCCATTTTTGCCAAAACCGTAAAATCGTGAAAACCGTAAGAATCGACATTTATACCCGGAAATTTTTTGCAAATAAGCAGTCAATAAGTACATATAAACATAAGCTACATATTCTAAGGTTTATTTTTCTAAAAATACACAAATCCCCTTACCTTTTAGCGTGAACTGGAACATGAGCTTAT
This sequence comes from Malania oleifera, assembly GCF_029873635.1. Lineage (NCBI taxonomy): Eukaryota > Viridiplantae > Streptophyta > Magnoliopsida > Santalales > Ximeniaceae > Malania > Malania oleifera. The sequence goes on from NC_080422.1 coordinate 17,474,696, forward strand.
TGATTCAAACTACGACTCGAGATCGATCCTCAAAACCTAAAAACCGAAGAACAATACTTCAGTATTATTCAATCTACTGCATATCTATCGAAACGAAATCAAATTTAGATCCTAACCTCGATTTTAGGGAAAATCCCGAAAATCTTTAAAATAACGATCTGATCCGCTATAACTAAATAGATTCTCCTTCTAATCCACGTTGGAACCTCCAATCTTCAAAACGGACGACAAACGGCAAAGAATCATAGAGTGAGAGAGAGAGAGAGAGAGAGAGAGAGAGAGAGAGAGAGAGAGAGCTGGTTATAGAGAGAGAGAAAGATTTTGGGTTTTCTTAACCCTTAAGCAACCAAATATGATATTTATAGAGCCCTTGACCGAGTCAAACTCATCAATGAAGCGGCACCTTCGTCGATGAACCAGCCGCTCAGCTCGAGGAAGAAGCCCTACCTTCGTCAACAAACCCTATTCGGATATTTTCTTTAGTTCACTCGGTATCTCTTTGTTGACAACTCTATGAATTTCGGGGACGAAGAGTTGAAGGGACTTCATTGACGAGCATACTGCCCTCATCGACGTACCCTGCTGTTATTCCCTTTTTACCCCTTTCTTATTTATTTTCCTTATTTACGGGTTCAAGTCTCTACAAATAAGTATTAGTGACCATTTGCTATTATTAGTGAAGGTTTGAAACCATTACTAAAGGCCTTGTTTTTTGTAGTGTATATCACCATCACTGTTCCCGGAGTCTCTTTCTTCTACTACATTCGCCATGCTTGATGAACATTCTTTATTTTCAGCATTCCTTTTCTTCCTCTCTCCAGACAATCCAATTTGATGTGCTCCTTTTTTCCGCACTTAGAAACACCGTACATCCTTCCTTTTCCTGGAATTAGACTTAGCTTGGTTGTTACTCGCTCCACCCCAGAAGTTGCTTCTCCCAAAATTCTGATTCCCTTTCACCATAAGCCCTTTACCTTTAGAATTCTCACTGCCGATCTTCTTCCACTTATAGAAACTTAACAGGGCACTCATGATATGCTCCAACCCCAGAGTTTCTTTCCTTCATGTCAAAGTCGTAATCAGATTCTTATATGTAGGAGATATAGGTAAGGAATTCAGCATCATCAATGCCTTGTCTTTGTCTTCAAACTTCACATAAACCTGCTTTAGATTGTGATGATATGATTGAGTATGTTGATGTGTTTATCAATTCGGATGCAAACCCTCTGCCATTTTAAGCCCATATAATTTTTGCTTATGACTCGGACATGTACTAGCTTTCCACCTTCAGCTAAACTATCGCTGGTGATTCGTCATCCATGAAGTGATACATCATCAGCCAGACAAAGCATAATAATAGTCACAACCTTCACTTCTAACTCCTTCCAACTCATGTCGTCCATGTCTTCCGGCTGTTTTCCGTATAGTGCCTTTACCATACCTTGCTGCACAAACAAGAGTCATTAATCCTCCTCTACCCAAGTCTGAAATTTACCATTCCATCAAACTTAACAACATCAAACTTTGCAGAAGAAATCCCAGCCATTATAACCAATAGGTCTTATACCAATTTGTCATGTAAAGTATACACCAATGTGCAATAGAAACACAAATTAAATTAAAACGTGCAATGCAGCAACCAACGATGAATAATACGTAAGCAATCAATCAGAAAGAGAATAAAAGAAAGCAAATAATTAATGACACAATAATTTACAAGGTTCGGCAATGTGCCTACGTTTATGGGAGCAAGCGGCTGATTTTCACTATCGTATCAAACAAGGGTTACAAAATAATGTTTACGTGGTAACCATATGCGTACAGAAGGCTAACAAATTATCTAAAGTACTCTTGTAGTAGTCCCTGGAGGAAAATCCTCTTAAATCCCCAATCTATCGATCTTCTCAATTCAAATCCCATAAAAACAGTACCGCCGACGACTTAATGGCGAGGATGAAGGATGTAGACTAAAAATGAAACCTTCGACGACTATCTTCCTAGAGCAAACCATCAACCAAACCATCGACCCACCTATTGATGGTTCTTTCCTGCAACTCAGTTTCCTTGTTCTTGCTTCACCTTGCATTCCCTAAGCATATCTTCAACTCAATATGAGTAACATACTCCAACACACCTACTATATTGAATTTTTTCAAATAGCATGATCATAATTTTTCATTTTTGAAATTATAAAGAAGTTTTTAATCATAATAAAATAGCTATATATTTCATTTGTTATAGACTCATGATCATCACAAACCCTGGTATGGCAACAAGGCAGAATGTCACGAACTAAGCTTGTTCAGGGCATTATGCTTGCCTGTGACCACTTGCCTCGTGAGTTTGAGATGAGTTTCCATAATGTAAATACTAGTGTAGGATTATTTTCCAGTATTTATTTCATTGTATGTCAAATAAGGCAGTATGACTTCTCGATCGCTTTGATGTTTCCTAACGTCAGAGTGAGAATAGCCTAGAAAACTCTTTAGGAGAGGGTGAGTGTTCATTTGTCATTGTAAAACTCACTAACTTTTGTCAATGTATTTAGCCTGCTTGCCTCACTCGCTAAACACACATTGTCAACGGAGGTGTTGTTAATGAATTGCATAAATTCAATGTTTACAGCTTGCTTGCCACTGCTTTCATGAATATTTACTGAGTTACTCTTTCCGCTGTCATTTGATTGAATGCTAATGAAAGTGTTTTTGGATGAATGTTGGTAAATAATAGGCTTACTAGTTAAACAAAAGTAATTTAACTAGCGTCGTATGACCCTTTCACAACAGTGTGAAAATAATCGAACCGTGACACAGAGCAAAGCACATGGAACCACGAGTCTTTGTCCTCCTCTATTTTGTCAAATTGACTCATAATGTTAAAAAAATTATTGGATATATTAGGTGTATACATCAAATTTATTATAATTTTGTCAAGCATATCTATATATCTAAAGTATCAAATAATTTCTCTGTAATGTCATGGGTCATGAGCTTCATTCCTAATAAAATCACTAAATCACTTTATAATTACCTCACAAGGAATAGTTTTTAAATCACAACTGAGATTTCTTTAATCTCTATTCGAAAAAAATAACGTATAGCATAGTTTTTTAAAACCGCTCTAATTTTAAAAGACATGCAAGTACTCAGTCCACGCTTAAGTTTTGTTTATATGTGAGAGACGCACTATAGCAACTTGATCGTCCTTCAATAGCTAGTGAGGAGAAGAACCAAAACCATACACAGAATGGGTTCCGATGAGCCAGCAATCCAACCTAAACTCAAGATTCCAGCCATTGACTTCTCCCCTGAAAACATGAAGCCCGGCACAAGCGGTTGGGCGGCGACGCGCGGCGACGTTCGGCGGGCACTGGAGGAGTACGGATGCTTTAAAGCTCAGTTTCCCAGCGTCACTCCCGATGTTGACAAAGCAGTGTTTGGGTCACTGGAAGAACTCTTCCATCTGCCCAGAGAAACCAAAATCCGAAACACAAATGAGAAGCCCTTATATGGCTACCTCGGCGATCAACCTCCCCTTCCTTCCATCCATGAAAGCATGGGCATCGAAAACGCTCACAACCTCCATGAAACTGAAACCTTCACAAAACTCATGTGGCCCTCCGGCAACGATCGCTTTCGGTAATATCCCTCTTTGTATTTTGAATTATTTATATGAAATAGAAAATCAGAAGTGAAAAAAATACAACCAATTTATATGATTCGGCATCGGCAGTATGCCTACATGCATGAAATCCTAAGCAATTTTCACTCTCATATAATTATATTATGTTCTGACTCAAATATATTGCAACGTCCGAGACGAAATCCGCACCTGGATCACAACTTTTAGACTTGGTTTATATAAACAAAGAGGTTTCAGACGAAAGGCAAAGGGGCCTGCAGAGTTTAAGTGGATAAACTTCTGAATATGAGTCTAGTTCAACATAGAATGTTCTCATGCATTTGTTCTTCTGATGGTTTTAGGGATGCTATGCATTCATATGCAAAGCTGGTGATAGAGTTGGATCATGTAGTGAAGAGGATGTTGTTTGAGAGCTATGGCGTTGGGTGGTATTTTGAGGAACATGTTGGTTCCACATCTTACCTTCTTCGGTTCGCAAAGTACAGATCCCCGGGAGCTGACGAGTGTAACATTGGTGCCCATTGTCACACCGACAAAGGCATCATTACCATTGTTCGTTCAAATCCACTCAATGGTCTGGAGATTAAAACCAAAGATGGGGACTGGATTGCTTTTGACCCCTCTCACCCTCCAACCTTCATCATCTTTGCTGGTGACGCACTTTCGGTGGGTAAACTAATTAGTGTATTTTTTTTTTTTTAAATCATGGTATTTGACGCTCTTTGAATACTCTAGTATTTTATGGAAATAATGTCCATCTTTCTATATCTCACCACTTAAATACTAAGGTATTATCTTAAATAAAAAGTAGTTATCCTCAACACTCAAAGTATGTTATTTTAATAAGAGTCTTGAATTTAAAATTGTATTTTTATTTTGTAAAAACATATATATATATTGCATGCTTTGTTGACATGAAAATATGAAAATGATGAATGGGCTAATGAATTAATTAATTGGTTTGGGTTGGCTTAGGCGTGGAGCAATGACAGGATACATTCGCCTCAGCATCAGGTTGTGATAAGCAAGAACGAAACAAGATACACTATAGGGTTGTTTTCGCTTCACGAGGGGATTCTGGAAGTACCGAAAGAGCTAGTGGATGAAGAACATCCGTTGAAGTTCAAGCCTTTTATGAATTTTGAATTACTCAAATTCTTTATCTCCGATCAAGATGTCAACCGGAAATCGGGATCTTGTGCCAAAGCCTACTGCGGCATTGAGACATGACCTAGCTACATGCATCATGCGTGCCTAGTAATAATATATTCATTATGTAAAACATACGTTCTAATTTTGTGTTAATTATGTTCTGCAACTGAGCTGGATGCTACTGTTTTGTTGAGTATGCTTTTTAAATTGGGGTGTTTCGTTTGTGTCTGCGTGTGTGTGTGTGTGCGTGTGTGTGTGGCGCGGGGGGGGGGGGGGGGGGGGGGGGGGCGGGGTGGCGTGGGGGTGTGGTGGGAGGGGTGGTGACTTCTCTTTATGGACGTTACCTAAGCTAGCTGCTGGACGTTTGTGCTTTAGTAATTTGTGTATGCATAGTTTGGGAATAACACTACCACAAAATAATAATTGTGCTCTATTTCATATATCTTTATTTATTTATACGTTGTTCATTTGTGTATTAACTTATAATTCAAGTTGAACACACACACACACACACTCACACATAGATCGCAACGTCCCGGAGAAGATTCCAAAATGACCAAGAATAATATATTTTAAGTTGGATGGAGTTGCCACTAACCTGTTATTGACCTTTGTGCGGTTAACTTACCTAATTACTACTTGTTAATTAGTTTCTAAACTAATCATAGGTTAAGAAACCAGCAGTGTCAGTCTACTTTTACTAGAGTTGGGATTGGAGTTCAATTATGCGAGGGGATAGCACCCCTTCCACACCCATTATACAAATAGTGCATAATTAATTATTAATTATGTCTAAATTTAATCTAATGATCTTTCATTACCTCATTTAAAATAAATAAAATAAATAAATATAAAAATGAAAAAAAAAAAAAAAGTTCGATTTAGGAATGTTTTATAAGACCACCAAAGGTGGAGATCTTATTAGATAAAACCCCCTTAAAACTAATATAGGTAAGGTCAGAAATACGTCTTTACCCTTTGTTAAATCATCGAGATACACACGTACAAATATATATATATATATATATATATATATATATATATAATGATAAAATAAAATCATCAAATTTGAGCAAAAAGACTCATTTAAAATATTTCAAGATTTTTCCAAAATTTAATAATTTTTTTTTTTTGAAAATTTTCCGACACTTTTCAACATTTCTTTTTGGATTTTTAAAGAATTTCTCTCATTTTTTGGTCTTTTCCCATTTCTTTTTAATCTGAGTCAAAATAACTCAAAAGTTTTTAATTTGTTTTTTATTTTTAAAAATCTTTTTATGATTTTGTCATATTTTAAAATTTTAAAATCAATTTAAAAATAAAATAAAAAAACTAGCGGTTCAAAAATCAGTCCAGTTCAACTGGCCTAAACCGAGATTAACCTGGTTCGGATTAATGAGCCACATGTGCGCCGCTAGTGGAGACAAATGACTCTAATTTTTTTATTTACTTATTTTTGAATTTACTCTAGGAGGGTGGCATCAGCAAGAAGTCACCTGCCACGTGGTAGCTTATCTTAATTTCATTTTTTTCTTTAATTTGCAATAGGATGACATTAGCATGACGTCATCAACAAGTGGCAACATCCAATTGGCTATGAAAATTTGACATAGATTGCGGATTTGGCAGCAATCCGGCCGTCCGAGGAAAGTACAGATTGGATGGACAGGATTGTGCCACATGACACCGTAAACACTTTTTTTTCTCTCCCACTCTCTCACTCATCTTTCTCCCATTTCATTTCTCTATCTTCTTTCTCCTTCTCTCTCTCTCTCTCTCTCTCTCTCTCTGTCTGCTTTTTCTTCTTTTCGCACAAATTCGTCCCTCTCTCTCTCTCTCTCTCTCATTCTCTCTCTCTCTCTCTCTCTCTCTCTCTTACTCTCTCTGGATTCCTCTCAGTTTCTTTGTTCTCTCTCTCTTTCTCTCTCTCTCTATATATATATATATATCTCTCTCTCTCTCTCTCTCTCTATTTCTCTGATCATCGTGTGCTCTTCACTTACTTTTTATTTTTTTTCTCTCCCACTCTCTATCTCTCTCTCTCTCTCTCTCTCTCTCTGATCATTTGTTCTTCACTATCTATCTCTCTCTTTCTATTTAAATCTCACTCCATTTTTTTCTTTTTATTTTTGTAGACCTAAACTAAGAAGGGAAATGTGAGCAAGGGACTTTGAGTTCCTTTGCTTCCAGATTCAAAATCGGATCAAGTACTCCTTTTATAAGATTCTCCGTTCCCTTGTCTTTTTTCTTTTATTTATTTATTTATTATCTTTTCACTTAGATTTTCTTAGGGGAATTTCTCAAGTTTTCTTGTGAGCCAAACAAGGCTAACCCAAGTTAAGCTAACTTAGGTTGGGCTTAGAAGAGTTGAGCTTAATTAGGCTCTAGATAGCTTATACTACAAAAAATGTCCTTTTTAGTGACAAAAGTATTAGTGACGAACTAAACATCATCACTAATAATGCGCCATTAGTGACAAAATCAAAATTCGTAAGTTATACTTCATCACTAAACGTATGTTTTCTTGCTCTAATAATGACACGAATATATTAGTAACGATTTTTTAGCTATTAGTGACGATTTTTAAAACCGTCACTAAAAGCTTCCCCAAATACCGCCATTCTTCCCCTCCCCTAAATATCGCACATCCCAAATCCTTATTATCTATTTCGTGCTCCCATCCCACATCTCGTCTTCCTAGTGCGTGTGATTCATCGGAGAGCCACCCACTAGGGCTGCTTGATGTTGCCAGCTAGCTATTTCCCACCTACTATAGCCATGCACAGTTGGTTGCTCTCTGCCACTGCCACAACCATTTTTCTCTTGCTGCATCCCCAATGCGCTGCTTGCCGCCTACCGCATCCCTTTCTCCTTTTTTTTTTTTTTTTTTTTCTGCAAGTCAAATAAGTGTTTGAGGGGGCACAGAGCTTAAAGCTCCATGCCAAGCTATTCAATTTGGATTTCACATAGGTAAAAATCCAATTTATCTTTGCTTTTTCTTTCCACTCCTTTCTTTATTTTGTTGATTTCTCTTGGTTTCTCACACTTTCCTGTGAGCCAAATAGGGTTTCGAGTGAGGTAGCTTAACCTAGGTTAGGTTAGGTTAACCTGTTAATCTAGCTAGGTTATATTTCACAAAGTTCTTATATTTTCTTGTAGAATTTGGACTAAATTCTATGGTGGCTTCGAATGAAAGTGATATTTGTTGTAATTCTTCTAAGTAGATCCCGAATTTTGCATCAATAGGTATTCCCAACTCCATGACACATGTGAGCCACAATTCTGTGTTAATTCAGGTGTAATCCCAAGAGGGGGTGAATTAGTATTTTAAAAATATTTAAGATTATTTACCACTTAATCCCTATTTCTATATTTAGCGAATTAATTCTAGGGGTTTGAAATTCATTCAAATTATTATCGCAATAAGTTCTATTTTACCCTATAATTATCAAGTGCGTGTGGGGTTATTAAAAATACATACATGCAAGATACGTAATGAAATGTGTTGCGCAAATTAAAAGGAGAAAAGGAAGAGAGAAGACAAATGCAGTTTTTACAAGGTTCAGCCAACCCGGCCTACATCCTCGCCTTGAGCAACCCACTCAAGGATTCCACTAAATCCCTATTCCTTTAATCAGGACGGAGCTTCCTTTATATTCGCTGCTTACAAGAGACATAACTTCCTCCTCACCTGGTTCACAACCTGAACCATGATTACAATATTGAATTTCAAATCTGCAAAACAACTCAATATTGCTTCTAACAAAGCTAGTGAGTAAAATGGAAAACCTAACACATATCCATATGATATAACTTGAAGCTCAGTATGTATGTAGCGATGTAATCGTTATATGAATGATATGCTTCAAAAAATTTCCCTTTGATCAAATCTCCTAAATTAATTATATAAGTAAATGCTTTGGAGAACTTACGATTTTAGTTCAACTTTCTAGAAGCAAGAATACAGAATGTGATCTTATAAAAAATTGGTCTTGAATATTATGAAGACCTAAGTTTTTGGTATCAAATAATTTGTGAAGTTGAATCTTTAAATAATCTTTGGTTTAAAATAATATGACTATTCCACTTCAAATATTGAATCCTACGAAATGAGCTCAATACAAATATGTAATTCATTTTTTCTCCAAAAATCTAGATCAATAAGTTTTATTTCAAATATCCAAAACACAATATGATATTTGTATATGAATATGTATATATATATATATATATATATATATGTATATATATGATATGTGTTCCAAAGATCAAAAACCTAATATAATATTTTTGAGAAAATATCCCTCAATAATATATATAGTTATGGGCTATAAGGATATTTAATCCAGTGGTTTTGTAATATCCAAAATATTGAGTCTTTAAATGAATACACACTTGAATAAAAAATATTTAACCATTGGAAAAACTTTTCTCAAGTAGTAATCTTTTCAAAACAATCTATATGTATATAAGTACACTCAAGATCAGTCTCTCAAATAATATTCAATAATAGATTTTGAGATGAAAAACTCTTTAAGAATAAGTAGTAACAAACAGATTGATTTACCAAATCTCAATACCAAGTTGTATGCACAACAATAGCAAGAATGCCTTTTGAAGATCAATGTAGTCTTAGCTCAGATTTAACGTATAAGCTTTGAAATACCAAGCAAGAGTTCAGCAGTGTGTTCAGTGCTCTCTCAAGTTATGCTAAACGTTCAATAAACTCAATCTTATGCCAAAAGTTGAGGCATTTGGGTTTAGAGGTTGATTTTATATGTAATCTCGGCCTTATGATAAGTCCTGATTGTTGGATCAAATTGATCAAGTGTATAACCCACATATGCTCTCGCTAAAAATCAAAATTTTAAACTTCCCGCAGGTTCAAACATCTGAGGTCTCAAGTTCAGAGGACTAAAGTTCCTTAAGCTTTGAAAAAACTTAAACTGGACACAGGGTCAGATGTCTAAAGTTGGGGTTCAGACTTCTGAAGTCGCGGGTTCAGACGACTGAAGTCAAGGTTTAGTGTTCTAATGTGCTTCTTCCTGTTTCTGTGTTCTCCAATAAATCTTTTAATGACTCAACTTAATCTTTGGTCTTCCAAAGAAATTCTTTAGATGACTAAGCTTAAACTTCAGTCTTCTGAAGTTGAATCTTCATACAACTGAGCATAGACTTTAGTCTTCTAAATTGACACTTTAGACTTTTGGGCAATGACTTCAGTCTTCTGAATAGTACAGTTTCTGGTTTTTTTCATTTTAGTTTCAAAAATCTATTTTGCTCTCTTTCTTTTCTCTTTTATAAAATATTTTTCTGGGTTTTAGAAAATCTTCAAGCCCATAAATATCCCTAAAAGATTTTCATGAGATGCATGAGTCCTAAGGTTAGTCTAGGTTATATTTTGAGTTTCGAATTAAATCATATGAAATACGTAAATACATTCAGTTTTAAATACCCATTCCCATGATGATCTTGAGTTTGCCTCTTACATCTTCATTCTTTTACTCTTTTAGTTCCATGGATTGTACCAAGATGTATACACTTTAATCTTCATGGCTTCCATGACTTTATAGTCTTCTGTGCATACTAAATATTGTTTTTATTCACAATCTCAATGCACAGATCAAATACCAAGTGATTTGTCATTATCAAAACAGAATTGGACTCATAAAGTCGACATTCTGAATAATTGGATTATTTATATGTCAATGGTCATAGTATAAGTGAGTTTTTAACCGATTTCCTACTTTATGTGATATAAAAATATGCTAAATTTTTTATTGGTAATATCCTTCTCTAAGTAGAGCTGCTAGTAGTTACTCTAGCTACCCATATTCTTTTTGCTTTCAACTTCTAAGTGTGGATCCATATAATTCAATGAAATGCTCTAGATGCATAAAAAATTTTGATCTTAAGCATGATACTATTTGTTTGTTTTTTTTTTTTATATATGTAATCATATAGAAATTTTTTTATTTTTAATAGTATTGGATACAAATAAAAAATACAATGAAAAGTATATTTCATGAGTTGGGTAAGTTTGGGGTTTAACTAGGTAGACCTAGGATTGGACTGGCTGGATTTAGATTTAAAATTGGGCTAGGTTTGGGGATTGGTCTTGATTTGAGTCATGCGAGTTTAGTTTTGGGGCTTAGCTTGTTTCTTTGGATAGGTTAAGGTTAGTTTGCTAAATGGGCTTGAGATCTTAGGTCTTTTAACTGTGCCTAGTTCACGACTTAGTTCAGGTCGATTCACGGTTTGGTTTTAGGTTGGGTTCATTTTGGTGGGGGCCAAGGCAATGGGAGCTAGGCCTGGTTGGCTAGAGTTAGGATGGGCCTGGGTCTTGGATTTTCAATTGGGTGGTTTAGGTTAAGGACTGGATTGGGTCAAGGTCGGTTGGGCTTCATCCAAGTTTTGGGTACGTTTAGGGTTTTTTTTACTCAGGTAAAGTTGAGCCACACACACCACAGTGACTTATATGAATTTATGTATTTTGTCATTTCGAATTTGACTCACTCTAAAATGAGAAATGCAAAGGTTATTCCAAGTATAAGAGTTATGTTTTGTAATAATCAGTTCAAAAGACTAGATCGTCTATTAGGGAATATAGATTAATTTCAAATTCGCGTAAAAAAAAGAATAAAAAAAAAAAAGTGGACGTGATTTAGGTTCAAATTCTTGGATTTTTGAGAGTTTGTAACTAAATTAAACAATGCAAAAGATAAACTACGATCCTAACACACATAAGGTAAATGACAAGAAAAGGATAATGATAAATAAACGACGGCAAGTAAATGACAAAAACAACCAAAGTTTTTAATATTCAAACAATGAACCAAAAATAAGAATTTCGTTAATCTAATAAACCCAACACAACAAAAATAACTTAAACAAAAAATAGGACCAGAAATATCTTAAATAAAAAAATAAATCAATCAGATATCATTAATCAAGCAAGATATTCAAATAACCTCAAAGTAAAGCATAAAACAAACATCCGTTTAATAAATATTCAACCATGAAATTTTTAACCTAATCGTTAACTTAAATAAAAACAATCCAACAAGAGAGCTTAAACAAAATAAACTGAACTCAAACAAATGCTTAAATGAAAATAAACTCAAACAAAATAGTGTAATACCAATAAAGTAAAGAACAAAAAAGAAATAAACAAGGGAAAAGGTAGAGAGAGAGAGAGAGAGAGAGAGAGAGAGAGAGAGAGATGAGAGAGAAGATGGCCAAATTGTTCCTCCCAACTGCTGCTCCAACTCCCTTGTGCGGCTGCCCTCCTCCCGCAATAAAAAATCCGATACTCTCAAATAAAATACCCTTTTCTCCTCTGTACTTTTTGCCATAGCCATGTGGTGCTTGAGTTAGGCCTAAGGGCCTAACTTTTGGTGGCCCATGACTTCCCTTTTGCTTCATGGCATAGCTGCCATAGCAGATGTAGCAACGTCAGCCCAACTTTGACATTGATGCTACCAGTATCTCTCAAAATTTAAAACATGAAAGTTGTAGAGCTTTGTCTTGGCAATCCATAGCGTCTTGAATCATCTCAATCAAAGCTTGGATGAGAGAGTTATGCCTACATTACAAAGCAATGTTGAAACTGTCTATAGTCGCCCAATTAGCTTTGTTTTGCACTTAATGCCTCCATTTGCGTCATTTTGCGCTCTTCACTTATTTAATTCCCAGAATACCTTGAAAAAATTAAATACAAAAACTTATAAAGGCAAGTATAGGATTAAAAATTCAAATATTATAAATTGAGCTCAATATTGAAATATTGGACATATTCATGATTTTAAACACCTAATTACGCAACTTTGACGTCTAATCACACCCCCCCTAACTAACGTTTTACTAGTTTATAGCAAATAACGTGAATACATTCATACTAGAGGAGTAACAACCATAATTTCAATATTTTTAAAAATCACATTCCATGAAAGATGTGTATTGAGTTTAGGAACATAGGAAGCAAATTAACCTAAGTTAAGTATCAACTGAGAGATTTATACACAATTTAGTAAATCAGTCAAGGTAATAGAATGTAACAAAGCTCGCGTGCATGAGAATAAGACTGGAATTCCAAGATTGACTACCAATAGACATAAACAGTTTCAATCATAATAGTTAAGTTGAGACAACTGCATGGTCTTACTCTAAGTCAAAACCATTGTAGTGGCGGCTTTCACACTATTACACTTTAAAAGTCACCCAATTTGTTATTTAGTTAGAACCCCGGTAGTAGGTAGTCGTTTCCAGTACACAAATGTACAATGACGAATTTCACGCTACTACACTTTAGAAAACACCCACTTTCTTATTTAGTTAGGACCCCAGTAATAAATAGCTCTTTCCAATACACATTTGTTTCCTTTTTTTTATTTTATTTATTTATTTATTATTATTTTTTTTGCAATTGATCCTTGGCTTGTTTCTCATTTTCATTTGCTTCAAACTTTTTCTTTTTCTCTTTTTTTTTTTTTTCTAAGCCATTAGGATATGGTTCATTAGAGTCCCAAAAAACTAAAGTATACATCGACCAATAATGATCTAAGGTAGTCGTTCTAAGTATTCTTACCTATGGTGTACGTGTTTAGCAAAACTCTTTCAACATCCTTCCTTTGGTTGAAACTAAGTGAAATGGATAAATGTTCCTTTTGATTTAAACTCTGATTTGCACTACATCCTACATGTTCCGTATTCTCAAAAGAAAAATAAAATTAGCACATAACTTTCACAAATAAGGAATTTAACATGCTCTGAGCTCAATACGAGCACTTTCCCAAGGTCGACCAAACTGCCAACTGTCTAACATATGCAAACATCATATGCAAATGTCACATTAAAATTCTATCACATGGCAGCACATAATTACACATACATATTCTCTCCCCCCAACTAAAATGAAACATTGTCCTCAATGATTGAAAAGAGAAGAAAAAGAATGATGCTGAGAGAAGTAGACCTGGGTAGAGAAGTAAGGGAAAAGAAAAGGAAAATTGAAACTAAAGGAAAATGTACTTGCAAATAAACTAAAAATAAAACAAAATAAAACAAAATGAAAATAAAGGGAAAAAAAAAACATCACAATATGTCTAGAGGAGGCTCGAGAGGAATTTCATCTCATGAGTGTGGGTTTATAAATTAAATTGACAAGTCTTAAAATTTGAGTCACCACAATGAATCTGCTTTGTTATCTGTAGAAGAATTAGTTTCAAATAAATCAATGCTCTCCAAAGTATCAAACAAAACATGTGCAAATTGACTTGTATCAAACAAAACATGTGCAAATTGACTTTATTATTTTAACAAGAAAGAATCTTTATCCAGTATGTTTTCCATGAAATTCACTTTTTTAAGAACCAATTTTTGAGACAAAGGTGTCAGCGCAGTTACCTTCAGTTCTTTAAAAACATCAACATTAGAATTTTTACCTGGTTCCTTGAAAGTTGAACTCTCACCATTCTTGTTAGCCTCCCTATCTGGTGTACTAGTCACCTTAGCACTACGGATATTTGTTTCGGCATTGCAATCTTTGACATTTATTCTAATAGAGGATGATAGTTCCATGACTGCAAACTGCACGTGAGTATCTAGCTGGGTTTTAAATGGGGATTCATCTTTCTCTAATGCAATCAATGTTGTCTTCAGCCTATTCAAATTAGTCCTAATCTCGTTAATGGCTTGAGGAAGTCTACGTATTGGTTGTAGCATGACTCTACAGAAATTGCTGAAGTATATTAGCCGTCTGTGCCATGCTATCATCAAGAGACTTCTTTGGTGGAGTGGGTGTTGCTAAAGAATAGATCTGAGAAATCTGATGTGGTTGATACTAATGTAAGGAACAGTCTAATGATATGTCGGCTAAGAAGGTGGTGCATAACACTGGGGAGGTTGCTAAAAATGTGAAGAGGATTGACCAAGCTAATCATTCTTCTTTGAAAAATTCGAATGACTATTTCATCCTGGATTATAAGTGTTAGAGAAAGGCTAATTTGTTGCTCTATTAACCCAACTCGATGATTGCATCTAATTAGAACCATTCTCCTTCTCTAATTCCATAACCTCTATCCTCCTAGTCAAAGCAGCAATACGAGCCTGGACATCATTTTTTTGGCTTTGATTTCATGTTCACCTCCCCACCAATTGCTCTAAGAGGTTTTATTGCCAATGGTGCTTGATCAGATCATATATTCCATTGTTGGGCACTTTCACTTAGGTAATCAAAAATTGAGAGTGCTTGATCTAGTTCCTTGCTAAAGAATTCCCCATTACACATGGTTTGCAAAAACTATTTGCATTCAGAAATGATAGCTTTTTAAAAATAATTGGCTAGCCTCCAAGACTCAAACCCATGATATGGACAAATGTTCATCAGCCCCTTAAACCTTTCCCAACAAGCTTAGAAAGTCTCTTCACCATTTTGCATAAATTAATTGATTTGCTCTAGTAGAAATTGGGTTCTCTAAAAATGAAAAAAAAAAATTATGTAAGAATTCATGTTGCATATCATTCCAACTAGAGAAAGAATTAGGCCTCAATGAATTAAACCAAATTTTCACTTTATCCTATAAAGAGAAAGGAAATAAACAAAGTTTGACAAACTCATCAGTGTCAACTCTAGTAACAAAAGTAGTGCTAGCCAACTCAAAATATGTTAAGTGATGCTAAGGACTCTCAGAATCCATCCCGTGGAACTGAGGTATCACTGACAATATCCTATGCTTAATCGTAAAATTAGATACATTATTAGCCAAAGCAATGTATGATAGTGTAGTGGTCTATGTAGGCTACAAATAATCTTTAAGAGTGCATGGTGCGGGTGCAGCCATATTTTCTTCAAAACTATTTTCATTTTCATGAAAAGAAAAATACAAAATAAAGGGAAAACACTAGTTTGCAACTAAATCTAACATTTGCCAGCAATGGTACCAAAAACTTGACTCACTCAACAATGAGCAGCGCAAAGGCTATCCCAAGTGTAGGAGTTCTATCGCGTAATAGTTAGCCCAAAAGCTAGATTGTATCCTTAGGGAATATAGATTAATTTCAAACTCAGGTAAAACAAAAAGGAGAAAAAAAATTTACTAAACACATTTGAGATTCGAATTCTTAGGGTTTTGAGAGTTTATAACTAAACTACAACAATGCAAAACAAAAACTACAAACCTAACACGCATAAAGTAAATGACAAGAAAAGGATAACGATAAATAAACTACGGCAAGTAAACGATAAAAACAACCAAAACTTTAAATATTCAAACAATGAACCAAAAATAAGAATTTCGTTAATCTAATAAACCCAGCACAATAAAAATAACTTAAACAAAAAATAAGTCTAACAATATCTTAAATAAAAAAAAATAACTCAATCCAATTTCATTAATCTAACAAGATATTCAAATAACCTTAAAGTAAAGCATAAAAAATATTCATTTAATAAATATTCAACAATGAAATTTCCATTCCAATCATTAACTTAAATAAAAAATATCCAACAAGAACTTAAACAAAATAAGATGAACACAAACAAATGCTTAAATGAAAATAAACTCAAACAAAATATTGTAATACCAAAAAAGTAAAGAACAAAAAATAAATAAACAAAGGAAAAAGTAGAGAGAGAGAGAGAGAGAGAGAGAGAGAGAGAAGATGGTCGAATGGTTCTTCCCAGCTGCTGCTCCAACTCCCTTGTGCGGCTGCCCTCCTCCCCGATTAAAAAACTCTTTTCTATGAAAAAATACCCTATTCTCCTCTCTACGTTTTGCCCTAGCCATGTGGTATTTGAGTTAGGCGCATAGACCTAACTTTTGGCAGCCCATGACTCCCCTTTTGCTTTATAGCACGACTATCGTAGCAGGTGCAGCAATTTAAAGCCTGATTTTGACCTTGATGCGGCTAGTATCTCTAAAAAATAAAAAATTAAAGTTGTAGAGTTTTTTCTTGGCATTCTACAACATTTTGAATCATCTCAATCGAAGCTCGGACAAGAGAGTAATGCCCAGATTGCGAAACAATGTCTAAACTGTCCATAATTGCCCAATTAGCTTCGTTTTGCACTTAACGCCTCCATTTGCATCATTTTGCATCACCTTCTTCATTTTTTTTTTTAATTCCCAAAGTACATTGCAATAATTAAATAAAAAAACACATAAATTTAGGGCAAGTATATGATAAAAAATTCAAATATGATAAATTGAGGTCAATATAGAAATATTCGATATAGCTTGGCATTTAAGTGAAATTGCAATCTTTAGTTCATGATTTTAAACACCTAATTATGCAACTTTGATGCATAATCTAAATTTAATGGCAGGGTAGGCAAGTACAGTTGGTGACAGTTGGACTAATAAAGCTTAATCTCATTTTGATGATAACAAATCAAGGTTACATAAAATGTTTGTTTAAGTTATTTTTCAGGGCTCAAGTGTTTTTATGAAATCAATTGATTATGTTTGAGGAGCTTGAATGTAGTGAATACTTAAAGTTATGAGTCATAATGAATATAAAGTGATGTGTCCCTAAAATGTACTATTTTAGGCCCACATTTACTTGTGCTTGGTCGTCATTTATCAAGTATTCACTATATGTTATCATAGTTCGTAGTTATGCAAGGTTGTTCATGTTTCAAGAAAAATATGTTAAAACTGAGGAGTTAAGCAATATGAGAAGCCAAAGGAGTAATTGGGAAGCATAAAGCTCAAATAAAATGCTCAACGAAGCCCCTAAAGCCTCAACTCATTAAAGGAAAGAAGACATGGTTCGACTATGTGGTGCAACTAGCAACACAAGGGATGACTAGGTCACAAGCTGCAGACTCCAAGGTTTAGACTGAAAGTGAATTGTTGCAAGGTTTGACCAAGTGCTTGACCATAAGCCCCTCAGGGTTGACTAAGTCGACAATATGAAGATTGACTGAGTTAGAGATATTGAGAGTCTCGACCAAGTGATCGACTAGGGAGACCTTGAGGGGTGACTAGTTCGGGGTCCTAAGCTGAACTGAAGAAGAGATCCAGCAAGCCTTAATTAGCAACTCGACCAAGAAGACCCAAGGGTGCGACTAGGTCGAGAATGCCTAAAGTTTGAATCCCTAATTTCTCACAAGATTTGATTAGGGCACGAACAGGGGAAGACAGGGTGCAACTTGGTCGACAACAAAGATTCGTTTGGTTCATGCATGGAATCGTTCAAGGCTTGTGACAACCTTCATGATCTTTGTGTTGCCGCTTAGAGTAGACGGTTCTTGGTTGTAATCTCGATTGTTAGAGATAGACTTTCAAGTTGCATTTGAAGCTGAGTTTATATGCTTTCTTTATAGGCTTTCTTTACTGCTTTCATTTAAATACATGTGTATACACCCTATTTTTGCCCTAACCAAATGAAACAAGAGGTCCTTTCTCATTGTATTATGATTATTATTATTACCTTATTTTCACTATTATATTATTATTATTATTATTATTATTATTATTATTATTATTATTATTTCTATTGTGGTTATTTACACATTATTATTATTTTTATTTTTATTTTTCACTATTATTATTATTGTTAACTATTTTTTCATATTGATATAAGTAATTTATTATTATTATTTTATTATTATTATTTCCCTATATTGTTATAAGTGGCTTATTATTATCACTATTATTTATTTATTATTATGTTTATTAATATTTTTATTTTTATTTGTTATTTTTACCACTATATTCAACATTATTATTATTATTATTATTATTATTATTATTATTATTATTATTATTATTATTATTTTCATTAACATTATTATTATTTGGCTAATTATCATTAATTTTTATTACTCTTATTATCATTTATTATTATCTTTATTTCTATATTCACTTTATTATTATTTTTACCTTATTATTATTATTATTATTATTATTATTATTATTATTATTATATCCTTATTACCACGATAGTAATTATACTCATATATATTGTTTCCAAAAGAAAAAGTATAATAAAAATACAATAAACCAAAAAGGAAAAGAGAGAGTTAGGGTTTCTAAATTTTTTTTTATATAATGACCCTTTTGGCTTCTCTCCAAACAGAGCCGGGGGCGCAGGAAAAACAGAAAGAAAATCCTTGCTGCGCACCCTAATTCTCTTTCCCCGGCTCCATCTCTTCCTCCTTGATTCTCCCCCTCTGCTCTCTATCTCTCACGCTCCCCCCTCCGTTCCCACAGATCTGCAGCATCAGCATACTCTCACACCACCACAGGACCACCCAGTGTCTCCAGCAATCCTCACTGCCCTCCGCACGGCAACAGGCCAATAGCACCCGAAGCCAGCCTCTAGCTATCCCGACAACAGGCCAGCACACCCGACAGTCCAGGCATCGCCGCTACCGTCACTCCATCTTCTCCGTCTCCATACCAGCCCCGCCATCGCCATCGAGCACTCACGGATTAGTATCTCACGCTCACAGAAGCCATCGTTCATACCATATCTGCACCCGCCACTGCACATTCCAGACGAACCAGCGAGCATCCGCACAGCCTCCACCCTCAGCATCTCGTTCTCTCTGGCCACCATGAACGAGAGCTCCAGCCACCGTCCTCTCCACTATCAAAACTGCCATACCAGTTGGAAGTTCCTGCAGCCGTGATTTCCTCCCGCTCCAGATCCTCCCTACTGCACCGACCAACACCGGTGGCCTCCCCAGCAATCACCGCCGCCGCTGCAAGTCGCCGCAGAACAACAGTAACCCGAAGCTCTCCTCCACACCGGCAGGCCACACAGCCACCCGAGGACCCGAGCACTGCTGCAACACTCCGGCCACTAGCCAGTCCTCCTCGTCACCGTCGCCGTCACCGCCCGGCATCTCCAGATTTCTGACCACCCTCCAACAGCAACCCCCCTGTGAGTCTCCCTGCCCTCTGCATGCCGGCCACAACACACACACACCCAAGTCCCCTACCCAGATTCCTGCACACAGTATGCACTGCACACATAAATTACTTATTTACTATTATTATAGTAAGCTTTTTTTTTTTTTTTTTATGTTGTAATGTTATTTATGTGTTTTAATGTTGTAATACTTTTAGTAATAGGCCTGTATTTATTTATGTTTTATTATTAATATTTGAAATGCAATTATTGTCTTGAATATTTGTTTATGGTTTTTGTTGTGTTGATATTATAATATTTTACGTGCCATGTATTTAGTTGGTTTGTATATTTATTCATGATTTCTTTGTTGATTTTGTAACATTTAATATGTAATAGTCATTCTATTTGGTTGTATTATATTTAGGGTTTTTATCATTATTGTTGATTTTTATATGTAATATGTTAGTGTTTTAGGGTTCATTTTGTTGTCATTATAATATTCAATGTGTAATATATTCATCTTATTGGCTTATATGTTTATTTACAGTTCTTTGTTTTTATTGTAATATTTAATGAGTAATATGTTCACCTTATTTGCTTGTATAATTATTTCAGGTTTTTTTATTTATTTATTGATATTGTGACATTTAATGGGTAATATATTTATCTCATTTGATTGTGTAATTATTTAGGGTTTTTTTTTATTATTATTACTGTATTATTTAATGTGTAATGTGATTATTTCATTTACTTGCGTAATTATTTAGGGTGTATATTAATTTTGGCAACAGTGTCATATTGGTATATATTATTTTCAGCAATACCTTGTTTCCATAATTTCATTATTTCTTTACCTTTGTATTAGTTTCCATGTTTTAATTTTAAATTTGGTTTATTTATTTTATTAATTATTTCCATATGGGTGTAAAGGTAGTTATAGGATATTAGGGGTGTGTACCATTAGGAAGATTATTATTATTACCTTTTATTTAGAGTGTATTATTATTATTATCATGTGTGAAATTATTACGTTACCATTATGATATTCAGAATATGTATTTATTGTTAATATGTGCATATTGTTACTATTAATATTATTTATTATTATCATTATGGGATTACTACTATTAATATTAATATTATTATTATTATTATTACTATTATTAGTTCCATTATTATTATTTTTACTATTGTTATTTATTATTATTATTATTGTTATTATTATGTTCATTATTATAATGATTATTATTATTTTATTTTATTTTTGTTATTAAATATTTTTGATTTTTTATCCCTATGATTTTATTGCGGGGTATGAGCCTTCGGGCTTCACGTACCTTTAAGCTCTAAGGGAATATATATATATATATATATATATATATATATATATATACGTATATATTTATTTATTTATTTATGTTTCATATGTATTTATAAGTTCATAAAAAGGAGTAATTTAAAGACTTATTAGATTAATTTAGGGATAATTTCCAATTAATTAGGTACCGTTCGTAAGAACGGACGCGTAGGGGGTGCTTGTACCTTCCCCTCGCGTAACCGAACTCCCGAGCCTAACTCTGGTAACATAGACCCGTTCTACCCCTAACGGGGTAGTAATTATGTGTTCTAACCGCACTAAAATGTTAGTGGCGACTCCGACATTCCTGTTTTTTCTGAAAATATTAAAATTGATTTTGATTTTGCCGCCCGGGGCACACGCGCGCCCAGGACGTCGCAACAGCTTGGCTACTCTGCTGGGGACCTTAGAGAGTCGAGCCATTAATTAATTAGAAATTATCAAAAGTTCAAATTTATTAAATCTTTTAATTACTCCTTATTTTGTGAATATTGTAATTCGTAAATAATCTTGACTAATTGAAAATAGTTTACTTCCATAATTTGTAAATAACCTTAATTAATTAAAGATATTTTGTTTCCTAATTTTGTGAATATTAATTGTAGATATTTTGTTTCCAAATATACATATTAATTGTAGATATTTTGAATAAGCATATTAATTAGAAATATTTTGTATACTAATCGTAAATGTTTTGTTTCCATATTTTTTTAAGTAAGCATATTAACTAACAATATTTTGTTTCCAAATTTTTTGAATAAACATATTAATTGTAGATATTGTGTTTCCATATCTTTTGAATAAATATATTATTTGTAGATATCTTGTTTCCTTATTTTTAATAGCATGTGAATAAATGTGGGGATAGTGGGATTAGGTTAAAAATTAAGTTCACACACTTTCACGCTCTATACCCGAGCTTTCCTTGTTAGGATTAAATAGGAGTGTAATAGTGTCAGTCCCTTCGTGGCAGAGCTTGATGGGACCAGCAAACCACTCCGCTCAGTGCGGGTTTTATCCGAATCCCAATGGGGGAGGATGAAATTCCAAACTGGGGACCTTTTATCAATAGGGTTAGAGCCTACCCACACATACTTGTCTATAGTCTTCCCTAACTAGGATAGAGCCATGACGAACCCTATATATACGTACCTACCCTAGGTTATGACAGGAGCCACATCCTTCTCCATGTATAGTGTGTTGTATATATGTTATGAGATACTTTGTATTATATCATACATTTGACATCCATTTTAAACATACATACTACTTGGCCAGTATTCTGGAAAAGCCCAATAATGAGACCATGGCCCATCCTTTCAAAAAATGAAGCACTTGGCCCAAGCATTTTAAAATATTGATCGACCCAACCCTTTTTCAAATAACTCGGGCCTAATTCTTTAAAAACAAACCTAGGCCCGACCTTTTCCTAAATAAAAACTCAGCTCGGGCCTGATTTTCAAAAAAAGGGTCAAACCCAGATTTTCAAAAATGGGCTTCGGCCCTATTACCCAAAAATCTTGGCCAATATTTTCTAAACAATCCAAGCCCAAGTCCTTTTAAAACTAGGGCCTGATCCCATCATGAAATATATTGAAGCCCATATTTTAATATACTTGAGGCCCAAGTGCACACTGAAGTCCACAAGCCCATATTGAACAAATCCAATGGGTTGACTAACCTGGGTCAACCCCAACCTCAGATCATAATCTGACCCTTCATAGAATCTGAGGTACATGGACCATCATCAAAGAAAGGAATGGTTAAGGGAAGAGTTGAATTGAAATTGTGGCCCATCAATGGTCGTCTTAATCTTGAAAATCTTTCATTAGCGATATTCTGGCAATGTAGTCATGGCATTCATGCACTTCATTTCATGCATAGCCATGCACGATAGGTTGCATACATGTTAATATCTCTATTGGTATGTATTTGTGCACTAGGTACACCCATGCATAAACACCCATTGCATAACATAATCATTCCATGTTTAATTTCATAACCATGCATGCATAGTCATCTCTAATGAGTCGGTAATCATATCCCCATTTTTCTATAAAACTAGTGTACCAAGGTGGTGAAATCAAGATCCAGTACTTCAAAAGCGAGCGAAATAGAACGGTCCCTATACATCCTTTTTAGGTTTCTGGAAAAGGGTTAGACTCATGTGGAAGGATCTAGAAGGTCAGATAAGCTCTCCCGCACTGAATCATGAAGATGTTCATCAGGATGTGCAAAAGATTAAGGATCAGATGGAGAAGGTAGCCCCCTCGTGGAGCAAAACTACACAACATCCAAAGCAGCCAGTTGAAAACAAGCCTTCATTCAAACCACGAGCGATGGAGTCGTTGTCTGGTCTAGGTTTAAGCCTATACACATTTATCCTAGCAACTCAGGACTTGAGACCCCAACCGGTGAGTGATGTCCAAGTTCCGCCCTTTATCTATCTTGATATTCAAGAAGCGAGAATAGCTGAAGAAAGGGGCAAAGAGCAAATACCTCGTCAAGAAATAAATCATAAGAATGAAGTCTGGGAAGAACAGCTGCAAGCTATGCAAAAAGCAAACATGTCTGGTTCGTCGGATGCTTTCAATTCTTGTCTGATGTCGAATTTGATCTTACCCCCAAAGCCCGAAGTCTTGAATTTTACGATGTTTAGTGGGTCCGAATGTCCACTAGCTCACTTGGGGATGTACTTACAGAAGATGGTTGCGCATAGTGGTGATGATGATATGCTTATCCGATATTTCCAAGATAGCTTGACTGGAGCGGCAATCAGATGGTACATTCAGCAGGATCGAGCTCGAATCTATACTTGGAAAGATCTGGAAAATTCATTTATAGCTCAGTACCGCCATGTGATAGAAATGGCACTTGATCGTATGACCCTGCGAAGCATGCAAATGAAACCTAATGAAACATTCAGAGAATATGCATATAGATGGAGGGACATGTCCATCCAAGTGAGCCCTTCGGTGGAAGATAGGGAGGCTATCTCCCTATTCGTGAATACATTGAAAGATCCCTATTTTGGGCATCTCTTATAGGCGACCCCCCATGACTTCATGGATATTGTTTCTACTGGAGAGAGAATCGAAACAGCCATCAAAGTCGGAAAAGCCATAAGTAGTGACGAAGAAACCAGTTCGGACAAGAAATGGACAAATAGGAAGAAGGATAATGAAACTCATATGATTCAAGGGCGACAATACCAAAGAGGTCATAACCAAGGGTTTAGAAGAAATATGATTAACCAGATAGCGCATACAGGCACAGGGTCTCAGTTTGTTCCCTATGGGCCTACGCCCACACAGAAAAATGTTTAGACGCAGAGATATGGTCTTAATAGGGTGGAACCAATTCCCATGTCCCATTTGGAATTGTTCCCCCAATTTCTCGAAAGAAGGCTCATTTCAACCATCCCTAGAGTAGCCGTACGACACCCCCTACCACAATGGTATGACCCGGATGCTAAGTGCGCTTATCACTCCAATTCTCCAGGTCACACCATTGACCGCTGTTGGACATTTAAACACAAGGTACAGTCATTGAGGGATGCCGATTGGTTGGTCTTCGATGATAAGCAACCAGGAATCCAGAGTGATCCCCTACCCAATCACGGGGAAAGAAATGGTTAATATGTTGTACAAAGGATTGGGAGCCAAGGTCAGGCAAAAGAATATGTCAAGTTATGGATCCTAGAGTTCTCGTAAGGAGCCCAAAGGGAGCAAAAGTACACAAGGGGCAAGTTTTTGATTATCTAGTTTGTTTCATGTGATGATATCATTTTAATTCCCTATCTTCTGGCAGTCTGTCGACACTATTGTCTCAGACATTTTCCCTTTCATCAATAAATTGAATTATGCATTTTCTCATATCACTTGTGCCCTGAGTTCAATTGACCAAAAATTTGTTTGCTGATGTTTCATGTAAAGATAAGGAAAATAATAATACCAATATTCATAAGCCAGAAAGTAATGTTAATTTTAAAAACTAAACACAGGAGGTGGAATTAGAAGAAGATAAAACAATTTTCCTCACCCTATGAAGACAGATGTTGTGAAGAAATAAAGAATCTCAAAGGAATTCAGTAAAATACATGTGCTGTGCCAAGAATTTCAAGTCAATTCACTATTCATGTTTTGATCAAATGATAGATGGCCATCTTTGGCCGACCAGTTATCCCTAAAAAGAACCAAATATTGATTTACTAATTGTTAACCAAGTTGAGCTTGAATGTTAAACTAGTCTTTTCTTAAAAGCCAGTCACCAAAAAGTTAACCTGGGTTGGGTCTCCTAGTGTTTGGCAAGTCATATGAGACAACAATGGGCTATCGAAATGATGGCAGACCATTTTTCTTCTACCAAAAAGAAATTCAAAGAAGAAATCTCTTGCAAGCCCTTTTGAGCCTGAAAAATTCATTTATTGATTAACCCGTCAAAGGATCACACCCCACACTGGGGCAATTTTAAAGGATTAGTCCCAAATGAAGTCCAAACAAAAATGACAAAATCCCTTCATAGAGAAAAACAAAAGGGATCAGTAAAAGCAAATGGAAAGAGAAAGAAGAAAAAAGAAAGAAAATAAGGGACATACTACATATGTGATATTTGACCAAATTACCCCTGATGAAATCGATAATTTTGAGCCTTATTTAACTCTTTTCTTCTTTAACCCATACCCTTAGCCTACATTACAGTCCAAATGAAAGTCCTGACTGGATTGGTATACGTTGTTGTCTCAAATGATTTGTCAAACTCAATATTGAATTTGAACTACGTAATAACCTGATCCTGAAAAGGTATGTAGGCAGCTTGTTTAAATAACAAGTTCGGTCAACATCTTGCAAAATGTCTCAACTCGAACTGGGGGCGTAAAACATTATTTGGGAGGGTATTTTTGAGCCTTAGTTTCCCTTTTATTCTGAAAACCTGTATCCCTCAGCCTATGTTTCGTCCCGAGTCTTAAAGACCATCTTGAGATCAAAACATGAGTTGAACTTGACTAAACTAAAGGCAACGTTTAAATATGTGAAATTTCTAATGGTTTCACAGCAGGATGAAACAAAAGAAGAGAGGTGGCCATCGATAAAGCTGGGACAGTCGAAGAAAAGAACAGCCATTCAATTTGGTAAATTAACATCAATATCATATGGCTTTTGAACACTGGTATGAATTTTTCTTGTAATAGCATTGGAACATGGTAAAACATCTTTTTGGGTGGTTGACCTTTTGATTTCACAAGTTGATGTCATAATTGCATAATCATTCCTCATTTCAATGGGATGGATAATCAAAGAGTTTCGGAACCACTAGTGTGCTTCTTATAGAGGAGGTCCCCGTTGAGGAAATACGATGCACATAGAATCAGTCAATTAAACTGGGGCAAATGTCATGTCAGGCTTTAAAGATCTGCTTATTCAAGAAGAATCTAACAACCAGACCAAGATCAGTGGCAGATAAACTCATCTGGGGTAAGTTTCGATTTGAGTTTCAGTGGGACTTATTCAAGCACCTTCTTATCAGATTAGACGAATAGGAAAACAGGGCCAAAAGCTGTTATAAACCCATTCAACTAGGTAGATTCTGTGATGGAGTTTCATTTGAGCCAAGTTGACCACCTCCAGTAAGAAAATTGGGCCAAGATCAGTTATGAATCCATTTAGTTGGGGCAAGTTTCGAGGGAACCAAGTCAGAGGCAACATAGTCAAGATTGGAGATTGATCGGTTGATTATAGGCACATTGGAAAAAGAAAGTTCATGCATCGTCATGCATTTCATGCATTACACAGAAAAGTGCATACATATTATATCATACAACATGCTTGCATATCCCCATGTTTTGGTGTCATATCAAACACCTCGCACGCATGCATCCCCACATAGCATCATTCATTCACACCTGTCCTAACATCCTTGTATAAGCAATCTATGTTTCATCTAAAAAAAAAAAAGAGGAAGAAGAAGAAAAGGGGTTGGGGCAACTGGCCCAGGTACCAATCAATCCATCTACCCTGAGACTGGGGCAACTGGCCCAGGTCTTATTCAAGTCTTTCACTTCCAAACTGGGGCAATCGACCCTATTCCAAATTTTAGCATTCATTTTGAAGTTGGGGCATCTACCTTCAGGACCAAATTAGGTCGCATGACTCTTGGGATCCTATACCCGAGATCATCAATTCAAAATTTCATCTGGCTCTCGGGTTCCTACACCTGGTGCGAGTCACCTTCCATGAACTATAGCTCGGGTTCCTACACCCGATGCGAGTCACCTTCCATGCACTATAGCTCGGGTTCCTACACCCGGTGCGACTCATCCTCCGTGAACTATAGCTCGGGTTCCTACACCCGGTGCAAGTCACCCCTCGTGAACTATAGCTCGGGTTCCTACACCCGATGCAAGTCACCCTTCCGTAAACTATAGCTCGGGTTCCTACACCTGGTGCAAGTCACCTTTCGTGAACCATAGCTCGGGTTCCTACACACGGTGCAAGTCACCCTTCAATGAACTATAGCTCGGGTTCCTACACCCGGTGCAAGTCACCCTTCGTGAACTATAGCTTGGGTTCCTACACCCGGTGCAAGTCACCTTTCGGGAACTATAGCTCGGGTTCCTACACCCGGTGCAAGTCACCCTTCCATGAACTATAGCTCGTGTTCCTACACCCGGTGCAAGTCACCCTTCCATGAACTATAGCTCGGGTTCCTACACCCGGTGCAAGTCACCCTTCCTTGAACTATAGCTCGGGTTCTTACACCCGGTGCAAGTCACCTTTCGTGAACCATAGCTCGGGTTCCTACACACGGTGTAAGTCACCCTTCCATGAACTATAGCTCGGGTTCCTACACCCGGTGCAAGTCACCCTTCGTGAACTATAGCTCGGGTTCCTACACCCGGTGCAAGTCACCTTTCGTGAACTATTGCTCGGGTTCCTACACCCGATGCAAGTCACCCTTCCGTGAACTATAGCTCGGGTTCCTACACCAGTTGCAAGTCACCCTTCCGTGAACTATAACTCGGGTTCCTACACCCGGTGCAAGTCACCCTTCCTTGAACTATAACTCGGCTTCCTACACTCGGTGCAAGTCACCCTTCGTGAACTATAGCTCGGGTTCCTACACCCGGTGCAAGTCACCTTTCGTGAACTATTGCTCGGGTTCCTACACCGGGTACAAGTCACCCTTCCGTGAACTATAGCTCGGGTTCCTACATCCGGTGCAAGTCACCCTTCCGTGAACTATAGCTCGGGTTCCTACACCCGGTGCAAGTCACCCTTCGTGAACTATAGCTCGGGTTCCTACACCCGGTGCAAGTCACCCTTCCGTAAACTATAGCTCGGGTTCCTACACCCGGTGCAAGTCACCTTTCGTGAACTATAGCTCGGGTTCCTACACCCGGTGCAAGTCAACCTTACGTGATTTATAGCTCGGGTTCCTACACCCGGTGCAAGTCACCCTTCCCTGAACTATAGCTCGGGTTGCTACACCCGGTGCAAGTCACCCTTCGTGAACTATAGCTCGGGTTCCTACACCCGGTGCAAGTCACCTTTCGTGAACTATAGCTCGGGTTCCTACACCCGGTGCAAGTCACCCTTCCGTGAACTATAGCTCGGGTTCCTACACCCGGTGTAAGTCACCCTTCTGTGAACTATAGCTCGGGTTCCTACACCCGGTGCAAGTCACCCTTCATGAACTATAGCTCGGGTTCCTACACCCGGTCCAAGTCACCCTTCTGTGAACTATAGCTCGGGTTCCTACACCCGGTGCAAGTCGCCCTTCTGTGAACTATAACTTGGGTTCCTACACCCGGTGCAAGTCACCTTTCGTGAACTATAGCTCGGGTTCCTACACCAGGTTCAAGTCACCCTTCCGTGAACTATAGCTCGGGTTCCTACAGCCGGTGCAAGTCACCCTCCGTGCACTATAGCTCGGGTTCCTACACCCGGTGCAAGTCACCTTTCGTGAACTATAGCTCGGGTTCCTACACCCGGTGCGAGTCACCTCTCATGAACTATAGCTCGAGTTCCTACACCTGGTGCAAGTTATCCTCATGTGCTTTCGAGCCTGGTACAAGTCGGTTTGCACAGATCATCTTGGTCACTTTTGTTACATTTGGCCTGGTCCAAAATCAGCATCTTTTGTCTTTGCAGGTTTGTTGCTACAAATAACATAGGAGAGTTCCTACTTTTACTTTGAAACAACGAAACCTACAAAGAGGGGCAGCTATAGACACCCTATTTTTGCCCTAACCAAATGAAACAAAGGGTCCTTTCTCATTGTATTATGATTATTATTATTACCTTATTTTCACTATATTATTATTATTATTATTATTATTATTATTATTATCATTACTATGATTTCTATTGTGGTTATTTACACATTATTATTATTATTATTATTATTTTTCACTATTATTATTATTGTTAACTATTTTTCCATATTGATGTAAGTAATTTATTATTATTATTTTATTATGATTATTTTCCTATATTATTATAAGTGGCTTATTATTATCACTATTATTTATTTATTATTATGTTTATTATTATTATTATTATTTTTATTTGTTATTTTTACCACTATATTCACCATTATTATTACTATTATTATTATTATTATTATTTTTATTAACGTTATTATTATTTGGCTAATTATCATTAATTTTTATTACTCTTATTATCATTTATTATTATCTTTATTTCTATATTCACTTTATTATTATTATTATTATTATTATTATTATTATTATTATTATTATTATTATATCCTTATTACCACGATAGTAATTATACTCATATATATTGTTTCCAAAAGAAAAAGTATAATAAAAATACAATAAACCAAAAAGGAAAAGAGAGAGTTAGGGTTTCTAAATTTTTTTTTATATAATGACCCTTTTGGCTTCTCTCCAAACAGAGCCGGGGGCGCAGGAAAAACAGAAAGAAAATCCTTGCTGCGCACCCTAATTCTCTTTCCCCGGCTCCATCTCTTCCTCCTTGATTCTCCCCCTTTGCTCTCTGTCTCTCATGCTCCCCCCTCCGTTCCCACAGATCTGCAGCATTAGCAGACTCCCACACCACCACAGGACCACCCAGCGCCTCCAGCAATCCTCACTGCCCTCCGCACGGCAACAGGCCAACAGCACCCGAAGCCAGCCTCTGGCTATCCCGGCAACAGGCCAGCACACCCGACAGTCCAGGCATCGCCGCTGCCGTCACTCCATCTCCTCCGTCTCCATACCAGCCCCGCCATCGCCATCGAGCACTCACGAATTAGTATCTCACGCTCACAGCAGCCATCGTTCATACCATATCTACACCCGCCGCTGCACACTCCAGACGAACCAGCGAGCATCCGCACAGCCTCCACCCTCAGCATCTCGTTCTCTCCGGCCACCACGAACGAGAGCTCCAGCCACCGTCCTCTCCACTATCAGAACTGCCATACCAGTTGGAAGTTCCTGTAGCCGTGATTTCCTCCTACTCCAGATCCTCCCTGCTGCACTGACCAACACCGGTGGCCTCCCCAACAATCACTGCCGTCGCTGCAAGTCGCCGCCGAACAACAGCAACCCGAAGCTCTCCTCCACACCGGCAGGCCACACAGCCACCCGAGGACCCGAGCACTGCTGCAACACTCCGGCCACTAGCCAGTCCTCCTCGTCACCGTCGCCGTCACCGCCCGGCATCTCCAGATTTCTGACCACCCTCCAACAGCAACCCCCCTGTGAGTCTCCCTGCCCTCTGCATGCTGGCCACAACACACACACACCCAAGTCCCCTACCCAGATTCCTGCACACAGTATGCACTGCACATATAAATTACTTATTTACTATTATTATAGTAAGCTTTTTTTTTTTTTTTATGTTGTAATGTTATTTATGTGTTTTAATGTTGTAATACTTTTAGTAATAGGTCTGTATTTATTTATGTTTTATTGTTAATATTTGAAATGCAATTATTGTCTTGAATATTTGTTTATGGTTTTTGTTGTGTTGATATTATAATATTTTACATGCCATGTATTTAGTTGGTTTGTATATTTATTCATGATTTCTTTGTTGATTTTGTAACATTTAATATGTAATAGTCATTCTATTTGGTTGTATTATATTTAGGGTTTTTATCATTATTGTTGATTTTTATATGTAATATGTTAGTGTTTTAGGGTTTATTTTGTTGTCATTATAATATTCAATGTGTAATATATTCATCTTATTGGCTTATATGTTTATTTACAGTTCTTTGTTTTTATCGTAATATTTAATGAGTAATATGTTCACCTTACTTGCTTGTATAATTATTTCAGGTTTTTTTATTTATTTATTGATATTGTGACATTTAATGGGTAATATATTTATCTCATTTGCTTGTGTAATTATTTAGGGTTTTTTATTATTATTATTATTACTGTATTATTTAATGTGTAATGTGATTATTTCATTTACTTGCGTAATTATTTAGGGTGTATATTAATTTTGGCAACAATGTCATATTGGTATATATTATTTTCAGCAATACCTTGTTTCCATAATTTCATTATTTCTTTACCTTTGCATTAGTTTCCATGTTTTAATTTTAAATTTGGTTTATTTATTTTATTAATTATTTCCATATGGGTGTAAAGGTAGTTATAGGATATTAGGGGTGTGTACCATTAGGTAGATTATTATTATTACCTTTTATTTAGAGTGTATCATTATTATTATCATGTGTGAAATTATTACGTTACCATTATGATATTCAGAATATGTATTTATTGTTAATATGTGCATATTGTTACTATTAATATTATTTATTATTATCATTATGGGATTACTACTATTAATATTAATATTATTATTATTATTATTACTATTATTAGTACCATTATTATTATTTTTACTATTGTTATTTATTATTATTTTTATTTTTATTATTATGTTCATTATTATAATGATTATTATTATTTTATTTTATTTTTGTTATTAAATATTTTTGATTTTTTATCCCTATGATTTTATTGCGGGGTATGAGCCTTCGGGCTTCACGTACCTTTAAGCTCTAAGGGAATATATATATATATATATATATATATGTATTTATTTATTTATTTTTCATATGTATTTATAAGTTCATAAAAGGGAGTAATTTAAAGATTTATTAGATTAATTTAGGGATAATTTCCAATTAATTAGGTACCGTTCGTAAGAACGGGCGCGTAGGGGGTGCTTGTACCTTCCCCTCGCGTAACCGAACTCCCAAGCCTAACTTTGGAAACATAGACCCATTCTACCCCTAACAGGGTAGTAATTATGTGTTCTAACCTCACTAAAAGGTTAGTGGCAACTCCGACATTCCTGTTTTTTTCGAAAATATTAAAATTGATTTTGATTTCGCCGCCCGGGGCACACGCGCGCCCGAGACGTCGCGACAACATGCACTTTCAATACCTACACTTTAAATTCCATGCAAGTTTGCATATTTGATTGTGTTGAATCCCTAAGGTAAAGGATAGCCTAGCTAGAAATTTATTCACGTAGACGGACGAGGCTATGGTTCATGTACGGGGTGATCTTGTGATCGTTGTGATAAAGTATATCCTTGTTTCCGATCGTGGTCCAGAGGATTGGTGCACCTTCACTACTCTATGCCATCGAACAGTTCACTGAGCCACTAGCCTAGGACAGATAGCTGATTGGACATAGTTAGCGTGCACGATAGTTTAGGCTTGATTCATAATCTAATATCTATTTTGTAGGAGTAGTGATAATGTAAATTTACATGCTTTAAGTAGTTGTTTGAAAAAAATTTAAAAAAACTCTCATTTTTCTCTTTTACACAAAGTGTAGTAAATTAGGCTAGAAGTGATTAACAACCTCACACCAGTCCCTGTGGATCGATACCTGACTTACTCATTATTCTACTAAACTTGGGATAGTTAGGTTTATAAATATTATCTTTGGTAGTTAAGGACCCAAACCTTGGTGAGCCTAGAAAATTTTGGCGCTATTGTCGAGTAATGTGCCACATTTGTAAGCCAATTTCTAGTTTTAAGTACTATATTTTGGTGCTATTGTATATGTTGGGTTTGCGCTATTTGGATCCTGAGTTAGTACCTATAGACCCTGAGATAGAGAGATGCAGTAGGTCCATTACGAAATCTACCTCTATTCCCAAGTTAGCAAAGTTGTCTGAACCTAAAGTCATGGCTGAACATCATCCGATTAACGCCTTTCAAAACCTAGAACCTCAAGTTCCCCGCCAACTGGTGGTGGAAGAAGAACCCCTTCGGCCCCTTAGAGACTACTTCACACCCAATGCATACACTTTGCCATCTTGCATCCTATTTTTGGAGGTTGAGGTGGCACAATTTGAAATTAAGACTTCCATTATCTCGATGCTTCCTAAATTTTTTTGGGAATTCGACTGAAAATCCTTACAAGCATCTTGACGAATTTCTTGAAATCTATCCCACCATCCGCATACCTAATTTTGGTGATGATGCCCTCCGATTAAGGCTTTTCTCGTTTTCTCTGAAAGACAAGGTCAAATATTGACTAAATTCCTTAGAGCTGAATTCTTTGACCAGCCACCATGCAACATGAGTTCTTAAAAAAGTACTTCCTCATTGGAAAGACTAACCAGCTGAGGAAGGCCCTCACTAGTTTCTCACATTTGGAAGGGGAATAACTTTTTGAGATATGGGATCACTTTAGGGACCTCTTGCGTAAAAGCCCTCAGCATCAAGTCCCGAGATGAAAATTAGTTCAAACCATCTATAAGGGATTAGATGAGTGAGATATGTCCATGGTAGATGCATCTTGTGGAGGTACTTTCCTCACGAAATACGAGAATGAGGCCTGGGTTCTCTTTGAGAACCTCGTAGAAGATTCTCAGCAAGATGTTATTACTGCTCATACACCATGCCAACCTTCCTCTTCCAATCCTAAGGGAGCCTATGAGTTAGCCGCGGGCTATGACCTTGCGCCCATATTGCACACCATAGTGAAAAAATTAGATCAGTTCTTGTCCTTAGGATAGCAACCTCAACCTGTGGCATGTGCAAAGGTGTGTGTCATTTGTTCTAATCCTTCACACACTTGTTGTAATTGCCCCATGTGCCTCCCCGCCTGAGTTTGTACAAAAGGAAGTTAAGGCTACCCATTATTGGTATGATAGGTCATCCATTGACCCCTATTCGAGCACATACAATCCTGGGTGGAATAAGCATCCTAACTTCTCTTGGAGGCCACAAGATCTAGGCTTTCAAGCTTAAAGACCTTAGAAATCACCCACTGCTCCACCTCCTCGCTCATCCAAAACTCTAAAAATCCTTCCGTTTCTACCCTTAGACCTTCATCTTATCAGCAATAATCTCCTCCTCAGTCCAAATACGATTCTTTTAGAAGACCGTGTTGAAATCCTTCAAGGGCATTGATGATCGCCAAGTTGATCAACAATTACTTCACTCTCACTCCCAATCGATTGCCAAGCTAGAAGCCACTATGGGGCAACTACCTACCTCTTTGAGTATGAGAGATGAGGGTAAGTTGCCAAGTCAGCCTCTAATGAATCCTAAGAGCCAATATGGGGTAGAATGTGAGTTGAATGCTGTACCTTTGTCATATCATGAGCAAGCGCAGGTTGTAACCATTCTTTGGCGGAGTGGTGGGGAGGTAAATAATAGGGTTGGAGAGAAGTTAGACTAAGAAAATCGTAGAGAGAAAATGAAGGAAGAACCCAATGACGAACCATGCAATCCTCCTTCTCCTAGTCCAGTAGCTGATACCAAGACACCTACCCTCTTAAAGGATGGAGCACTTCCCTTTTGTGTCCTTGCAGCACCATTCTCTGCAATTTTTTATGCACCCTCTAATCTAGGAAGGAGGCCACCACGGAGTCCCTCATGGGCACATTTAGACAAGTTAGGTCAATATTTCTCTCTTAGATGCTATCAAGCAAGTGCCTATATATGCCAAGTTTCAGAAGGACTTGTGGACGCATAAGTGAAAGTCAAGGGTGTGCATGAACAAAAAATTGTGGCTGGCCGAGCATGTGAGCTCAATTCTATTAGGACATGAAAACCAAGGTGTAGTCCTAGGAAGGGGGTGAATTGGATTTTAAAAAAAAAATTTCTTTTAATATTTTTCAAGAATCCTTAACCTCTTTTACTTCTTATAATGAATTCTTGACTTCTTGTTGATTTATCAAATACACAATAAATACTTGAAACAAAATTCAATTCACAACCATACACCAATAAAGTAACAACACAATACAAGTACTTAAACAATCAAGTTGCCAATCATTCAACCAAAGCAATCAATTTTCCAATCAACCACAATATCCAAACTAAGATATAAGATTCAACTTTTGTTTGTTTGCGGCCTTGTATATATGAAAGTCTGATTCAAGCCTTATGGTTGATGCTAGCCCTGTGATAATGAATTTTCTTTCTCAAAATGAAGTGCAACATAAAGTTCAATGCTCTTTCTAAAAGCTTAGACGTTAAATAAACTTTCGGTTAAAGAGTCTTTGGGTGTTTCACCAGTCAATGTACTCTCCTATGGTTTTCGCAAAGTATGGATCAACCAATGTACTCCCTTTTGATTTCTGCAATCCCAAAAATAAATTAAGCTTAAGTTTATTAAATATATGATCCACGTAGTATATGATTAAAGAATTTAAAACATCCACGCAGTTTTTATATGTTGAAAGTAAAGAGAGTAAGGGAAAGATAATGACATTGGGTTTTTACGAGGTTCGGCTTATCCCCAGCTTACGTCCTCGCCTTTGGCAAATCACTAAAGGATTCCACTAGATAAGTTCTTTTCCGGGCAGAACAACACCGTTACACACTCCTTCAATAGGCTAGAGCCCGCCTCTCCAAGTGATACCCCTCATTCGATCACTCCTTCAATTAGGCTAGAGCTCACCTCTAGAAGTGATACCCCATGCTTGGTCAACTATCCAAACACCTCGAATCATCCAAGAACTACAAAAGATATGAAGAAAACACTTCATACAATAACACTCTCAATCAGAGTAGATTATTACAAAATTTAGCAGTATATGCTTCAAGAATTTAAATACCAATATGAAATAGAATTGAAGTTCAAGTGTAGAGATCAGCAAGGGTTCTTATGTGATTGAGAAAACTCAACATGAGAACCATAGACTTGTGATTTAGCAGCAATTCAGATGAATTCCCCGAGCAAGAGTATGAGCAATAGAGAACTTTGAGAGAGATTGAGAGTTTGAATGCAAGTATGATGTGTGATTGCCTTAGTTATTAATTTCTTGGGGTTAAGGTAGTATTTATAGATTTTTTAGGATTAGTCCTTGTTCCCCAAGTTACTTGGAATGTCCACCAAATTTTTATACTGTTCACATTTGAAAAACTAATTTTTTAGAAATTTCCCGTTAAGTTCAAGAATTCAAATTCTCGTAGAGTCAGTCGACTGGACAGGTGATTGGGTAGTTCATTTCTCAGAGTCAATCGGCTGGAAAGGTGACTGTGGCCTTTCTATCTACTAGAAATTAATTCCATAAAATCATTCGTTGACCAACCCAACCATGTTCAAAAATGTCAGTCGGTTGCACATTGTAAGTCGACTGAGTAAGGTTAGTTCATTTGGTCAGTCGACTGAGTAGTTTATTTAACCGTTGTATTCATGTCAGTTGGCTGAGTAAACTCAGTGTAATTTGGTTAGTCGGCTGACCAGTTCATTTTTCTGGTTTGTCATTTTTAGTTTTCAAAATTAGTTTTACTCTTTTGCTTTGATCTTTCATAAAACATTTTCCTGGGTTTTAAAATAGGTCTCTAAGTCCATAAATGTCCCCTAAAGAGTTTCAAAAATATTTCAAAAGATATTTAAAATATGAAGCACTTACATAAAGACTTCTAGGAATTTGAACATTCATGGCACTTGAGTCTTCATGCTTGTCTTTTTTTTATTTTTTTTGGCATTTCTTCAAGTTTTGATATACTTTTAAACTTTCTCACATTTTCTTCAAGCTTTAAAATATCATATTGAAATCCATGATTTAAGCTTAATATGATCAACCTTATTTGAAATATAAGCTTTTAGCACATTCTCTTTCTTAAACCCTAAAATATCATTACTCAACCAAATATGTTAAGTTTCTCTTGTTTGTTAGCATCAAAATATGATATTAAGCCTTGTAAGGCCAACAATCTCCCCATTTTTTATGATGACAAACAAGGAACAAAAATATGAGTGAGCCTTATAAAAGACTCCCCCTTACAATAAGCATCATCTCAACAATATTTGTAATTTCAAGATCAATATCAATACTAATTTCAATATCATACTATATCATGCTCATCACACATTGTTCAAGTTCAATACGCTCATTTCATCATTCAAGTTCAAGATCATTCATTCAAATTCTAATACTTCTCCCCCTTTTTATACATATATAATGCAAACATTTTCAAAAATTTTAATGCCATGCTCAATTTCCTCAATTTTTGCTCAATCTTTCTCCCCCTTTTGACATCAATTAAAAAGGGTAGGATATCGAATAAATCATATTTTGAGCATATGATTATCAATCATGCATATGAAGCATATGATACCAATTGAGATTTTCATTAATTCTAATACCAATTGAACTTTTGAGTTTGTGATACCAATTGATACAATAAAGATTAATACCGATTGAAAATTTATGATACCAATTAAAAATAATTCATGATACCAATTTAAAAATTAGGGAAAAAATAATAATAATGAGCCATAATATTCTACCTGAGTTTAATACATTCAGTTTTGACACCAATTATATATTTTAAAATTACCATCCCATGTTTCAAACATTTGATTTTTGACACCAATTATATATTTTAAAATTATTATCCCATGTTTCAAACATTTGATTCATATCATATATATGCTCATGGATACTTATATCAAATACCAATATCATATCAATGTCACAACATACTCATGGATATAATTATACTTGTCATGCTCAAATACTAATTTATATATTCATGAATACCAATATACTTTATAGATACCAATGCTAATGTCACATTATGCTCAACTCATGAATAATAAATTATTTAGATGCAATTTTTTTCATTTATCCATGTGATCCATCATAACCATACATGGTCGAGAATTAATCAACTCATATCGAACTTCATGTTTCTAAATCATGCTTAATAACTTTATGCTCATATTTTCAAAATATAGTGGGCCATAAATCATCAATATTTTCATTGTCTTTAAAGATTTCAAGATACTAATTTTAAGATATACACATGTAGCATATCATATGTTATATAAACATGGAATATATCATTATAATGTATTTCACTTTTGCTTATATTGTTCCAATGTTGCTCAGGTATCTTCTATTTTATTTTAAGTTCCATTCAAGTTTGTTTATAAATTTTTCCTTCAGTCATTTGACTGAACATAGGGTCAATCGGCAGATTATAACCTTCTTTACACACAGTTGTTCAGTTAGTCGGCTAACAATTTTTCTACCAAGCTCTCTTTTTTATTAATAGGCTCTAT
The DNA here is from genome assembly GCF_029873635.1 of Malania oleifera. Lineage (NCBI taxonomy): Eukaryota > Viridiplantae > Streptophyta > Magnoliopsida > Santalales > Ximeniaceae > Malania > Malania oleifera. Next base: position 17,513,246 of record NC_080422.1, read on the forward strand.
TTACTTCATATATTCTTTTCTTTTGATTTCATATAAACATCCAAACTTTATGTATCTTAATGCTTTCTAATTTAAGCCTTGTATGATTCATTCATTGATTTGAGGTCAACAATTTTCATGAGTTTCAAAAAAATAAGCATTAAAAAGCTTGAATGATTTTATCCTTATTCTCTATTTCAATTTGTTCAATATCTTTATATATATTTGATATCAATTGAATGATTTAGTATTTTATATTGGTACCAATACTTTCTTGGATGGTTTAACAAGGGATGTTTCTTTAATTCTGCAAACTTGTTTTGTTTTCACACCTTTCCTTTTTAATGGACATTCAAATTTAACATGCCCTTTTTTCTTACATAGAAAACATGCGGTATATATGTAGGCATTTGAGGAGGTGCTAGCATAATCTTTAGATTCTTTTGTGAAGTATCCTATGTAAAGATTATGTTTCCTTTTATTTTCAATTCCATTGAATCCTATGTTTTCTTTGTTTAAAGATATTCTTTGTGAACCAATCATTTTGTCAAAATTTTCTTTTCCTCTAGTAAAATTGTAAATGATTTTGGCTTGATCCTTAATTTCTTTCTTAAGATCATAAATTGTAAAATTTTCTATATTTTTACCCTTTTCTTGGTTTTTAGACATCTTAATAATTTTATCCTCTAATTCATAAATATATAGGTCTTTCTCATTTTCTATAGAGTATTGGGATCTTAAGTCTTTTAATTCTTTCATTAATTTTTTCATTTTTGCTCTCTAATTTCTTGATTTTTCAAATCTTTTTCTTTTTCAGTAAGACTCTAATTCATTCATCACAGCTTCATACTTATTTTCTATTTTCTTAATTTTTGAATATTTTTCACTTGCAGCAAGTTTGAGGGATTCTAACTCTTTCATAACTCCTTCATTCTTATTTTTCAATGATGTGTATTGTTTAGTCATATTAACTAACATTTCATGCAATTTGAATAAATCATTTTGTAACTCTTCATTAGATGGCATGCTTTCATCATTGGATTCATTAGACGAATTAGTACAAGAACTATTCAAAGATTTGGATAAGGAGCTATCCTCATCATCCCAGGCCATATAGCAAGTATAAGAAACCTCTTGGTCACTCATTTCACTTTCTGAACCACTTAGATTATCCCATGTAGTGACCTTCATAGCCTTTTTCTTTTTAGAATCTTTCTTATGTAGTCGACATTCCAGTTTTATGTGTCCATCCTTCTTGCAATTATAACATATGGGGATTTTATTCTTTGATTTCTTTAAATTGGTTTCTTCTTCATCTGATTCAAAGTTTTGGATTCTTCTTTTGAATTTGTTCTTCCTTCTTAGCATTCTTGCTAGCTTCTTGGATATATAGGCTAGTTCATGTTCATCTGTTTCATCTTTATACTCATCACTAGAGTTTTTGTTTGAAGTTTTGAAGGCTATAGATTCTTGAGCTTTAGTTTTTCCACTTCTTTCATTCATTGCCATTTCACGTGTGAGGAGAAAACCTATAAGTTCATCTAAGGAGGTATTTTTCAAATTTCTTTTTTTGGTTATTGTAGTGGCTTTTGGTTCCTATATAGTTGACAACCCTCTAAGAACTTTTCTAATCATTTAATAAGTGGTGTATGTTTTTCCTAAGGCATTGAGTGAGTTAATTATGTGGGTGAACCTTGTGTACATATTTGTAATTGATTCATTTAGGTTCATCTTGAAAGCTTCATACTCGCTTGCGAGTATGTTTATTCTACTATCTTTTACATCAATGGTTCCTTCATAAGTTACTTATCACGCCTCATACCCACAGATGGGCCCCAGGTGTAAATTTAGTAACCTAACCTATCTCTGTATCAATCACAACATACATGATACTACACTAAATGAGGGCCTGACCCCGTGGGGTACACATAAACCCTATACACAATCATGTACATATCCATACACATCAAATACATAGCGGAAATGTTCTTTCTAATCCATACAATGTACCATACCAAAGTCTATACATGACTAGAGTCTACACTCCAAAGTATAGTACATAACCCGAGTGTCTACGAAACCCAATAATGACAACCTGGTTACAAAAATCAGTACTTACTCGAGTACTATATGTAGCTAATCGAAACCCACACTCTTGAACGCTAGGATGCTAATTTCAGCTACTCGAAAGACCTAAAAAACATTTGTATTTTTGGGGTGATACACCTCTCAATAAGGAAGAAAATAGGTTATATCAGTGTGTGGCATACAAGTGTTATTTCGACATAAAACATAACACAATACAGTTCCAGCATTTTCACAATCCAGTTACAATACATACGATACCAAATATACGGTCATTGTTGTCACACTGAAACACCCAATACGTTGCAATAACCAAAGCCTCATAGCGATATCGTGCTAATACGATGTCCACTCACTTCCATCGATGAACAACCAGAACAAAAAAATGATATTTCACACTCTCGAATATAGAGTCAGACACTCTCACCCATGGTGTTTAGCCGAGACATGGCGTTTGCCCATGGTAATTAGCCGAAACGTGGCAAATTTCACAAAACTTGGAACAATTTTGGAATTCATGTTCCTATACCCATTAGCGTACGGTAATTAGCCGCCACTAGCCGTTTCACAAAGCCTGAAACATTTTACATACAACAGCTCATTCCAAACTTATTTGAGTATACAACAAATCCTATCGTTTTTAATTTGAGAACAAATTTTAATACAAATATAGGTACGAACATCTCAATACTACAGTTTTATACTACATATGATTTTCCAATAGAAATAGAAATGATACCTAAAACCCTCAATTTTCCCCAAAACTGTGACTCGAAAATCCCTCATTTTCACTGACTCACTCGAAAAATGAGCAGCTCGGAAGCTATCCCAAGTATAAGAGTTCTGTTGTGTAATATTCAGCCCAAAGGTCAGATCGCATCCTTAGGTAATGCTATTTAATCTCAAATTTTATGTTTTTTGAATCTAAAATAAAAAGTCACTGAATTCAGTTCAGATTCAAGGTTTTTAGATTGTTGAGATTTCTTTTAACAAATTAAACAAACATGCAAATTAAACCTTATTCCTATCATGCACTGAATTAAATAACAACAAACTAGAAAACCTACGTCTAATCAAGGAAGAATTTAAACACGCGTTGAACTTCCAAATGAGAACTAAAGAAAGTAACTTTAACACATAATTAAAACACGCAATAATGAAAACTCAACCAAACACATACGCGAACGATAAAAACCAAACTTTTAACAAAATTAAGAACTTGATTCAAAATCAAACTTAAACCCAAGAAAGAACTCAACAAAATTTAACGCTTTAACAACTTAAATGATAACTGAACACGATAAAAATAAGAAACAAAATTTAACGCTTTAACATCTTAAACGATAACTGAACACGATAAAAATAAGAACTTTAATAACACAAACCCTAAACTAAATCGAACTTCAACAAAAATTAAAATTTAAGAATAACAACTAATTTAATTTCTAAAAACAAAAATAATTTTCTTTTCTTTTTGTATTTTTTTTTTTTTAAGAACCAAACCGAACTTTACTTAATTAATTAAATAACTCTAATCACTAATTAAATCTACCGCTAAATTTACTTGAAAGAAAATAAACAAATAAATAAACTTGCAAAATAATAAAATCCGCTAAACAATATTCAAAATTTAAAATTTCAAATAAACCTCAATAAAAATTTTTTTAACAATATTCAACTAAAATAAAAAGAAAAAAGAAAAGAGGAGGGAGAGAGAGAAAGGCAGAGAGAGGGAGAGAAAAAAAGAGAAGGTCATGGTGTGGATGCTACAGCAAGATGCAGTGAGCAGTGGATTCAAGTGGCTGGCAAGAGGACAGACACTTCACTACAGCAGTAGCAGCAAGGTCTTGAGGGGATGGCAGCACTCAAGGAGCAGCAAGATAGGTGGTCGGAGGATTCGGCAGCACAGGAGAGGGGAGGAGGTTTAGTTGTTTTGGAGATACAACAGCAGCTTCGGGGTTCAGTAGTAGGTTTTCATGGGTCAGGAAGCTTCACGGTACCTCCATAAATGGTAGCAACAGGTAGCTAGGGGCTCGAGGTGGCTGGCAGCGGCTACTGGTTGAAGGAGAATAGGGAGCAGCTGAAGGAAGAGAAAGGAGGATGACCAGGAGTGTTACAGAGAAAAGGGAGAAGAGGGTTCATAGGGCTAGGAGAGAACAAAGGGAGAATGAGAGAATAAGAGAGTGAGAGAGGGAAGGGAAGTAGAGGCTGCCGGAAGGGGAAGAAGAAGGAGTGGCAAAGGGAAGAAAAAGGAGAGGGTTGTGGGGGCTTCCCCAAAGGAGAAGAAAAAAGGGATTTTTATAAGAAGGAGGGAAGGTTGAGACCTACCTAGCAAGAGACCTGGACAAGGGGCCCCGACTCGGCTGCATGGCCAACCCATATCAAGGCCATCTTTAATTTTTTCTTTTCTTTTTCCTCATTTTTTTTCTCTACAAACGAGGCCAATCTTGACCCTCCTAGAGCCCGTTTCTCTTGAAAATCAAAACACGAAAGTTGTACATAATCTTCTCATCTTTCTCCAGAATTTTAAACCATCTTGATCGGAACTACGGAAAGGTTATACCCAAATTACGAATTGATGCCGATTTTAACTCTCGATAATTTTCCTACGATAAAAAAATACCAAAAATTCATAAATTGCTCAATAAAACCCAGGGATTATAAATGAGACACAACTTTAAAATATTAAAAATAATTAGGTATTTAATAAAAAATATAAGTCTCGATGCATGAATTAAAACACCTAATTACGTAGTTTAAGCGTGTAATCACACCCCCCCCCAACTAACGTTTTGTTAGTCTCTAACAAATAACGTGAATGAATTTAAGGGCAATATCCATAATTACTAACTCCTACAAACATGAAATCAATGTCCATGTAACACAATCATACTATTTCACACACAAGAATATAACTGAATTTCACATAAGCTCTTTCATGTTCAATGCACATGTAATGACCTGCTTAATTAATTGTTTTTTTTTATATATACTGTAACAATTAACATACTCTGATACCACATCATTAACCTAAGCAGCGAGAAGTAGAAACTGAATAAACATAACCATAAACCATTATATACAATACAAAACCAATATCAGAGTACTACCATGTTCCCCAAAATATACACATATCACTGTTTTCCCAAAATACCCTCAGCTAGCTAGGGCAATACAAAAATCCTCCACTATACTCACTTTGCTGACAGAGCACTACAAACGCCCCTCTATTTTCGAGCCTGATCTGCTCGCCTACCTAGATCACCTGAAAAATGTTTTAACACTGGGATGAGCCAAAGCTGAGTAAGAAGAAATATGCTATTACTATAGTGTGGCAAATGAGTTACTATATATCATGAAATCTGTTTCCATATAAACATGATGGACTAAATATGATAGTACCGTACAAATAATAAAATACACCACCCCTTTTCCCTATTGCTTAACATAACTGTATTATGGTTATAATTCAAAGTACTTCTATTGTGCATAAGTATAGTCCCTGTTTCTATAAATCCGTACATATGTAATAGTAACTGAAATTGTTCCCTGTGGCTATCTGTGTGTCATGACTTGCCCTCTCATAACAAGGTTGTGCGGCCCGTAGGCTGGATTTACTCTGGCTGGCCAATAAGGAATAAATCATTAAACTCCGTCAGTCGATTTGCCCACCTCAACCCATATCTGGATGGGGAGTCTAACCTCTTCAAGGGCCTAGGTGATCGACCTTACCACGTATTATCTGAATAGGTGGTTAAACTCATAGAGTAACATAATATCTGTAGCAATGGTACCGAGCTCTGGAGCTGCAAGTCCAACAGGGTTTGATATCATATAATATATTTCTATATATACATATATATATATATATATATATATCTTTGATTTACCATGATTCAGAAATAATCGTAATAACCATAAGGCTGTATAAACTGTACTGTAATTCATATGTCGTAATACTGAGAACTAAATATTCATAACACTAAAATTACATAATCATAATACTGATATTTGTGTAATCATGTTACCGAGATTTGTATAATCATGGTACTAAAATTCGCATAATCATAGTACTGAAATTCGTAAAATCATGAAACTAAATTCGTAAAACATATCCCCGTACCATATACATATTCACAAGCCACACCATACTAAATACATAATTTTCGTAATTAAATAAATTGTACCATATTTTAATAAATGCCTAACATAACAAATTTCCCTTACCTGACTACTGGAAAGCCCCTACGGAATACTAGTCTAACACCCGTAGGGCCTCCTACAAAACACCCTGAAAACAATATTCGCCAGAACATAATATCAGTATTTCTCTGCCTACATTATTTTCTATAACTACCATAAGGCCAAAAAGGGACTAAAAGATCTTACCCTGAATTTGGGATGAATTCCAACTTTGTTTTCCCGACGATCAGCTCCAGCAGATTTGTAGAGAACTCTGCCAGGAGCATCGTAGTAGCTTCGGATCGTCAATTTGGCAACGAGTGGGGCCGGAATCGAAGAGAGAAAGGAGAGGGAGACGTAGAGAGAGAGAGGAGAGAGAGAGGCGTGGTGAAAATGATAAAAATCCCGGGTTTCCTCTATTTATAGAGTTAGGTTCATCGACGAGACACATCACCTCATCGACGAGTCTTTCATAAATTTCGTCGACGAAACCCTGTATTCGTCGACGAAATTCAGAGCAGCCTAAACCGTCTCTTGGTATTTTCTCATCGACGAAGCCCTGTGTTCGTCAACGAAATCCTTTATACCTTTGTCAACGAAACCCTGTGTTCGTCGACGAAGCCCTGGAAATTTTTTGAAATTTTTATTTCCCTCAAAATGCAATGTCGTCGACGAACGCTCCGCTTTCGTTGACGAAGTCTATGGCCTCCTTCTGTTTCTGTATCCATTTTCTCTCCCTCTTATTATTATTAAAATGCTATTATTCTTCGGGTCACTGCAGCACACATCTTCGAAGTACGTCACTCATGCAAGTTTCATCATTATATAGCATTTAACAACAGTATACTCACATGAAGTTAACTAGTGGTACCATTCAAAGTTAATGCGGTCATATTTGTTTGGGTATAAATAGGTGAAATCTCGAGGTGTGTGTGATGTGTATGCCTCATTACACCTAAGATACCAACGAACACCTATAGAATGGTCGTTTTGACTCGGTCTAACTGGTATACCCTTTAAAGCACTCAAAAAGAATGGGCTCACTCATCATATATCAGGAGGAGTGTCACGATCAAACATCCCACATATTGCAATGAACAAACGCTATGTATATGGTGTGGACTAGCCTGAGAAGGATCTAGCCTATCTTTGACGTGTCGGGTACTTCACCCTAGCATCTTCTCACCTACTTGCCATATCCAACCGAGACAACCCTAGATCAACTTATTCATAAACTGGGCGTGAATACATCTGAGACATTAAATGGTTGAAGAATCTTCATACCTAGAGAACATGTGTCGTGTCTTTGACTTTTTTGTGGTATTTCTGTGGAGCAAGCATTAGCATTTCATTTCATGTACATTTCTACTTCTTATTCTTTGTTCTACTCATTCTTAACTTTTTGTCTTTTCTTGGTCAGTTAGGAAAGTCATTACACTTCTTTTGTTGTCTTCATACCATCAATAGGAATTAAGCTCGAATAGTGGTTCATGAACTAAGTCTATTTCTAAGGGTGGCTCAGCCTTCACATCTTGAGTAGGCTACAAGGCCTAGGTTTCTATCTCCCCACAAGATGTCACCTCTAGGCTAGCAAATCAAAAACAGAGACTAGTGTACAAAGAATCATCCAGAAGAAAAGAGAATCGAGTTTCGAGAACTCTAATTTGATCTAAACTCTCAAAAGGACGATAAATAGCTCAAGGAACTAGTGTTTCAGGAAAAGTTGTTGGAACAGTTAACTTTAGTTCTTTTGAAGCATTAATATTAAAAGTTTCACCTGGTTCCTTAAAAGTTAAAAATTCAACATTCTGCTCACCCTTTTTATCGGGTGTACCAATCATCTTACTACTGAAGGGATTTACTTCAGAATTGGACTCTTTGATAGTTATTCCAGTTGGGAGTGACAGTTCCACAGCTGCAAAGCTATGAGGATAAGGTACCACAGGTTGGCATTCCTTATTAATATTAGCCTCCTAATTAACTGACTGCTTCGCTTCTAGGCCCGCTTCCTCTGGTTTTTCTTTGACTTCACCTATTTCAATTGTAACTTCAGCCAGTTGTCTCGCAATAAGCATCTTAGGTTGTTAAACTTCTTTTCTGCTTGTCGAAGTCATGAAAACCTCCATTGTCTCAAAAGAAACATTATATTTTATTTTTTTGTTGCTACTGGTATTCTTGAGGACTAGGCTAAGGTTCCACTGGAAATTCCTTTTTTTCTAAGATATCCAACTATGTGCTTATCGCATTAGCGGCATCTAGCAATTCATTTATCTCCTGAGTATACTGATTAATTTGAATTTGCGTGAACTGTTGGAAAGCATCCTTAAGAGACTTCTCTGGTGGGGCAGGTACTGCATTAGATTGAAACCTTGACAATGCACAGTTCTGAGGGATTTGTTGTGGCTGATACTGAGGCGAAAGAGTGTCTCGGTAATATGTTGTCTCATAAGTATCTCCACCATTGATTGTGCTGATGGGTTGTACTATCATGGGTGCCTAATTGTATCGTGTATTCCATTTTGGGACACTTTCAACTAGATAATCAAAGAATGATAGTGCCTGATCCGGTTCCTCGCTAAAGAGTTCTTCATTGCACATGGTCTAGACAAAGTGCTTGCAATCAGGAGTAAGAGCTGCATAGAAACAATTAACTAACCTCCATGATTCAAACACGTGTTGTGGACAAGTACTTAGAAGATCCTTGAATCTTTCATAGCAAGCCCGAAAAGTCTCGTCACCCTGGTGCACAAATAGAATGATCTATTCCTACAAAAATTGAGTTCTCTATGAGGGACAAAACCTATGCAGAAATTCAAGCTCCATATCAGCCCAATTAAAGGTAGAGTGAGGTCTCAAAGAATTAAACTACATCCGTACCATATATTTTAAAAAGGCAAGAAATAAACGCAGTTTAGTAGATTCATCAGTTCTAGCACGAGAGAAAAAAATATTGCAAGTCAACTCGAACTCTGTCAGGTGCCTATAAGGGCACTCAGATTCTGTCTCGTATAACTGAGGTAACAATGACTTCCTCCTGTGCTGCATCATAAAATTAAGTTCTTCATTAGGTAAAGTAGTGTAAGATGGTGCAGTAGTATATTGAAGCTACAAAAAATCCATAAGTGTGCATGGTGCAGGTGCAGCCATAATATTTTCAAAGCTCAATTCTTTTTTTTTTTTTCCTTTTCTTTTTTCATGATACTAATTAAAATGATGGGAAAAACATTAATTTGAGAGTAAGATAAACATTCCCTGGCAACGGCGCCAAAAACTTGACTCACTTGAAAAATGAGCAGCTTGGGAGTTGTCCCAAGCATAGGAGTTCTGTCGTGTAATATTCAGCCCAAAGGCCAGATTGTCTCCTCGGGGAATGTGGTTTAATTTCAAATTTTATGTATTTCAAATCGAAAATAAAATGTCACCCAACTCAGTTTAGATTCAGGGCTTTCAGGATTGTTGAGATTTCCTTTGAAAAGTTAAATGAACATGCAAATAAAACCCTAATCCTAGCATGCACTAAATTAAATAACAAGAAACTATAAACCTACGTCTAATCATGCAAGAATTTAAACATGCATTGAACTTCAGAATGGAAACTAAAGATGGTAACTTTAACACATTATTAAAACACGCAATAATGAAAACTCGATCAAACACATTCGCGAATGAATAAAACCGAACTTTTAACAAAATTAACAACTTGAATCAAAAACAAACTTAAACACAAACAATAACTCAACAAAATTTAAAGCTTTAACAACTTAAACGATAACTAAACAAGATAAAAATAAGAACTTTAATAAGACTAACCTAAACTAAAACTTCAACAAAAATCAAATTCAAAAAAGTACAACTAATTTAATTTCTAAAAAAAAAATAATATATTTTTCTTTTTGAATTTTTTTTTAAGAACCAAACCGGATTTACTTAATTAATTAAATAACTCGAATCACTAATTAAATCTATAGCTAAATTTACTTGAAAGAAAATAAACAAATAAATAAACTTGAATAATAATAAAACCCCCTAAACAATATTCAAAACTTAAAATTTCAAATAAACCTCAATAAAAATTTTTTTAACAAAATTCAATTAAGATAAAAAAAAAAGGGAAAAGAGGAGAGAGAGAGAGAGAGAGAGAGAGAGAGAGAAGGTTGTGGAGTGGATGCTGCAGCAGGATGCAGTGGGCAGTGGCTTTGGGTGGCTGGCAGGAGAAGGAACTCTTCACTACAGCAGCCGCAATAGGGTTTTGAGGGGATTGCAACACTCCATGAGCAGCAAGACAAGTGGCCGAAGGGCTTTGGCAGCACAAGAGAAGGGCAGAGCTTCAGTTGTTCTGGAGAGGCAACAGCAGCTTCAGGGTTCATCAGCAGGCTCTCATGGGTCTTGGAAGATTCAAAGCACCTCCAGCAATGGCAACAACAGGTAGGGGCTCAGGGTGATTAGCAACGGCTGCTTGTTGAAGGAAGATAGGGAGCAGTTGGAGGAAAAGAAAGGAAGGGGAGGGAGGAGAGACAAAAAGAAGGAGAGAATAAAGGAGGACTGAGAGTGTCGCAGAGAAAATGGAGAAAGAGAAAGGGTCCTTAAGGTTGGCAGAGAAGAAAGGGAGATAAAGAGAATGAGAGATTGAGAGAGGGAAAGGAAGGAGAGGCTGCCGAAAGGGAAAGAAGAAGGAGAGGCAAAGGAAGAAGAAGGAGAGGACTATGAGAGCTTCCCCCAAGGAGAAGAAAAAAGGGAGTTGTATAAGAGGGAGGGGAGACTGAGACCTACCCACCAAGAGACCAGGACAAGAGGCCCTGATTTGGCTACATGACTGGGTCGCATCAAGGCCATGTTTAAATTTTTGTTTCTTTTTTTCCTCATTTATTTTTTCTCTGTGAACGAGGCCAATCTTGACCCTCCTGGAGCATGTTTCTCTCGAATCTCAAAACATAGAAGTTGTACATAATATTCTCATATTTCTCCATAATTTTGAATCATCTCGATCGAAGCTCTAACGGAAAGATTATGCACAAATTACGAATTGATGCCGATTTTAGCTCCCGATAATTTTCTTACGATAAAAAAAAAAATGCCAAAAATTCATAAATTGCTCAATAAAACCCAAGGATTATAAATAAGACACAACTTTAAAATATTTAAAGTAATTGGGTATTTAGCTAAAAATATAAGTCCCAATGCATTAATTAAACACCTAATTACGCAGTTTAAGCGCATAATCATACCCCCAACTAACGTTTTGCTAGTCTCTAGAAAACAAACGTGAATGAATTTCAGGGTGATATCCACAATTACTAACTCCTACAAACATGAAATCAATGTCCATGCAACACAATCATACCATTTCACATATAAGAATATAACTAAATTTCACACAAACTCTTTCATATTCAATGCACACATCAACAAAGTACGTCACTCATGCAAGTTTCATCATTATATATCATTTAAGAACAGTATACTCACATGAAGTTAACTAGCAGTACCATTCAGAGTTAATGCGATTATATAAGTTCGAGTATAAATAGGTGAAATCTCGAGGTGTGTGTGATATATGTGACTTATTACACCTAAGATACCAGTAGACACCTACAGAATGATCATTTTGCCTCGGTCTAACTGGTATACCCTCAAAAACACTTAAAAAGAATGGGCTTACTCGTCATATATCAGGAGGAGTGTCATGATCAAACATCCCACATACTGCAATGAACAAACCCTACGTATATGGAGTGGACTAGTTTGAGAAGGATCTAGCCTATCTGTGAGGTGTCAGGTCCTTCACACTAGCATCTTCTCACCTACTTGCCATGTCCAACTGAGACCACCTTGGATCAACTTATTCACAAACTAGGCATCAATACATCTGAGGCATTAAACGGTCGAAGAATCTTCATACGTGGAGAATATGTGTTGTGTCCTTGACTTTTCTTGTGGTATTTCGGTAGAGTAGGCATTAGCATTTCATTTCATGTACATTTCTATTTCTTATTCTTTCTTCTACTCATTCTTCATTTTATGTCTTTTCTTGGTCAATTAGGACAATAATTACACTTCTTTTGTTTTCTTCATACCATTTATAGGAATTAAGCTCGAACAGTGGTCCATGAACTAAGTCTATTTTTAGGGGTGGTCAACCTTCACATCTTGAGTAGGCTACAAGACCTAGGTTTCTATCTCCCCACTAGATGTCACCTCTAGGCTAGAAAAAAAAAGAAAAGAAACAGACACTAGTGTCAAAAGAATCGTCTAGAAGAAAAAAGAATCGAGTTTCGTAAACTCTGATTTGATGTTAAGAATCAAAAGGATGATAAATAACTCAAGGATATCTGACACGGTTTCATAGTCACCACGGGTATTTTCTCAGTGCTCCCAAGGAACCCTAAGTGCAATGAATCACGTGAATGTGTCACTTCAGCCTCATAAGATGTAATGTAAATACAAGAGTTTATATAGCCATATTAACATGAGTGTAGTACCAATCAATTTTTCATGGAGTTACGAAGTCATATAAAGAGAAAATACACATAAATGACTCAAGTGTATAATTCTTAAGTTATATGCAAGTATGTGAAGAGTATATATTAGTGTTAATCATGGCATAATCGTTTATCCTCAATGCTCTTTCTTTATGTCTTTTTTTTTTTTCCTTTTTTCTTCAAATTATTATATAAAACCCAGCAAGTATACGTGCACAGTGTCACATGCAAATGCTCACCCCCCCCCCCCCCCCAAAAAAACTAAAGTGGAACATTGTTCTCAATGTGAGAGCATAGGGAAAATAGAAAACCTGTGTAAAGGAGAAGTAGGGCATACCTGGGTGGAGAAGTAATGGAAAATGAAAACTGAACTACAAGAAAATGCACCTGAAAAATTAACTAAAAATAAAATAAGGTAAAAAAAAATGAAAAAAAGGGAAAGAAAAACATCATAGTTGTCTGGCAGAGGCTCTAGAGGAATTTCATCTAGTTGGTGCAGTTTTATAAATTGAACTAGTGGGTCTCCAAATTTGAGCCGCCACAATGAATCAGTCTTTATACCTGCACGAAAGTCTACCTCAAATGAATTAATACTCTTCAAAATACCAGACAATACATGTGTAGATTGACTTTCTTGTTTTAACAAGAAAATGGTCTTTATTCAGCATATTTTCCAGGAAATTTACTTCTTTACGAATTGGTGTTTGAGGAAAGGTTGTTGGAACTGTTACCTTTAGTTCTTCAGAAGCATTAGCATTAAAACTTTTACCTGGTTCCTTGAAAGTTAAACATTCACTATTCTGCTCATCCTCTTTATCGGGTGTACCAATCATCTTACCACTCCAGGGATTTGCTTCAGCATTGGACTCCTTGATAGTTATTCCAGTTAGGAGTGACAATTCCACAGCTACCAAGCTCTAAGGATAAGGCATCACAAGTTTTTACTCCTTATTAATATCAATCTCCTCATTAACTGACTGCCCCTTCCTCTAGTTTTTTTTTTTATTTCATCTGTTTCATCCGTAACTATAGGAGCTGGGACAACTAGTTGTTTGGCGATGAGCATCTTAGGTTGGGAAACTTCTTTCCCGCTTCTCGAAGTCATGACGGCCTCCTCCGTCTCAAGAGAAACATCATGTATTTGTTGTTGTTGCTACTGGTATTCTTGAGAACTAGGCTGAGGTTCCACAGGAAATTCCTATTTTTCTAAGATATCCAATTGTGTGCTTATCGCATTAGCAACGTCTAGCAATTCATTTATGTCTTGAGTATACTGATTTATATGAATTTGCATGAACTGCTAGAAAGCATCCTCAAATGACTTCTTTGGTGGGGCAGGTGCTGCATTAGATTGAAACCCTGATGGTGCACAGTTCTAAGGGATCTGTTATGGCTGATATTAAGGCGGAATAGTGTCTGGGTAATATGTTGGCACATATATATCTCCACCACTGATTGTGCTGATGGGTTGTACTGTCATGGGTGCTTGATTGTATCGTGCATTCCATTAGTGGACACTTTCAACTAGGTAATCGAAGAATGATAGTGCCTGATCTGGTTCCTCGCTAAAGAGTTCTCTATTGCACATGGTCAGGAAAAAGTGCTTGCAATTAGGAGTAAGAGTTGCATAGAAAAAATTAATTAACCTCCATGATTCAAACACGTTATGTGGATAAGTACTTATCAGATCCTTGAATCTCTCCTAGCAAGCCCGAAAAGTCTTGTCACCCTGGTGCACAAATAAAATGATCTATTCCTATAAAAATTGAATTCTTTGTAAGTGACAAAACCTATGCAGAAATTCAAGCTTCATATCAGCTCAATTAGAGAAAGAGTGAGGTCTCAAAGAATTAAACCACATCTGTGCCCTATCCTTTAAAGAGGCAAGAAATAAACGCAGTCTAGTAGATTCATCAGTTCTAGCGTGAGAAAAAAACATATTGCAAGTCAACTCAAACTTCGCCAGGTGCCGATAAGGGCACTCAGATTCCATCTCATAGAACTGAGGTAACAACGACTTCCTCCCGCGTTGCATCATAAAATTAAGTTCTTCATTAGGTAAAGTAGTGTAAGATGGTGCAGTGGTGTATTGAAGCTGCAAAAAATCCATAAGTGTGCGTGGTGTAGGTGCAGCCATAATTTTCTCAAAGCTTAATTTTATTTTTTTTTCTTTCTCATGAGACTAATTAAAATCACGAAAAAAAAAATGCTAATTTGAGAGTAAGACTGACATTCTCTGGCTACCCTAAGTATAGGAATTATGGTGTGTAATATTCAGCCCAAAGGCAAGATCGTCTCCTCTGGGAATGCAGTTTAATTTCAAATTTTACGTATTAAAATCGAAATAAAAAGTCAATCAACTAAGTTAAGATTCGGGGTTTTCATGATTGTTGAGATTTCTTTTGACAAACTAAACGAACATGCAAATTAAATTCTAATCCTAGCATACACTAAATTAAATAACAAGAAACAGAAAACCTATGTCTAATCAGACAAGAATTTAAACATGCGTTTAACTTCAAAATGAAAACTAAAGATGGTAACTTTAACACATATGTAAAACACACAATAATGAAAACTCAAGCAAACACATACACGAATGATAAAAACCAAACTTTTAACAAAATTAATAACTTGAATCAAAACCAAACTTAAACGCAAACAAGAACTCAACAAAATTTAACGCTTTAACAACTTAAACGATAACTAAACACGATAAAAATAAGAACTTTAATAAGACTAACCCTTAACTAAATGGAACTTCAACAAAAATTAAATTTTAAAAAGAATAACTAATTTAATTTCTAAAAACAAAAACAAAATTTTTTCTATTTGAATTTTATTCTCTCTTTTTTTTAAGAACCAAATTGGACTTTACTTAAATAATTAAATAACTCAAATCACTAATTAAATCTACCACTAAATTTTATTGAAAAAAATCAAATAAATAAAATTGAATAATAATAAAACCCCCTAAACAATATTCAAAATTTAAAATTTCAAATAAATCTCAATAAAAAAAATTAACAATATTCAAGTAAGATAAAAAAAGGAAAAGATGAGAGAGGGAGAGAGAGGGAGAGAGAGAGAGAGAGAGAGAGGGAGAAAGATAGAAGGTCGTGGTGTGGATGCTGCAACAGGATGCAGTGAGCACTGGCTTCAAGTGGCTGACAGGAGGAGGAACTCTTCACAGTAGCAGCCACAGTGGGGTCTTGAGGGGATGGCAACACTCCAGGAGCAGCAAGACAGTGGCTAGAGGGCTTCGGCAGCACGGGAGAAAGGAGGAGCTTCGGTTGTTCTGGAGATGCAACAGCAACTTCGGGGGTTCAATAGTAGGTTCTTATGGGTTTGGGAAGCTTCACTGCACCTCCAGTAATGACAGTAATAGGTAGGAGCTTGGGGTGGCTGGCAGCGGCTGCTAGTTGAAGGAGGACAGAGAGTAGCTGGTGGAAGAGAAAGGTAGGAGAGGGAGGGGAGACAGAGAAAAGGGGAGAAGATAGGAGGACCGAGAGTGTTGGAGAGAAAAGGGAGAAAGAGAGAATGAGAGAGGGAAGGGAAGGAGAGGCTGCCAGAAGGGGAAGAATTAGGAGAGGCAAGGGGAGGAAGAAAGAAAGGGTTGCAGGGGCTTCCCCCACGGAGAAGAAAAAAGGGAGTTTTATAAGATGGAGGGAAGGCTGAGACCTACCCAGCGAGAGACCCGGACAAGAGGTGTCGACTCGGCTACATGGCCGAGTCACATCCTGGCCACCTTTAAAGTTTTTATCTTTTTTCTTTTTCCTCATTTGTTTTTTTTTTAGGATATGCATAAATTAAAAATTAATGTCTGTTTTAGGTCCTGATAATTTTCCTACAAAAAAAAAATGCCAAAAACTCATAAATTGCTCAATAAAACCCAGTGATTATAAATAAGACACAACATTAAAATATTGAGAGTAATTAGGTATTTAATTAAAAATATATGCCTCAATACATGAATTAAAACACCTAATTACGCAATTTAAGCGTGTAATCATTCACCCGATTGATTTTCCCAAATAAGTAGCCAAAACATATTTACAATCGTAAACTACATGTTTACCAATTACGATTTCAAAAATAACTGACATACACAAAATCTCCTTCCCTTTTCCTGAATACCAAAATACGAACTTTATGGCTCCAAAACTACTAATCAAGTTCCCAAAAGCTTAACAACGAAGAACAATACTTCCTTACATTACTATTCTCTACAATTGTACTGAAACGAAAACGGATTCAGAGCCTTACCTTGGTTTCAGGTCAAAATCGAAAAATCCTCAAAACGAAGTTCTGATCCCTTATAAACGTAGAGATTCATCCCCTGATCCACGCAATAACATCTGATCATTGAATCAAGCAACGAACAACAAAGAATCAAAAAGAGAAGGAGAGATTCCACTATTTCTAGAGAGAGAGAGGGAGAGTTTGAGTTTACTTAGCCTTTAAGCAAAGCAATAGCATATTTATAGCCCCTTTGACCCGGTCAACCTCATTGATGAGCCACAGAAGGAAGTTCTTCGATGCCAAAGTGGCCTCATCAACGAGTCTAAGATTTCAAAATTTCCCAAAATCTCTCGTTATCTCCTCGTCGATGAGCTACTAAATCTTGTCGCCGAGCTAATCAAATGACTTTTTGTCGACGAGCAAAGGACCCTCGTCAACCAGCCTTGCAAATTTTTATTTTCGTAAATTTTCCTTCTTTCTTCTCATACATTTAATACACCTATCTCGGGTCGAGTTCTTACAACCTCCCCTCCTTACAAAAATTTCATCCTCGAAATTTGTAATCTCTCATTTACCAATTCAACTACATACCTAATGCATACCCGACTCTAGAAAGAGCCAGTGGCCACCCACATAACAGCCCCATCCCAAATACATACATACCCTAACTTATGGCAGTGGAATACCGAGGTTATATGCATACCATCTCGGGAGCTCACGATACTACAAAACTCTCCCAGAAACTAACCACACAACGTTTCTATAGTAGTAGAATATTACATACATACATACATACATACATACCCATACCGATCTTGCTACCAAACTACTACTTAGAACAACTGTGGATATTTTCGGCATATTTCTGTCTCTAACTCCCAAGTAGCTTCCTCAACCGCATGATTCCGCCACAGTACCTTCACTAAGGGTATCTCCTTAGTACGCAACTTTTGAACTTTACGGTCTAGAATCTGAACGGGTATCTCCTCATACACAAAAACATCACTAATCTCAAAGGATTCATAACTAATCACATGCTACGGATCCGGCATGTACCTCCTTAACATGGATACATGGAACACATCATGGATCGTCGAGAGAGCTGAGGGTAGTGTAATCCTATAGGCCACCGGACCCACATGTTCCAGTACTTTGAATGGTCTGATATATCATGGGCTCAGCTTTCCCTTCTTCTCGAATCTCATCACTCCTTTCATCGGAGCGATTCTTATGAATATCTTACCCCCAACCTTGAATTCCAACTCACGGCAGCGAACATCCATGTAACTTCTATCGACTATGAGCTGATTTAATCCTATCCCTAATCAAACCAACCTTCTCAGAAGCCTACTGTACAAGTTTGGGCCCCAATACCCACCGTTCATCAACCTCATCCCAATATAGAGGAGACTAACACCTTTAACCATACAATGCCTTAAACGATGCCATCTCAATACTAGCTTGGAAGCTGTTGTTACAGGCAAACTCCACTAATGGTAGACACTGAATCCAACTACCACAGAAGTCCAATAAACAAGCCTATAACATATCCTCCAAGATTTGTATCATCCTTTCTGGTTGTCCATCGGTCTTGGGGTGGAATGGTGCATGGAAAGTAAACTTCATCCCCAATGCTTCCTGTAAGCTCTTCAAGAATCAAGAAGTGAACCTCGAGTCTCGATCTAAAACAATGGACATCACTACCCTGTGCATTCTGACTATCTCCTGCACGTACAAATCTGCTAGCCTACTCAAAGAGTAGCTAACCTTCATCAGTACAAAGTGAGTAAATTTAGTCAACCTGTCCATGATTACCTATATGGCATTCTGCTTGTGTAATGCTGGTGGTAATCCGGTGACAAAGTCAATGCAAATATGCTCCCATTTTCACTGTGGAATACTCAATGGATGCAACGTCTATGTCGGCTGTAGACACCCTATTTTTGCCCTAGCCAAATAAAACAAGGGGTCCCCTCTTATTTTATTATTATTATTATTATTATTATTATTATTATTATTATTATTATTATTATTTTCCTATATTATTAGTACTTTACTATTATTTTACTAGTATTTTTATTATCTTTATTTTATTTTTACTTTACTATACTTATTATTATTATTATTATTATTATTATTATTATTATTATTATTATTATTATTATTACTATTAGCATTAGTATCTTATTTTGGTTATTATTATTTTTATTGCTTTTGGTAATTTTATCATTATTATTATTATTATTATTTATTGTTATTATTACTTTATTTTAATTAGTATTATTATTATTGATAGTATCTTCATTTTTATTTTTTATTTTTTTTATATATATAATCATTTATTATTGTTTACTATTTAGTAGTCTTACCTTATTATTATTTCCCATTTCATTATTACCAAAAGCCTAAAAAATAAAATAAAATGAAATCAAAAAAAAAAGAAAAAAAAAGGAAAGTTTCTTAGGTTTTCAAACTTTTTTTTTTTTTATATATAACGGAGGAGGCCAAGCGCGCACACGGGGGGCACAGGAAACCAAAGAAAAAAAAAAGAAAAAAGAGTCTACTTCTTCTTCTTCTTCTTCTTCTTCCAGAACACCCGTCATCTTCTTCCCTCTTCCCCTTGATCTCTGGCCACTCCCATCAACTCCAACAACCCCAGCAGCCATTGGAGGTACGCACACAGCATCTAACACACGCAGCAGCAACAACCACCGTTACCCCAGCCACCACAGCCGAGAGCCACTCAGCTTTGCAGCCCCTCTGCACAGCTCCGGCAACACCATTGCTACCTCCTTCATCCTCACACTCCACCAACATCCAGCAGATTCCACGGCCACGCAGCTCTAGCAATCCTCCCAGCCACCGAAGCCTGCTGCTTCTTCTCTGCGCACAGGTCCTGTTGCTGCCGCATGAACCGCCACCTCTCCGGCCACTTATAGTCGCTGCCGCTTCCCCACGAGCCCCCAAGCCTCCATCCGAGCAGCCCTCTGAACCTCCACACAATAGCCTCCAAGCCACCACTCCGTCTGCAACCTCCTCTGCTGCAAGTCTCTGCCGAACAGCAGCAACCCGAGACTCTCCAGGACCTCCAGCAATAGCCGAGCACTATCCCAGACTTTCCACCAACAGCTGCTGCCACCGCCCTCGCCTGCAACTCCTCTGCGACCAGCCAACTCCGGTGGTACCCCCCCCCCCCAATGGTAAGTCCCCGGTGAGTCTCCCTACACAGAACACACACACACAGGCATGCAATTTCATTTTATTTTTGTTATTTTGTTTTATTCTGTTTTTATTTATTTCTCTTCTAATTTTGGTCTTTACTAATATCTAATATTCGGGTTTTTGTTTTGTTTATTTATTTATTTATTTTTTTTATGCAGGTATGTGTAATATTTAGTGTCTTTGTTTTGTAATATATAGCTTTCATGTTTAGACTCTTATTATATGTATTATTATTATTGTTGGATTATTATTTTTTTTAATACCTTATTACATGTCCATATTTATTGTTTGAATATCGGTGCAAAGTGTTTATATTATCATTGTATTTTCAATCATTGTGATATACTTATTTATTATTTAGGGTATCTATGTTATTGTTGTTTACTATCTTGTGGTATGTTATTTATTTTAGTATATATTGTGTATTTAGGGTTTAAATTATTACGTGTTGTATTTAGGGTTTTAATGGTATATTTAGGGTTTTGTTCATCATATGCTTTATTTAGGGTTCGATTGGTCTCTCATATTGTCATAATATATTAATGGTAAGGTTTTAAATTATTCCCATAATTATTGTCGCGTGTTTTATTTATTAACATTAGGGTTTAAATTGCTTTCGGTAATATTACTTGTGTAATAGTTTCTATTATTGTATATATTGCATGTGTATTATAGGGTTTAATTTGTTTCCACATTTTTATTGTACATTAATGGTAAGGTTTCAATTATTTCCATAATTAATATTGCATATATTGTATATTTATTTTAGGGATTGGCTAATTCCATAATTTCGTCTTATTTGTTTCCATGTTTGTTTTTTAACTTTTAGGGTTTGATTTATTGGCAAGTTCTTAAATGTTTCCTTTATTCTTAATATTAGGGTTTTGTTAGTGCTATGCTAAAGTTTTGATTATTTATAATTAGGGTTTTTGCATGTATTTGTTAAAATGTATTATTATCATATTGTATAGTTATTAAAATTATGATATATATGTATTATTAGTATAGTTGTATTATTATGGTATAATATTAATATTTACGTATTAAGATATGTATATTATTGTGGTATATGTGTATTAGTATTCTAGTAGTATTGTTATAATATATGTGTCTTACTATTGCTACTAGTGTGATATAGGTATATTATCATTCTAATAATACTATTATTGTACAATGTTAGTACTTACGTGTTACGATATATAATATTAAAATATTGTTTTAACATTTATATGTTATTAATATTATGAGATATATATATGTATCACTATCATAGTAGAATAGTTATTACATGTAGTGTATTATCATTATGATGTATTAGCCTTATTATTATCATATATATATATATATATATATATTTTATATTTTACTATTTTCTATGTTTCTATTGTATTACAATATTTACTATTTCTAGTATTTTTGTATTATTGTATTAAGTATTTTCGTATTTATATCCCTATGATTTAATTGCGGGGGGTATTAGCCTTTGGGCTACACGTACCCTAAACTCTGAGGGAATATATATATATATATATATATGTATATATTTATTTATTTATTTATTTATTACATGTATTTATAAATTCATAAAAAGGAATAATTTAAAGAATTATTAGATTAACTTAGGAATAATTTCAAATTAATTAGGTACCGTTCGTAAGAACGGGCGCGTAGGGGGTGCTCGTACCTTCCCCTCACGTAACCGAACTCCCGGCCCCAACTCTGGTAATGTAGACCGATTCTACCCCTAACGGGGTAGTAATCATGTGTTCTAACCGCACTAAAGGTTAGTGGCGACTCCGATATCCATGTTCTTCCATGAAAATATTAAAATTGATTTTTTTAATTTCGCCGCCCGGGGCACACGTGCTCCCGGGACGTCGCGACAAATCTGCTAGCCTACTCAAAGAGTAGCTAACTTTCATCAGTACAAAGTGAGTAAATTTAGTCAACCTGTCCATGATTACCTATATGGCATTCTGCTTGTGTAATGCTGGTGGTAATCCGGTGACAAAGTCAATGCAAATATGCTCCCATTTTCACTGTGGAATACTCAATGGATGCAACGTCTATGCCGGCCTTTGATGTTCAGCCTTTACCTACTGACACATCAGACATTGCTCCATAAATCAAGCAATCTCTCTCTTCATAGCACTCCATTAGAAGGATTCTTGCAAATTTCGATACATCTTCGTTCTACCCGGATGTATCATATAAAAAGAACAATGTTCCTCCTCTAGGATCATCCTCTTTTTCCCTTCGTCATTCGGAACACACAGTCTATTTCCGAACATCAATACACCTCCCTTGGATATGTTAAACTAGTGCAATCATAGTTCTTGATCAGTTCCAATCACCTCCTCTACCTCATGTTAAACTCCTTCTGTGTGAAAAAGTATCTAAGTTTCTTGTGGTCTATGAAGATCTCACACTATCCACCATATAAGTAGTGTCCCCAGATCTTCAGCGCATACACTACTGCCACTAACTCCAGATCATGTGTGGAGTAATTCTTCTCGTACTCCTTGAGTTTTCGAGAAGCATAAGCAATTACTTTCCCCCATTGCATCAGCACACATCCCAAACCCTTCAGCGATGCATTGCTGTAAATCACAAAACCACCATCCTTAGATGGGATGGTTAAAACCGGAGCAATGACGAGTCGGTGTTTCAACTCCTAGAAACTTTGCTCGCACTCATCCGTCCATTCAAATCTCATACCCTTTCTTGTCAACCGTGTCAAAGGTCCAGATAACTTAGAGAATCCCTTCACAAACCATCGGTAATATCTAGCCAGTCGTATGAAACTCTAAACATCCTACATACTCTTAGGTTTCACTCAGTCAACAACTTCTTCTATCTTACCAGGATCAGTTGAGATACCACCCTTGGACACTACATGGCCTAGAAACGCGACCTGATTTAGCTAGAACTCGCATTTATTTAGCTTAGCATACAACTTCTTCTCCTATAATACTTGAAGTACGAACCTCAGATGATTCTCATGCTCTTCCGAACTCGTTGAGTATACCAAAATGTCATCGATAAACACCACCACAAAATGATCCAGATATTCATGGAAAACTTTGTTAATTAGATCCATAAACACTGTCGGAGCCTTAGTCAAACCAAAAGGCATGACCAGAAACTTGTAGTGACTGTATCTGGTTCGGAAATTAGTCCTCACAACATCCTTCGTCCTAACTCTCACCTGATGATACTCTAATTGTAGATCGATCTTCGAAAAGACCTGCGTTCCCTATAGTTTGTCAAATAGATCATCTATATGAAGCAATGGGTATCGATTCATCACTGTTACCTTGTTGATCTTACGGTAATCAATGCATATTTGTATTGAACTATCCTTTTTCCTCACACACAATACAGTAGCTCCCCAGGGTAAAACACTAGGTATGATAAATCCCTTGTCTAGTAGTTCTAGCAACTACTCCTTCACTCTCTAAGTTTAGTTGGAGTCATGTGGTATGGAGCTTTAGAAATTGGTGCCTTACCTGGTAGTAGATCAATAGAAAACACCTCCTAATTAGGAGGTAAGCCGAGTAAGTCTTCCGGGAATAAATCCAGAATTTCGTTAACCACTCAGATATCTTCAAGTTTTAGATCATCCCAAGGTGGTTCCTTTACGCAAGTTAGGTACCCCTGACAACCCTCCAAAAGTAACCTTCTTGCCTGTATAGCTGATAGAATTTGTGGCATCGAACGCACACATGATCCCACAAACTCATACTCCTAGTCCCCAGAAGGTCTGAATACTACTACCTTCTCATGACAATAAATCACCGCATAACTAGAGTACAACCAATCCATCCCCAGTATGATGTCAAATCCACACATGTCGTACACTACTAGGTTCTCCAGTAGCAGCCTTCCCTGAATAACCACAAGGCAATTTCCATACCTCTTACTACAAATCGTTACACTCCCAGTCGGTGTTGCCACAGACAACCATTCATCCATCATTTGGATTTCAACCCCACACAGTTTCACAAAGCTTGAAGATATAAAAGAATGGGTTACTCCTGAATCAAATAAAACAACAGCTCGATTCGAAAGAAATAACATGGTACCTGTCACCCCATTTCCCGAATGTTCCGCATCTGCTGGAGTAAAAGAGTACACCCTCACCAAAGCCATGTTTTCTTGATAGTTTCCCCGAGGAATTTGATTACTTCCACGGTTCTAGCTCTATGCAGGCATATTACTCCTCTGTGCCTGGCAATTTCGGGATATGTGGCCTAGTTTACCACATTTGTAGTAGTTACCCCAAAATGGCTTACATTCATCGACGTTTCATTTACGAAACTTGGTGCATGGTGTGGAGGATGGATCCCCCTGAGAACCCTGTCGTTCGGTATTCTGAAAATAACCCGAACCATAGTTCTTCTTCTTCTTCCACTGTCCCTGTCGAGGACCAGTCTAAGAACTAGAAGATACTGGCCTCTTTTTCTATTCTTGTACCACCTCGTCCCCTTGGAGGTTAGCCTAAAAAATGGTGGCTTTGTCCAATAGAATAGAAAACTCTCGAATCTGTAGCATACTCACAAGCCTTTGGATGTCCTTCCTTGGATGCTTCTAGAACCTCCAAGTCTTCTCACACTCGTTAGAGATCATATATGGTGCAAAACGAGATAGCTCAATATATCTGGCAGTATATCTCTGCACCATCAAGGTTCCCTAAGTCAGGCTTAAGAACTCATCAGTCTTCGTATAACGAGTGGAAGCCGGGAAGTATCTCTCGAAAAATACCTCATTAAAGTGGTTCCAAGTCATATCAGATGGACCAACTCTCTACTTCTCAAGAAGAATCACAACCATCCACCATCTTTCTGCTTCTGCTACCAGCTGAAAGGTAGAATAGAGAACCTTCAGTTAATCAGTGCAGTGCAAAACTTTCAATATCTTCACAGTCTTCTGCACACAGTTCTCTATTACTATCGGATCAGGTCCTCCCATAAATGTCGAAGGGTGCATGTGGGTGAACTTCTCTATGGTACAACCCGTAGTAGTAGAAGAGTGCTCACTTCTCCTAACGCTATACTCGAGCTCCCGCATAACCTGCCTCATCAAACCTCAAGGCACAAAAGGAGACTCATCACTCACAGTCCCATCAAGACCACTATATAAGTTGTTATCATTGGGCTCCATTATGAAAGTAAGATAGGAATCGGTTAGAATTACTATATCATACACAATTAACATAATCATTGAAAGGTAATCATGTTAACTACAACTCTCATGGGTCCAAGACTGTTCTACCACACCGACACGAAATCATCCATGGTTTACCGTGGCTAGAACCTACCTCCCCAAGTGATACCCCACGCTTGGTCAATGATCCAAACACCTCGAATCATCCAAGAACTACAAAATATATGAAGAAAGCACTGCGTACAAGAACACTTTCAATCAGAGCAGATTAGCTCAAAATTCAACACCATGTACTTCAAGAATTTAAATACCAATACAAAATAGAATTAAAGCTCAAGTGTAAAGATCACCAAGAGTTCTTATGTGAGAAAACTTAGTATGAGAACTGTAGACTTGTGATTTAGCAGCAATTCAGATGAATTCCCCCAGTAAGAGTGTAAGCAATAGAGAACTTTGAGAGAGATTGAAAGTTTGAATGCAAGAATGTTGTGTGATTGCCTTAGTTATTAATTTTTTGGGTATAGACTTTTTAGAATTAGTTTCCTTGTTCCCTATGTTACTTGGAGTGTCTACCAAGTTTTTATAACATTCACTTTTGAAAAACAAATCTTTTAGAAAATTCCCGTTAAGTTCAAAAATTTAAATTCTCATAGAGTCAGTCGGTTAAACAGGCGACTAGGTAGTTCATTTCTTAGAGTCAGTTGGTTGGATAGGCAACTAAGGCCTTTATGTCTACTAGAAATTAATTCCATTAAATCATCAGTCGACTGACTCAACCATGTTCCAAAATATCATTCAGCTGGACATTGTCAGTTGGCTGAGTAAGGTCAATTCATTTAGTCAGTTGGCTGAGTAGTTTATTTAACCATTGTATTATTGTCAGTCGGCTGAGTAAACCCACTATAATCTGGTTAGTCAGTTGACCAGTTCATTTTCCTAGTTTTTTATTTTTAGTTTTCAAAATTAATTTTGCTCTCTTGCTTTAATCTTTTATAAAAAATTTTATGGGGTTTTAAAATAGGTCTCTAAGTCCATAAATATCCCCTGAAGAGCTTCAACAATATTTTAAAAGATATTTAAAATATGTAGCTCTTACATAAAGACTTTTAGGACTTTGAACATTCTTGACACTTGAGTCTTCATGCTTGTCTTTTCTTTGAGCTCTCTTGCTTTGCTTTCTTTTGCCTCTTTTGCTTTTCTTCAAGTTTTGGTATACTTTTAATCTTTCTCTCATTCTCTTCAAGCTTTAAAATATCATCTTGAAATTCGTACTTTAAGCTTCATATGATCAACCTTCTTTGAAATATAAACTTTTAGCACATTCTCTTTCTTAAACCCAGAAATATCATTACTCAACCAAATATGTTTAGTTGCTCTTGTTCTTTAGCATCAAAAGAAGATGTTAAGTCTTGTAAGCCAATAGGACACCTTCCTCCAAAATTGAAAGACCCTGGAACTCCAATCATCTTGCCTGTAATCAGCGATTAAACCATTGATCCCTCTTTCATATTTGGGTGTGAGTGTGAACCTCCTTCCCAACTCGATCTATTAGTAATTTAATTTAGGAGAGCAAAAGCCCACCCCAGTCACCTTAAGTTTCACCAATAAATTAGTGAAAAGGCTTCAAGGTGTGATAGAGGACGTATTGGTCAAATTCAAGGAGTTCTATGACCCAGTTGATTTTATTGTCTTGGATATGGAACCTTCTGACCCAACTAAGGATCCAATCCCTATCTTAATAGGACAACCATTCTTAGCCACAGCTAATGCCTGCATTTAGTGTAGGACTGGGATTATGGATGTGTCCTTTGGCAATATGCAGCTTCGTCAGAATGTATTCCAAGCTTCCCAACATCCATCGGATGACGTCCAAGCTGTGGACGTTGATATAATTGATGAATGTGTTCATGCTTGTCTTTTCTGGCTTTGCTTTCTTTTGTCTCTTTTTCTTTTCTTTAAGTTTAGATAAACTTTTAATATTTATTTCATTTTCTTCAAGCTTTAAAATATCATCTTGAAATCCATACTTTAAGCTTTATATGACCAACCTTCTTTGAAATATAAGCTTTTGGCACATTCTCTTTCTTAAACCCTGAAAATATCATTACTCAACCAAATATGTTAAGTTTCTCTTGGTTGTTAGCATCAAAATAAGATGTTAAGCCTTGTAAGGCCAAAAGGACACCTTCCTCCAAAACTAAAAGACCCTAGCGCTTCAATCATCTAGCGTGTAATCAGCAATTAGACCATTGATGTGTCCTTCGGCAATATGCAACTCCAAATGAATGTATTCCAAGCTTCCCAACATCCATTTTATGACGTCCAAGCTATGGACGTTGACATGATTGATGAATTTGTTGAGGAAGTGACTCCCTCAATTCTGTTGTGGGATCCTTTAAAGGATGCACTTTAGCCCAAGAGCTCTTCTATATCTGGCATGGAGGACCCATATGAGCAGATTCTTGTCATTCAATAATCAGCCTCTAGTCTAGAGGGATAGTTGTGGGTAGGTGTGATGTGGTTTAATTAGAAAATGGTGGTGGAAACCCCTATTTTCGAAGCAGGGTGAGTTTGAAATAAGCTTTCATTGTGTTTGGTTAAAGACATAAACTTAACACTTACAGAAGGCAAACCGAGTCTTTTTTTTTCTTCTTTGAGTCCTTAGGTTGTATAATATAGTGTAGATAGGGTTTAGAATCCTTAGAATAGGTTTTAGGTTAGTTGGTGTGCAACTAGGGCACGACCATCACCCATAGGTGCGACTTGGTCAAGCTCTGAAAGTCTTATAAGCTCTGAAAGTCTTATGAGCTTCTGAAGTACTGAGAAGTTCGACCAAGTGCACAACGAGCACTGCCTTGGTGCAACTTAGTTGAATCTTTGAACTTTTATGAACTTCTAAATTACTGAGAGGTTTGACCATGTGCGCGACCAGCACTAAGCTAAGTGTGACCTGATTGTGAGTTAGTGTTCTTATTTAAGTTGGAGGTGAGACCATTTAAGAGCTAGCGTGACCTCGTCGAGACTGCCAAAAATCGTTTTAAATGCTTTTCTCCCACGAAGCTCAAATCACTTCTCCTCTTTATATCTTGGTCGATCCTCTTCACACCTTCCTTCAGTATAGTCGCCCGCCCCTCACCTTCACTAAGCCTTCAGCAACACTATAACTACCTACCCTAGCTTCGGTGGTCCCTTCTCTGTGCGAGATTCCATTCGATGACTTAAGATTTTGGCTGTCTGCTTTTCCCTTGTAGTCGTTGCTCCTCCCTTCATCTTCCAGTGCCTTTGTCCCATCCTCTACTCCTTCTTCCATCTACAGTGAAGCCCTTCACCTTATCACACCATCTTCATTATTCCTTCCCCATAAATACCTCATCGTTCGAAGTCTCGAATTGCTTCCAAGCAACCTCAATTCTCCCATTCTACCACCAAGTGGAGGACGGCTCCAGTTTGGTTGAGAGATGAACCTTCATCAAGGTTTTAGCTCACGTCATTGGCACTGGGACCATCTAGGGGTCAAGTGGCCTAGAGGGAGCAGGCCAAGTCTTCCAGAAAGCCAAAATCCTCAAGGATGACCCTAGATGACTACGACTTTAGGTCGATGTACGTATTCCAATTGGATGAGACTCAGAAGAAGCGCTATGTCGAGATCCTCGAAATAAGGAAATTCAAACATTATACGACCCCGCTGACCGCCTCGTATCATCCTGAACAGATTCATAAATTCTATCGGCACATGCACCATAATCCATAGACGGCTGTGTGGTTTATGTCAGTACAGGGTATTGGGTTCGATTTGATGCTAGTTCTTATCGATAGGGCGTGGTCCCATCCTTAAGCCAACGACATACCATTAGAGGCACGAGACTCCTATAACGTACACCATATCATCCGACAAATATTCCATGTTCTCTACTATGATAGAGAAAACATGTAGAGAGACACATGCATGACTCGAAGAAGGGTCCTTGATTTCCTGCTTCTTTTGGACCTCATCCTCTAGTGCAACATCTGCACAACCAACCATCACTCAGAGTGGCGTGGATTCCACCTACATGTTCTATACGCTATGCACAACAATTTGATGGGTGATATTCCTTAGATGATGATGGATGAGATGACCACGTTCTATGTGAGGAACATGAAGCACTCGAAGCTGAGGAAACTGACGTTGAAGCCTGGGAACTTACAGACTGCTAGGGAGCTGAGGAGACCCCTCATTCTATACACCCAGATTATCATGACCATCCTTATGCACTTGTAGATCCACTTGGGAGATCAAGATGTGCATATCTCTATTCGAGAGGTTTTTATAGAGAGGATGTGGAACACGAACTTGCAGTTGGTAGCCATAGCTCGACGAAAGGTCAATAGGTTGACACCTTTTGAAAGAGTATTGGGGTCAAAGTTTGAGGCTCCTCTATTTTGCCATGCCCCTGAGGATGAGCTTGGATTACTAGTAGGCTTGCCAGGGCTTGGGTCCTTAACTACCAAAGATAAAATTTATAAACCTAACTACTCCTAAGTTTAGTAGAACAGTGAGTAAGTCGGGTGTTGATCCTCATAAACTGGTCTGCATTTGTTAACCACTTATAACCTAGTTTACAATACTTTGTGTAAAAAGTGAAAAGAAGAGATTTTGATTGGGTTTTCTAACAACTACTTGAAATTAGTAAATCTATATTAACACTACTGCTATAAAGCATATCGTATATTATGAATCACAGATAGATTGACGTGTAAGCTAGCTATATCTGGTCAGCTATCCATCTTAGGCTAACGGCTAAGTGAACCATTTGATGGCATAAAGTAGCAAAAGTGCACCAATTGTTTAGGGCACGATCAGGAACCAGGGTATACTCTATCACAATGATCACAAGATCACCCAGTACATAAACCATGGCCTAATCTGTATAGGTTACTGAATCCCTAGCTAAGTTATCCTTTACCCTAGGGTATCATCACTCTCAAAAATGTAAACTTGCATAGTATTGAAATGAAAGCGGCAAAGAAAGCATGTAAATAAAAGCATGTAAAGGAAAGCAGTAAAGGAAAGCATGTAAAAATCATTTAATTGCAACTCGAACGTCTGTCACTAACGACCGGGAATATAATCAAAAGATCATCTATCTACGCAACAGCACAAGGAACTCGCAGGATGTCATAGCCTTTGAAGTTTCCTTGCATGAACTAGTGCATGAATTGAAAATAAAACAGTAAATCCTAATTTAAGTGGCTCTTAATGGCTTCCTACGCCTGTCATTAACTTGAAAGAGGCCAAATAGGAACCATAAGAACATAGACGAAACTACTATTTATACCCATTAAGGTTTATATGGTTTGAATTTCAAAATATGAAAGCTTGCAGAAAATCTCGTGAAGCAGTTCGCGTCTGTCGACCAAGTCGCACCCCTATTCTCCCATGGTCGCGCCCCGATCAAGCCTCGTGGGAAATCAGGAATTCAAATTTTGGTCTTCTTGACATAGTCACACTCTTAAGTCTTTTTAGTCGAGATGATGGCCAAGATCTTGATATGGTCGCCCTTCACTGTTTCCCTAGTCAAGCTGTTGGTCGAGACTCTCAATATCTCTAGCTCGGTTAGGTTTAGTATCTCGACCTAGTCCCGCTTAGCATCACATGGTCAAGCAGTTGGTCAAACCTTGTAGCATTTCTTTCTCAGTTTGAACCTTGGAGTCTACAAATTGGTTACTTGGTCACCCCAGTGTTAGCTGGTCCCCCACATGGTCGAATAGGGTATTCTTTCCTTTGATGCATTAATGCTCTAGGGGCTTAATTGAGCATCTAATTTGAGCTTTGTGAACTCCAATTACTCCCCTGGCTTCTTGTAATGATTAACTCTTCGGTTTTAACTTGTTTTTCTTGAAACATGAACAAACCTTGCATAACTCTGAACTATAATTAATAACAAAGCGTAGTTACAAGATAAATGAAGATAAAATAAAGGTAAATGGGGACCTAAAATAGTGCATTTTAGGAATTCATGACAGCCCCTACCTTACGTTTTGCTAGTTCTTGAGCAAAGCAAAAACTAAGAAAACTAGAAATTCATATCTACCGGATCGTTTGTGGGAAACACGGTTGCATTTACCAAATGTAACAAGGCTTTAAACCCTTAGGTGACCCAAGTGGACGAGTTGTACTCTTGTGAGGGTTTCTAAGGCGATACCCACAAACACTAATATCAGTAAACATCAAATAAGATCACATGCAACACAATCATGCCATTTCATATATAGGTATATAGCCTAGTTACAAGCAGGCTCTTTCATACATAACTTAACTACTCAAACAACTCCAAAGCAAATCACTCATGCAAGTCTCTACATTGTATAACGGTCAAGAAGAGCACAACTCATAGAGAATCAATCCAACAATTGCAATTCAGAGTTAATATCACAATATAAATTCAAGTATAGGTAGGCAAAATCAAAGGCATATGTAAAGTGAATGATTCTTTAAACTCAGGTTATCCTTTAACACCTACAGAATGGCCATCTTGACTTAACCTCACTAGCATACTCTCAAAAACACTTAGGAATATTGGTTTACTCTCATATGTGAGGAACAATTTCATGATCAAACATCCCACATACTTTAAAGAACTAATGCTAAAAATAGAATGAACTAGTCTCATAAGAATTGGATACAACCCATTAATAAGGTGTCGGGTCCTTCACCCTAGTGACTTTTCTCCTACTCACCATATCCAACTAGGATCACCCTAGATTAACTTATTCATAAGCTAGGCATGAATACATCATATAGATCAGACAATTAAAGACACTACAAAAAATCAGGGCATTAGTGAAGGATCAAATCCATCACAAATACTTATAAATTCGTCACTAATAGCATTAGTGATGAATTTATAAGTATTAGTAATGGTTTCAAATTAGTTGTTATATCTTCGGTTACTACTAGCTATTAGTGATGAATTTGAATTTATAAGTATTAGTAATGGTTTTAAATTAGTTGTTATATCTTCAGTTACTACTAACTTTTAGTGATGAATTTAAAATTCATTACTAATAATATAGTATTAGTGATGGATTATGACCATCACTAAAACTCTAATACCGTCACTATAAATTCTACATCTGTTTAGCTCAAATTTGTCACTAATAGTAGAATATTAGTGAAAGATTCAAATTCGTCACTAATAGTAGAGTATTAGTGACGGTTTTCAAATTCATCACTAATATATGGCCTACTATTAGTGACGAATTTGAAAATCGTCACTAATACTCTACTACTAGTGACGAATTTGAGTCCTTCATTAATAACCTACTATTAGTGACGAATTTGAATCCTTTAATACTAATTTTTTTTAATCATCAATTCTGGTAAAAATCTGTAATTACATTTTCACATACATAACTTGAAACCATAACTACTAGAAAATTCATAAATTATTCAAAATTTCGAATTCAAATACAAATTTAATTAAAATAAAGAAATAACATTTGTTTAGTTAACAAAAAAAAATTCAGAAATTTCAAAATTAAAATACAAGTATATTATACAAATTCAAATTAAAATATAGAAATTTCATTTGTTCAAATAATAATAAAAATTACAAAGAAATAATCAAAAGTTGCATCCGACGACTATAGTGCATGCATGACATCGTGTTGATATTATGATAGCGGCGAACCCTATAAATTAAAAATCATAAAAAAAAAAATAGTATACAAATGGAGAGCATAATGGAAAGCTAACGCTCAGTATAATCAGGAGGAAAAATATAGAGAGTGCGTCATACAATAATTTTTGACCCTAAACGAATAACTGAAATGAATGTGAATGGCGTACGTATGAATATATACATTTGCATGCATCAAACCATGCACATAAATACTTTAACTCGTTCTCAAAATAGAATATCCCTGGTGGCGGACAAATGATAATGTTTATTCATAATTAAAAGCAAATGATATGCCATGCACATGATTTTTTTTTTTTTGTAAAAAATTTTAACCAAATTTCGGCAACATGTCATCTGTAAATTGGATATTTTCCCATTAAACATGTACCTGAAACATGGTTGTTTTCACAAAATAAAACGTTTCAGACATGCAACAACCTAAATCCACTACTAGCATACAATTCATAATATACTGCATCAGTTATGCAGTTGGCGTTCAACACAAGTGTCGCGACGTCCTAGAGCGCGAGTGCCCCGGGGGTGGTGAAATAAAAATTATTTTATATTTTCAAGCAAACGTAGGAATATTGGAATCACCACTAATCTTTTAGTGTGGTTAGAACACTTGATTACTACCCAATTAAGGGTAGAATTAGTCTGTGTTACCAAAACCATGATCGGGAGTTTGGTTATGTGAGAGGAAGGTACGAGCACCCCTTACGCGCTCGATCTTACGAACGATACCTAATTAATTATGAAATTATCTCAAATTTAATTTAATAGGTCTTTAAAATTACTCCATTTTAGTGAATTTTTGAAATACACATTTAAAGAAATAAATCACACAAAAATATATATAATATATATTCTCTCATAACTAAAGGTACGTAAGTCTGAAAGGTCATACCCCTTTTTGAAATCATAGGGATAGAAATTGAGAAAATATTTAAGAAAATACACTCCCAAAATTTGAAATTGCATAGAATTTTTAATAGGAAAATACTAATGCGGGAGTTTTTTAAAGCTCAAATGGTGTAAAAACGAGGACTTATAATTCTCAAAAATATCTTTTAGATTTCTCTCCTTTTTATTTTTATCATGAGTTTTCCGATGCCACAAGAATATTGCTTATTTAAATAAATAAAACTCTAAATCTTAGAGACACCACATGATCATAAGATATTTAAATGAACACTAAGTAGTAAATATACCATATTAAACCTACCATATAAAACTTTGCATATTCAAATACACACAACCAAACCCTAAATATTAACCCTACCACATAAACCTTACATATTCAAATACACTCAACCAAACCCTGCATATTAAACACCAACAAGCCCAATATATTAAACATATCACGTGAACACTGGAACAAATACACCAATATTAGGACAATAATAATAATAATAATAATAATGATAATAATAAATATCTATACTAAAATAAGTAATACCATACATACTAACATGTTTACCAAATACAATAAAAATTTACACTTTTAAATGTTAACTCAAACTAAAACTTCTAAAGATAATATACAAGAACTAATAAAAATGAAGTAATAAAAAATAAAATATAACGATAAAAAACAAAGAAGAAGGAAAAAAAAAAAAAAGCATGTGAATGTGTGTGCGTGTAGTGTGTGTAGCCGGCATGCAGAGGGCTTATAGAGGGACGAGATGCCAAGTGACTTGTTCTGAGTTGTGCTTCCAAGTGCAGAAGTGTCAAGTTTTATCAAGGATGAGTTCAGGATCGTATTCCACAGGGACCACTCAGTATCAAAGTAGTTATGAAAGTTTAGTGAAATCCTATTGTTGTAAAATGGGGTTTGAAAATTTTTTTGGTCTTTTATGATTTTGAAAACAGTAAACAAAATGGGAGGTATTTGAGAAAAAGACTAAAATGTGAATGAACTTTTATCGAATTTCCAAAAATATAAACTTACTAACACAATGAAACTAAACAGATTAACTGAAGCAATTTACCAAACACTCAGGTTATTGATTCAATGTCTGTTTGCTTCCACCGTTTACTAATTTCCTAAGCCCTACTCCTCTTCTTGTTAATCCAATCAAGGCATTAATAAGATGAAATTTTATTATTAAAGCTCGAGTAGATTTGCCACATCCGAATGGAAGAAAATAAAAACTCTCATTAAGCATAAACCGAAATTCATGTAAAAATCAGTTGATGAAAATCTTAGATTAAAGTAAGGTTTTGATGTGCGTAACGTCAACAACGAAACAAGAGATAAGAGCCAGCGATTTATCAACGATGCCTTCAATTTTCGATTTTAACCAAATAAAAGTTTAACCATAATTTCTTAGGAGAACTAATAAACCATGAAAAGCAAACGACATTGACCCATAACTTGAATTACCGAACTTAGCACCTCATGCTTGCAATCCCAATTTTTCGGGTCAAATTAATTTCACAATAAACCATTGCAATAATAAAATAAAAGACAACAACTTAAAGAACAATAAACTAGATATATACTAATACTAAAAGAAAACTAATTAATCTGCCCTATAATCATGCCCAATAATAGCTTAAATGTATATTAAATTAAACAATATTAAACTAACCTTGAGACATTCAAAATAACAAATTAAAAAGAACAAAAATTTAATTCATCCATAGACTACTCAAATAATAACTTGAAGAAGAAAAAATATTTAATCTAATATTAAACTAAACAATGTATTGAAACAACCATATAAGAAAAATATTAAACA
This sequence comes from Malania oleifera, assembly GCF_029873635.1. Taxonomy (NCBI): domain Eukaryota; kingdom Viridiplantae; phylum Streptophyta; class Magnoliopsida; order Santalales; family Ximeniaceae; genus Malania; species Malania oleifera. The sequence goes on from NC_080422.1 coordinate 17,549,009, forward strand.
AGAGAAAGAAAGGGGGGGGGGGAGAGAGAGAGAGAGAGAGAGAGAGAGAGAGAGAGAGAAAGAAAAAAGAGAAAACGGAGAAGCTTGGAGGATGGCCCGAGCTGCAGAGGTCTCTGACTGTTGTGCTGGTGCTGCCGGAGATCTACTGGTGGCTGGGCTCTGGTTCGGCTGGCCTGGAATGGAGAGCTGCAATAGTTGCTGCAGCACGCGAGAGCACAAGAAGCAGCTTCGGTTGTTCACAGGTATAGCAGCAGCCAGCATGCCGTGGAGTCGGGTGTTGCAGCAACAGGCCTCGGATGGAGCTGCCACGGCTGGCCGGAGCAGGGTGGAGTCTACTGGTGCCTGCTGTGGATGGATGTGGCTACTGCAGGGGGTGGAGGATCTTCACGGGAGAATAAGAGACTAAGGAGGAGAGAGCAGGAGGAATGAGAGGATGAGAGATTAGAGAGATAAAAGAAGCAAGAAAGAGAGCAGAGGGTGCGCGGAGGCACACCCCGGAGAGAAAGAAAATGAGAGGTTAAATAGAGAGGGGGAGCTGAGAGCCCTATGACCCACGACCCATCTAACCTGACCCGGAATGCATGGCCGGGTCACATTAAGTAGTTTTAATTTTTTCTCTTTTTTTTATCTTTTTTTATCTTTTTTTTATTTTTCTCTCCACGATCACGACCAATTTTGACCTTCTTAGAGCTCATTTCTCTCAAAACCCAAAACATGAAAGTTGTACCTAATTCTCTTATATTTTTCCAGAAATTCGAATCGTCTCGATCAGAGCTCGGACGGGAAAATTACGCGCGATTTACGAACTGATGCTGGTTTTGGCTCTTGGGAACTTTTACTGCAAAAAAAAAAAAAAAAAAAACCAAAAATTCATAAATTGTTCAATAAAGCTCAGAAATCATAAACATGGTACTTTGTTAAAATATTGGACATAATTAGACATTTAATTAAAAATAAAAGCCCTAATGACAGAATTAAGATACCTAATTACACAGTTTTAGCATGTATTCACACCTCCAACTAACGTTTTACTAGTCTCTAACAAATAACGTGAATGAATTTCAGGGTAGTGCCCACAATTATGAACTCCAGTGAACATGAAATTAATACACATGCAACACAACCATACCGTTTCACATACAAGAATATAACTGAATTTCACACAAGCTCATTCATATTCAATGCACACAACTCTAAAACACGTCACTCATGCAAGTTTCATTGTTTATATGTCATTTAAGAACAGTATACTCACATGAAGTTAACAACCGGCACAATTCAAAGTTAATATGGTCATATAGGTTCGAGTATAAACAGGTGAACTCTTGAGGTGTGTGTGATGTGTGTGACTCAGTACACCTAGGATACCAGTGGACACCTACAGAACGGTTGCTTTAATACGACCTAATTGGTATACCCTCAAGAATACTCAAATGGGTCCACTCGTCATATGTGAGGAGGAGTGTCGTGATCAAACATCCCACATACTGAAAGGAACAAACACTAAGTATATGGAGTGGACTAGTTTAAGAAGGATCTAGCCTATCTATGAGGTGTCAGGTCCTTCACCCTAACATCTTCTCACCTACTCGCCATATCCAACCGAGACCACCCTAGATCAACTTACTTGCAAACTTGTCGTGAATACATTTAAGGCATTAAACGGTTGAAGAATCTTCATACGTGGAGAGCACGTGTCGTGTCCTTAACTATTTTTTTTTTTTTTTGGTATTTCCGTGGAGCAGGCATCAATGTTTTATTTTATGTGCATTTCTAATTCTTATTCTTTCTTCTGTTCATTCTTCATTTTCTGTCTTTTCTTGATCGATTAGGACAATCATTACACTTCATTTGTTATCTTCATACCATCAATGGGAATTGAGCTCGAGTAGTGGTCCATAAACTAAGTCTATTTCCAGTGGTGGCTCAGCCTTCACATCTTGAGTAGGCTACGAGACCTAGGTTTCTATCTCCCCACTATATGTCACATCTAGGCTTAGCAAATAAAAACACAGACTAGTGTAGAAAGAATCATCCAGAAGAAAAGAGAACTGAGTTCCATGAACTCTGATTTGATGTTAGAACTCAAAAGGACGATAATTAACTCAAAGATATCTCACAAGGTGGCATAATCACCATGGGTGTTCTCTCAGTGCTCACAGGAAACTCTAAGTGTAATGAATCACACGAATATGTTTATTTAACCTCGTGAGATGCCGTGTAAATACAAGAAATTATATAGTCAAGTTAATACGAGTGTACTACCAATCAATTCTTTATGGAGTCATAAAATCATATAAAGAAAAACTATACTTAAATGACTCAAGTGTGTAATTCTTAAGTTATACGAGTATGTGAAGGGTATAAGTCAGTGTTAAGCATGGCATAATTTAGTGTAATTCCTCGATACTCTTTCTTCCTTTTTTAAAAAAATATAGAAAATTGTTTTTTTTTTTTTTCATTTTTTTTTCTTTTTATATAAAACCCAGTACGTATATGTGCACAGTGACACATGCAAATGCTCACCCTCACCCCAACTAGAATGGAACATTGTCCTCGATGTGAAAGCATAGGGAAAATAGAAAAACTGTGCACAGGAAAAGTAGGGCGTACCTGGGTGGAGAAGTAATGGAAAAGGAAAACTGGACTAAAGGAAAATGTACCTATCAATAAACTAAAAATGATACAAAATGAAAACAAAGGAAAGAAAAACGTCACAGTGTGTCTGGAGGAGGCTCGGTCTTTGAGGAAGAGTTTCTGGAACAGTTACATTTGGTTCTTCAGAAGCATCAACATTAAAATTTGTACATGGTTCCTTGAAGATTAAACTCTTACCGTTTGGTTCAACTTCTTCATCTGGTGCACCAGTCACCTTACCATTGATGACATTTGTTTCGGCATTGCAATCATTGACATTTGCTTCAATAGAGGATGACGGTTCCATGATTGCAATCTGCACTTGAGTATCTAGCTAGGCTTGAAATTGGGATTCATCTATCTCAAAAGCATTCAATAACGTGTTCAGCCTAGTCAAATCGGTGCTTATCTCATTGATGGTTTGAGAAGTTTGAGAGTTGATCACTTTATGTCTTGCTATGAACTATTGTAACCTAACAGTTAGCTGCTGTATGGGATCTTCCATTTCCCTTCTCTGCATTGGAAGAGGCTAATTTACAAAGTAAGAGCATCCCGAGCCTTGGCCAGCTACTGCATAAGGAATGTATTGACTTTGTCCCTGCGGAGATGGCCCCACTTGGTCATTTTTCTAGCTAAAATTTGGATGACTTCTCCAACCTACATTGTAAGTATCAGAATAAGGTGCATAAGAAATCTCAAAAACCATTTACACCGGGCTAGATTATTCAAGCAAAACTTCCTTAAAAGTAGGAATTGTTGGGCATGTATCAGTCATATGCCCTGGATCCTCACATATGCTGCATTTTTCATAAGATGAAGGGAAAACATGCGTTTCATTTTTTTCTCAAGCTCAATGGAATCTAACCTTTTGGACATCAATGCAAGCCTAGCATTCAAATCATCAACTTCTTTCAATTGATACTTACTACCTCCACTAATGCATTTTTGCTTTTCATATCTATCATACACATCAGAGACATCCCAAGATTGGGTGTTTTCAGCCAAACAATCAAAATAGTCAAAAGCTTATTCGTTCCCTTTATTGAAAAACTCACAATTGCACATTGTTTTTACAAATTGCCTCATCTTTGTTTGCAACCCCTCATAGCCAATTTTTATACCCATGGTGAGGACATGCATTTAAGAGGTCTTTGAAACGTTCCCAACACTGATTAAATGTTTCCACATCCTTTTGGCAAAAATTAATGATTTGTCTTTTCAAAGCATTAGTTCTTTGCATGGGAAAAAAATTCTTTAAAAACTTAGTTTACATTTCTTGCCAAGTCTCGATCGATCTTGGTCTTAAGGAATTCAATCAGGTTTTTGCCTTGTTTTTTTAAAGAAAATGGAAACAATTTCAGTTTTATTACCTCCTCAGTGCATGTTCTATCCATGAATATGGAACACACTTCTTTAAACTCTTTAATATGAAAATATGAGTTTTCAGATTCAATGCCATGAAAATGAGGTAACAATGGAATCATTCTAGGTTTTAAATTAAAAGCATTTGCATTCAAAGGTAGAATAATGTAGGATGGGGTGTTGGTCCTAACAGGTTGCAAATATTCTCTGAGTGTCGTATTAGGGTTCTCTATACGAGGTTCATTCTTAGTCATGATGCTATGCGTGTCAGATGGTGATTCAAGTGAGTCAAGTGAAACAGTTGCACTCGATGATGAGATGGATGAGTCTGTCATAACCAGTCTAAATGTGTTATCTCTAGCCGAACTAGACGTACAAACTTAGTATTAATGCAATAAAACAAAAATAAAAGCAAATAGGTCAAATGAGAGGAAGTAGATATCACCCAAGCTGTGAAAACGTTCACAGCTCTATAAACACCCACTCTGAAATATGAGAAACACTTCGATGACACCAATTAGTCGCTGGCAATGGCGCTAAAAACTTGATTCGTTTTGAGTTGTGCTTCCAAGTGCAGAAGTGTCAAGTGGTATCAAGGATGAGTCCAAGATCGTATTCCACAGGGACCACTGAGTATCAAAGTATTTATGAAAATTTAGTAAAATTCTGTTGCTATAAAATGGGGTTTGAAAATCTTTTTGGTCTTTTATGATTTTGAAAACAGTAAACAAAATGGGAGGTATTTGAGAAAAATACTAAATTGTGATTGAACGTTTATCGAATTTCCAAAAATATAAACCTACTAACGCAATCAAACTAAATAGATTAACTCAAGCAAATTACCAAACATTCGGGTCATGGATTCAATGTCTATTTGCTTCCACCATTTACTAATTTCCCAGGCCTTACTCCCCTTCTTTTTAATCTAATCACGGCATAATAAAATGAAATTTTATTACTAAAACTCGAGTAGATTTGCGACATCAGAACAGAAGAAAATAAAAACTCTCATTAAGCATCAACCGAATTTCATGTAAAAATTAGTTGATAAAAAACCTAGATTAAATCAAGATTTTGATGTGCTTAACGTCAACAACAAAACAAGAGATAAGAGCCAGCGATTTCTCATTGATGTCTTTAATTTTCAATTTTAACCAAATAAAAGTTTAACCATAATTTCATTGGAGAACTAATAAACCATGAAAAGCAAACGACATTGAGCCACAACCCGAGTTACTGAATTTAGTCCCTCATGCTTGTAATCCCAATTTTCGGATCAAATTAATTCCACAATAATTCATTGCAATCATAAAATAAAAGACAATAACTTAAAGAACAATAAACTAGATATATAATAATACTAAAAGAAACTAATTAATCTGCCCTATAATCATGCCCAACATTAGCTTAAATGTATACTAAATTAATCAATATTAAACTAGCCTTGAGGCATTCAAAATAACAAATTAAAAAGAACAAAAATTTAATTCATCCACAGAATACTCAAATAATAAAGTGAAGAAAAAAATATTCAATCTAATATTAAACTAAACAATGTATTGAAACAACAATATAAAAAAAAATATTAAACAAGAAAGAGAGAGAGAGAGAGAGAGAGAGAGAGAGAGAGAGAGAGAGAGAGAGAGAGAGAGAGAGAAAGAAAAAAGAGAAAGCAGAGAAGCTTGGAGGATGGCCGGAGCTGCAAGGGTCTCGGATTGTTGTGCTGGTGCTGCCGGAGATTTGCTGGTGGCTTGTTGCTCTGGTAGGTTTCAGGAGATCTGCTGGTGGCTGGGCTCTGGCTCGACTGACCTGGAATGGAGAGCTGCAATAGTAGCTGCAGCACGTGGGAGCACAAGAAGCAGCTTCGGTTGTTCACAGGTATGGCAGCAGCCAGCATGCCGTGGAGTCGGGTGTTGCAGCAGCAGGCCTCGGCTGGAGCTGCCACGGCTGGCCAGAGGAGGGTGGCGTCTGATGGTGCCTGCTGCGGATGGATGTGGCTGCCGCTGGGGGTGGAGGATCTTCACGGGAGAATAAGAGACTAAGGGGGAGAAAGCAGGAGGAATGAGAGGATGAGAGATTAAATAGAGAAGGGAAGCAGGGAAGAGAGCAGAGGGAGAGAAAGAAAAGAAGAGGTTAAATGGAGAGGGCGAGCTGAGAGCCCTACGACCGGCGACCCATCTAACCCGACCCGGCCTGCATGGCCGGGTCACATCAAGTAGTTTTAATATATATATATATATATATATATATATTTTTTATTTTTCTCTCTGCGATCACGGCCAATTTTGACCTTCTTGAATCCCATTTCTCTCGAAACTCAAAACATGGAAGTTGTAACTAATCCTCTCATCTTTCTCCAAAAATTTGAATAGTCTCGATCGGAGATATGACAGAAAAGTTATGTGTAATTTACGAACTGATGCTAGTTTTCGCTCTTGGGAATTTTTCTTGCGATAAAAAAAATGCCAAAAATTCATAAATTATTAAATAAAACTTGGAAATCATAAATATGGGACTTCGTTAAAATATTGGATGTAATTAGACATTTAATTAACAATAAAAGCCCTAATGATCAAATTAAGATGCCTAATTACGCAGTTTTAGAACGTAATCACCGGGGTTGGTATGACGACAGCAATGGCGACAATGACGGGAGTGAGGGACGATGATGGCGATGGGAGTGAGTGACAAGATGGGGCTGTGTTTGAGCTTGGAAGATGCTGGTTCAGGCGGCTATGGGGCCGTTCGGCTCTGCAGCGAGAGGAGCGGCAAGGAAGGTTGCTTGGCGTGCTACTGTGCATACGAGCATGAGGTTTTTGTGAGGCTCATGGTTGGTTACCGGAGATGGGAGAACCATGAGGGCTGTAGGATGTGAGGTTGATGACTTTATGAGGGAGAAGGGAGCTCAAGTATGGTCGTGGCTATGAGAGGTGACTGTGAGTTGAGGTTGGAACGGTTGCTGCGGAGAGAGGTGGTCGGGGTTGCGGCTGCTACTTGGAGAATGAGAGATGGAAGAGGATGGGAGAGAGGGAGAGAGTGCTGCTGGAAGTGTGACTGCTGTGTGTCACGACAATGTGCGAGGAAGAGAGTGAGAGAATGAAGAGATGGAAAGAATGACAGAGCTGTGGGTGGCTATGCGTAGGAACAAAAAGATAGAATTTTTTTCTAGAGTTGCCTCCGCCCCCCTACGGCTGTGTCCATCAATGCATTTATATAGGCTCCCAAAACCCTAGTAGCAATAATAATAATAATAAAAATAACCTAATAATAATAATATTCTAAAATAATAATAGTAATAAGAATAATATTAATAATAATAAACTGATAATAAACTAATGATAATAATAATAATAGTAATATTACTAATAAAAATAATATTAATAATACTAAAGTTAATAATAATAATAATACTAATAGTAGTAAAAATAGCCTAATAATAATAATAATACTAAAAGTAATAATACTAATAATAATAATAGTAAAATGGCGCCTTTGTTATATTTGGTTCTAGTAAAAATAGGGTGTCTACAGTTACCCTTTTTTTGTAGGCTTTGATGCTTTAATGTAACGGTAGGAACTCTCCTACATTTCTATAGCACCAAGCTTGTAAAAATAAAAGATACCTATTTTAGTCAGGCCATACAACTACCTATGGCTTTCAGGTTAATCAAGTGTTGTTTCTTTTTGCCAACCAGGGATGATTTGCACTGAATGCAAGAATCCAGGTGGTAGTATGCAGCGTTGACTTGCACTGAATGTAAGAATCCAGGTCGAGGTGGATATGAGGATCCGAGCCAAGCGATGCAAAGATGGCTTGTTGTGAATGTAAGAATTCGAGTCATAGCAGATATGATGATCTGAGTCGTACGACACAATGGTGGCTTGTTTCAAATGTAAAAATCTGAGCCGTAAAAGATACGATGATCTGAGCCATAAGACACAATAATGACTTGCTTTAAATTTAAGAATCCAACCCGTAATGGATACGATGATCCGAGCCATGCGACACAATGATTGCTTGTTGCGAATGTAAGAATCCGAGTCATAGAGGATACAATGATTTGAACCATACGACACAACGGTGGCTTGGTTCGAATGGAAGAATCCGAGCAGTAGCGAATACGATGATTCGAGTCATACGACACAATGGTGGCTTACTTCGAATGTACGAATCCAAGTTGTAGCAGATATGATGATCCGAGCCACATGATACAATGATGGCTTGCTGTGAATGTGATGGATATGACGATCCGAGCCATATGACACAATAGTGGCTTGCTTCGAATGTAAGAATCCGAGCCATAGTGGATACGATGATCCAAGCCACAAGACACAATGATGGCTTGCTTCGAATGTAAGAGTCTGAGTCGTAGCTGATATGATGACTTGAGCTGCAAGACACAACGGTGGCTTGTTTCGAATGTAAGAATCCGAGCTGTAGCATATACGACGATCCGAGCCACACGACACAATGATGGATTGCTTCCAATGTAAGAATTCGAGTCATAGTAGACACGATGATTTGAGCCACATGACATAATGATGGCTTACTGCGAATGAAAAAATCTGAGCCATATAGGATACAAAGATTCGAGCCATATGGCCCAATGGTGGCTTGCTTCGAATGTAAGAATCGGAGTCGTCGCAGATATGATGATCCGAGCCATAGGACACAATGATGGCTTGCTGTGAATGTAAAAAACTGAGCCGTAGAGGATATGATGATCCGAGCCACAAGACACAATGATAGCTTTCTTTGAATGTAAGAATCCAAGATGTAGCGGATACGACGGTTTGAGCCATAAGACACAATAATGGCTTGCTTCGAATGTAAGAATCCGAGCCATAACGGATACGATGATCCGAGCCATATGACACAATGGTGGCATGCTGCGAATGTAAGAAATTGAGTTGTAGAGGATGCGATGATCTGAGCCATATGACACAATGATGGTTTGCTACGAATGTAAGAATCTGAGCCTTAGAGGATACGATGATCCAACCCACAAGACACAATGATGGCTTGCTTCAAATGTACAAATCTAAGTCGTAGCAGATACGATGGTACGAGCCATAGGACACAATAATGACTTGCTTCAAATGTAAGAATCCGAACCGTAGTGGATACTATGATTCGAACCACACAACACAATGATGGCTTGTTGCGAATGTAAGAATCTGAGTCGTAGTGGATACGATGATTCGAGCAAAATGACTCAATGATGGCTTATTGCGAATGTAAGAATTCAAGTCGTAGCAGATACGATGATCCGAACCATACGACACAATGGTGGCTTGCTTCGAATGTAAGAATCCTAGTTGTAACAGATATGATGATCCGAGCCACAAGACATAATGATAGTTTGCTTCGAATGTAAGAATCCGAGTCGTAGTAGATACGATGATCTGAGTCATACAAAACAATTGTGGCTTGCTGCGAATGTAAGAATCTGAGTCGTAGTGGATACGATGATCCGAGCCTCTTCAAGCAGTAATAAGGTGTGAAACCAAAGTTCAGAAAATGGTTACTCTGTTGGGGAAATGCACTTGGGTGTAGGATCCTAATTTCAATGAACGAATCCTCTTGTCCTTAGAATCTGCTGCCCCTGTTTCAAAATAAATCAATGTGTATCTGGGGTTAGCTGCCCCAGTTTCCAAGTAAATCAATGTATGCCTGGGGTCGGCCGTCCCAATTTCAAATATTAGCACAACAGGAATTGCTTAATCAAGGATGTCAAATGATCATTCAAAAGCTTATTCAACAAAACAAGTGTGAAGGATGCTCTATTGTTGGTTGTGATGCCAGAATGCAATGATATGTTGCTATATGTATGCATATTGCTAACTTATGATACTAGAATGTAGTGATATGTTGCTATACGTTGCTAACTTGTGATGCTAGAGTGCAGGGATATGTTGCTATATGCATGCATTCATTTTTCTATGCAATGCATGAAATGCATGAAATGTATGGTAATGCATAAAATACATGGCGATGCATGAATCTTTTCTCCCAACGCGCATATGATTAATAACCTCATCTTTTATCTTGGCCATATTTTTGAATTTTCGCATGAAATTTGATGCATTTGAATGGATCTATAACTGATCTTGGCTAAATTTTATTGATTCATCCGATCATGGGGGTGATTGACTTGGCTTAAATGAAAATCATAAAATCTGCCCCAGTTGAATGGATCAATAGCTAATCTTGACCCTGTTTTCATATTCCAATATGACAAAAAGGTGTTTGAATGGGTCCCATTGAAACTCAACTCGAAATTTGCCCCAGTTGAATGTATTTGCTACTGATGTTGACCCTATTGTTAGATTTTTCTTGAATAAGGAGATCTCTAAAACCTAACATGACATTTGCCCTAGTTAGACTACTATTTCTTCACAGGGATCTTCTTTGGATTGCATCCTTAATGTTTTAAAATCTCTTTGAAATTTAAATAAATAAACATGTTATCAATTAACTCAATCTCAATGGGAATATAGATGGAATGCACAAACTTGATTGTATTTGTTTGATTTTTTGTGCTTATTAAATAGAAGATAAATTTTACCAGTACTTTAACACTAATGTAACTTTGTTAGATTAAAGAATCTGCTAGCTTTACTATGATACTAAGAGGGGGGTGAATAGTATTTTTAAAATTAATGCCCTATGTCAGTATCCTAATAGCAGTATATTCACAATTCTAAAGTAAATATAGTGCAAGTAAAGTAAATCAATTGTAATATGTACCAAAAATTAAATAACGCAATTTAATTAACTAAGCATGCACCAGAAAGCAATAAAGAGAAGTAACACAAAAAAGTGTTATCAAGGTTCAGAAAATTGCCTACATGCCCACCTTGGCTAACAAGCACAAGGATTACCACTATAATGCTTACTTAAACGGGTGGAGTGACACCTAAACAAATTAGGTCAATTAGCACAGGGCTGACCTCAACATTTACACAATCTTTACCGGACTGGATTACCTTCCCCTCAGGCCATGCTTGAAAATACAACAATATTCTCTCAATCAAATGGTACATGGTTTATGCTTTCATGTAAAGTAGATATATACCCACTACGCATAGTCACATACACGCCAATGATATAGATATAGCGTAAGCTCAGTGATGCAAATAGTTGTGCTATCAACACTCAATATGGTATAATCAAGGAGATGCTCAATAGTGTTCAATACAAGAAATATCTTGGAATTTAAGCAAAGCACAATTCAGTAGCAAATCAATATTCCAAAGATATCAATCAGATATTCAAACTAGTTTAAGAAGATTTTCTTCAATGGAATAAGCACAATACAAGTTTGAAAATATTTTTCTTATTGGAAAATTATTTGCACAACAAAAATATGAGCTATTGGACACTTGCAATAACAATGCAAATATCCTAGGCTTACTTAGTTTATCCCAATACAAGATTTATAATATTAAAATTTGTAGGATAAACCTAAGCTAAACTCCCTAAAAGTAATATCACAATCAATCACACACATAGGAGTTTGTAGCACACTCTAGTAATCATAAGCACTCTAAATATGCTCTCACAATCTCAGAATATATCAAAGAAGTGAAGATTTGAGAGTATTAGACAAAGAGTGTATTTTGAAAAGAGAGGATTTTTTGGCTAATCAAGTTTCTAATTCTCGCTAATCCTCACAAATGAGCCAATATTTATAGGCTAGGTAAAAAATATAACCGTTTGGGACTTGTTAGGAATTATTAGAAAATTTTCAAATAGTTTAAACACCATATATATATAACCCAATTTTACCGCAGTTAAAATAATTTTAACCCGTTGAGGTTCGGGTGGCTGAACTGTGGTTTGGTCGCCCAAACAGATATAGTCTTAAAAGTTATTTAAATAAGTTACGTCACTCATGTCATGCTTCAAAAACCCAAACAAAAGTTAGTAGCCTCTGTTCGTAATTTCGGGTGCCCGGTCATAGGTTTGGTGGCCCAAACTCGTTTAATCAGTCACCCGAGGCTCAATTTGAACTACATAGCTCGGTAGCCCGAGTTGGTGGAATGTCCCTTTCGAAGGGTTCGGGTGCCTAAGGACGGAGTGCACAAATATGTTCCGTCACCCGAGATCCTAAGTCAACTGTTGACTCTTCAATAGTTCGGGCACCCAAGGAGTTTTGAACTCTTGGGGTACGGTCGTCCAAGCTCTCTCAATTTCCCTAATAATATTCATTTTCGATGCATTTTTAACACTCCTATATTTTGTATGATATGTGTGTGAGTGTTGGGACCTAGAGTTATACTATGGTCTTACCAAGCTTACCATATATCATATATGCATGATATGTAGGTAGGAAAATGTAGACCATATCCTCAGTTACTATTATAGACTCATAATACAATAATTGAATTGACAGTACAAATTAAAATCTTTAGAGTGTTCATGTTGCTTTTTAAACTTGCACAAACATTTGAAAATCATCAATTACCTAAGTATTTGTCATTATCAAACAAGGTGTGACCTATAAGATCAATAGAATCATATCAATAGGCAACCCCCCCCCCCCCCCTTTTTCATTATTTAGCCTCATAACCATTACTCCTCCACTGTATCACCACTTAGAGATTCTTTCTCACTTATTTTGACCTTATTTCAAACTCCCTGTCTTGAATTATAACTAGTGTCTCATTAAGTAGTCTGATCAATATTCCAGTCTCATGGTGTACTTTAAAATACGAAATGAAATGTAGGCTAAGGATTCAGGTTTCAACAAGAACAAGAAAACTAAGGCTCAAAAATCCCTTCCCATAATAAAAGTTTTTACCCTAGTTTGTAGTGCAATTTTCACAAAGTATTAACTGAACTTACCATTTGAACAAGTTGCCTATGTACCTTTTCAAGATCAGGTCATTACGTAGTTCAGACTCAACATTGAGTCTGACAAATCATTTGTGACAACAATGTATACTAATCTGGTGTGGACTTTCATTTGGACCGTAACGTAGGTTTGGTGTATGGGTTGAAGAAGGAAAGATTTAAATAAGGCTCAAAATTTATCAATCTCATCACAGGTATTCACAAGGCAAAGATCACATATGAATCATGTCCATTATTTTTCTTTCTTCTTTGAAACAAAGGGGGAAAAATATTTTATAGTAATATTTGGACAAAGGGAGAAATAGAAATTAATTTAGGACAAAGGGAGAATAAATTTTTCAAATAACAGTCCTAAAAAGTTTATTGTCTTTATTCAACAAATTATTTGGATTACTTTGCAACATTGTTTATCATGCATTTTCTTATGGGGAGTCTGTTTAAGCATAACCCAAAATTTTTCCTCATGTATTTGTCATTATCAAAAAGGAGGAGATTATTGGCTCTATGAGTCCAATCTTGTTTTGATAATGACAAATCCCATAGTATCTTACCTGTATATTGAGATTGTTAATAGGATCGTTACTTAGCATGCATGGAAGGTAAAGAAGTCAAAGAAGCCATTAGGAACTTAAAGCATGTACTACCTTACATACTCTATGGAATTAGAAGAGCAAAAGCATGAAGAAGTTTCCAGTTTTCAGTTGTAATGGGTATTTAGTATTGTTTGTATTTACATATCTTATATGATGTAGTTGGAAGCTCAAAAAGACCTAGATTGACCTTAGGACACATGCATTTCATGAAAAATCTATTTACATTAGTTCTAACTTGGATGGACATTGTAGAGGCACAATAATTCTGAAAAATAGAGGCCTCGTCGACGAACATCCTGGCCTCATCAATGAATTCATAAGGCCACTCGGTGACAAATGTTGTGCTATCATCGACGAGAAAATACCGAGAGCTCAAAAATCTTAGATAGGCCATTCGGTGACGAACTCACGTTATCGTTAAGGAACGAGTGTTGAACACTCGTCGATGAATGTGTGCACTCTTCGACGAGTACGTTGCGTTGGATGACACTCTAGCGCAGATACAAACGAAAATCTTTTATTTTAAATGATGCAGCAACCAGAAATCTTTCATATGGCCAGAACACTTATAAACATAACCTCTAAACCTTAGGGCATCACTTTTTTTCATACTTCTTAAGAACTTTGAACATATTACAAAGTTCTTGCCTGCACTCCAAAGCATTCACATCAAGTTTGGGCATTTCGTGCATTGAGTTTCAAGATCAAAGGGCATTCACTTATATCTTTTGAAAACAACTTGGGTATTGAGGTTTTGTAAACAAAGTATCATTTTTGGTATATTGATCTTTGATTCAGCGTCAAAACTGCGTAATTGGACGCTTAACACGGGATTTACCGTTTATATTTTTAATTAAATGTCCAAAATTGTCCAATATTTTAATAAAGTGCCAAAATCATCATTCTTGAACTTTATTGCACTATTTATGAAGTTTTGGTAATTTTTTATCGTAGGAAAATTTCTGGGAATCAAAACCGACACCTGTTCGTATTTCATCCATAACTTTTCCGTCCGAGCTCCGATCGAGACGATTCAAATTTCTAGAGAAAGAGGAAAGGATCATCTACAACTTTAATGTTTTAAGTTTTATGAGATACAAGCTCCAGAAGAACATAATTTGCAACGAACAAAGAATTAAAAAAATGAAAAAATCAAGTTGCCGGGTCAACCCATTGCAAACGGGTCGGGCTGGGTAATCCGGATCCTAGGGCACCAAATTTCCCCTTTTTATTCTCTCCTTTTTTCCTTTCTCTGGTGTTGGGCACTACCCCCAGCCGGCTCTCCTCTCCTTTCTTCTTCTTCTTCTTCTTCTTCTTCTTCTTCTTCTTCTTCTTCTTCTTTAGTTTGCTTTGTTTTTTTTTTTCATCTTGCTCTCTTCTCTTCCCTTTACTTTCTCTCCCTCAAACTCTCCTCTCTTCCCTTGCTCTTCCTCTCCCTCTTGTTCTCAGTTTAGCTACCAGACCTTCACGGCACAGCAGCTTGCAGCAACTTCTCCAGCCTTCAAACAGCATCCAAAGCCTCTGCAATTCCAACTCCAACAGCCCTCTTCTGTCAGCATCATCCAACCACGACAGCCCCTGCTGTCCACTCTGTTCCAACACAGCAGAGAGGTCCCTCCTTGCAGCAACATAGCAGCAACTTGCTGCTAGCAGACGCCACAACAGCAGAGCTGCTCCACAACACCACTCCGGCACTGATAGCAGCCGAGAATCCCCTCCAAGATCAGCCAGCTTTCCGGCTCTTTCTCTCTCTTTTTCTCTATTTTTTTTCTCTTTCTTTTATTGTTGATTGCAGCAAAATAACTCCTTTCTTCTTATTTAGTTAGTTAGTAGAGTTTTGAAAACCTTATTTTGAATGGTTGTTAAGTAATTTTTAATTTGTTTGAGTGAAGTTTAATTTTGATTTTTGTTTTATGTTTATGTTCTCTTAATTAATGTTGTCATTAGGTTGAAAGAATTTGATTTAGTTTCTTTTATTTGTTTATTGGTCCTTCAATTTAATTCCGTTTTATTTCTAACTAAATAATTAAATGAAAAGAGAAAATATAAAATAAAAAAAAAAGAGTGTTTTTGTTTTGAAGTTGTTTTTTTTTTTTTAAATTCAGTCTTTTTACCGAAGCATGGTTTAGTTAGGGTCGGGTTGAGCAAAAACTCATGTTTTCATTATATTTCATCATTGTTTGCGTGCTTTAAATTCTCGTTGAATCCGTGTTTGTGTTTAAATTGTGATTCTTGATTTAATTCCGTAATTTTGTTCGGTTTCTATTGGGTGTTTTTAATTCCATGTTCTAGGTTACCATCTTTAATTAGTGCGTGTGTCGATGTTTCCTTAGGTAGATTAGAGTTTCCATTCTAGCGTGTTTTAATTCCTTATTTGTAATTCCCATTTTTAATTAGTGCGTGTCCCAATGTTTCTTTAAGTAAACTAGGGTTTCTATTCTTCTTTTCTTTTATTTAGTGCATGTTAGTTTAGAGTTTTAAATTACGTGTCATTTAATTCATCAAAAGTGAAATTGAACAATCTTGAAAAACCCTGAATCTGAACTGAGTTCAGTATAATTTTATTTTCGATTGGAAGAACGTAAGATTTGAGATTAAACGCATTCCCTGAGGAGACGATCTAGTCCTTGGGCTTAATATTACACGACAGAACTCCTATACTTGGGATAGCTTTCGAGCTGCTCATTTTTCAAGTGAGTCAATCTTTATTCACAAAGTTTTGTACTCGTACAATCATATTGTTAAATATTCCTTGAGAGCAAGAACTTGAGCTTTTCATATATATATATACATATATTACTTGAGGAATTTTTAAAAAGAGTTTATTAAAGCCTAAATCTTTGAAAGCATTCATTATTATATATCTTATTCAAAGATTTCATATCAGTTTCATTTTTGCAAATAACCATTTGACTTAGATCTTTGGAGCTAAACTGGGTTACATATATTTTTACAATGATCATTTAGTTGAATTTAATCTTGGAAGCAAAATAGTCATATGTATTTTTATACAAAGAATATTGTTGACTCTATAAGTCTGATCCCATTTTGATTATGATAAAACCAATGTTTCTCACCTGTGCATTGAGTTTCTTGAATAGGTTCATCCTAAGGATGTACTGTTGGTGGGAACTCAAGGAAGCCATACAAACTATAAAGTTCAAGCTTTATATGGCTCTTGAAGAAGCAAAGGTAATGAAGACTCTTTTATTGTTGTAATAACATTCAATTCATTTGAGTTTTTAATATAATATGGTCTGTAATAACTACATAATATGCATGATAGGTTTAATGCTCAAGGCCATAGAGTGACCTTAGGGTTTGATCGACCGATGCTAGGTTTTTGGGCTTAATTAAGAAGCTCAAAAAGGCCTTAGAAAAGACCCTAGGTCCCTACACTTACACTTAAATTAGTCCCCAAAATCACATATACTATCAGGGGAAACAATTGAATTAAAATAGGACTAAAAGGGCAAAAATTGTGAGAGCCCTTGGTGTTCAAAACACATCAAGCGATCGAACCATTGACCAATCAGAAAGTTGACTTTGTTTCGGGCGCCCGAAGCAAAATGACGGTAGCATCCACAGGCAAACGGACATAAATTCTGACTTTTCCCAACAACTCGACTGCCTGAACTCCTACTTTCATTTTACCCTCACGCAACCAAAAGTTCACGTTTGGCATACTAAACTTTAGACTGGGCACTCGAATCGCCATGTTTTGAGGAATCACCTTGGTCAGCAAACTGAGCCCATATTAGGACACCCAAACTTCAAAAACACATTTTTGCACTGTCTTTTTGGGCACCCAAACCTTGGATCGGGCACTCGAAACTCTCACGTTGTCTTATTTTTTTTACCATAATTAAGAACGGTTAAATGGGGTTAATTTTCTGAAACTGTTTTAAAACTTTTTTAATAATCCCCATTGAGTCTCAATGGTTACTTTTTGAGGAGAAACTATTTATACATTCTCATTTGCCTCAATTAGTAAGTAATTAACAAATAGATTAGCACAAAATTCTCTCAATTTCTTACAATTCTATTTGCTCATACTTCACCATTTTTCAAGCAAAAATCGATCATACTCTTTTACACCTTATTTGCAAAATAATTTTTAACAAAAAAAGCCTTTCTTTATTGTTCCCCTAACTTGCAAATTAAATAAACTTAAGTTTAATTTAGTTTTGGGATTGTAGAAATCGAAAGGGAGTACGTTGGTTGATCAATACTTTGCGGAAATCTCAAAAGGAGTACATTGATTGGTTAACATTGAAAGAAAAATTAACTAAGAGTTTATTTAAATTCTGAGTTGTTAGGGAATTTGAGTTGTGTTATGCATTGAAGAAACAAATTTCATTACTGCAGGGCTTGAATCAAATACACGAGGCTGAAAAAGTTCAAAGCTGAATCTTATATCTTTTTTAAATATATTGTGGCTAATTGGTTTGGTTGATTGTGTGGTTGTGGATTGAATAAAAGAACATTGAATTTTTTGTGATTTCAAAATCAACAAAAAGTCAAGAAATCTTTGAAAGAATTTAAAAGAGGTTAAGAATTCATAAAAAGATTTAGAAGAAATTTTAATAACCCAATTCACTCCCCTCTTAGGACTACACCTTAATTTTCAAAGTACATCCAAATCTCATTTCCAAGATGGGTTAATTTAGTCATCACTAGAATTCATGATCTACTAGTGAATCCTTCTCAATTTGTTGACTTTTTCAGTCTCATCCCTATTTTGATTATAATAAATCACAATATCCCATCTATGTGTTGTAGACACCCCATTTTTACCCAAACCCAATATATTTATTATCATTATTATTATTATTATTTTATTAGTATTTTTATTATTTTATTTATTCTTATTATTATTATTATTTTTCATTAGTATTATTATTATTATTTTTATTTTTATTTTTACTTCTATTTATATTATTATTATTATTATTATTATTATTATTTATTATTTTCATTATTATTAATATTATTTTTAACTTTTATTATTATTAGTATTTTTTATTACTATTATTATTATTATTATTTATTTCTGTTATTATTATTATTATTTTGTTTTAGTATTATTATTATTATTATTATTTTCATTATTATTACTTTATTACTATTTTTATTAATTTTCTATTATTACAAATTATTTTCTTATATTACTTTGTTATTATTGTTATTATTATTTTTATTTTCATATATTATTATTATTACTTTTATTATTATTTTTATTATTTTATTTACATGGGTCTAGGGTTTTTGGGGGATGCCTTTATAAAGGCTTGAACACGCACAGGGAAGAGGGGGGGCAGCGCAGCACGGCCACCATCGCGACCACACTCTCCACCGTCACCTTCATCTTCTCCATTCTCCACTCTCCCCATCCTTCCTCACGACTCTCACTCCCTCCAAAATCCGTGCAAGCAGCCGAGCATCCCACGATCATCACTACTGTTTGCACGCACCGCCGCGTTTCCCCACAGGCGCCACGCCTCCCGCAGCAGCTTCATCTTTTCCAGCTCCGGCGAGCCACCAACCGCACCACGAACCAGCGAGCCCCTGCCAGCAGAATCCAACCACGTCCTCTCCGACAAGTCTCCGGCGACAGCTCTGGCCACCCTCCACTAGCAACTCTCGGCCATCCCATCGGCCCCGTGTATCCCTGCAACTCCGACGAACCTGCAATTCCGGCAACCCCTATACTCCGGCCCGCTCCAGCAATCCAGCCCTGAAGACCTCTTCCGGTGCCCCCCTCTACAACTGCTGCTGCTGCTGCTGCCTCCCTGAACACAGCCCCTCTGGTAAGTTTCCCTGATCTCTGCACACACTCACGCACACTGTGCACACACAGACCACCCTCACTCACAGATATACACAATTGCTTTATGGATTAGTGTTAATATATATATATATATATATATATATATGTATATAGGCAAGTAGGTACACATATATTTTATATTGATTATACTGTTACTGTTATCTGTATTTTATTAGTATTATTGTTATATACATGATTTATGTGTATTCATTTTTGCCTATTATTATTATTATGTTGCATATTTGTTTTTATATATATTTTTACTTTTTTTGTGTTGTAATGTTATTTATTTGTTTTAAGGTTGTAATATTTTTAGTAATAGGTCTGTATTTTATTATGTTTTATTGTTAATATTTGAAATGCAATTATTGTCTTGGATATTTATTTATGGTTTTTGTTGTGTTAATATTATAATATTTTAAGTGCAATGTATTTAGTTGGTTTGTACATTTATTCATGATTTCTTTGTTGATTTTGTAACACTTAATATGTAATAGTCATTCTATTTGCTTGTATTATATTTAGGGTTTTTATCATTATTGTTAATTTCAATATGTAATATGTTAGTGTTTTAGGGTTTATTTTGTTGTCATTATAATATTCAATGTGTAATATATTCATCTTATTGGCTCATATGCTTATTTTCGGTTCTTTGTTTTTATTGTAATATTTAATGGGTAATATGTTCACCTTATTTGCTTGTATAATTATTTTGGGTTTTTATTTATTTATTGATATTGTGACATTTAATAGGTAATATATTTATCTTATTTGATTGTGTAATTATTTAGGGTATTCTTGATCATTATTTTATTATTGCTCCCATCTTTATCATTTTATATTATTGCTTACTAATGTTAAAGCTTATTTGTTCCCATATTTATCCTTGCATATCTACATATTGATTTTAGAATTGATTGTTTCCATAATTTCATTATTTTGTTGTCATACTCATAATTGTGTAATTACATACTAATTTTAGAATTGATTTGTTTCCATATTGTATAGTTTACATTTTAATTGTAGGATTGATTTGTTTCTTTAATTATTTCCATATTGTATATGTTATTATTAATTGTATGTTGCTATTAAGACAAGTATTGTATTATTAAGATATACCTTTTTATTATTAATATTATTATTGCTACAACTATTATCTTTATCATTATATACATATACATACATATATATTTGGAATTGTGTCATTATTGTATATCCCACTGCGTGTTATTATTATTATTATTATCTTTTTTGTGTAAGTATATATATGTTAAAGTAGGTGTTATTATTATTGTTAGTGTATGTATATATATATTATTTGAGATACGTGTTATTATTACCATAAATCAGGGTACAAGTTATTTATTATTATTATAATTATTATTATTATCATACATATATATACATATGCTAAGGTACATGTTTTTATTACTATTACGTTATGTACATATATTTAAGTTAGGTATTATTATCATTATCATGATGTACGTTCTTCATAATTGCCGTATTTATTTTCTTTAAGTAATTTATATTATATTTTTTATTTCTATATCATTATACTCATTTTTTTTATAAGATATTTTCTCGATATTCCAATCCCTATGATTTTATTGCGGGGGTATGAGCCTTCGGGCATCACGTACCCTAAGCTCTGAGGGAATATCTATATATATATATTATCTTTATTTATTTATTTATTTTTTACATGTACTTATAAATTCATAAAAAAGGAGTAATTTTAAAAATTATTAGATTAACTTAGGGATAATTTTAAATTAATTAGGTACCGTTCGTAAGAACGGGCGCGTAGGGGGTGCTCGTACCTTCCCCTCGCGTAACCGAACTCCCGAGCCTAACTCT
The DNA here is from genome assembly GCF_029873635.1 of Malania oleifera. Lineage (NCBI taxonomy): Eukaryota > Viridiplantae > Streptophyta > Magnoliopsida > Santalales > Ximeniaceae > Malania > Malania oleifera. Next base: position 17,570,151 of record NC_080422.1, read on the forward strand.
GGTAATGTAGACCGATTATACCCCTAACGGGGTAGTAATCATGTGTTCTAACCGCACTAAAGGTTAGTGGCGACTCCGACATTCCATGTTTTTCCATGAAAATATTAAAATGGTTTTAATTTCGCCGCCCAGGGCACACGCGCCTCCGGGACGTCGCGACATGTGTTAAGTGTATAAACAAGTTCATTTTTCTAAACATGGATGAAAAATGAGAAATGGAAGTCGAAAAGTAGTTAAATACGCACACCATCCGGTGCAATCCATGAAATTGCGAAAGAGCAGAGCATGAAGATTTTTGTTTCAAGTTGTATTGTATTGCGTTATATTTTCTTTGGGTCTATAATAATCATATGGTCGTAATAATTTGCATCTCGTGCATAATAGATATTTATGCTCAAGATACCTTAGAATGACCATAGGAACCACCACCTCTCAAACCTAAATGTTATAACTTATTCACACATGGTTAAATAAGTTCAAGGACAAAAATAGGGCTTAAACAGAGTGTTAAAAATGGTTCGGGCGACCGAATGTTCAAAGAGTCAACAAATTGACTGCGGCCCGGGCGACCGAACCTATTTTGGACTAAAAATCCATGGTCAACCAAACATAAGAACGGTCACTTTTTTCCTTCCCCAGGCGCCCAAACTCTAAGTTCAAAATAGCCCCGGGTGACCAAATTATGAAGTTCGGCAGACCAAATTGACCACTGGGTGATCAAACCTCAAGTGCTTAGGGAAATCGTCTTAGCTCAACCACCTGAACTTCTCCTCGAGCACCCGAACTTGAAAAAAGTCCCTTTTCTCTGTGTGTCTATTCGGGCGACCGTCCCTAAGGAGGGCAACCAAAAGTCTCAGACTGCCTTATTTTTACCATGGTTAATTTAGGGTAATTTGGGTTAAACTTTAATTTAACAATTTCAAAATAACAAATAGGTCACCAACGGTCATTTTTTTAAGGACATCTATAAATACACTTTCATTTGTCCTGATTAAGTAGAGATTAGCTAAAGTGATTAGCAAATTTCCTCTCAAATTGTTATACTTCTTTTGCTATATACTTTACATTCCAAGCACATATTTTTTTAATACTCTCTTTGATACTCACTTGAAAATATCTTTTTGATACTCATTCTCTTGACAAATACTCTCACATACTCATACATTTTAAAAATTTATTTTTGAGAGTTCTTACTTGTTTGATCTTTCCTATAATATTTCATATATAAATATTTGATTGGGAATATCTTGTTTTTGGTTTGCTAGTCTTGGCATTCAAATTGCAAGACTGAAAGCTTGCATATAATTTTTGATATTTTTTTGCAAGCCTCAATCCAGAATATCTATTGTGCTTTACATTTAGAACATCCTTGAGATATTTTATTTGGGTTGTGTTGAACTTCCTTTGATTATTCATTCGTTGAATATAATATCTTATATCAAAGGTTGTACTCGCACTTATACATACACTCTTACATCTTAGAGAGTTCACATATTGGATCTCACTTGAGCATTAAATCCATATCATCTATGAGTGCACATATTTGAATCATATTATTGTACAAATCTGCTTGTGTTAGAAACACCTTTACTTGTACGAAAAAGTTAATTTGATTGTAATCCAGTCGTTGCCTGAGGTGGGAATTCTCTGCCCCTTAAGGAGTATTAAGCCCTTCTCCGCCCCGTAAGGAGAGGTTGTAAAGGTTGAGGTCAGTCTTGGTAATTTGACTTGGTGATGTAAACGGTGCCGCTTCACCTGTTAAGTAAGCATTAGTGGAATCCTCAGGCTTGCGAGCTAAGGCAGGGACGTAGGTAGTATTGGTCGAACCCCGATAACATACCATGTGTGCACTTTACATTTCCGCAATTTATTTACTGCACATATATGTTATTTTAAATTGACTAAGAATGCTGCGCATGATTTCATTTCCGCACATTATATTTATCTACACATTTGGGATTGCATAGACAGCCGTTAAGTTGTAAAATACTGTTATTTATATAAATTGACATAGGAAAATTTAAATTTCCATTTCACCCCCTCTTGGGAACATACCAATTCCAACACAATCATAAGCATTGATTTTTATAATCATTTCTAAATCTATAAGTGCTTACTAAAATCCCTTCATGATAAACTTAGAAGCATCTAATAAGGGATTCAAGGTCTACAGTAAATCAAAGCTTTCCTCTATGCTAAATATGTGTTAAATCTCTTAGCTATTGTTAGTGCAAAGAGACTTCTCTTCTATATGAATTATTTACCAAACAATATTCAGTAAAGAACTATCTATTAATGGTTATGTGTATCCTTGATCAAAGTTATAAACATAATTTAGGATTTCTTTCTATTTGTGGTAAATCAGAAGAAAAGGTTTTCTCTCACCAAAGAGCATTGTTCAAGAAAATTCGTATACTCCTAAATGCTCTTTGCCTAAGCAGTTAAGACATTTTTTCCACTAGCAAAAAAATATTTGGCTTATTGTGAATAATGTTGACTAATAAATACTTTGGAATTACCTTAAATTGAAAAATAGCTCTTGGGCTATGCTCATGAGCATCCCTTGCCTAGGAAAACATGTCACCTGAATGTTAATCAGGGGAGCATCACCAAAGTAATTCAAAGAGAATCAATCTTAGGAGAGGACAAATCAGCTTCTTAAAATTCAATTTCTTAAGATGATTGTTAGAAAAAAGCTTCTAATTGCTTAACAGAACGCTCAGCAGAAATTTAAATTCAATCACTTCATCATCTGTTCTATTATAGACACATTCTAGAGCTGTTTGCCTTCCACATTTTTAGAATGAAAATCGTTAGAGGAAATATATTAATCTGTACTCTACAGTAATGATAGTGGAAAGATTTGCGGATATTATCAATAGATGAACTTACCATTATCCTTAACTATCTACTAGAATATTGGGATCATGTTGTTAAGCACCCATCCTTCATGTTTATTTTTTCAATATTGGACAAACTCAAAAATAGAATTCTCAACAATCTTCCTCTTACTTGTGAGTTCCAACTACTCCCCCTTGAACATAAGCCATTACTTGTCATGCACCTAATTATGAGTCATTACTCAACCATGGGAAATTGCACGAAACCATAGGAGTCCATTAATCACTAGTGTTTTTCTACGTGTCCATATCCGTAGGAGTACACACATGAACACTTGAGCCTAATTCAAACTCTCTCATTCTAGTAAAAAGTTTCTCCTTCATAGGAGCAAGCCCAATTTTTCAACAGTTGCTCAAGTGGGTCTATCTGCTACTCCTTAAATGCCTCATATTGCATTCCATGTGCCTTCAAACCAATCTCACCTCCCACCATTTGTCCTTATTTGGATGCATCCTCTAGACCTAGATGATCCAATTTTGCAACAGTTGCTCAAGTTGGTCTTACTGTCATGCCTAATGTGTCTCAGATTGCATTTTCTATGCATTTAAACTAATCCTATCTTCCACCTCTTTTCCTTATTTGGATCCATCTTTCAGACTTAGATGATTCTTATTGGCTTGGTCATGCACTTGGTCCGCCAATTGTTAGCAATTCAAGAAAATTAGTTCACCCCTGGACTTTACAATGTCTCTCGCTCAAAGTAACGAACCATTGGCTCTAATATGACTTGTTAGCATCGAGGGGTCTTCAAGGAGGTCTAATTCACATCAGTAAGCACCAACTTGACTAGTTTAAGCATATTAAGTTTTGTGCCCAATCATGTATATAAGCACATATCCTTTCACTTTAATTTTTTTAATGTGGGATAAACTCTCAAATAGAATTTTCAATTCTCATTTTATGCATTTAATATGAATTACTCCTAAACTTAATATGGTGTAACTATATAATTTCAAACAAGCACATAGGCTATTTCAAAAAGATAATTAGAATAAAAAGTGCGAAATTGCTGCAAAAACAAGTCATTCACAAATAATATTGTATAAGATTAAAACATTTTTCACATCCACATTTATTTAATTATCCAAATAACATACACAAGCACGCACAAATACATATGTTAAACTTACAAAAGCAAAGATAAGAAGCCAAACCAAGCATACAATCGGAGAAATACTTAGGAGGAATGGTATTCTCACGCAAGATTCACAGTCCATCAATCACAAAGTGTAGCAACAATACTTGGAGCGACGCTAGCAGTACTGGATCCACACAAATGCTAACGTGACTTTGTGATTGGTGGGATGCTGTAGGCCTATTCCTCCTAATTAAACAACAATATTTAACATACGATCTAATAGGATATATAGATAAAATACATGCTTTGTTGTAGTTAATTTCAGTTCTGAACAGCACAATAGGCATTTATGACTTCCAGAGAACGCCCTATTTTTCGGCCCTCCTCAGAGTAATAGAATTCAAGGAGCCCAACATGATTGAAGGGCTTGAACATTAGTGGGTGTTCATCATCCACCAACTCCTCTGGTGTTTCCACCATTCCAAGTCCTAGGGCAAAAACTCCCACAGAGTATCTTGGCTTTTCTGCTTCCACAATGACTCGATGAACCCCAGAACGTATCCTTCCATTACTCCATGCCTAAACAAATAAATAAATATATAATCAAATACTTCTCATCATGATTATAAAGAAGATAAATTAATTTTTATATTTTTTATACATATATTAGTCCATACGATGTATTTTCCGACACAAAATCACTAGTACCTTTTTTAGCAAACAACATTATTATATATTCATGTGTCCCAAATAGTATCTGAACTAGACATGTATGATAGTTGGACCTTTATATATATATATGTCCAGACGAAATGCTATACACAAGATATAAAAGATCGGCCATTTTCTTTTATCAAATATAATCAATAGTTTAATTTCTAGCAACCTAGTTGCAACATATATATATATATATATATATATATATATATACAAATAAATGTACATACACACACTATAAATTGAAGGATATGACATCTTTCGATATGTATTTTTTCAATCGTTATGTTTCAAAAATGACTTCTTATTTTCACAAGTTTCTATTAAAAATCACTTTATGAGAAATATAGCAAATATGAACCGTATGTGCATGCCAACTACTTATATATATAGTGTGTTTGTGTGTCTGTGTGTGTTCATGCACACGTGCATTAATTGGAGTAGCTTACCATGATTTTATGTTCTTGGGGGAGAATGAGGGAGTGACTTACCATGAATGCATCACCAGCGAGGACAAGGAAGGAAGAAGGTGAGGGCTGGAAGCGAATCCACACACCTTCCTTGGTTTGAACCTCGACGGCAGCAGCTTCTTTTTGATGAAGAATGGTCAAGAAGCTCTTGTCAGTGTGGAAGGGAAGGCCAACATTAGTTCCGCCCATCGGGTTTTTTGTGTATCTCATCATTCGAAGAAGGTAAGTCAGCATTCCGCTTAAAGAGTCATGGTACTTCTCTAAACCGTACCCTTCCATTATCATTCTTGTCACCATTTTATGCAGCTCCGACACCACCACCGAGTACGCATGAATATTTTCCCTTATACCCACAAACAAACAAACAAATAAATAAAAACAAGACAGTTTGTTGACAGATTCATATGCATGTGCACTATATGTACATGTGTGGACTACAAAATTCAAAATTTAGGCTTGTAGGCATATAAAGAGATAACTGAGAAAACAGAAAGCTGTGGGTAATTTTTTAAAAAATAAAAGTCATCTGTAATTAAAAGCTCTGAAGATTCTGGTTCTTTAAAAATGAATACCAATTGATTTCATGAAGAAACTTGTATGTTGTGTTAGTGCCTATCCTATACATATTGTCGAGCTTTAGGACGCATCTTGTGTTAAGGCAACCTCCCCACTTACGAGCTATATCGAACAAGGATGAGCTTCATCATAGATGTTTAATATACCATAAATCCATGCTCAAATCTGATTATATATAGAGGGCTCACAAATACACACATAGACACGCACAGAATACAGATCGAATTACATACCGGAAAATTTCATTTCCTTGGGGCCACATGAGATTGGTGAAACGTTGCGTTCCTTCAAAGGTATTTGCATTATCGATTCCCAAGCCTTCGTATAGGGGAATTTTTGGATGATCTCCAACGTAGCCACGGAAGGGTTTGTCATGGATGTTTTTGAGTTTAACCTCTTTGGGGAGATCAAACAAGTCGACAACCTTGTCGAAGATTGTGTCATGCACTTCTTGAGGAAGCTTATTGTACACTGCAACAAAACTCCCATACTCATGCAGGGCGTGCAGGACTTGGTTGCATGTAGAGACCCAAGTGCTGCTGCCTGGCTGCAAGTCTTCCTTTGATAAATCTATTATGGGGAGCTTTGGCTGCGGTAAGACACCCATGCTTCTTTTTTTTCCTTTGTTTTTGTTTTCTCCGACCTTGACCTTGTGTTGATCAGCTCAGATTAAAATATTATGGTGTTGCAGGATGTGATTTATAGGGATTCTCTTTATGGGTTCATCTTAAAATAAGAGAATGTGAAGGTGACAACTGACCAATGATGAATTGGTGAATCAAGGGCATGATTGTGAGGGATCTTAATTAAAATTATATGGAGCTATTGGGGATGGGGTGGTCCTAAATTACCTAATTGCTATTCATTTTTTCTGTTCAATTGTGAGAATCTTTATCTTGGGTTGCGAAATTTTTTAACTCAAGAAATTTCTTTTAAGTTAAAAAAAAAAAAGTGGGTGGATCATGTAACTGATGTGATATGATTGAGTTAATAGAGCATCAATAGTATTTTATAGTAAGAGATTTGAGTAGATATGAACATAATGAGCAAGGTGGGATGAATTTAAGTAATACATACTATGATAATGAAATGATGTGAAGTTTTCAATTTCATTTCAACTTCCAATATCAAAGAAAAGATGAATTTCAATACAAAAATAAATGAACAAATTCGTCAAATCTTGTTCATACATATTCCAAATGCCACACTGTTGGTTGGCCACCCACGTCAACCCTGCCTACTTACCTAATGATAAGAATAATACTTCTCTATAAGTCTATAAGTTCTATTTATTGATGGTTGGAGGAGACTCATTCAATCACTGGTTATAATTGAAATTCACTAAGAATTACACACAAACACAAAACAATTCATTTCAATTTGAAAAATAAAATAAAATACAAAGACGAATTCAAGATACAAATCTCTCTCTTCTCACTGTTTATTCACCCGCACTACACCACACATTACATTACACACACACACACACACACACACATCTATTTATAGCAATTGCTAGAACAGAACAATGGTGAGCTGCTTGGTGAGATTGGTGGTCGGCTCTTCACTTCAATTCAACAACAGTGGGCTGGGGTTGGCGGAGCTGCCGTCGTCAAATTTTACTGCAACCGAACCACTTTTCAAGTTTAATCTTCAACATCCCCCTTAAACTTGAGTCTCCTGATTTTGTCATTTCGAGCATTGTCTTCAGTCTTGCAAAAATATCATGTCTGAATGGCTTCGTGAAAATGTTAGTAATTTGATCATACATTCTACAAGATATCAACTCCACTTCTTTATTTTTGACATACTCCTTGATAAAATGATACCGAGTATCAATATGTTTGCTTCTTTCATGGAATGCTAGATTCTTGGCAAGTGTAATTGCTTATCGATTGTCAATGTTGACTTCTGTGAGGTTATTTTGAAGAAATCTTAGATACTTTAGTACATTCCTAATCCATATACCATGACAAACAGCTGAGCTGGTAGCAACATACTCAACTTCATATGATGACAAGGTTACAATGGGTTTCTTCTTTGATGACCATGTAAAAGTTGTATCTCCCATGAAGAATGTGAATCCAGTCATGCTTTTTCTTTCATCAAGATCTCTTCCCCAATCGCTATCTGAATAGTCAATAAGTTTGCAATCACCTTTTGACGAATAAAACATACCATCAGTGATGGTACCCTTGACATAGCGAAGTATCCTCTTCCCTACATTCAAGTGGGAATGGTTAAAAGTTTCCATGTACCTGCTGACTAGTCCAACTCCATAGAGTATGTTTGGTCTATTGCATGTCAAATACCTCAATCTTCCAACTACACTCTTGAAATATGTGGGGTCAACATCTCCTTGCTCATTATTTCTTAACTCCAATCCCGTTTCAATTGGAGTTGTCACATGATTGCATTTGTTAGTCCCAAACTTCTTCAGTACTTCTATTGCATAGTGGCTATGGGAGATGAAAATTCCCTCATTCGGTCCAACGATTTCACAACCTTGAATCATCTATAAACAAGAAACAAGATAGAGAAAGATTTGTGCACAAGAGACACTCTCACAACATAATTGATTAGTATTAGATTTAGCACACATATACTTCAAAGTAAATCAATATAAAAAGATTGAAGCTCAAATTGAATTTAGATCATCAAATATATCTTCCAAGTATTGAAAGATTCAAACTTTGAAGGCTCTACTTCGGAATTTGTATCAGCAGTAACTTAGTAGTTGAAGTAGGATGAAGACAAAAGAGTTTGAGAGCTTTTAGAGAACTTTGATTGTTGGAAATTTTCTTGGTGTCTCAAATCTTTGAAGTTTGGGGCAATTTATAGATGTTTAAAAGTAATTCCTTGCTCCCAAAGTTTACTTGGAGTATTCCTCAACTTTTTCAAAAGAGTAGTACCCAAGAAATCCATTTAAAAAATCTTCTCGTTGAGAATTTTAAAAATCCGTTCGAGTGGTAGTCGCATGCCACAACCTAGCAATCGCCTGCCATAGAAGAAACTGAACGCTCAGAATACTTGCTGTCGCCTGCCAGAACCCAGGCAGTCGCCTGGCACCCTATTACCTCTTTAAAAATTCCTTTTCTAATTTGGATAGTCACCTACCACATCGAGGTAGTCATCTGGCCCTTCTGTTTCACTAAAAAAAAAAAATTTCTTCTTTTAAACACTTATTTTCTTTGATTTGAAAAACATACTTTAGGGTTTTTCTAAAAGTACAATTCTAAGTTTCTTTTGATTTATAAGAGCTTCAATTTAGTTTATATTTGAAGTTTACTTAAAGTACTTAGATACAAACATCCTTAAAACTATATTCTTTTGATCTTCAAGTAAGTCCTTATTCTTCTATCATTTTTGAGCTTCTGATCATCTTTCTTTCTTAATCTAATTGAATTGTATTTTCACCATAAGCTTTATCACCCTTTTGAACTTTGAACTATCTTTAAGCTTTGTCATCTTCCTGAAAGAATTTCACTTGAAACAAATCCTATTAAACATATTGTGATTTGTTATCATCAAAATAAGAATTGTAAGCCTTGTTAGGCCAACAGATCTGTTCTAATTTACTTAAATCTTTTGCTAGACTTAACTTCAAAATTTTATTGCAAATTGTATCTCACTTCATTCATTACTAGAATTTATATCTTGTGGGAATACAAAAATCTCAACAATAACATATTGATCAACAATTGGTATCCCTCAATCATTTTGTGCTGCATGATCATATTATCTCTTTGACTTGATGATTTGAGTGGATCCATGCTGAAATGTTTGAGTTTATTGGATGTAAATTATTGTATATGATTGTTGAACTCAAAACAGGTCACTTAGGTACAGATTTATTTTGGGAAATGCTTTATTTTCAAATGGCAAGCTGCTGAAATTTCTAAAATCTTCCCAATTTATATATTGTATCTAAATGACTGTTACTCTTTATTTGCCTTCATGTTATAATTCTTTCTTCTTAGCCCATTTTGCTATTGCCAAAAAGGGGAGAAGAGTCAAAATTAGGTACATTACATTAATAATTATTATTGAGTGTTCAATGCTCTTTATGCATGTAGTTAGGGGGAGCATTTCTTGGTTGTACCCACTTTTGCATAGAGAATTTGTCATCATCAAAAAAGGGAAGATTATTGACCCGATTGGTCATATTCCATTTTGATAATGACAAATACACTTGGTACTGAAATTTGCACTAAACTTGCATGCAGATTCACTCTACGTATTGAATTGAAAAGAATGCTATATCACAATGGCGTATGGTGATCTCACAGAAGATTGAAGAATATTGTGCCTTGTTTGTATTTGTATATTCTTCATGTTGGGTTGTAATTCATAGTTGGGCCGTAACGCTATATGGTCTATAATAATCTGCATCATGCATGATAGGACTATATGCTCACAAGCTTACATATTTTTCAAATATCTTTTGAGCTATTATTTTGAGAAAATCATATTTGAGATATTTTGAATATTCTAGTTGGTATTCTTTGAAACTTGTCGTGATTAATTTACATTGATACTGTTTTTCAAAGATTGTGTGGAAATACTCTCTAGGCCTTAATTGCACATTAGCATCTGATTAAGTGTTTAGTACGCATTATTAGCACTAAGCATATTTACTATCATCTGTGATTGCATATTATTTATATTATATTGTAGTACATATCAGCTTGTTTAGAAGCATATCTCCGTGTATGTAAATTTTCATATCCTTTTGTATGCTAGGCGTGGGCCTGAAGAAGGAGACTTGCCCTAATGAATGTCCCGAATTGACTTAGACCCGGTTAGGAAAGTTAAGTGCACTATCTTCGTAAGGTGTAGTTGTAAGTTAAGGTCAGCCCCGTTAATTGACCTGATTGTATATGGTGTCGCTCCACCCTTGAAGTGAGCCTTTAGTGGAATCATTGTGCTTGTGAGCCAAGGTAGGGATGTAGGCACTTTGGCCGAACCTAAATAACATATTGTGTGTGCAATTTACATTTTTGTAATTTATTTATGGCATGTGTATGTTTTATTGTGAATGATTGGATTTGTAATTGCATAGACAGACCTTAGGTTGCATAATACTATTGTTAGACTGGTTTAACTAGGAGGAAATTTTTAAATCTCCAATTCACCCCCCTCCCTCTTGGGATTGCACCAAAGTCAACAAATTTCTTGAGAGAAAAAATATGGTTGTGTATTTTATATTCATTGATTGAATAAAATACTTCAGAAAATTATTTTATAAGACCAAAATCTTTGAGATATTCAAAACTATATTTTCATTCAAAGATTTAGTATTTGGTCATTACAAAAACTATTTAATTGCAAATTCTAAGAGCTTCTAGATACATATTCTTGAGGAATAGTTTTTTAAAATATTTTTTAAATCATTGCAAAATTCAAAGTCATATTTTTTATGCAAGGATATAATCTTACAAGTTATTTCATAGCAAGAACTTAGATCTTCATATTATTCAAGACTATTTTTTTTAAAGATCTTATTTGTTATTCTTGCATAAAGTGAGTTGAAATCAAACCCTAAGATCTCCAAATTTATTTTTAAGAAATTATTTTTAGGAGATATTGATTAAAAAATTAAATTTGGGAAGCATCACATTACTCATATAATGATCTTATCGTTACATACATATTGAGCTTCATGTTTTATCATATAAGTATGTGCTAGAATTTCTATTGTACTCACTAGCTTGGTTAGAAGCATTTGAATTTTGTAGAAATTGTAATTTTTATATTGTATTCACAATTCGGGCTATGAACTGGGGTTAAAGAGGAAGCTACGTCTCTTGTAAACAGCAAATTGTAAAGGAAGTTCCGTACCAGTCAAAGGAGCATATTTTTTAATGGTATCCTTGAGTGGGTTGCTCAAGGCGAGGACGTAGGCTAGGGTAGGCCGAACCTCATAAAAATCAAGTTTGTTTCTCTCTTCCCTTAACAAATTATAATTTCCGCTTGAATTTAAATTATCTGCTTATTGTATATGTGTTGAACATTTGGTACGTTTGTAAGTAATTGGACAAAATTGTATGCTTGATCAAGACACACATTAAATTGATTAATTGTGAAACATTGAGCTAATTGTTAAGTAGCTTGCAAGTTTGTAATTGATAGTTTTCAAAATTAGAACTTGAAGGATTAAGTTTTAAAAGTGCCCAATTCATCCCCCCCCCCCCCTCTTAGGATAACCCCGGAATTCACAATAAGAGGTCATTTTGAATATGCTCCTCCAATCATAGAAGAAAATTATGAAGGAGACAATGAAGAGCAAAAACCAACAGAAGAGCCATAATAGCAAGAAAATTTTATTGCAGCCAAGTGACCTAGAAAAGAGATTAAGAAGCCAACACGGTATATAGACATGGTTGCATATGCCCTTCCTATAGTTGAAGATGATATTCCTTCCACCTATAAAGAATTCGTTGCATGTTCTAAAAATATGGAATGGAATAAAGCCATGAATAAAGAAATGTTATCTCTTCACAAGAATGATACTTTGAGAGCTTGTAAAGTTGCACAAAGGAAAGAAAGCAATTGGTTGCATTGCCAAGAAGGAAGACTCAAATAAGAAAAAGAAAGTCAGATTCAAGGCTCAGTTCAAGGCAAAAGGGTATGCTCACAAGGAGGGAATTGATTATAAAGAATTTTTCTATCCAATAGTGAATCATTCCTTTATTTGAATTTTGCTATCCGTGGTAGCTCAATTCAGTTTGAATTTGGTTCAACTTGATGTGAAGACAACTTTCTTACATGAAGATCTTGAAGAAGAAATTTATATGACGCAACCATATCGTTTCAAGACAAAAGGCAAAGAAGACTGAGTGTGCAAGTTGAAAAGGTCTTTGTATGGTTTGAAACAATCTCCAAGGAAATCATTCAAGAAGTTTAATCAATTTATGAATTGATGACATGTTGATTGCATCCAAAAGTACAAAGGAGATTAGAGAATTTAAGACCAAATTGAAGATGAACTTTGAGATGAAAAATCTATATGAAGCCCATAAAATTGTTAGAATGGAAATCATTCGTGACAAGGAAAAGGGTGTTGTGTGCTTAACCCAGAAGCAATATTTGAAGAAGGTACTACAACAATTTGGTATGGAAGAAAATACAAAATCAGTAAGTACTCCTCTAGCTCTCCATTTTAAACTCTATGCGAAACTGTCTCCAAGCACTGATTAAAAAAAAAAGATATGGAATGAATACCATATGCTAGTTTGGTGGGAAGTCTCATGTATTTGATAGTATGTACTAGACCTGATATTTCTCATGTTGTTGGTGTAATTGGTAGATATATGCATAATCCAAGTAAAAAGCATTGGGAAATTGCTAAGTGGGTTTTGAGGTACCTTAAAGGTACCATGAATATTAGTATGAAATTTGAAAAAGATAATAGTAGTTTACATAACTTTCTTGTGAAATATGTAGATTTATATTATGCAGGTGATCTGAATAATAGAAGATCTACTACGGGATATTTGTTTACTTTGACAAAGGGACCAGTCAGCTGGAGGTCTACTTTGCAACCCACAGTTGCATTATCTGCTACAGAAGCGGAATATATGGTAGCTGGAGATGCTATAAAAAAAGCCATTTGGATTCATGGTTTGATTGCAAAATTGGGAATTTGCCAAGAGAATGTGATGATGTACTGTGATATCAGAGTGATATCCATTTAGCAAAAAATCGGGTATATCATGCTAGAACTAAGCGCATTGATGTTAGGTATTACTTTCTTCAAGATATAATGAATAATGGACAGTTTCGACTCCTGAAAATAAATAAGAAGGAGAACCATGCTCATATGTTGACCAAGGTAGTAAATGGAGCTAAGTTCAACCATTGCTTGAACTTAACCAATATTGTAAATATCTGAAAAACACAGAAGTTAGAGTGGGAGAAACACAGAAGTCAGAATTTTTAAAGGGAAATCTAAAGATTAGAAGCATCCCCAAATTGGTAGTGAGGGGGAGGTTTGTGAGGTAAGTAGAAGTCCACCACCAACATATGGGTCCCATGTCAGAAGAATAATAAGAAAAAAAATATTGAAGAAAGGTGGCAAATGGTGTAAATTTAGTCAAAAAGGGGTGGCGGTTGTTATTACTACCATACTGCATAGTACTACTACTGTACCGCACAATACTATTACCATACCGCACAGTACTACTACAATACCGCACAATACTCATATTTTAATTATAAATAGGTTCATCCCGTCTTATTTCAATCATCCCCAAAACTTAGAATTCGTTGTATTTTAAAGGCTTGTTAGCCAATTGTGTATTTGAGTGCGTAGAGAGAATTTGGGAGTTTTTTTTTTTTTTGTATTATTATATTCCCCTCATTTGAATTTTGAATTGTTCTAAATGCTCTGTGATTTTTCTCTCCAAATTGGAGAGCTTTTCACGTAAAATTCTCGGTGTTGTATTTGTTTGACTTGTTCTTCATTGCCTTTCTCTATTTCAATTCAATCTTGAATTGAATATAAAATAAGTGGTATCAAGTGAAACTAAATTTGTATACTTATTGTTTACATATATATGGATACTGTTCAATCACGCTCCCAACAATTTCTTCTACGAATTTTTTTTTTTTTTTTTTTGCCTTTTTCTTTCCTTAGAAAATACATATGTAACCAAGTATGCAATTACCCAATTAGCATCAATTACATGCATACAAGAAATTAAGTTGAAATAGACTTATATAATATTTATTTTTAAAAATATTATCTTGCCCTTGAAAAAAAAAAATCATGAAGAATCCATCAATTAATTATGTGTTTAACAGCATTGAAATCAGTTCATTGATTAGTTCACAAAAGGACCACAAAATGGCCAGCCCCGCAAAAGATATACTTGTTTGCTGGAAAGTCACCTCATGTCATTGATGTCATACCATATTTTTTCTTAATTCACTTTGATTTAGAAGTTTGGCAGCAAATTTATAATAATAATAATAATAATAATAATAATAATAATAATAATAATAATAATAATTGGGAAAATTGCTGAGTCCATAAAATTCTTTGCGAGACAATTATTTTCTAATTTTGTGGCAGATAGAATTTGATAATATTTTTTTGAATATTGCATCAGATTTTTATAACTAGAAAGAAAAGAAAAAAAAAAAAAAGAAAGAAGAAAACTAATGTTTTTACCTGATTAAACGGTCGAGATTCGAGTTTTGAGAGGTACGACTTTCTATTTGAGATAATATTTTGATATTTAATAAAAAAAAATTATATGGATGGATCTATTATTTGGGTGAATTAGTTAATTATTCAAAAAAAAAATTCAAAAATCATAATTTCAGAAAAGAAAAAAAAAATAATGTGTGTGAACATCATGTGATTTAAGTATTATTTATGGATGCACCTTTGCTTGCTCTCATTTTATAAAACATACATATGTGCACGCAATTTCGGGACCATATATATGTACACACACATATAATGTTACTTCCTAGTTCCTATCATTGTTAATCAGGCATGCTTGGTCAAACTGATTTAGCAATATATGTTCGTAGTCACGGGGACCATAATTAGGTCCATTAACTTGAAATGGTCCACTTCAATGGACCTTGCTTGCTCCCACTCATAGTGAAGATCTAATTTATACATACATACGCATACATGCATCCATACTTATATATTATGGTG
This sequence comes from Malania oleifera, assembly GCF_029873635.1. NCBI lineage: Eukaryota > Viridiplantae > Streptophyta > Magnoliopsida > Santalales > Ximeniaceae > Malania > Malania oleifera. The sequence continues at coordinate 17,585,569 of NC_080422.1, forward strand.
TACTTAGCACTGATGCTCTGTATATTAAAATTTTAGCCTATGATAAGTAGAAAGATCTCATTTAAAATAGTTTCAAATTAGTCAATTAGTATTTGACAAAATTCAGTCAAATTGATAACAAAATATTAAGTTCATAATCTCTTCAGGGAACATCTAATTTTTTAGACTAAACACAATCCACTATTAATTTGGCTAGTTTAACTTTAATACTTATATATAATATAGTATTATTACATGCTATTATTGAATTTATAGGGATAAATTAGATATCAATCTAAACAATAGAAATACTATTAATATTATGTTATAATAAATATAAAATAATGGTTGAAATTTTGGTACCATATTTTCCCCATTATTATGGTTAGTTGGATTACTATGTAGCAATGAATTTTTGCTTATATTTTTATGATGCCTAAAATTTTTAAGCTAGCTATAGATTTACTTTGATACATATATATATATATATATATATTTTTTTGCATTAAAAATATGACAGTTGTCCATTTATTGTTTCATACAACTTGTTAAGAGTACATTCATACTTTTCATGAGATGTCTTTTAAAATTCATGTATTAAACTAAACACATTAATATAGACATTTTGCATATATTCTTAGAAATGTAACAATGCAAATCAAATATAAGTATTATCATACAGTGAATGCTTTATTTTTAAGTAATAAGATTGGTAATAATGACATGTATTTTTTAACCACCTAAATATCACAAAATTTCACTACTTTTTTCTTTAGACTCACATGAGAACAATAAAATGAACTCATTGGTAGATTGAAAATCATTTTGCAATTTGAACCCCATGCAATATTGGATGATGCTGGACTAAAATGTATCATGAAAGAGCATTTAAAAGTGTTATGTTACAGTTACCTATCAAATATCATATTTCTTCCTACCCAATACTTTAAATAGTTGTATTATATGTATAAAGTATAGTACCCACAAAGAAGTGGGTAAATAAAAAGTAATATTTATAAGGTAAGTATTGTGGCGACGTCCCGGACCCTGCCAGAGAACCACTCTTCGGCAAAATTGGGTGCGGCTGCAAACTGGAAAAAAATGGATTTGTGATTTTTAAATTGTAATTTTTCGTGAAAAAACAATGAGTGATGAAGTCACCACTAATCTTAGAATTCGTTGTATTTTGAAGACTTGTTAGCCAATTTTGTATTTGAGTGCGTAGAGAAAATTTGAGAGTTTTTTTTTTTTTTTTGTATTGTTATATTCTCCTCATTTGAATTTTTGAATTGTTCTAATTGCTCTGAGATTTTTTCTCTCCAAATTGGAGAGCTTTTCACGTAAAATTCTCGGTGTTGTATTTGTTTGACTTGTTCTTCATTGCCTTTCTCTATTTCAATTCAATCTTAAATTGGATATATAATAAGTGGTATCAAGTGAAACTAAATTTTTATACGTTATTGTTTACATATATACGGATATTGTTCAATCAAGCTCCCAACAATTTCTTCTATGAATTTTTTTTTCCTTTTTCTTCCCTTAGAAAATACACATCTAACCACGTATGCAATTACCCAATTAGAATCAATTACATGCATACAAGAAATTAAGTTGAAATAGACTTATATAATATTTATTTTTGAAAATATTATCTTGCCCTTGAAAAAAAAAATCATGAAGAATCGATCAATTAATTATGTATTTAACAGCATTAAAATCAGTTCATTGATTAGTTCACAAAAGGACCACAAAACGGCCAGCCCCGCAAAAGATAAACTTGTTTGCTGGAAAGTCACCTCATGTCATTGATGTCATACCATATTTTTTCTTAATTCACTTTGATTTAGAAGTTTGGCAGCAAATTTATAATAATAATTGGAAAAATTGCTGAGTCCTTAAAAAATCTTTGCGAGACAAATATTTTCTAATTTTGTTGCAGATAGCATTTGATAATATTTTTTTTGAATATTGCATCAGATTTTTATACTAGAAAGAAAAAAAAAAAAGGAAGAAGAAAGCTAATGTTTTGATTATTTCATCTGCTCAATACTGTATATACACTAATATTTATTTCACAAATTTTGTCCATTCTACTTCAAAAAAATACCCTCATATTTCTATAAATTTTTATTGAAAATTATAATTCAATTAAGGGGTAATTTAGTGCACATGAAAGTAAAATAAAATAATTATGTCCCTCAAGGACGGGGCAAGTGATAAATTCAAGATTTACCTGATTAAATAGTCAGGATTCGAGTTTTGAGAGTTACGATTTTCTATTTGCAATAATAATTTGATATTTAATAAAAAAGATTATAAGAATGAATCTATTATTTAGGTGAAAAGATAAAAAAATAATGTGTATGAACATCATCTGATTTAAGTATTATTTATGGATGCACCTTTGCTTGCTCTCATTTTATAAAACATACATATGTGCACGCAATTTTGGGACCATATATATATAAACACATATGATGTTATTTCCTAGCTCCTATCATTGTTAATTTGTGGAGTAGTCAGACATGCTTGGTCAGACTGATTTAATGTTTGGAGTCATGGGGACCATAATTAGGTCTATTAACTTGAAATGGTCCACTTCAGTGGATCTTGCTTGCTCCCACTGATATTGAAGATCTAATTTGTCGCGACATCCCGGACCCGACCCAGAGAACCAATCTCTGGTTAAAAATGGGTTCGGCTTGCGAACTGGGAAAAATTAATGTGTGTTTTGAAAATGTGAATTTTCGTGGAAAACGATGTGTGGTGGAGTCGCCACTAACCTTTTGAAGTGTGGTTAGAACACTTAATTGTTACCCCGTTAGGGGTAGAATCGGTCTGCGCCACCAAAGTCGAGCTCGGGAGTATGGTTACGCAAGGGGAAGGTATTAGCACCCCCTACACGCCCGTTCTTACGAACGGTACCAGATTAATAAAGAGTTATCCCAAAATAAATGTAATAAGTCTTTAAAGATTACTCCTTTTCAAAAGTCAAAAGAATGAAAATACTATATAGGTATTCCCTCATAACCGGGGCAATCCAATACCCCAAAGAGCCAATACTCTTGGTTGCAATCATCAGGAAGGAAAATCGAAAATACGCTCCCGGTGATTTTGAAATCTATAGGTTTTTTTTTTTTTAAAGTATCAAAAATACTATTTCGGGAGGTTTTTGAAATTTCGAAATTGGAATGATTTTTTCTTGTGCCTAAAAAGATATTTTTGTGATTTTTCCTAAGTGTGAAAATGATTTTTGTGATTTTTGTGATTTTTCCCGAACTTTCAAAATAACACAAATGAAATCAATTGAAATAAAAATGTGAAAATATTTTTGGAATTTTTGAAAATTTCTTGATTTTTGTGAATTTTATGGATACAACAATAATATACAAGCGAAATGGAGAAAACCGGGGTGAAATAGTTCGGGAATGGTGAACCGGTCAAACGTTGACTGGTTTGGGGAAAAACCAGTTTAAAGTCTTGGTCGAGACCTTTGATTTTTCGGGGTTTTCCAATGTTCTTCCGAATACAATAGAATTTTAGACAACAATCATGAAAGTCATAGTTTTAAAGATATGACTTTAGAATGTATTTTTGAAAATTTTGAATGTAAGGAAATAAATCTAACCTTTGCCAAACATCTAGAAACTTTCTTGGATTTTCTTCAAAAATTTCAAATGTAAATAAGTTTCAAAGCTTTAAAAATTTTTTAATTTTCTTTGAAAATTTGTCTGAATTTTTGTGTCTTTTATGAAATTTTTTTTTTTTATGGGTTAAAAAAAGCTATTTAAAATTAAAAAAATAAAAAATCAAATAAAATCAAATAAACCAGCAGAGGCCGGTTTGGAAAGGGGGTAGAGATGTAACATAGGAAGAGAAAATTCGTTGGTTTTACCTATCATCTTTTTCTCCTTCGGTCTTCCTCTCTTGTCTGTGAATCTGCAGGAGTTAGTCTACAACGCCTTCTCAAGGGTTGTTCTTGAACTCCGACTCGAGGCACTACGAAGTACCTTGTTCAGATGGGGTGACTCGGCACCGATAGGAAACGGGATCAGTCGACCACTTGATCTTCTTTCGTTTTCCTCTACTCCAGTCTTCTTTTCCTGTTGGTGAGTCTACTAGGGCCACTCTATAGCGTCTTCCCGAGAGTTGTTCTTGAACTCTAACTCGAGGCACTACGGAGTGCCTTCTTCAAATAGGGTGACTCAGCACCGGTAGGAAACGGGATCAGTTGACCTCTTGATCTTCACTCAAAAAAAACTAGCTTCACAAACTTATAATAGAAAACTTCAATATTTGAAATCTTCTCCTTACCACCACTAAGAACTCTCCTCCATTTGTGCTTGGAATGAAAGGGCTATTTATAGACTTAGCTTGGGGCAAGCATAAGAAAGAAGACATAAGGGAGTGATGATGGGGGGAACCAAGTATGGGGGGAAGAATGATGAAGGAAAATTAGCATGGGAAGAATGGTAAAAGGAGATAACATGACATGTGGTGAGTGATGATGGGGGGAACAAAGTATGGGATGAAGAATGATGAGGGGAATATAGTATGAGAAGAATGATAAAGGGAGGAAACATAACATGTGGTGAGTGATGATGGGGGGACAAAGTATAGGATGAAGAATGATGAAGGGAATATAGTATGGGAAGAATGATAAAGGGAGGAAACATGACATGTGGTGAGTGATGATGGGGGGACAAAGTATGCTTGCATTTGACAAATTAATAATAATAATAATAATAATAATAATAATAATAATAATAATAATAATAATAATATGAGGGTCCTAGAAGCTATGTGGAGCCCATCGGAGATGTGTGGGGCCCACGAATCATGTGTGGTCCACAAGCTGTTTGAGGGTTACAAGAACCCGAGCTAGTAAGGCACCGGATATGTGGATCCGAGCTAGCGTGCCAATGGGGGTAACGTGCATCGGATGTAGGAATCTAAGCTAGCGTACCAGGAGAGGTGGGGTCCAATGAAGATATGTGGGGCCCACAAGCCATGTGGGGTCCATGAGCCATTTGAGGGTTATAAGAACCCGAGCTAACAGGTGCAAGCATGCCAAAAGAGGTAACGTGCATCGAACGTAGAGATATGAGCTAGCGTACCAGAGGGGGTAACGTGCATCGGATGTAAGAATCCGACCTAGCGTACTAGAGGGGATAACGTGCATCGGATGTAGGAATTCGAGCTAGCGTACCAGAGGGGGTAACATACATCGGATGTAGGAATTCGAGCTAGCGTACCAGAAGGGGTAACGTGCATCCGATGTAGGAATCCGAACTAGCATACCAAAGAGGGTAACGTGCATCGGATGTAGGAATCCGAGCTAGCGTACCAGAAGATGTGGGGCCCACAAGCCATATGGGGCCCACAAGCAAAGTAGGGTCCACAAACCATTTAAGGGTTACAGGAACATGAGCCAGCAGGCAGAAGCATGCCAAAGGAGGTAACGTGTATCGGATGTAGGAATCCGAGCTAGCGTACCAAGAGATATGGGGCCCACAAACCATGTAGGGCCCAATGGAGATATGTGGGGTCCACAAGCCATGTGGGACCTACAAAGATGTGTGGGGTCCACAAGCAGTGTGGGACCTACAAGGATGTGTGGGGTCCACCAACAGCGTGGGACCTACAAGAATGTGTGGGAAGGTTTGGCATGAGGTCTCCTTGGAAAGGCTTGGTTAAAATTGGGGTGTCTACATAATTTATACATACATACACATACATGCATCCATACATATATATTACGATATACTTAGCACTGATGCTCTGTACATTAAAATTTTAGTTTATGATAAGTAGAAAGATCTCATTTAAAATAGTCTCACATTAGTCAATTAGTATTTGACAATATTCGATCAAATTGATAACAAAATATTAAGTTCATAATCTCTTTCAACATTTTAAAGAATATGATATTTATGGCATTACAAAGTGCTAAACTATGATGTCATGATAACCTGAGTCTCTCCAGAGTCATTTTCATGGAATTCACATGCTTGGGAACATCTAATTTTTTAGACTAAACACTATACACTATTAATTTGGCTTGTTGAACTTTAATACTTATATATAATATAGTATTATTACATGCTATTATTGAATTTATAGTGATAAATTATTTCCTCATCATTTTCTGTGCACTTTCCATCATCTTATAATAGTACATATCATATTTCAAGTATTTCCACATTTCCCAAAGTACTCATATCAGTAATTTGTACAATTTCATTTTTCATGCAAATAATTTCTATTCACATATAAATATCACATTTCATTATTTTCCAATAACCACATTAATCATTCTCGTTTCAATATATTTTCAGAAAATAAACATCATTATATTTCACATTGCAAAACATCACAATTTAATATTACTCAAATGCCACACAATTTATCTTATATTTATTTCATAATCATTTTCAGGCAAAATACAATATGTTCATTTTCATATATTAATTCAAACGATAATTCTAAAAATACTGTTATAATGTATTCCTCTTACCTGGCATACTGAAAGTCTCGTTAGAATCCCAAATCTCACACCCTTGGCGCCCGAAACTCAAATCCTAAATTTACATTTTTTCCAGAATAATTAAATTATTTCCCCAAAATAATACCTATCTAGCTTTCCCTAGGCCCCATGTGCTCTAAATTAACATTTAAACAAATATTTGACACCCCCGCTTAATTTTCTAAATTTTTCCTACGGGTCCCAAAATTACATTCGCAGCGCTCACCCAGACTCTAAATTTTAAAAATTTTACTTCAATTCTGAATGCTCAATATTTTAGTATTTTTAAATTACTACTAATTAATTAAAAATAAGCCACTTAATAACCCCGTACCCCAAATTTGGGGTTATGCCCACGATGACCCCACGAGAATTACGTCTCGCTAGACTTGTAGGGAATTATCCCTAGATTCTCGTGGTGGTGTCCATTCGTCAATCGAACTTATAATTTGTAAGAAATTAAAGAAAAAATGAGAAATTGCCTTAACCCTAAAGATACGTCTACGCCATTTCTACCAGACCATCGATCCGCTCCAGTAGAAATGACGGCGACGGAAAATGGAGTCTAGCGTTATCTTCTGATTTCCGATCAGGCGAGTATTTATGGGGAAAATGAGGAGAGAGCGAGAGAGAATGAGAGGAGAGAGAGAGACTTTAGGGGGGGTTGTCTCTCCTCCACAGGTGAAGAAGAAATCCTGAAGCTTCTTTGAAGCTTCAGGATGTTAATAATAATAATAATAATAATTAATATTAATAATAATATTTTTTTTAATAAACGTAAAAATAAATTTTAATTATTATTTTTTTTCTCTTTCTTTTTTTTGATAAATTCGATTAATTAATTAATTAATTAATTAATTTTTATTTTTTTCTTGGGAATCACTCCACTAATCTTGTATAGCCCTTTTTTGGGTTATCACACCTTAGGTTGCGTAATACTGTTATTAAACTCGTTGACCTATGAGGAAATTTTTAAATCTCCAATTCACCCCCCTTTTAGGATTACACCAAAGTCAACAATTGGTATCAGAGCCAAAATATGGTTGCGTATTTTATATTCATTGATTGAATAAAATACTTCAGAAAAGTTTTTTCTAAGACTAAAATCTTTGAGATATTCAAAACTATATTTTCATTCAAAGATTTGGTATTTGGTTATTACAAAAACTATCTGATTGCAAATTCTAAGAGCTTCTAGATACATATTCTTAAGGAATAGTTTTTTAAAATATTGTTTAAATCTTTGCAATATTCAAAGTCATATTTTTTATACAAGGATTTAATCTTACAAGTTATTTCATAGCAAGAACTTAGATCGGCATATTATTCAAGACTATTTTTTTAAAGATCATATTTGTTATTCATGTATAAAGTGAGTTGAAATCAAACCCTAAGATCTCCAAAGTTTTTATTTTTAAGAAATTATTTTTGGGAGATATCGATTAAAAAAATAAATTTGGGAAGCATCACATTACTCATATAACGATCTTATGGTTACATACATATTGAGCTTCATGTGTTTATCATATGAGTATGTACCTAAATTTCTATTGTACTCACTAGCTTGGTTAGAAGCATTTTGAGTTTTGCAGAAATTGTAATTTTTATATTATATTCATGGTTCGAGATGTGAATCGGGGTTGAGGAGGAAGTTACGCCTCTTGTAAGCAACAAATTGTAAAGGAAGTTCTGTCCCAGTTAAAGGAGCGGATTTTTTAATGGAATCCTTGAGTGGCTTGCTCAAGGCAAGGGCGTAGACTGGGGTAGGCCAAACCTCATAAAAATCGAGTTTGCTTCTCCCTTCCCTTAACTCATTTTAATTTCCGCTTGCATTTAAATTATTTTGCTTATTGTATATGTGTTGAACATTTGGTACATTTGTGAGTAATTGAATAAAATTGTATGTTTGATAAAGACACACATTAAATTGATTAATTGTGAAACATTGAGCTAGTTGTTAGGTAGCTTGCAAGTTTGTAATTGATAGTTTTCAAAATTAGAACTTGAAGGATTAAATTTTAAAAGTGTCCAATTCAACCCCCCCCCCCCCCCCTCTTAGGATAACACTGGAATTCACAATAAGACGCTAGTCTGAATATGCTCCTCCAATCATAGAAGAAAATTATGAAGGAGAAAATGAAGAGCAAGAACCAACAGGAGAGCCACAACAGCAAGAAAATTTTATTGCAGCCAAGTGACCTAGAAGAGAGATTAAGAAGCCACCATGGTATACAAACATGGTTGCATAAGCCCTGTCTATAGTTAAAGATGGTATTCCTTCCACCTATAAAAAATTCGTTGCATGTTCTAAAAATATGGAATGGAATAAAGCCATGAATAAAGAAATGTTATCTCTTCACAAGAATGATACTTGAGAGCTTGTAAAGTTGCACAAAGGAAAGAAAGCAATTGGTTGCATTGTCAAGAAGGAACAATAAAGTCAGATTCAAGGCTCAGTTGGAGGCAAAAGGGTATGCTCAAAAGGAGGGAATTGATTATAAATAATTTTTCTGTCAAGTAGTAAATCATTCCTTTATTTGAATTTTGTTATCCGTGGTAGCTCACTTCAGCTTGAACTTGGTTCAACTTGATGTGAAGACGACTTTGTTACATGGAGATCTTGAAGAAGAAAATTATATGACAGAACCTTATCGTTTCAAGACAAAAGGCAAAGAAGACTGAGTGTGCAAGTTGAAAAGGTCTTTGTATGGTTTGAAACAATCTCCAAGGCAATGGTACAAGAAGTTTAATCAATTTATGAATTGATGACATGTTGATTGCAGCCAAAAGTACAAAGGAGATTAGAGAATTTAAGACCGAATTGAAGATGAACTTTGAGATGAAAAATCTACATGAAGCCCATAAAATTCTTGGAATGGAAATCATTCGTGACAAGGAAAAGGGTGTTGTGTGCTTAACCCAGAAGCAATATTTGAAGAAGGTACTACAACAATTTGGCATGGAAGAAAATACAAAATCAGTAAGTACTCCTCTAGCTATCCATTTTAAACTCATTGCGAAACTGTCTCCAAGCACTGATTAAAAAAAAAAAAAAAAGATATGGAACGAATACCATATGCTAGTTTGGTGGGAAGTCTCATGTATTTGATAGTATGTACTAGATCTGATATTTCTCAAGTTGTTGGTGTAATTAGTAGATATATGCATAATCCAAGTAAAAAAGCATTGGGAAATTGCTAAGTGGGTTTTGAGGTACCTTAAAGGTACCATGAATATTAGTATGAAATTTGAAAAAGATACTAGTAGTTTAGATAACTTTCTTGTGGAATATGTAGATTCAGATTATGCAGGTGATCTAAATAATAGAAGATCTACTATAGGATATTTGTTTACTTTGGCAAAGGGACCAGTCAGCTGGAGGTCTACTTTGCAACCCACAGTTGCATTATCTGCTACAGAATCAGAATATATGGTAGCTGGAGATGCTATAAAAGAAGCCATTTGGATTCATGGTTTGATTGCAAAATTAGGAATTCGCCAAGAGAATCTGATGATGCACTGTGATATCAGAGTGATATCCATTTAGCTAAAAATCAAGTATATCATGTTAGAACTAAGAACATTGATGTTAGGTGTCACTTTCTTCAAGATATAATGAATAATGGACAGTTTCGACTCCATAAAATAGACAAGAAGGAGAATCGTGCCTATATGTTGACCAAGGTAGTAAATGGAGCTAAGTTCAACCATTGCTTGAACTTGGCCAATATTGTAAATATCTAAAAAGGAATGAAGAGCGGCGAGAGGCTTGAGTTGGAGTGGGAGAAACACAGAAGTTAGAATTTTTAAAAGAAAATCTAAATATTAGAAGCATCCCCAAATTGGTAGTGAGGGGGAGGTTTGTGAGGTAAGTAGAAGTCCACCACCAACATATGGGTCCCATGTCAGAAGAATAATATGAAAAAAAAATATTGAAGAAAGGTGGCAAATGGTGTAAATTTAGTCAAAAGGGGGTGACAGCTGTTATTACTACCATACCGCATAGTACTACTACTATACCGCACAATACTACTACCATACCGCACAGTACTACTACAGTATCGCACAATACTCATATTTTAATTATAAATAGGTTCATCTCATCTTATTTCAATTATCTCCAGAACTTAGAATTCATTGTATTTTGAAAGCTTGTTAGCCAATTGTGTATTTGAGTGGGTAGAAAGAATTTGAGAGTTTTTCTTTTTTATTGTTATATGCTCCTCATTTGAATTTTTGAATTGCCCTAACTGCTCTCTGATTTTTATCTCCAAATTGGAGAGCTTTTCCTTTTTCTTTCCTTAGAAAATACACATGTAACTAAGTATGCAATTACCCAATTAGCATCAATTACATGCATGCAAGAAATTAAGTTGAAATAGACTTATATAATATTTTTTTTTTGAAAATATTATCTTGCCCTTGAAAAAAAAAATCATGAAGAATCCATCAATTAATTATGTGTTTAACAGCATTAAAATCAGTTCATTGATTAGTTCGCAAAAGGACCACAAAATGGCCAGCCCCGCAAAAGATATACTTGTTTGCTGGAAAGTCACCTCATGTCATTGATGTCATACCATATTTTTTCTTAATTCACTTTGATTTAGAAGTTTGGCAGCAAATTTATAATAATAATAATAATAATTGGAAAAATTGCTGAGTCCTTAAAAAATCTTTGCGAGACAAATATTTTCTAATTTTGTTGCAGATAGCATTTGATAATATTTTTTTGAATATTGCATCAGATTTTTATAACTAGAAAGAAAAAAAAGAAAAAAAAAAAACAGGAAGAAGAAAGCTGATGTTTTGATCATTTCATCTACTCGATACTGTATTTTTATTTCACAATTTTTGTACATTCTACTTCAAAAATGTACCCTCATATTTCTATAATTTTTTATTGAAAATTAAAATTCAATTAAGGGGTAATTTAGTACATATGAAAGTAAAATAAAATAGTTATGTCCCTCAAGGACGGCTCAAGTGATAAACTCAAGATTTACCTGATTAAACTGTCAGGATTCGATTTTTGAGAGTTACGACTTTCTATTTGAGATCATATTTTGAAATTTTTACAAAAAAGATTGTAAGGATGGATCTATTATCTTGGTAAATTAGTCAAATATTCAAAAAACATACATACGTGCACGCAATTTCGGGACCATATATATATATATATATATAAACATATATGATGTTACTTCCTAGCTCCTATCATTGTTAATTTGTGGACTAGTCAGGCATGCTTGGTCAGATTGATTTAGCAATATATGTTCGTAGTCTTGGGGACCATAATTAGGTCGATTAACTTGAAATGGTCCACTTCAGTGGATCTTGCTTGCTCCCACTCATAGTGAAGATCTAATTCATACATACATACACACACATGCATCCATACATATTTATTACGATGTACTTAGCACTGATGCTCTGTATATTAAAATTTTAGTTTATGATAAGTAGAAAGATCTCATTTAAAATAGTTTCACATTAGTCAATTAGTATTTGACAATATTCAGTCAACTTGATAACGAAATATTAAGTTCATAATCTCTTTCAACATTTCAAAGAATATGATATTTATGGCATTACAAAGTGCTAAACTATGATGTAATGATGACCTCAGTCTCTCCATAGTCAGTTTCATGGAATTCACATGCTCAAAACATCTAATTTTTTAGACTAAACACTATCCACTATTAATTTGGCTAGTTGAACTTTAATACTAATATATAATATAGTATTATTACATGCTATTATTGAATTTATAGTGATAAATTAGATATCAATCTAAACAATAGAAATACTATTAATATTATGTTATAATAAATATAAAATAATGGTTGAAATTTTTATACCATATTTTCCCCATTATTATGGTTAGTTGGATTACTATGTAGCAATGAATTTTTTCTTATATTTTTATGATGCCTAAAATTTTTAAGCTAGCTATAGATTTACTTTGATACTATTTTTTTTTTTTTGCATTAAAAATATGACTGTTGTCCATTTATTGTTTCATACAACTATTAAGAGTACATTCATTCTTTTCAAGGTTTCTTTTAAAATTCATGTATTATACTAAACACATTAATATAGACATTTTGCATATATTCTTAAAAATGTAACAATGCAAATCAAATTTAAGTATTATCATACAATGAATGCTTTATTTTTAAGTAATAAGATTGCTAATAATGTCATGTATTTTTTAACTACCTAAATATCACAAAATTTCACAACTTTTTTCTTTAGACTCACATGAGAACATTAAAATGATCTCATTGGTAGATTGAAAATCATTTTGCAATTTAAACCCCATCCAATATTGGATGACGCTGGATTGAAATGTACCATGAAAGAGTATTTAAAAGTGTAATGTTACAGTTACCTATCAAATATCATATTTCTTCCTACCCAATACTTTAAATAGTTGTACTATATATATAGTATAGTACCCACAAAGAAGTGGGTAAATAAAAAGTAATATTTTTAAGGTAAGTATTGTCGCGACGTCCCGGACCCTGCTAGAGAACCACTCTTCGGCAAAAATGGGTGCGGCTGTGAACTGGAAAAAAATGGATTTGTGATTTTTAAATTGTAATTTTTCGTGAAAAAACAATGAGTGATGAAGTCACCACTAATCTTTTGAAGTGCAGTTAAAACACTTGATTGCTACCTCATTAAAGGCAGAATCAGTCTACGTCACTAGACTCGGGCGACCGGGCCAAAAATGTACTGCTGGTTCGATTGACTAGACATGTATGTCCGAAGGCGATTTTTTCATATTTGCAAGGTTTGGTCAACCAGACTCAATTTGAACTAGACTGGTCGGTCGACCAAACCGTTGGATTCCCACACGTGAGAACTCGATCGACTAGGTTCCTGGTATACAAAAATCACTTAGTCGACTAGGAGGTCAAAATGTTGACTTCCTAGGAGGTTCGCTCAACTGGAGCCAAATGAACTACAAGAGTTCGATCAACCGGGTTCTGGTCAACCTATTGACTCGGATAAGGTTCAGTCGACCGGGCCAAAATGAGCGTGAAGTGCTGGTCGATCGAAGGTGCACATTTTGTGCATTTTGGTCTTGTTTCATCAAACCATCACCTTATTCAAGTGCCTAACACATACAAGTGAGTGTGTGAGTGTCCTAGGATCTTTTCTAAGTCCAGTTTTATTTATGATTTAGTTTGAGCTTACTTATTAGACCATGCATGTAATGTGTGTGTGATTATTACAGACCAAAAGCCCTAATTACTACTATAGACCCTTTACATGAATGAAATATATTACAACATATAAAGAATTAGGGTCTTCAATCTTCACTTTCTCAATGTGCATTCTGATCTATTAATTTAAGTTACTGCACATAACCTCAAGCGCCCATTAAATATAACGAGTATTTGTCATTATCAAAATCGATCGTGACCTATAAGGTTAACATTCTCCGCCTTTTTAATGATGAAAAATAGAACCAACAAAAATATGAGTATAAGCCTAAGAAGGCTCCCCCTATCAATATGTATCTAATTATTTTAACCAAATTACTTTACCCAATTATTTTTGCCTCTCCATCTCCCCCTTTTCGCAACTGCAAAAAGAGCTATAAGAGTTAAGTACTCTAGGCAATGGGTAAGTATAATATTTATACATTTTAAGTTTTGGAAAGATTTTGAAAAAATTTCGGCAGAGTGCTGTTTGAAAATTCGACTTTCCAAAACAAATCTTATATAAATAGTAACCTCTTTGAGTTTATAAATCCTAATAGTTTATCCACAACTACTCAAAGAGTTCCAGTATGATCTATACAATAAAACATAAATTCCAATGGCATCATGTAGTAGATATAAGAATTATATACACAAGAAACAATCAATATTCACAAACTCTAAGACATGAAGACATATCAACATTAATATCATTTGCTAAGGCTTGTAAATTGCACTTGAAGGCTCCCCCTAAATTTATGAAAACTGTGAAACATCTAAGAAGCCTCTCTACTGTGCATTAGACCTAACTCGCGACTAATTTGTATGAACCTATCCTCGGAAAGTGGTTTAGTGAATATGTCCTCCCACTGTTCATTAGTGCATGCAAACTCAAGAGCCACATCTCCTTTTTGCACATGATCACAAAGGAAGTGATGTCTAATCTCAATGTGTTTAGTTCGTGAAAGTGAGATAGGATTTTTAGAGATGTTGATTGCACTAGTATTATCATATTTAATCGGTATTGTATCATAGATCCATAATCCATAAGTTGTTGTTTCTTATAAAGAGTTTGGACACAACAACTTCCAGCAGTAATATATTCTGCTTTGGCTGTGGATAAGGCAACTGAGTTTTGTTTCTTGGAGAACCAAGAAATAAGGGATTGTCCTAAATAGTGATAAGTGTCGTTGGTATTTTTTCTATCAACCTTGCTACCGGGAAAGTCGACATCAGTATAACTCACAATCTCAAAGGTAGTATACTTAGAGTACTATAAGCCTAACTCTATAGTCCCAACTAGAAACCTAAAGATTCGTTTAATTGCTTTTAGATGGGATTCCTTACGGGCATCCTGAAACCTAGCACACATACACACACTAAACATAATATCAGGCCTACTAGCAGTTAGATATAGGAGACTCCCAATCACACCACGATACAATTTCACGCCAACAAGGATTCCTTGCTCATCTTTATCAAGCTTAATGGAAGAGTTCATAGGTGTATCAAGAATTTTACAATCTTCCATATTAAATTTCTTTAGCAAGTCCCTAATATATTTAGATTGGCATATGAAAGTTCTATGATTAGCTTGCTTAATTTGTAGCCCTAAAAAGAAACTAAGTTCACCCATCATAGTCATTTCAAATTCACTTTGTATGCACTTGGCAAACTCATTACACAATTCACCATTAGTTGCCCCAAAAATGATATCGTCCACATAAATTTGAACAAGGAGCATATCATTATTTTTGGATTTGATGAAAAGTGTAGTGTCAATTTTGCCACGGGTAAACCCATTTTCTAGTAGAAAACCACTAAACCTCTTATACCGAGCTCTAGGAGCTTGTTTCAATCCATGCAAGGTCTTAAACAACCGATAAACATGATCTGGATATTTATGATTTTCAAAATCCGGTGGTTGTTCTACATATACTTCTTCGTTAATATAGCCATTTAGAAAATTGCTTTTAACATTCATTTGAAACAACTTGAAATTTTGAAAAGCAGCATAAGAAATTAGCATACGAATGGCTTCTAACTTAGCTACAGGAGCATATGTTTCATCAAAGTCTATCCCCTCCTCCTGATTATATCCTTGGGCAACTAATCTAGCCTTATTCCTAGTTACTACCCCATTCTCATCTTTCTTAGTTCTATACACCCATTTAGTTCCAATAATTGTGTGATCATTAGGTTTAGAAACTAGAGTCCACACTTTGTTTCTTTCAAATCGATTAAGTTCTTCTTGCATGGACATTACCCAAGACCCATCTTCTATGGTTTCATTAATATTTTTAGGTTCTTCTTGGGATAAGAAAGCGAAATGATTCACTATATTTCTTGTTGGCTTTTTGACTCCGATCTCCGTTTTGATGTTGACAAACACAAGTGGTTCATATGTGTGCTTTTAAGTGTGTGAATAGGTATAACTCAGGTCACACATAAGATCAAGAGGACATGGAAGCCATGACATGACTCAAAGCTCACATATGGTGTATTCCATTAAGTTGAAGAACAAAAAGAAGAAGAAGACATTTTTGTTTTATGTAATCATTTAATTTTTATATCTTTGGTCTATAATATTACATGCTTTGCATGATGTGTATGAATGCTCAGAACAACCGTAGATAAACCCTAGGGACCAGCACATCTCACCAAAAACATTTTTCTAAATAGACCAAAATCATACAAAGTTTTTGGAATAACTTTAGGGTCAAAATCGGGGCTAAAATAAAGTTTACAAAAATTGACCGATACCGGATTTTTTCGATGTTTTCAAAAAAATTCTAAAAATGACCTTAGGACACTCACTCATGCATACCCATACTTGGTCATTTCAAATAGGGTGATCGTTGGTTCAAAAAAGACCGAATTGCACAAAATGTGCATAGTCGGTCGACTGAACTACCATGTACAAATTGCCCCGGTCGATCGAACCCGGACCAAGTCAATTAGTTGACCACAGCCCAGTCGACCAAACCCATATAGTTCATTTGACTCCGATTGACCGAACCTCCTAGGGAGTCAACTGTTTGACTACCTGGTCAACCAAACTCAAAATGTACTCCAACGCTCTGGTCGACCGAGGATCCTCGGGAGATGCTCCAATAACCTGGTCAACCGAACTTCTCAGTTCAAAATGTCCCTGTGGATCGAACCTCGCAATTTTGAAAAATCACCTCTCCCAGTCGACCGACAAGTTAGTTTGTTTTCACCTTGGTCGACCAAACCCCACTAATTTGGAAAAATCGCCCTTCCTGGTCGACCGACCCTGAAGTTCAAAATTGGCCCGATCGATCGAGCCATATGAACTTCGTTTAATCAAAAGTCTTCTGGTTGACCGGTGCTCTTGGGTTGGTCCGAATTTTTACCGCGGTTAACTTTTTAAAACGAGGTTAATTTTAATTAAACATCATTAATATTTTTTAAAATGACCTCTATGTCCCCAATGGTCATATTTCTCACAAACTCTATAAATACCCCCTCATTACTCAAAATTAGTAATTTTGATTAATTCAAAAATTTCTCTCTAGTCCTTGGTTAATCAAAGTTCCCCCAAAATGCTTTCTATTGTTTAAATCACTATTTTGGGGTCAAATATTTTTTTTATTCAAATCTCTCAAACTCTCTTTCATGTATTTATTTCAAAATCTTCTTTGAGAAGAGTATTTTATTTAGGGCATTTCATTTGCACATATTCTCCCTAGGCACCAAATATTTGAAAAAAATTTCTGAGAATATTGCTTAGGTGTTCTCCAGGATTATTTCCTTGATAAATATATTTTGGGAGAAGTTATTTATTGCATAAACATTTTATTGAATTTAACTTCTAGATTCTCTAAATATTTCTAACTTGCATAAATCTTTGTAGGAGAACATAATACACATTTTTCATACATATTGCATTTGTGCAAAATCATTAAAAGAGAAAAACCCTAGTTTCTCCTATATTATTATTGAAATACCTTTTTGGAGAAAAAACTTTTTCTTAGGGTTTAAATACAGTCAAGCACCCTTACTCCCGTGAGCATTATTTCACATCATTGGAGTGTGTATTTGTATGAGCTTAGTGTGTACATATTTGCTTGTATTTCAGAAGCATTTTCATGTACAAAAAATGGTTTTCATGTAACGATTCAGTTCAGCCCGTTAATTGAACTAGAGAGTCTCAACTCTTGAAGTGAAACCGGTTCGGTTCAGCCCAAAATTGAACTGGAGAGTCTCAACCTCACAAGTGAGACTATTTTGGCCCAGCCTAGTAATTGAGCTGGGATTTTTCTCTCCCCGTAAGGAGAGGGTGTAAAAGGCTTTTGCTCCACTCGGTTAAGTGAACAGTTATAGTGGAATCCTTGGGGGTAAGCCCAAGGCGGGGATGTAGGCTGGTTAGGCCAAACCTCAATAACAAATCGGGTGTCGCTCTTTCTATCTTATTTAAATTCCCGCACTTTAATTTCAGCATGTGTATGAATATTTATTTAATATCAAAATTATTCTCATGCACACATTTGATTTAAATAAAATACTGCACATGTGTATGTTTGCTTCATTCATCACTAGAATTTATATCTTGTGGGAATACATAAATCTCAACAATAACATATTGACCAACAATTGGTATCCCTCAGTTATTTCGTGCTGCATGATCATATTATCTCTTTGATTTGATGATTTGAGTGGATCCATGCTGAACTGTTTGAGTTTATTGGATGTAAATTATTTTATATGATTATTGAACTCAAAACAGGTCACTTACGTACAAATTTATTTTCAAAAATGCTTTATTTTCAAATGGCAAGCTGCCGAAATTTTCAAAATCTTCCCAATTTATATCTTGTATCTAAATGACTGTTACTCTTTATTTGCCTTCATGTTATAATTCTTTCTTCTTGGCCCATTTTGCTATTGTCAAAAAGGGGAGAAGAGGCAAAATTGGGTACATTACATTAATAATTATTATTGAGCGTTCAATGCTCTTTATGCATATAGTTAGGGGGAGCCTTTCTTGGTTGTACCCACTTTTACATAGAGTATTTGTCATCATCAAAAAAGGAGAGATTGTTGACCTGATTGGTCATATCTCATTTCGATAATGACAAATACACTTGGTACTGATATTTGCACTAAGCTTGCATGCAGATTCACTCTACGTATTGAATTGAAAAGAATGCTATATCATGATGGCGTATGGTGATCTTATAGAAGATTGAAGAATATTGTGCCTTGTTTGTATTTGTATTTGTATATTCTTTATGTTGGGTTGAAATTCATAGTTGGGTCGTAACGCTATATGGTCTGTAATAATCTATATCATGCATGATAGGACTATATGCTCACAAGCTTACATATTTTTCAAATATCTTTTGAGCTATTATTTTGAGAAAATCATATTTAAGATATTTTGAATATTCTAGTTGGTATTCTTTGAAACTTGTCGTGATTGATTTACATTGATACTGTATGTCAAAGATTGTGTGGAAATACTCTCTAGGCCTTGATTGCACATTAACATCTGATTAAGTGTTTAGTACACGTTATTAGCGCTGAGCATATTTATTATCATCTGTGATTGCATATTATTTATATTATATTGTAGTACATATCAGCTTGTTTAGAAGCATATTTCCGTGTATGTAAATTTTCATATCTTTTGTATTTCAAGCGTGGGCCTGAAGAGGGAAACTTGCCCCGGTAAAAGTCCCGGATTGACTTAGACCCGGTTAGGAAAATTAGGTGCACCATCTTGATAAGGTGTAGTTGTAGGTTGAGGTCAGCCCCGTTAATTGACCTGGTTGTATATGGTGTCGCTCTGCCTTTAAAGTGAGCCTTTAGTGGAATCATTGTGCTTGTGAGCCAAGGCAGGGATGTAGGCACTTTGGCCGAACCCTGATAACATATCATGTGTACAATTTACATTTTTGCAATTTATTTTTGGCATGTGTATGTTTTATTGCGAATAATTGGTAGTGAGGGGGAGGTTTGTGAGGTAAGTAGAAGTCCACCACCAACATATGGGTCCCATGTCAGAAGAATAATAAGAAAAAAAATATTGAAGAAATGTGGCAAATGGTGTAAATTTAGTCAAAAAGGGGTGGCATTTGTTAGTACTACCATACCGCATAGTACTACTACTATACCGCACAATACTGCTACCATACCGCATAGTACTACTACTGTACCACACAGTACTACTACAGTACCGCACAATACTCATATTTTAATTATAAAAAGGTTCATCCCGTCAATTATCTCCAAAACTTAGAATTCATTGTATTTTGAAGACTTGTTAGCCAATTTTGTATTTGAGTGCGTAGAGCAAATTTGAGAGTTTTTTTTTTTTTTTTGTACTGTTATATTCTCCTCATTTGAATTTTTGAATTGTTCAAATTGCTCTGTGATTTTTCTCTCCAAATTGAAGAGCTTTTCATGTA
Source organism: Malania oleifera (assembly GCF_029873635.1). Lineage (NCBI taxonomy): Eukaryota > Viridiplantae > Streptophyta > Magnoliopsida > Santalales > Ximeniaceae > Malania > Malania oleifera. Next base: position 17,605,722 of record NC_080422.1, read on the forward strand.
AAATTCTCAGTGTTGTATTTGTTTGACTTGTTCTTCATTGCCTTTCTCTATTTCAATTCAATCTTGAATTGAATATATAATAAGTGGTATCAAATGAAACTAAATTTTTATACGTTATTGTTTACGTATATACGGATACTGTTCAATCACGCTCCCAACAATTTCTTCTATGAATTTTTTTTTCCTTTTTCTTCCCTTAGAAAATACACATCTAACCACGTATGCAATTACCCAATTAGCATCAATTACATGCATACAAGAAATTAAGTTCAAATAGACTTATATAATATTTTTTTTTTGAAAATATTATCTTGCCCTTGAAAAAAAAAATCATGAAGAATCCATCAATTAATTATGTATTTAACAGCATTAAAATCAGTTCATTGATTAGTTCACAAAAGGACCACAAAATGGCCAGCCCCGCAAAAGATATACTTGTTTGCTGGAAAGTCACCTCATGTCATTGACGTCATTGCATATTTTTTCTTAATTCACTTTGATTTAGATGTTTGGCAGCAAATTTATAATAATAATAATAATTGGGAAAATTGCCGAGTCATAAAAATTCTTTGCGAGACAAATATTTTCTAATTTTGTGGCAGATAGAATTTGATAATATTTTTTTGAATATTGCATCAGATTTTTATAACTAGAAAGAAAAGAAAGAAGAAAGAAAGAAAGAAGAAAACTAATGTTTTTACCTGATTAAACGGTCAAGATTCAAGTTTTGAGAGTTACAATTTTCTATTTGAGATAATATTTTGACATTTAATAAAAAAACAAATATAAGGATGGATCTATTATCTTGGAGAATTATTATTCAAAAAAAATTTCAAAAATCCTAATTTTAGAAAAGAAAAAAAAAGGTGTTTGAACATCATCTGATTTAAGTATTATTTATGGATGCACCTTTGCTTGCTCTCATTTTATAAAACATACATATGTGCACGCAATTTCGGGACCATATATATATATATATATATACATGCACATATGATGTTACTTCCTAGTTCCTATCATTGTTAATCAGGCATGCTTGGTCAGACTAATTTAGCAATATATGTTCGTAGTCATGGGGACCATAATTAGGTCCATTAACTTGAAATGGTCCACTTCAATGGATCTTGCTTGCTCCCACTCGATCTAATTTATACATACATACACATACATGCATCCATATATATATATATATATATATATATATGTATTACGATGTACTTAGCACTGATGCTCTGTGTATTAAAATTTTAGTTTATGATAAGTAGAAAGATCTCATTTAAAATAGTTTCACATTAGCCAATTAGTATTTGATAATATTCAGTCAAATTGATAACAAAACATTAAGTTCATAATCTCTTTCAACATTTTAAAGAATATGATATTTATGGCATTACAAAGTGCTAAACTATGATGTCATGATAACCGCCTCTCCATAGTCAGTTTCGTGGAATTCACATGCTCGGGAACATCTAATTTTTTAGACTAAACACTATCCACTATTAATTTGGCTAGTTGAACTTTAATACTAATATATAATATAGTATTATTACATGCTATTATTGAATTTATAGTGATAAATTAGATATCAATCTAAACAATAAAAATAGTATTAATATTATGTTATAATAAATATAAAATAATGGTTGAAATTTTTGTACCATATTTTCCCCATTATTATGGTTAGTTGGATTACTATGTAGCAATGAATTTTTGCTTATATTTTTATGATGCCTAAAATTTTTAAGCTAGCTATGGATTTACTTTGATACTTTTTTCTTTTTTTTTTTTTGCATTAAAAATATGACTGTTGTCCATTTATTGTTTCATACACCTGTTAAGAGTACATTCATACTTTTCATGAGATGTCTTTTAAAATTCATGTATTAAACTAAACACATTAATGTAAACATTTTGCATATATTCTTAGAAATGTAACAGTACAAATCAAATATAAGTATTATCATACAGTGAATGCTTTATTTTTAAGTAATAAGATTGCTAAGAATGTTATGTATTTTTTAACCTCCTAAATATCACAAAATTTCACAACTTTTTTCTTTAGACTCACATGAGAACATTAAAATGAACTCATTGGTAGATTGAAAATCATTTTGCAATTTGAACCCCATGCAATATTGGATGACGCTGGACTGAAATGTACCATGAAAGAGCATTTAAAAATGTAATGTTACAGTTACCTATCAAATATCATATTTCTTCCTACCCAATACTTTAAATAGTTGTACTATATATATAGTATAGTACCCACAAAGAAGTGGGAAAATAAAAAGTAATATTTATAAGGTAAGTATTGTCGCGACGTCCCGGACCCTACCAGAGAACCACTCTCCGACAAAAATGGGTGCGGCTGCAAACTGGAAAAAAATGGATTTGTGATTTTTAAAATGTAATTTTTCTGGAAAAAACAATGAGTGATGGAGTCGCCACTAATCTTTTGAAGTGCGGTTAGAGCACTTGATTACTACCCTGTTAAGGGTAGAATCGGTCTATGTCACCAAAGTTGGGTGACTGGGCCAAAAATGAACTGTCGGTTCGGTCTACCAGACATGTATGTTCGAGGGCAATTTTTTCATATTTGCGAGTTTTAGTCAACTAGGCTCAATTTGAACTAGACTAGTCGGTCGACCAGACAGTTGGGTTCTCACACGTGGGAACTCGGTCGACTAGGTTGGTGGTATACAAAAATCACTCAGTCGACTAGGAGGTCAAAATGTTGACTTCCTAGGAGGTTCGCTCGACTGGAGCCAAATGAACTATAGGAGTTCGGTCAACCGGATTGTGGTCAACCTATTGACTCGGAAAAGGTTCGGTCGACCGGGGCCAAAATGAGCGTGAAGTGCCGGTCGACTGAAGGTACACATTTTGTGCATTTTGGTCCTATTTCATCCAACAATCATCATATTCAAGTGTCTAACACATACAAGTGAGTGTGTGAGTGTCCTAGGATCTTTTCTAAGTCCAGTTTTATTTATGATTTAGTTTGAGCTTACTTATTAGACCATGCATGTGATGTGTGTGTGATTATTACAGATCAAAAGCCCTAATTACTATTATAGACCCTTTATATGAATGAAATATATTACAACATATAGAGAATTTGGGTCTTCAATCTTCACTTTCTCTATGTATATTCTGATTTATCGATTTAACTTACTGCACATAACCTCAAATACCCATTTGATATAATGAGTATTTGTCATTATCAAAATTGGTCGTGACTTATAATGTCATCATTCTCTCTTTTTTAATGATGAAAAATATAACCAAGAAAAATATGAGTATAAGCCTAAGAAGGCTCCCCCTATCAATATGCATCCAATTATTTTAACAAAATTACTTTACACAATTATTTTTGCCTCTCCATCTCCTCCTTTTGGCAACTCCAAAAAGAGCTTTGAGAGTTAAGTACTCTAGGCAATGGATAAGTATAATATTTATACATTATAAGTTTTGGAAAGATTTTGAAAAATTTTCGATAGAGTGTCGTTTCAAAATTGGATTTCCAAAATGAATCCTATATAAATAGTAACCTGTTTGAGTTTAAAAATCCTAACAGTTTATCCATAACTACTCAAACAGTTCCCGTATGATCCATACAATAAAACATAAATTCCAATGGCATCATGTAGTAGATATAAGAATTATATATACAAGAAATAATAAATTTTCACAAACTCTAAGACAGGAAGACATATCAACAATAATATCATTTGCTAAGGCTTGTAAATTGCACTTGAAGGCTCCCTCTAAATTTATGCAAACTGTGAAACTTCTAAGAAGCCTCTCTATTGTATACTAGACCTAACTCGCGTCTAATTTGTATAAACCTATCCTCAGAAAGTGGTTTAGTGAATATGTCCTCCCACTGTTCATTAGTGCATACAAACTCAAGAGCCACAACTCCTTTTTGCACATTATCACGAAGGAAGTGATGTCTAATCTCAATGTGTTTAGTTCGTGAATGTGAGATAGGATTTTTAGAGATGTTGATTGCACTAATATTATCACATTTAATCGGTATTATATCATAGTGCAATCCATAATCCATAAGTTGTTGTTCCATATAAAGAGTTTGGGCACAACAACTTCTAGCCGTAATATATTCTGTTTCGACTGTGGATAAGGCAACTGTGTTTTGTTTCTTAGAGAACCAAGAAACAAGAGATTGTCTTAAATAGTGATAAGTGCCGCTAGTACTTTTTCTATCGACCTTACTACCGGCAAAGTCAGCATCAGTATAACTCACAATCTCAAAGGTAGTATGCTTAGGGTACTATAAGCCTAACTCTATAGTCCCAACCAAATACCTAAGGATTCATTTAACTGCTTTTAGATGGGATTCCTTAGGGGCGGCCTGAAACCTAGCACACATACACACACTAAACATAATATCAGGCCTACTAGTAGTGAGATATAGGAGACACCCAATCATGCCACGATACAATTTCACGTCAATAGGGATTCCTTGCTCATCTTTATCAAGTTTAATGGAAAAGTTCATAGGTGTTCTTTAGCAACTCCCTAATATATTTGGCTTAGCATATGAAAGTTCCATGATTAGCTTGCTTAATTTGTAGCCCTAAGAAGAAACTAAGTTCACCCATCATGCTCATTTCAAATTCACTTTGTATGCACTTGGCAAACTCATTGCACAACTCATCATTAGTTGCTCCAAAAATGATATCGTCCAAATAAATTTGAGCAAGGAGCATATCATCATTTTTGGATTTGATGAAAAGTGTAGTGTCAATTTTGCCACGGGTAAACAAATTTTCTAGTAGAAAACCACTAAGCGTCTTATACCGAGCTCTAGGAGCTTGTTTTAATCCATACAAGGCCTTAGACAACCACTAAACATGATCTGGATATTTATGATTTTAAAAATCGGGTGGTTGTTCTATATATACTTCTTCATTGATATAGCAATTTAGAAAAGTGTTTTTAACATCCATTTGAAACAATTTGAAATTTTTAAAAGCGGCATAAGCAATTAGCATACGAATGGCTTCTAACCTAGCTATAGGAGCATATGTTTCATCAAAGTCCATCACTTCCTCCAGATTATATCCTTGGGCAACTAATCTAGCCTTATTCCTAGTTACTATCCCATTCTTATCTTTTTTGTTTCTATACACCCATTTAGTTCCAATAATTGTGTGATCATTAGGTCTAGGAACTAGAGTCCACACTTTGCTTCTTTCAAATTGATTAAGTTCTTTTTGCATGAACATTACCCAAGACTCATCCTCTATGGCTTCATTAATATTTTTAGGTTCTTCTTGGGATAAGAAAACGGAATGATTCACTATATTTCTTGTTGGCTTTTTGAGTCCAATCTCCGTTTTGTTGCTAACAAACACAAGTGGTTCTAATGTGTGCTTTTAAGTGCGTGAACAAGTATAATTCAAGTCACACATAAGATCAAGAGGACATGTAAGCTATGACATGACTCAAATCTCACATATGGCGTATTCCATTAAGTTGAAGAACAAAAGGAAGAAGAAGAAGACATTTTTGTTTTATGTAATTGCATTTAATTTGTTTATCTTTGGTCTGTAATATTGCATGTTCTGCATGATGTGTACGAATGCTCAGAACGACCGTAGATAGACCCTAGGGACCAACACATCTCACCAAAAACCTTTTTTCTAAATAGACCAAGATCATACAAAGTTTTTGGAATAGTTTTAGGGTCAAAATCAGGGCTAAAACAAAGTTTACAAAAACTTCGGCCGAAAGACACCAGATTTTTTTGATGTCTTCAAAAAGGACCTAGAAATGACCTTAGGACACTCACTCATGCATACCCATACATGGTCATTTGAAATAGGGTGATCGTTAGCTCAAACAGGATCGAACTACACAAAATGTGCACACTCGGTCGACCGAACTACCATGTACAAATTGCCCCAGTCGACCGAACCCTAACCAAGTCAATTAGTTGACCATAGCCTGGTCAACCAAACCCATATAGTTCATTTGACTTCGGTCGACCGAACCTCCTAGGGAGTCAACTGTTTGACTACCTGGTCGACCGAGGGTCCTTGGGAGATGCCCCAACAACCTGGTTGACCGAACTTCTCAGTTCAAAATGTCCCGATCATCGAACCTCGCTGTTTTGAAAAATTGCCTCTCCCGATCGACCGACAAGTTAGTTCATTTTCACTCTGGTCGACCGAACTGCGCTAATTTTGAAAAATCGCCCTTCCTAGTCGAGTTCAAAATTGGCCCGATCGACCGAATCATATGAACTTCGGTCAACCAAAAGTCTTCTAGTCGACCAGTGCTCTCGGGTTGGTCCGAATTTTACCGCAGTTAACTTTTTAAAACGAGGTTAATTTTAATTAAACGTCATTAATCTTTTTCTAAAATGACCTTCGTGTCCCCAACGATCATATTTCTCACAAACTCTATAAATACCCCTTCATTACTCCAAATTAGTAACTTTGATTAATTCAAAAATTTCTCTCTAATCCTTGGTTAATCAAAGTTCCCCCCAAAATGCTTTTTGTTGTTTAAATCACTCTTTCGGGGTCAAATAATTTTTTTATTCAAATCTCTCTAACTCTCTTTCATGTATTTATTTCAAAATCTTCTTTGAAGAGAGTATTTTATTTAGGGCATTTCATTTGCACATATTCTCATTAGGCACCAAATATTTGAAAAACATTTCTGAGAATATTACTTAGGTGTTCTCCTGGATTATTTCCTTGATAAATATATTTTGGGAGAAGTTATTTATTGTACAAACATTTTATTGAGCTTAACTTCTAGATTGTCCAAATGTTGCTAACTTGCATAAATCTTTGTAGGAGAACATAATACACATTTTTCATACACATTGCAATTTTGCAAAATCATTAAAAGAGAAAAACCCTAGGTTCTGCTATATTATTATTGAAATACCTTTTTGGAGAAAAAAATTTTATTATGGTTTAAATATAGTCAACTCTGCTAAGCATTATTTCACATCATTGGAGTGTGTATTTGTATAAGCTTAGTGTGTACATCTCTGCTTGTATTTCAGAAGCATTTTCATGTATAAAAATGGTTTTCATGTAATGGTTCGGTTCAGCCCGTTAATTGAACTGGGGAGTCTTAGCCCCTCAAGTGAGACCGATTCGGTTCAGCCCGGAATTGAACTAGGGAGTCTCAGCCCCCAAGTGAGACTAGTTTGGCTCAGCCTAGTAATTGAGTTGGAGTTTTCCTCGCCTCGTAAGGAGAGGATGTAAAAGGCTTTTGCTTTGCCCGGTTAAGTGAGCAGGTGTAGTGGAATCCTTGGGCGTAAGCCCAATGCGGGGATGTAGGCTGGTTTGGCCGAACCTCGATAACAAATCTGGTGTCGATCTTTCTATCTTATTTAAATTCCCATGCTTTAATTTTAGCATGTGTATGAATGTTTATTTAATGTCAAAATTATTCTCATGCACACATTTGATTTAAATAAGATACTGCACACGTGTATGTTTACTTTTATTATTAAACTCGTTGATTTACTTGGGTATTATTCTTACTAAACAAATATGAAGTTTGTAATATGCTAATCACCTTATGCAAGAAATTACAAAATTAAAAAGGCTATAATGTAACTAATTTTAGAAGTGATCTTTGTAAAATTAAAAACAAAGATGTTGATAAATCTTGTAATAAACATGGAATAAACCATAATTTTTCAGCACCTAGTACTCCACAACAAAATGGAGTTGTAGAAAGAAAAAATAGAACCGTCCAAGAAGTGGCAGGAACCATGATAAACGAAAATAATCTACCTAAATACTTTTGGGCAGAAGTTATCAATACAACTTGTTATATTTATAAATAGAGTATCTATAAGATCAAGTATAGACAAAACACCGTATGAACTTTGAAAAGGTAGAAAACCCAACATTTCCTACTTTCATGTATTTGGGTGCAAATGCTTTATTCTTAATACTAAAGATGATTTAGGTAAGTTTGATGCAAAATATGATGAAGGTATCTTCTTAGGTTATTCTAAAAATAGTAAAGCTTATAGGGTTTATAATAAAAAGACTCTTACTATTGTTGAATCAATACACATAACATTTGATGAATAAAATAATTATGACAATAAAATTAAGAATGATGAAAAAGAAGATATCTCACAAAAAGAAGAACATCTTGAAATAAAAGAAGAAAATAATAATGAAGCTTCAAATGAAAACATCATAGAAAATCTAGAACTACCTAAAGAATGGAGATATGCTAAAAATCACCCAAAAGATCAAATTCTTGGTGAACCATCAAAAGGAATCACCATTAGAGCCTCATTAAAAAATATTTGTAACTATTATACTTTTTTGTCTCAAGATGAACCCAAGAATATTGAAGAAGCCTTAAAAGATGATTCTTGAATCATAACTATGTAGGAAGAACTAAATCAATTCGAAAGGAGTCTAGTATAGGAACTTATACCTAAACCCAAATATAAATCAATCACAGGAGCCAAATGGGTATTTAGAAATAAAAAAAATGAAAATGGAGTAGTTATTAGAAACAAAGTTAGGTTAGTAGCAGAAGGTTATAATCAAGAAAAAGGTATCGATTATGAAGAAACATTTGCTCCCGTGGAAAGAATGAAAGCTATAAGGACGCTTCTTGTCTATGCAGCACATAAAGATTTTAAATTATACCAAATGGATGTAAAAAGTGCATTTTTAAACGATTATATAAATGAAGAAGTTTACGTTAAACAACCTCCAAGATTCGAAGACTCTAAAAACCCAAATCATGTATTCAAGTTAACAAAAGCCTTATATGGATTGAAACAAGCTCCTAGAGCTTGGTATGAAAGATAAGTTCCTACTCCAAAACAATTTTTCAAGAGGAAAGATAGATAACACTCTATTTATAAAAACCAAAAATAATGATATGCTTATAGTACAAGTCTATGTTGATGACATTATATTTGGAGCAACTCATGAAGATTTGTGTAACGAATTTTCTACATCTATGCAAAAAGAATTCGAAATGAGCATGATTGGAGAGTTAAATTACTTCCTAGGGTTACAAATTAAACAAGCTAAAAATGGAACATTCATAAATCAAACTAAAAACATTAAATACATGTTAAAAAAGTTTGATATGGAAGAAAGTAAACCCATAAAAACTCCCATGAGCACCTCAACGAGTCATGACAAGGATTAAAAAGGAAAACAAGTAGATGCCAAACATTACCGTGGAAAGATAGGAAGCTTACTATATCTAACAGCGAGTAGACCGGATATCATGTTTAGCGTATGTATGTGTGTTAGGTTTCAATCAGCTCCTAAGAAATCATGTCAAATAGCAGTTAAACGAATACTTAGATATTTGCTAGGCACACTCGATCTAGGTTTATTGTATCCAAAGGGAACTGATTTTGAAATGATGAGTTATTCAGATGCAGATTATGCAGGATGCAAAATAGATAGAAAGAGTACTAGTGGGACTTGTCACTTTCTAGGACAGTCACTAGTTTCTTGGTTTTCAAAGAAACAAAATTCCGTAACATTATCTACAATTGAAGTAGAATACATAGCAGCTGGGAGCTGTTGTGTTCAGACTTTATATATGAAACAACAATTAAGGGACTTCAAAATTCAATATCAAACAATTCCTATAAAGTGTGACAATACAAATGCTATAAATATTTCAAAAAATCTAGTATCACACTCAAGAACCAAACATATTGATATACATCATCACTTCTTAAGAGATAATGTAGATAAGAAAGAAATAGTTCTTAAATTCATTAAAACTCATGATCAATTAGCTGATATATTCACAAAACCATTAGCTGAAGATCAATTTTAATTTATCCGACGGGAATTAGAACTGTTACATCTACGAGAGGTTAACTAAAAAATAAAAGAATTTTTCTTTAGGGCAGATGATTGTCAGATATCAGGCAAGCGCCTGACAGACTACTGTCCATCTTGTTAGCTTTACCGTGATCCCAAAAGGGAGGGTGAATTGGTATTTTTAAAATTTAACCCCTAGGTATTCCTCCTAACAGCAGTATGTTCACAATCCTATGGTTGATCTAATGCAAATAATATAAATATATCAAAAATTAAATGAAGCAGTTTAATTAATCACACAAGCACCAGAAAGCAATAAATGAAGGTTGACACACAGATATGTTATCGAGGTTCGGCCAACTGCCTACGTCCCCGCCTTGGCTAACCAGCACAAGGATTATCACATTAACTTGCTCACTTGAACGGGTGGAGCAGCACCTATACAAATCAGGTCAAATTATCACAGGGCTGACCTCAACCTTTACACCAATCCTTACCAGGCTGGATTACCGCCCCCTCAGTCCACGCCTGGAATCTCTCAAATATACAATCAAAAGGTATAATGTATGGGTGCTTTCACGTAAAGCAAATTTGTACCACAAATGCGCACAATATCACATACACCACAGATGATTTAATAATGTGATCTCGGTGTGGTCCAAATATTTCAACTCTCAAATATGTTTTCTATCCGTGTAATGCGTACGTGAGAGTGTCAACAACAATCTGTGTATTTCAAAATGTTTCAATCAAGTGTGTTCACACAGAATATCAAGCCTTAAGAATATCAATCAGCAGAGTATCTTAATCACGTGAATATGTATATGCTTGAATTGCAAAGTAGATAATCTTTGTATTCAACAAATGATATATACTTGAATAAATATTGCCACAAAGATTAATGTAATAAACACAAATATCTTTTCACAAATATTTCAATAAAGATTCTAGAAGATATTTGAGTAGGTTTGAAAATATTTTTGCAAGCCAAAACAAATACAAACCTCCTAAGCTATTGCAATGAGAATGCAACACTAGGAAGTTTAACACAAGTCTTCTTAGGTAGGCTTATTAGAAAAGCCTCCTAAGAATACTTAGGTTATGCTCTCAAAGAAAAATCGATTCAAATACACAACGAATGTGAGAGCAAACCTTATAAGCAATAACACTCAATACACTTACAAATGATGTAGATAGATGAAGAAGGTAAGCTTGAGTGGATTTTGGAAGAGTATGAGTAATGGGAAATATTTAGCTTGAGAGAGAAATTTTAATTTTGGTTTTTGCTAATCACACCTTAATTCTCCCAAATGAAACAGTATATATAGACATACCAAAATATTTGACCGTTGGGGACCTATTAGGGATTGTTGGAAAAATTTAATGACACTTAAACCATTTTAACCTTGTTTAAAAATTATTTATCCATGGTAAAAATTATGGCAACCCGAGAGGTCCAGTCGACTAGATCAGTTTCAGTCGACCAAGACTCATATGGTTCAGTTGACCAGGAGAATTTTGAACTGAGGGCTCGGTCGACCAGGAGAGGGCGATTTCCCAAATTTTTGAGGTTCGGTCGACTAGACCATTTTGAACTGCCTGGTTCGATCGACCAGACCACTGGGAATTCTCCCGAGGACCCTCCGGTCGACTAGGTAGTTGGAGAACAAAAGTTCTCTGTTGACCGGGAGGTCAAAATGTTGACTCCCAGGTGGTTCGGTCGACCGAGGTCAAATGACCTGTAAGGGCTCGGTCGACTGGACTGTGGTCAACATGTTGACCCGGACCGGTTTCGGTCGACCAGGAGAAAATGACCTGTGTGGGCCGGTCGACTGAAAGTACAATACTTGTACATTTTTGTCCTTTTTCAAGCATGCAATTACCTAAGTCAAATATTCAAACATATATATGCATGAGTGAGTGTCCTAGGGTCATTTTGTGTCCAAAATTAAGACACCAAGAAAAATCTGGTGTCGGTCGACCAAAGCCCTAAGGTCATTTATAGGTCACTATTTGGTTTGAGCTTACAGATTAAATCATGTATGTGTTGTATGTGCTTATTACAAACCGAATGTCCTAATTACTATTACAGACCGAATAGACTATTAAATATGTTACGACTGAAAATACGAATTAGTCTTCAATCTTTAAGCTTTTCACATGCCATTAATGATCTGCTAATATGGACCTGCACATGAACTAGATATTCATTAAATATAAGAGTATTTGTCATTATCAAAACCAGGGCGTGACCTATAAGGTCAACACATCATGTCAGATAGTTGACAGCCGACTATCAACTTGATGACCGACGACTGTCTCGCGGAGGTTCACGTTTATTTAACATGTAAAAGACTCTTTCTAAAAGCCCCAGACGTCTGTCCACTCGTCTACCCTCCATGAAACTAGTCTCACTTCATCTCTCCTCTAAATTTTTCTTCTCCAAGCATCACTCCATCAAACCCTAAATCCTTCACATCTAAGGTTCCATGAATTTTTGCTTCATCAAAATGCCACGAACCAAAATAGTTGGGAAAAAGGACAAAGAATCCTCTTCTCCCAGGCCTAATAGAAACAATGATTTTGAAAAATGGTTGGTCTCATCTCATGCAAAATATTTGTACCAAAACCACATCTCCACTATCGATCCAATATTTGGTAAGGTACTCGATATCTATTTCTTTGAAGAAAATTTCCCTGAGATTCTTGAGTTATTCAAAAATATAGGATGGGACAAGTTTGTTCTTCACCAAGTTAAAGGATATTACCCTAATCAAATAAAACTTTTTTTATTCAAACTTGGCAAAGAAAGATCTTGGTTTTGCCACTGAAGTTTTTGGCCAAAATATCACACTTACTCCACACTCACTAAGGAAAATACTTCATATAAAGCATGGGGATTTTGAGTGCAATCCAATAGAAAAACAATGGACAATGGAGCAGGGCTTTTCTGCACAAGAATTTATGCCTCTTGTGATGAACGATCAACCTGTCTACTTTGGAAATCCTCCACAATACAAACAGCTCAATTTGCAAGCACAAATTCTTCACAAAAATATTGCTTATAATATAATTCCTAGAGCAGGTTCTTTTGATCATATCTCCTTTCTTCATCATGTGGTGCACACTAAAAGGAAAGAAATTGGATTTAGCTGGCCTCACACTCAAATGAATGGTCACGAATTGGACTTCCATATGGTGGCATTCTTTCCTTAGTTTTTGCTCACTTTCAAGTCCTTACTCCATCTTCAAAAATAGTGAAGCGAACTCATTACAACATATTCTCCTCCACTACTCTAAAGAGGATGGGTTATAAGAAATATACTGAGGGTTGGATGTTTAGGAGAAATAGACCTATTTGATAGGAGCCATAAGAATGTAATCCAACTCTTGAAGAAGCTGATTTTTCTATTAGCATTATTCCAGCTTCAGTTCTGATATGAGGGATGGTTTTTTTTCTCTTCAAGATGAGATATCAAATATTGATAATAAATTCACTTTACTAGATAAACGTCTTGACAACATAGAACAACGTGTCACTAGTTCAAAACCAAATGACACTGATGAAGAAAGTGATGAAAATAATGATGGCTCACACAAATCATCTGATGAAGAGGCCATATCAGAAGAAGAAGAAGAAGAAGGATCACAGCAATCTAAAGGGAAAGGAATTGCTGTAGATAGTGACACAACTTCTGATGCTTGACTAGAGATTTTTTTATGATGATTGAACTTTTTGCTGTTCTTGTATGCTACACATGCTCAGTTTATGGATGTCTTATGCCTTTTAGTTGATGTCAAAAGGGGGAGTATGTGTGTGAGCAAAGTATATGAGTTTATGTATGAATCTATGTTTCTAGTTTGATGTCTATGAGTCTATGTACGAATTTATGTTTCTAGTTTGATGAACTATGAGTTCTATGTATGAATCTATGTTTCTAGTTAAATTTGAAAATTTGAATCTTCTAAAATTATGTCTTAAAGAAATTATTTTTTAAGTCTATGCTTATTGACAGGGGGAGTATTATTTTTGTATATTTGCTCCTTCTTTGTCATCATCGAAAAGGGGGAGATTGTTGGACTAGTTAGGCTTAAAACTCTTGATTTTGATGATAATAAAGTAAGGTTATTTAATATTGTTTCCAAGTGATACTATTTCAAGAAAATTTGATTTCAGTAAAGGAAAATTCCAAAAGCTCAAACTTCAAATGCCATATCTTGAAAGCTTACAAGGATCAAGGAAAGCCTCACATAAATGCAAGTGATCCATAATGAAAGCTCAGAGAAGTCTGAAAGATCAAAGATTAGCGACAAAAAGAACTCAAAGCAAAGAAGTGTCAAAATTGTTTTAGAACAAAGCTTTGTAAGTACTTCAAGTTGATTCAGGTATGAATTCTCATTTTGAAGCTCATTAGGCAAAGATACTTAGAGACCTTAGTTTTAAGACTTGGAACTTATTTTTCAATGAAAACCAAATTGAGATTCTAAGTCTAAATAAACAAAGCAGAGAGAAATAAAAAATTGTCTTAAAATGAGAAACAACCACTTGGTAGACGACTGTCTGTCTATGGATAGACGATTGGCATATTAAAGGACTTTAATTAAGAAGACAAAAGCATGACAGATGATTATCAAGTACTTGACAGACGACTGTCAGTGACAACTGAGATGACTGGGAGTGTTTTGCCAGCTGACTACCAACCTTCTGTATGTTTTAAAAAAACTTGGTTTTTCAGTGACGGAAGACTGCCACCCTGATGACAGCCAACTTTCACCTTACTTTTTGTGAAATATATGCTTGAAATATATGGACAGACGACTGCCAGAGAGCACACAGTCGTCTAGCTCACAGCAACTTTCAAAATAATCACGGACATATTTTTAAATTTTCAATTACTTGAGGCCTAAATTAATATAAAACTTGGACCCTACTCCAAGTAAACTTGGGGAACAAATAAGAAACCTTTTTACATTTATAAATACCCTCAAGTTACATTGATTTGTACACCAAGAAATCAATTCTGCAATCAAACTGTCTCTCAAGCATTTTGAAATTCTAAAGGTTCTTTGTTGCTCTTATCTTTCACGAAGTTACTGAAGTCTTGCTGATTTTCTCACTAAGATTGTGCTTCGATTACTAATTCTTTCATCTATTGAAAGATTCTTATGGTGATAAATCTCTAGAGCTTAAATATGAATTTCATATTGTGAATTTATTGAAGTATATAGTTTTTGATCTGTACTAATCAGCTCTTTGAGGAGAAATTCTTGTACATTTTGTTCTAAATCTTTGTAGCAGATTGATAGATGGTTCGAGTGTTGAATCGATGGACCAAACAAGGGAATATTGTTTGGAGAAGGTGGGCTTTAGCCTTAACCAAGGAGGGTTGTAATCGGTATTGTTCCTCCTGGAAAAGGAATGATGATAGTGAATCCTTTGGTAGTTTTACCAAAGGCGAGGACGTAGGTTGTGTTGAAGCCGAACCTCATAGAAACCTTGTGTTCTTCTCTCTCTTCCCTACTCTTTACTTTTTAGAAAAATTTATAAATTGCGTGGATGCTTTATAAAACTCTAAATTCTATGTGTTTTGTTGTTAAATAGACCGGAAGGTAATTTGTTTTGGTTTAATCAACATTGATTGCGGAAACCAAAAGGGACTACGTTAGTTGAACATCATTAAATTATTAAACTAAAAGTTTATTTAAAAGCTAAACATTGGGATGAAGTGTGTTTGTGAATTTTGACACAGGGCTTATACACGTTCAGCAAAGTTTTACATATTGATACAGGGCTATTATTACAAGAATTAAGTTGTTTATTATTTTTCTTTGGTTGTGATTACTCTGAATTAATTTTGTGATTGGGTTTGAGCATTGATTATTGTTATAACACAAAAGAATTAAAAAGAAAAGGAAAAAATTTTTAAAACCCAATTCACCCCCCCCCTCTTGGGAAAGCTATTCCAATTTTAGAATTGATTATAAAGAATTTTTCTATGCGGTAGTGAATCATTCCTTTATTCGAATTTTTCTATCTGTGGTAGCTCAATTCAGTTTGAATTTGGTTCAACTTGATCTGAAGACAACTTTCTTACATGGAGACTTGAAGAAGAAATTTATATGACACAACCAAATTGTTTCAAGACAAAAGGCAAAGAAGACTGAGTGTGCAAGTTGAAAAGGTCTTTGTATGGTTTGAAACAATCTCCAAGGCAATGGTACAAGAAGTTTAATCAATTTATGAATTGATGACATGTTGATTGCAGCCAAAAGTACAAAGAAGATTAAAGAATTGAAGACCAAATTGAAGATGAACTCTGAGATGAAAAATCTATATGAAGCCTATAAAATTCTTGGAATGGAAATCATTCGTGACAAGGGAAAGAGTGTTGTGTGCTTAACCCAGAACCAATATTTGAAGAAGGTACTACAACAATTTGGCATGGAAGAAAATACAAAATCAGTAAGTACTCCTCTAGCTCTCCATTTTAAACTCAGTGCGAAACTGTCTCCAAGCACTAATTAAAAAAAAAAAAAGATATGGAACGAATACCATATGCTAGTTTGGTGGGTAGTCTCATGTATTTGATAGTATGTACTAGACCTGATATTTCTCACGTTGTTGGTGTAATTAGTAGATATATGCATGATCCAAGTAAAAAGCATTGGGAAATTGCTAAGTGGGTTTTGAGGTACCTTAAAGGTACCATGAATATTAGAATGAAATTTGAAAAAGATACTAGTAGTTTAGAGAACTTTCTTGTGGAATATGTAGATTCAAATTATGCAGGTGATCTGAATAATAAAAGATCTACTACAGGATATTTGTTTACTTTGGCAAAGGGACCAGTCAGCTGGAGGTCCACTTTGCAACCCATAGTTGCATTATCTACTATGGAAGTAGAATATATGGCAGCTGGAGATGCTATAAAAGAAGCCATTTGGATTCATGGTTTGATTGCAAAATTGGGAATTCGCCAAGAGAATCTGATGATGCACTGTGATATCAGAGTGATATCCATTTAGCTAAAAATCAAGTATATCATTCTAGAACTAAGCACATTGATGTTGGGTATCACTTTCTTCAAAATATAATGAATAATGGACATATTCGACTCCATAAAATAGACAAGAAGGAGAATCGTGCCGATATGTTGACCAAGGTAGTAAATGGAGCTAAGTTCAACCATTGCTTGAACTTGGCCAATATTGTAAATATATAAAAAAGAATGAAGAGCAGCGAGAGGCTTGAGTTGGAGTGGGAGAAACACAGAAGTTAGAATTTTTAAAAGAAAATCTTAAAGATTAGAAGCATCCCCAAATTGGTAGTAAGGGGGAGGTTTGTGAGGTAAGTAGAAGTTCACCACCAACATATGGGTCCCATATGAGAAGAAAAATAAGAAAACAAAATATTGAAGAAAGGTGGCAAATGGTGTAAATTTAGTCAAAAATGAGTGACAGTTGTTATTGCTACCATACCGCATAGTACTACTACTATACCGCACAATACTACTACCATACCGCACAGTACTACTACTATACCACACAGTACTAGTATAGTACCATACTCATATTTTAATTATAAATAGGTTCTGTTGCGGGGGAAAATTTGCAGGGATGCTCCTTCAACTTCTGTTGACCTGAGAGGGGAAGAAAAGAAAGGCTTGGAGGACCCAGAGTGTACTCCAGGGGATCACTCCGATGCCTAACTAAGAGGAATGCTTTTAGAGAGGTTGAATGCAACAGTAGAATAGTGCTCAATGACTCACCTTGGTCTCTTATCCAGATCCCTTCTTATAGGGGCTCGATTTGACCATAGGTTGGTTCGTTTTTATTGTGCGGGGGTGTGAATCGCTCCCCAGTCATAAAGTGCTTGCGCCTATTACTCGGCTATTTAAGCCGCTGGCGTGGATCTCTCCTCCTCTTTATTGGGTTAGAGCTGATCACTAGTGAGAATGTTTGACCCGAAGAAGGTGCGAGACAGGTGTTGACCTGCTCTTATTTTAGGCGCATCAGTTGTCCCCCCCTCAGTTTCAAATTTCTAGATGGAATTTTGAATAATTACTTTGTCTGCATTTTTCCCCTTAAAAGGTTTAATGCTCTTTTTTTTTTCTTTTCTTTTCTTTTAGGCATGGTTTACCAAATTGAGTTGTCGAGCTATTTTGTCTAGCTATCTGAGCTGCTTATGGAGCCAGTATGCCAAACTGTCCGAGCTGCTTCATGGGGCAAATTTTGTATAGTTGTTTGAGCTGCTCCATGAGCGAAATTTTTCCGAACTGTCCAAGCTGCTCCACGGAGGGTTTTTTGCCGAACTGTCCAAGCTTATATTTTGAGCTGGCTCACGGAGCGAGCATGCCGATTAGTTCACGTTGAGCTGCCTCATGGGGCAAATTTTGCCAAGCTGTCCGAGCTATTCCATGAGCAGAATGTTGCCGAACTGTCCGAACTGCTCCACGAAGGGTTTTTTGCCGAACTATCCAAGCTAATATTCCAAGCTAGCGCACAGAGTGAGCATGCCGATTAGTTCATGCCGAGCTGCTTCATGGGGTGAATTTTGCCGAGCTATTCGAGCTACTCCATGAGCGTAATTTTGCCGAACTGTCCGAGCTAATATTCTGAGCTGGCTCATGGAGCGAGCATCCTGATTAGTTCGTGCTAAGATGCCTCATGGGGCGAATTTTGCCGAACTTTCCGAGCTACTCCATGCAGGGAATTTTTTCGAACTGTTTAAGATGCTCCACGGAGGGAATTTTGCCAAGCTGTTTGAACTGCCATGAGGGGAATTTTTCGAACTGTCTGAGCTACTCCATGGAGGGGATTTTGGCCTATTGTTTCGTGTTCCACTGATTTGTGCCCATCTGTTGGGTTGTTGCCTTCCGAGTTGTGCTCGGCAGTTTGGCCTTTGCAATTGATGAGTCATGCTCATTCGCTGGGTTGTTTTTGGCCTTATGAGCCGTGCTCGCCCTTTTGGCCTTTGTTGCCTGATGAGTCGTGCTCATGTGCTGGGCTGTTGCCTTCCGAGTCGTGCTCGGTAGTTTGACCTTCACAACTGATGAGTCATGCTCATCTGCTGGGTTTTTGCCTTCTGAGTCGTGCTCGGTAGTTCGGCCTTTGCGACTGATGAGTCGTGCTCATCCGCTGGGTTGTTTTTGGCCTTATGAGCCGTGCTCACCCTTTGGACCCTTGATTCTTAATGAGTCGAGCTTATTTATTAGGGGTTTTATCTACTCCTTTTTCTAAGGCGTCGTCACCATTCTTTCTGTCTTGCGAAAGTTTGTTAAATGCATGTTTAAATGCGCCATACCTTGGGAAGTGGCTTAGATGAAATGTTCTCATTTATGTGTTGTCGATCTAACGTTGCGTCTGAGGCGATGTGCTCCTTCCGAGGTGCCGTCTTTCCTCAGGAAGAGGCGGCTGTGCAGGTGTCAGATATTTTCTATACGTTCATGGATTCTCTGTGTCCTTTCTCTCCCTCGAGACGCAATCCTTTTTCTGTAGATGAGAGCTTTTAAGATTCCCGCCTCGGGGATTCATGCCATCCTCTCTTTATAAGGCCAGAAGACTCCCTCATTCTCTACTCATCTTCAGTCCAAAGGACTCCCTCATTCTCTTCTCTTCTTCAGTCCAAAGGGTCCCTTAGTTGTCATTAGGTACACTCTCCCTTTCAATTGCATGTTTGTTTTGTTGTTCTTCACTGTTCTTGCGTTCACTTTGTCTGCTTGATCTTTTCTTGTATGATGACTTTGCTATTTGTGTGCGGAATTTTTCTGTTTTGATCTGCTTTGGAATCTTTCCCTCTTTGTTTTTGTTGGGTGCTTGCTCGTTTGATCCATTTGTAAAGGTATTGTTTCGTTCATGCTTTTTTTTTCCCAATGGAGTCTTCTTCGCAGCCTTTGAGAGTTCCTACTACAGTGAGGAACGCTCGTTGCGAACTCACCCCCTCCGATCTGCAGAATGTTCGTTATTTTTTTACTATACCATAAAGTATTACTGTTAGGTTACCCTCTGTCTTCGAGTCAGCCCTTGATCCGGGCTCCGAAGAGCTCTTCCTATATACAAATTACTTAGATTTGGGTCTTAGACTCCCTTTTCCCCCCTTTGTCTCTAGTGTATTGCATTTTTACCGAATAGCTCCCTCCCAACTTGTTCCGAACTCTTACCTTTTGCTCACCTGTTTTGTCGTCCTTCTACTCCGCCTAGGCCACCAGCCTACAGTTCCTCTCTTTAGGAGTTGTTTCCAAATGCGAACACATTTCATAGAGAAGAAGTTGTACTATTTCAACTCTCTACCAGGTTATAAACTTTTTTTGCCGGTCAGTTCTTCCATACACAATTGGAAGTTTCGGTACTTCTTTGCCTCGGGGGAGTTGAACTACATGGACTCTCTATTATGGTCTGCTCCTCTGGATGGTAACGTTGTCTATCCTTTGTCCACCTTCTTTTACAGGGCTACAAGGAGGTTATCCGCTGACTCACCTTTTTTCGTCTCTTCTCCTTTTCTTTTGTAGTTCGGATGCGCCACCTTCTTCCAAGGCTTTCCCCCGAAGAGCAGGCCATCCTGAAAGAGCTACGAGCCATTGGCGAGCAGGGGATTGTCCCTCACGAGGAGTTGGTCCAAGAGACGACGCCAACTGTTGCGGGGTAAAATTTGTAGGGACGCTCCTTCGACTTCTGTTGACCTGAAAAGGGAAGAAAAGAAAGGCTTGGAGGACCCGGGGTGTACTCCGAGGGATCACTTCAATGCCTAAGTAAGAGGAATGCTTTTAGAGAGACTGAATGCAACAGTAGAATAGTGTTCAATGACTTACCTTGGTCTCTTATCCAGATCCCTTCTTATATGGGCTCGAGTTGACAGTAGGTTGGTTTTTCTTTATTGCGTGGGGGTGTGAATCGCTCCCCAGTCATAAAGTGATTGCGCCTATTACTTGGCTATTTAAGCCACTGGCGTGGATTTCTCCTCCTCTTTATTGGGTTGGAGCTGATCACTTGTGAGAATGTCTGACCCAGAAAAAGCGCGAGACAGGTGTTGACTTGCTCTTATTTTGGGCGTATCAAGTTCATCCCGTCTTATTTCAATCATCCCCAAAACTTAGAATTCATTGTATTTTGAAGGCTTGTTAGCCAATTGTGTATTTGAGTGCGTAGAGAGAATTTGAAAGTTTTTCTTTTGTATTGTTATATTCTCCTCATTTGAATTTTTGAATTGTTCTAACTGCCCTGTGATTTTTCTCTCCAAATTGGATAGCTTTTCACATAAAATTCTCGGTATTATATTTGTTTGACTTGTTATTCATTGTCTTTCTCTATATCAATTTGATCTTGAATTGGATATAAAATAAGTGATATCATAGCATATTTTTTCTTAATTCACTTGGATTTAGAAGTTTGGCAGCAAATTTATAATAATAAAAATAATAATTGGAAAATATGCTGAGTCGATAAAAAATCTTTGTGAGACAAATATTTTCTAATTTTGTTGCAGATAGCATTTGATAATATTTTTTTGATTTTTATAACTAGGAAGAAAAGAGTGAAAAAAAAAAAAAAGAAAGGAAGAAGAAAGCTAATGTTTTGATCATTTCATTGCTCGATATTGTAATTTTATTTCACAAATTTTGTCCATTCTACTTCAAAAAAAATACCCTCATATTACTATAAATTTTTATTGAAAATTATAATTTAATTAAGGGGTAATTTAGTACATATAAAAGAAAAAATAAATTGATTATGTTCCTCAAGGATGGCTCCAGTGATAAACTCATAATTTACTTGATTCAATGGTCGGGATTCGAGTTTTGAGAGTTACGATTTTCTATTTGAGATAATATTTTGATATTTAATAAAAAAAATTATAAGGATGGATCTATTATCTTGGTGAATTACTTAACCATTCAAAAAAATTTTCAAAAATCATAATTTCAGAAAAGAAAAAAAAAATGTGTATGAACATCATCTGATTTAAGTATTATTTATGGATGCACCTTTGCTTGCTCTCATTTTATAAAATATACATATGTGCACGCAATTTCGGGACCATATATATACAAACACATATGATGTTACTTCCTAGTTCCTACCATTGTTAATTAGGCATGCTTCGTCAGACTGATTTAGCAATATATGTTCGAAGTCATGGGGACCATAATTAGGTCCATTAACTTGAAATGGTCCACTTCAGTGGATCTTGCTTGCTCCCACTCATATTGAAGATCTAATTTAAACATACATACACATGATAAGTAGAAAGATCTCATTTAAAATAGTTTCACGTTAGTCAATTAGTATTTGACAATATTCAGTCAAATTGATAACAAAATATTAAGTTCATAATCTCTTTCAACATTTTAAAGAATATGATATTTATGGCATTACAAAGTGTTAAACTATGATATCATGATAACCTCAGTCTCTCCATAGTCAGTTTCATGGAATTCACATGCTCGGGAACATCTAATTTTTTAGACTAAGCACTATCCACTATTAATTTGGCTAGTTGAACTTTAATACTAATATATAATGTAGTATTATTACATGCTATTATTGAATTTATAGTGATAAATTAGATATCAATCTAAACAATAAAAATAGTATTAATATTATGTTATAATAAATATAAAATAATGGTTGAAATTTTTGTACCATATTTTCCCCATTATTATGGTTAGTTGGATTACTATGTAGCAATGAATTTTTGCTTATATTTTTATGATGCCTAAAATTTTTAAGCTAGCTATAAATTTACTTTGATACTTTTTTTTTTTTTGCATTAAAAATATGATTGTTGTCCATTTATTGTTTCATGCAACTGTTAAGAGTACATTCATACTTTTCATGAGATGTCTTTTAAAATTCATATATTAAACTAAACACATTAATATAGACATTTTGCATATATTCTTAGAAATGTAACAATGCAAATCAAATATAAGTATTATCATACAGTGAATGCTTTATTTTTAAGTAATAAGATTGGTAATAATGCCATGTAGTTTTTAACCACCTAAATATCACCAAATTTCACAACTTTTTTCTTTAGACTCACATGAGAACATTAAAACGAACTCATTGGTAGATTGAAAATCATTTTGCAATTTGAACCCCATGCAATATTGGATGATGCTGGACTGAAATGTACCATGAAAGAGCATTTAAAAGTGTAATGTTACAGTTACCTATCAAATATCATATTTCTTCCTACCCAATACTTTAAATAGTTGTACTATATATATAGTACAGTACCCACAAAGAAGTGGGAAAATAAAAAGTAATATTTATAAGGTAAGTATTGTCGCGACGTCCCAGACCTTGCCAGAGAACCACTCTCCGGCAAAAACGGGTGTGGCTGCGAACTGGAAAAAAATGAATTTGTGATATTTAAAATGTAACTTTTCGTGAAAAAAATAATAAGTGATGGAGTCGCCACTAATCTTTTGAAGTGCGGTTAGAACACTTGATTGCTACCCCGTTAAGGGTAGAATCGGTCTGTGTCACCAGAATCGGGTGATCGAGCCAAAAATGAACTGCCAGTTTAGTCGACCAGACATGTATGTCCAAGGGCGATTTTTTCATATTTGGGAGGTTTGGTCAACCAGACTCAATTTGAACTAGACTGGTCGGTCAACCAGACCGTTGGGTTCTCACACGTGGAAACTCGGTCGACCAGGTTGGTGGTATACAAAAATCACTCAGTCGACTAGGAGGTCAAAATGTTGACTTCCTAGGAGGTTCGCTCGACTGGAGCTAAATGAACTACAGGAGTTCGGTCAACTGGGTTGTGGTCAACCTATTGACTCGGACAAGGTTCGGTCAATCGGGGCCAAAATGAGCGTGAAGTGTCGGTCAACCGAAGGTGCACATTTTGTACATTTTGGTCCTATTTCATCCAACAATCACCATATTCAAGTGTCTAACACAAACAAGTGAGTGTGTGAGTGTCCTAGGATCTTTTCTAAGTCCATTTTTATTTATGATTTAGTTTGAGCTTATTATTAGACCATGCTTGTGATGTGTGTGTGATTATTATAGACCAAAATCCCTAATTACTATTACAAACCCTTTACATGAATGAAATATATTACAACATATAAAGAATTTGGGTCTTCAATCTTCACTTTCTCTATGTGCAATCTGATTTATCAATTTAAGTTACTGCACATAACCTCAAACACCCATTTTATATAATGAGCATTTGTCATTATCAAAATCGATCGTGACCTATAAGGTCAACATTCTCCGCCATTTTAATGATGAAAAATATAACCAACAAAAATATGAGTATAAGCCTAAGAAGGCTCCCCCTATCAATATGCATCCAATTATTTTAACCAAATTACTTTACCCAATTATTTTTGCCTCTCCATATCCCCCTTTTGGTAGCTGCAAAAAGAGCTGTAAGAGTTAAGTACTCTAGGCAATGGATAAGTCTAATATTTATACATTATAAGTTTTGGAAATTTTGAAAAAATTTCGGCAGAGTGCCGTTTGAAAATTGGGCTTTCCAAAAAAAATCCTATATAAATAGTAATGTATTTGAGATTATAAATCCTAACAGTTTATCCACAACTACTCAAACAGTTCCAGTATGATCCATACAATAAAACATAAATTCCAATGGCATTATGTAGTAGATATAAGAATTATATACACAAGAAACAATCAATTTTCACGAACTCTAAGACAGGAAGACATATCAACAATAATATCATTTGCTAAGGCTTGTAAATTGCACTTGAAGGCTCCCCCTACATTTATGCAAACTGTGAAACATCTAAGAAGCCTCTCTACTGCGCATTAGACCTAACTCACGTCTAATTTGTATAAACCTATCCTCGGAAAGTGGTTTAGTGAATATGTCCTCCCACTATTCATTAGTGCATACAAACTCAAGAGCCACATCTCCTTTTTGCACAAGATCACGAAGGAAATGATGTCTAATCTCAATGTGTTTAGTTCGTGAATGTGAGATAGGATTTTTAGAGATGTTGATTGCACTAGTATTATCACATTTAATCGGTATTGTATCATAGTGCAATCCATAATTCATAAGTTGTTGTTTCATATAAAGAGTTTGGGCACAACAACTTCCAGCCACAATATATTCTGCTTCGATTGTGGATAAGGCAATTGTGTTTTGTTTCTTAGAGAATCAAGAAACAAGAGATTGTCCTAAATAGTGATAAGTGCTATTGGTACTTTTTCTATCAACCTTACTACCGGCAAAGTCAGCATCGGTATAACTCACAATCTCAAAGGTAGTATGCTTAGGGTACTATAAGCCTAACTCTATAGTCCCAACCAAATACCTAAGGATTCATTTAACTTCTTTTAGATGGGATTCCTTAGGGGCGGCCTGAAATATAGCACACATACACACACTAAACATAATATCATACCACGATACAATTTCACGTCAATAGGGATTCCTTGCTCATCATTATCAAGCTTAATGGAAGAGTTCATAGGTGTTCTTTAGCAAGTCCCTAATATATTTAGCTTGGCATATGAAAGTTCCATGATTAGCTTGCTTAATTTGTAGCCCTAATAAGAAACTAAGTTCACCCGTCATGCTTGTAGACACCCCATTTTTACCTAGACCCAATGTATGTATTACTATTATTATTATTATTATTATTATTATTATTGTTATTTTATTATTATTTTATTTATTCTTATTATTATTATTTATTATTTTCATTATTATTGACATTATTTTTAATTATTATTATTATTAGTATTTTTACCTTTATTATTACTATTATTATTATTATTATTATTTTATTTATTTATCTTTGTTATTACTATTATTATTATTTTATTATTATTATTATTTTTATTGTTATCATTATTATTAGTATTTTTTATTATTATTATTGATATTATTATTTTTATTATGATCATTATCATTATTTTAGATATTATTTTATTATTATGGTATTATTTTTATTATTATTTCTTTACTATTATTTTGATTATTCTTATTTTTCTTGATTATTATTATTATTAGTATTTTTATCTTATTATTATTAGTATTATTATTGTTTTATTATTATTTTGCTTACTATTATTATTATCATTATTATTATTTATTTTTGTTATTATTATTTTGTTATCATTTTTAGTATTTTTATTATTATTTTTATTATTATGCTATTATTACTATTACTATTATTAATACTATTATCTTATATATTATTAGTGTTGATACTTTACTATTCTTATTATTATTATTTTTATTATTATCATTTATATTATTTATTTTTATTATTACTATTTTTATTACCTTATTATTATTATTATTATTATTATTGATAAGCTAGGGTTTTGGGAGTTTTGTTTTATAAAAAGCCAAGAGAGGCGCTGCAAACCGGGGGGGGGGGGGGCAAAGCCAAAGCAGAACAAAAAAAAAACCTTCTTCTTCTGCTTGTTCTTCTTCATCGGCTTCTTCTTCTTCAACTTCTTCTTCTTCTTGCTCCAACTAGCTACCATCCCTCACGGCCACCCACTCGTCCATCCTCTCATCCCGTGCAGTTCCCCCTCACGCCAGCCACCATACCGGCAACACCAGCGAACTGCTGCCACCGTCCCAACTCCACGATCCCCATCCTCCAACCAGTTGCAACGCAACTCCGGCCACCACCATACCGCCGGAATCTCTAGCCCGAAGACCCTCTGCACAGCGACGACACCACACAGGTACCCTTGTCCGGCGGTACCCACGCCCGGCCATCCATCACCGCCGCAATGAACCTGCAGATTCAGAACCAAGCAGAGACTCACAATCGTCATCACCATCGCTGTCATCGTCGTCTCCATCGCTGCCGCAAGCTCTCTCATTTGCCACCGTTCGCCGTCACCGTGCCGAACTCCAGTCACCGTCTCTGACTGTCAGTCGGGCAGAACCCACAGCAACTCCTCTCTACAACCACGTCACACACTCACCGGCTATCCTCTGTCATGGCCGACCACCCCTCCCCACCTCTGTAAGTCCCTGCACTCACTCACACTGTCACACACATGCCCGTGTATATATCTTTTTTTTTTTTTTTGGATTTGTTTGGGGTTTTGTCATATAAAGATTATTTTTTTTATTGTACATTTAATTGGTATTTTATATATGCGTATATCTAACATTAATTGACTTTTTGCAGGATTTTTCTAACTTTGGCAGAAATTTTAATTCAGGTTTCATATATATAGTTGACGTTGATTTATTTATTTATTTATTTTGTTTTGCAGGGTTCGTTTTCGTCATAGTATTCATTTAGGATTTAAGTTCATTCTTCTTAGTATCGTATGCTAATTTTTTTGATTATGCACATTTTAGAATGTAATATATCATTATTTCTTAACCTTTCATTAGTTCCCATGTTTTAATCCTAGACTTGTTTTATTTCCTTTATTAGTTATTTCCTTAGTTGTGTAGTGGTGTTTATAGGATATTGGTGTACCGCTTGGAGAGTTATTATCATTACTTTTTACTTATTGTGGAATTTTCATTATTGTGCGATGTTTTGGATATTTTGTTCGTTATCATTGTAGACACCCCATTTTTACCCAGGCCCAATATTATTATTATTATTATTATTATTATTATTATTATTATTATTATTATTATTAGTTTTCATTATATTTATTACTTTGTTATTATTATTATTACTTTACCATTATCATTTTTTATTCTTATTTATTTATCTATTATTATTATTACTATTATTTATTTTCCTATATTGATATAAGTAATTTATTATTATTACTATTATTATATTATTATTATTTTCCTATAGTGTTATAAGTGGCTTATTATTATTATTTTTATTATTATTTTTTTTGTTAGTATTTTTATTTATTATTATTATTATTCTTATTCTTATTATTATTTATTTATTTTTGTTATTACTATTATTATTATTTCGTTATCATTATTATTTTTAATATTTTTATTATCATTATGTTTTATTATTATTATTATTATTTATTTTCAAATCTTATTGTTATTATTATTCTACCACTGTTATTATTATTATTGTAATTATAATAATTATTATTATATTTAATTTATTATTATTATTGCACCATTATTTTTATTATCTATGATTATTATTTTATTTTTATTATCATTTTCGTTATTATTATCATTATAATAGTATATATTGTTACCATATATGAAAAGAATAAAAATGGGAAAGGAAAAGAAAAGAAGGAGTTTTTTAGGTTTGAAAATTTTATAAAGGAGCCAGAGGCGCTGCACACAGACTCTGGCCAAGAGCGCACAACCGCAGGGGAAACCAAAGAAGAAACAAAAAAAAACCCTAAGCCTTTTTTCCTTCTCTCGCTGGTTTTCTGTCCAAGCGGCAATAGCCGCTGCACCTCCTTCTCTCCGCCAAAGTCTTCTCTCTTCCCCATCCTCATTCCACCAAGCAAACTCCTACAGCTCCTCCAACGAAACGCCATAGCCACACCTCCATCATCATCCTCCCAGCTTCACTTCCGACAGCCTTTACTGATCTCCCCAGATCCCGTGCAGTTCTCCCTCACGCCAGCCACCATACCGGCACTCCAGCAGAGCAGAACTCACGGTCCTCTACTGCCACTGTCACAAGCCCACGCCGCGAACATCCAGCAGCAGCAACTCCGGCATACACCAGTCGAGAGGTTCCTCCGAGCACACCAGCAGCCAAGCGGAGCACAACCTCCAGTTCCCCCACAGCAGATTCAGCACCGCAAGCTTCCCCTACTCCGGTCTTCATCACAGCAACCCAGGCTCTCCCCCAGCAACCTCTTCTGCAACTGCCAGAACCACAGCCAGCCACCACTATTCCCTGCAAGAAATATCATACGACACAGCCCTCCTCCGGCCATATCCAGCAGCAGCAACTCTGGCAGACACCAACCCAGAACTCCTACAGCAGTGCATCCGGCCCTCTCTGTAAGCCACTGCTGTATTTGCACACACACACACACACGTGCACGTGTATTTCTTTTGTGTTTCTTTTCATGTTTTTTTTAATATTCAAAGTTTAAGACTTTAGTATATTAATATATTATTTATTGTGGTATTTAGTTAATATTCAAATCTAGGCGTCTATTGTATATATGTTAAAATTCTAAATATTGTGTATATAATTTCATTTTATTGCAGTGATATTTGTTTAGATTTCTTGAAATAATTACTGTAGATACTAATCAATGTTTTCTCATTTTTGTAGGTTTCCTTTATATTTGTTGAGGCTGGTTTCAATTTTTAAAATTTTGAATTGTATGATTATTAAATAAGTAATATTATGGTTTTTTTTACTTATCATGTTATTATCAAATGTATGCTTATATTATGTAAGTAATATTGCGATTTGTTATTTTGTATTGTTTTTGTAGTCATATATATGTTCTTATTTTATTAGGGTTTGTTATTTCATATTGTTAACATATAGTTATTATTGTGTATCATTTGTTATTATCACTAGATATTATTGTTGTTTATTATTTGTAAAAAGCATTGCTTAGGTATTCATGTTTTGTATATTTATTTAGGGCATTTTTATTGTTAATATTTCATCATTGTTATATATGCAATTTTTTATTATTATTATTTGTATATGTATTTAGGGGGTTTGTATGACAATATATTTATTTTTATTTGTATATTTATTCAGGATGCCCACATTAATGTTTAATTGTTTGATGCTTTATCCTTATTATATATTTGTGTTTATTGATATTGTATATTATTGCATATTTAAAATTATTGCATTACTGTTATATATTTTTAACATTGTATATCATATTCTGATTTATTGTATTATCATTGTTGGTTAGGGTTGATTTTGTTACCATAATTTTATTAATTGTTTTCCATATATATTATTGTATATTTACAGATTAATCTTAGGGCTACTTAGTTTCAATATTTTAATCCTAAGACTGATTTGTTTCCTTAATTAATTGTTTATATATATGCGCATGTCCTTAACTGCGTGTTAATAGTAAGGTAAGTATCATATTATCAAAATACGTATATTATCTTTGTTACTTCTATTATTTATTACCATTATTATTATCATCATTAATGTATTATCTATTATTACTATTAATATTATTATTGTATTAATTATCTCTATTATTATTACTATCATTATTCTCACTTGAAGCATACGTATATTCAACTGATTTATTTTTAGTACTTGTATTAACTTGTAACTATTTTAGTATTATTACATTTTTGTTATTAAATATTTTTTGATTTTTATTTCCCTATGATTTTATTGCGGGGGTATGAGCCTTTGGGCATCACGTACCCTAAGCTCTGAGGGAATATATGTATATATTTATTTATTTATTTATTTTCATGTATAATTATAAATTCATAAAAAAGGAGTAATGTAAAGACTTATTAAATTAACTTAGGGATAATTTCAAATTAATTAGGTACCGTTCGTAAGAACGGGCGCGTAGGGGGTGCTTGTACCTTCCCTTCGCGTAACCGAACTCCTGAGCCTAACTCTGGTAATGTAGACCGATTCTACTCCTAACGGGGTAGTAATCATGTGTTCTAACCGCACTAAAGGTTAGTGGCGACTCCTACACCATATTTTTCCTGAAAATATTAAAATGATTTTAATTCCGCCGCTCGGGGCACACGCGCTCCTAGGACGCCGCGACAATCATGTTTATATTATTCCTATGTCCATCTTATATATGTTGTGGTGTTTATAGGTATTACTATGTTCATATATTATTATTTTTATCTTTAGGTGTAGTTTATTAGGTTTATCTTTATCATTATGTTTACATTACTCTTATGGTGGTATTTATATTTTAGTCTATAAGTATTAGTTTATTATTATGGCGTTTTAGTATTATTATTAGTTCATATGGTATTTTAGTATTTAAGTTCATATTATATGTTTATTGTTATTATTATGAATTATATGGTATTATTATTATATTTAGTATCACGTATTAGGGTTTTTTTTTTTTAAGTATTTTAACATATAGAATACAACTTAATATGGTATCTTTAGGATGTTTAGCATTACATATTAAGATAGTTTTAGTATTCTCAGTATGTAAGGTATTACTTTTTGGATAGAATCTTTAGTATTGTAATATATATGATATTTTATTACCTATTTTGACATTTTTAATATTTTAAGTAGTTGTTGATTATCTTATTATCATATATTAAAACCTCCCATACTAGTATTTTCCTATAAAAATTTTATATATAATTTCAAAATTTTGGGAGTGTATTTTTTTAATTATATTCCCTATGATTTAATTGCAAGGGGTGTTAGCTTTTGGGCATCACGTACCATAAGCTCTGAGGGAATATATGTATATATTTATTTATTTTCCTATGTATTTATAAATTCATAAAAAGGAGTAATGTAAAGATTTATTAGATTAACTTAGGGATAATTTTAAATTAATTAGGTGTCGTTCTTAAGAACGGGGGCGTAGGGGGTGCTCGTACCTTCCCCTCGCGTAACCGAACTCCCGACCCCAACTCTGGTAATGTAGACCGATTCTACCCCTAACGGGGTAGTGATCATGTGTTCTAACCGCACTAAAGGTTAGTGACGACTCCTACACCATATTTTTCCTGAAAATATTAAAATGATTTTTAATTTCGCCGCCCGGGGCACACGCGCTCTTAGGACGCCGCGACAATGCTCATTTCAAATTCACTTTGTATGCACTTGGCAAACTTAATACACAACTTATCATTAGTTGCTCCAAAAATGATATCGTCCACATAAATTTGAACAAGGAGCATATCATCATTTTTGGATTTGATGAAAAGTGTAGTGTCAATTTTGCCACGGGTAAACCCATTTTCTAGTAAAAAATCGCTAAGCCTCTCATACTGAGCTCTAGGAGCTTGTTTCAATCCATACAAGGCCTTAGTCAACCGATAAACATGATCTGGATATTTATGATTTTCAAAGCCGGGTGGTTGTTTTACATATACTTCTTCATTAATATAGTCATTTAGAAAACTGCTTTTAACATCCATTTGAAACAATTTGAAATTTTTAAAAGCAGCATAAGCATGTGGCATATGAATGGCTTCTAACCTAGCTACAGGAGCATATGTTTCATCAAAGTCCATCCCCTCCTCCTGATTATATCCTTGGGCAACTAATCTAACCTTATTCCTAGTTACTATTTCATTCTCATCTTTCTTATTTCTATACACCCATTTTGTTCCAATAATTATGTGATCATTAGGTCTAGGAACTAGAGTCCACACTTTGCTTCTTTTAAATTGATTAAGTTCTTCTTGCATGGACATTACCCAAGACTCATCCTCTATGGCTTCATTAAATTTTTAGGTTCTTCTTGGGATAAGAAAGCGGAATGATTCACTATATTTCTTGTTGGCTTTTTGAGTCCAATCTCCGTTTTGATGCTAACAAACACAAGTGGTTCTTATGTGTGCTTTTAAGTGCGTGAACAGGTATAATTCAAGTCACATATAAGATCAAGAGGACATGGAAGCTATGACATGACTCAAAGCTCACATCTGGCATATTCCATTAAGTTGAAGAACAAAAAGAAGAAGAAGACATTTGTGTTTTATGTAATTGCATTTAATTTTTGTATCTTTAGTCTGTAATATTGCATGCTCTACATGATGTGTACGAATGCTCAGAATGACCGTAGATAGACCGTAGGGACCAGCACATCTCACCAAAATTTTTTTTCTAAATAGACCAAAATCATACAAAGTTTTTGGAATAGCTTTAGGGTCAAAATCGGGGCTAAAACAAAGTTTACAAAAACTTCGGCCGACCGAAGGTCAATCGACTCCAGATTTTTTCGATGTCTTCAAAAAGGACCTAGAAATAACCTTAGGACACTCACTCATGCATACCCATACTTGGTCATTTGAAATAGGGTGATCGTTGGCTCAAACAGGACTGAACTACACAAAATGTGCACACTCGGTTGACCGAACTACCATGTACAAATTGCCCCGGTCAACCAAACCCGGACCAAGTCAATTGTTGACCATAGCCCGGTCAATCGAACCCATATAGTTCATTTGACTCCGGTCGACCGAACCTCCTAGGGAGTCAACTGTTTGACTACCTGGTCGACTGAGCTAAAAATGTACTCCAACGCTCTGGTCGACCGAGGGTCCTCGGGAGATGCCCCAACAACCTGGTCGACCGAACTTCTCAGTTTAAAATGTCCCGATCAATCGAACCTCACTGTTTTGAAAAATCACTTCTCCCGGTCGACTGACAAGTTAGTTCATTTTCACCCTGGTCGACCGAACCGTGCTAATTTGGAAAAATCGTCCTTCCTGGTCGACCGACCTTGAAGTTCAAAATTGGCCCGGTCGACCGAGTCATATGAACTTCAGTCGACCAAAAGTCTTCTGGTCGACCGATGCTCTTGGGTTGGTCTGAATTTTTACCTCAGTTAACTTTTTAAAACGAGGTTAATTTTAATTAAACGTCATTAATATTTTTCTAAAATGACCTCTGTGTCCCCAACGATCATATTTCTCACAAACTCCAAAAATACCCCTTCATTACTCCAAATTAGTAACTTTGATTAATTCAAAAATTTCTCTCTAATCCTTGGTTAATCAAAGTTCCCCCAAAATGCTTTTTATTGTTTAAATCACTCTTTTGGGGTCAAATATTTTTTTTATTCAAATCTCTCCAACTCTCTTTCATGTATTTATTTCAAAATCTTCTTTAAGGAGAGTATTTTATTTAGGGCATTTCATTTGCACATATTCTCACTAGGCAACAAATATTTGAAAATTTTTTTTGAGAATATTGCTTAGGAGTTCTCCCGGTTTATTTCCTTGATAAATATATTTTGGGAGAAGTTATTTATTGTACAAACATTTTATTGAGCTTAACTTCTAGATTCTCCAAATATTTCTAACTTGCATAAATCTTTGTAGGAGAACATAATACACATTTTTTATACACATTGCATTTGTGCAAAATCATTAAAAGAGAAAAACCCTAGGTTCTCCTATATTATTATTGAAATACCTTCTTGGAGAAAAACTTTTTATTAGGGCTTAAATATAGTCAAGTACCCTTACTCCCCTGAGCATTATTTCACATCATTGGAGTGTGTATTTGTATGAGCTTAGTGTGTACATTTCTGCTTGTATTTCAGAAGCATTTTCATGTACAAAAATGGGTTTCATGTAACAGTTCGGTTCAGCCCGTTAATTGAACTAGGAAGTCTTAGCCCCTCAAGTGAGACCGGTTCCGTTCAGCCCGAAATTGAACTGGAGAGTCTCAGCCCCACAAGTGAGATTAGTTTGGCTCAGCCTAGTAATTAAGTTTGGGTTTTTCTCGCCCCGTAAGGAGAGGATGTAAAAGGCTTTTGCTCCACTCGGTTAAGTGAGCAGGTATAGTGGAATCCTTGGCGGTAAGCCTAATGCGGGGATGTAGGCTGGTTTGGCCGAACTTTGATAACAAATGTGGTGTCACTCTTTCTATCTTATTTAAATTCCCACACTTTAATTTCAACATGTGTATGAATGTTTATTTAATATCAAAATTATTCTCATGCACACATTTGATTTAAATAAGATATTGCACACGTGTACGTTTGCTTTTATTGTTAAATTCGCTTTACATACACGTTTACATGTTGAATGGGATATGATACTGTGGTGAATCAGGGAATTGTTAAAACTATCCAAAAAGTTTTTAAAACCCAATTCACCCCCCCCCCCTCTCTTGGGATCACACCAATTCCAACATTTCTTAAGGAGGATCTTGTGGTTACACCGCGGGATGGTTCACCTATGATTTGATTTATAGGATGATTTCTAATAAATTTTCAATCTCTAGGCTACTCTTGATTTTCATTTTAATTTTTTTCAGATGATTTTTCATTTAATTATGGGTTTTCACTTGCATTGGTTTCAATAGATAATTTCTCTAAACATTTTCTAATATCAATATCATCTTCATCATCTTTATTAGAAAATGGATTAGATTCATCAAACACAACATGAATAAATTCAACGACAGTCAATGTTCTTGTATTGAAAACTCTATATGTTTTACTATTAAGTGCATAACCTAGGAAAATACTTTCATTAGATTTAGAGTCAAATTTTCCTAAGTATTCATTATCCCTAAGCACAAAGCACTTACAACCAAACACATGAAAATAGGAAATATTAGGTTTATGGTTATTCCATAATTCATAAGGGGTTTTATTAATTAACACTCTAATTGACACCCTATTCATAACATAGCATGCAATATTTATGGCCTTAGCCCAAAAAGATTTAGGTAAGTTATATTCATTCAACATAGTTCTACCCATTTCTTGTAGTGACCTATTCTTTTTTTCTACCACTCCATTTTGTTGGGGTGTCCTAGGTGCGGAGAAGTTATGTGAAATACTCTCTAAGTCACAATAATTTTCTATGCCCTCATTTTTAAATTTTGTGTCTCTATCACTTATTATATATGTTATCTAATATCATTTTTCATTCTGAATTCTCCTACAAAGTTTGGTAAATTGTTCACATGATTCATTTTTATGTACAAGAAACAACACCCATGTCAATCTAAAAAAGTCATCCACAATTACAAAAGCATATGATTTACCACCTAGACTTTGCACAAAATTAGGACCAACAAGTCTAAATGAAGCATCTCAAGTGGTCTAGTGGTAGATATGAATTTCTTTTTCTTAAAAGTAGATTTAGTTTGCTTACCCATTTGACATGCATCACAAATTTTATCTTTTACGAATGACATTTTAGGCAAGCCTTTTACTAATTCTTTTCTAATAAGTTTTGATAATATATACATGCTTACATGTCCTAGGCACCTATGTCATAACCAACTAGCTTCATTTACAACAGAAAAGCATGTTACTTGTTGCGAAGCTAAATTATCTAGAGAAGTAGTATAAGCATTTTCATGGCGATCGGCAGTAAAAAGCACTTTGTGATCGAATTTATTTTCTACTATACAATTATCATTTTCAAAAGATACTTTATATCCTATGTCACACAACTGACTTATGTTTAGTAAATTATGCTTCAGCCCATCAACTAATAAAACATTATCAATAGTAAGATAGGAATCCTTACCAACCTTACCTACCCCAATGATGCGTCCTTTTGCATTGTCACCAAATGTCACATAGCCTCCATCCTTGGGAATGATTGAAGTGAATTTTCCCTTGTCGCCGGTCATGTTCCATGAGAACCTGCTATCCAAGTACCACCGGTCCTTGGAGGAGGACGATCTTAGGTATACCTACAAAATAAACTACGTAACTGATGCTGGTCCCCAAATTTTGTTAGGTCCACGGGGGTTAGTAGATGGATCTCCCTTAACTACCCATACTTTCCTAATTCTAGCACGCTTATTCCTAAGTGAACAGTCAAATTGAATGTGACCAATTTGTTTACATTTAAAACATCTTATTCTACACTTAGGATCTTAAGGAGGAATATGAGACTTTGACTCACGTGTAAAATGTCCTAAGTAAAGATTAGGTCGTCTAACATTTTCAATACCATTAAAACCAAGACCCTATTTTCTTAAAGAGTTTCTTTGGACACTAAGTAATTTTTCAAAATTGCATTTGCCCTCGGTAAATTTTAAAATGATTTTGGAGCTATCCTCTAATTTCCTCTCAAGCTCAACAATAGTAGCATCTTTTTTCTTTTAAAATGGAATCATGAGAGGTTTTTACAATATCAAACAATTTTGACCAATTTTCACATTTCTTTTTCAAATCATCATTTTCTTTGGTCATTTTACCTAACAATTTAGATACACGAATATATTCAAACTGCAACTCTCTAAATGTAGGCATGCAATCAGAATCACAATCATCAGATGAATAATATGAAGATAATGAACTAGAAGATGATACCTCATCATCGTGTGCCATCAGACACAGATTTGCGACCTCTGAGTCATTGTGGTCTGATTCTGAGTCGTTGCTGCTAAGTTTATCCCATGATGTCCCAGCCTTCATGGCTTTCTTTTTTTTTCTTAGCCTCTTTTTTCAGTAGTGGGCAATCTGGTTTGATGTGCTCGACCTTGCTACAGTTATAACACGTAGGAGCATTTGATTTTTCTTTTCTTTTCTCGGACTCTCCCTTCTCAATAGTAGACTCCCTATATTTTTTATACGTCTTTCTGTTCTTCCTGAAGAATCTTCTAATTTTTTTGGTTAGCATGCCCATTCCATCATCAGTGTCAGATTCACTGCACTCACTAGATGTGTTAGTGGAAGCTTTCAATGCAGTCACTTTCTTAGCCCTATTATGCTCATTAAGTCTCTCATTTATGGTTAATTCACAAGTGATCAGGGAACCTATGACGACCTACTTAATTTCCCCATATTTTTTTTTTCCAAAATATAATAAAATCAATATCACAAATCTCAGGAAATCATAATCCACCTAGACCCGTGGGTACTAGGAAGACATCAAAAACATGTCACGGAAGCCTATGCAGCAGGAAACATAAATCATAAACACCTCATTATACCATACATCACAATACCAGAGTTACTACAATCACTGTATTTTAAATACGAAAACATCCATCACATTACCACAAATACCAGAGTCACTATATCCACTGTATTTCAGTATATACATCCCAAAAACAAGATCTAGGGGCACTTCCCAAAAAAAGCCAATTGTCCCTACTAAAACTTACCCTTTAAAGAGGGAAGACAAACAGCACTAGATCAGCAGGGCTTTTCCCGCTCCCCTATATGGGGCTCCTGAAAAGTTTATAAAATTTTGGGGTGAGACACCTCTCAGTAAGGGAAATAAACTAATACCAGTGTGTGACAACATGAGTATTCCGTGTTATACATATACCATACAGAACATATTCAGTAACTGTTATGTCAAATCTAGGAAAACATATATATCATCAAAACATGGCAGAACATACTGCATTTTCATAAACATATTTCATCTCATATAATAATAATATAAAAACATTCCTGATAGATTAGCTGGCTGTTGTCATGTATTACCCCCACATGATTGGGTTGTGTGCCCCGAAAGCGGGACCTGAGAATGGTTGGCTGACCACTACCAAGTCAAAAGTACAGTTTGTAAGTTTGATGGGTCTGCCTGGCCTGGTCCGTACACTAGGGGCGCTCACACACTTCTTAAAATCACATCGACCATCCAATCTCACATCACTCTGTACAGCGGCGTTAACACAAATATCATGATCATGATGACCATGGACACATAGCAACGGTACCATGCAAGTGCTAGCCTAGACCAAGCCAACCAAGTTCTGATACCATATAATATATATTGAAACTGTGATACATGGATATTTCATATCATTAATTTTCAAATCAATTGTATCTTTTTGCATATATACGTATATCATGAAAATCATCGACCCATACGCCAGTATTTCATATTTTACCATAGCTCGGCCCGTACACCGGCAAATCATATACATAACTCAACCCGTACACTGGCAAATCATTTCCATAGTTCGACCCGTATGCCGAAAAATCATATACATAGCTCGGCCCGTATGCTGGAAAACATATAAAAATCTCAACCCGTACGCCGGTTATCCATTATAAAAATCTGTAGCATTAACACATTCCCCGAAACAGTATTTCATATTAATTTCTACTCATGCCACACTAAACAATTTTTTCGTATATTTAACATATCATCACTTTCAACAGCATTTTCCCAAATATAAATCATATATAAATATATTTATTTTCCTGAAATCAAATACTATAACAATATACCTATTTTTCATAAAATACTAGCTTAGTTTATCCCCTTACCTGATTCTTGAAAAACTCCTAAGAAAATTTGTCCTGCACCCGTAGGGTTCCCTACTCAACACCCTGAAAATAACATTCCCCAAAAGTAAAGTTCAGTATTTCTACATGTATAACACTTTCTACAACTATCAAATAACCAAATACTGAGTAGAAAGTCTTACCCTAGATTTGGGATGGTTTCCAACTCAGCCCCACCAACGATCCGCTCCGACAGATTTGCAGAGAAATTTCCCAAGAGCGTCGTGGTAGCTTCAAATCATTGAATTGGCAAAAATCCGGCTCGAAATCGAAGAAAGAAGGAGAGGGAACCGAATGGGAGAGAAAATGAGGGGTTCTACGCTAAATTTCCATCAAAAATCCGAGTTTTTCACTATTTATAGGACTGGATTTATCGAAGAGCCACGCCATCTCGTCGATGAGTCACGCCATCTCGTCGACGAGTCCTTTAATAATTTCTTCGACAAAACCGACTCCTCATCGACGAAATTCAGAATGCCTAGAACCTCTCTCAGCATTTCCTCGTTGATGAGACACGTCACCTCGTCGACAAGCCCAATTACAATTTCGTTGACGTGGCCTACTGCCTCCTTCTCTTCTTGTTTCCATTTTCCACCTTCTTAATCATTATTTAGATACTATTATTCTTTGGGTCATTACAGAACCTATCAATTCATCTAGAGTTATAGCCTTAAGGTCTTTACCCTCAACAATGGTCATAGCCTTGGCTTCCTAAATAGGAGGTAAGCCTCTAAGGATCTTCCTAATCATCTCATATGTGGGATAGGTCTTTCCTAATACATGCAGTGAGTTTATTATGTGTGTGAATCTAGTGTACATGCTCTGAATGGACTCACCTACATCATCCTAAAGGCCTTATACTCACTGGTCAACATATCTATCCTACTGTCCTTCACATCTCTAGTACCCTCCTATGTGATCTCTAACTTATCCCTTATTTCTTTTGCAGTAGAACATGCCATAATTCTATTAAATTCATTTACATCAAGACTACAGTACAAAATATTCATAGCAGTGGCATTTAGGCTAACAGCTTTCATATCATCATCATCATCATATTCATCCTCAGTCTTAGGAACCCTAGCTACAACCTCAGTTTTCATAGGGACATAGTTTACCTTAGAGACAATCCTCCACGCCTTCCAATTAGTATTTTGAAGGTAGATGTGCATCCTCTTTTTCCAGAAGGTGTAATTAACACCATTGAAAACAGGAGGTCATGCGGAAGACGGTCCCTCGGGGAAAGGGGTTAAAGAGTTATGAGTCCTATGTGATCTTTTTGCAAAATAGCAGCTAGTCTATGCTACATGTCTCTATCACCAAGTGTTAACTTTACCGTGATCCCAAGAGGGCGGTGAACTAGTATTTTCAAAATTTAGTCCCTAGGTAAATATCCTAACAACAGTATATTCACAACCCTATGGTTAATCTAGTGCAAGTAGTGTAAATATATACCAGGAATTAAATAAAGCAATTTAATTAAGCTAACATGCACTAGAAAGCAATAAAGTAAGAGTGATAAGTAGAAATATTATCGAGGTTCGACCAATTGCCTACGTCCCCTCCTTGGCTAACAAGCACAAGGATTATCACTATAATTGATCACTTAAACAGGTGGAGCGGCACCTAAACAAACCAGGTCAATTAGCACAGGACTAACCTCAAC
This sequence comes from Malania oleifera, assembly GCF_029873635.1. Classification (NCBI taxonomy): domain Eukaryota; kingdom Viridiplantae; phylum Streptophyta; class Magnoliopsida; order Santalales; family Ximeniaceae; genus Malania; species Malania oleifera. Next base: position 17,646,033 of record NC_080422.1, read on the forward strand.
CTTTACAACCAGTCCTTATCAAGCTGGATTACAGTCCCCTTAGGCCATGCTTGGAAACACTCAAATTTTACAATCAAAGAATAATGGTACAGTGATTGTGCTTTTGTGTAAAGCAGATATGTACCAAGATACACTTTGTTAGCCTTAGAGGCTACGTAAGCTTAATTGTCTTGTTTTGATGATAACAACTCATTAGTGGTTCTAAGTAAGATTATCTTTGCACAATAAGTAAGATTATCTTTGCACAATAAGCCTTAGTAAGAACTAACACAAATTCAAAGATTAAGTAGATTCTTAATAGGTTAGATATCATCAAAAAAGAGGAGAATGTTAGCCCTGTCAGCTACACTATCTTGGTTTATATGTTTTGATGATATTAACCTATTTTTTGTTTCTAGTATTTTCCATCCTTGCAGATCTTATCTAGTACAGGTACAAAGTGTCGGATACACGGAGGTACCAAATCAGAAGCAAAGATTGGGATTAGTAGACACCAAATAGAAAAATTGGAAGGACACAGACTTAGAAGCACTAAAGCACATCTCGGAGTTTTTATTGTGCATAAATTAGTTGTAATAAGGGTTGTGTCAGTGAGTGTGTATTGTAAATCTTGCGGTGGGTGTCTTGCATGATTTCTAAGTAAGAGTTGAGCCATTGCATAAGCATACTAGGACACATGAGCATATAGGATTTGCACAAAAATAACAAACTCACAATTCATAGTTTTCAAAATAAAAATAAAGAGTTTGTCAAAATAATCCTATACTCAATTAAGTTTTCAAAATGGGACAAGTGTTAAGTAATATATGAGTTATAAACATTTTCAAAACTCGATTTTACAAAACTAGCTCTACATCCTAAAGTCCTAAAAGTCAAGCATATTTTTAATAAAGGACATACTAAGCATATAAGATATCGAAACGAGTTTTCAAATATGTTTTCATAAAACAAGATATCTTATATTTATGAGGAAACTCACTTGGACAAATTTTAATATTCGTTAGACTCAATATATTTCATATTCTTTTGTCCAAGAATGTTTTAAGTCATTAAGACGCTTTTCGACAAGGAAAAATAAAGCAATTGTCACCACCGTGGTGCAGCCTTGAGGCCTGAACACCCTTTGGTATTTTGAGCATAACTTTTGCTAGAAAATTCTAAATGGGATGATCTTGGTGTCCCTGGAAAGCTAAGACAAAATTCCACAATTTTAATGTTGTTCACTTTTTCTGATTCAGGGACATCATTGACGAATACAGGGGATTCGTCAACGAGTGCAAGGCTTAGTCGACGAATTCAACAGGCAGAACCGCTCCAACGGCGGAAAACGGCTAGTTTACCAAATAAAATAGTTTTTCTTCCCCCAACGGCTAGTTAACGGATCCTTTGGCTCTTGGGCTATAAATACAAGCTATTAGACTTGTATTAACATGGTTTTGAGCATTGTTGATCATATTTGTGAAAAATATCATTCTATCCAAAACCTAAACACTTTGCACTTTGCATTTTGGTTATTCTTCACAAGTGCTCAATCCTCTCTTGCTCACTTATCTTGTAAGATTCATTCCTTGAGAGAATAGAGTGAGGATTTGGTTGTGTTTCATATTTGCTCATTTAAGGAGCATTAAATTGTATTTCCAATCTCTTGTAAGGTTCTTTGTGAACCATTGTTGTAAGGTTCTTTGTGAACTGAAGCAAAGGCTCTTAGTGAGCACGGTAGGGGTTTGTTCCCAAATGAAGGGATTTTTTCTTGAGCTGTAAGGCTTCTCCTCCGGTGAAGGAGTATCTTTAGTGGATTGTGGAATCCTTGGCTTGGTGCTAAGGCGTGGACATAGGCTTGGTGCCGAACCACGTAAAAATACCGGTGTTGTTCTTCCTCTCCCTTATACTCTTTATTTTATATATTGTGCATGATTTATATTTATATTACGATATAATTTCTTGTATCTTGCCAAGAGTTTTTATTTTGTAGAAAAATACGTATTCCACGAAAAGAGTCTATTCACCCCCCCTAGACTATATACTCCGGGTTGGGACTTCCAACACATTCAATCACATACACCACAAAATGATTTAATATGTAAGAGCAGTGTGGTTTAATATACCAACCCTCAAATATATTTGCTATCAATGTAATCAGTGCGTGAGAGTGCAAACAAGTATAATCTTTGTATCACAAGATATTCAATCAACATGCTCAAACAAAGATGTCAATCAAGGCCCAAATATTCCAATCAGCAGAATATCTTAATCGTGTAAATATCAAATAATGTATATGCTTGGTTTGCGAAAGATATTTAATCTTTCTATTCAATAAATGATATGTAAGTCAATAAATATTGCAAAAAATATTAATATCACATAAATAAATATCTTTTCAAAAGTATGTCAAGATAAATCACTCAAGATATTTGAAAATGTTTTGAAAAAATTTTTACAATCCAAAAACAAATACAAACTTTCCAAGATATTGCAATGAATATACAATACTCAGAGGTTTAATACAAGTGTTCTTGGGGGAGACTTATTAACAAAGTCCCCTATCAACACTTAGGTTTGGCTCTCAAGAAAATCGTATCAACCAAACAAAACAAGGAGAGCAAACCTTTCAAACAATCACTCAAAGCAACTTACGAAGAGTTTAGGCAATAGTAGAAGGTAAGTATGAGTGAATGGAGTGTGAAAATGAGTAATAGAAATTTTGAGCTTGAGAGAGAATTTTTTAATCAAGTCGGCTAATCAAGTTACTAATCATTCCAAATGAAGGGGTATATATAAACGTCCCCTAAATTATAACCATTAAGGACATGGTTGGACTAATTAGAAAATTTTTATCATTATTTAATTATTTTAAACATGTTTTACCGAGTTAACCACGGTAAAAAAATAAGTCCAACCCGAGAGTACCGGTCGACCAGGACAAGTTCGGTAGACCCAAGTTCTTGGGGTTCAGTCGATCACGCAAAAGATGAACTACCGGTTTGGTCGACCGGACATGTATATCCAAGGGCGATTTTTCCATATTTGCGAGGTTCGGTCGACCAGGCTAAATTTGAACTAGACTGGTCGGTCGACCAGAGCGTTGGGTTCCCATACGTGTGAACTCGGTCAACCAGGTTGGTCGTCAACAAAAATCACTCGGTCGACCAGGAGGTCAAAATGTTGACTTCCCTGGAGGTTCGGTCGACCGAGACCAAATGAACTACAGGAGTTCGGTCAGAAGTTCCGGTCGACCAAAGATTCACATTTTGTGCATTTCGGTCTTGTTTCATCCAACAATCAACCTATTCAAGTGCCTAACACATACAAGTGAGTGTGTGAGTGTCCTATGGTCATTTTGAAGTCCAATTTTTTTTACGATTTAGTTTGAACTTATTAGACCATGCATGTGATGTGTGTCTAATTATTACAGATCAAAAGCCCTAATTACTATTACAGTCCTTTTACATGAATGAAATATATTACAACATATAAAGAATTTGGGTCTTCAATCTTCACTTTCTCTATGTGCATTCCGATTTGTCAATTTAAGTTCCTGCACATAACCTCAAACACCCATTAGATATAATGAGTATTTGTCATTATCAAAACCAAGTGTGACCTATAAGGCCTACGCAGGGTCCATATATACACATAATACAACGTCCACACAGTATATCTCCACACAAGACTATCTACCACACATGTTATTACATAATCTTCTTAACCACACAGGTTACAACACATGCCTCTCAATCACACCCACACACACACCCCTATTCATGGTAAATAGGTAAAACAAACTCCTCACACCGCTGCAAATATTTTACCCCCTAATATAAATGCCCATAAAATTATCTCCTCACACCACTGCCAATGTTATATGATGGTTATATTAGGTACGATATAACGACCTCCTCATACTACTGCCAACGCTATATCGCAATTTACATGAACCATAAAACAATACACATCTAGCATAGGTAAACACATTAATGCATTCTAATTCACAAAATTTAATCATCCAAAGAGCATCACAATCAAAAAGAATTCGCAACCCAAACAGTATCGTTCAATGAACATCAGTCAAAATAAAGCAACACCCACAACCATTTAATTATCAAAGTTGTTTTCATGCCACAATTTTTCCCAATATAGTATATAATCAAAAACAATATTTTCAATACTTGCATTATTAAGAAAATTATACCTAAATATATAGAATTTTATACCAAAAATTTAGCCGATTTAAAATTTAGAAAAAGCTCCTATAATGTATTTCCCCTTACCCACTCCTCAAATTTCTGCCTAAACCAAACGGAAAATGAGACCCTGCAATCCAAAATTCCCAACTCACTCAAATCTATAAAAAAAAAGAAAAAAAAAATGAATACTCATTTAATACTTCTTAGGTTCCATATATTTCTAAATAATAATAAAACCCTAAAATATCTCACTTACTCTAGTTTTGGAGTGGTTCCCAAGTACTCCAAACTGAAAATTTGCTCTGACTATGTTGTTGAGAATTTTCCCAGGAGTCTTGTGGTAGCTTCCAATCATCAAATCAGACTAAAACCGGGCTGGAATCGTAGTGAGAAGGTAGAAGGTTCGAATTTTAGAGAGAGAGAGATAGAACATAAATGAATTCCTTCACCGAAATTCTAATTTTTGCCTATTTATAGGCAACTTGCCATGTGGCCTCGTTGACAAGACATCAGGACTCGTCAACGAGCCCAAGAACACCGTTCGTGGACGAAACCAGGAGCTCACCAATGAAATTCAGAAATTTGAGAACCTCTCTCAGTAAATCCCCATCGACAAGACATGCATGCTCGGTGATGAGACTCATAAGATTGCTCATTGACGAGAAAATCAAGTTCGTCGACGAGTGCCTGCTTGTTACCCTTTTAAAATTTCTTTTCCCTTTCTTATACTTCCCCCTTTTCCTTTTACTATCTTCCTATTATTTTAAATAGTTAAAATATTCTGGGTCATTACACTGCTCTGAACAAGACTCCATAAATCGAGAATTAGCGTACTCGGTCCCATTATCCGACCTTAAGTATTTGATTCACCTCCGTGTCAAGTTTTCCACTTTAGCCTTCCAAATCTTAAACCTAGCAAATGTATCTAATTTGTGACGCATGAAGTACACCCTGACCTTCCGTGAGTAATCATCAATAAAAATCACATAATACACATGTCCGCCCTTTGATGCAACTCTAACTGGGCCCCAAACATCTGAATGCACATAATCAAGAGTCTTGTGTATAGCTGATCTGAACTTTGCTCAATTCTGTTTTCCAAGAATACAAATCCTACAAAATTCCAGCTAACATGATTTCAAGCCCTTAAAAAATTTCCTCTTATATAGTTCCTTCATGTTGTGTTCCCCCATATGCCCAAGGTGCATATGCCACAAGACAGTCTCATTTGATCAGCATTTATAGCTACAGCTCTACCTACAATGGTAGTTCCCGGCAATGTTTAGATATTTCCATCCAGTGTCTGCCCTTTCATTACAGTGAGATTTCCTTTCCATACCGTCAAAACTCCACCTTTTCACTTGTAATTCAAATCATTACAATCCAAAGTATCGAATGATATTTTCTCTTCCTCAAGTCTGATATATGTCTTACATTACTCAAAGTTCTCATAGCACCATCAAATATTTTTTATATTTACATTTCCTATGCCAATGATCTTGCAAGAAAAACCATTACACTTAATAACTGATCCAGATTTCACTAACCAGTAAGTGTTAACCACTCTTTGTTTGGAGTCATGTGATAAGAACATGTCGAGTCAAGTATCCAAGCATCCATTAGATTATTCAACCTTGCTAAAACTAATAGAACATCACCATCGCTACGCGTTGAATCCCCTTCTTGAGCAGCATTCGTAGATTTTGAAGTAACCTCATGTTTTTCAAAATTTCCCTTCTTCCAATCCAGATACTCCGGTTTCACATGCCCTTTTTTACCGCATTTATGACACCAGATTTCTTTCTTCTTTTGGATTGATTTCAAGATTTCTGACTTGATCCATGTTTGGATTTTCCTTTGCCTTGCTTGTTATTACTCTTTGCCACAAGTCCTTCTCCTTCATCACATATTTTCAATCTTTGATGAAAATTCATTTAAGCACTTGTTACCTCTTCAAGATCAAGAGTTTCTTTTCCCCACGTAAGAGTGGTCATAAGATTTTCATAAGTATGAGTTGAGGGCAAAGAGTTTAACAGCATCTAAGCTTTGTCATCCTCATCAAACTTAACATCAACTCTCATCAAAACACTAATGATTTGATTGAAGACATTAATATGTTGATCTAAGTTTGATCATTCAACCATCTTAAGCTAATACAAATGTTGCTTAAGAAAAAGTTTATTATTTAGATATTTGGACATGTACCAGCTCTCTAACTTTTTCCATATAGCCGCTAAAGAATCCTCCTCCATCACGTGATAGAGTACTTCATTGGCCAAATACAAGCGTATTGTAGAAGTGGCCTTTGCTTGCAATTCTCGCCATGTTGCCTCATCCATCCCATTCATTTGAACACCAAGTAATGCTTTTCTCATTCCTTGTTGCACAAGAATGTCTTTCACTCTCCTTTACCATAAACCAAAGTTCTCGGTTCCATCAAATTTGACGATGTCAAATCTTGTAAAGACGATCCCAATGTCACAACAACAATCGCTCTGATACCAATTTGTTGTGACATGGATGGGATAAATATGAAGCACATTGTAATAAATACAACAAGTAAATGAAACATAATCAAAAAATGATAAACAACAAGAATAACCACAACATTTATGTGGTTCAGCAAAGCCTACATCCACGGAAGCAATGACACAAGAATTTCACTAAAGAAATCTCAAAGTACACAATACACTTCTCAAAATGATCGCTCTCTATCAATACATGCCTAGAATGACATATATAATAGTCCCTCTGAGGTTTCCCTCCAATTACCCAACCATCCCAATGTTCAAATTCAAAATTCAAAAAAACTGCTCGCAGCCTAGGTGCACTCGTCAACAAGTACAGGGGATTCGTCAACGATCTAGAGAAGGACACTCGTCGATGAGAACATGACATTCGTCGACGAGCCCATTTTATGCTTTTGGTACCTCCAGAACTTTGAGATTTTTCTGCTCTTGGGATGTACTCGTTGATGAGCACAGGGCACTCGTCGACGAGTCCCTGCTGTGTTGCCCCTTTAAGTTTTTCTTCATTCCTTGTTTATGAAATCCAAAGTATAAAAGCCACACCACAAACAACATCAACCATCACTAAAAAGAAAAAAGCAAACCACCAAGGCAACAATACCAGTTATTTGAGGCAATTCTTCAATAAAAATTAAAGGAATGGTCCCATATCTCCATAACTACTAAGAAAAGAAAAGAACCACAACATAAACTGAATCTCCTTCTAAAGAAAGGTAGGCATGTTTATTTGAACTATGCACACAAACAAAACCACAAAACAACTTAAAGAGTTGGGCACAACAAATATGCACATTCGGCCACAAACTTGCATGTGTGCAAGACCCTTTATTACATAGATATTGGAGTGACGATGTAGTAATCGAAAAAAAAAATTATTTTCAATCAATTAATTAATTAAACATTATAAAATTAACTAATTAAATAAACAAATAAAAGGAATAGTATGAAAGAAAAAAAATGAAACTAATTGGAATAAAGATATATATATACACACACACATAATGGTTAAAGCTTCCTCAGTAAGCTTCTTCACAATCCAATTTTAAATTGGATAACAGACATGTACCTCTCATCTCTTTCTCTTCTCCTCTCTCCACGCTCTCACTCACCTCACCCCTTCTCTCTCTCTCTCTCTCTCTCTCTCTCTCTCTCTCTCTCTCTCTCTCTCTCTCTCTCTCTCCTCATTTTCTCAACAAATACTCGGCTGATCAGAAAATATAAAATACCGCTGGGTTTTATTCTCTGCCATCACCAATTTAATCAGAGTGGATTTTTCGTAGGAGCATTGTAGGCACCACTCCTGGGGTAAGGTAAACCTACTCTTTCTCCTCAATTTCTCTCAAATCTTTAGCCTAATTGACGATCACACGCCATTTCTAGGGCCTAGCGTTGATCCTCGTCAATTTGGCCAGATCGGAATTTTGAATTGAGCTTTCCTAGGCACCACTCTAAAGTTAGGGTAAGGTTATGGGAATTAAGAAAATTTGTAGTTTTTGGGAACTTAATTATTTATTTTAAGTTTATGAGTTTAGGAAATGTGGAAAGGAATGGTATTTTATTTGGGGTGGTATTGATAAACTAGGGTTTATGAATTCAGGGTTTGGGTGAGCGCCACAGGTATAATTTTGGGATCCCTGCAAGCGTAGTTTGGGAAACTAGGTAAAGGAAATAGATTAAGCCAATATTTTTGTAAATTTCACCAGTTAAAATGGAAATTATTTGTATATTTATATGATTATCTTGCGAGTATTGAAAGTCAACCGTTTAAACTAAGATTTTTGAGCCTAGGGCTATGTTATTAGTTATTATTTGTTAAAATGGAATGATTAAAGTAATGAATTTTCTGGATAAATTGTGGAGATAATTTAATGTGAATTTTTAGTAAATCAGATGATGAACATGGGTTGGTTTATTATTTCAGATGATATAATTATGTGTATTATTCAAATCGTGTAGCATGAGTAAAGTGAATATACTGTGTTGAATTGTGATATATTTATGAGATGTTGGAAATACTCAAACACGTTGAGAATATATATTGTGTGTGATTGTTTAAAACAAAGCTAAATGTGAATGTTAAATTTCAATTTATGGTTTGAGAACTCCGATGGACCATAGTAGGCACAGTACTGTTGCGTGTGATTTATAAAGAATTAGTGCACCCACTCATCTTAGAAAGAGTGTGGAGACGAGATGGTTGATTGTGCTGAGAAGGGTAAAGTTTTCCTAGAGTCTAGATCTGTATGGGAACAGCCAATCTGACTTACAGACTAAAGAAGTTGTTATTGATTTAACTATGGTGGGCTAACTAGGGTTAAGTCTAGCCTACGGGCCACACAGCTCACCATGGGGGGAGCATGTCAGTGTTTATCCATCTGACAGTGAGTTCAAAATACATAATTGTAAATTTAACCAACGTATAACATGAGAACAGTGAATGTGAATACAAATTATGCGATGTGAAATGCGGGAACAGATTATACGATGCGACATATTATGTTATGAGAAATATAATGTGATGTGAAATACTGAGAAATGTGAAAACTGAGATTATGAAGAGATAAGTATTATAGAGATAATAGGGCACAAAGTAATGTAACAAAGTAATAAGTGTATTACATATTGTAGTATTATACGTATTTGGGGTAAGGTAAACTCTTCGCCCAAGGGCTTGCTGAAAAAGGTAAGTGCCCTGATAGGTATCAGATGTAGCCATACAGGGATGCATAACATATTAGGGCAGAGGGAAGCTACTTATATGGACGGGTAATCTTCCCTATCCTAAGGAACCTTCGCTAATAAATAATTGTGTGTGAATACGAGACAAACTATCCACTTGAGGTCGTTAATAAAATACACTGCATGTGTGTGAGTAGGGACATAGAATGATTTCATAATTGTGAATTAATTTGTGAATGATGATTATATTTTTGTACACAAACCTCATGATAACCACACACTGGTATTAATCTATTCCGTCTTACTGAGATGTGTCTCACCCAATATGAATTTCATCTTTTTTTAGGACCTCCGCGTGATCGAGCTCAGTAAGCTCAGCGCTGGCCTAGCAATTTTGAGAGAGAGAGAGAGATGGTATAACTTTGGATATATATTTTTGGGCTGCATTATATTTATAATGTCTGAGTTGTATATTTGTGAATACTGGATATTGGAGAATACTATTTTGGTATATATATATATATAACTCTGGTATGTTATAAAGGATGTTAGTTTATTTTTCCGCCATATAATTGATGTTATGGTATCAGATATAGGTAAATGGATCACGTGGCACTCGACCCCACTTGGTAAGTTCGGGGCATCACATATGACATATATGTTGGAATGTTTTCCAGACAAATATTTCAAGTGTGATGTCCTAATAGAAACATATCAAGATAAGCTTGTTGAGATCTTAATATTTTCCTAAATTTTGTTACTTAAGACCTCAAATTAACATCCAAATTGACAGAGTGGAAGCTTAAAACACATGCCCAACATAGTTCCTAGTGGCATCAACTAGATAAGGATGCATATCTTATACGCCACAGTAGGCTTGAGAGTTGTCAGAGAATGCCCTCCTTTTCGACCTTCTTTGGAGCCATAGAAATGAAGCAGATCATAGTGATTAAAAGGCTTAAATTGTAAAGGATGCTCCTAATTCACCGTCTCTTCAAGGATTCAAACTATGTTGTTGTTGAATGAGAACAAGCCCAAAGTGTACCTTGTTTTCTTCTCGTTGATCACAACTCTATGGCTTGAAGAATGTACCCTCCCATTGCTCCATGCTTGCACCATGCCCTCTTGTCATACTAGTTATGATTTTTTTTTTAAAAAAAATAAAGTGGGAAAATAAAAATTATCTAAATGAAGACGCCCATTGGCACTAGAAAACCATTAGGAGAAATAAGAAAAATATATATATTTTAAAAATTAGCTATCTCATTTACTATTCACCATGCATGACACCATGTGCTTCTATGGAGAAATATTATGTGTTCACATAACAACAAGATAATTATGCATATCAAGTAATTAATGTGAGGCCATTTTATACGAGATCTCTTTACCGGTGAGCAAAATTTTAACATTCAAAGTGCAAAAACTATGATCATTAATGAAACGAAGCCCAAAAATGAAGTAACTACTTTTTCATTCCTATTTATTAGAAAAAGTAAAAGGGAAAAAAATAACTACAACAAATCAATAATAAATATTTTTTTATGCATTATTAACCTTTAGTTTTCATGATTTTTAAACATATTTCAATAAATTTTTATTTCTAAAAATATTTGATATAGATACCACATAATTCATAATTGATTTTTTTAAAATTTTCTTTACTTCTTTTCCTTTCTTTTTCCTACATACAATCCTTAATGAAAAATTGCCTCTCAATTCCACAAATTCCTAGAGTCTTACCAAATTCCACAAGTTCTTAAAATTTTTTAGCTTGCACTTCTTTCCTAATGTTTGATATGCAACAATTTAGTCTTTTTTAAGTTTTAATTTCAAAGATGAAGAAATGAGAAAATTTAAGTGGCTTGCACTAACATAATACATACACACATACACACACACACACACACATATATATATATGAAATAAACTATGGAAATTAAAATTTAAGAAGTGTAATTTAATGAACTTTTAGTGACTTAGGCAACTCTTAAGGCTACAACTACCAACCATTAAAGCATCGCCGGCCATGACCTTCGAGAATCTTTCTGGTGGAGTGGTATGAAAAGGGAGATAGCAAAATTCATGAAGCAGTGTTTGACGTGCTAGCACGTAAAAGTTGAGCACTAGAGGCTGGCAGGATAGTTATAGTCACTCCACATTCCTGAGTGGAAGTGGGATCATATATCCATGGATTTCGTCACACGTCTACCACCGGTACTGCATGGACAGAATGTTATATGGGTGGTTATTGATCGATTGATGAAGACCGCTTATTTTTTCCCTATTAAAGTCAACTACTCTATGAACAGACTGGCAGAATTATACATTTAGGATATAGTTTGATCTCATGGTGTGCTAGTATCTATAGTTTCAGACCGAGACCCACATTTCATATCATGATTTTGGAAGAGCTTGTAGGAAACTTTGGGGTCTCAGTTATCATTCAGTATAAATTTTCATCCTCAAATTGATGGGCAGATAGAGAGGACGAGTGAGATACTTGAGGATATACTACGAGCATGTGTGCTGGATTTCAGGAGAAGTTGGACCCAGTATATACCGCTAGTTAAGTTTAAGTATAATAGTAGTTACTAGGCTAGTATCAGGATGGCACCTTACGAAGCATTATAAGGTAGGAGGTGTGGTTCTCCATTATACTAGAATGAAGTGGGTGAAAGGCGAGTTTTAGGACCAGAGTTAGTGCAGCTGGCGTATAATAAAGTTTGACTTATTAAAAACAGAATCAGTGCAACTCAGAGTCGACAGAAAAGTTACACAGATACTCGCTACCAAAAATTGGAATTTGATGTGAGAGATCAGGTATTTTTGAAAGTCGCACTGCTGAGAGGAGTTATGAGGTTTGGGAGAAAAGGCAAGTTGAATCCTAGGTACATCGGCCCATTTGAAATACTCGAGAGAGTGGGTCTAGTTGCCTATATAACCTTACCACCAGCATTATCCAAGATTCATGACATATTCCATATTTCTATGCTGAGTAAATGTGTCCTAGATCCTTCTCACATAATCGATTATAAGGAGTTTGAACTTCAAGATACTCTAGCATATGAAGAAATACCACTGCATATTCTGGATAGGAAAGAACCGGAGTTGTGCACCAAGATAATTTCACTAGTAAAAGTCCTATGTAAGAATCATGCAATGGAGAAAGCCTCGTAGGAGTTAGAGGAGGAGATACAACAGAAATACCCACATCTGTTCTATGGGGACCAACATTAAAAAGAAAATGAATGGTAGTAATTCAGGTAAAGTAAATATAGTTTGATTTTATTTTATGCAGAGCATAATGATGTATGTACAAGTGGTATTTTAAATTATAGGATAGGTAGTGTTTTTGGTTATGGGAAAATTTTCTTTTATGTATATACATGTAATTTCCAAGAACCATAAATTGTAACCACGGTATTCCTCCGCCATAAGTGACGGTAATTAATAAAATAAGTAGTGAATTTTTCTCAGATGATGGTATGCATGTATAGTTAGTAATTTTGACGACGAAATTTTTAAAAGGAGGGGAGAATGTTGAGACCCAAAAAATAAAATAATAAAATAAAATGAGGAAAATATGTTTTTGGGCAAAGTAAGGAGACAATCGGCGACGGTTTTATGACGGGGGTAGAAAATCGGCAACGGTTTTGTAATTTACCATGGCTGGGTAACAGGTAAACAGTAAATTTTGAGCCGATTAATAGAAAACCAATGACGATTTTTTGAGAGTTTGAGAAAACTGGTGACGGTTTCCTCGGTAACACTGAAACTTATTAAGTCATGCAAGCTTTAATTTTTGAATCAAAATTATTTCTTCTTCCTCTCTCTTTTTAAGTCCACGAACCCTCTTCCCCTTCTCTCTAAAATTATACTCCGTTTTGAGTTCAAATTGATGATCAAGAACCACCATGAGGTTCCTAGGAAGATTCGCTACAACGTAGGCAAAGCGGAATTTCAATTTGGGGTTCCAGGGCACCATCCCAAAATTGAGGTAAGGGTGTTATTTGAGCATTTATGGGTTGTTTATTTAAATTATGAGATGAATAGACTTAGAAATGTAAATATGAATATAGTTCTGGGGCTGAATTAAGAAATTGTAATTTTGTGAAATACAGGGTTTGGTGAGAATACCACATGCAAGCTAAGGATTTTAGAGGGTTTTTTCTCAGGAACCCAGATAGAATGATAAAAATTTTATAGTTTAGAAAATTGTGAATATAAGAATTTAGGAAAACATGAATACGATAGTTATTTTGGATATTCAGTTGATTGACAGGGTTATATTCATATGTGTGTAATTTCAGGGTTTGGAATTATGAATGCCGCAGAGCCATGAGCTAGAAAATTAGTGAATGAGTTCAGTTAGCCAGGTAAGGGAAATATATTGTGCTAGTAAATTTAGAAATTTTATCAGTAAATTATAGTATAAATTATACAGTTATACAAATTTCAGTATATGAGTTCTATTTATTAATTGTGTGGCTTGAGTCAGTATTTGTTTAGTATAATATTTATACAGTTTTCAGAATAACATGATCTACAGTATTTACGCACAGAAATATAATTTAGATTTACCAGATTTATCGAATTATGATTTACAGTATATACACAGACACATATTTTGTAGTATTCATAGAATATCATGATTCCTAGAATTACAAAACCATAACACTCAGATATTACAGTTTATTCAGTTCAAATATTATAGATCAAATAGATCAAATATTATAGATATTTTAGATCAGATAATACAGTATATTCAGATCAATTTTATAGTGTTATGGTTATTTTGGAATCATGTTGAAATAGTAAGATATATACAAAGAACGGTATTATACAGTATCAGACCTTGATGAATCAGATCAGTATTAGAGCACAATACCGTAGTTGTTTCAGTTCAAAGTGCAACCGTACATCTTAGATAGAGTATAGATCAGCCGACTGTACCATAAGTATTGTAGTGTGCTCCCTAGCGTCGAAGTCCGGATGGAGTAGGTCTTTTGTTCTATAGGCATGTTTATGCATACAATTAGGCTAGCACTAGTAGGCCAACTAGTGTTTAGTCCCACCTACGGGCCACACAATCAGTCATGTGGGGTAAATCATGACATACAGTTTTCTAGGGAAGCTTTCATAGTTATTTATATGTATACAGATTTAAAGAATAACAATAGATATATTATAATACTCAAAGTATGAATAAATAGAAAGCTCAGATATTACAGTTGTACTTTAAGCAACCTAGGTGTGAGTTATACTGCATATTATTTTACATGCTATCTCAGTTTCAGTTATTTATTAGTATATTAATCATGTAAACTCAGTTTCCACATACTGGAAATAGCATATTTCGTCTTACTAAGAGTTGTCTCATCCCAGTAATTTAACATATTTTAGGTGATCCAGTTAGACGAGCAGATCAGGCTTAGAGATGGAGGGGATAGTTATACTACCCTGTCAGAAGGGTAAGTGGTTTTGGGGAGATGTATTTATCAGTAGTTTCTAAGGGATATGATGGGGGATTTTTGGGTAGATATGTATGCAATAATGTTTGATAAATTATTGAATTCTGTAAATGTGGGTGTATAACTTTATGTTTTCCGCTGCATAGGAATGCTATTTTGTGAATAGGAATTTCTTCGGTGCCCACTTGGGGCCTGAGATGTTATCATAGGTAATGCAAGGGTATCATAGTAATTTTAATTTTAAAAAAATAGTATGAATTTTTAGGTCGTTATAATTTGGTATTAGAGCCTAGGTTGCTAGGTTCTATAACTCTAGTGTACAGCGGAAAACAATACCAGAATATAAGAATGGAATTTTGAGGAAGACATAAATTGGGACAAAATAGAGATTTAGTGAGGTAATATTGGGAAATTAAGATTAGAATTTAGGGTTTTGTTCTACAGTCTGGAAGCAGGAACTTCAGGGTGGTTTCTATGTTTTTCCTAGGGTGACGATTTCAGAAAAACCATAGTAAACTATCGTTGGTTTCTATTTCCATATGGTAGGACCAGACCTTAAATTAGTAATAGGTGGCATGAGGATATTTTAGCTAGATTACTATAGGAATAGCATTATGGAGTTCAAATTCTCAGAATATTTTGATATTGTTGCAGGATGGACCCTAGATGCAATAGTGCTCACACTAGCGGTGATGATAGAGCAAGACCTTCTAGTATTAGAATTGGTGTATTTTCAAGAGGGGGGTGAATTGGAATTTTAAAAATTTCTCCCATAGGTTCAACTAGTTCAGCAACAGTATATCCACAACCTAGGGTTTGTCTATACAATTCCAAATGCGCAGATGAATAAAATGTGCGAAAATTAAATTATGCGCAGCATTCACAATATAATATACACGTGCGGTAAATAAATTATGGAAAAAAAAATGCACACACGATATGTTATCAGGGTTTGGCCAATTATGCCTACGTCCCCGCCTCTAACTCGCAAGCCAAGGATTCCACTAATGCTCACTTAACGGCTGGAGAGACACTGTTTATAACCAGGTCAATTAATGAGGTTGACCTCAACCTACACCTTACTAGGATAGTGCACCTAGTTTTCCTAACCGGGTCTAAGCCAATCTGAGACTATTCAATAGGGCAAATCTCCCTCTTCAGGCCCGTGCTTGGAATACAACAAATGTATAAAATTTACGTACACGGAAATGCTTTTTACACAAGCAAATATGCACCGCTACGCACAAGCACTAATCAATGCACATCAATAATATTGGAACTATAAGCTCAGTGATCTATGTATGCAATCAAAACTCAGAATAATGACTTTATCTAATCAAGCACAAGGGTGTATTTTAGAACTATCTTTGAAACAATGTATCACTATATCTCAATCACAAGCTTAGGGTTTCAAAGATTTCTACCAAGGGTATTCTAAATATCTCTAAACAATATTTTCTCAATATTCAAGCACAAGGAGATATTTAAAAATAATCTTGTAAAAAGATTTTTGCACACACAAAATACAAGCCCAAATGAGTCTTGCAATAACAATGCAAAGACCCACTTAGCTATAGGATTTTTCCCACCCAAGATTTATCAAATTAAATCGGTGGAAAAATCTTTACTTAACTTTCAATATGAAAATCAAATATCTCAAACATGATTTTCAAAAGCTCAAGCACAAGAGATATTTTTGAGAAAATAAGCTTGTCAAAAATATTTTTCTTCACAACACAACACAATCGTTTGAGTACTTGCAACAACAATGCAAGATTCACAAGCTCAAACGAGTTATCCCAAGATAATATTTATCAATGAAATAATCAGGGGTCAACTCAAGCTAACTCTCTAAAAACGATTTCAACAGTAATATATGAGAGAGTATACTAGCTTTAAAATAATGTCTGAAAACACACAAATATATTCACTCTTCAAGTTGCAACAATAATGCAAATGAAGGGAATACAATAAACACTCTCTTTATCAAAGATGGTTTTGCAAAGAAGAATCAAAGAGAGTGTGAAAAATTTGCTTGGAATGTTGAGTATATAGCAAAAAGGGTATAAAATATTTGAGAGAAATTTTCCTGATTAATTTTGCTAATCTAGTGATAATCCTTACAAATGAGGAGGTATATAGAATCCCCTAAAATTATAACCATTAGGGACGTATTTGTCATTTTGGGAAAATTTTAAATGAAGTAAATAAAAATAAGAATGTTTTTAACTTTGGTAAATTTTGCTAACCCAAGAGCACTGGTCGACCAAACTTAATGTTCGGTTGACCAAGTAACATAGTTCGGTCGACCGCTAAAAAATTAAATTGAGAGTTTGGTCGACCGTACTGAAATTCTTAAAGGCAATTTTTCAATTTCGCGTGGTTCGGTCGACGAGGTGAAATTTGTACTCAATGGTTTAGTCAACCATGGCATTGAGATTTCCCATGTGTGGGCTTGGTCGACCAGGGCATTGTCCATATCTTTCTGGTCGTACGACCGAGGGGTCAAACCGTTGACCCGATGGGAGTTTGGTTGACAAAGTTGTGTGAACTTCGAAAGGTTCGGTCGACCGTACTATGGTCAAAACGTTGACCTTTGACTGGTTCGGTCGATTGAACACTTTTATACATTTCAATTTGGTCGACCGAACATGCATTTTTAATGCATTTCAGTTCTAATCCCCTTATACATTAACCCTATTCATATAAGCACATTTGTTTATGCATGCATGTGGGTCCTAATGTAACGACCCGAAGAATAATGGTATTTAAATAATAAAAAAAAGAGATAAAAAAGAAGAAGAACAAGAAATGAAATAAGAACAGAAGGAGGCTTTTGGATGGGATAATTCCAAGAAATTTTTCAAACCTCATCGACGAACATAGGGGTTTCGTTGACGAGGGTTCTTTACGATCTCGTCAGTCTCATCGACGAGAAGATACCGAGAGAGGATTTTTGGAAGTCTGAAATTCATCGTCGAGGGTTCAGGTTCGTCAACGAACTTTCTATAGGACTCGTTGATGAGGTGACGTGGCTCATCGACGAATCTAGCAATATAAATAGTTCTAAACGTGATTTTTCAACTCATTTGTGCACAGAATTCACTCTCTCTCTCATCCTTTGGTTTCTCCTCCTTCTCTCTAAGATTCTGGGCTGGATTTTTGTCGGTTCGACGATCTGAAGCCACCACAACGCTCCTGGGAAAGTTCTCTGCAAATCTGCCAAAGCGGATCATTGGTGGGGCTAAGGTGGAAACCATCCCAAATCTAGGGTAAGGTTTTCTACTCAGTATTTCGTTTCTTGACATTTGTAGGAAGCATAGTATGCGTAGAAATATTGAACTTTAATTCTGGGAGATGTGATTTTTAGGGTGTTAAGTAGGGAACCCTGCGGGTGCAGAACAAATTTTCTTTGGGGCTTTTCAAGAATCAGGTAAGGAGATAAACTAAGCTAGTATTTTATGAAAAATATACATATTATTGTAACATTTGATTTCAGAAAAATAAATATATTTATATCTGCCTTATGTTTGGGAAAATACCGCTGAAAATGATGGCATGTTAAATATACGAAAACTTATTTAGTGTGTCGTGAGTAGAAATTAATATGAAATACTGTTTTTTAGGAATGTGTTAATGATATGGATTTTTATAATGGAAAACCGGCGTACAGGCCGAGATTTTGATATATTTGCCGATGTACGAGCCAAGTTATGTGTATGATTTGCTGGTATATAGGTTGAGCTATGTGTATGATTTGCCGGCGTACGGGCCGAGCTATAGATATGATTTCCAGCATACGGGCTGAGTTATGTATATGATTTTCCGGCGTACGAGCTGAGCTATGGATGTGATTTGCCAGCGTATGGGCTGAGCTATGGATATGATTTGCCGGCGTACGAGCCGAGCTATGGTCAAATGTGAAATACTAGCGTACGGGTCGATGATTTTCATGATATACGTATATATGCAAAATGATATGATTGATTTGATAATTAATGATATAAAATATCCAAGTATCACAGTTTCAGTATATGTTATATGATATCAAAAGTTGGTTGGCTTGGTCTAGGCTAGCACTTATACGGTACCGCTACTACGTGTCCAATGTCATCATGATCATGATATTTGTGTTAACGCCGCTGTACGGAGTGGTGTGAGATTGGATGGTCGATGTGGTTTTCAAGAAGTGGGTGAGCATCCCTAGTGTACGGACCAAGTCTGGCAGACCCATTGGACTTACAGACTGTACTTTTGACTTGGCAGTGGTCGGTCAACTATTGCCAGGTCCTGCCTTTGGGTCACATAACCCAGTCATGTGGGGGTAATACATGACAATAGCCAGCTAACCTTCCAGGGATGTTTGTTTTTGGTATTTCTATTTATATAAGATGAAATATACTATGTAAATCATTATGTTCTACCATGTTTTGATTATACATGCTTTTCCCAGGATTTGATATATATACAGTTCTACTGGTTATGTTTATTATTATATGTATACCACAGAAATGCTCATATTGTCACACACTAGTGTTATTTTATTTCCCTTACTGAGAGGTGTCTCACCTCGAATTTCATAAACATTTCAGGAGCCCCTGATAGGAGAGCGGGTAAAGCCCCGCTGATCTAGTATGGTTAATCTACCCTTCTAGAAGGGTGAGTGTTTGATAGGGTCGGATGTATTTTATGGGATAGCCTGAAGATATGTTTTGGGGTTGTGTACTGTGTGTGTATAAATACAGTGGTTGTAGTAACTCTGGTATTGTGATGTATAGTATAATGAGATGTATTGTATGTTTCCTGCTGCTTAGGCTTCCACTATATGTTCTGATATATCCCTAGTACCCACAGGCCCAGGTGGATTATGATCTGCTAAACTTTGTGATATTTTATTTATATTATGGAAGGAGAAAGAAAAAAATGAGTGTGGAAATTAAGAAGGTCGTCACACCTAAGGTCATTCTACGTCTTTTTGAGGACACCGAAAAAACTTGGCATCAATTAACTTAGGTCTTTCTAAGGTCTTAAGCTTATAGTCCTACATGCATGATATACAGATTATTACTAACCTTTTCCTAATTAAGATTACAGACCCAAATAAAAATTACAACAAATAAATATGTCGGGGTCTTCCTTTTCTTCAAGTTACCGCATGCTATCAATGTGATTCAACTTAGTATGATCCTGCACACAAACTTGAAAGTCATCAAATATCAGAGTATTTTTCATTATCAAAATTGAGAATGACCCATAGGGTCAACATCTAACATGGGTGGCGGGGATTCAGATGTTATATTACGCAGCGTAACTCAGTAGGTTATAGTTGAGATTGCACGGAGCTCCAGGGATTAAGGAGGCCCTTCTGTAGCTCAGAGGTGTACGATAGAAAAGTTCACAAAAATGAATCCTCAAGCATTTTCATGAGGAGCTCCCACAGTTGTAAAGAACTGGATGCAAGAGATTGAGAAAATACTAATGGTGCTCCACTGCATCGATGAGCAGAGCATCCTCTATGCCACGTACAAGTTTACAGGCGATGCCGAAGGATGGTGGATGGCTACGAGATTATTGGAGGAGCAGAGGCCCATACTAGTGGCTATGACTTGGAGCCAATTCAGGGGGGTATTCTTTTACAAATATTTCCCTACCACCTTCAGAGAGGCTAAGGTGGTGGAGTTTCTGAATTTGTCTCAGGGAAATCTTACAGTTCAGCAATATGCAACAAAATTTATCAAATTGTCACGCTTCACCTCCTAAGTCGTTTTAGATGAAGTTAAGAATGCAGGGATGTTTGAGAGAGGCTTGAGGTGAGAAATATATAAACAGGTGGTAGTACTGAAGATGCAAGATTTATCTGAGCAAGTTGACAGAGCTACAATAGTAAAAGAAAGTGAATAGAAAGATGTGGGAGTACCGAGCCAGAGGAAGAGGCCCAGGCCTCCAGTTTTTCAAGTTGGTTCCAGTCGGGGCTCATAGAAAGGAGATCACTATGAAAGAGCTCAGAGGTAAATGATGGGACACAGTGGTGTTCAGGGTGGGCAAAATTTTCCTATCTGCATTAGATGTGGCCGGAGGCATCCGGGAGAATGTAGAGTAGGAGAGAATGTCTGGTATCGGTGTGGGAGATTCGGCCATATGGCATGATCATGTTGGGAACTGCTGACCCACACATTAGCTCACGGATCATTCTAGGGTGGTTATTAGGTGCCCCGTGGAGGCCAATAGAAGAACATAGCTCCGGCGAGGGTTTATGCACTGACGCCGGGAGACGCTGAGGCTGCCAGAGACATTGTTACAGTTATACTTACTGCTTTACCATATAAAGTTGTTGTTTTGTTTGACTCAGGTGCCACCCATTCCTTTGTATTGTCAAGATATGTTAAAATATCTTGGGTGGAGGCGTAGTTGTTAGATATTGAATTGTCAATTATCACGCCGACTGGGTCAATAATGAGGTGTATGATGGTACTTAAAAATTTTCGAGTAAGTAGTCAGGAAAAAGTGTTACCAGCTGACCCAGTAGTATTAGATATTGAGGGGTTTGATATGATATTGGATATAGACTGCCTGGCAGCTAATTATACCAGCATTGATTGCCATAAAAAAGAAGTGATCTTTAGACCCCCAAGTGAACAGGAATTCAAATTCATGGGATCACGTGTGCACGCCTCGCCGGTAGCTGGTATCGGCTATTCAGGCGAGGAGGTTGCTTTAGGGTGGTTGCCAAGGAAACATTGCCTATATAAAGGAAATTCCAAAGGAAGAATTGAAACAAGCTAATATTCCAGTAGTTAGAGAATTTTCATATGTGTTTCCGAAAGAACTACCTAGTATACCACCAGATCGGGAGATTGAATTCACCATGGAACAACTACCGGGATCAGCACCGATATCTAAAGCACCCTATAGAATGGCTCTAGCTTAACTAAAATAATTGAAAAATCAGTTGCAGGAGTTGTTGGATAAAGGGTTTATTAGACTTAGCGTGTCGCCTTAGGGAGCACCAGTTCTTTTTGTAAAGAAGAAAGACGGGACTTTGAGGATGTGTATTATTTATAGAGAAATAAACAAAGTGACAATTAAGAATAAATATCCTCTTCCCAGAATCGATGATTTATTTGATTAACTCCAGGGGACTTAGATCTACTCCAAGATTGATCTGTGGTCAGGATTTCACCAGGTAAAAGTTAGAGTAGAGGATGTTTCAAAAATAGCTTTCCGAACCAGGTGTGGGCACTACAAGTTTTTGGTGATGTCGTTCAGATTAACTAATGCACCGGAAGTGTTTATGGATCTAATGAATCGAGTGTTCCATCACTACTTAGACCACTTTGTTGTCGTATTTATTGATGATATACTAGTCTACGCGAAGAGTTTTGAGGAGCAC
This sequence comes from Malania oleifera, assembly GCF_029873635.1. Taxonomy (NCBI): domain Eukaryota; kingdom Viridiplantae; phylum Streptophyta; class Magnoliopsida; order Santalales; family Ximeniaceae; genus Malania; species Malania oleifera. Next base: position 17,668,288 of record NC_080422.1, read on the forward strand.
AAGGATCATCTGAGATTGATATTACAGGTATTAAGGGAAAAGAAGTTATACGCTAAATCCAAGAAATGTGAATTCTGGCTTAGACAAGTTACTTTTCTCGGGCATGTGATCTTCAGGGACGGCATATTAGCATATCCGAGTAAAATAGAAGTAGTGGTGAGTTGGGTGAGATAGGGAAATGTTTAGGAAGTCACAAGTTTCCTAAGTCTAGCAGGGTACTATCGGCATTTTTTGGATAATGTTTCTAGATTATCGGGCCCACTGACATGACTCACAAGGAAAAATGTGAGATTTGAATGGACGGATGAGTGTGAGTAGAGCTTCTAGGAATTGAAGCAGCGGGTGGTCACTGCACCGGTATTATCTATTCCATCATGAGACAATGGATTTTTTATATACAATGACGTATCATTGAGGGGAATCGGGTTGATGCAGCATGTGAGGGTTATTGCTTACACTTCCCGACAGCTTAAGGAGAATGAAAAGAACTACCCGGTACATGATTTAGAGTTAGCTGCAGTGGTGCACGCTCTAAAGATCCGGAGGCACCACCTTTATGGTGGGGGATGTGAAATCTTCACTGACCATAAAAGGTTGAAATATTTCTTTATCCAAAAAGAATTGAATATGAGGCAAAAAAAATGGCTAGAGCTCATTAAAGATTATGATTGTACCATCAGTTACCATCTAGGGAAAGCAAACATGGTGGCTAATGCGCTGAGCCGAAATTTATTGGGTGCAGCATTGTTAGTGGTAGAGGTTCAACATGCGATTTAGATGGATTTGGAAAGGTTCGGTGTGGAGCTAATAGAGAGTGATTTCCAAGTATTCATCGCCAGCTTAGTATTACAGCCTACCCTGCAGGTGAAAATTAAAGCTACTCAAAGAAATGACGCAAAATTGGTAAAGCTGATAGATAAAGTGCAGGATGGTGAGGGGGAGGAGTTCAGTATATCAGATGATGGAGCCCTACGGTTTCGTACCAGACTGTGCGTCCCTGCAAATGCTGTGATTAGGAGGGCTATCTTAGAAGAGGCACTCAGATCCCTTTATACAATGCATCCTGGCAACAATAAAATGTATCGAGACCTTTAGGAATCTTTCTGGCGGAGTGGTATAAAAAGGGAGATAACTGAATTCGTGGAGTAGTATTTAACGTGTCAGTAGGTAAAAACTGAGTACCAAAGGCCGGTAGGATAGTTACAACCACTCCACTTTCCTGAGTGGAAGTTGGATCATATATCCATGGATTTCGTCACACGTCTACCGTTGGCGCTACATGGAAAGAATGTTATATAGGCGGTTGTTGATCGATTGAGGAAGACTACTCATTTTCTCTCTAATAATGTTAACTACTCTATGAACAGGCTGGTAGAATTATATATTCAAGAGATAGTTCAATCTCATGGTGTGCCAGTACCTGTAGTTTCAGACCGAGACTCACATTTCACATCACGGTTTCGGAAGAGCTCGCAAGAAACTTTGGGTCTCAGTTATCATTCAGCATAGCTTTTCATCCTCAGACTGATGGGCAGACAGAGAGGACGATTCAGATACTTGAGGATATGCTACAAGCATATGTGCTGGATTTTGGGAGAAGTTGGACCAAGTATATGCCGTTGGTTGAGTTTGCGTATAATAACAATTACCAAGCCAGCATTGGGATGGCACCTTACGAGACATTATATAGTAAGAGGTTTCATTCTCCTTTATACTGGGATGAAGTGGGTGAAAGGCAAGTTATGGGACTAAAGTTAGTGCAGCAGGCGTACGATAAAGTCCAACTTATTAAAGACAGAATCAGTGCATCTCAGAGTTAGTAGAAAAGCTATGCAGATACTCTCCACTGGAAATTGGAATTTGATGTGGGAGATCAGGTATTTCTGAAAGTAGCACCGGTGAGAGGAGTTATGAGGTTAGGGAGAAAGGGCAAGCTGAATCCTTAGTACATTCGCCCATTTGAAATACTCGAGAGAGTGGGTCCAGTTGCCTATAGAATAGCCTTACCACTGGCATTATCCAAGATTCATGACGTATTCCATGTTTCCATACTGAGGAAATGTGTCCCAGGTCATTCTCACGTAATCAGTTATGAGGAGTTGGAACTTCAAGATACTCTAGTATATGAAGAAATACCAGTGCAGATTTTGGATAAGAAACAACAGGAGTTGCGCACCAAGATAATTCCAATAGTAAAAGTCCTATGTAAGAATCATGCAGTGGAGGAGGCCTCGTGGGAGTTAGAGGAGGAGATACAATAGAAATACCCACATCTATTCTATGGGGACCAACATTAGAAAGAAAATGAATGGTAGTAATTCAGGTAAAGTAAATATAGTTTGATTTTATTTTATGCAGAGCAAAATGATGTATGTACATGTGGTATTTTAGATTATAGGATAGGTAGTGTTTTTGGTTATGGGAGAATTTTATTTTATGTATATACATGTAATCTCCCAAAACCATAAATTGTAACCACGGTATTTCTCTGCCATAAGTGAGGGTAATTAATAAAATAAGTAGTGAATTTTTCTCAGATGATGGTATGCATGTATAGTCAATAATTTCAAGGATGAAATTTTTAAGAGGGGAGAATGTACAGAGCCAAAAAATAAAATAATAAAAGAAAATGAGGAAAATAGATTTTTGGGCAAAGGAGAAAATCAGTAATGATTTTATAAAGGAGGTAGAAAACCAGCGACGATTTTGGTAATTTATCGGGGCTGGGTAATAGGTAAACAGTAAATTTCAAGCCAATTAATAGAAACTCGGTGACGATTTTCTAAGAGTGAGAGAAAACCGACAACGGTTTCCTTGGCAGCACTAAAACTTATAAAGTCCTGCGAGTTATAATTTTTTAATCAAAATTATTTCTTCTCCCTCTCTCTCTCTCTCTCTCTAAACCCACGAACCCTCTTCCCCTTCTCTCTAAAATTCTACTCCTTTTTAAGTTTGAATCGACGATCAGGAACCACCACAGGGTTCTTGGGAAGATTCTCTACAATGTAAGCAGAGTGGAATTTCAATTTGGGGTTCCGAGGCACTGTCGCATAAATGAGATAAGGGTGTTATTTGAGTATTTATGGGTTGTTTATCTGAATTATGGGATGAATAGACTTAGGAATGTAAATATGAAAATAGTTTTGGGGCTGAATTAAGGACTTGGAATTTTGTGAAATACAAGGTTTGGTGAGAATACTGCAGGCTGGCTAAGGTTTTTAGTAGGTATTTTCTTAGGAACCCAAGTAGAATGATAAATAATTTATAGTTTAGGAAATTGAGAATATGCGGATTTAGGAAAACGTCAATACAATAGTTATTCTAGATATTTAGTTGATTGATAGGGTTATATTCATATGTTTGTAATTTCAGGGTTTGGAATTATGAATGTCGCAGAGGCATGAGTTAGAAAATTAGTGAACGAGTTTAGTTGACTAGGTAAGGGAAATATACTATGCTAGTAAATTCAGAAATTTTATTGATAAATTTTAGTATTTGATTATGAGATACAAATTATAAATTGTATAGTTATACAAATTTCAGTATGTGAGTTCTATTTATTAATTGTGTGGCTTGAGTTAGTATTTGTTCAGTATAGTATTTATACAGTTTTCAAAATAACATGATCTACAATATTTATGCACAGAAATATGATTTACCAAATTTATAGAATTATGATTTATAGTATATACACATACATATATTTTTTAGTATTCATAGAAAGCCATGATTCCCAAAATTACAAAACCATAACACTCAAATATTACAGTTTATTCAGTTCAGATATTATTGATCATACAGATCAAATATTATTGATATTTTAGATCAGATAATACAGTATCTTCAGATTAGTTTTATAGTGTTATTGTTATTTTGGAATCATGATGAAATAGTAAGATATATACGGAGAATAGTATTATACAGTATCAGACCCTGATGAATTAAATCAGTATCTGAGCACGGTGTCATAACTATTATAATTCAGAATGCAACCATACGTTTCAGATAAAGTATGGATCAGCCAATTGTGCCACAAGTAGTGTAGTGTGCTCCCTAACATCCGAATCTGGTGGAGCGAACCTTTCGTGCTACAGGAATGTCTATGCATATAGTTAGGCTAGTACTGGTAGGCTAATCAGTGTTTAGTCCCGCCTATGGGCCGCACAACCAGCCATGTGGGGTAAATCATGACATACAATTTTTCAGGAAAGCTTTCACAGTTATTTATATGTATACAAGTTTACAGAATAACAGCAGATATATTATAACACTAGAAGTTTAAATAAATTGAAAGCTCAGATATTACAATTGTATTTTAAGCCACCTAGGTGTGAGTTATACTGTATATTATTTTACATGCTATCTCAGTTTTGGTTATTTATCAGTATATTAATCATGTAAACTCATTGTCACACAATGGTAATAGAATATTTCTTCTTACTGGGAGTTGTCTCATCCCAGTAATTTAACATATTTTAGGTGATCCAACTAGACGAGCAGATCAGGCTCGGAGATGGAGGGGATAGTTATACTGCCCTATCAGAAGGGTAAGTGGTTTTGGGGAGATGTATTTATCAGTAGTTTATAGGGGATTTGGTGGAGGATTTTTGGGTAGATATGTATGCAATAATGTTTGAGAAATTACTGAATTCTGGTATTGTAAATATGGGTGTATAACTTTATGTTTTCTGTTGTATAGGAATGCTATTTTGTGAACAGGAATTTCCTTGGTGCCCACTTGGGGCCTGAGATGTTATAATAGATAATACAAGGGTATCAGAGTAATTTTAATTTTAAAAAATGGTATGAATTTTCAGGTCGTTACATGTTTGCCCTTCCAAATCACTGTTGGGAGCATCAATGTTATTTCAGAGGAAACATGAAGAGCATCTACGAAAGGTGTTCGAAAGACTGAGGGGAAATAGTTTGTATGTGAAGAAAGGGAAGTTCTCTGTCACTTAGCGGAGCAACAAATTCCTTGGTCATGTATTTGAACAAGGTCGTATTTGGAGGGGTATGGAGAAGGTAAGGATGATTCAAGAACGGAAGATCCCCACAACAGTGAAGGAGTTTTGTTCCTTTCTTTTTTATCAGTAAAGGTAAATTATATTGATCAAAGGAATATGTACAGATAAATCCGAAACATACATTGAGAAGGGAGGCCAAATCTCTAAATCTAGAAAAAGTAGCATCAAACATGGATGAACCTAAAAACAAGTACAATCAAACTTGGGCATACCGAGGGCACAATGCTTACATACATGTAGCAAAAAAATTAGGAAAAACCTAGATACAAGTACAATCAAATCTAGGCATACCCAAAAAACATAGGGAACACAAGATCAAATGAGCTCAAGGAGGCCTAAACCCATTGTTCCTTTTCTTCCTTTTCACGGACTGAAACCTTTTATCCCGCACCATTACATTCCCATGGGAATTGCCACTGACCAATGGCACAAGAGGGCCTTTTCCTTTATCTTTGATATTTTCAGCTTCATCCATAATAGCAAGGGAAAAATTACCTTTTTCCCTATACATTTCATATTTTCTCCCCCCTTGCATTGAATATGTAGCATTAATCTTTACTGCTTCAAAGGACCCTGCAGCGTTAACCTTCTTAGCATTAATCTTGTCATTGGACCTGCAAGAGTCCAAGCAAACATCCAATGACTCTTCAATTGTATCAGGATCGTTCTTCTTTTTTCCTTTCCTCTGTTCAAGTTCTTTCTTGTTTTTACAATTCACTTCTACATGACCAAACATATTACAGAACTTACAGAATTTTGGCATGTTCTCATAAGAAACCTCTTGAATAAAAGTCTACCCATTAGGCATACAAACTCTTACACTATGCTTTAGTTCTTTAGCGACATCAATCTCAACCAATGCTCTGGCAAAAGAAATTCTTTCCCTATTGGTGGTCAGTTTATCAGCATGTACAGCCCTTCCTAACATAGAACAAATCTTCCTAAGAGCATTCAGAGTCCAAAGCTCGAGAGGAAGGTTTTTCAATTGAAACCAAACAGGTACAATGCTCAGTTCATCATTATTAAATTGAAATATGTCTGGAAATCTTTTAAGAAACAATGGCCTTCCATATGCAAGAAAAGGACCTCCTTACAGCACCTAAAACATGTCCTCCTATTTGTAGAACTTGAAAATGATCCAGCCACTCTTATGGTGGAAAATATCAACTTTAGCATGCCAAGATGAGACAATATCATTAAGGGCAGACTTTCCTGGCAATTTTCCACCTAAGTACCTTGTTAAGCAAAATTCCCACTTCGCTTCGGGGTCAACCATATCCTTTTCTTCAATTAGGGCTTCATCACCACCAGAATCAAATGAAGCGAGAACACCACAGTTTTCTTGATGTCTATTATTAGCAAACATTTCGGCCCACGACCCCTTCTTTATCCCATTCATGAAGCCTTCCTTTTTCCCTCTTGATGTGGCATTTTGACAAACACCTAGAGCATTTGCACCCTTCGCCTTCTTTGGATCCACAATAGAAGTCCCCTTTACAGCATTAAGACAAGTACCTACTGCACTGGAGTTAAGAGACTCAAATGTGCCATTGTTTCCTTCAGAAAATCCCAGAGGAAATTTGTTGAGCACTTGGAGTGCACATTGTGTTCGCAGCATCTCCAACTGGTCTATGCGGCCCTTCATACCCTCTCATGTCCATTGGGTCCTTTGAATTTTTATTGAGTGGGCAAGCAGCAGAAGCCAAACCTGAGGTCGGGACAAACACATCCTTGGGGGCAGATGTTCGAACAATAGGAACCCAAATAGCATCATCCTTCTTTAAACCTAACTTAGTAGTGGCATTTTCTAGATCTTCTGTGACATTTCTTCGAACACCTAGTGCACGAGCATCAGAAGTGCAAGCTTTTGTCCCTCTTGAAGCATCAAGAGCTCCATCAGATCCAACCATCTTAGCTGGTTGACCACTGTCAGATTCACTTCCAGAATCACAATCCAAGTCGCACACACCATCAGAAGATTTTCCATTTACCTTTTCCTTCTCAATTCCTTCATTCAATCCGTGAATCGTGATTGCATACAACCTGCAAAACTCAGTCATAATCTCAAAATAATTTCTTTTAATCCATTCATCGCAGTTGCCACCTTTAATTTCAATGAATGTCAAGGCATCTTCATCTGCTCCAACAAAGCATCCAAAGCCGCATCCAGATCTGGTTTCTTTGAACGCTGAACAGACTCACCATCAAAATAAGATCTATCTTCATTTCCAGAAGTCGATTCTTCATAGCAAGAAGAAAACACTTTTGCAATCTCAACAAATTTGTCATCACCATCTGAATCTTCAGACGAGGAGGATTTTTCCTTTAGTGGTGAAAAATGATTTGTAGCTGGAGCGAGCCTCGCAACCTCCGAACGTAACTGTAGAAGGTTCTTACCAGCCCACAAAGATCGATTTCCACAATTTGTTTCAATGAAATCAGAGCAAATTTACGTTCATTATTCAGTTGAACAACATTAACGGCCCTGGAGGTTGATTTACGCCCCATAGTCTAACAAATCAAGCAATCCAAGAGCCGAGCCCCAAGCACTCACACCATGCGCCTTGTAGAGAGAAGGGAAGCTTCTCTCTCTAACATGACTTGACATAGAGCTCTAGTTCATAGAGCTCTACTTGCGTTCCTTTCTTGGCCTTACTAGATATTGCAGGAAGTTCATTGAGAGGTATTCGCGGAAAATGACTCCAATGACAGGACTACTGGTTGTTGGCCGCACACATGGGATGCGGTGGTTGATTATATCAAAACTTATCTCACTTGCCAACAAGACAAGGGGGAGTAGAAGAAATATGGTACTTTCATAGCCACACCATGGTACTGTTTGGAAAAGGAAACGACACAATTATTCTTTGTGACTGTTGTGAAACATTGGGGTGTTCCCCAAGTTATTATTTATGACCGAGACTTAATGTTCACTGATAACTTCTTTACAGAATCTTTCAGGATATCCAGGTCACATATTAACATCTCTTCAAGTTATCACCGACAAACAAATGGACAGATGAAGAGATTCAGGGAGCTGCTAGATGAGTACTTCACCACTTTTTCAACGACAACTAGAAGAATGGGATGCAACTACTTGATGTGACTCCATTCTGTGGCAATGCCCAAAGGAGCTCAATAACCAACAAGAGCTCTTTTGAGCTTGTTACAGGCCAACAGCCACTATTACCTCACACAGTGGGTGAGTCATACAGACCAAAGAGTCCTAGGGCATACATCTTCACTAAAGAATGGAGACAGGATGTAGAGTTTTCCTGAGCCTATCTAGAGAAAACTTCTAAGAAAATGAAGAATTGAGCAAATCAGGGGAGAAGATCGTAGTTTCATGTCTGCTGCCTCAAGCTGTTTAACGCCGACACCGATGGTCAGAATAGAAGTCTAAGAGAGCAGAGTTGAAGACAATGCAACTTGACAGACGTGTAGTTGAAGAGATCCTTGTAGATAGAAAATTTATTTCCTCAAGCAAGAAGTGGAAGAATTTTCTAGTGAAGTGGAAATGCCTTGATGACAAAGAAATCAGTTGGATTTCTACGGAAGATATGAGGTTGTTCGTGGACAAAGCTAAAGTGTACCTAACACCAAAGTCTACGAGGACGTCAACAACGTAAGTGTGGGAGAATGTCATGAGCTAAGCTTGTTTAGGGCATTATGCTTGCCTGTGACTGCTTGTCTCGTGTGCTTGGGATGGGTTTCCATCATGTAAACACTAGTGTAGGGTTATTTTCTACTAGTAGTCTCTTTGTATGCCAAATATGGTAATATGACTCCTTGGTCACTTTAATGTTTCCTAGTGTTAGAGTGAGAATGACCTAAAAACCTCTTTAGGAGAGGGTGAGTGTTCATTAGTCACTGTAAAACTCACTAGCAATTGTCAAAGTGTTTAACCTACTTGCCTTCCTCACTAAACACACGATGTCAACGAAGGTCTTGTTAATGAATTACATTTGCTTCAATGTTTACTACATGCTTATCACGACTTTCATGAATTGATTACTGTTTCTGCTGCTATTTGAATAAATATTAATGAAAGTGTTTCGTGGATGAATATTGGTAAACGATAGGTTGGCTAGTTAAACAAGAGTGCTTTAGCTAGCGCCACACAGCCCCTTTCACAACGGTGTGAAAATAGTCAGACCATGACACCATGGTAGGACTTATCATAAGTGTTTTGGGCTTTGATTTCTCTAGGGAGATCGAATGATTCTTCCGATGACTGGAAGACTTGTTGGTGCAGCTCTGGAGAGACTGTGTTGTTGGAGAGTGCCACAAAACAGTCATATTCTTCCAGTGCATGCCTAACTTCATTGCATGCAAAGAGCCAAGCAGGTGTGCCAGGCTTCCAATCTTCCTTTGAGAAATATATGACTAGAATCTTGGGTTGTGTTTGGATTCCCATGGTCTTAATGTTATTTATTAGGTTCTCTCTCTCTCTCTCTCTCTCTTTTATATTTAACCTCACGTAGAAAGTATGAAGAGTACTTCTAGTGGGAGTGTTCATGCTTTTTATAGGGTTCTACAATGGTTGAATCTCTATCTGATTTCGTGTGCGGGTTCAAGAATCTTAAAATATTTCTAAAAATTTTACGTGTGCATAGAGGTTGAAGATTCTTTTTTGCCGATGATGAAACTTTAGCTATAGAAAATATGATTATTAAACTGGTTTTTAACAATATTCTAGAGCCAAACTAAATACTACATAAAAAGTAAAACACACTATTAATTGCAATCAAAAATTAAGTAAGTACTAGATTATTATCAGTGTGTGGCTGACATGAGTTTTACAATATAAAAATACATTTAATAAATTTTACCTTAATAAAACTACATTTGTAAATATTTAACTTAAATAATTTAACTCTTAAACCCGCATTTATAAAACAGTGGACCACATATAAACAAATATACGTAATTTCCTTCAAATCACAATTTAAGCCTATCATATTATCATAATCACATAAATACACAAATATGTATAAAGAACTCCTTTTTGGCCATATTATGTTTAACCACCATGACCGGGTTGTGCAGTCTAAAAACTGGACTTAACTGATTGGCCACCAACCAACCAAACTAAATCAAAAGTTTTTGTCTATAAGATTAGTTTGTCTGTCATATTGTCTTACTCATTCTCATACTCAGGTCAAACTTACTATCCACCCCCAACACTTCCACAACAATGTAGCCGCACTAATATTCATATGTAACTACGGCAATCAGGGTTCTTAAAACATAAAACACAATTTATGCAATTAAACCATATAATAATTTGAACATTTCCCCAACATCAAATTTATAGTCAAATTGCATAAATATTTTCAATAAATCACATAATAAGCATAACATCGCAAAAATCCCAAATTTGCTCAATTATGCAAAAATATAAAACTAACTCATGTCATAGGATTTGTCTAATAATTATAATTTTAATAAACTACCATAGAAAATGTATAATAATCCACCTATTTAATTCAATACCAATATAATTAGAAAACTCGATATAATCAAATCCCCACAGTATAATTTAGCCCAAACATATGGAAATAATTGAATTCACATAATCAATTTAAATCAAGAATTTATTTTGAAATAAATTCTGACATAATCTAGTCCACTTACCCCTAGTCCTGAAGTAGTGCCTACGGTGTGCAGATAATAAAATTTCTCTTGTTAAATTGTTAAAGAGCGGAGTTGGGACTCGGGAATGATGTATGTTCTTCAAATTCACGAAGAAAAACAAGAAAAATTGAGAGAGAGAGAGAGAGAGAGAGAGAGAGAGAGAGAGAGAGAGAGAGAGAGAGAGAGAGAGAGAGATAGTGAAGTCGTGAGGGGGTTCCTGTTGAATCAAGATGTTAGAAGCATCCCAATTCCTTATATATATATATACACACATATTATATTATAATATTATAATATTATATTATATTCATATATTATCATATTATATTATATTAATTAACAATTATTATTAATTTATTAATTCATTAATTTTTATTTTTATTTATTTATTTACTTTTATTATTTTTTTTAGGATTACTACACTAATCTTGTATAAATATTTTTGGCATCGTTACATTGCATGATTTGAATATTAGATTTCTGATGCATGTGTGTTCAATAGGAAAGATTTTACTGGTTGGATAAAAATTGTTTAATTAATATCCAGCAAAATTAACTTAAAGAGTTAAACTGGTTGCTTATACTGTTTAACGTTTAATGAATTCTCACAATTGGTATCATTATATAAGTGGTTAATAGCATTTAAGCTTGTTTTCAAATGAAAATGGGGAGCTTCAAAATTAAAATTCTATCTTTTTATGCTCATCTATATTCTTTGGCTTAGATTATAAAAATAAAAAAATAAAAATAAAAATAAAAAACTTATCGTGGCATATATGTTTAAGCATAATGATTTTGGCTCATAGTAATCTTAGGAGGAACTGTTGTTCCAAGTTTTGCCATATGATCTTACTTTAAAATTTCTAATATTTATGATCAATATGGTTGTTTTTTCTAGCTAAATTTTGAAGTTTTGTTGTTAAATGATTACCTAGAAAAATTCAAAGCTTGCTTGACCTTTGTGGTATAATAATAATAATAATAATAATAATAATAATAATTATTATTATTATTATTATTATTATTATTATTATTATTATTATTATTATTATTATAGCAAGCATTCCCTAGTACTTATTGATAATATCATAAAGGGATTTTTTTTTTCAAAATGAAATTTTTATGGCAAGAAATGATCTTTTAGAAGATAAAATCTTATCTCTTGCCTAAAGACATTCATGACATGTGCTTTTGTAATTTTCTAAAATTCTATTTTTGTCATGAAATTCATAAATACTCAAGGGCTCTAATGTTTAAATGCTCTTCTTTAAAAAAAAATAAAAAAGAAAAAAAAATAAAAAGGGAAAAGTGTAGCCCTTTTGTTGATGACAAAAGGGAGAGAATATTTATGAGCAAAATTATAATTCTTTTACATTAGGTATCCTCCAGTCCTTTTGTAATTCACTTTTGGAAAATAATAAACATGATACTTGTTATAAAACTATAATATATTTTGTGTATCATGTGACTTTGTTCTTTTTACTGAATTTTTTTTTTCAAAGTCAGCTTCAATACAAAATGCACATTGAACTAAAATGTACTTACATTCTCAACTTAAAAATCCTAAAGTCTTCATTTCAAATATGCTTGAGTTATATTGAATATCATTTTGAAGTTTATGCATATTATAAGGGAGAGCCTTTTCAGGCCAACCCAATTTTACTTCTATGTTTTGTCATCATCCCAAGTGATGAGATTGTTGACTTTTTGAGTCCTATTCCGTTTTGATTATGACAAAGTAGAACATCTTATTTGTGTGCTAAGTATATGAACGGGCTTAAATTTTTGAAAGCACAGATGATGATGCAATATGCGAGTCTTAAAGCACTTACACAATCATATTCTAAGGCGTATTCTATGGATTACTAAAGAGCAGAGAGTGAAGACTTTGTGTTTCTAAGTTGTAATAGTAACTAGGTTTAAATTGTGCATGCATTTCACATGACTTAAATTGAAGCTCAACACCAACCATAGATTCACCTTAGGATCCCAACAATTTCATAAGAACCTTTCATACTCAAAGTTAAACAGCCACAAAAGGTTTAAAATGTTTTTGAAGTAAAATCAAGGCCAAAAACTCATTTTTGTTAAGGTCTAGTCAACTGAATTGGTTTTATAAAGGGCCCGACAGACCGAATGGTTCAACCCGATCGACCAGATTAAAGACTTGAGTAAAATATAAAGGGCCTAGTCGACCGGCCTCTCAGGCCCAGTCGATTGGCCTTCATACGAAGGTTGATCCAACAAAATGGATCATTAGCCTGGCAAACTGAAGTGCGATAAAAAGGAAATCTCCTTAGGGTTGGTCGACCGGACCTTGTGCCGGTCGATCGGATCTCTTAGGTTCATGAAAAATTGAGCCTCCAACGGTCATAAATATTTGAATTAAATTATTATAAAAATGCCCAACTATCATATAACGGCCATATTTCAAATTTTCCTATAAATACTTGGCCAAATCACTTTGAAAATGTTAGAAAAAGATATTGAAATTATACTTGATTATTCTTTGATTCTTTCTCACATTTTAGACTCCATTTTGAAGATCAAATTTCTATTTCTCCTACTTTCTTTTGAAAATCATTTTGGAAAAAATCTTTTGAGTTATTCATAAAGTCTTGAGCATATATTTAATCTTATATATATTGCTCAAAAGTCTTCTTGTATTTGATTTTTCAAAGGTCAGTCATATTCTGAAGAAAACCCTAGTTTCTCATACTCTTTTCATTAAATATATTTTTGGATAAAATCTTTTGGGTTATTTAAGAGAACTTTGAGCATATACTCAATTCATATATACTTTCTTGAAAACTTTCTCACTATTTGTTTTTTCTAAAAGGTCAATTTGAGAAAGTCATTTTCCATACTCTCACTTTTAGTTGAAAAATATTTTTGAGAGTAAAACCCTAACTCTAGTGCGCTTCATTTTTAAATACATTTGAGAGTACATATAGTCTTTCAATTGTACACATAAACTCTTGGCAAGAATGTTTATTTATTTATTATTGTGATTATTTTTCTTCATACACGTTTTATTTAGATTGGGATATTGTTTGGTGAATTGGCAAAATAATTTTGCAAAAGTTTTTAAAAATCCAATTCACCCCCTCCCTCCTCTTGGGATTACATCATTCTTCACAGGGACTTAACAAAATTACCATTTGATAGGAATACAAAGACTACTGCAAACAATTTTTATTCACGTGAGGCTTTTTGTCTTGCACCTTTGCCCTATCTTAAGCCACAAAGTAATACAAATTCTCTTTCACGAAATTTCATTTGGCAAAAGCAACTAAGTCAACATATGGGCTTCACAATTCATCCTCTCCTTTATAATCTCCAACATCCTCAATATTCCTAGAAAAGCATCTTCAAGCTAGACTCATCTAAGTTAAAGACCAAATGTAAATCTATTATTATGATCGAGTGTAAGAATTTCATGCTCTGTAGTCAACCATCTATAAAAAGCAAAAGGAAAACCAATGCACCAAGGCAATGATGCCAGTTATTTGAGGCAATTCTTTGATAAAAATTAAAGGAATGGTCCCATATCTCCACAACTACTAAGAAAAGAAAAGAACCAAAACATAAACAGAAACTCCTTCTAAAGAAAGATAGGCATGTTTATTTGGACTATGCACACAAAAAATATTGGCAAAACAACTTGAACAGTTGGGCACAACAATCATGCATATTCAGCCACAAACTTGCACACATACAAGACCCTTTATTACATAGATATTGGAGTGAGGACGCATATATTGGAAGGCTTTCTAAACAAATATTTAAAGTGTGATGTCCTAATAGAAACATCTCGAGATAAGCATGTTGAGATCTTAATATTTTCCTAAATTTTATTACTTAAGACCTCAAATTAACATCCAAATTGACAGAGTGGAAGCTTAACGTAACACTTGCACGACATGGTTCCTAGTGGCATCAACTATATTAGGATGCATATCTCATATGCCACAGTAGGCCTTGAGAGCTATCACAGAATGCCCTAACTTTTTACCTTCTTCGGAACCATAGAAATGAACCAGACCATAGTGATTAAAATGCTTATATTGTAAAGGATGCTCCTGATCCACCATCTCTTCTGGGATTCGAACTATGTTGTTGTTGAATGAAAACAAGCCCAAAGTGTGCCTTGTTTTCTTCCCGTTGATCACAACTCTATGGCTTGAAGAATGTACCCTCCCATTGCTCCATGCCTGTACCATGCCTTCTTGTCATACTAGTTATAATTTAAATAAACAAAAAGTGGGAAAATAAAAATTATTTAAATTAAGACGCTCATTGCCACTTGAAAACCATTAGGAGAAACAAGAAATACATACATATGTATATATATATATATATATATATATATATATATATATATATATAAAGGCAGCCCGGTGCACAAAACTCCCGCGTATGCGGGGTCTGGGAAAGGGGCGGACCACAATGGGTCTATAGTACGCAACCTTACCTTACATTTTCGTAAAAGGTTATTTCCACGCCTTGAACTTGTCACTTCCAGGTCCCACGGCGGCAACCTTACCGTTGCACCTAAGCTCTCGTAAATCAATAACAAATATTTTTTTACGCATTATTAACCTTTAGTTTTCATGATTTTTAAACATGTATCAACAAATTTTTAGTTCTAAAAATATTTGATATCGAGAACACATAATTCATAATTGATTTTTTCTTATTTTCTTTACTTCTTTCCCTTTCTTTTTCCTTAATAAAATCATTAACCAAACAAAGCCTCTAACTTCAAAAAATTCCTAGAGTTTTACCAAATTCCGTAATTTCTTAAAGTATTTTAACTTGCACTTCTTTCCTAATGTTTGATATGTAAGAATTTAGTTTTTTTTAATTTTTAATTTCAAAGTTGAAGAAATGTGAAGACATAATATATAAGAAATAAATTATGGAAATTAAAATTTAAGAAGTGTAATTTAACGAACTTTTAGCTCTTAACCCTGCAACTACCAACCATTAAAGCATCGCCAGCCATGACCACGAAGGAAATCGGCGGCGATGGCGACTCATAGCCAATCCAGTTTCCATCCCGGGTTTCGATCTCCAGCCCATTGACGTCGTTTTGGTGAAGAATGGTGAGGAAGCTCTTATCCGTGTGAGGTATAAAAGCCAAATTGCTCTCATGCGCTTCGGGTCCTCTGTATTTCAAGAATCGAAGGAGATAAATGGTGGATTCGACATGGGCTTCGTGGTAACTCTCCACCCCGTAGCTTTCAAATATCATCCGCGACACCATTCGATCCAACTCCGCCACTTGCTTTGAGTAAGAGTGTACATTTTCACTAATTCACCAACAAAAGAATAGCAAATGAAAAAATATATATCCAAAATGAAACCAACTATATATCAGAAATGCTAGTCTTTTTCCAAAGGTGATATCTCGAGTGGTATTCCCATGGGCATCGCACTCAGCTTGTGTCTTGTCAAGACTCACAGGATAGCTCCTCTGGAAAGACTAATACCTCACACAATATGCGTGTGTATATACGTATATATTCGTCAAATCAACCTCTGTGGATGGTGGGGACAAAGCCCGAAACACGAATTCAGAAAGTCAAAAAATATTCCTATCAAAATAAACAAGCAGGAGCAGCAGTTATTTCAGGAGATACCAGAAATCATGTTTCCCAGCGGGCCACATGAGGTTGGTGAAACCCTGGACAGCATCAAGGGCGGTGGAGTCATCGATGCCCAGGCCTTCGTGGAGAGGGACGGCGGGGTGGCCAACGTAGCCATGGTAGGGCTTATCATAAGTGTTTTGGGCTTTGATTTCTCTGGGGAGATCGAACAATTCTTCCGATGACTGGAAGACTTTCTGGTGCAGCTCTGGAGAGACTGTGTTGTTGGAGAGTGCCACAAAACAGCCGTATTCTTCCAGTGCATGCTTAACTTCATTGCAGGCAGAGAGCCAGGCGGGTGTGCCGGGCTTCAAATCTTCCTTGCAGAAATCTATGACTGGAATCTTGGGTTGTGCTTGGATTCCCATGGTCTTAATGTGATCTATTAGGTTCTCTCTCTCTCTCTCTCTCTCTCTCTCTCTCTCTCTCTCTCTCTCTCTCTCTCTCTCTCTCTCTCTATTTTTTTAAATTTTTAACCCTCACCTAGCAAGTATGCAGACAAGTACTTCTGGTGGGAGTTTTCATGCTTTTTATAGGGTTCTACAGTGGTTGATCTCTCTCTGATTTCGTGTGTAGGTTCAAGAATCTTAAAATATTTCTAAAAATTTTACCTGTGGATAGAGGCTGAAAATATGATTATTAAAATGGGTTTTAACAATATTCCATAGCATAAAACACGCTATTAATTGCAATCAAAAATTTCAGAATATGTGCATAATTAAATTCTCGTTTTGGATGTTTTTAGATGTAACAATAATTTTGCTAAACAAAATATTAACAGCTCGAGTATGTTTCATAGTTCACAATTCGCCATCAATTTGTAATTGCTTGAAAAGTAAGCACCACAATATTTCAAAAATCAAGCTAGTTTGAAACCCAAAAATATGGGACAACTTTTTTAATACTATATCTTTTTGAAAGAGGCCTAATATCTAAATTTGTAAGAATTTTGACAAAATATAATATAAAATTATATTAGAATTGTCCGAATTCATTCAAATTTGAATTTAAAACTTGAAATTCATACTTCCAAAAGCAGAATTCAAAGTATATTCTAGAGCTGAAACACATCAAGAGCGATAACCCATCTCACGTCCCATACCAAAAAAGTTTTGTCCAAATTCATCCAAATCCAAATCTAAAACTTGAAATTCATACTTTAAAACACAACGTTAAATGTATTATAAAGCTAGGCTACATAAATAACGATAATCCATATCATCCAAAAGCATGACAGTTAATTCGCCCATACTTTCCAAATATTATTGCTCATGCTTCCCTTAAAAAAAAGTCTTAAGAAAATAATGATAGGGTGTCCACAAAATGAAAATAATAATTGCCAACGAATTACAAAGATATTTTAAAATTATGAAGTTAAAAATAAGAATTATCAACTCTTCTCTGAATTAATAATAGAGTTATGTCATTAATTTATCTCAAAAAAAAAAAAAAAAAAAAAGAGTAAATGAAAAATATCTCTATACAAAGCTTCACGGATGGGGAGTCCACAAAGAGAGTGGCGTCAATGCATTACGTAACTGAACATAGCAAATTCGAAATAGGCAAATTTGAACATCTGCTTCTGCCATCCCTATCAAAAAAAAAAAAAAAAATACAAGTTGAATGTAATAAGAAATGAATTTTTTTATTCAAATAATGCAACAATATTATTTATATATATGACAGTGACCAACATTTAAGCTCCATTTTGGCTCGGAAAACATTAAAGAAATGGAAATTATCAATAAATTTGTATTTTTCATGTTGGGTCATCAAAGAAAGTGAAAAAATATATATATCAAATTTATGAACAAAATTTAATTTTTTTCATATTTTTAATCATATTAAAATAAACTTTTAATTTTAATATTATTTTGTATAGAAGGAAAACAGCATGAGTTTCCTCCTTTTCCTTTCCTTTCCTTTCCCCAGATAAAATCCTTGATCCAAATGACCTTTAAAGAAACACTCTTGGTTAGGCTCTAAGCTATGTTTTCCTAGAATATGCATAGCAGATGATTAAAGAACACTATATTATAAAAGAGTGACAAAAACACATTCATTTAAAAAATGACAATTCAATGTTAATATAAAAGAATGGCATACACCAATTCATTAAAAGGACATGTCCATTAGAGTAATGTTTAAACTTGAAATAAAGCATACACATTTTCATACAAGGAACCGGCCAATAAAATTAGAACCATGACGCATGTTAGATGCGCAATAAAATCATTGTTGATTTGTCTATAACTCTTAAAATAAAAGTTGTTGATCATGATACAATTTCTTGCCCTTTAAATTATATGAATGATTTGATTTTTTGATAGGGAAGATGATGTATTTTAGGCTAATAAGGTGAGAAATGTGAGTAAGCTTCCAATTAAATGATGCTTAAATGATTACTTTTCAAGCTTGATTGGACACTTACACAATTATTAACATGATTTGTATTATCAATTGATAGACATGTTTTGGTAGTGACAATTGGTTCCACTATGCTCAAAAATCGTCTATTAAAGATATTTTAATCAAGCTGATTCCGTGTTTATTTACTTTAATGTTTATTTACTTTAATGTTTGTCTAAAGATTGTGTTTGAGTAGTTAATGTTGGGTTTAAATATTAATTTTTACGTTGTTATTTCAATGATCTATTAGGTTAATTTAATTTCTTATCTTTTGGTTTGTTATATTAAATGCTTCAAGATTGAAATAATTAGTTGTTTTAATTTGTTGTCCTCCATTTTATTGATGCAATAAGCCACCGTGGAATTAAGTTGACCCAAAAAATTGGGATTGCAAGCATGAGGGGCTAAGTTCGGTAACTTAGGTTGTGGGTTAATGTTGTTTGCTTTCCAAGGGTTGTCAATTATTCTATGATATTATTGATACACTTTTATTTAGTTAAACAGAAAATTGAAGGCATCGTTGATAAATCACTAGTGCTTATTTTTTGTTTTGTTGTTGACGTTAGGCACATCAAAACCTTAATTTAATCTAAGATTTTCATCAACTAATTTTTACATGAAATTCGATTGATGCTTAATGAGAGTTTTTATTTTATTTCGTTCGGATGTTGCAAATTTACTCAAACTTTAGTAATAAAATTTCATCTTATTAATGTCTTGATTGGATTAACAAGAAGAGGAGTAAGGCCTAGGGAATTAGTAAACGGTGGAAGCAAATAAACGTTGAACCCGTAACCCGAGTGTTTGGTAAATTGTTTTAGTTAATCTGTTTAGTTTGGTTACATTAGTAGGTTTATATTTTTGGAAATTCGATAAAAGTTCAGTGATTTTAACATTTTTCTCAAATACCTTCCATTTTGTTTACAGTTTTCAAAATCATAAAATAACAAAAAGACTTTCAAACCACATTTACAGCAACAGGATTTCACTAAACTTTCACAAATACTTTGATACGCAGTGGTCCTTGTGGAATACGATTCTAGACTCATCCTTGATACAACTTAACACTTCTACACTTGGAAGCACAACTCAGAAAGAGTCACCCGTGCCTGATGTCCTAGCCCACCGCACCAACAACAGCCAGCTGATCCAATCCTACACTCACCCAAATGCCTCTTATGGCATCTGGGACAAGTAGAACGTTGAGAATTCCCCCGAAAAGCTCAAGATCCCATCTCCTGTTGCTGGCCCATAAAATTATCAAGCCGCCTCCATGAACCCTAGTTGGTGCTGAACTGAAAACCCTAAGGCAAAGGCCTTTTCTTCTGGTTTGCTGCACTCTCCCCCTCCTAAATACTAGCCTCGACTGCCATGGCCCTATCCACCAGCTCATTGAAACTCTGCATCAATAACACCACTACCTTTGTGCATATACCCTGCTTCAGACCTCTCTCAAACATCCAAGCCTTCTTTGGCTCATCCGGGACCATGTGCAAAGCGAAACGAGATAGCTCCACAAACCTAGCCACATACTGCTACACAATCATGGGTCTCTGGGTTAGATGCAGGAACTCCTCTGCCTTCACCTCTCGGATGGCAACAGGGAAGTATCTGCCAAAGAAAACTTCCCTGAAACGGCTCTAGGTAATAGATACATGCCCTCGGCACTATTCCTCCACCAACTTTGCTGATCTCCACCACCTCTTTGCTTCCCCCACCAATTTAAAGGTGGAAAATCATACCTTTTGTTCCTCTGTGCAATCCAGTACTCCCAACAGCTCCTTCATCTCCTAAACTCAATCTTCAGCTGCAATCGGGTTCACTTCTCCTAAAAACAACGGCGGATTCGCTCGGGTAAACTGCTAGAATGTGTAGCCCCTATTAGTTGATAGTTGACTCTGCTCTCAAGAATCCCTCCAAGTTTCCTTCCTAACCTGCCGTGCTATACTGGGTAGCACTGCCGAGGCATCAGCGTCATCTTCATTAGAGGTATCCACATGATTATCCCCTCCAACCATGATATTTTTTTCCCTGGGATCCATCCCCTGAAGACATGATAGAAACAGACTTAGAAACTCCTCATTTATGATAATTGAAGCAAGTATGAATGAAGAAACTACTAATATGTATGAATTCTCAATTTAAAGATTTATTCCCCTAGTTTTGTCACAAAACCAACAAGGTATCAGTCTCCAACATAACACTGACTCCACACACATACTCGACCACCCTAACGTCCTAACAAAAATTTTCGAGCCCCAGTCTTTCAACCCAAAAATGAAACCATCAATGGATTTACCATGATTTTCTTGAAATCATCATCCTAGGAAAACCACAGAAGACTGTCGAAAGATCACTTTCTCTAAGCTTCCAAACCAAAACTCACCTAATCTATCCATTCTTATTGTAACACCCCGACCCCGAGGGGCCTGGGATATTAACTTTTTACTACTAATTTACAGCGGAAGCAAATAAACTCAATTTTATTCAAACCAGAGCGCTAATTATTCATGTTACAATCACTTATTTCAAAAGAAGAAAATTACACAAACGTAAATATCTGAAATCATACTATATTTCTAATTAATCTTTATTTTTCTAATCCCCACCCGCATGCTTGCTAAGCCTGATTTCCGACATGTCCTTCAGAGTTATCTGAAATAAAATATGATTGGGGTGAGACGACGCTCAGTAAGTAAATAAGATTATTATTAGTGTGTGGCCAAAATGAGCTTTTAAAGAATTTCGTAAAATAATATTTAATACTATAACTTCAAGACTGCTTTTAGAATAAACATAAATTTAAAAATTTCTGCATAAAACTTTTGTCATCAATTTCAACAGTAAATTTTTACAATCATATACTATAACTGTTAAATTAAACTTTTAACTTTAAAACTGTAAAAATATTTAATGATAAACATACATATACTTTTCCTTATACGTTTTCCTTAGATCGTTATTTAAGTACCAAAATGATCCTTTTCACGTAAACTTACACTTTTCCTTCAAATCATCAGTAACTTTGTACACGTAATTAAATATGTATAAATATATATTATAAAAACCCACCCTTAGGCCTGTTTGCCGTAAGTCATGTTTACCCCCATGACTGGGTTGTGCGGTCCGAAGACTGGACTTAGCTGGCTGGCCAACCAAACTAAATCAACGTACGTAAACTTTAAGTGAGATTTTCCTTATTAAGTCCTAGTCCGGAACCAGGTGTGCACTCAGGAGAAATCCACTAACATAAATAACCACTCTGTAAATAGTGTGGGTGCACTCTGATCCGTATAAACTTTAAGCTGCGGTACCGAGCATCTGTAACTTTGAACTTTCGTTGCCATAAGGGGTTTGAAAATCATCTTATTATAATTTATGCAATTTAAAATAATATCGTAAAAATCTCATCTTTACTCATATTTACATAAAAAATGTAACGTAGAAATAAACTCATGCCACACAATTTTTGTGTTATAAATATATATAATTTTATTTTTGAATAGAAAGAAATGCTGAAAATTTACCCGAGGGGATTGGAACATTTCTTAACCCAAAAATAGATGCAAGTATATTAAAGATAGAACTGGTATAATTAAATATGCCTAAAAATAAACTCATGGAAATTTTGTGGAACTAAGTAACATAATTAAAATTTACGTACAAAATAAGCTCGGGTATGAATTTAAAATAAAAAGAAACTAACATAATCAAAATTTACTTACCTTCTTCTTTTACCGTGTGCTACGAACACAATAACTATCTTTAAGATATGAGATCGGAAAGAGTGGGTGAGTGAGAACTTACTCAAAATTCTCACTCCACCACAAATTCTTTCACTCACTAATCCTTCTCTTCCTTAGAAAATTGTTGTGAAAAATGAAGGTTGAGAGCTCCCTATTTATAGGAGAATTTTGAGGAAGAAATGGAATTTATAAAAGTGTGGGGAGATGGGTGAAATTATAATTTTTAAAAATTAAAGAATGGGCAAGGGATGGGCAAGGTATGGGTTGAGTATGGGATAGGGATGGAAGCCATGTGGGAGTGCTTGCCACCATTCCCACTAAATAATTTTTTTTTTTTAATTAATTACTTACCTAATTAATTAATCAATAACTTAATTAATTATTCTATTATTTTATTATTTTTTTTTCTAATCATTATTATCATTATTATTATCATTGTTATTAATTTTAAACTACTTTTAGTATTTATTTATTTTATTATTTATTTTTGAACAAGAATTAAATTTAAATTTTAAAAACTCATGTGGGCCCCACATGGTCTTGTGGACCCCACACAACTTCGAGACCCAAATGGATCCTACGTAAGTCGAATAACTCTTATACGATTTTATGCATCCTACATAGCTTTGAGACTTGTGAAAACCTCCATACGGCTTCGGGACTCATGTGGGCCCCACACAGTCTTGTGGGCCCCGCATAGGATACCTATATTATTATTATTTTATCATATATTTCTACAAATTATATCAGTTAAAACATTATTTTATGTACTTATTTACGTATATAAACAGTGTCTTGTGGCTCCGGGACTCATGTGGACCCCATATAGTCTTGTGGGCCCCACATAGTCTTGTGGGCCCCACATATGATACCTATATTATTATTATCTTATTATGTATTTCGACAAATTATGTCTGTCAAAACACTATTTTATGTATATATACTTATTTACGTGTACAAATAGTGTCTATCCTATTTATCCTATGAAATTCCATTTTGACCAGGCACCTCCAGGGAGCGACTGAGCCGCAATGGTCTCTGAGCACTCGCTAAGACAAGGTCTTTCTTAGGCATCAAACATGGAATCAAGGATCCTACAGAAAAACACTTCTGTATTGATATTAACTTAATGACTATTTTTATTATTTTATTATTATTGTACTTTAATCATATATATATATATATATATATATATATATATTTTTAGGTCATCACACTTATCCTATCTCAACCTATACTCTGATAATTATCAACCATCAAAGTCTACAGAACCTAGCAAACCTAGGCTCTAATACCACCTGTAATGTCCCGACCTATCACGTGGTCCTGGGGTGCTACTTTAGTGACATTTTTGTACCTGCTATCATATCATTATATAATTGCAGCAAAAATAAATAAAATATTCTTCTTAAACTGTTACCAGAGTTCTAAAGTACCCTTATACACAATAGTCTCCAATTACCCATATTACATTCCATTAAAACAGTACAACAAAACAACTCATTCCATACACCCATATTACATACTCAGGGCTTCAAACCCAATTTATATATAGTAGAGTTCTTTCTGACACTCACAAAACTAACTGGCCATCACCCTACCTCGAAGTTCGCTAAACTCGACCTCGAGATGGTTCTGAAAAGATAATTTGTATATTGGGGTGAGACACTTCTCAGTAGGGGAGACTAAGTTAATATCAGTGTGTGGTCAGTATGCATTTCGTGTTTACAGAAAACATCCATCCTTCATTTAACCGAAAATAGCTGTTTAACATTGTATTCATTTTCCACAGTTGAAAATATTCATCTCATTTCCATGGTATAAACAATTTAGTAAATAAATAACATCATTTACATAAATCTAAAGATATGCATAAAAGAAATTCCCTGAGACTAAACATCATTTACATCCCCCATGGTACGGGTTGTGCGGCTCGAAAGCTGGACTAAGCCTAGGGTGATCAACCCAAACTAAGTCAAATCATTCATCTACCTCTAACTCCGACTGCAGGCATCCACAACTTAATTGCGGGTTTTCGATTGCCTTACCACTTCTTGGTTCGGACCGCTAAGGAAGGTACACCCTCTACTGAGGCTAATCAGCTGAAACCACCCTACACTTCTATCCAGAACAGTGTAGGTGCACATAGCCAAATATTGAATTTCTAGCAATGGTAGCGTACTCATAACATAACTAATCCTCATGATTCTTAAAGCGTATTATGCAATTTAAGTAATAAAACAGTATTTCAAACTCATTTCATATAAAATATGTCATTTTATAAAACTCGCCCCCCCCCCCCCCCGGCTGTCATATGTAACTTGGCTCACAGCCTTTAAACATAATCCCAGCCCTCATAGCCATCATATAAAAAACGGCCCACAGCCGCTACATCAAATCCCTACATTTTTACAAATAGTTCCAGTATTTCACAAATAGTTCCCGTATATTTCATAATTATTCTCAAATTCGGTTTCACAATAAACCATAGAATCATTCACCTGCCACACATTTTTGGTTAGCTTGTAGGCAACCGAGAAACACAATATATCTAGTATATAATGTCAAACCAACTTTCCACCATTCATTTTTACTTAAAATACCATATCATATATCCTAGGCTTGAAAAAGGTACATTTGAATGGTTGGCTTTCGAACAACAATTGAAAACATAAATATACATATATAGCATTTTATTTGGTTCAACTTTAATAAAACTCTTGACTTAACTTAATCCCCTTACCTGTTTGTTGAGAGAAAAAACCTACAACCCTTTTATAACCCACCCTACAATAAGACAAGCTCCAAAACCCTGAAAACACATTTCCCTAGAATATCAATCATTAACCATCCTCAAGCCCATACACCCCTTTTTAATGGGTTGAATGCTAAATAAACAACTCATTTCTACCCTTACCTTAACTTTAGGGTGATGCCTAGAAAGGCCCCATTCAAGAATCCACTCTGCTAGACTTGTAGAGAATTTCCCCCAGATCCTTGTAGTAACCTCCAATCGTCGATTTGGGTGACGAACGGTGGATTATCGTAGAGAGAAAGAGTGAGGCACTAGTTTAGAGAGAGAGAGAGAGAGAGAGAGAGAGAGAGAGAGAGAGAGAGAGAGATATGTGATTTCTTAATGAAGAAGAAATGAAAAATCCTATTTATAGACTGTTGACCCGGTCGCATTCGTCGATGAAATGGTGTCTTCGTCAATGAACTGCAAAAGTATGTTCGTCGACAAAAGGAGGGGTTCGTCGATGAACCCTAAGCCTAAAGTTCTTCTTGGCATTTCCTCATCAACGACGCTTGAACTTCGTCTACAAATTGTAGAAGGGACTTCGCCAACGAAACCAGGGTGTTCATCGACAAATCCTGCTATTTTCCCTCAAGAAATTTTCTTTACTTCTTTTCTTATTTATTTCCTTATTTCCTGAGTTCAGGTTTCTACAGAAGCAACAACTAGAAGAATATCAAATGCAAAAGTTAGTACAAAGCTATACAAGGTAGCAAAAAAAAAAATGATTTTAACTTCAAAGACCTACCTTTTGGTCTAGCCATACTCAAACCAACAGATGCCAACCTCTATATGGCCAACAAGAGAAAAGGGATTCTCACCTTCTAAAGACCTTCTAAGCAGGCCTTCTATTTCTTGCCTCACATAAGTTTGAAGTGCTCATACTTCACTATATCCCTCCAAATGCTTCTTACCAACCCCTCTATAACATATAGGACAAAAGCATACTTGTCTTTTTTGTCATGGATAGAAGACACAACCCTTGACATGAAATTTTCTTCTTAGGCTTAGGACAAAAATACCCAACAAAAACTAGGATGCTACTTCAAAGAAAATTAAAACAAAAAAATACCACAAGTTTAAGAGTTTCCATCGTGAGGACAGTCAAACCACAATAGCATGTCAAGAGTTTCGAAGAAGTTAAGGAAGTAGATTTAATAATGGTTGAGGATTTTCACAAAAGACCTAAATGTGGGAATCCAAGACCACAGAGCGGTCAACCGGCCACTTATGGGTGAACGACGGTCCCCTTTTCCCACTCTTTCCTTCGTGCACATGCGAAAAAATTGGCACTAGCCTAATAGACAATTGGCTGGCCTCTGGGTAATTTTCATAAATGTGTTATCTTTCTTCAATTGGTTGGTTCCCCTGGTGTTGCCACATGTCCCTTACTATGGACAAGTGTCGGCCAAGATAGTGGCAACTACGTTGTCTCACATAAACTTGTATTGTTGGTGGAAATTTTGAAATTTAAATTTAAAAATTAATTTTTTTTCCATCCCTTTTGATTGGTCTATATATTGACCATGTTGCGGTCAATGTTGGGCACATATATAGTAGGGAAAAGAGAGAGAGAGAGAGAGAGAGAGAGAGAGAGAGAGAGAGAGAAAACATCTTGTAAACAGAAGGGTTCGTGCACCTTTCATATTGAGATTAATGTACTTACCTTTGTGTGAGTTGCATTCTATCATGCATTGGATAGAACTTCAGGTGAGTCCCTGTACCATTTATTTTAAATTTCTAACATGTGTTATTTTATGTGTTATAAAAATGCATGTTATTGTATATGTGGTATATGCACGTTTTAGGATCTTAGTTTTCTGTATTGACATGTTATGTTGTGTAATTTGATGAAGTAGAGTTTGCATGTTTCAAAACGAAAGTGTTGTTGGCGCTGTTTTTTCAAAAAGAAATATGTTTTCACTTTTGCACGTTTTTTACATGTGCATGTTGGAGTTTAACCTTTGCATGTCGTCTAGGATCAATGTAGAGTAGGATAATGTTTTGGTTTCACAAAATTAGCATTAAAATATTCTATATTATGGATTTTGAATGCAGATGGCTAACAAACCCCAAGGGCACGATCAACCAGCCTTGAGGACGTGTAGACCAGTGTTTGAAGCCTACGTGATCAACTAGCTAGTTTAGAGGCGAATTTTGGCCCTTTTTTGTATTGTTTTCTAGATTTTTCTAGTGTTTACATTTGTTGGGTGATGATCGCTCAAGTCTTTTAGATAATTGTTTTCTTATATAAAAATCCAAAAATATTTTAAATTAAATTTGAGAATATTTTTTGGAATTATAGTGGCTTGATCCCTCTTTAAGGGTATGTAGGCAGCCAGAATTCACATATGGGTCCAGCCAAAACTTTGAAAAAGTTTTAAAAAACCAAAAAAACTTTTTCCTTATTTGTAATTTTGTGTATTTTAATAAAATTAATTAAAAATTAGAAGAATAACAAAGTAGTTGGGTCTCCACAAGGATCAAACCTCTACATAGTCCCTATGAAATACCTTTTACAATCTGTTGCAGGCAGTTGACCGCCCACTATGGTCCAACTGACTAGCCTAACCTAAGAGTCGGTGCAATTGATCGGTCACTAGAGGGCGGTCAACTGGCCCTTGTCTACTCTCATTTTTGTGCAAAGTTTTTCACAATTAACTTTAAAAAAAAAAAGTTAAAGTTAATTGTGGTAACTATTCCTAAAATATGTATTAATAGAGTGCGTAGCTGATTAATTTCATATTTTGGAAAATTAATGGGTTACCACTTACAATCCCTATTCACAAAGATACTCCCGAAGTCAAACTCTTAAAAAGGCTTTTCCCTTTTTCTAACCTTTTCAAAAAATTAAAAATAAAGTAGCCACTCCATATTTCAAAAATAAAAAATGGATGAGTTAGGAAATCGATGGATCAGTTTTCTTACTTTTACCATATTTTCAAAATGGTCACCACACTTATTGGCTAAAAACGAATCACCCTAATCTGTTGACACTCATAAATGTAAACTCCTCAAGCATATAACAAGCCCTTTCTCGTTGTTCAAGAAGGCGGATAGTGAACTTCTCTGGAATGTGAAACTTCTAATGATCCTATTGACGTCCTCAAAGGCGAAGACACTTGGTTCTACCATTGGGAGCTCCAAGTCCTCTCTAGAGATATCTAACGTGCCCACAAAAGCCATATGTTCTTCACCAAACTCAAGAACAAGTTGGAAAGAAGGGGATAAAGGCCTTTGTGCCTCATCAAAAAGCTCTCTTGCAACAAGATACTTGACCATATACTTTCAGCAATACAATGCCCCCAATAGGAGCATGGTGCTCAACATAAAAGTAGTTTGAGAAGTAAAGTAAGTGAATTGCTTATTTTCAAAAAGAAAGAACAAAATAACTTTATAAAGCAAAAAATAAAATAAAATAAAACTTAACACCAGAGTGATGGGAGGGTTTATGGCACCCAAATCAAAACCTCAAACAATTTAGAAAAAGTGAAACAAACAAGAATCCTTGACAAACAAGGTACACGAAAAGACCTTGTTTTGAACAAAGGAATGATGAAAAAGGACAACAATTGCAAAACTATAACTTTTATTAAAAAAAAACAAAACAAAAAAACATAAGGACTTGTTTGGTTTCGTTGTTGTTTTCTATTTCTATTTCTGCACAATGAAGGAATAGATTATAAAAATGCATTTGTTTATATTGTTGGTTTTCTATTTCTATTGTCGACTTTCTACTGTTTGCAAAAAAGTAAATAAATAAATAAAAACCAGATTTTATGCTTCTCGTTTGTTTTAGCAACTTGTTGCCTCCAAAAATAGCTCTTTTGGATTAAATCATTCATTTTATACACTTTAAAATTAAAATTAAAAATAAAATGATCATACAAATTTAAATATATCTGAAATAAATATATTCATAAATTTCAAAAAATAATTATAAAACCAATTACAATATATTTTTACTATTTTTCAATTGTCATGCCCAATAAAAAAATTTTAATGTAAATTAAATTTTGAAAGTACAGCAATTAATAAAATAATTAAAATAATTGTTATTTTTATTAAAATATTTTTTAATGTGTATTATTTTGCAATTTTGTTATTTTAATCATATTTATATAATATTATTTGATTTAAAGATAAAAATGAGCATTTTCTAATTAAGTTTTTAATTTATTTTACTTTTCTAAATATTAACTAAACAAGTTACTGGTTTCTAGTTTTTTGTTTCTGTTTCTAGTTTTTTATTTTCATTTCTGATTTTTGTGTCTCTAGTTTTTGACAGTGACACCAAACAGCCCCTTAGAAAGTAGAGACACAAGAAATGATTGGCATCTTACCCTATATACCCTTTCCAAATAACAATGTTAGCAAGCTAAATGAACGAAGTAAAAGAAATCGTAGGGAAAGAAATCATTTAGCGCCTCAATTAGGAACCATTCACATCAAGTGACTAGTCAAACCGCACGTGGTGATGGCACGAGGCTTCAAATTTCATGAAAGAATCAGCAAATGCACATGAAGAATTAAAGATCCAAGTTGATTTTCCATATAACAGCTCGTACAATTCTTCAAGTTCATGGACCCTGAAAATAAAATTAAATAAATAAACGTGCATGCACACACACAAACATAAAGAAGAAAAGAGATGGTGTCGCGACGTCCCGGGAGCACGTGTGCCCCGGGCGGCGGAATTAAAATTATTTTTAATTTTCAAGGAAAATATGGACTGTCGGAGTCGCCACTAACCTTTAGTGCAGTTAGAACACGTAATTACTACCCCATTAGGGGTAGAATGGGTCTATGTTACCAGAGTTAGGCTCGGGAGTACGGTTACGCGAGGGGAAGGTATAAGCACCCCCTACGCGCCCGTTCTTACGAACGGTATCTAATTAATTTGAAATTATCCTTAAGTTAAATCTAGTAAGTCTTTAAATTACTCCTTTTTGTGACTTTATAAATAAATATGAAAAATAAATATATATATATATATATATATATATATATATATTCCCTCAGAGCTTAGGGTATGTGATGCCCAAAGGCTCATACCCCCGCAATAAAATCATAGGGATTGGAATATCGAGAAAATATCTTATAAAAACTAAGTATAATGATATAGAAATAAAAATATAATATAAATTACTTAAAGAAAATAAATACTGCAATTATGAAGAATGCACACCATGATAATAATAATAATAACACCTAACTTAAATATATGTACATAACGTAATAGTAATAATAACACATACTTTAACATATATATATATATATATATATATATATATATATACCTGCACAAAAAAGATAATAATAATAATAACACGCAGTAGGATATACAATAATGACACAATTCTAAAAATATATGTATGTATATGTATATAATGATAAAGGTAATAGTTGTAGCCATAATAATATTAATAATAAAAAGGTATATCTTAATAATACAATACTTGTCTTAATATTAACGTACAATTAATGATAACATATATAATATGGAAATAATTAAAGAAACAAATCAATCCTACAATTAAAATGTAAACTAAACAATATGGAAACAAATCAATTTTAAAATTAGTATGTAATTACACGATTATGAGTATGACAACAAAATAATGAAATTATGGAAACAATCAATTCTAAAATCAATATGTAAATATGCAAGGGTAAATATGGGAACAAATAAACTTTAACATTAGTAAGCAATAATATAAAATGATAAATATGGGAGCAACATTAGATAATAAAATAATGATTAAGAATACCCTAAATAATTATGCAAGTAAATGAAATAATCACATTACACATTAAATAATACAATAATAATAAAAAAACCCTAAATAATTACACAATCAAATAAGATAAATATATTACCCATTAAATGTCACAATAACAATAAAAAAAAAAAACCGAAATAATTATACAAGCAAATAAGGTGAACACCATTAAATATTACAATAAAAACAAAGAACTGTAAATAAACATATAAGCCAATAAAATGAATATATTACACATTAAATATTATAATGACAACAAAATAAACCCTAAGACACTAACATATTACATATTAAAATTAACAATAATGATAAAAACCCTAAATATAATACAAGCAAATAGAATAACTATTACAAATTAAATGTTACAAAATCAATAAAGAAATCATGAATAATTATACAAATAAAAATAAATGCATTGTCATATAAACCCCCTAAATACATATACAAACAAATGAATAACCATAATAAAATACTAAATCACCCTAAACAATATACAAGCAATAAAAAAAAATGCATATACAATAAAATACCATTAACATAAATATATCGCACATTAATAATAACACAAATATGTGAAAATATATGCAAACAAACCAATAGCATAAATACACCGCACTTTCATAATAGCATAAGTATACGAAACAAAATAACATAAATGTAGAACACCATCATGATCTCAACCTAGTGAATAAAATAAACACGCAATATAAATATAGAACACCATAATAAAAACATTCTGAATATACCATAACATGAACATACACTGCAATATACAAATAGTAATAATAATAATACAAAAATAACATGAATATACCAGTGATTTAATACCTGCAAAAATAAATATACAATCCCGCATATATACGATTCTATGTATACAGAGTGTATGTGTGTGTTTGTGGTCTGTGTGTACAGGAGCTTGCAGTGGATACTTACAGAGGGACTCGCCGGGGAGATCCGCAGAGGCTGTCGGAGTGGGGCTGGCTCGCCGGGGATGCTGGTCGGAGGGCTGGCTCGTGGAGATCTGGAGTAGACGCGGCCGGAGAGCGACGTCGATGGCAACGACGTTGACAGTCCTGTGGTGGCGAAGACGATGGCAGTGGATTGAGTGTGGTTGCTGCTCGGATGGCTGCTGTGCACGGCGGTGAAGCTGCTGCAGGTGTAGACTGGATGGTGGTCGGAGTGGGGATGGCTGGATTCGGCTGCTGGGACGGTTCTGGCCGTAGCGTGGAGGATGGAACTGATTATGGGAGAGACAGAGTCAGAGGAGCAGCAAAGGGGTCTGGTGTTAGAGGTTGGCGATTGCAGAGCTACGAGCAACGGACTGACGGTAACCGGATTCCTGTGTGCTCTGTTTTCTGTTGCTGCCCGTCAGAACTGGTGAGGGAACAGGCTGCAGGGGCTCTTCGCTGGGTGACCATGGGATGGATGGGAGTGTGGTGTTGGTTTGTTGCAGCAAAGGGGGTTGCTTGTGGGTGTGGGAGTCTGGCCGTGAGAAAGGGAACAGAGAGGGAGAAGCAGGAGTTGCAGAGTGGAGGGGCGGCGAAGAAGAAGAAGGAAAAGACCTAGAAGAAGAAGAAGCAGAATGAATTTTTTTTTGCTGTGCGCGTGCGCCCCACGGCTGTGTTGTGTATGCAGAGCGCCCCCCCCCCCCCCGTTTTATAAATTTTCAACCCTAAAAAATCCTTCTTTTCTTTTCCTTTCTCATTTTTATTCTCTTCATACTTTTATGGTAACAATATATACAATAATAATGATAATAATAATGAAAATAGTAATAATAATAATAATAATAAATAATAATAATCATCGATAATAAAAATAGTGGGGCAATAATAATAGTAAATTAAATATAATAATAATAATAATAATAATAATAATAATAGTAATATAATAATAATAACAATAGCAAGATGATAAAGTGATAATAATAATATTTTAAAAATAATAATAATAAAATAATAATAATAATAATATTATAACGATACTAATAATACTAATAATAGTAAAAATAATGATGATAATAAGGTAATAATAATATTTAAAAATAATAATAATGATATTGAGTCTAGGTAAAAATGAGGTGTCTACAGATGGAAATAAAGATTCTCTCAAGAAGAACACCTCGATCCAAAGCACGAAGGAACGAATATGAATACTTTGACAATATGTCTTAGTCTAGGGACTTCAAGCCCTAGGCACGCCAAACTACTATAATCACAAAACAATCTGACTTCTTTAGTCTAGGGCATGACACTAAATAAAGAAGTGGGAGGCAATTGATTGTAGACATCCTAACTAATCAAAATAACTTCACATTGTTCAGGAAAAAGAGAACAGCTATCCTATATTTAAGAAATTTGGAGACAAACCATAGAACCCTCAACTTTAGTCATTTGCCTTGTCATCCGATAACTCCCCTACAATTCGATCTCTCAATGTGTATCTGGATTAGGATAACTGCATCAACTTCCACACTAGTTCACCCTCGTATAAAAAATCAAATCAAATCAAATCAATAGGTATTTTGTAGAAAGGTTGAGCAAATTTACTAGCCATTATTCTTCCTTTCTCTCTAAAATATTTTGATTGGCTTGAGCATTTGAAGGGTTCCTTTGTAGCACTTCTCTCAGCTACCCCATGCACTCTTGTTTTGGTGGACAAGCCCTTAGTTGCCGCATAACACAAACCAAAATTTGTGCCACCAGACACCAATTTTATTGTCTTTTGGGGAGGCAACTCTGATTAGCATAAATAGTTAAATATCTATAAAAATTTTCTGCAATTTGTAAATCTTCTTTTAAGGTATCAAAACATGACATATTAACAAAAAACATTTTCTATTAATGAAATACCACCTTTAGTAACCTATCTAAACAAGGCCTAAATCCTTAAGGAAGTATAATGACTAACGAGTTGCACTACAAGATTTTGAAGATGACATCAATGAAGAATACCATTGATTCAATCGATCGGCAACAAGGGTTTAGATAAAACTCATATACAATCCTGTCAAATGCTAACAGCCATAGGCACTTGAGTTAAAATCACAAACCCTATCAAAAACACTAAGAGAGTCCACACTGATACCACTTGATGCAAGACCAACGTCCAACAACATAATACTAAAAACCAGTCGCTCCAAATCTATTAAGCAAAGACCTATTTATAGGCTTAATAAGCAAAATAATTTAAGAAAACTAAATAACTAAAATACTAGTTTCCTAAATAATTATACCGTAGAATCTAGGAATTATGATCCTAATAGAATTACTCTAAATAAATAAACGAAAATAAAACAAAAATTAGGAAATTGAAATAGATATTATTTGCATGCTGCATCATTTGGGCTTCAATTTCAAATGGCATTTTTTTTTTCAAATTCATCATGAAGGATTTATGGACCAACCTAACAAAAGAAGCGAATAGTATTTGGAAGCTCAAAATTATACCATGCTTAAAATTCTTTCTTTGGCTTGTTAAGCTAGAAGAAAGGCCCCTTACTTATGCTTTGAGAATGAGAAGACATCACACTACTATCGCACTGTGAATTCTGTGATGATTATGATGAAAGCATTTTGCACTGCCCAAATGAATGTTCACTTGTTAATGTGGTTTAGGTGGCCCAAACACTTCATGAATACCTTTATCAACCATTTTGCTAAGATCAAGTGGAGTGGTTGCTAGTTGGGTATAAGCCTCACTTATGATCAGATTGTTGAAGCATTATTAGTTCTTTACCACTCTATTTTTTTCCTAAGAGAATTTGGAAATCAAGATGCGCATGTGTGCTTCACTTGCGCTTTGACTAGTGGTGATTCTAGATAGGCCTAGGGCCCCACTCTACCCATGTGTCACGAGCTAAGCTTGTTCTAAGCATTATACTTGTCTGTGACCACTTATCTCATGTGCTTGGGATGGGTTTCCATCATGTAAATACTAGTGTAGGGTTATTTTCTACTAGTAGTGTCTTTGTATGCCAAATAAGGCAGTATGACTCCTTGGTCACTTTGATGTTTTCTAGTGCTAGAGTGGGAATGGCCTAGAAAGCTCTTTAGGGGAGGGTGAGTGTTCATCAGTCATTGTAAAACTCACTAGCTTTTGTCAACGTGTTTAGCCTACTGGCCTCCCTCGCTAAGCACACAATGTCAATGGAGGTGTTATTAATGAATTATGTTTGCTTCAATGTCTACTGCTTGCTTACCACGGCTTTCATGAATTGATTACTGTTTCCGCTGCTACTTAAATGAATCCTAATGAAAGTCTTTCGTGGATGAATGTTGGTAAACGATAGGCTGGCTAGTTAAGTAAAAGTGCTTTAACTAGGTCGTGACACTTGGTATCAAAGCCCAAGGTTGATTTGCTATGTAAATTCGATTGCCTTGTTGTGGGATTTGGAAAGCTTTGGTAAGTGACCATGGCACCAAACAATGCTGAGAGGATCAGCGTGCTGGAAGCACACGTTGAGGCAACAACCAATACTATGGCTGCAGAGGTGGCCTAGATGAGAAAACTTGTTCATGAAGTGATGGGATCACAAAAGTATCTAGAAAATTTTCTAGGTGAGATGTCAGAGGACTTTCGCCATACAATTGAAACTTTGCAGTCGCAGAAGGCTGTTCTAGATGCAAAGGTGAATCTGTTGGTTCTTTCTATAGGGAACTCCAACACTATGGGAGTTAGCAAGACCAAGGTACTAGAACCCAAGACGTATGGGGGTAACCAAGATGCCAAGGAGTTAGAGAACTTCTTGTTTGATGTGGAGTAGCACTTTCACATTGTGAGGATGGCCTTAGAACAGGCTGAAACCTAAGGTGTAGTCCTAAGAGGGGGGTGAATTGGGTTATTTAAAAATCCTTAGAGTCTTTTTATGAGTTCTTGACTTTTTACAATAGTTTAAAGACTTCTTATATTCTGGTTGATTAGGCAACCCACACAAACACTTACTTCTTCTATTCAATCCACAACCACAATATACACAATCAATTGATTAACTGTTCAAACCAAACAACCACAACACAAGTAATCAAGATTTACAATATTCAGCAGCCCTGTATATGAATGTGCAAGTCCTGTAGTTGGCCTTTGAACTTTAAAATAACATTCAATCACTTTTTCAAAAATCAGAATTCAAATAAACCTTCAGCTAATAGGTTTTGGATTGTTAACCAATCAACGTACTTCTTAACGGTTTCCGCAAAATATCGATTAACCAATGTACTCTCTTTTGGTTTCCGCAAGCCCAAAAACGAATTAACCTTTGGTTTATTTAATTTCCAATATACGTTATTTTTATGATTGAAAGAATTTCAACATTCACATAGTTTATATTTTTCTAGAGTTTAAAGAGAGTAAGGGAAAGAGAGTGACACTGCTGCTTTTACAAGGTTCGGCTTACCCTAGCCTATGTCCTCACCTTAGGTCAACCACCTAAGGATTTCATTATACCTTGTTCCTTCTGGGTGGAACAAAAACCTTTACAATAATCAACCTCTTTTTCAGGAAGAAAAACCTCTCCAAGTAACAACTTATGTTTTGTCCAATGATCCAACTATACATTGAACCGTCAAAGATCTAGTAGAAAGAAATGGATATCTGCGTACAAATACACTCTCAAACACCGAGCAAGTTGTACAAGTTAAATCACTAATCGTACTTCAAAACCAAAACTAAATAGAAAATGTGAAGTTCAAGGTTTAGAAGTCACCAATGGTTCTTTCTAATTGATGTAAAGATTTTAGATGCAACTCAGAACCAAACCCTCTTTCAATCCAGCAATTTCGTAGAGTTTTCCCCCAACAAGAGTGTGAGCAACAATGAGTTTTAGGAGAACTTTAGCGTAGAAAGCGTGTATTACTTAAGTGTATTTTTTCATTGAGTAAGGGAGGTATTTATAGAATTTTTTAAAGAAAAGTTTCCTCATTTAACATGGAGTATTTAGGTAACTTTTCAAAAAATATTAAATCATAAAATCAATTTTGAAAAACTTTTCATAAGTTTGAAATTCAAAAATTCTCTGTAAAGTCAGTCGGCTGACTCACTCGATTAGGTCACTTTTTGTACTAGTCAGTCAGCCGGACAGGTAGCTGACATCATTCTATCTCTTCAAAAAATAATTGTCAATCAGCTGATTGAACCACGTTCAAAATAGTCAGTCGGTTAGGCATTGTCAGTCGGCTGGGTGTTTTCAATTCATCGAGTCAGTCGACTGAACAGTTAACTTTGTTGTAGGTTTCCTGTCAGTCGGCTAACTGAATCACGTTCAAAAATGGCTAGTCGGCTGGGCACTGTCAGTCAGCTGGGTGTTTTCAATTCATCTAGTCAGTCGGCTGGGCAGTCCTCTCTTTTCAAATAATTTTTTTTTCTGATCTTTTAAAAACTAGTTTACTTGAAAAACTCAAATATAACTTTTCAAAAACATTTTCAAGGGTTTTTTAAGTGCTGGTCGCTAAGTCTTTGTATCTTAAAGAACTTCACATATCTAAATAGTAATGACTTTAAGTACTTACAAATATCCTTCTAAGCATGATCTCCTTAATCACTAAGTCTTGCACCCTCTTGAGGTTTAGTCTTTACTTCAAGATCTACTTGACCTTTAAGCTTTTCGTTTGTTGTTTGCTTTAATATACTGAGAAGTTTTAACTTGATTGACTTTGAGTGTCCTCTTACGCTTACTTCCATGATTAAAAATGAATGTCATTTTACTTAGACCTGAAATAAAGCCACTCAACAGCACAAGTTAAAACATCCTTCATTTGTTATCATCAAAACAATATTGAAAAACTCAGTTAGGCCAACAATCTCTCCCTTTTTAATGATGACAAACAAGGAGTAAAGATGAGGGTTCCTATGAAAAGGCTCCCCCTTATTATAAACATTCTTTAACATGTGACATCAAAAATGTTACTATAAGCATTCTTAAAAAATGTTCAATATGCTCAAGGTCAACAATGTGCTTAAAGACAAGTAAGGCTCACCATTATTTAATATGGTCATGCTCATCATTGTTTAACATGGTCATCATAATATCATCACTGTTTAACATGGTCATGCTCATCATTATTTAACATGGTCATCATAATATCATTATATTTCATCTTTGCTTTTCACAATTTCATATTTTATACGCATCATTACATCATTAAAACTTCATTCCATCATCATATTTCATCTTTGCTTTTCACAATTTCTCCTCCTTTGGTCATCATTCAAAAAACAAGAGGTAGGAAAGCAACCAAACTAAGTGTTTTGTCATACAACATATCAAAGTACACGCCAAAACAAACTTAGAGCACACAAAGAAACAAACCCTAGGTCAGTTGACTGACCACTCAAATGGCTCGACTTTTATAAACGAGCCTACGGTTTATCTATTAGTCAATCAGCTGACCTCAAGGTCAGTTGGCTGACTAGCCTCTGTTCCAGGAAAAAATACTTCAATCAGTCGGCTGACTTCAAAGTCAGTTGTCTAATTGTAGATTTTTCTTTAAGCTTTGTCCTTTCAATTAGTTTCTCTACTATGTAGTAGACCAAGCTCTCTTCTAATGGTTATAAATCTATCTTTTGAGAGAGTTTTAGTAAGGATATCAGCCCATTGATCATTTGTGTTGATAAAGTCTAAAATGATGCCTTCTTTTTTAACATGATTTCTTAGGAAGTGATGTCTTATGTCAATGTGCTTGGTTCTTAAGTGTGAAATAGGATTTTTAGATATGTTTATCGCACTCATATTATCACACTTAATTGGTATAGTTGTGTATTTCAAATTGAAATCTCTTAATTGTTGTTTTCATATATAGTGTTTGTGCACAACAACTCCCGGCTGCTACGTATTCAGTCTCAGTAGTTGACAAAGCCATGGAGTTTTGTTTCTTAGAAAACTAAGAGACTAAAGATCTTCCTAAGAAGTGGCATGTGCTACTTGTACTTTTTCTATCTATTTTACACCTTGCATAGTCCGCATCTGAATAACTAATCATTTCAAAATCGATGTCCTTAGGATACCATAGTCCTAAGTCCATAGTGCCTATTAAGTATCTTAGGATTCTCTTAACAGCTATTAGGTGTGATTCCT
This sequence comes from Malania oleifera, assembly GCF_029873635.1. Taxonomy (NCBI): domain Eukaryota; kingdom Viridiplantae; phylum Streptophyta; class Magnoliopsida; order Santalales; family Ximeniaceae; genus Malania; species Malania oleifera. Next base: position 17,707,406 of record NC_080422.1, read on the forward strand.
TAGGTGCTGATTGAAAACGTACACACATACACACACTAAACATTATGTCGGGTCTACTGGTTGTTAGATATAGTAAACTTCCAATCATACCTCTATAGTACTTTGTGTCTATGGGTTTTCCCTTTTCATCTTTGTCTAGGCTGATGGAGGTACTCATAGGTGTTCCTATGGGTTTACTATTTTTTATACCGATATTTTGTATCATTTCTTTTATGTATTTAAAATGACTTATAAAAGTCTCATTCTTTACTTGTTTGATTTAAAGTCCAAGAAAATAGATTAATTTTCCCATCATGCTCATTTCAAATTCTTCTTGCATACATTTTGCAAATTCTTTACATAGATGTTCATTAGTGGCACCAAATATTATATCATCTACGTAGATTTAAATTAAAAATATGTCATCTTTCTTAGTTTTAATGAACAAGGTACTATCAAATTTTCCTCTTGAAAACTCCTTCTAAATTAGAAATCCACTAAGTCTTTCATACCAAGCCCTAGAGGCCTGTTTTAATCCATACAAAACCTTAGTTAGTCTAAATACATTATTAGGATTTTCTATATTTTCAAAACCAGGGGGTTGTTCAACATATACCTCTTCATTAATATACCCATTTAAGAATGCACTTTTGACATCAATTTGGTATAACTTAAATTCTTTGTAGGAAGCATAAGCTAACAGCATTCTTATAACTTCCATTCTAGCTACAAGGGCAAAGGTTTCATTATAGTCTATCCCTTCTTCTTGGTTATACCCTTTAGCTACAAGTCTAGCTTTGTTTCTAATGACTATACTATTCTCATCCTTTTTATTTCTAAATACCCATTTAGTTCCTATGATCGAATGATTTTCAGGTTTGGGTACTAATTGTCATACTTTGCTTCTTTCAAATTGATTTAATTCTTCTTGCATAACAATTATCCAATGGTCATCTTTAAGGGCCTCTTCAACATCTTTAGGTTCATTTTGAGATAGGAAGGCATAGTGATTGCATAGATTCTTTAGAGAAGATGTAGTAGTTACACCTCTAGATGGTTCACCTATAATTTGATCTTGAGGGTAATCTTTTTTGTACTTCCATTCTCTTGGTAATTTCGGATTTTCTATAAGTTCATCTTTTCAGTTTTCTTTATTTACTTCCTTTTCTTCCTTGATTTCTATCTCATCCTCCTTTTTGAAAATATCATCCTTTTCTTCATTTTTGACTTCTCTTGAAAAATGATTTGATTCATCAAAGTCTACGTGAATTGATTCAATTATGGTGAATGTTCTTTTGTTATAGATCCTATAGGCCTTACTCTTTGTAGAGTATCCTAGGAAAATTCCTTCATCTGATTTAGCATCAAATTTTCCTAAGTTATCTTTGTTATTGAGTACAAAACACTTGCACCCAAAGACGTGAAAGTAAGTTACATTAGACCTTCTTCCTTTCCATAATTCACAAAGTGTCTTGCTTAGGCTTGATCTAATAGAAACCCTATTAATTACATAGCAAGTTGTATTTACAGCTTTGGCCCAAAAATACTTGGGTAAGTTATTTTCATTAAGCATAGTTCTTGCCATTTCTTGAAGGGTTCTATTTTTTCTTTCCATGCTCCATTTTTTTTGTGGGGTTCGAGGTGCTAAAAAGTTGTGGCTTATGCCATGATTATTGCAAATTTTTTCAACGTCTTGATTCTTAAATTATCTTCCTTGGTCACTTCTTAGATTTGAGACATTGTACCCTTTCTCATTTTGAAGCTTCTTGCATAAAGCGATTAACGAATTACAAGCTTCCACTTTGTTAGCTAAAGACAATACCCATGTATATCTAGAGTAATCATCAACAATTACGAAGGCGTATTGTTTTCTTCCTAAGCTTTGAGTTTTAGTAGGACCAAACAAGTCTAAGTGTATGAGTTCTAGGGGTCTACTAGTTGATATATGTTTTTTCCTTTTGAAGTTTTTCTTGATTTGTTTTTCTAGTTGACAATTTATCTTTGATAAACTTGGTGTTAAGCAAACCTTTAACTAAATTATTTTTGGAGAGTTTAGATATGAGATCCATGCTGGCATGTCCTAATCTTCTATGCCATAGTCAGCTATTTTCACTCATGGTAGCTAAGCAAGTTATATCTTGAGAGATCAAGCTATCAAGGTTTATGCAATACACATTACTCATTCTATGTGCAGTGAATAGTGTCTTATGATCCTTAGAATTCTGAATTATGCATTTGTCTTTCTTAAACATTATTTCAAATCCTTTGTCTCTAAGTTGACTAATGCTTAATAAATTATGCTTTAGACCATCAACTAACAAGACATCATCTATAATGAGTGAAGAGTCTTTACCTATTTTACCAATTCCGATGATCTTGCCTTTTGTATTGTCACCGAAGGTTACATATCCTCCATCCTTTTGAGTGAGAGAAGTGAACTTAGTTTTATCTCCCGTCATATGTCTTGAACATCCGCTGTCCAAGTACCATTTATCTTTAGACGGAGTGGTCCTAAAGTAAACCTACGAGAATGGATTTATGTTATTACTTTTGGAACCCAAACTTTCTTAACTTTCTTGAAATCTTGTCTAGTTTTAGCATTTATCTTCCATTCATTTTTTACTTTAATGTACTTTTTCTTGAGTAGACAATTAAACATTATATGACCTTTATTTTTACTCATGCAGCAAGTAGTATGCTCATAAATGTTTGTCGATGAATTACTTGCATAGTGTTTAGATTGATTTACAAAGTATCCCATAAACAAGTTTTTCTTTCTTTTGTTTGGTGTTCCATTGAACCCAATTCCTTCTTTATTGTTCGTCATCCTTTGTTGTTCTACCATTTTTTCGAAGTTATCTTTTCCTCTGGTAAAGTTGTAAATAACCTTTTCCTTTTCTTGAATTTGGTTTTTAAGATCAATTATTTCTAGCATTCTCTTGCTATCTTCATTCACTTGAGACCTAACTAATTTTTTACACATGTTATCTACTTTCTTCTCAAGCTCCTCAATCTTTAGATCCTTTTCTTTTTCAACAATTTTTGAAGATTCAAGCTGATTTCTAAGTATTTCGTTTTTTTGTTTCAACCTTATCTTCCTTTTTGAGACCTTAATGAATTTATTATAAAGAGAGAATAATTCAACTTGAAGTTCTTTGTAAGAAGGCATGCCTTCATATGAATTACTATATGATTCATCACATGCATCTTTAGAGAGAGAGCAGTAAGAGTTTACCTCTTCATTGTGTGTCATGAAGCACATGTTTGCTACTTCTTGATCGCTTGACTTGCTCTCCGATTCACTCAAACTTGTGTCATCCCAAGTTGCCTTCATTGCAGGCTTCTTTTTCGTCTTTTCCTTCTTGAGTTGTGGGTAGTCCGACTTGATGTGTCCGACCTTTCTACAGTGATAGCGAGTGGGAGGTTCATTTTTGCTTTTGTATTCCTTTTTATTACTCTCACCTTTTTTAGTTTTTGATCCGTTGAATTTTCTAGTGAATTTCTTGTTTCTTTTGAAGAATTTTCCAAGTCTTTTAGTTATGAAGGCTAAATCTTCATATTCTAATTCACTAGATTCATTTTCTTCTTTACTTGAATGTTCTTTCGAGCCTTTTAGAGCTATAGATTTCCTATTTTTATTTTCAGTGCTTCTTTCTTTCAAAATCATTTCATAGGTTAAAAGTGATCCTATAAGTTCATCTAATGAAGTTGTTTTGAGATTTTTCCCTTCCGTTATGGCTATGGCTTTCGGTTCCCAAATAGGTGGAAGTGCTCTTAGAATTTTGCGAATCATCTCATGGGTGGAATATGTTTTTCCTACGGCACTTAGTGAGTTTATGATCTGTGTGAACCTAGTGTACATGCTTGTTATAGTTTCATCAGAATTCATCCTAGAAGCTTCATATTCACTAGTTAACATATCAATTCTACTGTCCCTAAGATCTACTGTGCTTCATTAGTTACTTTTAATTTATCCCAAATTTCTTTAGCTGTTTTACACACCATTACACTATTGAATTCATCTGCATCAAGTGCACAATATAGGGTGTTTATTGCATTTGAATTAATTTGTAGTATTTTGTAATCTGATTGATTAGTGCTTCATCTTCTTTAGGTACTTCTTTTCCATCTACTAGTTTTGTAGGGATCAGATTTCCATTTGTGACAACATTCCATGCCTTCCAGTCCACTGTTTGAAGGTAAATTCTCATTCGTTGCTTTCAAAAGGTGTAATTGAGTCCACAAAAAATAGGTGACCTAGTTGAGGATAGACCCTCACCAAAGGGATCTACTCTTGTTTGTGTCATCTAGATCTTTATATAGCTACTTGTTAGGATTTACTATAACCGCACCCTAATACCAACTGAAACCGAAGGTGTAGTCCCAAGAGGAAGGTGAATTGGATTGTTTAAAAATCCTTAGAGTCTTTTTATGAGTTCTTGACTTTTTACAATCTTTTAAATACTTCTTATATTCTGGTTGATTAGGCAACCCACACAAACACTTACTTCTTCTATTCAATCCACAACCACAACATATACAACCAATTGATTAACTGTTCAAACCAAACAACCACAACACAAGTAATCAATATTTACAATATTCAGCAGCCTTGTATATGAATGTGCGAGTCTTGTAGTTAGCCTTTCAACTTTAAAATAACATCCAATCACTTTTTCAAAAATCAGAATTCAAATAAACCTTCAACTAATAGGTTTTGGGTTGTTAACCAATCAAGTACTTCCTTACGGTTTCCACACAATATCGATTAACCAACATACTCCCTTTCGATTTCCGCAAGCCCAAGAACGAATTAAGCTTTTGTTTATTTAATTTCCAATATACATTATTTTTATGATTAAAAAAATTTCAACATCCACGCAGTTTATATTTTGCTGGAATTTAAATAGAGTAAGGGAAAGAGAGTGACACCACTGCTTTTAAATGGTTCGGCTTACCCCAGCCTACGTCCTCGCCTTAGGTCAACCACCTAAGGATTTCACTATACCTTGTTCCTTGCAAGTGGAACAAAAACCTTTACAACAATCAACCTCTTTTTCATGAAGAAAAACCTCTCAAGCAACAACCTATGCTTGGTCCAACGATCCAACTATACCTTGAACCTTCAAAGATCTAGTAGAAATGAATAGATATCTACGTACAAAAACACTCTCAAACATAGAGCAAATTGTATAAGTTAAATCACTAGTCGTACTTCAAAATGAAAACTAAATAGAAAATGTGAAACTCATGGTTTAGAAGTCACCCATGGTTCTTTCTTATCGATGTAAAGATTTTAGATGCAACTTAAAACCAAACCCTTTTTAAATTTAGCAATTTTGTAGAGTTTTCCCCCCAGCAAGAGTGTGAGCAACAATGAGCTTTAGGATAACTTTAGCGTAGAAAGCGTGTATTTCTTAAGTGTATTTTTTCATTGAGTAAAGGAGGTATTTATAGACTTTTTTAAAGAAAAGTTTCCTCATTTAACATGGAGTATTTAGGTAACTTTTCAAAAAATATTAAATCATAGAATCAATTTTGAAAATCTTTCCGTAAGTTTGAAATTTAAAAATTCTCCGTAGAGTCAGTCGGTTGACTCACTCAACTGGGTCACTTTTTGTATTAGTCAGTCGGCTAGACAGATGGTTGACACCATTCTATCTCTTCAAAAAATAATTGTTAGTCAGCTGACTGAACCACGCTAAAAATAGTCAGTCGGGTAGGCACTATAAGTCGGCTGGGTGTTTTCAGTTCATCGAGTCAATCGACTGGATAGTTAACTTTGCTCTAGGTTTCCTATCAGTCGGCTAACTGAACCACGTTCAAAAATGGTCAGTCGGTTGGGCACTGTCAGTCGACTGGGTGTTTTCAGTTCATCTGGTCAATCGGCTGCGCAGTCCTCTTTTTTCAATTAATTTTTATTTCTAATCTTTTAAAAATTAGTTTACTTAAAAAACTCAAATATAACTTTTCAAAAACATTTTCAAGGCCTTTTTAAGTGTTGATCGCTAAGTCTTTGTATCTTAAGGAGTTTCACATATCTAAATAGTAATGACTTGGAGTACTTACAAATATCTTTCTAAGCATGATCTCCTTAATGACTAAGTCTTGCAGCCTCTTGAGGTTCAGTCTTTACTTCAAGATCTGCTTGTCTTTTAAGCTCTTCATTTGTCATTCATTGCTTCAATATACTGAGAAGCTTTAACTTGATTGACTTTAAGTGTTCTCTTAAGCTTACTTCCATGATTAACCATGAATGTCCTTTTACTTAGACCAGAAATAAAGTCACTCAACAACACAAGTTAAAACATCCTTCATTTGTTATCATCAAAATAATATTGAAAAACCCAGTTAGGCCAACATAGGCAAAGGTGGATACTGTGACCATGTACTTAGTTGGTGATGCCAAACTGTGGTGGCATACCAAGTACAGAGAAATTGAAAATGGAAGTTGTGTAATCGTTAGTTGGGCAGACTTGAAGAGAGAGCTCAAGACCCAATTCTTTCCTGAGAATTTTGAGTGTAATGCGAGGAGAAAATTGAGAGATCTCAAGCATACGGGGTCGGTCAAGGAATATGTGAAAAAATTTTCTGCTTTGATGTTGGATATTCGGGATATGTTGGAAGACTTTCCAGTCATTCTAGGAATGGAGTTCCTAAAGGGGACAAGGGCAGTGCTGATGCGTTCGTTGGTTCCCTGAATCTGATGAGAGATCACTTGCACATGGTGCAAGTCGTTGCAATGAAAGGAGATGAAGGGAAGTCCCTTTTAACCATACAACTCAATGAGGGATTGGGTCAGGGTGAGTAGACACATTTAGCCATGGTGGTGGTAAACAAAGAACTAGGCCAAGAGCTAGAACCTACGACCATCCAAGCGGTGTTGGATGAGTACAAGGAGGTGTTTCCGGATAAGTTGCCTCACAATTTGCCTTCACGGCGGACTATGGAGCATGAGATCGAGTTGTTACAAGGAATGGAATCACCTGCTAAAGGGCCATGTCGAATGGCGCCTCCATAGATAGTAGAGTTGGGGAAACAGCTTAATGAATTGGAAGCGGGATGTGTTCGCCCTTCCAAAGCACCATTGGGAGCATCGGTGTTGTTTCCTAGGAAACATGAAGAGCATCTACGGAAGGTCTTCGACATACTAAGGGAAACAGTCTGTATGTGAAGAAAAGGAAGCTCTCTTTCGCTCAACAGAGCAACAAATTCCTTGGTCATGTGGTTAAACAAGCTCGTATCCGGGGGGTATGGAGAAGGTAAGGATGATTCAAGAATGCAAGATCCCCACGACAGTGAAGGAGTTGCGTTCCTTTCTTGGCCTTACTAGATACTACAAGAAGTTTGTTGAGGGGTATTTGCGGAGAATGACTCCAATGATAGGACTACTGGGGAGGTATTGTTGGCCGCACACGTGGGATGATGTGATTGATTATACCAGAACTTGTCTCACTTGCCAACAAGACAAGGGGGAGCGGAAGAAGTATGGTACTTTCATGGCCGCACCAAAGTAATGTTAGGCAGAGGAGACGACACAATTGTTCCTTGCAACTATTGTGACATATTGGGGTTTTCCCTAAGTTATTGTTTGTGACCGAGACTTAATGTTCACTGACAACTTCTTGATAGAATTTTTCAGGATATTCAGGTCACATATTGACATCTCTTCCAGTTATCATTGACAGACAGATAGACAAATGAAGAAATTCAGAGAGCTACTAGAAGAGTATTTACATCTTTTTGTCAACGACAACCAGAAGAATGGCGTGTAACTATTTGATGTGGCTCCGTTCTTTGGCAATGCTCAAAAGAGATCAACAACCAACAAGAGCCTTTTTGAGCTTGTTATAGGCCAACTGCCAATGTTACATCAAATAGTGGGCGAGCCGTACAGACGAAAAAGTCCCAAGGCTTACATCTTCACCAGAGAATGGAGACAGAATGCAGAGTCTGCCCGAGCCTATTTGGAGAAAGCATCTAAGTAGATGAAGAAGTGGGCAGATTAGGGGAGAAGACCGTAGTTTCATGTTAGCTGCCTTAAGTCGTTCAACACCAACACCAATGACCTGAGCAGAAGTCAGTCCAACAGAGCAGAGTTGAAGATAGTGCAACCTGACAAACATGAAGTTAAAGAGATCCTTGCTGACAGAAAGTTCATATCCTTAAAGAAGAAGCGAAGAAGTTCCTAGTGAAGTGTAAATGCCTCGATGACAAAGAAATTAGTTGGATTTCTACGGAAGATATTCAACCTTTCATAGACAAACTTGAAGTGTACCTACCGCCAAAGTCTACGAGTACGTCGACTACATAAGTGGGGGAGAATGTCACGAGCTAAGCTTGTTCAGAGCATTATGTTTTCCTGTGAGCGCTTATCTCGTGTGCTTGGAATGGGTTTCCATCATGTAAATACTAGTGTAGGGTTATTTTCTGCTAGTAGTGTCTCTGTATGCCAAATAAGGCAGTATGACTCCTCGTACACTTTGATGTTTCCTAGTGCTCGAGTGGGAATGGCCTAAAAAAATTCTTTAAGGGAGGGTGAGTGTTCATCAGTCATTGTAAAACTCACTAACTTTTGTCAACGTGTTTAGCCTACTTGCCTCTCTCACTAAGCACACAATGTCAATGGAGGTGTTGTTAATGAATTACGTTTGCTTCAATGTTTACTGCTTACTTGCCACAACTTTCATGAATTGATTACTGTTTCCACTGCTACTTGAATGAATGTTAATGAAAGTGTTTCATGGATGAATGTTACTAAATGATAAGCTGGCTAGTTAAGCAAGAGTGCTTTAGCTAGCGCCACATGACCCTTCATAAGGGCGTGAAAATAGTCGGACCGTGACACCGTGCAAGTCACTTGGTATATTATTGGGACTTTAAGGCTTCTTGACTTATATGGATTGCCCTCCAATTCCCTTTTTTTTTTGCTCCCCCATTTTGCTTCCACTGAAAGGCCTAGTAGCCTATCAAGAACAAACTACACAAATGGAGCAACACATCCACCTTTCCAAGGCCCTATTCACACACAAGTTTTCAATCTAAAACTTTTCAATACTTATAAAAAATTTTCTAAAATTTATAAATTTTCTTTAAAGGTATCAAAACATGACATATTAACAAAAATCATTTTCTATTAATGAAATACCTCCTTTAGTAACCTATCCAAACAAGGCCTAAATTCTTAAGGAAGTATAATGATTAAAGAGTTGCACTACAAGACTTTGAAGATGACATCAATGAAGAATACCATTGATTCAATCAATATGCAACAAGGGCTTAGATAAAACTCATAGACAACCATGTCAAACGCTAACAACCATAGGCGCTTGAGTTAAAATCACAAGCCATATCAAAAACACTAAGAGAGTCCACACTGATACCACTTGATGCAAGACCAATGTCCAACAACATAATACTCAAATCTAGTCTCTCCAAACCTATTAAACAAAGACCTATTTATAGGCCTAAATAAGAAAAATAATTTAAGAAAACTAAATAACTAAAATACTGGTTTCCTAAATAATTATATCATAGAATCTAGGAATAATGATCCTAATAGAATTACTCTAAATAAATATACGGAAATTAAAAAAATATTAGGAAATTGAAACAAACATTGTTTGCATGCTGCATCATTTGGGCTTCAATTTCAAATGGCAATTTTTTTTCATATTCATCGCGAAGGATTTATGGACCAACCTAACAAAAGAAGTGAATAGTATTTGGAAGCTCAAAACTATACCATGCTTAAAATTCTTTCTTTGGCTTGTTAAGCAAGAAGAAAGGCCCCTTACTTATGCTTTGAGAATGAGAAGACATCGCCCTACTATTCTGTGGTGATTATGATGAAAGCATTTTGCACTGCCCAAATGAATGTCCACTTGTTAATGTGGTTTGGGTGGCCCAAACACTTCATGAATACCTTTCTCAGCCATTTTGCTAAGAACAAGTGCAGTGGTTGCAGGTTGGGTATAAGCCTCACTTATGACCAGATTGTTGAAGCAGTATCAAGTTCTTTACCACTCTAGTTTTTCCTTAGAGAATTTGGAAATCAAGATGCTCATGTGCGTTTCACCTACACTTTGACCAATGGTGGTTCTAGAGGGGGCTAGGGCACCACTCTACAATATTGGATTGCCTTCCAATTCCCTTTTTTTTTTTTTTTTTCTCTCCAATTTTGCTTCCACTGAAAGGCTTAGTAGCCTATTAACATCGAACTACACAAGTGGAGCAACACATCCATCTTTCCAAACCCTATTCACACACAAGTTTTCAATCTAAAACTTTTCAATCAAACTATTAGGGTGTTTTACTAGACTCTGTGAGACGAGTAATCTTATAAGAGATTATATGAGTATAATTGAAGTTTCTTTCAAATATATATGATATTTTTAGTTTTTTGATACAATATTTTTTTTCTTTTTTCTTTTGGATAAACTAAAGGGCTGTTTGGCATCTCTATTTCCTATTTTCTACAGTATAGTGAAAAAATAACTTATGACAATGCATTTATTTACATTGCTAGGTAACTTACTGTTATGTTGCCAATTTCAAGTGTTGTTGTAAAAAATAAAAACTAGACTTTTATGATTTTTAGTTGTTATCAGTACATCAATGTCAGATTCAACTAAGGGCTATTTGGAGCACTAAAAAGTGAGTTTACAAATTTAATAATTAACTGATAATTCTAATTAATTCATATTTTTCATTAAAAATCTAATTTGCATTTTTTGCATTTTATTATTTTATTTGCATGTTTTCATTGTTATTTGATTGGACAACAAATATAAACATGAATTTAATAGGGTTTCTAATTTTTTTTAGATTTGAAAATATTAACCATATAAGTTGTCAGTTTCAATCTTTAGTGTTGTCTCTATTTTTAGTTCTCGTTCCTGCCTTTCGTCTCCGCAATTTTTCACAATGGCATCAAAGGGCCCCTAATACCTCCAACTTTAAAAAAAAAAATTCTGATAACAGAATGTTTTCATGTAATATTTTCATAAAAGATATAAACTAACCTTCTCTTCTTGCTTTTTTTTATTTTTTTCAATTTTAAGTATTAAATTAATAATTTCTTTAGGTTAGCAAATCCTCAAAATATTTTTAAAAATAGTACATATATGCCAAAAAAAAAAAAAAATTGTATTAGAGATTTAGTCAACACCATTTAACTCGAAATGTTGTAAATAGAATGCAAGAATAAAATGTATAATTTTTTTTTAATAGAACCTATTTTCATCCTCCTACTCACTAATCTCAACCATCCTTCCAACCCTACTCAAAAATATTTGTTGGGCCTAGAGAAATGATGAGGGTTTTCAAAGAGAAGACTCGAATGACAGCAAAGACTTTGAAATTTAACCAGGTGCTCCAAAGGAAATCTAGGACACGTTGAAGCCCTCTTTTCCACAATCTTCAATTTTTATTTGCTCTGACCATTCAAGTCTCTCCTTATAGTCAATTGCGGCCATTCTTGACATATCAAGGAGAGATTGATTTCTCAATTAATTTGAAGAATTCATTCTCACTTTGTTGGCAAGTAATGGGATGAGTTAAGAGTACTAAGATTGAATGAAAATTGTATAGCAACCATGTTTGACCAATAATTCCATTCAACTGCATACACACGCGCCAAACATCGCCGAAGAGGATATACCATAATTTGAGACAATCATAGCACAATGGTTTGAACCAGTGCATGCACATGGACCCTAAAAACACGTAATGTAAACACTATTGAGCACTTTATCCAGATGGGGGTTTGCATTCTAAAGTCTGACACAATAATCAGACCATGCGGAAATGGTCTTGACCAAAGAAAACCCTAATAACCCGCAAAGAGATGTATAAGGATTTTCTGACCTCCAAAGCCACCAAACAAAGGTGAACAGAAACCATGCAAGCTCAACCCAAATTGAAACTTTCCTCTATCTTCTACATCTGTGCATACGCCTTCTCATCTTATATATCGGCTCTCTTTACAAAAAAAAAGCTCAACTTCAATCGGTAACGAATATGCCTTCAATAAACTATACTTTCTTTGGGGCATTTTATCAAACAACCTCTAGGAATTGAACAAACACACCATTTTTCTTCAAAATATACTATAAATGCGAACTCAAATTCGGGAAATGACTTAAGCCAGAGATTGTCACGAGAGAGAGAGAGAGAGGGGGGGGGGGGGGGGGAGGGGGGGGACCTGTTCTGGGGTTGAAGCTTGCTTCGCTGGTGAAGAGCTGAAGAGTAGAATTTGAACAGTCTCCCTCTCTTCCAATTTGCAGTTTTCAATTTCAGCTGAATTATGATCGATGGGTTTTGGGCAATTTGAAACTTTGAATTTAAATTGCGTTCTTTCAATCTTACTCCGCACTTTTTTTTTCCCGGTCGTTGTGTGCAAAGGTGAAGGAACGGCCTCCCTGTTGAAACACTTAAAGGAGCTGGCCGAAGGCGCTCGCCCATATAATTTTTCCCGTTGCGGCACTATTTGCCTTGGTCACTCCAATAATCCTCCAAATTATTATCAAAATTTTGATTAATGGGAATGTCACCCACCTCATCCAAATTTAGCCTCGGATCATCGAAGAGTTTTAATTCCAAAACTTTTATTTATTTTTACAATACATATCTCTGCAACTTTTTTACGGTTTGTTTTTTTCATTTTATTTCAATTGAATCAAAAGCCCAGTGGGCCACCAAAAATGTAGATACCAATGTGTGATAACCATGAAAGAATTGCTAGAGCTTTGTTTTATAAATGAAACCAAGATAATTATAATAACAGTAATAATATTACAAGATCATGAAATGTATGAAGAACTAATCAAAGAGCTGCTTTGCACAGCGCAGCTAATACCAACATCCTCTCAACGTGTAATACAGACACTTCAATTGCTTATTGGTTACCAGCAGGATGTGGTTCACCACAGAAACTCTGCATATGCACCAAAATGACTCGACTTCTTATCGCCTCTGGAAATTGAATACTTTTATGGAGAAAGCAAATATAAAAGCAAAGAGCACTGTAAACACGACAACCACAGCCGCAACCACACCAAGAAAATCATGTTTGAACCCATAATATTCTCTAAGAAACTCATTAACAGGTTGATTCCTGTCGGTCAACACATCTGTTAAATCCCCGTACTGTGAAACAATCAATCCATACAAGGTCCAAGCAACAGGACATGCCCAGTAATACCATCTCCACCACACCGGCATTTTCTGTAATTCACCAGCAAATAAAAATTAATGATTAATCATCAGTAAGGCATTTTAAAAGCATTGAAGGCTAACCAAAACTCACCGGTCGCGGAATTATAAATCCAGAAAAGAGATTCCATAGGGAAAAGAATGCAGCAGAAACTATAGCAGCAATGTTGTGGTTTGGTGTGACAGCTACAGCCATCATGCCATAGAAGGTGAAGTACAAAAATGTGAAGTACATGTAGAACAGATACCAGAAGAATTTAGCAGCAGTCCATTCAAATCCAATCATTGCATACACTATAAGCCCATAGACTGCAGCTTGTGTAAAGATGTAGGGGATCTCAACTGCGATCTGCAATGGAAGAAAAAACGCCATTGAAGAATATGCAAAGAACAAATTAAAATACTAGTACTCAAGGAGGTGGTATAAGCAGTGTGTGCAAATACACAATATCTAATTATAGACTCAGAGCAACATTAGTGGGTTTGCATTTTCAAGCTCAACTCAAGACTTTCTTGTCATTCTAATTTCAAAATGGTTGGGCAGAAAGGATAATCTCACACGGTATCGCTGCCCATTTTCAAACTACTGTAAAATGTAATACAAAAAACTGCAAAACATTCATCACCTGTGCAAAGGCGTAAGGCAATGCTGAATACATTCCAGCAGCTTTTTCTCTGTAAAAGACCGTTCGCTCAACAGCCACAACTGGCTGCACGGATTGCGCATTCTGAACACCAAGGAAGAGAACGGCTGTATACATTGAACCCATTGCATTTGCCAGATCCTGTCGCCTTTCCCTGTAGTTTAGAAAACATTGAACTCAGTTAAAAGGAGGATAAAGAAAAGTGCATCCAAATATTTTGGCCATTCTCAATTTTGTGGATGTAACTTACGTTTTGCCACCAAGGTCCCAAAACATCGTCCCAAACATCAAAGCTATGAAGGTTGTGAAGAGAAACCTCACTGCAGTGTATGGCGGGTTGCGCCAATATGACAAGCGTTGTTTCCACAGGCAAGCCATGCATTGTGTGAAGAAAGGCTGGGAGAATTGAGTAGGGAAATCAAGGTCTTTTGAACCAGGACGAGGTTTGCTCAATTCTTCTATCATGGCTTTGTTTCTCCTGAAATATAAGACGTTTTAGTACATGCACCAAGAACAACTCAAGCTACAAAATTATGACAAAGCTCTTTGAGGTTTTCTTTTCGGTTGAGAAAACACGCATTGACATGACTGCAGGTGATAACCCAACTTCATAAATACACTTTTACTTGGACACACCTGCATAATTCAGAATTTTTGTATACTTCAGCAAAGTTTACTCCCAAATTCGTTTCTTGTGCGGAAGATGTGACTTCCAACATCCAGGTCGCTGGGTTATATCCATCTTTAATTTTACTGACTCCTTCGATTGCCTTGAAAAAAGCAGTAAATAACTCAGCAAGTAGTAAATATGAATGGGAAATTTTTAATTTTTTAAACATCCATCAATCCTCACCTCAAAATATTTAACGAGATGGCAAGAATGCCGACCCAGTGGCCCAACGTAAATCGATTCTCCTCCTCGTTTCATTAGGAACAGCTGAAAGCCATATTGAACAGTTCAAGACTTTTATAGAGATGAAAACCCATAAAAATGCTCATTCTTTTAATCATTTTAAAGATCTAACCTCATCAAAGGCTTCAAAAATGTCAATGCTTGGCTGATGGATGGTGCATACAACTGTCCTTCCTGTGTCCACGGTGTTCCTAACTGTTCTCATTACAATTGCAGCAGCTCTTGCATCTAGCCCTGATGTTGGCTCATCCATGAATATAATAGATGGGTTTGCGACTAGCTCAACTGCAATTGTCAGCCTTTTGCGCTGCTCTGTTGAGAGGCCATTCACACCAGGTAACCCAACTAGTGCATCCCTCAAAACATCCAATTCCACAAGTTCCATGACTTCCTCAATGAACATCTGCAACCGCCATTCAGAATCAAATGCATTTCTCAAAAAAGAATATGAAAGAAAAAAGAAACTGATGGCACATAAAATTGTGATGACTAATGACTAATGAACTCTGTTAGCATATCAGTAATTGGACGCACACCAATACTCTCCCTCAAGCCCATGGGGGGAAATGAGGTGAGAAGAAGTCCAACCCACGGAGGAGCCAAGCATCCCAAAGCCCAACTCTGATACCAAGTTAGAGAGTTCATCCTCAAAACCTAGGTGTCAAGTAGAGAGAGCTAAGAGGATTTTTATACTGGCTTGAGACTACTCACAGACACGATGTGGGACTGAACGTACACCAACAGATAGCAAGCAAGCTTTAGCATATAAGAAACATGGTATATTCTTAACTGTGACTGGGACTCAACAGAGACATTTAGGCAAACCAACTTCTCGGTTGCCTTGGCTTTATTTTACAGCTCTAAATTAAAGGAAAACAATTGGAAAGAGGATACATTTTCTCATGCACCAACCTTTCTAGTTTCAGAATTGACGTCAGAAGGTAACCGAAGCCAAGCTGAGTAAACCAAGGACTCGTAGATAGTTACGTGAGGAGAGTGAATGTCATTTTGCTCACAATAACCAGAAATGCGAGCAAATGTTTCTTGCTTCTTTGGATACCCAGAAACTGTGATGTTCCCCTCAATATATCCACCTGTTTTTCTACCAGCTAAAACATCCATCAGAGTGGTTTTACCAGCCCCACTAACACCCATTAAAGCTGCAAGAACACCGGGCCTGAAAGAACCACTTATTCCTTTCAGAAGCACCAATCTATCTTCAGGGACGCCCTGGTTTTTCATTTCCTGCAGGTTCAATCCAAAAAAGAAAATTAGTTCTCATAACCTTGTGACATACAACAGCAGAAACTGTTTTTGTATACTAATATTTAAAAAATGAAGTTACCTGTGGCATGTCAACAGAATATCTAACTTCATCAAAGGTAATGGAATGTGGTTCAAAAGGAAGAACCATTCCCTTTTTCTTGTTTTGATCAGCCTCAACTATAGCATCAGTCCTTGCAGACGCAGACCCAGTTGAGACACTGCTCCTCCTAATTTCGTCTCCTCTATCTGCAAGTCAATAATAATTTATTAGCATCAAAATGATAGTTGATGATAAATAATTGGCACAAAAATGATATAAGTGCAGAGCACAGATTTAAACACATTTATGAAGTTCATCACCTCCGGAGACAGTTTGGCTAACAGAGTCATTCCCTTGAGAAACTAATTCTACAGTTCCGCTATCATGCTGTCCTCCTTGATTTTCATCAGGCATAACTGCACGAGGCTTGTCAAATGCTGCACAGTTTTGCTGGATATTAATACATAAGCTCTAACCATAGACAGTCTTAAATCAGATAATTTAGAGATACCCACGGGAAAGAATAGAGAGAGCCACTGTGGAAAGGAAGTTGAATACCAACACAAACCCAAGCAATGCTCCCAATCCAAGCCAATACCAGTATGAATCAGTGAAGAATCCACCAGATTCCAAAACTCTAACTCCCAGTAGTTTCGGAGAATCCGGAAGAACCTTGATATTAAATTATTAAAACATCAGCTGATTTTCACACAAACATGTGCATAAAACACTTAGAAATAACAAATTCGAAAACTTACCTTTTTCCAACTGTGCCCAAGGAACTCATTTACTAATATTGCATTCTGCCCATACATCATAGGTGAACTCCAAAAACCCCATATCCACCACTTCTTGACATCATCTGTGTACAGGGCGTTTTTTGTGGTTTAGCGTATGGAAAAAAAAGAAAACATTTTTTCTCATACAACATTAGTAGCTATACCTTGTGAAAGGACAAAACCACCCAATGCAAAGAGTACGAGCAATGCAAACGAGCCAAATGTGTAGGCAACAATCATGTTTCTGCCGACTGCTCCGATAAACCGAAACAATCCAGAAGCCATTTGGCTAATAACTGTGAGTACAAGGAGGTGTCTAAAAAATCTGCAGCCAGAAAAGAGACTATTATTATCATTGAAATAAATTACAAGGAAAAACTGAATATTAATTATGAGTAATTAAATAAATTTCTGATTATTACCTTCCAGCGTTTGGATCAAATCCCATAACATAGTAAGTCAAGCCTACCCAAACAGCGACCTCCAAAATTGTGATAGGGATCTTGAGGATCCATCCAGGGAGAGCATAAGTCCATGCAGGAAAGAAGAAAAGGTCCCTTTGCTTGTAAAAGACAGGAAGCTTTTGAATGGTCATGGCTATCTCTGAGTATCCATTAAACATGACCATGACTACACCAAA
Organism: Malania oleifera; assembly: GCF_029873635.1. Taxonomy (NCBI): domain Eukaryota; kingdom Viridiplantae; phylum Streptophyta; class Magnoliopsida; order Santalales; family Ximeniaceae; genus Malania; species Malania oleifera. The sequence goes on from NC_080422.1 coordinate 17,724,882, forward strand.
GAACAGAGCACCAGCATAAATTCCCCCACCATCTGTTGAATCTTTGTCCATCTTAGTGCGAAAGAAGAGTGTCATTGCAATCAACGCCATTACTGTAAGCTGAAGCATAAATACAAATATTGTTAGGAGGCAATCAAAACCAAGGTCTTAAATTTCGATTTCGACTCAAATTTCGAAGCTTCAAAAGTACGGAAATTTTGATTTCGATGTCAATTTCGATTTCGTTTTGAAAAAATAACAGAAATTAGCAGTAAAGCATTGAATTATTTGTGTAACTTTAGAAATGGTTAACAAACATAATAATATAAGTTTAGAACTAATATATTACAAATTAAATATATCTATGTTTATATGAGGTGGAAAAGTTGTAAAATAGTATGTGTATTTGTAAGATATTGTACATTAATCATATTCAGTTAATACAAATGAAATTCATAAATCATTTAAATATTATTCATTATAAATAATGATAAATTAGACATGAATAGTTAAATAAAATGTTACTATAAGTTTATTTTTTCATACAATTTTAAAAGCACTTGTAATAATTTTTTGGTTCGATAAAATAAATAAATAAAATTAAAAGAGAAATTTCACTTCACTCCTAAATCTCTTATTTGAATTTTGATGAAATTTTATTGTATAGTAAAAATTTCGACAAGTTTCTCTAAAATTTCGATATTTCAATAAATTTCAAATAATTCGTTGAGATTTCGACCGAAATTATGCAAGATGGAAATCGACTGCCGTTTCGATTTCAAGAGTGACCGAAATCGGAAATTTCGAATTAAATTCTGACAATTTCATGGAAATTTAAGACCATGATCAAAACTATAAGGCAAAACAAATATAGGAAAACCAAAATCTTACCTGCGACAGCTTGAAGATGTAGACGAATGAGTTTCTCTTCATTAACAAGAGTTCTCGAGAAGCGCAAGCTTTTAGGAGCTCCTCTGTCTTAACACCATACTTCGTGGTTGTCAAAGCAGCCGGGTGGTTTTTGGTCCTGTCAAATGGGGTTGCAAGCTCATCTGCAACTGCCTTTCCAACATGGAATGACTGGAAGGCTTCAGCGAATTCCTTAGACGTTACAAATCGATAAGGTTCGTCTTTACGTGTCCAATACTGCTTCTGATCTTTCTTTGATGTCACCTGCAAAGAAATCAATTTTAAGATTACTAAACAGGAAACATAGAATTTAAGGCCCACAATCAGAAAATCACTTTGTTCCAATAAAATAGATGTGAGAAATATACTCTACTAGAACACTTACTTCTTGCAAGAAGTCGGCCACCCCTTTCCTATCAGGACATTTGAAGCCCATGAATTCAAAAAAATCAAGCACTTCTTCACGAGGACCTTGATACACAACGTGGGCATCAGAGAGGAGAATAATGTCATCAAAGAGATTATAAGTTTCGGGTGCCGGCTGGAGGAGGGAGATGAGAGCAGTTCCATTGAGAATGTGGACAGATTGCTTGAGGGAATTCACAATTTGGAAAGTTGTGGAGCTATCTAAACCAGTCGATATCTCATCCATGAACAATGCCTTTGCCGGTCCCACTAGCATCTCACCTATAATTTATGGAAGGAGATTTCCATACAATTATTTAAGTAAAATATAAAAGATCTTAAGTTCATTGATCTTAGAGATGTTAGAAGTTGAATTGTTTTACCTGTTGTAACACGTTTCTTTTGTCCCCCAGATATACCCCTTAACATTTCATCTCCCACCAGGGTGTCTGCACACACTTCCAGCCCTAAAATCTGTAATTTTAATAGGGAAGGAAATTACATTTTTATGCATATCATCTGGGTACTTCTCGAAATCACTCTGATAACCATAAAAAAAATTTAAAGTGATTATACCTTTAAAATATAATCTGTGACAATGTTTGCCTCCTCACCTTCCGATGCTGCTGCCTGAATAATTGAAAATGTTAGACAAGAACTTGAACTCAAAATTCACATATAAACATAACATTTCCAAGCTGTGTGAACAACAAATCCAACAGAACTCATAGCAATTAAATTTCTTTATCCTATCAATATCAAAAAATTAATTCTGGAGAAGGGTTTCTCTCTCTCTCTCTGTGAAAAGAACTTGGTTAAACAGTGCAGAACTCCCTAGTGAAATTTTCAGAAAGTGTGAATTCCCACCTTCATGAAGACATCAATATCAGGATCAGGCTTGATATTTGCTGCTTTTTCTCGCCTAGATAATTCCGCCAACATCTCTGCATATTTTCAAAAGCACAATCAATCAAACAGTTTAACCATGCATAAAATATCAAACTAAGTTTTAGTAATACATACGAAACTACAACAGCAATGTTATTGACTAACCATAACGGGATCCAACCCCCTGGCATCTCGCAGAGAAGGCCAAAGTTTCTTTGACAGTCATTTCTCCTAGATGGAGATCATGCTGACTGATGTAAGCAGCAGTTCTCTGGGGTACAAACTCATTCATGCCATGCCCGTTGTAAGTAACCCTCCCTGAGAACTGGTTTAATGGAAATGAAAATTTTTTAGTTATTGGAGAAGGAAGGAAGTACCCAAAATTTGGAAGCAACGAAAATGAGTGAAATATTAGAAGGGGAAAGAATTTTAAATTAAAAGATAAAAAATAAATTTCACAAAACACACACAAACCTGTAGACTGGGATCAAGCTTTCCAGCCAAAGCCAACATCAGTGTGGTCTTTCCAGAACTTGGAGGACCTAAAAGCAGTGTCATTCTGCATATATGGTATGAACAAAATGAGATATGATCTAGTGATGATCACCATATATAAATACATAGGTCTAATAGGAACTCAATCAAGCTTGCTTGCTCACCTGCGAGGCTTGATGATTCCACTAGCATCATGAAGAATAGTCAGATGTTTCTTTCTGCTTGGAAGAATATGGAGCCCGTTTAAGATACCCTTTGGAACAGAAAACAAAGTGAGCATAATTTGCAAGCAATAAAAACAGAGAGACCATGGAAAGAAAAAATAATCTGTGTTACCTCCACCAGACCAAATGAGAAGTTAATGAATGAAGGCAAAGCATTGCTTCCTACAAAAGCTTCTGCCTCAATATGTAGATGCTCAAACCTCACTTCGATTGTTGGCATGTCAATTCCAACTCTGACAGAATCAAAGAAAAATATAATCCGCTACTGAGATCATTAAAAAATGCACCAAAATCAAGAACATAAACATAAAAACGGTGATTCAATTGTAATAAAAACATTCTATTTCTAGGTTTGCATTCAACGATGGGCATAGGATAATGAAATACACAATAAGATCTACTTGTACCACCTACAAACCGGATTTGAAAAGAACTACCTGGCGGGTCAGAACCAACTTGGACCGAGCACACCAGCAGGTCAGCAAATTCATACACTGTTGCTAGGGAACTTGAACCCAGGAGTCCAGGATCTCTAGTATCACTAGAATTTGAAACCACTAAACTAAATCTGACTGATTAACTTAATTACCAAGTAAATAACAACCATGCAAAAACAGAAATGCAGCTCAACACCAACTTAAATAAATTTTCATTTAATACAAAACATTTCCAGGTCTTAGTTTCATATTCACATTTAATTCGTTGGTGTTCTATAAAAATGATCATGCAGTCCACAAAAATTCTAACATAAAAGAAAAATAAGGAAAGAAACAGTTCGGTTAAGCATTTTTCAATTGAGCTGCAGAATCCAACTCACCTGTCTGCGCGATTCTTGAGCTTTAACAAGAACTTCTCATTATCTTCTTCAGCAACTTTCACCAGCCTCTCCATCAAATTCCTCTTTTCAAAGACCCCGAGGTCCGTAATATCAATCTCATCAGCAGCACCCTTTGATCCCATCAGCAGCCCTTTTCTCAATCGATTGTAAGTGGGAAGTTTCTCGAGGGCGGCCCATTTCAGAGCTTCTTCATCATCTTCTTCCCTAGAGGACTGGGAGAAAACTTCCACACCACTGCTCCTCCATGCTGAACTGTTCCTTCTCAGACTGCCTACTCTATGAATTTCGCCGTCCATTTTAACCTGGACAGAAGATACTACGCACACCGCCGATTAAAACTTAAAACCCACCAAAACCCAGAATTTTTTTTCCTCAATCTGAAGCCAAACAAGCCAAAACAAAAAAGAGACTTTCGATCTGGAAAAGCTTAAAATCGGAGATGGGTATTTCTGTATATGAACCGCCTTTGTGCCTCTTGCTCAGAGAAACAGAGAGATCCAAAGCTTTATCTCTTTTCCTAAATACAGCTCTGTCTCTGTCTCTATTTCTACCTTCGTGTGGTGAAGGAGCATTGAAGAAACAGAGACTTGCAGCGCATATATATAGCACAGTCCGGCGGCCAATGAATTTTCAACATGCACCTTTTCTAGAAACCATTCGTTATTTCGAGTCTTTATTTTACACTATGAGCCGGGAGGAAAATTATGAATTTATGGGGGAGAGTTTGTCAATGCCGAGTCCATTTTGTCAAGAGACATTTTGTGCCTCGTTTTATTGACCATTCAAAAAAAGAAAAAAATAGAGACTATTTTTTTTCTCATCTTCGGAGCTTTGACCCTTCAGATTACAAGATTCTTGCCACCTTCCTGGTACGAACCAGTAGCAGAGCAATTTTGATTGCCATGGTGATGATGAGACTCATATGACCATATTGCCCCTCTGCCTAACATGTGGGAGAATTCGTTGAATGGCTTCAAGGAAGAAATTTCTAGGAAGAAGATACTAAAATATATATATATATATATATATATATATATACAAAATTATTGTAATATTTGTGGTAATATTAATAAATGTTAAATTCAAGATCAAAATTGTTTAAGAAATTATAAAATTTAACCTTGTAGTTAAACTAAAAATAATGAATCATTTTTTTTTAATTATGATGATTAAATTTGCTTTCAAAATTAAACAAAATTATAATTCTATTATCTTTTTAAGAAAATTAATGTATTGGATGCATGTATTATTTGGTCTATTAATAATATGGCTCTTTTTATTTAACTCTCCAACCAACCATATGCAATTCTTTTAGAACATGTGGACATCACATGGGGATTTTTTTAAAATGATTGAATCATCTTGGAGAGAACATATAGTAGCGGATTCAGGGTTTAGTAAATTGGTGGGTAAATTGAAAAGACTAAAACAAAGGCTTAGGCTGTGGAATAAATAGATTTTTGGTCGTATTAGTGATATCATACAAGAGTTGGAGGAAATAGTGGAAAAATATAAAAATGTATTGCAAACAGAGTACTCAAAATCAGTTGAAAAAGAGTTCCTTATTTCTAAAGTTGAATTAGAGGTCTGGTATAGAAGGGAAGAGACAAGGCTAGCGCAACAAGCAAAGAAGAAAGGGCTAACTGATGGTGACCAAAATTCAAAGTTCTTCCATGTAGTGATTGCGTAAAGAAGGCGTAACTCTTGTGTGAATTCAACGGTGCTTTTTGATGGTTCAGTGCTGGGAAATATGCAGATGGTTCATGATGAGGCTGTGAATTATTTTGAGTAATTCTTAAGGCAAAATAGTTCAGTGCAAAAGCCAAATCTAGACAGTATTATCCAATCGGTTGTTTCTGAGGATTCTATAAGATAGTTGAAGGAAGAACCGACGAAGGAGGAGGTATATGCAGCTATTTCTTCTATTTCTGTGGACAGTAGCTCGGGATCGGATGGTTTTGGGTCTTCTTTCTATCTTACCTGCTCGAAGACTATTAAAAATGATGTGATGGAAGCGATAAGGGCGTTCTTCAAAGGTGATATGTTGCTTTGGTATTTTTGTTCCTCATATATAGTTCTTATTCCAAAAATAAAGGATCCTTAGTCTTTTGATAAATTTTGCCCAATAAGGTTTTGTAACGTAATCTATAAAATCTTCTCCAAAATCCTTATTGGCAAGCTATCATTAGTGATTGGTGATTTAATTTCTCTTGAACAAGGTGCATTTGTGAAATGGATGAGTATTTTTGAAAATATAACAGTTTCTTAAGAGATGACAAAATTATTACATGGGGGGGGGGGTGAGAGGATGTAATTTGATGCTAAAACTTGACATAAGCAAAGCGTATAATCGAGTAGAGTGGCAGGTGGTAGATCAGATTTTCCATGCTCTTGGTTTTCTAGATTATTTTTGTAAGTTGATTCAGAATTGTACTTCTACTTCATGGTTTTTCTGTTATGATGCATTGCACTTACAGGAGTTTCTTCAAGTCAAAAAAAGGTTTGAGGTAAAGGGATCTGTTGTCTCCATATATTTTCATTATCATGGAAGAAATTTTTTCTAGATTAATTCAAAAGAAGATGATTGAGAAGCGGATTTTACCATTTGCGCATCCGAGTGGTGCACCTATTATATCGCATTTAATGTACGCTAATGATGTTGTGATTTTTGCTAATGCTGGTAAAAAATCTGTTAGTCAGTTAATGGATGTGATCAAAGAGTATGAAAGTTGGACTGGCCAAAGGGTGAACAAAGATAAATCAGTTATATTTTTCTCAAAGAAGTTGGGTGCTTAGAGGAAGGGAGAAATTCTACAAGAGACTGGTTTTATTAAAAGTAAATTTCCTTTTACGTAGCTGGGAGTGCCGATCATGGATGGTAAATTGAAGGGTTGTCATTTTGACCTTTTAATTCAAAAAATTAGTAAGAAAATTGAGGGCTAGAAAAGTAAACTGTTGTCTCAAAGAGGTCGTCTAGTTTTGTTGAGGCATGTGTTTTCAAGCATGTCACTGCATCTGTTAGCTGTCTAAATGGCCCGAAACTGGTGACAAAAAAGATACAAGGTATGTTTGCCTTTTTTGGGGGGGATTTAAGGATAAGAAAGAAAAAATGAAATGGAAGGCTTGGAATAAATTATGTGTTCCTGTGAAGGAGGGAGGTATAGGAGTTCTTGACTTTATAGGTCACACCCAGTCTTGATAATAACAAATACTCAAATATTTGATGGCTATCAAGTGTATGTGCAGGTTTTTATTAGCAGATCAAGAAATGGCACTTGAAGCAAAGGATGAAGACCCTGAAGACTACTTTTATGTTGTAATTCATTTTAATTCAACGAGGGTCTGTAATAGTAATTAAAAGAAAAGATCTGTAATAATTATCTACATATCATGCATATAAGATATATGGTAAGCTCAGTAAGACCTTAGTGAGACCTCAGGTCCCAACAAATATGTACAAATGAGTCCTCATTATCACTTGCATAATTAGGGGATCAACTTGAAATAAATTGGACAAAATAAGTATGTTCGGTCGACCAACCCAACCAAGCTTATTCAGCTTAGTCGACCGAACTGGTTAGTAGTCAACTGTTTGACCACAGTATGGTGGACCAAACCTAGCCAAGTTTATTCAGCTTAGTTGACCGAACCTCTCTGTGTCAATATATTGACTGCTTGGTCGACTGACCAAGCTTATATGAGCAACGCCCTGGTCGACCGAACTCCCGCGTGGGAATTGCCAACCGCCTGGTCAACCATACATCATAGTTCAAATTGATTCGGTTAACTGAACCACGTGAAATTGGAAAATCGCCCTTGAACCATGCAATTTCGATCGACCATCCTTTCAATTCAAATTTCTCCCGATCACCCGAACGCATCCACTTGGTCAACTGAACCTCAAGTTCGGTCGACCGGTGCTCTCGGGTTGAAAATTTTTTAATTGAGGTTAAAAATATTTTAAAATAATTCTAATAATTCCCTACACGTCCTAAATGGTTATATTTTTTCAAAAGCCTTTTTAAGTAAATGAATGTTATGCCAAACAATTATTTCTTGTGTAAATTGAATGCATGTGCATTTTAATTACATGTTTTGAAAAATATAAAAAATTATTTATATTTTATCAATTACATATTTCTTTGCCCTCACTGAAGGAAATTTTTGAGCCTGTTGCAGCCAAAAATTGAACGACCTTCACGATCCCTGATCACGACCACCTGAAAAGAGATAAATAAGTAAGGCTTGGAGGACCCGGGATGTACTCCGGGGGATCGCTCCGATGCCTAAGTCAGGGATTAACTTGAGAGATTTTTTATGCAACAGTAAAGTAGAGTTTAGAATGAGATACCTTAGCCTTTTCTCTGAATCCCCATTTATAGTGATGGAGTTTGACCCAAGGGTGATGTGTCATTTATTAGTGAATTATGGCACAAACGTGAATCGCTCCAATTGTTATAACGTTGGCGTAGATTGCTCTAGTCATCATGGAGCTGGCGTCAATTGCTCTATCTGAGCAGTTGACTTAGGTGGTAATTGCCCTTATCAATGCTGGGCTCTAGTCTCCTTTGGATTTATGGTAAGTGATATATTTGAGGTATATCAGTTGTCCCCCCATCAGTTTCGAATTTTTGAAGCTGGCTTCCAAAGTTCGAAAATTGTATTTTTTTTTTTTTTGTTTTTGTCGAGCAACTCTTCTTGAGGCATTTTGGGCTGCTTGTGGTTTCATGAGTCGTGCTCTTCTTTTTTGTCATTTCTGGCCTAATGAGCTATGCTCATATTTTGGGCTGTTTTTAGGCCTCACGAGCGTTGCTCGTTGGTTGGGCCGATTCTTCTTTACCTAATGAGTTGTGCTCATTTTTTGGGTAGTCTTCTGGCCTCACGAGCGTTGCTCGTCAGTTGGGTCGATTCTTCTTTGCCTAATGAGATGTGCTCATTTTTTGGGCAGTCTTCGAACCTCACGAGCGTTGCTCGTCAGTTGGACTGATTGTTCTTTGCCTAATGAGTCGTGCTCATTTTTTGGGCAGTCTTCTGGCCTCACGAGCGTTGCTCGTCAGTTGGGCTGATTCTTCTTTGCCTAATGAGTCGTGCTCATTTTTTGGGCAGTCTTCTAGCCTCACGAGCGTTGCTCGTCAGTTGGGCTGATTGTTCTTTGCCTAATGAGTCGTGCTCATTTTTTGGGCAGTCTTCTGGCCTCACGAGTGTTGCTCGTCAGTTGGGCTGATTCTTCTTTGCCTAATGAGTCGTGCTCATTTTTTGGGCAGTCTTCTGGCCTCACGAGCATTGCTCGTGAGTTGGGTTGATTCTTCTTTGCCTAATGAGTCGTGCTCATTTTTTGGGCAGTCTTCTGGCCTCACGAGCGTTGCTCATCAGTTGAGCCGATTCTTCCTTACCTAATGAGCTGTGCTCATTTTTTGGGTTATATTTTCAGTAACATTTTGATAATTTATGATGCTGGGATGGTTGTTCAATTCGACAGGTTCTTGCAGTTTTGATTTCATTGGGGTTAAAGATGTGAGTTATGGTATTTTCAATATCAGTTAGGATTCTTAATCGGTTCGAGATGGATTTGTTTCAAAGGTTTTGGATGTGTATGCACCAAGTGTTCGATCATTTATAGCAAAGGGAACTGCAATTAAGCGTGCAATGTTATAGATTTCGCATACTATTTTTGTGTTGTCTGTGTCATATGTAGGGTCTATAAACTCAGATTATTCAATTATATCCCAGTTGATTCGTGAGTCCCATGTTGGATGGGGTTGTAAGTGCAATGGTAGATTGAAGTTTGAGATTGAGATCTGCCAGATGTCTACCATTGACGGTGATTTTGTTACTGTTTGTTTTGATTATGGTGTGGATTGTTCAGCTGATTGGGCTCCAGGTGCTCGATCAAATGTCACTAAGGAGCTTGATTTTTCTGTTTAAGGTTTTGCCAATTGCAGTTGCTACAATTATGCAATTTCAGTGTGCATTGCAATTTCAACTCAAATTTTCAATTGTAATTTCAAATTCACTATTTAGAGCACTGTTCAGTGCACATGAATGTGTAAGAGTCATTATTGTTGACCCCATGGTACATTCGGCTAACCCATTCGAATTTTAAAGTTTGGCTTTGTTTATTTGACTGGCAGTGTAGCTGTTATGACCCCACTATGCATTTAGTGCATAGGTCACTGTTCAATCAATTAAATATCTTGAACATCCTATTATTATTAGTCATTAAGGCAGAGATCTTCAAGCATTGAAACTATGACATCTATTTATTTTATTTTTTTTTTAAATTATTATTGTATGATGGAGAAAAAATCATACTTTGAGAATAGGCACGTTGGCTACATAAATCTTGTGCATAGAAACATCAATTGTAGTCGGATTCGTATTAGATCCAGAATTTCCCAATATCGCAAGCTAGGTTCCGGTTATTCGTCCGTCAATTTTATTACTTGGCTTTTTCAATGCGAGTAAAGCGTCATTGATGTGCTTGAACGAATTAAACCCGTACCCTTTACTTTTCCCGGTGACCTTGCCAAGGATCGCGATGGCTTCTTCGAGGTCACCATAGGTGGAGAAGAGATTGTGGAGGTTCTTGATGGTAGTGTCCCATCCAATTCCGTGAATGAAGAGTTTGCACTAGGTAGGATCCCAATTGGCGATGGATCAGACGGCATCGAGATTTCGGACGATCTTAATTGAGCCAATGCATCGACCTTCAATTATCTGATGTAGTCATGATCAAGGATTGAAAGAGAAAACCTCTCAAGAAGTTCCCACAGACGGCGCCAACTGTTGCAGCCAAAAATTGAACGACCTTCACGATCCCTGATCACGACCACCTGAAAAGAGATAAATAAGTAAGGCTTGGAGGACCTGGGGTGTACTCCGGGGGATCGCTCCGATGCCTAAGTCAGGGATTGACTTGAGAGGTTTTTAATGCAACAGTAAAGTAGAGTTTAGAATGAGATACCTTAGCCTCTTCTCTGAATCCCCATTTATAGTGAGGGAGTTTGACCCAAGGGTGATGTGTCATTTATTAGTGAATTATGGAGCAAACGTGAATAGCTCCAATTGTTATAACGTTGGCGTAGATTGCTCTAGTCATCATGGAGCTGGCGTCAATTGCTCTGCCTAAGCAGTTGACTTAGGTGGTAATTGCCCTCATCAATGTTGGGCTCTAGTCTCCTTTGGATTTATGGTAAGTGATATATTTGAGGTATATCAGAGCCAGCTATGATCTAGAACATATGATTATTGTAATCAAAAGATGTAAGTTATTGCTAATAAGACGTAACTTTTTTTCTTAAAATTTTACTAAATCACATGTTGCTTGTTTAATTATAATTGTAGTGGTTAAATCTTTAAAATTTTAGTTTCAATTTTGTCGGGATCTTTATTGATAGGAACTTGAATTAGCATGAACATGATTTTTAATGGATTGAATTGTTACCATTAATATTTTAGAAAGCGATGATTCACCTCGAGTACCCCTTAGAGAAATCATTGCTCAAATCCACCAAAGAAAAGATTTTTTTTCCAAAGAAAAATTAAGAAAATTCATATATTAATGACATGTATAATTATATTTTTTGGTTTAGATTTGAAATATATTTTTTTTTCATTTTCCTTGATTACTAAATAAGAAAATGTATGTGAATTTTTTCCTATTTATTTTTTCTTACTATATTTTGGGTTTCAAATGGGTCCTGGGCAAACCACTAGGATGAATGCATAATAAATTATTGTGCTATTATTATAAGCACTAAAGTTTCACATGCTTTTCAAAACAGTGTAAAGTTATATTATAACTAAACCAAAGACAAAAAATAAAATAAAATAAAATCAAAATACCCCACACACAAATTATTGGAGTATGTGCGATAACACAGAACCAATGAAAACAAAATAGCAAACAGTAAACAATGATTATTTAAGGTAATTTATTTTAGTTTAAATTTAATATTACATTATTTTAAATTTTATCCAAATTTATTTAAATTTAAATGTAAGATGAAAATCAATAAATATAGATTTATTTGTTTCAATCAACTTCAAAATTGAATTTTCAATTGAATGGCTCTATTAGGGTTTTGAAAATTTGATCTTATCTGGCTGGCGCTTAGATTTGGTAAGGTCCAAAACAATCTTACTCACAGCAGCCCCCACCCCCGTGAATAAAAGCAAAACAAAACAAAAGGAAAAATTGTGCATCAAGTCAAATCAAACACCCTACCCTACCCACTATCTTTCATAAACTATTGAATAGGCCGCCCATCACGATTGGTAAATTGTTTTGCAAGAACTAATAATTGAAGAAGATTTAATATGAGAAGTATGACGTCTGCATTTCAAATTTATATTTATATAATTTAAACATAATGTAACATAATTTACACACAAATCTAATATTCAAAATTTATGTTTTTAAATATAATATTTTTTTTATTTCAATGTAATAAAAATGGAAAAAGAAATTAAAATATTATGTTATATTGCGGAGAAAAAATGAGAATAATCTCGTATCTTTTTAATGAAATAGAATAATTAAAAGTTAAATGATTGTTATATAGGCATATCTTATTTTATAAAAATAATATTTTTTTAAAGTAAATAAGTGTGCGGGTGTTATTATTATTTTAATCAACTTGTAATTTAGTAGAACCATAAACGTTTGCATGATGAAATTTGAAAAATTATTTTCTAACTCATAGCACTAATAGTTGAAAATAATATCAAATGCTACACAATCATATCTTGAAATAAAACTAAATCTTTTGCAAATTATTGCTATGTATGTGTGTGCGCGTATTTATATATATTTCTTCATTTTTTAAAACTCAAATTCCTAAATCAAAGAGGATTGTCTTTCACATAGGAAACTTCTTTGTAGGTTTGTTGTTTAAGATGTTATGATAATGGACAATATTTTAGAATACATGCATATCCCTTGGAGGCTTTGGGGGACCTATTAAGGTATCCCCAAAATTGTAGTAACACGTCATAAAAAAAATAAAAAAAAAAAAAATTGCCCCACTATGAGAATTGTAAGGATGGTTAGAACCTTAATTTGAGTTATACTATGGAACCCCAACAAAAGAAACATAAGAAGAAAATGGTAAAAAGGATTTGTTAGTAGACTAAACTTTACTTCTAGCTTCCTATGAGCTTTTCCTTGTGAAAAATAAGGTAATTAATCATGATCCATTCACGATCTAAAAGAAATAGTATTGAAAAGCGATTTAGGTAGGCAAGCAGGAATATTCCTTAATGTTATCTCATTTTGGAGAGCCCTCGGAATAAATGTCTTGAATATCTCCAGGACTTAGGTCCATTTCATCACAGAACAAGAATTTTAAACTACGTGCAAAAAAGTTAAATTACCTATAAAGAACATGCAAGTATTTTCAATACACAACACTTTAGATTGGGAGAAAAGCGGCTCGAACTTGACAATATAATCAAAAAGCAGGGAAAAGGTTATAGATGTTCAAGGAAGCTCAAATTTTTCGAAGGATGAGGAGTAGAGATCGAATAAGTAGCCTATGCAAGAAGCAAATAGAATAGAGGCAGTTGCCTTATAAGGAAAACTTCTTTAAACCTCATAGAAATTCAAAAAGAACTTAGAAAATTTTTGAGAGAGTACTTTATGTCATGCCCCAAACCCGGAAATGGGCCCCAGGATGTGATTTAATAACCTAACCTGTCCCTCTATCATACAATAGTCCACGATACTATATAATATAAGGGTCCGACCCCGTAGGGTTCACATATACTCTATCCATCATCACATACACAGTATATATGCAGCTGAAAATCCAACCTAATACATCCATAAAACCATACCAGAGTATATACAAAACAGGGTCTAGTTCCCAAAAATACATAACATACCCCGAGTGTTTACATAACCCAAAATTACTACTCGACAAAGGATCAGTACTTACACTAGTACCTCTACATTGCTAACCAACCACCACACTCCTGAACCGCTAGGACGCTAGTGTCGGTTACTCGAAGGACCTGAAAAACATTTGTATGATAGGGGTGAGACACCTCTAAGTAAGGGAGAAACCTGTTACATTAGTGTGTGGATACATAAGTGTTATTTCAACAGCAAACATATATTTCACAATACTAGTATTTTCACAAATACAGTTCCAGTATACATATGATACAAAACAATACGATCTACTGCCATCACACTCTTCGGCCTAAGTCGGGCTGTCTGGTGGTATATCACATCGTTCAACAAAAGTTGGACTGTTTGGTGATATTTCACACCCTTCAGCAAAAGCCAGTGCCCTTGGTAACCTAGAATAGCATATGCCCCCACAACATTGAACCAGTGCAGATCTAGTGTTCTCACACCCTTCGTTAAAAATCGGCCTATCTAGTGGTATTACGCACTCTTCGGCAAAAGCCGGACATCCAAGATGATGGTCTTATTCCATCTCGATTCAATATCTCAGCCTACGGCATTTTAATCCAGCCCGCTTTATTATATCCGCTACTGTATTATCCTGACTCGGTATTTTCACAAAACTTAGAACATTTTGGAACTCATGTTCATATATCTCATTTGAATAATTCATAGCTTACGGTAGTTAACCGGAACAATTTTCCTCACAAAATACATCATTCAAATTCATCATCTCATTCCACACTTATTTGGGTAAACAAACAATCACATATCAGGTATTATAGAAATACAATTTAAAATAATCAAAGTACGGTCATCTCTATATCACAGTTTATATCAATATAAAGTTTTTCAACAAAACGGAGATGATACTCGAAACTCCTAATTTTCCTAAAAAGTGTAAACTGAAAATCCCGTAATTTCACCCTATAGATTTTTTCAAATAAGTAACCAAAACATCCGTAGAATCGTAAACTACAGTTTTACCAATTCAGATTACAAAAACAACTGATATAAACATAAACCCCTTACCTTTCCCTGAAAACCAAAACACGAACTAAATCGGTCTAAAACAACGTCACGGGACCCCCAAAACCTAAAAATTGAAGAACACAAATTCAATATAATCCTATCTACTACAGATCTACCGAACCAAAAAAAAAATCGGACTCTTACCTCGATTTTGGGATAAGACTCAAAAATCCTTGAAATGAAATTCCAATCCGTTATTAACATAAAAATTCTCCTTCTGATCCACGTGGTAACGTTGAGTTTTAGAGAGAGAGAAAGAGATTTGAGTTTTCTTAGCAATGAAGAAATGAAAAATGATATTTATAACCCCTTTGACCCAGTCCAATTCGTCGACGAGACGATGCCTTCGTCGACGAATCATCTATGTATTTTGTCGCCAAACCTGTTCCTTCGGCGACGAACCCTATTATGATATTTTACAACTTGTTCGGTATCTCTTCGTTGACAAGGCTTTGAATTTCAACGACGAAGAGTATAAGGGCCTTCGTCGACGAGAACAATGGCTTCATCAACGAAGCCTGCTAAATTTACCTTTTTATCCCTTTTTTATTTATTAAATCTGAAATTCTCGGGTCGAGTTCTTACAACCTCCCCTTCTTACAAAAATTTCATCCTCGAAATTTGTAATCTCTCACTAGATAACTCCTCCACATACCAAAACATATAATTGACTCTAGAAAGAGCCGGCGACCACCCACATAGCAGCCCCGTCTCAAATATATTACATACGCTCACTTATGGTGGAGGAATACCGTGGTTACATACATAGTGTCTCAAGAGTTCAAAATATCATAAAAACCTTCTAGAGACTAACCACACATTTATACTCTAAACAGATACATCAAATACTTACCTAAATCGTACTTGTAAACATTACCCTCAGAACAAATGTGGATATTTATGGCGTATTTCTGTCTCCAATTCCCAAGAAGCCTCCTTAACCGCGTGATTCCGCCACAGTAACTCCACTAATGGTATTTCCTTGGTATACAACTTTTGAACTTTCTGGTCCAGAATCTGAACGGGTATCTCCTCATACGCCAAAGCATCCCCAATCTTTAAGGATTCATAACTAATCACATGTGATAGATCCGACACATACCTCCTCAACATAGATATGTGGAACACATCATAGATCCGAGAGAGTGCTGGAGGTAGTGCTATCCTGTAGGCTATTGGACCCACTCGTTCAAGTACCTAAAATGGTCCGATATACCACGGGCTCAGTTTTTCCTTCTTCCTGAACCTCATCACCGCTTTCATCGGAGCGATTCTCAGGAATATCTTACCCCCTACCTCGAATTCCAACTCATGATGGCGAACATACGCATAACTCTTCTGTCGACTCTGAGCCGATTTATTTTTGTCCCTCATCAATCTGACCTTCTTAGAAGCCTACTGTACGAGTTTGGGACCTAATATCTACCCTTCACCGACCTCATCCCAATACAGAGGAGACCGATAGCTCCGACCACATAATGCTTCGAACGCTATCATCCCGATACTTGCTTGAAAGCTATTGTTATAGGCAAATTTCACTAATGGTAAAAACTGAATCCAACTATTGTCAAAATCTAGCACACACGCCCGTAACATATCCTCCAAAATCTGTATCATCCTCCTTGACTGTCCATTAGTTTGGGGTGGAACGCTGTACTAAAAGTAAGTTTCGTCTCCAGTGCCTCCTGTAAGCTCTTTTAGAATTGAAAAGTGAAATATCGGGTCTTGATCGGAAACAATGGACACTGATATCCCGTGCATTTTGACTATCTCTTACACGTATAGATCTACTAGCCTACTCAAGGAGTAGCTAACCTTCATTGGTACAAAGTGAGTAGATTTAATTAACCTATCCATGATTACCTAGATTGCATTCTACCCATGAAATGCTGGTGGCAACCCGGTGACAAAGTTCATGGAGATATGCTCCCATTTCCACTCTGGGATGCTCAATGGCTGCAACGGCCCTACCGGTCTCTGATGTTCAACCTTTACCTGCTGACACGTCAGACATTACTCTATAAATCGAGCAATCTCCCTTTTCATGCCTCTCTACCAGAAAGATTCGCACAAATCTTGATACATCTTCGTACTACCCATATGTAGCGTATACAAAGAATGATGTGTCTCCTCCAAAATCGTCCTCCTTATCCCCTCATAGTTTGGAACACACAGTTTGTTTCCAAACCTCAATACACCTCCCTCGGAGATGTTAAAATTTGCAGCCAGTCTTGCTACACCTTCTCTACCACCTTGACTAATTCCTCATTATTAGCCTGTGTGGCTTTAATCCTCTCAAATAATGTTGGCTAGATCGCTAAGCTAGCAATGAATGCCTAATGACTACCATCCACCAACTCCATGCCTAGCCCCTATAGATCTCGTCTGATATGATGTTGAGCTTTCACTGTAGATACCGTGGTATGCTCTGACTTCCGACTCAACGCATCAGCTACCACGTTAGCCTTCCCCGGATGATAGCTAATGGTGCAATCGTAGTCCTTGATCAGTTCCAGTCACCTACTCTGCCTTATGTTCAACTCCTTCTGTGTGAAAAAGTATTTGAGGCTCTTATAGTCCGTGAACATCTCACACTATTCATCGTATAAGTAGTGTCTCCAGATCTTCAACGCATATACTACTGCCTCCAACTCTAGATCATACGTGGGGTAATTCTTCTCGTACTCTTTGAGTTGTCGAGAAGCATAAGAAATTACTTTCTTCTGTTGCATCAGCACACATCCTAAACCCTTCTGCGATGCATTGCTACAAATCACAAAACCACTATCCCCAGATTGGATGGTTAAAACCGGAGCAGTGACCAGTCGATGTTTCAACTCCTAAAAACTCTACTTGCACTCGTTAGTCCAATCAAATCTCACACCCTTCCTCATCTACCGTGTCAGAGGGCCAAATAACTTAGAGAATCCCTCCACGAACCGTCGGTAATACCTAGCCAGTCCTAGGAAACTTCGAACATCCTGCACGCTCTTTGGTTTCACCTAGTCAACCACTGCTTCTATCTTACCTAAATCAACTAAGATACCACCTTCCGACATGACGTGGCCAAGAAATGTGACCTGCTTCAACCAGAACTCACATTTCTTCAAATTGGCATACAACTTCTTTTCCCGTAGTACCTGAAGTACCAACCTCAAATGGATTTCGTGCTCTTCCAAACTCCTAGAATATACCATAATATCATCGATGAATACCATAACGAATTGGTGCAGGTATTCATGGAAAACTTGGTTCATCAGGTCCATAAATACTACCGGAGCATTAGTCAACCCAAATGGCATGACCAGGAACTTGTAGTGGCCATATCTGGTTCGGAAAGTAGTCTTCGCAACATTCTCAGTTCTAACTTTCACCTGATGATACCCTGACCGTAAATCGATCTTCAAAAAAACCTGCGTTCCTTGCAGCTAGTCAAATAGATCATCAATACGAGGCAACGGGTATCGATTCTTCACTGTTACCTTATTGATCTCTTGGTAATCAATGCACATTTGCATTGACCCGTCCTTCTTATTCACAAAAAATACTGGTGCTCCCCAAGGCAAAACACTAAGTCTGATAAAGCCCTTATCCAATAGTTCTTATAGCTGCTCCTTCAACTCTCTAAGTTTATCTGAAGCCATTCGGTATGGAGCTTTAAAAATCGGTGCCTTGCCTAGCAGCAATTCAATAGAGAACTCCACCTCACGATCAGGAGGTAAACCGGGTATGTCTTTTAGGAATACATTCGAAAATTCGTTAACCACTCGGATATCTTCAAGTTTCAAATCATCCCATGGTGGTTTCTTCACACAAGCTAGGTAGCCTTGACAACTGTCCAAGAGTAGTCTTCTCGCCTGCTTAGCCAAAAGAATCTGTGGCGTCGAACGCACACACGATCCCACGAACTCATATTCCTACTCCCTAGGAGGTTTGAATACCACCAATTTTATACAATAGTAAATCACAGCAAAACTGGAGGATAACCAATCCATCCCCGGTATAACATCACACTCGTACATGTCGTATATTACCAGATTCACTAGTAGCGATCTTCCTTGAATTACCACTGAGCAGTTCTCTAACATCTTCCTACATATCAACACACTCCTAGATAGTGTAGTCATAGACAACCCCTTATGCATCACTTGGGTTTCAGCCCCACACAGTTTCACAAAATTTACATATATAAAGGAGTGAGTTGCTCTTGAATCGAATAAAACAACAACTTTATTTAAAAACAGTAACATTGTACCTGTCACCACGTTGCCAGCATGTTCTACATCCGCTGGAGTAAGTGAGTACACTCTCGCCTAAGTTTTGTTTCCCCGAGGCACCTGGTTTTGTCCCCGGTTCTAACTCAGTGCAGCCATATCATTCATCGGTGTAGGACAGTTTTGTGATACATGGTCCGATTTGCCACAACGGTAACAGTTACCCATAAATGGTTGGCACTCCCCATCATGCCATTTATGGCACTTAACACACCGCACACAAGATGGATCCCTCTGCACACCTTGTCGTTTCATATTCTAGGGATTTCCTAAACCATAGTTCCTCTTCTTCCATTGTCCCTGTCTAGAACTAGTCTGAGAACCAAAAGGTACCTGCCTCTTCTTTTGATCATGTGCCACCTTATCCTCTTGGAGACCAACCTCAACTATGGCGGCTTTGTCCACTAGAACTAAAAACTCCCGAATCTGCCGCATTCCTACCAGCCTACGAATGTCCTTCCTAAGACCCTTCTCGAACCTCCGAGCCTTTTTGTACTCGTTCGAGATCATACACGATGCAAAGCAAGACAACTCAATGTATCTTGCTTTGTAACTCTGCATTGTTAGGGTCCCCTAAGTCAGATTCAAGAACTCGTCTATCTTTGCGTCACAAATAAAAGCTGGGAAGTATCTCTCGAAGAACACCTCCTTAAAGCGGCCCCACATCATCCCAAGTGAATCAGCTCTCTACTCCTCAAGAAGACTCACATCCACCCACCACCTCTCAACTTCTTCTGCCAGCTGAAACGTAGCATAGAGAACTTTCTGCTCATCAGTGCAATGCAGAACTTTTAGTATCTTCTCTGTCTTTTGCACCCAGTTCTCTGCCACAATCGGGTCAGATCCTCTACTCCCGTCTCCTAACACTTAGCCTGATCTCCCGCATAATCTGCCTGGTCAAACCCTGAGGCACGAAAGGTGACCCTTCACTCGCTGTCCCCTCCAAACTACTATACCAATTGCTATCCTTAGGCTCCATACTGAAACTAGTAGAGGAATAGATTAACATTCCTATATCATTGCACAGTTAACACAATCATTTGCAAAATAATCATGTTAAACTCTAGACTCTCAAGCCTAGGTCTACCCTACCGCACAAACACGAAACAATCAATGGTTTGCCGTGATTTTACTGAAATTGTCATTCCCAAAAAAACATAGAACACTGTCAATGATTCCCTGTCTAGCTACAAGACAATCCTCGACCTACTTACCCATTCCCTACAGCTTATACTCTGGTATGTTCACAAAATCATGCTTAACCAAGTTCACAAGACCTAACAACCAAGTTAGCTTTAATACCAAGTTGTCACACCCCGAACCTGGAAATGGGCCCTAGGGTGAGATTTAGTAACCTAACATATCCCTGTATCATACAATAGTCCATGATACTATATAATATAAGGGTCTGACCTTGTAGGGTTCACGTATACCCTATCCATCATCACATACACAGTATATATGTAGTGGAAAATCCAACCTAATACATCCATAAAACCATACCAGAGTCTATACAAAACAGGGTCTAATTCCCCAAAATACATAACATACCCGAGGTGTTTACATAACCCTAAATGACTACCCAGCAAAGGACCAATACTTACACTAGTACCTCTACATAGCTAACCAACCACCACGTTGCTAAACCGCTAGGACGCTAGTGTCGGCTACTCAAAAGACCTGAAAAACATTTGTATGATAGGGGTGAGACACCTCTAAATAAGGGAGAAACATGTTATATCAGTGTGTTGATACATGAGTGTTATTTCAACAGCAAACATACATTTCATAATACCGGTATTTTCACAAATACAGTTCCTATATACATACGATACAAAGCAATAAGATCTAGTGTCATCACACTCTTCAGCCTAAGCTGGGCTATATGGTGGTATTTCACACCGTTCGGCAAAAGGCGAACTGTCTAGTGGTATTTCACACCCTTCAGAAAAATTCTGTGCCTCTGGTAACCTAGCATAGCATAAGCCCTCACAGCATTGAACCAGTGCGGATCTGGTGTTCTCACACCTTTTGGTAAAAATCGGCGTGTTTAGTGGTATTGCACACTCTTCGGCAAAAGCCAAACATCAAAGCTGACGGTCTTATTTCAACTCGATTCAATATCTCAGCCTACGGTGTTTTATTCTAGCGCGCTTTGATATATCCCCTACTGTATTATTCCGACTCGGCATTTTCACAAAACCTGGAACATTTTGGAACTCACGTTCCTATATCTCATTTGAATAATTCATAGCCTATGGTATTAATCGGCACGCTTTTCCACACAAAATACATCATTCAAATTCATCATCTCATTCCACACTTATTTGGGTAAACAAATAATCACATATCAGGTATTCCAGAAATACAATTTAAAATAATCAAAGGTACGGTCATCTCTATATCACAGTTTATACCAATATAAAGTTTTTCAATAGAAATGGAGATGATACTCAAAACCCCCAATTTTCCTAAAAAGTATAAACCAAAAATCCCGTAATTTCACCCAATAGCTTTTTCTAAATAAGTAAACAAAACATCCGTAGAATCGTAAACTATAGTTTTCCGATTCATATTACAAAAACAACTGATATAAATAGAAGCCCCTTACCTTTCCCTAAAAACTAAAACATGAACTAAATCAATCCAAAACAATGTCACGGGACCCCCAAAACCTAAAAATTGAAGAACACAACTTCAATATAATCCTATCTACTACAGATCTACTGAACCAAAAACGAAATCGGACTCTTACCTTGATTTTGGTATAAAATTAAAAAATCCCCGAAATGAAATTCCAATCCACTATAAACATAGAGATTCTCCTTTTGATCCACATGTTAATGTCGGATCATTGATTTGGGTAATAGACGGCCCAAAACCCTAGAGTGAGAGTGTAATGACCTAAAAATTACACCATTTTTTTATATATAAATAAATTACTTTGATACCCTTGCTATAGCATCTCAGGCCTCAAATGGGCACTAAGGTATTCCTGTACATAATAGACATACCTATGCAGCGAAAAACATAAAATCATACACCCATATATACATACAATACCATAATTCAATGTTTCTAAACCATAGATACATTTTTACACCTGTCACCACTACCATCTATTCAAAAACATAGCCCTTTGAATTCACTTACCCTATAAGCAGGGCTAACAAGAGGTCACACAATCTGCGAGCTTGATCTATTCGCCTAACTAGTTCACTTGAAAAATGTTAGAGTAATGGGATGAGATGACGCCCAGTAAGTGGAAATATGTTATTACTAGTGTGTGGCGACCGAGTTGCATAACTATTATAATAATATCTAAAACTGTATAAGCTGGTAAATCAGTATAAAGTATATCTTACATTCATCATAGTTTAAAATATAACTGTATCATCTGAGTTTTCTACTTTTCATATTTCTAATATCATACTATATTTATCACATGTTGTAAATCTGTATACTATACATAACTGAGATTTTTCTTTGAAAAACTGTATGTCATGATTTAACCCCTTATGACAGGGTTGTACGGTTCGTAGGCTGAACTTAACTCTAGTTGGCCTACTAGGTAAGTCGTTGTACTCTACCCTTCCTCAGTTCGGACAAACTACATCCTCTCCTAAGCATGGAATTGGACTACTACCTCGTCAAATCAGGCCCCCTCAACCCAGAGTCCTGGGGAGACTGCAAACACTCTAGGCACAATTGACGGAATCCAGGTACTATCTGAGATATGTGGTTGCACTCTAATATGAAAATAGCAACGGTACCATGCTCTGTTAACTGTATCTTTCTGAAATATTTCATCAGGGATCTGATACTGTATATATATACTACTACTATAATTACCCTACTATTTTCATCATGTTTCCAAAATAACCATAACATAATAAATCTGAACTGGAAATACTGTAACATCTAAATAGCATAACTGTAGTATCTGACTATTATAAATGTGTATATGACTGTAATATATGACTGTATACTCTATAAAATCTGAGTGTTATTGTTTTAAGAAACATGACATTCTATAATTACTGTAACATACTGGTCTGAATAAAATCTATAATAATTGTCTGATATGTATCTGTCTGTATCTGTATATACTGTAAATCATGATATTCTGAAAAAATATATAAATTCTATATCAGGAAAATATCCACTCAGGCCACACAAATATTAAAAACACATATTCTGTAAAATGAGCTAATAAACTGGTATATGTATAAGTATACACAAAATTTCTGATAACTCTACTAAAATTTCTAGCATAGCATATTTCCCTTGATTTTTGGAAAAGTCTCTATTGTGTTTGGTCTTACACCCGCAAGGTTCCTTGCTCAACACCCTGAAAATAACATCTCCCAGAACAAAACATTAGTATTTCTCAATGTACTACATTTCTTATAACTATGGGAAAGAAAAATACTAAATAAAATGCCTTACCCTGAAATTGGGATGGAGTTCAAGTCAGCCCCACCAACAATCCACTCCGGCAGACTTGAAAAGAACTTTCCGAAGAGCGTCGTGGTGGCCTTGGATCTTCGAACCGGTGAGAATCCGACCTAAAATCTTAGAGAGAAGGGGGAGGGACAAAGGAGAGAGAGAGAGAGAGAGAGAGAGAGAGAGAGAGAGAGAGAGAGAGAGAGAGAGGAGGGTTTCCGCTTGAAAATGCTGTAGAAAATTTGAGTTTTGGCTATTTATACACTAGCCTTCATCAACGAGCCATGTCACTTCATCGGCGAGGTCAAGAAGGAAGTTCATCGATGAATGCCTACTCCTCGTTGATGAAATTCAGAACTAAAATATAACCTCTCGATATCTTCTCGTCGACAAGACATGTGTCACCGTCGACGAGCCCCTCAAGTGTGTTCGTCGACGAACATCTTGTGTTTGTCGACGAGGCCCTGTTTAATTTCCAAATTTAATTCCTTTTTCATCTCCTTTTCCTATTATTAAATTATGATAATTATCCGGGTCTCTACAGAGAGAGAGTGGTTCGAGTTCTAGAGAGAGATACAAAGATTTGAGTTTTCTTAACAATGAAGAAATGAAAAATGATATTTATAGCCCCTTTGACCCAGTCCAATTCATTGATGAGACGGAACCTTCGTCAACGAATAATCTACGCATTTCATCAACGAACCAGCTCCTTCGGTGACAAACCCTATTATGATATTTTACAACTCATTCGGTATCTCTTCGTCAACGAGGCTTTGAATTTCGGTGACGAAGAGTATAAGGGCCTTCGTCAATGAGAACAATGGCTTTGTCAACGAAGCCTGCTAAATTTACCTTTTTACCCTTTTTTTTAATTTATTAAATCTAAAATTCTCGAGTCGGGTTTTTACACTTCTAATGCTTCAACTATGAAGCACTAGAAGGGCCCAACTTAGAGAAAGGAGTTGTTGCAATAGTTGTGTTGATGTATAAGTTAACCCCCTCTAAGTTTCAACTTTGCAATCTTGAAGAAGTTACAAAAGATGTCAAAGTCGCTAAATAAAACAAAGAGGAAGTTAAATAAACCTGGAAGGAAAATTGATTAGAGAAGAAGAAAGAAGATAAGGAAAAAATAGATTGGAGATATTCAAAAGCTAATTCACAAGAAGAAACAAAAAGAGAACAAACAATCTTCCAAGAAGAAGCATGCTCTAGAAAGGATGTTCCAACACTTTCCCCCATTGAACACCTCCCAATAATAAATCCTCATGCTAATATAGGAAGACTCAAGTATAGAAAATGCAACACTATTTCATTGATGTAGAGATGTCCTATATATAGGACTTTTACAAGGTGTAGTTGTTACAAATTTAAAGTATTTAAATACCAAATCAAGAAGATCCTAGACTATCAAATACAAACAAATATTCAAGTAATACAACTGGCAGAACCATCGACGATTTTAGCAAACCGTCGATTGTTTTCTCTTGAAAAAAACTCTATCTAAAACCATCGATGGGTATATAGAAATCATCAATGATTTGCTAGAAAACTACACAATTTCTTCATATGCCCCCCCCCCTCAAGATAGGTGTGCCATCAGTTATGCCGATCTTGGAGCACGGAGAGTGAAATTTTTGACCGGATAGAGCCTTAATCAAGAGGTCTACAAGATGATCGTGGGTGCTAACATGAAAGACTTGCAACAAACCTTTGGTGATTAGATCATGAACAAAATGAAGATCAATAGCAATATGCTTCATCCATGGATGCATAATAGGATTAAGGCTTAACTGCGTAGCACCAATATTATCACAAAATAAATGTGGGGGCTTAGTAATCGGAATACCAAGTTCATGAAACAATGAGTGAATCCAAACAAGATCGAAGGTGGCTGAAGCAAGATTCTGATATTCGGCCTCAGTGGTGGAATGAGCCACAGCACGCTGCTTGCATGTGCTCCAGGTAATGGGACAATCACCCAAAAAAATAAGATAGGCAGAAGTGGAGGATCTAGTATCGCTATCACCAGCCCAATCAGCATCAGAGAACCCTTGAAAAGTGAGATTCCTTATGCGCTTGAGGAGGATTCCATAATGAAGAGTGCCCTTCAAGTATCGCAGAACACGTTTGGTAGCGGTTTTATGAAGCTGAGATGATTTATGCATAAACCGAGTCAAATTATTGACTGGGAAGGCAATATCACGTCAAGTAAGAGAGAGATATTGGATAGTTCCTATAACTTAGTGGTACTCAGTCCAATCAGTAAGAGAAGAGTCATTTTGAAGTTGAAGAAGATCCTTTGTAGCAAGTGGAGTCATCACTGCCTTAGTATCATCCATCTTAGTGCGAGAAAGAAGATCCCGATTATACTTTTGTTGGGAGAGGAACAACCTATGAGTAACTGAAATCACCTCGACACCAAGAAAATAATGTCTTGGAGAAAACCGATGACCAAGTCTGTGATACCCCATGCAAGAAAGGCTTAAAATGATTAGATGTTACTACCCATATCAACAAGGTGCACCTTTCTTTTCAGGAGGTTTCCAATAAGAACTCCACGGTTAAGTGTGTTTGGCTAATCTTGAGATGGGTGACCTTATGGGAAGTTTTTTCAAGAAGTGAGTGAGTGAGGACAAAGCACATTGAAAAAGACACATATTGGTCTGTGGGGCCAGTCATTAGTCCGATAAGGCCCTCCCCCTATTGTTTGGTCCAGGTTGAGGAGGAGAAAGGCAGTGCTCTCTGGCAGACCCAAGTTGGGGCATTACAAAATGGTATCAGAGCAATTACCCAGCCAGAAGTGTGATGAGATTCACATCGCCAGGGTTTGGCAATGTGGGTTCACAATGAGGACGTTGCGTTCCGTAAGTGAGGGAGAATGTGATACCCCATGGAAGAAAGGCTTAAAAGGATTAGATGTTACTACTTATATCAACAAGGTGCACCTTTATTTTCGGGAGCCTTCCCATAAAAACTCCATGGTTAAGCGTGTTTGGTTTAGAGTAATCATGGGATGGGTGACCTTTTGGGAAGTTTTCTTAGGATGTGTGTGAGTAAGGGCAAAACATACTAAAAAGGACACGTGTTGGTCTGTGGGGCTAGTCATCAATCCGATAAGGCTTGTCCCCCTATTGTCTGGTCCAGGTGGAGGAGGAGAGACACAGTGCTCCCTAACAGACCCAGGTTGGGGCGTTACTGTGCTACTGGACAACCTTAGAGATAGCATCATAATTACTTAAAATGAGTAAGAGATTATCTACATATACCAAAAAATAGAGAGCAACGTCATCACAAGTGTAGATAAATAGAGATGACTCAGATTTAGATTGCTAAAAACCGAGTTGAATAAGACAAGCACCTAATTCTTGACACCAAGCATGAGGTGCTTATTTCAAGTCATACATATACCTCTTAAACCTACAAACATGAGAAGGTGGATTAGAATAAAAAAAACCCGGAGGTTGAACCATGAAGACATCCTCCTAAAGGCAGCCATGTAGAAATGCATTATTAAAATCCCGCTATTGAAGTGGCCAATTTTTCTGAACAACAATGGAGATGACAGCTTGAATAGTCACCGGCTTCACAACAGGGTTGAATGTCTCATTATAATCAAAACCGAACCATTAATGAAAACCTTTAACCACTAATCGTGCTTTATAATGAGAAAGACAACCATCAAGATTTTGTTTGATACCAAAAACTCATTTGTAGCCAACGAGTTTGATTGTAGAGCGCAATGGAACCAGCTCCCATGTGCCATGTTTAACCAATGCATTGAACTCTTTGGATATAACATGCCACCACTTGGGATCTTTCAAGGCTTGAGACACACATGTGGGCTCGATAGGTTAAAGAAGAGGGTGTCTAGAAGCAAGGTAAGGATGTTTGGGTCTATGAATATTATTCATAGACCGGGTGGTCATAGCATGAGTATGGGTGGACCCGCCCGGACATGCAAGTGTGATGGATGAAGGGATTACCATTGGGTGAAAATGTGCAAGGGAGGGTGATGAAGACCGGGAAGGTGAAGCCAGAGCTATAGGAGCACTGTCCGTAACAGTGGTAGGAGAGGAGGGTATTTGTCCAATGGAAGGCACTGCTGGTATGGCAAGATCCTATATGCTAGCACCTAAAACTAATAGAGAAGGCACAGTGACATGGGCAGAGGAAGAAAAGGAAATAACACATTCATCAAAAACCACATGCCTAGACATATAAATGCGAGATGTAACAAGGTTCATACACTTATAGGCACTTTGGGAACTTGAGTAACTGAGAAAGAGATAAGGCGCAAATTTTGGTTGAAGTTTACCAATGGTATAAGGTTTGAGCCATGGGTAACACTGACAAACAAAAATGCGCAACTTTTTGTGATTAGGGTGACGACCAAACAAACATTCGAATGAACTTTTATTTTTCAAAATAGGAGTGAACATACAATTTATCAAATAAACTGCTACCTAAACCACATAGGACCAATAAGATGGAGGAAGACTCGCCTAACTCAACAAAGCGAGACCAGTTTCGATAATGTGCCAATGCTGACGTTCACTTGTACCATTTTGATGTGGTGTATGAGGAGGAGTGGTAAGCCAGATAATGGAATTAGAGAAAAGAAAATGACGAAGAGCTTGATATTCATCCCCATTATTGGAGTACAAGTGTTTGATGTGAAAATCAAATTATTTTTCAAGTAGCCCTTTCAACTAATAAAAAATGGAGCAAACATCACTTTTTCGTCATATGGGAAACGACCAACAATATTTAGTAAAGAGACCAACAAACAAGACATAAAATCGAAACCCATCAAGTGAAATGGAAGTTGCAGGCCCCTAAACATCCGTACAAATGTATTCAAGTGGATTAGTGCTAACAAGAGAAGTGGAATAGAAAGGCAACTTGTGACTTTTATTGTATTGACAAGCATTTCAAATAGATGATGATGAGACATAAGAAACTACAACTGAAATGGAAAAAAGTATGAATAAGAAAATCAACTACTTTATTTTACGGATGCCTAAGTCATATATGCCAGGTGTTAGATGTTGTTCTTTCACTAACAAGAGCTAAAACAGAAGACTCGATAGCAGAAGAAGCCACTGACATTGGATAGACACCATCCTGTCATTTACTGTGAAGAAGAGTCGCTCTTGTGCTCCGATCCTTTACAAGAAAATAAAATGGGTGAAACTTAAGATGGGCATTATTGCTATGAGTGAAATTATGAATGGAGATTAAGTTCATGTGAATATTAGGAACACAAAGAGTATTAGTCAATTTAAAAGGCTTCAAGGAAGAGGGAAGAGAAATAAAGTCAACATGTGTGACTCACAAACTTGAGTCATCGCCAATGATGACCTTATCTGTGCCATCATACTTGGGGTGAATAGAGAGATTATCAAGATCAAAGGTGATGTTGTGAGAAGCAACGGAATCCACAAGCTACTTTTTGTCAGTGGATGCATTCTTAGGGGCACAATTTACAGACTTCACTCTTGAAGCCAAGTGATAAGTCTTGGCTGAGTGTCCCACTTTGTCACACAACTAAAAAATGATCCGAGGCTTACCAGACTACTCTCTACGATTATAGCGACCAGAGATGGGGAGACGCTATGTAAAGACCCAAAAATTGTCCCATTTTTTTTATTTGTATATTACTTTAATATCCCTAGTATAGTCTCTCAGACCTCAGATAGGCACTGAAGTATTTTAAGTAATGGGCACGCCTACGCAGCGGAAATACATAATCACATAACCATATATATACATACAATACCAGAATTCAGTATTTTCCCATATCATAATTACATATACCAATACCATCTCCCCAAAAACTCAACTTTCCTACACAAACTTACACTACACAGGGCAATAAAAGGGGTCTCTCTATCTGTGAGCCTGATCTACTCGCCTAGCTAGTTCACTTGAAAAATATTACAATAATAGGATGAGTCAACGCTTAGTAAGTGAAAATATGCTATTACTAGTGTGTGGCGACCAAGTTGCGTAACAATAATAATAACATTTAAAACTATATAAGCTGGAAAATCAGTAAAATATATCTTACATTTATCGTAGCTTAAAATATAATTGTATCATCTGAACTTTCTATCTTTCATACTACTAATATCATACCATATTTATCAAATGTTATAAAACTGTATACATATACATAACTATGCTTTTCCCTGGAAATTTGTATGTCATGATTTGACCCCTCACGACAGGGTTGTGCGACCCGTAGGCCGGACTTAACTTTAGTTGGCCTACTAGGTAAGTCACTGTACTCTACACTACCTCAGTCTGGCCAAACTGCATCCTCTCTTAGGCACGGAACTGAACTGGTACCTCGTCAAACCGGCCCCCTCAACTTAGAAACTGGGGAGCTGCATCCACTCCGAGCACGGTTTGATGGTACCCACACACTATCTGAGATATGTGGTTGCACTCTATTCTGTAAATAGCAACGGTACCGTGCTCTGTAAACTATATTTGTCTGTAATATTTTCTTAGGGATTTGATACTGTATAAATACTTATGCTATAATTATCTTTGTTGTTTTCATTATGTTTCCAAAATAACCATAACACTATAATTCTGTATTGTAAATACTTTAATATCTGAATATCAAAACTATAGCATCTTGATGCTATAACTATATATCTGACTGTCTAATCTATCTGTATAATCTATCTGTATAATTTGAGTGTTATGGTATTAGGAAACATGACATTCTGTAAATACTGTAATATATTGAATAAAATCTATAATACTTATCTGAGAAATATCTGTGTATATCTATCTATATCTGTATATATTGTATAATATGACATGCTGGGAAAAGCTATATAAATTCTATTTCAGGTAAATATCTACTCAAGCCATACAAACATTAAAACTCTTATTCTGTAAAAATTGGATAATAAATTGGTATACATGTTTATACATAAAAGCTCTGATAACATGGTTAAAAACTACTAGCATAGCATATTTCCCTTACTTGATTTCTACAAAAGCCTCCCACTTTGCTTGGTCCTACTCCCGCAGAGTTCCCTACTCAATACCTTGAAAATAACATCTTCTAGAATAAAATATCCTTATTTTTTTCATAAACTACCTTTCTTATAACTGTGGGAAAGGCATATACTTAATAAAATGCCTTACCCTTAGATTGAGATGAAATTCAAACTAGCTCCACCAATGATTCGCTCCGGTAGACTTGTGGAGAACTTTCCTAGGAGCGTCGTGGTGGCCTCTGATCATGGATTCGGCGAGAAACGGAGCCGAGATCGAAGAGAGAAGGAGAGAGAGATGTTTAGAGAGAGAGAGAGAGAGAGAGAGGGAGGATTTTGAGCCAACTTTTTCTGAAATATCCAGGTTTTGGCTATTTATAGCCCCGGGTTCATCGACGAGACATGTCATCTTTTCGTCGAGTCCTTGAAGAAGTTTATTGATGAACCTTCACCCCTCGTTGACGAATTTCATATTGCCAAAAACCCCCTCTCGGTATCTTCTCATCGACGAGACGTGCCCTCATCGACGAGATCCTCATATACCCTCATCGACGAATCCCCTGCGTTTATCAACGAGGCCATGATTAATTTCTTAGGTTATTACACGCTGAAAATAGGAACCAAGGCTAGAACTTTGGTTGTGGTTGAATGTTGAAGTGGCAGTGCAGCGCTGAGTGGTGTTTGCAGCGACAATCAGGGAGGAATTGGAAGCGTCAACACGTTGCAAGTAACTTTCGTGGCCAACTAGCATGTCATGAAGCTCCTCAAACATAAGAAAAGTCTCACATGCCCGAATAAGCACTGCAATCTCATGGAATTTAGCACCAAGACCGTTGAGGACATATAGAGTAATGTCATCTGCTGAGACGAGAGAGTCAATCACAGCAAGTTCATTAACTAAAACCTTGATGACATAGAGATACTCTGAAACTGAGCAGGACTCTCGCTGAACGAGAGTCAACTCCTCCTTAAGTTGCATAACATGAGTGCATGAACGATTGGCATACAATCATTGCAACTTGAACCAAGCATCATAAGTAGTGGTTGAAGTAGCAATAAGCGGGATAATTGGTTTGAAGGCAGATGTAAGGGTAGCGTGAAGGATCAACTTATCTTGCCAAACCCAATGCCAGAAAGCTAGATTGGAGACACCTATAGAAGATGAACCAATAGAAGAAGTGTTGGTAGAAAGGGCTCATGATGGACATATGGTGGGCGCGCCAAGAACGAAAATTGGAAGGGATCAGATTCAAAGGAAGCTGGTAGCCCGCATTGATGGCAATAAAAGGAGAGTTGCCACTGCTAGGATGCTCGAGAGTGTTGACAATAACGGACTCAGAGGAAACGAACATAAGGGAAAAAAAGCTCATTAAAGAAAGACTTGTACAAGGTATAGTTGTTACAAATTCAAAAGTATTTAAACACCAAATTAAGAAGATCCTAGACTATCGTATACAAAAAAATATTCAAGTAATACAACTGAAGATTCCTAGATCACTGCAAACTATCGAATATCAGTCAATCTTGTCAATCTTCAACTGTTAGGATTCTTGGCAATTTAGCAACTGGCAGAATTGTCGACGATTTTCTCCTAGAAAATATTCTATCTGAAATCGTTGAAAAAATTGTCGAATGGTATATAGAAATCATTGACAGTTTGCTATAAAATTACACAATTTTATTTATATCAAGACTACAATGATTAGACTCGAAAAGACTAAGAAAATAAAAGCATCTCAAGAGACATTTTTTAGTTCCATCTAGTTTGTTGAAATGACACTAAATGTGATGCCAAAGATAAAAATGTGCTGGCGGAGTTTTTTTTTATCTTGGCAAAGTATTTCTCTTTTTACTAACAAAATTTGTTTTTATGACATATGAGAGTTATGGTACAATCCCAAGAGGGGGGTGAATTGGGTTTTAAAAACTTTTTGGTTAAATTAAATTATGCCGATTCACCAACAATCGTACTCCAATTAAAATTGAAATGTGTAAGTAAAATAATTATAACAATGAATGCAAACATACAGGTGTGAAATTTAATGTAAGGAAATATAAACAAGAGAGAGAGGGAGAGAGAGAGAGAGAGAGAGAGAGAGAGAGAAAGAATGACACAATATTTTTAACGAGGTTCGGCCAATCCTGCCTACGTCCTCACCTTGGGCAAACCCCCCAAGGATTTCACTAACCCTACTCACTTAACCGGGTGGAGTAGAAACCGTTTACATTCCTTATAGGGTGGAGTCCCCCTAGCTCCCTTAACCAGGTGGAGCCAAGCTGTTACACACTCCTTACAGGGTGGAGTCCTTCTAGCTCACTTAACTGGCTAGAGCCAAACCGTTACACACTCCTTATAGGGTGGAGCCTCCTTAGCTCACTTAACCAGGCGAAGCCAAATCTCTCCAAGTGATGTACCCTCACTTGGCCACAATTCATAACCCGAACCGAGAAGGTTCTGTTTCGAAAAACAAATTTTTTGTACAATTACAATGCTTTTGAAAAGCTGATTTGTACAATATGAAGATCTAAATGCACTCTTATATGATTTAAACATGAAGCTTAGTAGAGTAATTTTTTTCTCTCAGAAATTATTTTTTGAGTAAAACATGAGAGTATGGAAAATGATTTTTTCTTTTCTAAAATAACCCTTTAAAATTTAAATTCAATAAGGCTTTCCAAGCAAAGCATATGAGTGAAAATACATGCTCAAGTCTTTTCTCGAGAAGCTTTTCGAGCCAATATATATTAATTAAATATATGCTCAAAGCTCTTGAATAACCCATAGATATTCCAACAGAAATATTCCCAAATAAATGAATGGGAGAATTAAGGTTTTCATTTAAAATGATTGACCTTTGTTGAGATATGGATCGTATAATGAAGATGCATAGCGGAATAAACAACAACAAGTGAATGTAAATAACACACACAACCAGAACAAGATCAACACAAAGATTTATGTGGTTCATCAAAGCCTACATCCACGAAAGTAATGACATACAAATTTCATTAAGGAAATCAAAATGTACACAATACACTTCTCTAATGATCACTCCCTCTCTCAAAATATGCCCAGATGACATATATAGATGTTCCTCAGAGGTTTCCCTCCATTTTCCCAACCACTCAACGTTCAAAAATTCAAAATTAAAAAAAACTGCCACGGCCCAGGCACCTCTCGTCAACGAACACAAAGCCTCGTCGATGAGACCATGAAATACCTTCATCGATAAATATAAGGCTTTTGTCGACAATGCCAGAATTCTGAAATTTCTTGCTCTTAGTAATTATTCGTCGACGAGCTTTAGAAACTTCGTCGACGAACCTCTGTTGTTCCCTCGTCAACGAATACAAGGCTCTCATCAATGAGTCCTGCTATGCTGCCCCTTCATGTTTTCCTCCTTCCTTCTTTGCTTATCAAAACAAAAGCATAAGAGCCACAAATAACAATCTCCACCTTGGAGATTATACGCCCCTTAGGAGAATCTGAAAAACATGAACTGCTTCACTTTGAACTTAAAAACGCTTGGTTGGGTATGCCTCCCTTCTATCACTTGGAGACACGGAGTAAGTCCAAGCAATGCTTGAACTTCTATGAAGTAACTGATTTCGTCATAATATCCATTGCATTTTTAGATGTGTGAACTTTCTGCAGCACAAGTTCACCTGAAGCAATCAATTCCCGAACCCTGTGGAACCTCACATCAATGTGCTTGGTCTTAGCCTAGTATACCTGATTCTTCGCCAAATAAATGACACTCTAACTATCACAATGCAACACCACACCATCTTGCTATAATCCCAGCTCTCTGACTAAACTAGTAAGCCATAAGGCTTCCTTTGTAGCTTCGGCAAATGCCATATATTCTACCTCAGCCATGAATAATGCAACCAGAGACTACACCATGGATCTCCAACATACCGGTTCTCCTATAAGGGTAAACACATATCCCATTGTAGACCTTCTGTCATCCATATCTCTAGCATATTTTGCATCAACAAACCCCATAACTGAAGGACAACCCCGTTGCTTGCCGAACATGATGCCATATCCCGATGTACCCCACAAGTATCTAAGTATCCATTTGATAGCTTCCCAATGTTGCCTTCCTATATTAGAGAGGAACTTGCTCACCACACTTACCGCATGTGCCAAATATAGCCTCATACATACCATGACATACATTACTCCCCACAACACTAGCATAGGGGAAATTCAACATGTCCTGGATTTCCTCATCGGAACTTGGGCAATTTGCAGTAGAAAACTTGAAATGATTCGCTAGAGGTGTACACACCGATCTTGCATCAGCCATGCTAAACCTCTCCAACACCTTCTGCACATAATCGCCCTGAGATAGCCATAATCTCCCTATAGTCCCATCTCGGCAAATCTCCATCCCAAGTATTTTCTTAGTTGAACTAAAATCCTTCATGTCAAATTCCTGATACAACAGGTCCTTTAATTGATTCACCTTAGTTAAATCTCTTGCAGCTATCAACATATCATCGACATACAATAACAAGAAAATAAGTTAGTCATCATCAAGTTTGTTCACATATATGCAGTAGTCATACTCACACCGTTTGTAGCCAATCTTCATCATATAGGAATCAAACCTTTTATACCATTGCCTTGGAGACTATTTCAACCCATAAAGAGATTTCTACAACCTACAAACAAAATTTTCTTTTTTTGGTTCAATGAATCCCTCCGGTTGTACCATGTAGATTTGTTCCTCCAAGTTACCGTGAAGAAACGTCGTCTTCACATCCATTTGTTCCAAATGAAGATCGAAATGAGCTACTAACCCCAATACAACTCTGATAGAAGTATGTCGGACCACTAGAGAAAAGATCTCATCATAATCTATCCCCTTCTTCTGTGAGTATCCTTTTGCCACCAACCAGCCCTTGAACTTCTCACCTTCCTTTTTTGATATTGCCTCCTTCGTGTACACCCATTTGTACCCAATCGGTCTCTTCCCATCTAGAAGCTCCACCAAATCCCAAGTTTTGTTCTTATGCAATGATTCCATTTCCTCAATCATTGCTTCCATCCACCTATCTTTCTCTTGGCCATACACTGCCTCTTGAAAGGAAGTTGGATCATTGTGACAACTAAGGAAAGCATAAGATACTAACTCATCAAAACCATACCTTGATGGAGGCTTGATAGTGCATCCGGATCTCCACATAAGAATATCATCGGCTTGTTGGTTTCCCAAGCTAGAGCTACTTGCAACCATGGAACCATGATCATTTCCGTTGCCTTGAGCTTCTAACTCCACCTGCACGATATGTTCATCACTGCCCCAACTTTTTAGCTCTTGTTTCTATTCATCAAACTCTTGAGTACGCTTCAGCAAAGCCTTCTCATCAAAAGACTACATCTCTACTGATCACCACCTTGTTTGCCACTAGGTCCCACAGCTTATACCCCTTTGCACCCTCTGGATATCCCAAGAAGGTGCAACGACGAGACTTCGAGTCAAGCTTAGACCTCTCCTCACTAGACACGTGGACATAGGCTGAACACCTGAATACCTTCAATTCGGAGTAGTCTACTGCATTTCCCATCCAAATCTCTTCCACCACTTTACCCGCTAGTGATGCCCTTGGTGATCAGTTAACCAAAAAACAAGCCATGCTAACTGCCTCGGCCCAAAAGTTCTTCAATAGCCCTGTATTTAATCTGAGACACTGAGCTTTATCTGTAAGAGTCTGGTTCAACCATTCTATCACACCATTTTGCTGAGGTGTCCGGTGAACTGTAAAATGTCACTTGATGCCTTGCTCCGCACAAAACTCCATAAACAGAGAATTAGTGTACTTGGTCCCATTATTCGACCTTAAGTATTTGATTCTCCTCCCTATTAGGTTTTCCACTTCAGCTTTCCAAATCTTAAACTTGGTAAACGTACTAGATTTGTGATGTATGAAGTAAACTCAAATGTTCTGTGAGTAATCATCAATGAAACTCACATAGTACACATGTCCACCCTTTGATGCAACTCTTACTGGGTCCCAAACATCTGAATGTACATAGCCAAGAATTCCTTTCGTCTTATGAGTAGCTGAACTGAATTTTGCTCTGTTATGTTTTCCAATAACACAAAATCTGCAGAATTCCAACTGACATGATTTTAAACCTTTCAGCAATTTTCTCTTGTGTAGTTTTTTCGTGCCATGTTCTCCCATATGTCCAAGACACATATGCCACAAGATGATCTCATCTGATTCAGCATCCATGCTTGCAACTCCACCTATAATGGTAGTTCCCAACAATGTGTAAATATTTTCATCCAGTTTCTGCCCTTTCATCATAGTCAAATTACCTTTTTATACCATCAAGACTCAACCTTTGGACTTGTAATTGTAGTGATTACAATCCAAAGTGCCAAGAGATATTAAACTCTTTCTCAACTCAGGTATATGTCTTACATTATGCAATGTTCTTACAACACCATCAAACATTTTTATCTTTACATTTCCTGTGCCAACGATCTTGCAAGAAGCATCATTACCCATAAGAACAGTTCCAGAATTTACTAACCTGTAACTACAGAACCACTCCTTGTTTCGAGTCATGTGATAAGAACATGCCGAGTCAAGTATCTAGGAGTTCGTTTGATTATTCGAATTTTTCTGAAATTGATAGAACGACACCATCTGCTAAATCCTTTTCTTGAACAACATTCATAGATTTAGAAATCCCCTCATGCTTATTAGAATTTCCTTTCTTCCAATCCGGACACTTCGGTTTCGCATGCCCCTTTTTATCGCATTTATAACACTGAATTTGTGACGACCTCAAAATTTACATCATTTTATATATATATATTAACTGTTTTGATACCCCTGCTATGGAACTCGAGCCTTGGAAGCCACTAGGGTAAATATGAATATCAAATCATACCTATGCAGCGGAAATGTAATCCATACATCCATACACATCACAAAATACCAGGGATCTATATTTCCAAACCATACTATATAATACATCTCTCTCCAAAATATCTGTCCTAAAACACAAAACCATGCACAAACTTACCCTCTAATCCAAGGTAATCAAATAAACTCTCTATCCGCGAGTCTGGTCAGCTCGCCCAGCTGACTCACATGAAAAATGTTAAAGTCATGGGGTGTGTCGACGCTTAGTAAGTGGAAATATGCTATTACTAGTGTGTGGCGACTAAGTTACATACTGTTAAAATAACAACTGAACTGTAATGAAATAGTAAATATGCAAAGCATGTCCATCATTTTCACAATTTAAAATATAACTATATCATCTGTATATCATATTATACTCATCAGATACTGTAAAACTATATACATATACATAACTGTGCTTTTATCCCTAGAACTCTGTATGTCATGATTTTGACCCCTTATGACAGGGTTGTGCGGCCCATAGGCGGGACTTATTCTGGTCGGCCCTCTAGATAAGTCATCATACTCTACACTATCTCAGCCCGGCCAAACTGCATCCACTCCTAGGCTTAGGACTGGCTACTATCTGTATATAGCAACGGTACCGTGCTCTGTATTCTTTATCTATATCTGTTTGTAATCATTCCTTAGGGATCTGATACTATATATATACTCTTTTACTTTTTTCATCATGTTTCCAAAATTACCATAACGCTATCTTTTGTACTGTAAATACTATAATCTCTATATGCTGTATTTGTAGCATCTTGATGCTATCTCTGTATATCTGTCTATATACTCTGTCTGTATACTCTGTATATATACTTTGTCTTTATACTCTATATGTTATGGTAATAGGAAACATGACATACTATAAATACTGTATATATTGTTCTAAATAAAGCTGTAATATACTGATCTGAGTAAAACTGTAATATACTATTCTGGATAAGTATCTGTGATATATTGGTCTGTATAAAACTATACCATACTGATTTGAGTAAAACTGTAATTTACTATTCTGGATGAATGTTTGTGATATACTGATCTGTATAAAACTATAACATACTGATCTGAGTAAAACTGTAATATACTATCTATATCTGTGTATTCAGTATAATATGATATACTGTAAAAACTATATAAGTTCTTCATCACATAAATATCTACTCTGGCCACACAAACATTTAAAACTCATATTCTGTAAAATTGGGTAATAAGCTGGTATATACATATGTGTAAAATCTCTGATAACATTATAAAAATTCCTAGCATAGCATATTTCCTTTACTTAATTTATGAAGAGCCCTCACTGAACTCTCGCCCTACACCCGCAGGGTTTTCCACTCAACACCTTGAAAATGACATCCCCCAGAACAAAGTATCAGTATTTTCTTGCCTACAACATTTCTTGTAACTGTAGGGGAAGCATATTCTGAACAAAACACCTTACCCTGATATTGGGAAGAAATCCAAACCAACTCCACCAATGATAAGCTCCAGTAGACTTGCAGAGAACTTCGTCAGGAGCGTCATGGTGGCTTTAGATCGTCGATCTGGTGTAAAACGGACCTAAAATCGAAGAGAGAAGGAGGGAGATGCGTTTTAGAGAGAGAAAGAGGGGGTTTGCGTTGAAAATTTGTCTAAAAATCTGGGTTTTCACTATTTATAGAGCCGAATTCATTGATGAGACACGTCACCTTATCGATGAGTCCTTTAATAATTTCGTCGATGAACTTCCTCCCTTCTTGACAAATTTTAGACTATCGCAAAACCCCTTTTCGTATCTTCTCGTCAACAAGGCGTGCCTTTGTCAATGAGGTGTGGATTTGTTGACGAGGTCCCCTTATGCGCTCGTCAATGAACTCCTTGTGTTCGTCGACGAGGCCCTGTATGTTACTTTTAGGTTATTCCATCCAAAGTGCGCGTTCGTCGACGAAGCCTACTGCCTCCTTCTGTTTCTGTTTCCATTTCGCCCCCTCTTCATTATTTAAAAAAAGCCATTATTTTTCAGGTCGTTACATTCTTCCCTCCTTATAAAATTTCGTTCTCAAAATTTACTGTCTGTATCTTTATCTATCATCCCATAAAGTGAAAAGGTCTTCTTATTTTATTACCCGCCCTCACTTATGGCAAAGGAATACCGTGGTTACATTTTATGTTATGAGAGATTACATATATAAAACTAAAACTATCTACTCACTAAATCCATACATGTACCTACAAAAGAAACTTATCTAACTATTATATTTTACGTGATTACCTCTATACCTCTTGAAACAACTGCGAGTATCTCTGTCTAATCTACTCCTTGAGTTCCCAAGAAACTTCCTTTATAGCATGATTTTTCCACAAAACTTTCACTAACTGAATTTCTTTAGTACGTAGTTCTTGTGTCTTTCTGTCTAAAATCTCTACTGGCGTCTCTTCATAAGCTAGTGAATTCTTGAGTTTTATCTCTGCATAGCTGATTATGTGGGATGGGTCTGGGACGTATTTCCTTAATATATCAACATGAAATACGTTGTGAATTCGAGCCAAAGCTGGCGGCAAAGCTAGCCTATAGGCAACTAACCTTATTCTCTCTAGTATCTCAAAAGGGCCAATATAACTAGGGCTCAATTTGCCCTTCTTTCCAAACCTCATAACTCCTTTTAGGGGAGCTATCTTCAAAAATACTCAATCTCCCACATCAAACTCTAACTCACAGTGATGAGTATTTGCGTAGCTTTTCTTCTGACTCTGTGCTGTACTGATTCTTTCTTTAATTAATCGAACCTTGTCACAAGCCTGCTGTACTATCTCTTGACCCAAAACTCACCTTTCACCTACCTCATCCCAGAAGAGAGGAGAACAACATCTCCTACCATACAATACTTCATATGGAGCCATACCAATGCTAGCCTGGTAGCTGTTATTGTAGGCAAACTCGACTAACGGCATAAACTGAATCCAATTGCCTCCAAAATCAAGCATACAAGCACGAAGCATATCCTCTAGTGTCTGAATCGTCCTCTCAATCTGACCATCTGTCTGGAGATAGAAAGTAGTGCTAAAAGCTAATTGTGTACCCATAACCTCTTGAAAACTTTTTTAGAATCATGAAGTAAACCGAGGATCTCGGTTTGAGACTATGGATATCGGCACACCATGGACGTGAACTATCTCCTAAACATAAATTTCTGCCAACCTGTCCATGGAATAACCGACTTTAATAGGGATGAAATGGGCGGTCTTCGTCAAACGATCAACAACCACCCAAATCGCATTCCACCCATGTCGCACTAGTGGTAACCCTGTAACAAAATCTATCGAAACATGATCCCATTTCCACTCTGGAATAAACAACGGTTGCAACTGCCCTGCTGGTCTGTGGTGTTCAGCTTTAACCTGCTAACACATCAAGCACTGCTATACAAATTAAGCTATGTCTCTCTTCATTCCACTCTACCAGAAGTACTCTCGTAGATCCCGATACATTTTAGTGCTACCTGGATGTACGGTGTATAGGGATCTGTAAGCCTCCTCTAATATAGTTCTCCTGATCTCGGTATTTGCAGGAACACAGAGCCTAGCACGGATCGCAGGGCTTTGTCATCTGATATGCTGAACTCCTCTCCCTATTCATCTCGCACTCTAGCCATCACCTCTTCCAACTCCGCATCATCACCTTGAGCTGCTTTAATCCTCTCGTATAGCGTAGGCTGAACCACTAGACTGACAATAACTGCCTGAGGACTTTTCTCTACCAATTCTATGCTAAGTCTCTCCAAATCCATCAAAATTGAGTGCTGAATCTCCATAATTGCCAGTACGAGTCCCCCTGATTTCCCGCTCAGGGCATCTACCACTACATTCGCTTTTCCTAGGTGGTAACTAATCGTGCAATCATAGTCTTCAATAAGCTCTAGCCACCTTCTTTGCCTTATATTCAACTCTTTCTGGGTAAAGAAATATTTCAGGCTCTTGTGATCCATGAAAATCTCGCGCTTTCCACCATATAGGTAATGCCTCCAAATCTTAAGAGCATACACCACCACAGCAAGCTCTAAATCATGGACAGGATAATTCTTCTCATATTCTTTAAGCTGCCTAGATGCATATGCAATAACCCTGTCGTGCTGCATCAACACGCATCCAAGACCCTTTAAAGAGGCATCACTGTATATTACAAACCCGACTTCCCCAAATGGAATAGCTAATACTGGAGCTGAAACTAACCGCTACTTTAACTTTTGAAACTCTGCTCACAGTCGTCGGTCCAATCAAACTTTATATTTTTTCTCGTAAGTTGTGTTAATGGACCTGATAGTCTGGAGAAACCATCCATAAAGCACCAGTAATAACCTACTAATCCTAGAAAACTCCTGACTTCCTAAACATTTCCCAACCTTTCCCAACTCACCACTGCCTCTATTTTACTTGGATCAACTGATACACCTGCTTCAAAGATCACATGGCCGAGAAAAGTAACCTGTTTTAACTAAAACTCACACTTCTTGAATTTTGCATAAAATTTTCTTTCCCTTAATATCTACAACACCAGCCTCAAATGATGCTCGTGCTCCTCAAAACTTCTCGAGTAGACCAGTATATCATCAATAAACACAACCACAAACTAGTCGACCCAAATGGCATTACTAAAAACTCATAATGCCTATATCTAGTACGAAATTCGGTCTTCGAAATATCTTCTGCTCTAACTTTCACCTGATGGTAGCCTGACCGCAGATCAATTTTAGAGTAAACCTGGGTCCCCTGAAGCTGATCAAATAAATCATCGATCCTAAGGAGAGGGTATTTATTTTTGATTATCAGTTTATTTATCTCCCTATAATCGATGCAAGCTCATGGTTCCATCCTTCTTTTTTCACGAATAAAACTAGAGCTCCCTAGGGCAACACACTGGGCCTGATAAAACCCTTATCCAGTAATTCCCGTAGCTGATCTTTCAGTTCTTTCAACTCGATTAGAGCCATACAGTATGGTGCTTTAGATACTGGCATAGATCCTAGCAACAAGTCTATAGTGAACTCAATCTCATGATTAGGTGGCAAACTAGGTAATTCCTATGGAAATACATCTGGAAACTCTCTCACTACTGGTATGTCAACTTGTCTCAATTCTTCTTTTGTCAATTCTTTTAGGTATGCGACATACCCCTGGCAACCACCCTGCAGCAACCTCCTCACCTGAATAGCTGACACCAACTATGGCGAGGCACGTACGCGTGATCCTATGAATCTGTACTCTTGCTCGCCTAGGGATTTGAAAATTACTTCCTTCTGATGACAATCAATATCGGCGTGATAAGTTGTTAGCCAATCCATGCCTAATATCACATCAAACCCCTATATATCTAGGACCACGAGACCCGCAAGTAGTACTCTCTCTTGAACACTCACTGGGAA
The DNA here is from genome assembly GCF_029873635.1 of Malania oleifera. Classification (NCBI taxonomy): domain Eukaryota; kingdom Viridiplantae; phylum Streptophyta; class Magnoliopsida; order Santalales; family Ximeniaceae; genus Malania; species Malania oleifera. The sequence goes on from NC_080422.1 coordinate 17,767,648, forward strand.
ATTTTGTAACACTTTTCTGCATCTTATTACAGATCCCATCGGCGTACCGACAGATAATTCTACGTCTAAAGGATGTGTCTCTACTCCAGTCATTTTTACATATGCCGCCGATATAAAAGAGTGAGTGACACCTATATCAAACAAAATAACAATTTTATATGGTAAAGAAATAATGATACCTGTGACCACGTCTCTAGACGTCTCAGCATCTTTCGGCGTCAATGCATAGACCCTCGCTGGTGCAGTATTCCTCTGCTAACCTCCACGGGGTGCCTGATATCCACCTCAAAATAGTATGGGAGTCGGTGCATAATTTGACGGCATCCAACACGATCGAGCCATATGATCGGGCCTCCCAAAATGATAACGGACATTCTCCCCCAGTCGGCACTCACTAGGATGTCTCCATCCGCATCTAGGAAAAATAGCAAGAAGTTGTTTGCCTTAAAATCCCCCATGCTCTACCATCTGCCTCTGGCCTCCGCCAGATCTACCTCCTCTCCAAGGACCTCGGTTGGGACTCGCCTGAAAACTCAAGGGGCAGTCTTCTTCCTCTGACCCTGTATCTCCGTCTCTCTAGATAGACTCTCCTCTGCTATACTAGCTTTATCAACCAACACTGAGAAATCCTAAATTTTTAGTACTACCACATGCCTATAAATATCACGCCTCCGGTTCCTCTCGAATATTCTCGCCTTCTTCACTTCATCAGGGACAATATATGGGTAGAAATGCGAGAGCTTGATAAATCTCTCCGCATATTGCTAGATAGTCAATCATCCTTGGGGCCGGTTTAGAAACTCCTGTACTCGAGCCTCTCTGACTGAGGTAGGGTAATATCTATTGAAGAACACGTCCCTGAATCGAGCCCAGGTCATCGGCACTGGTATAGCCCTCTGCTCCTCCAATAGTCGGGTGGCTGACCACCATCTCTTAGCCTCCCCTGCCAGCCTATACGTAGCATATAAAACTCTCTGCTCGTCGATGCAATGAAGTACTGTCAAAATCTTCTCTACCTCTTGCACCCAGTTCTTTGCAATTGCAGGGTTAGTCGCTTCAGAAAACACTAGCAGATTCATCTTCATAAATTTCTCTATGGTACATCCCTAAACCAAAGATGGACCTTCCTGCTCTCTAGATGTCCGTGCAATTTCAGCCATAACTTGCTGAGCCACACTATGTAGCATAGCATCTGAATCCTCGCCTACTGCGTCAGAAGGACCAGCACCATCATTCCCACTAGCGTGAGCACTACTGGCTCTTGGGTCCATCCTGCAAACACATAGAACACCATTTCAGAATTCTATTTCCCTACAAATCCAACTTATTCAACTAAAACTCCAAATTCTCTATTAACCATCCCTCTTGATCCTAACCCCAAAATTCAATCCTGCAACCCAAACACATGACTCATTCATAGTTTACTTTGATTTTCTTGAAATCGTTACCCCAGGAAAAACATAGAAACCACCACGAAAATTCTTTATCTAGACCACAGAACAAAACCTCAAATATTTTTCCTATATTCTGGTATTGTTTCCCGCTGCACTCTAAAGTTTGTAGAACCTAGCAACCTAAGCTCTGATACCAAATTGTGATAACCTAAAAATTTACATCATATATATATATATTAACTGTTCTGATACCCCCTACTATGTAACTCAAGCCTCCGAAGGCATTGGGGTTAATCTGAATATCAAATCATACCTATGCAGCAGAAACGTAATCAATACATCCATACACATCATACAATACCAGGGATCTGTATTTCCAAACCATACTATATAATACATCTCTCTCCAAAATATCTGTCCCAAAACACAAAACCCTACACAAGCTTACCCTTTAATCCAGGGTAATCAAATAAACTCTCTATCCGCGAGCCTGATCAGCTCGCCCAGTAGGCTCACCTGAAAAATGTTAAACTGATGGGGTAAGTCGACGCTCAGTAAGTGGAAATATGCTATTACTAGTGTATGACGACTAAGTTACATACTATTAAAATAACAACTGAATTGTAATGAAATAGTAAATCTGTAAAGCATGTCCATTATTTTCAAAATTTAAAATATAACTGTATCATCCGTATTTTCTACTTTTCGTATTGCTAATATCATACTATACTCATCAGATATTGTAAAACTGTATAAATATACATATTGTGCTTTTATCCCTAGAACTCTATATGTCATGATTTGACTCCTTATGACAGGGTTGTGCGGCCCGTAGGCGGGACTTAATCTAGTCGGCCCTCCCGATAAGTCATCATACTCTACACTACCTCAGCCTGGCCAAACTGCATCCACTCTTAGGCTCGGGACTGGCTGCTACCTCGTCAAACTAGCCCTCTCAACCCAGCGAACTGGGGAGCTGCATCCTCTTCGAGCACAGTTTGACGGTACCCACACACTATCTGAGATATGTGGTTGCACTCTATCTGTATATAGCAACGGTACCGTGCTTTGTATTCTTTATCTGTATCTGTTTGTGATCATTCCTTAGGGATCTGATACTTTTTACTTTTTTTATTATGTTTCCAAAATTACCATAACACTATCTTTTGTACTGTAAATACTGTAATCTCTGTATGCTGTATTTGTAGCATCTTGATGCTATCTCTATATATCTGTCTATATACTCTATCTTTATACTCTGTATGTTATAGTAATAGGAAACATGACATACTATAAATACTGTATATATTGTTCTGAATAAAGCTGTAATATACTGATCTGAGTAAAACTGTAATATACTATTCTGGATAACTATCTGTGATATATTGGTCTGTATAAAACTATACCATACTGATTTGAGTAAAACCGTAATTTACTATTCTGGATGAATGTTTGTGATATACTGATCTGTATAAAATTATAATATACTAATATGAGTAAAACTGTAATATACTGTCTATATCTATGTATTCAGTATAGTATGATATACTATAAAAACTATATAAGTTCTTCATCACATAAATATCTACTTTGGTCACACAAGCATTTAAAGCTCATATTCTGTAAAACTGGGTAATAAGCTGGTATATACATATGTGTAAAATCTCTGATAACATTATAAAAATTCCTAGCATAGCATATTTCCCTTACTTAATTTCTGAAGAGCCTTTACTGAACTTTGGCCCTACACCCGCAGGATTCTACACTCAACACCCTGAAAATGACATCCCTCAGAACAAAGTATTAGTATTTTCTTGCCTACAACATTTCTTATTGTAGGGGAAGCATATTTTGAACAAAACACCTTACCCCGACATTGGGACGAAATCCAAACCTACTCCACCAACGATAAGCTCCAGCAAACTTGCAGAGAACTTCACCAAGAGCGTCGTGGTGGCTTCAGATCGTCGATTCGACGTAAAACGGACTCAAAATCGAAGAGAGAAGGAGGGAGATGTGTTTTAGAGAGAGAAAGAGGGGGTTTGCGCTGAAAATTTGTCTAAAAATCCGGGTTTTGACTATTTATAGAGTTGGATTCATCGACGAGGTGACGGTAGATGAGACACATCACCTCGTCGATGAGTCCTTTAATAATTTTGTCGACGAATTTTCTCCCTCGTCGATGAATTTTAGACTATCCCAAAAGCCCTTTTTGGTATCTTCTCGTCGACAAGGCGTGGCTTTGTCAACGATGTCCCCTTATGCGCTCGTCGATGAACTCCCTGTATTCGTCGACAAGGCCTTGTGTGTTACTTCCGGGTTATTCCAACGAAAGTGCAATGTCGTCGCATTCGTCGATGAAGCCTACTGCCTCCTTCTGTTTTTGTTTCCATTCCCCCCTTCTTCATTATTTTAAAAAAATCATTATTTTTCGAGTTATTACAAAATTTCTTTGTTATTCTTGGATTGATTCCGAGATTTCTGATTAGACCAAATTTTAAACTTTCCTTTGCCTCGCTCATTACAACCCTTTACCATAAGTCCTTCTCCTTCATTACATATTATTAGCCTTTGATGAAAATTTAACAAAGCACTTGTTACCTCTTCCAAATCAAGTGTTTCTTTTCCTCACATAAGAGTGGTCACAAGATTTTCATAGGTTTGAGTTGAGGGCAAGGAATTTAACAGCATCAAAGCCTTATCATCCTCATCAAACTTCACATCAATTCTCATAAGATCACTTATGATTTGATTAAATGCATTGATGTGTTGATCTAGACTAGATCCTTCTACCATTTTAAGCCAATATAAATGCTGCTTAAGAAAAAGTTTGTTATTGAGGGATTTAGACATGTACCGACTTTATAACTTTCTCCAAAAGCCGCTGGAGAATCCTCCTCCATCACCCGATAGAGAACTTCATCAGCCAAACACAAGCGTATTGTCGATGTTGCCTTTACTTTCAAATCTACCCATGTTGTCTCATCCATTCCATCAAGTTGAGTATCAAACATTGCTTTCGCCATTCCTTGTTGCACTAGAATATCCTTCACTCTCTTTTTCCATAAACCAAAACTTTCGGTTCCATCAAATTTGACAATGTCAAATCTTGTAGAAGACGATCTCGATGCCATAACAACAACCTCACTCTAATATCAATTTGTTGACATATGGATCATATAATGAAGATGCATAGCGGAATAAACAACAATAAGTGAATGTAAATAACACACACAACCATAACAAGATCAACACAGATTTACGTCGTTCGAAAAAGCCTACATCCACGGAAACAATGACACACAAATTTTACTAAGGAAATCAAAATGTACACAATACACTTCTTTAATGATCACTCTCTCTCTCTCTCTCTCTCTCTCTCAAAATACGCCTAGATGACATATATAGACGTTCCTTGGAGGTTTCCCCCCGTTTTCCCAACCACCCAACGTTCAAAAATTTAAAATTCAGAAAAACTATCGCAGCTCAGGCGCCTTTTGTCGATGAGACTATGAAAAACCTTCGTCAACGAATATAGGGCTCTCGTTGATGATGCCAGAAGTCTGAAATTTCCTGCTCTCGGTAATTATTTATTGATGAGCTTCAGAACCTTTGTCGACGAACCTCTGTTGTTCCCTCATTGATGAATACAAGGCTCTCGTCGACAAGTCATGTTGTGCTGCCCTTTCATGTTTTTCCTCCTTCCTTCTTTGCTTATCAAAACAGAAGTATAAGAGCCACAAATAACAACCTTTATAAAATCAAATTCAATAAGGCTTTCTAGCAATATATGTATGAGATTAAATACATGCTTAAGCCTTTCTTGAATATTAACCCAAAAATAATTTCTCCAAAATGATTTTCAAATTAAAAGAGTAGGAGAAATTTTAACTTTGTTTTTCAAAACAATGAGGAGGCTTTCAAGCTATATATTATGAACATGAACATAAGCTCAAGTCCTCCAATAAACCCTTTAAAAAAATTTTCTCCAAACAAATATTTTCAAGATGAATGGAGGAGAAATTTTAGTTTTGAATAAGCACAAGGGTAAGAATTGTTTGGAGCAATATATATGAATGAATATATGCCCAAGACTTTCAAATATAACTCAAAATATTTTCCTCCAAAAATATTTTTCAAATAAAAGAAGGGGAGTAATTTTGATCTTGGAAAATATAAAAGAAAAGGGCCTTCAAGCAATATATGATACACTCAAGAATTTTTAAATAAAACCCCCAAAAAGATTTTCCCAAAAAAGGATTTCAAGAAGAATGGAGTAGGAGAAAAAAGAATTTTAATGCACAAATGGGAAATTAAAGTGGGAGAGAATCAAAGAAGGATTACAAACAAATTTAACATGATTCTCTAATAGTTTTCAAGTGTTTTAGCTTGTATTTATAGGCAAAAAATCTAATATAACCATTATGGCAATTGGGAGGTTAAAATATTATTATATTTTGAAAACAAGTCGTTTTTCGGCCATTGGAGCGCTTTATCGAGAAGGCTGGTCAACTACGGCCAAGCTCCAGTCGGCTGGGGCTTCAAATTCACGAGGTCCAGTCAACTAGAGTGAAAATCCGGTCGGCTGGACTCAAGTTTTTTGCGCCGACATCTTTCAGTGTTTTGATTATAACGTTTTATATACAACTCCAAATTGAACGTTCTTGGTATCAACAAAAATCTAAGAGAAAACCCCACAACTTTCATGTTGAGCACTTTTTAAGATAAAAAGTTATAGATTAAGAAAAATATTCATCAATGAAACGGAAGAAACATGAAGGGAATTTTCTACTATGGACACCCTTCAGTATTTTGGGCATTATGTTTTCTAGATAACTCCAAATGGAGGGTTCTTGGTATCAAACAAAAGTTAAGAGAAAATCCCACAATTTTCATGTTGAACATATTTTAATATGAGAACTAATTGATTGAGAAAATTATTCATCATTGCGACGGTTGAAACATAAAAAGGGATTTTGAAAAACTTGTTTTGGAGTTTTTTTATTCCAAAAATGATTTTTGTCCTTATTTTTATTTTCATAACCAATTTAAACCTTTTGGTATAAGTTTAGCTTTTTGAATAAAAGATTTTCATTAAAATCTTGGATTTTAAGGTCAATATAAGGTCTAGTCATTTTGAGAGATTGAGAGAGCTTCAAATTAAACCATATAAGCATGCATGCACAAATGAAAGCTAATTACTATTACAACTTAAAAACAATCAAAAGTATTCAAGCTTTTGCTCTCCTGATGTCCATGGAATACACTAAGAGGATGTGATCGTGTACGTGCTACATGACTTCTATTTTGCATCTGTCACTTGTGCTATCACGGAGATAAACTTGTACACACACTTAGCACAAAAGTGAGATACTGTGCTTTGTTATAATCAAAACGGGATTAGACTCAAAAAGGCAACAACATGATTTTATTATTTAATTAATTATATAATTATTATAATTGTACTACTTTTTCTTATGTGGGTTGGTAACTGGGGTTAAAGATAAAGCTAAAAAATGAATAGTAAGATTAAAAGTAATTGTCAAAGAAAATAATTGTTAACATTTTATATGAATAATAACAAATTCGACGTAATATTTTATTTTATACAAATGAACTAGATCAATAGATTTATAAATAAAATAATTACTTAAATTTCACTGAAGTTGAATAGTATATTTTAATAAATTCAATGCTTAAAATATTGAATCGAGCATGACTTTCATTAAGAACATTATTATTATGCTAGCGCTAATGTTGTTATTATTGACCTAAAGATAAGTTGGGCATAAATTAATAAAGCTTTCAAATATTTAAATTTTAATATTATACAATTTAAAATCTTTGTTGGACACATTAGATGGACTCAGTGTTAAACTCTTAAAAATAGGAATATTGAAAAGTTTGGAAAACAAGTTAACTTGATGAGCTTTTAGGACATAATCGAAAAAAATAATATTTTGAGCTAATTTCTATTTACTAAAAGTAATTGGATTCAAAATGAGAATAAGATAAGGTGTTATTAAAATGACTAAAGTAAAATAAAAGTAGATATCTCTAGAAGCCGTGCTTCCGAAGTAACAAAACAAAAGAGTTAAAAAAAAAAAGAAAACATATAAAGTTCACTATGGAATTGGGATTATATGTACATACACATTTATTCTCTTTTATCATATCCTACCTTTTCACCATATGCAATTTTAAATGTATTTTTGGACAACTATGGATGAATAAAGTCAAAATTTGACCACACTATTACATTTTAAGATTTGAGCATTTCCATATGATATAGTTTTTTTTAATCCTCATCTTTGAGATTTGGAATTTTTTTATCGGGGTGTGTATTTAATCATATCTCCAAAAATTATAATATTTATTAATTATGAAAATTGGTTCAAATGATATTTTAGTCAGATAACGTTGTTAAAATTTTAGTGTAGAGGAAAAGTGGCTTTTGGTTGGTTGAATTTTAAAATAATTATAATTAAGTCTAATGATGAGATTTATTTGATTTATGGTCAACTTCTAGATGTTTAAAATTAAGCTAATATTACGAGTGCATATTGATAACATGTGCAACCATCTGTGTACATACGCACATTACAATTATATGTAATAAGATAAATAATACTAAAGCTAAATTTACAAATATTAAAAGTATAAATATTCAAAGTCACTTTTAAAAATCTATATTTTATTTGGAGTTATGAAAACTATCAAACACCACATGGATAAATGAAAATCTCAAATCTTAAATGAACATGTATTTTTTGTTCTTAATTATTTTCTAAAACATCACACTTGTTCCACTAAAAATATTTGTAAATTTATTACAATTTCTAAATTATGATTTCTAGTTAAAACCTTTATAATTGCTATTTTTTTTTGTTCACTTAATGGTTAATTAATGGGCTTTCTTAATGAGGGTACTTCATAGAATTACAATTTCTTAGTGATTAGTCTATTAACTAATTTTTTTTTGTCTAAAAATTTATCTTTTATACACTAGGTTACTATTTATCTAAACAACGGTAGATACAATTCACTTAAAGAGGAATTCATCTATTTTATTTTGGGTTTATACATTTCATTTTAGGTTAATTCATCCTTAATTAAATGAAAATTTTAAGGTTTAAACCTTAATCTATTCAAAATAAAATTTCCCAATATAATTTTATCTAATTTTTATTGAATAAATTTCTTTTAGAAAATTTTTATATTACTTTCTAAAGATAACACTACTTTTTATCTTCAAAATGGCGTACTTTTATGTATGAATATGTATTGCTAATTTATTTCTCTTTCTTAATCAAATGAAGTTTATTTTTTTGTAGGTTTAAATATAATTTATCTAAACTAGACATTATAAAAAAAATGTAAGTTGAATTTTATTTGAATTTAATTTTTTAAAATAATTTCGTCTTACTTTTAAAATATAAGGATATTTTTATCTAAAAAATAATTGTATAATTTGTATTTTTTTACTTTATATATAGTTAGATTGTGATATGTTATATGAAGATTTTTTTTGTTAGATTCAAAAAAAAAAATGCCTACCATATTTAAATTATAATTTATATATATTTAATTTTTTCTAGTTTTAGTTGATTTTAATGTACTTTTAGGTCTAGATCTTTTCATTAAACATTAAAAAGATGTTAGTATTTTTTATCCTTAATTTTGGTAAAAATTAAATAACCAAATATCTCATGCATCCCATGAGTTATTATTATTATTAGTATGAAAAATGAAAATTTGTTTTGCTATAATTTAAAATTAAGAAAAATTATAGGCGAATGGCATATAAAATTAAATTATTGTTCATTCATTTACTCTATATTTTATTTATAATATTTTTTATAATAAAATATTAAAATATAAATTTATTATTATTCTAAAAAATATTTTCCAAATTATAATTAGATCTTTTAGCAGATCCACAACACCAAATAACTTTCCTGGGAGCAAATGGGCTAATTCATGCTTCAAAAGTAGGGGTGGCAAAATGTGTTGACTTTGGTGTAACCCCAAAAGGAGAAAAAGGGGGGGGGGGGGGGTTGAATTGGATATTTAAAAAATTTTAGGTCAAATGTTTCACAATCAGTATATCACAACCTAGAGTCTGTCTATAACAAGCATTGAATTTACAGATAAATGAAGAAGCAGATGATTTGCACAAGTGTATGCTTCCAGTATTTCCAAACAATCACAAATAAATATTTAACAATTTAATGCAACAAATTCAGCACTTAAATCTCACCATGCAAATACCCAAAAGTAAAGTAGATAAAGTAAGAGATAATACCAGATATGTTATTGGGGTTCGGCAACCGTACCTACGTCCCCACCTCAAGCTACACCAACTATGAGGATTCCACTAAACCTTGCCCACTTACAGGTGGAGCGGCACCAGTTACAACCTCCCTCTCCTTACTGGGCAAGGGAAACCCCAGGTCACATTAGCAGGGCTAACCCCAACCTATGTTAGATATCCTAGCCCAGGAGTATATAGTCCAGAGGGGGGGTGAATTGACTCTTTTGCAGAATTACAAACTTTCTCTACAAAACAAAAACTCTTGGCGATATATAAGAAATTATATCGCAATATAAATATAAATCATGCGTAAGATATAAAATAAAGAGTGTAAGGGAGAGAAAGAACAACACCGGTATTTTTACGTGGTTCGGCACCAGGCCTGCATCCACACCTTAGCACCAAGCCAAGGATTCCACAATCCACTATAATCGCTTCTTCTACAGCGGAGCAAGTCTTACAAACTCGGGAACAAATCCCTATCGCTTGCAAAGAGCCTTTATCGATTCGGTTCACAAAGAACCTTATAACTTGGTTCACAAAGAACCTTTCACAAGAAGATGGAAGATTACAAAGAATGCTCCTTATAATGAGCAAATATGATTTACAACCCAAACCTCACACTATTTTCTCAATAATTGAATCAATCACAATAAGTGAGCAAGAGAGAATGAACACATGTAATGAAGAACTAATATGCAATGTGTTAGGTTTTGTATAAAATGATGTTTTTTACTAACAATGATCAAAGACCTTCAAAACCATGTTAATACAAGTTTAATAGCTTGTATTTATAGCCCAAGAGCCTTGGGAGCCATTAACTAGCCGTTGGGGGGAAGAAAAGATATTTTATTTGGTAAACTACCCGTTTTTCACCCGTTAGCATCATTCTATCCATTGAACTCATCGACTAGGCCCCTGCACTCGTTGACTAATCACATACTACAACTCGTCGATAAATTCCCTGTGTTCATTGACAAGGTCCCTGAATTAGACAAGGCATCAACATAATTGTCTTAGCTTTCCAGGGACACCAAGATCGTCCCATTTGGACTTTTCTAGCAAAAGTTATGCCCAACATATTGAAAGGCGTTTAGGACTCAAGGCTGCACTACAGTAGTGACGATTGTTTTGTTTTTCCTTTTCAAAAAGCGTTTTAATGACTTAAAATATTCTTGAACAAAAGTATATGAAATATATTAAGTCTAATGAAGATTAAAACTTGTCCAAGTGAGTTTCCCCATGAATATAAGATATCTTGTTTTATGAAAATATATTTGAAAACTCCTTTCGATATCTTATATGCTTAGTATGTCCTTTATTGAAAATATGCTTGACTTTTAAGACTTTAGGACATACAACTAGTTTTGCAAAATCGGGACCAAGTTATGAAAATTTTTTTAACTCATATATTACTTAACACTTGTCCCATTTTGAAAACTTAATTGAGTATAGGATTATTTTGACAAACTCTTTGTTTTTACTTTGAAAACTATGAATTGTGAGTTTGTTACTTTTGTGCAGATCCTATATGCTTATGTGTCCTAGTATGTTTATGCAATGGCTCAACTCTTACTCAAAAATCATGCAAGAAACACACCACAAGAGTTACAATACGCACTCACTGACACAACCCTTATTACAATTAATTTATACCAAAAAAAACTTCGGGATGTGCTTTGGTGCTTCCGAGTCAGCGTCCTTTCGATCTTTTCTGTTTGATGTCTACTCGGATTTGCTTTGGTGCTTCCAAGTTAGCGTCCTTCTGATCTTTTCTATTTGACATCTACTCAGTCCGATCTTTGCTTCTGATTTGGTACCTCCATATATCTAACACTTTGTACCTGTACTAGATAAGATCTGCAAGGATGGAAAATATTAGGAACAACAAATAGGTTTATATCATCGAAACATATAAACCAAGATAGTGTATCTGTCAGGGCCAACATTCTCCCCTTTTTTGATGATGTATAACCTATTAAGAATCTACTTAATCTTTGCATTAGTGTTTGTTCTTACTAAGACTTATTGTGCAAAGATAAGCTTACTTAGAACCACTAATGGTTTGTTGTCATCAAAAGATCATGTAGCCATGAAGGCTAATACTCTCCCCCTTTTTGATGATGGCAAGCCATTGGTGTTCTATATGGGGTATGTTTTAAAGCTCCCCCTTAATTTATGCATATTGTTACATGATATTTATAATTTGCTCCCCCCCTACTATATGCATATGAGGCATAAAAACAATTCATGTTCATTTGAGCTTTTAACATGCATTCCATAAAATAGAAAGTTTATTTAAGATAAAGCCTTCTCCCCCACACATAACATCAAACATATTATTCCTAACATATAGGACACAAAAAATCTTCTCCCCCCTTGATCATCATCAAAAAGAGAGATGCAATTCATTTTAGCTAAAAATGGATTTTTCCCCTTAATATAAGATTCCACGGTGGTGAGGTAAGTATGTGCTAAACACATAAGCCAATTGTTGGTGCTAAACTATAACGTGTGAAATGCCCAGATGGGCTTCCTTACTTACTCATGGATGATGATTTCTAAGGTTTATTACCATTTGATGTTGAATCAATCATTCAATGATTATTCAAAAATGGACATTTTCAAAATAAGCACAAAATATTTATGCTTATAATTTAAGCATAGAAAATATGTCCTAACAACTTGGCAAAGAGCATGTAGATGTAAACTTGGCTTTATTTGACAATGCTCTTTAGAAAATAGGAGACATGTTCTCCTAATTTGCCACTAATGGGAAAGTATTCTTCAAACATAAGATATTACAAATAAATGTTTCATTTTATAATACCACTTGTTGCTATAATTATTTTTACTAAAATTCAATTTTTAAAAATGTTATGTTTTAGATATCCAAACTAAAGCATATATCATCAAAACAATTCACATGAGAAAAACAAGGTTTTTCCATTTATCACCCATAAACTTTATTTTTAACTAACAAGCTTTGCATGCTATTTCATCCCATAAATAATAGCCAATAAAAGGAAATAAACCAATTTTAAAGATGAATACAATTCAAGAAATCATATTGGTTTTAGTATTTTCATTCATCAACATTGGCTTGATCATCAAGAATTCCCAATAAAGTAATTTAACAATTCAAAATGCATTAATTGAGATTTTATCCTTTAAGCACATCTTAGTCATCATATTCTTTTTACCTAAATACGTAAAGTCTACCTAAAATTAATTCCTAATCCTAGGTTCTAAGGAAACAGGAATTCAAAGATCACGTGTTTCCTTTGGGTACCCATTCCTCCTTGGGTGCCAATGGGTTTTTCTTCACTACCCATTCTAACTTCTTTTGTTTGCCTCTATTTCCTCTATAAGGAAAAAAATATCTTATGTGACCTTTTCTTTCACAATATAAATAAATTTTATTTTCATGTGAGGGTCTTGACTTATTTGTATTATTTTTGCTTGTTGAGGCATGACCATGTGCTTTAAAATTATTTTTGCAAAAATTATTTTTCTTAACTCCCAAAAATGCTTTGGAGTTTTCTTTTCCTTTAATTGTTTTGCTATGATCTTCCTTTTTCTTTTTCAAGAGAGTCTTTTCTTTCATAATATTTCCAATTTGATTTTTCAAATTTTCAACTTGCTCTTGAAAAATTTTATGGTCTTTTTGAGCTTTTTCATTAAGCTCCTCATTTTCTTTTCTAAGGGAAGAATTTTCATCTTTCAAGGTAGAACAAGACAAGGTTCTTTTCCTTTGTATTTTGACAATTTTTCCTCCAAGTTTTCTATCTTTACTTGCTTCTTTTGAGAATTTAAAACAAGCTCCTCATTCTTCTTTTCAAAAGAATTATTTTCTTCTATCAATGAGGATTCCCTATGTTTTGACAAAGCAAGTTCTTTCTCCATATTTTTGTTGCTTCTTTTTACTAAAACTAATTCATCATATAATTTAGCATAATTTTCTATTACTTCATCATAAGAAGGTGCATAATCCTCCTCATCTAAACTTATTTCATCTTCTTGTTCGTTAGCCATTCAGCATGGATGTGTTTTTTTCTTATTTTTTCTTATTTCTTCTTTCCTAAAGTATTGTTTTTCTTCAATTAATTTTCAAAGTCTTTTATGAGTGATTCCATATCATCCTTACTATCCTCATCATTTTCTAGCATTTCTTTGAATTTTGGATTAGATGATTTAAGAGCAACACATTTATCCTTCCTAGGCTTTTGAGGATCCAAAGTCATATTTTTCTTAAGTTCATAAGTCATAAGTGATCCAATAAGCTCATCAAGTGTGACTTTGGTTAAATCCTTTGCCTCCTCAATGGCGGTAGATTCAGCATGCCATGACTCAAGTAAAGATCGTAAAACTTTTTGAACATTATCCTCCATAGAATGAGTCCTACCGAATGCTTTTAATTCATTTATGATGTGTGTGAACCAAGTGAACATGGACGTGATGGATTCTCCCCCATCCATTTTAAACATTTCATATTCATTGACTAACATGTAAATTTTGGACTTCTTAGTTTGTGAAGTACCTTCATATGTGACTTCAAGTTTTTCTCATATTTTTTTACTGGTATCACAATCACACAAACATGATTGTATTCATTATCACTTAGAGCACAATAAATAAAATTTTTGGTTTGAAAGTTAAGCTCAACTAACCTTATTTCGGTGTCTAACATCTCCTCAAGATTTTTTGGTTCACCCTTGGTATTTTTGAATTTGTAATTTCCCTCTGAGATGACACACCATATTTTGAGATTGTGTGCTTAGATGAAGATGGTCATTCAGTTTTTCCAAGTCGGGTAGTTTGAACCGTCGAACAATGGCAGTCTTGCCACGGATTGTCCTTGGGAGGAGGTACTCACCAAATACTCCATTTGATCTTCACGGTCTGGATTGTTCTCCGAAAATAAAAGCGCCTCGCTTTAATACCACTTGTTAGACGTCCCAGCCCAGGAGTATATAGTCCAAAGGGGGGGTGAATGGACTCTTTTGCGGAACTACAAATTTCATCTACAAAATAAAAACTCTTGGCAAGATATAAGAAATTATATCGCAATATAAATATAAATCATGCACAAGATATAAAATAAAGAGTGTAAGGGAGAGAAAGAATAACACCGATATTTTTACGTGGTTCGGTACCAAGCCTATGTCCAAGCCTTAGCACCAAGCCAAGGATTCCACAATCCACTATAATCGCTCCTTCCGCAGCGGAGCAAGTCTTACAAACTCGAGAAAAAATCCCTACCGCTCACAGAGAGCCTTTACCGATTCGGTTCACAAAGGACCTTACAACTTGGTTTACAAAGAACCTTTCACAAGAAGATGGAAGATTACAAAGAATGCTCCTTACAATGAGCAAATATAATTTATAACTTAAACCTCACACTATTCTCTCAAGAATTGAATCAATCACAATAAGTGAGCAAGAGATAATGAGCACATGTAATGAAGAACTAATATGTAATGTGTTAGGTTTTGTATAAAATGATGTTTTTTACTAACAATGATCAAAGACCTTCAAAACCATGTTAATAGAAGTCTAATAGCTTGTATTTATAGTACAAGAGCCTTAAGAGTCGTTAACTAGCCATTGGGGGGGGGGGAAGAAAAGATATTTTATTTGGTAAACTAGCCGTTTTCCTCCCATTAGAGTCATTATGCCCATTGGACTTGTCGACCAAGCCCCTACACTCATCGACTAATCACATACTACAACTCGTCGACAAATCCTCTGTGTTTATTGACGAGGTCCCTGAATTAGAAAAAAGCTATCAGCATGAAAGTTGTGGAATTTTGTCTTAGCTTTCTAGAGACACCAATATCGTCTTGTTTGGATTTTTCTAGCAAAAGTTATGCCCAAACTACTGAAAGGTGTTCAGGACTCAAGGTTGCACTACAGTAGTGATGATTGCTTTGTTTTTCCTTTTCAAAAAGCATTTTAATGACTTAAAACATTCTTGAACAAAGGTATATGAAATATATTAAGTCTAATGAAGATTAAAACTTGTCCAAGTGAGTTTCCCCATGAATATAAGATATCTTGTTTTATGAAAATATATTTGAAAACTCGTTTCGATATCTTATATGCTTAGTATATCCTTTATTGAAAATATGTTTGACTTTTAGGACTTTAGGACATACAACTAGTTTTGCAAAATCGGGACTAAGTTATGAAAATGTTTATAACTCATATATTTCTTAACACTTGTCCCATTTTGAAAACTTAATTAAGTATAGGATTATTTTGACAAACTCTTCATTTTCACTCTGAGAACTATGAATTGTGAGTTTTTCACTTTTGTGCAGATCCTATATGCTCATGTGTCCTAGTATGCTTACACAATGGCTCAACTCTTACTAAAAAATCATGCAAGACACACACCACAAGTGTAGCGACCCGAAAAATAATGATATTTAAATAATAAAGAGGGAGAGAAATGGAAACAGTAACAGAAAGAGGCAGTTGATGAATACAGGGGATTCGTCGACAAGGGTACAACAGGATCTCGTCGACGAGGGCAAGCTTCATCGACGAGAAAATACCGAGAGGGGTTTTAGGCTATCTGAAATTCGTCGATGAGGAAGTAAGGTTCGTCGACGAAATTACTGAAAGACTCATTGATGAGATGACGTGGCTCGTCGACGAAGACCACAGTATAAATAGTGTTTAACTCGGATTTTTACATAGAATTTCAGCCAAAACCTCTCTCTCTCTCTCTCTCTCTCTCTCTCTCTCTCTCTCTCTCTCTCTCTCTCTCTCTCTCTCTTTCTTTCTCCTTTGCGGCTCCTCCTCATTCTTTCTTTGATTTCAGCCTCGTTGGTTGCCGAATCGATGATTTGAGGCCACCATGACGCTTCTGGCGGAGTTCTCTCCAAATCTACCAGAGCGGATCGTCGGTGGAACGAAATTGGAATTCATCCCAAATCCAGGATAAGACTTTTTATTCAGAATTTGACTTTCGAGCAGCTGTAGGAAATGCTATAGACGTGGAAATAGTGATGTTTTATTCTGAGATTTATGGTTTTCAGGGTGTTGAGTGGAGAACCCCACGGGTGTTTGACCCGTTATAGTAAGGGATTTTAGCAGGAAACAGGTAAGGAAAATATGCTATGCTAGGAGATTTATTTATGTTATCGGAAATTTTATATATATATATATATATATATATATATATATATATATATATGCATGTATACCAGATATTATACAAAATGTGAGTTTTCAAAGTATGTGTGGCCTGAGCACATGATATTGATATGCAGTTTTTCAGTATTTCAAGTTATACAACTATAGATAGATAATTGCATATTTTATATAGACAGAATATGTACACATATACAGTTTTATTCAGATGATTACACAGACAGATATATGTATATATATGTATTAGTATACAGATATATATTTAGAACAGTATATTCAATGTATACAGAAAGTTATGTTTTTCTAAATGCCATAACACTTGGCTTATACAAAAAGAAAGATCACAAATTATATAGAAAGAAAATACAAACCGATTACACAGTTATAGCATCAAGATACTACAGATATTAAAGTATTTACAGTATAGATTAATAGTGTTATGGTTATTTTGGAAACACAATGAAAATAGTATAAAGAGTATAGTATGTATATATATAGTATCAGATCCTAGTATGATGTAGCACTATGAATGATAGAAAGTTCAGATGATACAAATGTTTTAAGATATTATACATGTGTTGTACAAAATTGCCAGATTATGCAGTGTTTAAATACTATTATTATAATTTTATGACTCGGTCACCACACACTAGAATAGCATATTTCCACTTACTGAGCATCAACTCACCCCATTACTTTAACATTTTTCAGGTGAGCCAGCTGGGCGAGCAGATCAGGCTCGCGGATAGAGAATATTTTGATTACCCTGGTTATAGGGTGAGTTTTGACAGAGTTTTGTATTTTTGGGGTAGATGATGCTGGAGGGATTTGTTTTGTATGGCTATGGTCGATTTATATACTAGATTCTAGTATTGTACAGTATATATATAAATGGTTATATGATTTATGTTTGCGTTACTTAGGTATGGATGTAGATATACAAAAAAAAAAAAAAATGGTAAGAATTTTGAGGATGTTACAGCAAGAGTTACAATACGCACTCACTCACAGAACCCTTATTACAATTAATTTATACACAATAAAAACTCCGGGATGTTCTTTGGTGCTTCCGAGTCAGTGTCCTTTCGATTTTTTCTTTTTGATGTCTGCTCGGATTTGCTTTGGTGCTTCCAAGTTAGCGTCCTTCCAATCTTTTCTATTTGATATCTACTTGGTCCGATCTCTGCTTCTAATTTGGTACCTCCATGTATCCAACACTTTGTACCTGTACTGGATAAGATCTACAAGGATGGAAACTACTAGGAACAACAAATAGGTTAATATTACCAAAACATATAAACCAAGATAGTGTAGCTGTGAGGGCTACCACTTTACAACCTCTCCTTACAGGGGCGGAGAAGACCCACTTCAAGCCACGCTTAGAATACCAAATTTTGTATACAATTTATGTGCTTCTCCAATAAGCAAATGTGTACTATAACACAATCAATATAACCAATTGCACTTCAGTATGATAGGAGTTATAAGCTTAATGAGGTCTATAAGACTACTCTTAATATAATGAAAATAAGACAATTAGTATGTGAGAGTGTTCGAGTAGGGATCTTTGAGTCAAGATGAATATATCAATCAGAAAGTGTAATCTCAAAGATCTTAAACACACAAAAAAATATATTAAAGGATGATTTTCAAATATCAAGAACAGGAGATATTTGGATTTCTAGCTTGTTAAAAATATTGTACTAAAATAGCAAAACAAGCTCTTGAATCTTGCAACGAGTATGCAAAGGCTCACTGGCTTGAGAAAGTTTTCCCAAAAGAAATTTATGAATTAAATCACAAGGGAAAACTCTTGCTTACTCTCAATAAAATAATATCAGGCAAGTATATATAATGAGAGTGTAAGCTTCAAAAAGAATGTATGAAAAATATGCACAACAATATGAAATAAAAACTTCCTTCTCAAGTTGCAATTAATTTGTAAACTAGAAGCATAACAACTGATTCTCCTCAAAAATGATTTTTCAAATAAGATTATAAGGAGAATGAGCAATATGCTTGAAAGATTTGAAAGAATATGAGCAATTTGGAGTATAACAAATTTAAGAGGATTATGCTAATCAAAATATGTTAATTTGATACTAATCACTCTAAATGAACAGGTATATATAGTTTTTTAACAAATTATAGCCGTTGGGGATATAGGAGTAATTTTAGAAAAATTTTTAATGAGGGTTAATTAAATTAACCTCGGTTTATCACAGTAAAAAATCTATCAACTCGAGAGGTTTGGTCGACCAAGGTCAACGGTTGGTCGACCAACCAAGCAAAAGAACTGAGATTTTAGGCAAGCCTCAATTAACCAATGATTGGTTCGGTGGCCAATCATGAGGTAATTTGAACCCTTCGTGGGTTTAGTCGACCAGGAAAAAGGCTGGTCGACTATTCAATTGGTTCAGTCGACCATCGCAAATATAAACTAACACTCCGGTAGACCAGGGCAAGTGAACACCATTCAACACAGGGTTTGGTCGACCAAGGGTGTTTAGCTCAAAACTAAATCAGTCAACCAACGCAAGTCAAACTTTTGAATTTCTGACCAATTCGGTCTACCAAGGCTCTTATAACACAATAGGATGGGCGACCGAGACACTTGAAAAGTCAAGGTAACCCCAAATTTTGACCTTATTAGTTTTATCCCAATTTATATAAGTATGAAATTTTAGCTAAGGGAATTTTCATGAAGTGTTTGGGGACCAAAGGTTAGTGAATGGCCTAGGCTTTTTAATTAAGCCCAAAAATCCAATGTCGGTCGACCGAAGTCTGTCTATGGTCATTTGATTTCCCTATGGTCAAACTATGGTCATTTTGAGCTTATTCGTCCTATCATGCATGTAATGCAATTATTACATACCATAATATTACAGAACCACAAATTTAAATGCAAATACATTTGAAAATTGTGGTCTTCATTCCCTTTCTTCTCCAAATGCCATCACGTGGTGTGAGCATTGAGTTCTCTATGACATCAATTGTATCTTTGTCATTGCGTGCTAAAAATAGTCCTGTTTAAAACTCAAGGCACTAGTAAGATATAAAGATATTTGTCATTATTAAAACGGGATATGACCTATAAGGTCAACAAAATGGGTTAACAGGCCGGGTTTGGGCGGGTCATAAACGAGTAGAGACTAAATGGGTTTGAGTTCGGGTTGACCTGTTTATTAATGGGTGACTACTACATAAACCCAAACCAGCCTGTTTAATAAAAGAGTAACCAGCTTAAAAATATAATTTATTTATTTTAAATTTTTTTAAACATTTCACATAATAATAAAATGACATAATTTTTTTTTTGTAGGGTTTAGGTGCGGTTTGTGTGGATTGTCATCGCCAAATTGCAGATTGTGGAAGGAGAAATGGGGAATGAGGTAAGAAGAAGGGTTTTTTGGGTGCGGTCCATGCGGATTGCCGTCACCGAACTACCAAAGGGGTAATGGGGACAAAGGAAGAAGAATGAAGAAGGAGGAAGAAAAAGAATGGTTTTTTGGGTGCGGGCGTCGCCGAACTGCCAAAGGGAATGTAGACACCCTAATTTAACCAAGCCTTTCCGAGGAGACCTCATGTCAAAACCTTCCCACACGGTTGTGGACCCCACACATCTTTGTAGGTCCCACACTGTTTGTGGATCCCACACATCTTTGTAGGTCCCATGTGGCTTGTGGGCCCCACATTGGTTTGTGAGCCCACATCTCCTGGTACGCTAGCTCGGATTCCTACATCCGGTGCACGTTACCGCCTTTGGTATGTTAGCTCGGATCCACATATTCGGTGCATGCTAGCTCGGGTTCCTATAACCCTCAAACGACTTGCGGACCCCACATGACATGTGGGCCCCACACATCTTCGATGGGCTCCGCACAGCTTCTAGGACTCTCATATTATTATTATTATTATTATTATTATTATTATTATTATTATTATTATTATTATTATTATTATTATTATTTAATTTGTCAAATGCAAGTATACTTTGTTCCCCCCATCATCACTCACCACATGTCATGTTTTCTCTCTTTATCATTCTTCTCATGCTATATTCCCTTCATCATTCTTCATCCCATACTTTGTCCCCCCATCATCACTCACCACATGTCATGTTTCCTCCCTTTATCATTCTTCCCATGCTATATTCTCTTCATCATTCTTCATCCCATACTTTGTTCTCCCTATCATCACTCACCACATGTCATGTTTCCTCCCTTTATCATTCTTCCCATGCTATATTCCCTTCATCATTCTTCATCCCATACTTTGTTCTCCCCATCATCACTCACCACATGTCATGTTTCCTCCCTTTATCATTCTTCCCATGCTATATTCCCTTCATCATTCTTCATCCCATACTTTGGTCCCCCCATCATCACTCACTACATGTCATGTTTTCTCCCTTTATCATTCTTCCCATGCTATATTCCCTTCGTCATTTTTCACCCCATACTTTGTTCCCCCCATAATTACTCCCTTATGTCTTCTTTCCCATGCTTGCCCCAAGCTAAGTCTATAAATAGTCTTCTCATTCCAAGCACAAGGACAGAGTTCTTGGTGGTGGTAAGTAGAAGATTTCAAATATTGAAGTCTTCTATTACAAGTTTGTGAAGCTAGTTTTTCTGAGTGAAGATTAAGCGCTCGATTGATCCCGTTTCCTACCAGTTTCGAGTCACCCCATATGAAGAAGGCACTCCATAGTGCCTTGAGTCAGAGTTCAAGAACAACTCTCGGGAAGACACTGTAGAGTGGCCCTAGTAGACTCACCAACAGGAAAAAAGGACCAGAGGAGAAGAAAACAAAAGAAGATGAAGCGGTCGACTGATCTCATTTCCTCTTGGTGCCGAGTCACCCCATTGAAAGAAGGCACTCCATAGTGCCTCGAGTCAAAGCTCAAGAACACCTCTCGGGAAGACGTTGTAGATTAGCCCGAGTAGACTCACCGACAGGAAAAGAAGACCGGAGGAGAGGAAAACGAAAGGTTAAACTGATGGATTTTTCCTTCCTGGGTTACATTCTAAAGTATAATAAACGAGGTATGAAGTTGTGAATCAAAGACTCAAACCCAAAGTTAGGTTCATTCTCAAACCTAAACCCTGTTTATCTCTCTGCGAATTGTTTGAACCCTTGAATCGGTATGGAGCCGATTTATTGTTTTATTTAGTATGTTTTTCTTTTCTTTTCTTTGAGTGACTAATGGTTCAAAAATCCCTTAGAAATCATAAAATGCCAAAAAAAAAAAATCACAAAAGTTTTTTAGGAAAAATTCCAAAAATATTTTCAAACTTTGACTTCTATGAGTTTTGTTTTAATTTTATTTGTGCTATTTTGAAGTTCGGGAAAAATATTGAAAAACCATAAAAGTCACAAAAATGTTTTCACACTCGAAAAAAATCACAAAAACATTTTCAAGGTCCAAGAAATCATTTTCACCCTGAATGAGCCCAAAACCTCTCAAGGTTTCAAAAATGTCAATTTTCCTTACTTAAAAAAATCATATAACTTTCAAAATACCTGGGAGTTATTTTTTTGTAAAAAAAATCCTATTTTCTCTATTTTCCGATCCCAATGATTGCAAGGAAGGGCGTTGAGTTTTTTGAAGCATGATATGTCCCGGTTCTGAGGGAATACCTATATGTTATTTTTTTCTTCTATTTTTTTTAGTATTTGTTTTACAATTTTAAAAAGGGAGTAATTTTAAAGGCTAATTAAATTAGTTTTTGGGATAATTTTCAATTAATCTGGTACCATTCATAAGAATGTGCGTGTAGGGGGTGCGAAGACCTTCCCTTTGCGTAACCGTGCTCCTGAGCTCATCTCTGGTAATGCAGACCGATTCTACCCTTGATTAGGTAGTAATCAAGTGTTCTAACCACACTAAAAGGTTAGTGGTGACTCCATTACACTATTTTTCACAAAAATTTAAAATTTACTTTTCATTCGCTTTGTTCCGCTTGGGAACGTTGCGACAAGGAAAATTGGGAATAAGGGCCGAAGAAGGAGAAGAAGAAAAAGGAAAAAGTAGAAGACCGCGCTCGCGTGCATAAGAGAGGGGGAGGGATGTTCGCCTAACAAGGCTTAATATCATTTTGATGATAACAAATTATGGTTACTAATTGTGCTTTCGAGTTAAATTTCAGATACTAATAGTTTTTACAAGCACAATGGTTGAGCTTGATGAAGATGGACCTAAGTTGATCTTAAGTTCACAAGTCATGAAGAATATGAGCTGATTGAAGTGCTGAACAAGCTTGGACAATATTAAAGCTATATAACATGAAGAATTAGGATTTAAATGTATTTAATTTTTATTAGAGTCTCATGTAAGTACTTCTAAACTTCAATTTTGTGACTGAAGCTCTTAGGATTTAATTCTAGACTTAGAGACTTGATTTAGAATTTGGAAATATTTTCACAAAGTCCAAAATACTTTTCAAAGTGAATATAAACAAGTTTCAGAATCAAAATTTGAGAAACATTATGTTGCATAGTGTTCAAGCGGTGAGGTTTAAGGCTCAGGCGATTGAATGACTACTGCCAGTGTAGAAGAAATCAGAACTTGAGTTCAGGCGACTGAATGGGTACGGCTAGTTCTGGAGCACTAATTTAGAACAGTCCAGGCGACTGAGTGTATACTTTAGGCGACTGAAGTTTGTATTTTAAACTTTCTAACAACGCTGATTTCTTTCCAAAATTGAATAATATAGTCTCCAAACTTAGGGAAAACAGTAAGAATTTTTTCAACTTTATATAAATATAATTATTTACGAATTAGGGTGACCTATACTGTAATGGCCCAGAAAAATTATATTGATTAAATAATTACGAAGATAACAAATGGAATAGATAAATAAAGGATAAAGGAAAAAAGGAAAATTTTTGGAAAGAAAACAACAAAACTCGTTGACGAATATCTTGTCCTCGTTGACGAGTAGTTTATATAGAATCGTTGACGAAGTTCAGTCCCTTGTCGACGAAGAAATCCCAAGTGAGTGAATTTTAGATTTTAAGACTCGTCAACGAACGCATCTCCTCATCGATGAAGTTCCTTCTGTGACTCGTCGATGGATCTTGTCTTCTCGTCGACGAGGCCACGTGGCAAAATCGAGTATAAAAGGAACCAAGGAAGCTTCCTCGCGAAGAAAACATTTTCCTCCATTTTCTCTCTCTAGAAATCACCTCCTCTGCCTTCTCTCTAAGTTTTCGGCCTGAAATCAGCTCGAATCGATAAATGGAGACCACTACGGTGTTCTAGGGAAGATTCTCCACACATCTAGCGGAATAGATTTCTAAACTAGGCTTCTCGGGTGTCGCGACGTCCCGGAGCGCGTGTGCCCCAGGCTGGCAAAATAAAAAATGTGGTTTAATATTTTCGCGAGAAATAGGAATGGAGTTGCCACTAACCTTTTAGTGTGGTTAGAACACTCAATTACTACCCGGTTAAGGGTAGAATTAGTCTACGTTACCAAAGTCGGGAACGGGAGTTCGGTTACGCGAGTGGAAGGTATAAGCACCCGTATGTGCCCATTCTTACGAACGGTACCTAATTGATCAAGAATTATCCCAAATTTAATTTAATAGATCTTTAAAAATTACCCCCTTTTAGTGAATTTTTGAAATACACATTCAAGGAAATAAATTACAGAAAAATATATATAATATATATTCCCTCAGAACTGGAGTACATGAAACCCGAAAGCTTATACCCCCTATCTAAAATCATTGGGATAAAATTAAGAAAATATTTTTATAGAAATAAATACCATAGTACATATAAGGTCAAATAACAAAAATACTAGAAATAGTAATAATAATACTAATAATGATAAGAATAATAATAATAATACTATAATATTGCTTCCTGCCATAATAATAATAATAATAATAATAATAATAATAATAATAATTATTATTATTATTATTATTATTATTATTATAACAATAACACCCAACACACATTATAATAGTAATAGTAAAAAGTATTAATAATCATCATCATAATGATACACACATCCAATGTCCTATAAATACAATCATACCAATTATGGAAATAATTAAACGCCACATGAATCATATAATATACACATGGAAAGAAAAAGAATGAAATTATGGAAACTAGTCAAATCATGAATCTATTATGAAATATTCACATATAATAACAAATAGATATGCCATCAATGGAAACCCTAAAAACAAATATGGAAGTAAATCGAATTCTACCAAACAACATTCAATGACATGAAAATCCTAAAAATTACCCTACATTATATGGAAACCCTTAAGATCACTATACAATGATATGGAATCCTTAAAATTAGTACACTAGTTATATGTAAGTAATTGAATCATAAATATGGAAACCAATCAAAAACCTTATATATAGTACATAATCTATATGGAGGCAATTTAAATCCTACAAGTACACAAAAATACAATGAAGTGATCAAAACCCTAATAAATGTGAACATGACATCATCCAAACCTTGAAAATACCTAAACAGTAATATAGTGAAATAATTAAACCCTATTAAATAATCAAGACCCTAAGTATGTACAATATCACAATGATAATAATACAAGAACAATATAAAAAAAAAAACTAAATAGAGACTAAAAGACTAAATAATACAACCATAACTCTAAAACTTTAAATAATACAAGTACAATAAACATGACATACAAAAAGGAACAAGCAAAATACAATATACACCCAAGCACTCACTTGCCCAGACAACACATACCTGATAAAAGACATGTGAACATAATACCTACAAAAATTTTAGTTTCATCGGATGAGTGATCGCCATCCGATCATCTACATCATGCGGACTGCGCAGGCGCTGATGAACCTGCCGCTGCTGCGCTGAGTCGGCTGTCCAAGAAATAAAAATAAAGTTAGAAAGCTCAAAAAGTTAATCTGACCTATAAAAATTAATAAAAAAGGGTTAGAAACAACCTGAAAATTTTTTTGCTCGATTGGATAAGGAATCGTTGTTCAATTGGCTTCATCAAATCGACCGTATAACGCCGGCGAACCTGCTGCTGCTGCAATAAGTTGGTTGTCCAAGAAATAAAAATAGAAGCTTCAAAGCTCTAAATAAAAATCCAAATGGTGAAATTTAAAATTATTGAGTCAGGAATAGTTTGGTAAAATTTCAATCAGATCGGATAAGGAATCATTGTTCAATTGGCTTCATTATATCGATCACGCAGCACTGGCGAACTTGCTGCTGCTGCGGTAAGTTGGTTATCCAAGAAATAAAAATAGAAGCTTCAAAGCTTTAAATAAAAATCAAATTGGTGAAAATTAAACTTAGTGAGTCAGGAACAACTTGGTAAAATTTCAATTCGATCAGATGAGAAATTACCATTCGATTGGCTTTATTAAGTCGACCACGCAGCATCAACGAACCTGCTGCTGCTGTGGTAAGTTGACTGGTAAAATTTCAATTCGATCAGATGAGAAACTACTGTTCGATTGGATTCATCAAATTGATTGCGCAGGCGCCGATGATGCTGTATTGCTGCTGCTCCTCTTCTTCTTCTTTTTCTTCCTCCTCTTATTCTTTTTCTTCCTCTTCTTCCTATGGTTGTGTCCCCTTGCTTTATTCCGCCCCTAGCTCACTTTGATAGCCCCACACTCTTTTATTTGGCATGGGCTGCATGGCCCATGCAAATTAATTTAAAGCCCATTATTCAATTACTAGAGAAGCCCCGGGGAAAAGAAGTAAGCTTAAATTAATGGAAACAAGGAGGATTCAGACATCAAAATAAAAACGACTCAATAAATAAAAAATCTAAAAATCGAAGCTCAATTTTAAGATTAAAATGACTCAAATTTGAAACACCCTGGACTGAAAAATAAAAAGATTTAAAAGGCCTCATTTTTAAAAATCTCAATTTAAAAGAACTCAATTTTAAAATTAAAAGACTCAATTTAACATTAAACAAACTTAATTGGACAAAAAACTCAATTTCAAAATTGAAGGACTCGATTTAAGAAATAAAAGGACTATGTTTTGAAAATATCTGAAACTCAGTTAAAAAAAATGTCGGGACTCAATTTAAAAATATCAGGATTCAATTTAAAATTTCAGGACTCATTTTTTTTTTTTTTAAAAATTACTGGAACTAATTTAAAAATTCACTGGGACTCATTTTAAAATAAATTAGGACTCAATTTAACACACCGGGACTCATTTTAAAATAAACTTGGACTTGATCGGATCCTCTCATTCCTGGGATACAAATTCGACTTCGTATTCAGCAGGGACTTCTCAGAAAAGCCTGGTTAAAATTGGGGTGTCTACATTGGGAAACACTCTAAAGTTGAGGTCAAGGTTAAGATTCTTAGTTTTGGGATTTAAATGCTTATTTGAGGTTTATAGGTTGTGGAAATGCATAAATAATAGCTTATTTGGGGTTTATTTGATTAAACTAGGGTTTTTGAACCAAGGTCCGGGTGAGTGTCACAGGCATCATCTTGGGGATTCTTGTTGGCGTAGTTCAAGAAAGCAGGTAAGCGGGAATATATATTAAATCAGATTTTTATGAAGTAATTCAAAAATGAAATATGTTATGAATATATGTATATATGTTATGAAAATGAGCTCATATAAGTGAATGATATTTTCAAGATAACTATGCAAAAAGGAGAGGTATATTTTCAGTATATAAATGTTAAATGTAGGTTGACTTATTTTATAGGAAATATATATATATATATATATATATATATATATATGAATTTTACTGTTAAATAGTGCGGCATGAGTAAAATAGAATTCTTTGTGGAATTATGTTATATGTATGAGATGCAGGATATACAGGAAATGAACTGAGCATGAAAACGATATATGAAATATGCTACATGTGAGTGTTAATGCAACCATGGAAACAAAAATAGCTGAAAGATGCTGAGACTAACACAAAATCAGCTGAAAGATGTTGGGACTAACACAAAAACAGTAAAAAGATGTTGGATAGTAGACTAGCGCATTTCTATGTGGACTAACACAAAAATAGCTGAAAGATGCTAGGTATACTATGAAATGAAATATAAACGAAAATGAAATGGAAATGAAATGTGAAATGTGAACAATGTGAAATGGCAAAGAGTCATATAAAGTGAAATGTTATGAAATGTCAAAATTGAGAACATGAACAGATGAGAATTACAGAATAATGACAGAAAAAATAATGTATTATGGTAGTATCATTATTTATGCTTGTAGAACATGTCACGTTTTGGCAGGGCAAACTCTTCGCTCGAGGGTTTGCTGAGAAGGGCGAGTGCCCTAGTTAGTATCAGGTGTAGCAATAGGCTGCATAACGTACTAAGGCAGAGGGAAACTACTTTTATGGGTGGGTAAATTTCCCTATTCTCAGGAGCCTTCGTTGGTAAACCTTTGGATGAACTGTGTGAGTACGAGATTACTTCTTCACCCGAGGGCTTACTGAGTAAGGTGAGTGTCCTGGTGTGACGACCTACTTATTTTCCACATTTCTTTTTATAAAATCAATATCACATGTTCTAGCTCAGTACATCATAATCCACCTGGACCCGTGGGTACCAGGGATACATCAAAACACAAACGGAAATCTAAGTAGCAGGAAACATACAATCACAATATTATAAATACGAAAACATCCATCACATTACTATAAATACCAGAGTCACTATATCCACTGTATTTCCATATATACATCCCAAAAATAAGATCTAGGAACATTTCCCACAAAATCTAACTATCCCTACAAAAACTTACCCTTCAAAAAGGACAGATAAACAGCACTAGATTAGCAGGGCTTTTCCCGTTCTCTTATCTGGGGCTCTTGAAAAGTTTATAAAATTTAGGGATGAGACACCTCTCAGTAAGGGAAATAAACTAATAGTGTGTCGCAACATGCGTATTTCGTGTTATACATACACCATACAGAACATATTTAGTAACTGTTTTGTCAATCTAGGAAAAAAAACATATATATATATATATATATATATACATATATATATATATATCAAAACATGGAAGAACATACTACATTTTCATAATCATATTTCATCTCATAAAGTATAATACAAAACATTCCTGGTAGGTTAGCTGGCTATTGTCATGTATTACCCCCCCATGGCTGGGTTGTGTGGCCCGAAGGCAGGACCTGACAATGGTTGACCGACCACTACCAAGTCAAAAGTACAGTCTGTAAGTTTGATGGGTCTGTCAGACTTGGTCCGTACACCAGGGGCGCTTACACACTTCTTAAAAACTATATCGACTATCCAATCTCACACCATTCTGTACAGCGGTGTTAACACAAATATCATGATCACGAAGACCATGGACACATAGCAACGGTACCATACAAGTGCTAGCCTAGACCAAGCCAACCAGGTTCTGATATCATATAACATATACTAAAACTGTGATATATGGATATCTCATATCATTAATTATCAGATCAATCATGTCATTTTGCATATATACGTATATCATGAAAATCATCGGCCCGTACGTCGGTATTACATATTTTACCATAGCTCGCCCCGTACGGCGAAAAATCATAGCACAGCCCGTACGCTGGAAAATCACATCCATAGCATGACTCGTACGCCAGCAAATATCTATCATAGCACAACTCGTACGTTGGCAAATCACATCCCTAGTTTGGCCCGTACGCCGGCAAATCATATCGTAGCACAGCCCGTACGCTAGCATATCACATCCATAGCACGGCCCGTACGCTGGCAAATATGTATATAAATCTCGACCCGTACACCAGTTTTCCATTTTAAAAATCCGTATCATAATCACATTTCTAGAAAACAGTATCTCATAACATTATATACTCATGCCAACAGATTTTTCGCATATTCAACATACGATCATTTTCAATAGTATTTTCTCAAATACAAATCATATATAAATATATTTATTTTCTTGAAATCAAATGCTACATATATATACTTGCATTTTCTAAAAAAGAACTAGCTTAGTTTATCCCTTTACTTGATTCTTGAAAAGCCCCTAAGAAAATTTGCCCTACACCCGCAGGGTACTCAACTCAACACCCTGGAAACAATATTCCTTAGAATTAAAGCTCAGTATTTCTAAGCGTATAACACTTTCCTCAACTATCAAAAATCCAAATATTGAGTAGAAAGCCTTACCCTGGATCTGGGATGGTTTCCACCTTGCTTTCACCAACGATCCACTTCGGCAGATTTGGAGAGAACTTCCCTAGGAGCATCGTGGTGGCTTTGGATTGTCGATTCGGCGAAAATTTAGCCCGAAATCGACAAAAAAGAGAGAGAGAACCGAAGGGGAGAGAGAGAGAGGAGAGAGATTTATTAATTGGAAAGTAAAAATTCGTATTTTTTGTATTTATAGAACTGGATTCGTCGACGAGTCACGTCATTCGTTGACGAATCCTTCATTAATTTCGTCGACAAAATTCAGTTCTCGTCGACGAAATTCAGTCGGCTCAAACCTCTCTCGGTATTTCTTCATCAACGAAATTCAGTTTTTGTCGACGAATTCTCTTAAACCTTCGTTGACGAATCCCCTGTATTCGTCGACGAATCCCTGATGATTTCCCCTCGGTTATTCCTTCCAAAGTGCAATGTCGTCGACTGCCTCCTTCTGTTTCTAGTTTCCATTTCCATTTCTTTTATTATTTAAATACCATTATTCTTCAGGTTGTTACATTCTCCCCTCTATATAAAATTTCGTCCTCGAAATTTACCATTCATGTAACTTGTCATCCCTTAACAAGAAAAGGATCTACTCATTTTATTACTTACCCTCACTTATGGCAGAGGAATACCGTGGTTACATTCCGAGTCCTAGGAGATTACACATACAAAATAAAAATTCTCCCAAAACTAAAATGCTATACTAATTAAACCATTACATGTACCTGTAAAAGAAATACTACCTAACTACTTACATTTTACCCAATCAGGCCTCTTGGAACAAATGCGGATACCTCTGCTTCATCTGCTCCTTGGATTCCCAAGAAGCCTCCTCAATTGCATGATTCCTCCACAAAAATTTTTCCTTCATGTGTCAAAGAGGAAAAGATTGAAGAGTTCACTAACCTGACCTAGGGAAATATGACAGTTAGAGAATATGCGGTCAAGTTTGTTGAATTGTTGCGTTTTGCTCCGTTCCTGATTCTGAACGAGGTAAGAAAGGCCAGGAAATTTGAAAAAAGGTTTGAGATGCAAAATTTATGAGTTGGTAGTTTGATTCCAGGTCCAAAATTTCTCATAATTGGTTGATAAGGCTTCAATTCTGGAGAAGAGCATCTAGAGCAGTACTGAGCCTACAGAGCAAAAGAAAATGCCTGCACCATCTAGTTTTCAGGTTGAGGTTAGTTAGGGATCAAGAAAGAAAGGGAAAGATGCAGTCGGCTCGAGGCAGGAGGCAAGAGATAGGGGTTATCTAGGTTATCAAGATAGTCAGTCTTACGCTGTATGCTAGACATTTATAAGAGGCATAGAGGTGAATGCTGGTTCGGACTCCTAACTGTTTTAGGTGCGGAAACTAGGGCATATTAAAAAGAATTGTTGGGAACTATTACCTGTTGTACCTGCACAGAATCAGGATCAAGGAAAGTAGCCCATACCATTAGAGGCGGTCCAGCACGAGTTTACTCGTTAATCCAGCCTAAGCTTGAGAATACTAGGGGCGCAGGTATGGGTTTATGATTAAGATGATAATGATTTAATTTAGTTATGGATGATTTGGAAGTTTATATGATGATTTTACTTAACTATAGATGATGTAAAAGTTTATTAGATGATATTATAGAATTGTATATAATCTAGTGGAAGGTAGAAATGAATGATTAGCAAAATTTCGAAGACGAAATTTTCTAAAGGAGGGGAGAATGTAACGAATCAGAAAAATTATAATGATTAAATAATTAGGAAGATAATAAATGAAATAGATAAATAAAGGATAAAGGGGAAAAGGAAAATTTTTGGAAAGAAAATAGCAGAACTAGTCGACGAATATCTTGTCCTCGTCAACGAGTAGTTTATATAGAATCATCGACGAAGTTCAGTCCCTCGTCGACGAAGAAATCCCGAGTGAGTGAATTTCATATTTTAAGTCTTGATGACGAATGTATCTCCTCGTCGACGAAGTTCCTTCTGTGACTCGTTAACGAATCTTGGCTTCTTGTCGATGAGGCCACATGGCAAAATCGAGAATAAAATGAACTAGGGAAGCTTCCTCGCGAAGAAAACATTTTCCTCCATTTTCTCTCTCTAGAAATCGCCTCCCCTGCCTTCTCTCTAATTTTTTGGCCTGGATTCAGCTTGAATAAAAAAATGGAGACCGCTACGGCATTCTAGGGAAGATTCTCCACACACCTAGCGGAGTAGATTTCTAAACTAGGCTTCTCGGGAAACACTCTAAAGTTGAGGTAAGGGATAAGATTCTTAGTTTTGGGATTTAAATGCTTATTTTAGGTTTATAGGTTAAGGAAATGCGGAAATAATAGCTTATTTGGGGTTTATCTGATTAAACTAGGGCTTTTGAACCAGGATCCGAGTGAGCGTCACAGGCATCATGTTGGGATTCCTGTTGGCATAGTTCAAGAAAGCATGTAAGGGGGAATATATATTAAATCATATTTTTATGAAGTAATTGGAAAATGAAATATGTTATGAATATATGTGTATATGTTTTTGTATGGGTTTAAAATGCCCAACTGTTTAAATTACGTTTTCTAAGCCTATGACTGTTTATTTATATACGTATATGTGAAAAATGAACTGAAGTAAGTGAATGATATTTTTAGGATAACTATGTAAAAAGGAAAGGTATATTTTCAGTATATAAATGTTAAATGTAGGTTGACTTATTTTACAGGAAATATATATATATATATATATATATGAATTTTACTGCTAAATAGTATGGCATGAGTAAAATAGAATTCTATGTGGAATTATGTTATATATATGAGATGTAGGATATACAAGAAATGAACTGAGTATGAAAACAATATATGAAATATGCTGCATGTGAGTGTTAATGCAACCATGGAAACAAAAACAGTTGAAAGATGTTGGGACTAACACAAAAATAGCTGAGAGATGCTAGGACTAGCACAAAAATAGCTGAAAGATGCTGGGTAGCAGACTAGCGTATTTCTATGTGGACTAACACCAAAACAACTAAATGATGCTGGGACTAACACAAAAAATATCTGAAAGATGTTGGGTATACTATGAAATGAAATGTAAATGAAAATGAAATGGAAATGAAATGTGAAATGTGAATGATGTGAAATGGGAAAGAGCCACGTAAAGTGAAATGTTATGAAATGTTAAAGCTGAGAACATGAACAGATGAGAATCATAGAATAATGATAGACAAAATAATGTATTATGGTAGTATCATTACTTATGCTTGCAGAACATGTTACGTTTGGGTGGAACAAACTCTTCGCTCGAGGGATTACTGAGAAAGGCGAGTGCCTTGGTTAGTATGAAGTGTAGCATTTGGCTGCATAACGTACTAGGGCAGAGGGAAACTACCTGTATGGGCGGGTAGATATCCATATTCTCAAGAGCCTTTTCTAGTAAACCTTTGGATGAACTGTGTGAGTACGAGATTACTTCTTCACCTGAGGGGATACTGAGTAAGGTGAGTGTCCTGATATGCTCTAGTTGTGACTTTTGATTGCCTAAAGTATCATAGTAGAGGGGTGCTACTTGTATAGGCGGGTAATCACCCCTATCCTTAGTTTTTTTTTTCTCGTGGGTAAAATATATTGCATGTGTTTTATTAGGTTCAAGAAATGATTTCATAAATTATGTTAATGATTTGCAAATGATGAATAATATGTTATATACAAACCTCATATTGGTCACACGCTATTTTAATATATTGTTTCTTCCCTTAGTGAGATGTGTCTCACCCGAATACAAATTTATCTTTTTCAGGATCTCAACAAGATTGAGCTTAAAGAGTTCGAGGTTATGACAACATTTTTGGGCTATAGAAAAGGGAAAGGGTATAATTTTGATGATATTTTTAGGATGTAAATATTTTATGATTTATGTTTTATGCTTTAATCTTCTAGGTTGTGAATACTAGAAGTTGTTGGTTATGTTTTTGGAGATATGTATATATATGGATGTAGATGGTTGAATGGATTATTTTAGATTGTAGACAGAAGTAGAAAACTCTGGTATATTATTGATAGAGGATTGTAGTTATGTTCTCTGCTGCGTAATTATAAATGGAATAACAGGTACAGGAAAATGAATGACGTGGCACCCGAGTCCCACAAGGCAGGTTTGGGTGCCACAAAGCACGATTGATTGGGTATAATGCACTGGACCGAGTTTACGGGTTCGAGGCGTTACATATACTCGCGCATACACATTTTACACCCTTGATTCAAGCTATGAAAATCTATTGTGCATTTTACTCGAAGCCCGAAACAAATTCTGATTTTGATTCTCTGAATTTGTAACGACTCAAAGAATAATGGTATTTAAATAATAAAAGAAAGGGAAATGGAAACCGGAAATAGAAGGGGAATCAGCAGGGCTTCGTCTACAAATACAGGGGATTCGTCAACGAGGGATTAAGAGAATTTGTCGACAAAGACTGAATTTCGTTGATGAAGAAATACCAAGAGAGGTTTGAGCTGACTAAATTTCGTCGAGGAGAACTGAATTTCGTCGACAAAATTAATGAAGAATTCGTTGACGAAGGACGTGGCTCGTCGACGAATCTAGTTCTATATATATATATACAAAAATCCGGATTTTACTTCATTATTAAGAAATCTCTCTCCTCTCTCCCCTTCGGTTCTCTCTTTTTCTTTCTTCGATTTCGGGCCAGATTTACGCCGAATCGACAATCCGAAGCTACCACGATGCTCCTGGGGAAGTTCTCTCCAAATCTACTAGAGCAGATCATTGGTGAAAGCAAGTTGGAAATCATCCCTGAGTTGAGGTAAGGCTTTTTAAGCCAAATTTGGTCTTGCGATAGTTATAGGAAATGATATACACGTGGAAATACCGAAGTTTAATACTGGAAGTTTTCATTTTCAGGGTATTGGTCAGGAAATCCTACGGGTGTTAGACTAGAGTATTTTGGGGGCTTTCTCAGTAGCCAAGTAAGGGGATAAACTAAGCTAGTATTTTATGAAAAATGTATGTACATTATTTTAGAATTTGATTTCAGGGAAATGAATATATTTATATGTGATTTATATTTGGGAAAATATGGTTAAAATGATGATATGTTAAATATGCGGAAAATCTGTTTAGTGTGGCATGAGTATAAAATGTTATGAAATACTATTTTCTAGAATGAGATTATGATACGGATTTTTATAATGGGAAAATCGGTGTACGAGCCGAGATTTTTATATATGTTTGCCGGCGTTCGGGTCGTGCTATGATGTGATTTGCTAGCGTGTGAGCTATGCTATGATGTGATTTGCCAGTGTACGGGCTGTGCTATGATATGTTTGCCGGCGTACGGGCCGTGCTATAGATGTGATTTGCCAGCGTACGAATTGTGCTATGATTTTTCGGCGTACGGGCCGAGCTATGGTAAAATGTGTAATACCGGCATACGGGCCGATGATTCATGATATACGTATATATGCAAAATGACATGATTGATCTGATAATTAATGATATGAGCTATCCATGTATCACAGTTTTAGCATATGTTATATGATATCAGAAGCTGGTCAGCTTGGTCTAGGCTAGCACTTGCACGGTACCGTTGCTATGTGTCCATGGTCTTCGTGATCATGATATTTGTGTTAACGTTGCTGTACAGAGTGGTGTGAGATTGGATGGTCGATGTGGTTATTAAGAAGTGTGTGATCGCCCCTGGTGTACGGATCAGGTCAGGCAGACCCATCAGACTTACAAACTGTACTTTTGACTTGACAGTGATCGGCCAACCATTGTCAGGTCCCGCCTTTGGGCCACACAACCCAGTCATGTGGGGATAATACATGACAACAGCCAGCCAACCTACCAGGAATTTTTTTGTGTTATTATTATTATATGAGATGAGATATGTTTATGAAAATGCAGTATGTTCTGCCATATTTTAATATATATATGTTTTCCCAGATTTGACAAACAGTTACTAGATATGTTATATATGGTATATGTATAACACAAAATACTCATGTTGCCACATACTGGTATTAGTTTATTTCCCTTACTGAGAGGCATCTCACCCCAAAATTTTATAAACTTTTTAGGAGCCCCAAATAGGAGAACGGGAAAAGCCCCACTGATCTAGAGCTGTTGTCTACCCTTTTTAAAAGGTAAGTTTGAGTAGGGACAGCTGGATTTTTGTGGAAAGTGTCCCTAGATTTTGTTTCTTTTGGGATGTATATACTGACATACAGTGGATGTAGTGACTCTGGTATTTATAGTAATGTGATGGATGTTTCCGCATTTATTATATTGTGATTATATGTTTCGTGCTGCTTAGGCTTCCGTTATGTGTTATGATGTATCCCTGGTACCCACGGGTCTAGGTGGATCATGATCTGCTGAACTGGAATATTTGATATTGATTTTATAAAAAAAAATGTGGAAATTAAGCCAGTCATCACAGGTTGGTATCAAATCCGAGGTTGCTAGGTTCTGTAGACTCTAGAATATAGCGTAAACAATACTAGAGTTTAGGAAAAGATTTAAGGTTGTTCTACAGTCTGGAAGCAGGACTACCATTGTAGTTTCTGTATTTTTCCTGGGGTGACGATTTCAGGAAAAACATAGTAAGCTGTTGTCGGGTTGTGTTCCTAGAATGTAGGACTAGGGATTAGAAATGAGTTAGAAATTTTGATATAGGTGGCGAGGATAGGATTTATAAGATGTTTTTGTTGATTCCATGTTGGATTCAGGAGAAAATAGTGCCCATGCGAGTGGAAGCGATGGAGCAGGACCATCGGGTGCAGCTGCGACCGACTCTGACACGGTATTACGTAGCGTTGCTCAGCAGGTAATGGTTGAGATCGCTAGGTGCTCGAGGGAGCAGAGTGGTCCATCTGCAGGCCATGGGTGCATTATAGAGAAGTTTACAAAGATGAATCCTCTGGCATTCTCAGGTTGAGTCGATTTTGTAGCCGTTGAGAATTGGATACAAGAGACTGAGAAAATTTTGGTTGTACTATAGTGTACTGAGGAACAGAGGGTCATCTATGCTACTTATAGACTGACAGGAGAGACTAAGAGGTGGTGGACTGCAGTGAGACTGCTGGAGCAGCAGAGGGTGACTCCTATAGCCATGACATGGGACTGGTTTAAAGAATTATTCTTTGATAGATATTTTCTAGCTACTGTCAAGGAGGCTAAGATTGAAGAGTTCCTGAGTCTAAAGCAGGGACAACTATCCATTCAGCAATACGCAACGCGTTTTATTGAGCTCTCTCGTTTCGCCCCATACATTATTCCTGATGAAGTGAAGAAGGCGAGGCAGTTTGAGAGGGGCTTGAGGTGGAGTATATTCGAGCAGGTAGTGGTGCTGCAGATCCAGGATTTTACTTAGTTAGTCGACAGAGCTGCCTTGGCAGAGATTGGTGAGCATCTTGATGTAGAGGAGCAGGGACAGACGAAGAGATCTGCATCTATGGGCTACCAGCAGGGTCATAGACCAGGCCAATGGAGGAGAGGTAATCATGGTAGAGGACAGAGGCAGGAGACGGGAGGACACGAGGTGCAGGCAGGGCAGGGTCCTCCAGTTTTTCAAACTTGTGGTCGGTGGCACTGGGGAAAGTGTCGAGTTGGTGGTGTGATGTGCCATCGCTGTGGTAAATCGAGGCATATGGTGCGAGACTGTCCTACCCCACCAGATATAGTTCTTGTGTGCTATCGCTGCGGTAGACCGGGGCATATGGTACAAGACTGCCCTACCCCACCAGATGCAGTTCCAACTCCTAGACCATATCGGGGAGGTTTTCAAGCACCACGTGGGGGCTAGCAGAGGAATACGGCTCCAGCTAGGGTGTTTACTCTGACGCCGGGTGAGGCTGAGATGTCAGGTGACGTGGTGACAAGTATGATCATTATGCTTTCTTTTAAAGTTATTGCATTATTTGATTCAGGAGCTACACACTCGTTTGTGTTTTCTAGGTGTGTTAAATTATGTGGGGCTGAAACACAACTATTAGAAGTTGAATTGTTGGTATCTACACCGACTGAGCTAGCAGTGAGGTGTAAGAGGGTGCTCCAAGGTTGTCCAATTGATATTCAAGGAAAGACTTTGTCTGCTGATTTGATAGTGCTGGACATGCACGGGTTTGATGTTATTTTTGGTATGGATTAGCTATCAGCTAATTTTGCCAGCATAGATTGTCGAGCACGAGAAGTGATATTTAGACCTCCGGGGAAAGCAGAATTCAAGTTCGTAGGGTTGCAAGTGTAATCCCCACCTTAGCTAGTTTCAGCTATTTAGGCCAGAAGACTACTACTCAGTGGTTGTCAGGGGTTTGTGGCTGTTGTGAAGGAGATGTCAGAGAGTAAATTGAAACTTGCCAACACGCCTGTAGTACATGAATTTATAGATGTCTTCTCGGATGAGTTAACAGGCTTGCCACCCGATCGTAAGGTAGATTTCCCTATTGATCTACTTCTAGGTACAGCACCGATTTCTAAAGTACCTTATCGGATCGTACCAGTAGAGTTGGTAGAATTGAATAATCAGTTACAAGATTTGCTTGATAAGGACTTCATACGACCTAGTGTATCTCCGTGGGGAGCTCCAGTTTTATTTGTGAAGAAGAAAGATGGGACTATGAGGATGTGTATAGACTACATGGAGATTAATAAAGTGACAATCAAGAACAAGTATCCTTTACCCCGTATTGATGATTTATTTGATCAGCTCCAGGGTACACGGGTGTATTCAAAGATTGACTTTAGATTCGGCTACCATCAGGTAAAAGTGAAAGCAAAAGACATCTCGAAGACGGCCTTCAGGACCAGGTACGGGCATTACGAGTTTCTTGTTATGCCGTTTGGTTTGACGAATGCTCCTACAATATTTATGGACTTGATGAACAGAGTCTTTCACCAATACCTAGACCAGTTTGTTGTTGTGTTTATTGATGATGTACTGGTCTATTCGAGGAGCTATGAGAAGCATGAGACGCACCTGAGGCAGGTTTTGCAAACACTTTGGGAAAAGAAGTTGTACGCCAAGTTCAGTAAATTTGAATTCTAGCTTGAGAAGGTTGTGTTCTTAGGGCATGTTATATCTGGGGATGGTATTTCTGTGGATTCTAGCAAGATTGAGGCGGTAGTGAATTGGGTTAGACCGAGAAATGTCCAGGAGATCAGGAGTTTCTTGGGTCTAACTGGCTATTACTACTGTTTCGTTGAGGGATTCTCAGCTTTGTCAGGACCTTTGACATGACTGACGAAGAAGAATGTCAGATTTGAGTGGGACGACACGTGTGAGCAGAGTTTTCAGGAGTTGAAGCAGAGGTTAGTCACAGCGCCTGTATTGATCATCCCGTCTGGGGGTGAGGGGTATACTATTTACAGTGATGTGTCCTTGAAAGGACTTGGTTGTGCGTTGATGCAACATGGCAGGGTAGTGGCGTATGCATCCAGGCAATTGAAAGAATATGAAAAGAACTACCCTACACATGATCTTGAATTGGCTACAGTGGTAATCGCATTGAAAATTTGGAGACATTACCTATACGGCGAGCAGAATGAGATCTTTTCCAACCACAAGAGTTTAAAGTATTTCTTCACGCAAAAGGAACTGAATATGAGGTAGAGAAGGTGGTTGGAACTAATTAAGGACTTTGATTGTACCATTAGTTATCACCTAGGGAAAGTAAACGTGGTAGCTGATGCATTGAGCAGGAAATCCAAGGAACTAGTGTTGGCGGCTGTGGAGATCCAGTATCCGATTATGATGGATCTAGAGAGACTCGGCATAGAGTTGGTAGAGAGTGATCCTCCGGTGTGTATTGCTAGCATAGTAGTATAGCCTAATCTGCAAGAAAGAATTAAAGCCACTCAGAAAGAAGACTCAGAATTAGTAGAGGTGACGGACAGAGTGCAGAGTGGTTAGGGGGAGGAATTCAGTATTGCAGATGACGGAACTTTGCTATTCTGTACCAGATTATGCATTCCTGCCGATACTGAGATCAGCAGGGATCTGCGAGAGACGTATTGGTGGAGTGGTATGAAGAGAGAGATCACCGAGTATGTAGCCTAGTGTTTGACGTGCCAGTAGGTAAAGGCTGAGCACCAAATGCCGGCAGGGCAGTTGCAGCTGTTATTTATCCCAGAGTGGAAGTGGGATCATATATCTATGGACTTCGTATCAGGACTGCCGACAACATTACATGGCTAGAATGCCATTTAGGTGATCATTGACCGTTTGACTAAAACCGCCCACTTTTTACCTATGAAGATCAGCTACTCCCTCAACTGTTTTGCGGAGATCTACATTCATGAGATAGTTCATTCTCATGGGGTGCCTGTATCGATTGTGTCAGATCAAGACCTATGTTTTACGTCACGTTTTTGGAAGAGTCTACAAGAGGCACTAGGGTCTCAGTTATCGTTTAATATGACATTCTATCCTTAGTCAGACGGGCAGACTGAGAGGACGATACAGACATTAGAGGATATGCTCCGTGCGTGCCTATTGGATTTTGGGTGTAGTTGGACTCAGTTCATGCCATTGGTAGAATTTGGGTATAATAATAGTTATCAATCCAGCATTGGCATGACACCATTTGAGGCTCTATATGGTAGGAGATGTTGATCTCCTTTGTTTTGGGATGAAGTGGGTGAGCGGCGAGTAGTGGAGCTGGAGCTTGTGCAGCAAGTGCGTGATAAGGTTCGGCTTATTAAAGATAGAATTAGTGGGGTTCAGAGTCGATAGAAAATTTATGCTGATAATCGCTGCAAGAATCTAGAATTTGATGTGGGTAATCATGTATTTTTAAAGATAGCTCCGGTGAAAGGGGTTATGCGATTTGGGAAGAAGGGTAAACTTAATCCTAGGTTTATCAGTCCATTTGAGATTCTAGATAAAGTGAGACTGGTAGCCTACAAACTAGCTTTACCACCTGTGTTATCCAGGATCCACGACGTATTCCATGTTTCTATGTTGAGGAAATACGTCCCAGATCCTTCTCATATCATTAGATATGATGAGTTAGAGTTTAGTGATTCACTGGTGTATGAGGAGGTACCGATACAGATTCTGGATAGGAAAGTACAGGAGCTACGTAACAAGAAGATTCTTCAGGTAAAAGTTTTGTGGAGGAATCATGCAATTGAAGAGGCTTCTTGGGAATCCGAGGAGCAGATGAGACAGAGGTATCCGCATCTATTCTAAGAAGGTTGATTGGATAAAATGTAAGTAGTTAGGTAGTACTTCTTTTGTAGGTACATGTAATGGTTTAATTAGTATAACATTTTAGTTTTGGGAGAATTTTTCTTTTGTATGTGTAATCTCCTAGGACTCGGAATGTAACCATGTTATTCCTCTGCCATAAGTGAGGGTAAGTAATAAAATAAGTAGACCTTTTTCTTGTTAAGGGATGGCGAGTTATGTGAATAGTAAATTTCGAGGATGAAATTTTATAGGGAGGAGAGAATGTAACGACCCGAAGAATAATGGTATTTAAATAGTAAAAGAAAGGGAAATGGAAACCGAAAACAGAAGGGGAATCAGCAGGGCTTCGTCGATGAATACAGGGGATTCGTCAACGAAGAAATACTGAGAGAGGTTTGAGCCGACTGAATTTCGTCGACGAGAACTGAATTTCGTCGACGAGAACTGAATTTCGTCGACGAAATTAATGAAGAATTCGTCGATGAAGGACGTGGCTCGTCGACGAATCCAGTTTTATATATATATACAAAAATTTGGATTTTACTTCATTATTAAGAAATCTCTCTCTCTCCCCTTCGGTTCTCTCTCTCTCTTTCCTCAATTTCGAGCTAGATTTACACCGGATTGACAATTCGAAGCCACCACAACGCTCCTGAGGAAGTTCTCTCCAAATCTACCGGAGCGGATTGTTGGTGAAAGTAAGTTGGAAATCATCCCCGAGTTGAGGTAAGGCTTTTTAAGTCAAATTTGGTGTTGCGATAGTTATAGGAAATGATATACACGTGGAAATACTAAAATTTATACTGGAAGTTTTCATTTTCAGGGTATTGGTCAGGAAATCCTACGAGTGTTAGACTAGAGTATTTTGGGGGCTTTCTCAGTAGCCAGGTAAGGGGATAAACTAAGCTAGTATTTTATGAAAAATGTATGTACATTATTATAGAATTTGATTTCAGGGAAATGAATATATTTATATGTGATTTATATTTGGGAAAATACGGTTAAATTGATGATATGTTAAATATGCAGAAAATATGTTCAATGTGGCATGAGTATAAAATGTTATGAAATACTGTTTTCTGGAATGAGATTATTATACGGATTTTTATAATGAGAAAACTGGCGTACGGGCCGAGATTTTTATATATGCTTGCTGGCGTAGGGGCCGAGATTTTTATATATGCTTGCTAGCGTACGGGCCGTGCTATGATGTGATTTGCCAGCGTGCGGGCTGTGCTATGATGTGATTTGCCAGTGTACGGGCTGTGCTATGATATGTTTGAC
The DNA here is from genome assembly GCF_029873635.1 of Malania oleifera. Classification (NCBI taxonomy): domain Eukaryota; kingdom Viridiplantae; phylum Streptophyta; class Magnoliopsida; order Santalales; family Ximeniaceae; genus Malania; species Malania oleifera. The sequence continues at coordinate 17,810,187 of NC_080422.1, forward strand.
GGCGTACGGGCCATGCTATGGATGTGATTTGTTAGCGTACGGGTTGTGCTATGATTTGCCGGTGTACGGACAGAGCTATGGTAAAATGTGTAATACCGGCGTACGGGCCGATGATTTTCATGATATACGTACATATGCAAAATGACATGATTGATCTGATAATTAATGATATGAGATATCCATGTATCGCAGTTTTAGTATATGTTATATGATATTAGAACCTGGTTGGCTTGGTCTAGGCTAGCACTTGCACGGTACCGTTGCTATGTGTCCATGGTCTTCGTGATCATGATATTTATGTTAACGCTGCTGTATGGAGTGATGTGAGATTGGATGATCGATGTGGTTATTAAGAAGTGTGTGATCGCCCCTGGTGTACGGACCAGGTTAGGTAGACTTGTCAGACTTACAGACTGTACTTTTGACTTGGCAGTGGTTGGCCAACCATTGTCAGGTCCTGCCTTTGGGCCACACAACCCAGTCATGTGGGAGTAATACATGACAACAACCAACTAACCTACCAGGAATTTTTGTGTGTTATTATTATTATATGAGATGAGATATGTTTATGAAAATGCAGTATGTTCTGCCATGTTTTGATATATATATATATACGTTTTCCCAGATTTGACAAACAGTTACTAGATATGTTATATATGGTATATGTATAATACAAAATACTCATATTGCCACACACTGGTATAAGTTTATTTTGCTTACCGAGAGGTGTCTCATCCCAAAATTTTATAAACTTTTCACGAGCCCCTGATAGGAGAGCGGGAAAAGCCCCGTTGATCTAGAGTTGTTGTCTACCCTTTTTGAAGGGTAAGTTTTAAAAGGGACAACTGGATTTTTGTGGAAAGTGTCCCTAGATTTTATTTCTTTTGGGATGTATATACTGACATACAATGGATGTAGAAACTCTGGTATTTATAGTAGTGTGATGGATGTTTCCGCATTTATTATATTGTGATTATATGTTTCCTACTGCTTAGGCTTCCGTTATTTGTTCTGATGTATCCTTGGTACCCACAGGTCCAGGTGGATCATGATCTGCTGAGCTGGGATTTGTGATATTGATTTTATAAAAAAAAATGTGGAAGGTAAATAGGTCATCACAGAATTTCTCATACTCAAATTAGAATCCCTTTGCAATCTCTATGAGCTTCAATTACATATTTTTGTTTTGAGTATATAATGCTTCTAATTGTACAAATTCTGCCTTGTTATGAGAGTGTTATATTTTTACAAACAATTTTTTCTTGCTGCTTTTGCAACTTAAGGACTTGGGGATAAAGTTATTGCCTAGAGAGAGGGTGTTTTCATTAGAGAGGGGTCTCCACATTCAATCAAATTGTAAGTGATTTGATGCGGGTTGATGTGAAGTTCTAGGAAGAAGTCAAGACATCGATGTTATTGAACTCCCTACCTGTGTCTCACACATATGAAAATATGGTCACGACTCTAACATGGGGCAAATAAACCCTAAATTTGGAAGAGGTAACTAAAGCATTATGGGATTTTATCAAAGAAAGAAGATCAGCGCTGAGATTTCACATGGTGAAGGGCTTGTGGTAAAGGGTAATCAGGAATGTAGGGGAAGAAAATTCCAAAGCGGATCAGGTTATAAAAAGTCTCAATCGCAGTCCAATAAGAAGAAGTGTATTCGGTATTTTAGGTGCAAGAAAATGGGTACGTAAAACTAGAGTGTCTAGCGAGAGAATGTGACGCCCCGATTAACATACAATTTTTTTCCAATAATAATAAATAATTAGACATCATCCACAACACCCACAAATCAGTCACGTCAACAATCCTACTATCATTCATACGAGCCGACTCACATTGGGTACTGGGTAAAAAAGTATTTTATTAAACAACCTAACAGCGGAAGACAGTATAAACATATCAATCAGAATACAATACCCATGGTATCAATATACACATATACACAATACTATCTCATACAAAAAAAAAAAAAAAAACAATACAACGCTAGTCCAAACTCACCGTGTATATCAAGATTCCAGCTCCTTACTATCACGGAGCTCTATCACCCGGTCGGTCTCTGTTCCTTGAAAAATTTAGATAAATTGGGTGAGACACATCTCAGTAAGAAGGAATAAATTATTTATAGTGTGTGACCATATAAGTTCAATTATAATACACTTTACTTTTCAAATCATCATTTCATCAGAGAAAATACACTAATATACACATTCTCATAATCATATAGATATACAACACAAGCTTTTATAAGCTTTAAAATCATTTCTCAAATTCAATAATTTCCAACACATATTTACCGCAAAGTTCCTGAGAATAAGGAAGATTACTCGCCCATACAGGTAGCTTCCCTTTGCCCTAACACGTTATGCAACCACGTATGGCCACACTTGATACCTATCAGGGCACTCACCTTACTCAGCAAGCCCTCAGGCGGAGAGTTTCACTTCACCTCAACTATGTATATTATCAACTCACACGGTTCCATTTCTCAATTTTATCATTCTTTATTTCTCAATTTCCATTCTCTCTTTCATTTCTCATTTTAGCCAATTTTATCATTCTTGAACTTTCCATTTTCATTTTACTTTCCGGCTCATGAGTATCCTTGGTATCAAATACCAACATCGCGTCTGTAACTCATGGCCACCCTAAGGATCTTTCTATCCACACCATGCTTCCACCCATGGTCAAGGTTATGCAGTCCGAAGGCTAGATCAAATCGCTGTTGGCAGACCTAGTTAGATCAAATATCATATCACATATCGCGTCTGTAGTACAACTGGTCGGCCTATAACCCTGATCCGGATTCAAGGGGGCCCAACAATCCTACACAATGGCATAGTCGACTGTCACGCCACACGCTCCAAAAGTCCGTGTGGTTGCACTAACACTACTAGCAACGGTACCATGCTCAATATCATAACCATCCAACAAGGTTTACCACCTTATACCCACAATCATTATGCGGTATTGGCATTTTATCATTCATATTTCACGTATTTGTACATTTCTCATTTTTATATTGTAGAATTAACATTGCAATATTTTCATTTCACATATTCACATTTCAATATCAGTATTCTCAACACATTTCATCATTTAAATGATATTTTCTCAGTTCATAATTCATCTCATCTCATACTATCATATACATATCTTATTTCACAATTACTCAATATTTCTCAAAACACATTTTCATATTTCACCTTTCTTCATTTTCTCAGAGAATACATTTCTTGCACATTTCACTTTCATCATTTTCCCACATTTCAATTCTCATATTAAAATACATTTCAGTGTTACATATTTCACAGGGTAAATCATCTAACTCAGTTTAAACATTTCTCAATATAAATCATATGCCACCCAAATTTCATCTGATATTTATATCATAATAAATTTCAGGTAAAATAACATATGTCATTTTCACATATTTCTCAACCCATAATTTTCATAAAAAGACTGTTATAATTTATTCTCCTTACCTGACTTACTAAGAGTCTCGCTAGAATCCTAAATCCTACGCCCTTGGCGCCCGAAATTCAACTCCTACAATTTGCATTTTCCCTAGATTAATTATTCTGTTTCTCCAAAATAATACTCATCCAGCCTTCCCTAGGCTCCATATACCTCAAATTAATATTTAAATTATTATTTAACACCCTCACTTAATTTTCAGAATTTTGCTTATGGGTCTCAAAATTACACCTGCGGCGCTCACTCGGACCCTAAATTTCAAAAATCCTACTTCAACCCCAGATGCTCAACATTTTAACATTTCTAAATTAATATTAATTAATTAAAAATAAGCCCCTTAATAACCCCCGTACCCCAAATTTGGGGTTTGACCCACGACGACCCCACAAGAATTCCGTCTCGCTAGACTTGTAAAGAATCATCCCTAGATTCTTGTATTGGTGTCTGTTTGTCAATTGGACTTATAATTTGTACGAAATTAAAGAAAAAGGGAAAATTGGCTTCCCCCATGGTATACGCTTATGTTGCTCCTACCACTGATCCACTCTGGTAGAAATGACGGCACCAGAGAATGAAGTCCAGCGGTATCTTCGGATTTTCGATCAGGCGAAAATCCATCACAAAATCGAGGAAAGGGAGACAGAATGAGAGGAGAGAGAGAGAGAGAGAGAGAGAGAGAGAGAGAGAGAGAGAGAGAGAGAGAGAGAGCGTCTGCGAGAGCAGAAAGAAGGAAAGAAAAGAAAAGAAAAGAAAAGAAGAAGAATAGGCATATCCTGAAACTTCTCAGCTTCAGGATAACTACTACTACTAATAATAATAATAATAATAATAGTAATAATAATAATAATATATTTAATTAATATTAATGATAATATATTTTATTAATAAAAAAAATAAATTTTAATAATTATTTTTTTTCTTTTTCTTTTTTTAATCCAATTAATTAATTAATTGTTATTTTTTAATAATATTTTTAATTTTTTTTTTAATTTTTTTAATTTTTTTATTTCTGGAAATCACTCTACTAATCTTTTATAAACCTTTTTGGGGTTATTACATTCTCTCTTATAAAAATTTCGTCCTCGAAATTTTGTCATTCCCCTATTTCCCTTCCTTAGCGAAAACACTTCCATATTTTATTAATTACCCTCACTTATGGTAGAGGAATACCGCGATTACAACGAGGGCTCTGGAAGATTACAACCATTCAAAATTCTCCCAAGACCATTCACGTTTCAAAACTAAAAACCCTATATATCCTATGTTACACTATACATATAAAAACCACACAATATTATTCATTTTTTCTCTAACTGGCTCAACTCTAAACTCCACTGAATAAGTGCGGATATCTTTGGAGCATCTGATCCTCTAGTTCCCATCTCCGTTGCGCCACAGAACTTTTACCAGTGGAATCTTCTTCGTGCGTAGCTCGTGTCCCTTCCAGTCAAGAATCTGCACTGGCACTTCCTCATAAGCTAAAGTATCACCCAACTCCAGTGCTTCATATCTGATCACATGTGAGGGGTCTAGGACGTATTTCTTTAGCATAGAAATGTGGAATACGTCATGGATCCTAGATAGGACTGGTGGTAATGCTAAACGATAGGCAACTGGACCCACTCTTTCAAGAAACTTAAATGGTCCAATATACCTAGGGCTCAGTTTACCCTTCCTCCCGAACTTCATAACTCCCTTCATCGGTGCCACCTTCAAGAACATGTGATCTCCTGCGTCAAACTCCAATTCTCACCGACGAGTATTAGCATAACTCTTTTGCCGGCTCTGCGCTGTTCTGGTCCTGTCTCTCTGATGAGTTTGACTTTATCCTGAGTCTGCTGTATCAGCTCTGGCCCCAATACCTATCTCATCCCAGTACAACGGGGATCGACACCTCCTGCCATAAAGTGCCTTATACGGTGCCATCCCATTGCTGGCTTGGTAGCTGTTGTTATACGTAAACTCAACCAGTGGCAAATACTGCATCCAACGACCTCCAAAGTCCAGCACACATGCTCGCAGCATATCCTCCAGAATCTGTATCGTCCTCTTTGTTTGTCCATCTTTCTGAGGATGAAAAGTTGTGCTGAACGACAACTGAGAACCAATGGCCCCTTGCAGACTCTTCCAAAAACGAGATGTGAACTGTGGGTCTCTATCTGAAACTATGGACATTAGGACGCCTTGGAGCCTAGCTATCTCCTGAATGTATAATTCAGCCAATCTGTCCATGGAGTAGCTAACTCTGATCGGCAAAAAGTGGGCAGTCTTCGTCAGTCGATCCACCACTACTCACATAGCGTCTTGTATATGCAATGCTGGCGGCAATCCAGAGACGAAATCCATCGCTATATGCTCCCACTTCCACTCAAGAATGTGGAGTGGCTGCAATGATCCCGCCGGTCTCTGGTGCTCAGCCTTCACTTGCCGGCACGTCAAATATCGATCCACATACTGGGCTATCTCCCTCTTCATGTTGCTCCACCAGAAGGACTCTCGAAGATCTATGTACATTTTAGTGCTACCCGGATGTACAGTATATAGGGACCGATGTGCTCCCTCCAGAATGACCCTCTTGATTTCAGGATCGGCAGGAATGCATAACCTGGTACGGATTCTCAAGGCTCCTTCATCTGAAATGCTGAACTCAGTTTCTTGACCATCCTGTACTTTTACCATAAGCTCTACTAGTTCTACGCCATTCCTCTGGGGTGCTTTAATCCTCTCCTGTAGAGTCGGCTACAAAAGCAACTCAACAATGAACGCCTGATGATCACCCTCTACCAGCTCCACACTGAGCCTCTCTAGATCCATCTGGATCGGATACTGAATCTCCACTGCAGATATAGATGAATCCACTGATTTCCGGCTCAAAGCATCAGTGACCACATTAGCCTTTCCTAGGTGGTAGCTGATAGTGCAGTCGTGATCCTTTATTAGCTCCAGCCATCTCCTCTACCTCATATTCAATTCCTTCTACGTGAAGAAATACTTTAAACTCTTATGGTCAGTAAATATCTCACACCTACCCCCATATAGATAGTGCCTCTAAATCTTCAACGCGTAAACAACCTCCGCCAACTCCAGATCATGGGTAGGGTAGTTCTTCTCATATTCTTTCAACTGTGTGAGGCATAGGCTATCACTCTCCCTCGCTGCATCAACACGCATCCAAGCCCTTTATGGGATGCATCACTATAAATTATGAAGCCCTCTTCTTCTGAAGGAATCATCAACACAGGCGCAGTGATAAGTCGCTGCTTCAATTCCTGGAAGCTCTGTTCACATTCATCAGACCACTTAAACTTCGCTCCCTTCCTAGTTAATCGGGTAAGTGGGTCTGACAATCTAGAGAAGCCCTCAACAAACCTGCGGTAGTACCCATCCAATCCCAGGAAACTCTTGATCTCGTGCACGTTCTTTGGTCATACCCAGTTTACTACCGCCTCAATCTTACTCAGATCAACAGAAATACTACCCCTGGATATAACGTGTCCAAGGAAGGTAACATGTTCCAGCTAGAACTCACACTTCTTGAGCTTCGCATAAAGCTTCTTCTCTCGCAATACCTAAAGCACTATACTCAGATGCTCCTCATGCTCCTCTGGGCTCTTCGAATATACCAGTATATCATCAATAAATACTACCACAAACTGATCCAAGTACTGGTGAAAGACCTTGTTCATCAGATCCATAAACACTGCAGGAGCATTCGTTAACCCAAACGGCATAACTAGAAATTCATAGTGACCATACTTTTTTCTGAATGTTGTCTTCGGAACATCTTCCGCCCTGACTTTCACCTGATGGTACCCAGAGCGTAAATCTATCTTCGAAAAGATCTGTGTCCCCTGTAATTGGTCAAACAAATCATCGATACGTGGGAGCGGGTATTTATTATTGATAGTTACTTTATTTATTTCTTCATAGTCGATGCACAACCTTATCGAGCCATCATTCTTCCTCACAAACAAAATTGATGCTCCCCAGGGCGACACACTGGGTCGAATGAACCCCTTATCTAACAGTTATTGCAACATCTCCTTCAATTCTTTCAACTCTGCCGCTGCCATTCTATACGGCGCCTTCAAAATCGGCGCTGTCCCTAGAACCAGATCAATGACAGAATCTACCTCACAATCAGGAGGTAGTCCCGGAAAATCCTCTGGGAATACATCAGCAAAATCCCTCACCACTGGGATATCCTCTACCCTCAGTCCCCCTTCTGATACTGCCTTCAACCATGCTAAATATCCCTGACAACTTTCTGATAGCAATCTATGCACTTGAATAGTAGATAAGAACTGAGGTGGGGTGCGCACATGTAATCCCATGAATATGTATTCCTGTCCCTCTGGAGGTCTGAATACTACCACTCTTTGATGGCAATCAATGCTAACATAGTGGGCAGCTAGCCAATCCATACCTAAGATTACCTTAAACCCATGCATGTATAAAACCACCACATTAGCCAACAAAGACCTCCCCTGAATATCCACTGGACAGTCCCTGAGTACCTTTCTACATACCCCTACAACCCCAGTCGGCGTAGCAACAAACAAACTAATTTATAACTGTTGAAGCTTAAACCCACATAATTTAACATAATCCCGGGCGATAAACGAATGCGGCACCCCAGAATCAAACAAAACAGTAGCTTTAAATGACAATATTGAAACCATACCTATCACCATATCTCCCGCCACCTCAGCATCTCCCAGCGTCAGTGCATAAACTCCTACCGACGCAGTATTCCTCTGCTATCCACCTCAAGGTGCTTGATAGCCTCCTCTGTATGGTCAAGGAGCAGTCGCTACCACTGGTGGTGCCTTGCAATTTCTTGCGATATGCCCAGGCTGGTGCCACTGATAGCAGACAACCTCTCTTGCTCGGCACTCTCCTGAGTGCCTCCTTAAACATCTGCGACAAGAGGGGGCATCTATCTGCCCTGTATTGCTCGATCTTCTCCTCCCTATCATCGTTCCCCCCTGGTATCATATCTCCTCCATGGCCCTCGACTGGGCCCTGCCTGAATGTCAAAAGGCACGGGCCTCTTCCTTTGGCTCTAAGCTGCTGCGCTTCTCTGTATCCTGCTCTCAATCACCGCAACTCTATCCACTATCTCCGAGAAGGTCTGAGCTCGGAAACCTACCACCTGTTCATACAGGTTCAGCCTCAAGCCCTCCTCAAACTTCCTTACCTTCCTCTCCTCATCTGGCACCATATAGGGGGTGAACCAGGACAGCTCAACAAATCTTGCTACGTACTGCTGCACCATCATAGACCCTTGTGTCAGATACAGAAACTCCGACGCCTTTACACTCCTAACCATAGAGGCAAAGTACCGCTCAAAGAAAATCTCCCTAAAGCGACTCCATGTCATCACTATTGGATCCAGCCTCTGCTCCTCCAGTACTCTCACTGACCTCCACCAGCGCTTTGCCTTTCCAGTCAATTTAAATGTGGAAAATAACACCCTCTGCTCGTCTGTACATGAAAGGACTATCAGTATGTCCTGAACCCAGTTCTCTGCTACCAATGGGTCTACTCCTCCAGCAAAAGATGGGAGTCACATACGTGTGAACTGCTCAATTGTGCAACTCCGCTCCCTCGAGCTCCTGGCCATCTCAGCCATCACCTGCTGAGTGACACTACGCAATACCGCGTCAGGGTTTGCACCACCTATACTGGAAGGTCCATCTCCATCACCTCCCGCATTTGTATTACTATTCCCCAGATCCATCCTGCAAAGGAAATAACTAATCTCAGCATACAATCACTATCACGCAACCTATACACTACAATAACTCATAAATTATTCCTCTATCCACTTCCTAAATCCCCATTTAAGATTCAGTCCTACCACTCAGAAACAAGACCCAACGGTAGTATCCATGATTTTCCTAAAATTGTCACCCCAGGAAAAACATAGAACAACCCTGGTACCCCTATCTTCAGGCCGCAAGATCGAACCCTAAATCATCACCTCATCCTCAAACAACCATTAACTCACATTGCAGTCTACTCATCACCTATTTTCCTCAAAATCCACTCCTATACTCTGGTATTGTATTCCGCTGATTACTAAAGTCTACAAAACCTAGCAACCTAGGCTCTGATACCAAACTGTGATGCCCCGATTTTCATACAATTTTATTTCTAATAATAATAAAAATTACACGTCATCCACAACATCCACAAATTGGCCACGTCAACAATCCCACTATCATTTATACGACCCGACTCACATTGGGTACCGCGTAAAAAAGTATTTTATTATACAACCTAACAACGGAAGACAGTATATACACATCAGTCAGAATACAATACCCAAAGTATCAATAGACACATATACACAATACTATCTCATACAAAAAAAAAAAAAAACATTACAACCCTAGTCCAAACTCACCCTGTACATCAGGGTTCCAACTCCTTACTATCATGGAGCTCTATCACCTGGCCGGTCTCTATTCCCTGAAAAATTTAGATAAATTGGGTGAGACACATCTCAGTAAGAAGGAATAAATTATTTACAGTGTGTGGCTATATGAGTTCAATTATAATACACTTTACTTTTCAAATCATCGTTTCATATGAGAAAATACACTGATATACACATTCTCATAATCATATAGATATACAACACAAGCTTTTATAAGCTTTAAAATCATTTCTCAAATTCAATAATTTCCAACACATATATACCGCGAAGTTCTTGAGAATAGGGAAGATTACCCGCCCATACAGGTAGCTTCCCTCTGCCCTAACACGTTATGCAACCACGTATGGCCACATCTGATACCTATTAGGGCACTCACCTTACTCAGCAAGCCCTCAGGCGGAGAGTTTCACTTCGCCTCAAATATGTATATTATCAACTCACACGGTTCTATTTCTTAATTTTATCATTCTTTATTTCTCAATTTTAATTTGTTCTTTCATTTCTCATTTTAGCCAATTTTATCATTCTTTCACTTTCCATTTTCATTTTACTTTTCGGCTCATGAGTATCCTTGGTATCAAATACCAACATCGCGTCTGTAACTCATGGCTACCCTGAGGATCTTTCTATCCACGTCATGCTCCCCGCCATGGTCAAGATTGTGTGGCCCAAAGGCTGGATCTAACCGTGGTTGGCCAACCCGGTTAGATCAAATATCATATCACATATCGCGTCTGTAGTACGACTGGCCGGCCTATAACCCTTATTCGGGCTCAGGGGGGCCCAACAACCCTACACAATGGCACAGTTGACTGTCATGCCACATGCTTTAAGAGTCCGTGTGGTTGCACTAACACCACTAGCAACGGTATCGTGCTCAATATCATAACCATCCAACAGGGTTTACCACCATATACGCGTAATCATTATGCGGTATTGGCATTTTATCATTCATATTTCACGTATTTCCATATTTCTCATTTTCATATTGCAAAATTAACATTGCAATATTTTCATTTCACATATTCATATTTCAATATCAGTATTCTCAACACATTTCATCATTTAAATGATCTCATCTCATACTGTGATATACATATCTTATTTCACAATTACTCAATATTTCTCAAAACACATTTCCATATTTCACCTTTCTTCATTTTCTTAGAGAATACATTTCTTACACATTTCACTTTCATTATTTTCCCACATTTCAATTCTCATATTAAAACACATTTTAGTATCACATATTTCACAGGGTAAATCATCTAACTCAGTTTAAACATTTCTCAATATAAATCATATGCCATCCAAATTTCATCTGATATTTATATCATAATAAATTTAAGGTAAATAACATACGTCATTTTCACATATTTCTCAACCCATAATTTTCATAAAAGGACTGTTATAATTTATTCCCCTTACCTAGCTTATTGAGAGTCTCGCTAGAATCCCAAATCCTACGCCCTTGGCGCCTGAAATTCAACTCCTGCAATTTGCATTTTCCCTAGATTAATTATTCTATTTCTCCAAAATAATACTCATCTAGCCTTCCCTAGGCTCCATATACCTCAAATTAATGTTTAAACTATTATTTAACACCCCCACTTAATTTTATGAATTTTGCCTGCGGGTCCCAAAATTACACCCGCGGCGGCGCTCACCCGGTCCCTAAATTCCAAAAATCCTACTTCAGCCCCAGATGCTCAATATTTTAACTTTTCTAAATTAATGTTAATTAATTAAAAATAAGCCCCTTAATAACCCACGTACCCCAAATTTGGGGTTTTGCCCATGACGACCCCATGAGAATTCCATCCTACTAGACTTGTAAAGAATCATCCCTAGATTCTCATGGTACTGTCCGTTCGTCAATTGGACTTATAATTTGCAAGAAATTAAGGAAAAATAGAAAATTGGCTTACCCCAAGGTATATGCCTACGCCGCTCCTACCCCCGATCCGCTCCGGTAGAAATGACGGCAGCGGAGAATGGAGTCCAGCGGTATCTTCGAATTTTCGATCGGGTGAAAATCCGTCACGAAATCGAGGAGAGAGGGAGAGAGAATGAGAGGAGAGAGAGAGAGAGAGAGAGAGAGAGAGAGAGAGAGAGATAGCGCGCATGCGAGAGCAAAAAGAAGAAAAGAAAAGAAAATAAAATAAAAGAAGAAGAAGAAGAAGAAGAAGAAGAAGAAGAATAGACATATCCTGAAGCTTCTTAGCTTCAAGATAACGACTACTACTACTACTACTAATAATAATAATAATATATTTAATTAATAAAAATAAAAATAAAATAAATTTAAATTATTATTTTTTTCTTTTTCTTTTTTATTCTGATTAATTAATTAATTAATTAATCGTTATTTTTAAAAAAAAATTTTAATAAATTTTTTAATTTTTATTTTTATTTTTTGAAAATCACTCTACTAAAATTAAAGTCGGCAAATGTAGTTGAAGAAGGGAACTCGGAGAGTAGTGATGGTGATATGATATCTGTTTCTTCTGGGTTAGGTAGCCTTACAGATTCTTGGATCCTGGATTCGGCGTGCTCTTATTACATGACATCAAATAAAAATTGGTTCAACACCTACATGTCAATTAAATCTGGTTCAGTTTTGATGAGAAATGATACTTCATTCGAAATTGTTGGAATAGGAAACGTAAGAATTAAAATGTTTGATGGTATTGTGAGAACATTATGTGATGTAAGGCACATACCGGATCTACAGAAGAGTTTAATTTCATTGGACACTTTGGATTGTAACGGATTTAGTTACAAGTCTAAAAAGTGGGGTAATAAAGGTGTTTAAAGACATTTTAATGATGATGAAGGGGCAGAAGCTAGCGAAAAATATCTATGCACTGCTTGGTACTACAGTTGTAGGTGAAGCTACAGCCGCAGATTCTGAGTTAGATAATACTATTTTGTGGCATATGCGATTAGGGCATACGAGTGAGCATAAGATGAAGGAACTTTATAAGAAGAATCTTTTGAAGGGTATCAAAACTTGCAGACTAAATTTATGCAAGTATTGTACTCTTGGGAAACATGATAGGGTGCAATTCAAAACAACCACTCAAAATGGAGTGTAATCATGGCTACATTCATTTAGTTGTTTGGGGGGCAATAAGAGTAGCTTCATGGGGTGGACATATGTATTTTGTGAGTTTCATCGATGATTACTCATGGAAGGTCTAGGTGTACTTCATACGATACAAGTTAGAGACATTTACCAGGTTTAAATTGTGGAAAGCTAAGGAGGAAAACAAGATCGAAAGGAGAATTAAATGCCTCAGGTCAGATAATGGAATCGAGTACGTCGATTCAAGGTTCATGGATTTTTGTGAGCAACATGGCATAAGGAGACATTTCATAGTTTGCGTGAAACCACAACAAAATGGTGTGGCAGAAAGGATGAACCAAACTCTAATTGAAAGAGCTATGTGTCTTAGGTTAAATGCATGGCTTGCTAAGAATTTCTGGGCCGAGGGAGTGAGTATGGCATGTTTGTTGATTTACTAATCGCCAAGAACATCACTAGAGGGGAAAGTTGCAAAGGAGATATGGACATGTAATGTAATAGACTACTCCGGTTTGAGAGTATTCGGTTGTCCACCCCATGTGCACATTTCTAGTGAGGAGATATCAAAGCTTGATGCAAAGTCTAGAAATTGCATTTTTTTGGGATATCAAAAAGGTGTGAAAGGATTCAAGCTATGGTATCCAATGACAAACAAAGTGGTGATCAGTGGAGACACGGTTTTCAATGAGAAAGCCATGGTGAAGTGTGCTCAGGAGGAAGATGAAGAGAAATAGGAGCCATAAAACTTGAGCAAAAATAAGTATGTTGTGCAGGTGGAATTACAAACTTAGGGCAATGATGATGGTATTCAGAATGCATGAAGTTCTAGCTCGGGAAACCAGCAGGATGATAGTATCGCTATACACAGATCTAGGCGCACTATCAGGCCACTGCCCAGGTATGGATTTGATGATTTGATGTCTTATGCTCTTATTACTAGTTACAAGGATCCAACTACTTTTCAAGATGCAGTGCACAGCCAGGAGAAAAGTATATGAATGGGTGCTATGGTGGAGGAATTGGAGTCATTGCATAAGAATCAGACATGAGATTTGGTGGAGCTTCTAGAAGGAAAGAGAGTGATAGGTTGCAAATGGGTGTATAGAAAGAAGGAAGCAATATTAGAAAATGAATGAGAGAAGTTCCAGACACAGTTAGTAGTAAAGGGATACTCACAAAAGAAAGGGGTTGATTATGATGAAATCTTCTCTCCTATGGTCAGACACACTTCCATCAGGGTAGTGTTGGGATTGGTGACACATTATGATATGAAATTGGAGCAAATGGACATAAAAACAACATTTCTCCATGGTGATTTAGAGGAGCAGATTTATATGGTACAACCAGAAGGGTTCAGTTAACCCGAATAGAAGTATTTGGTTTGTAAATTGAAGAAGTTACTTTATGGGCTGAAATAGTTTCTGAGGCAATGTTACAAACGTTTTGACTCCTATATCATCCGGATAGGCTATAGGAGGTGTGAGTATGATTATTGTGTGTGTTAAGAATCTTGATGATGGTTCTCTTATTTTTCTGTTACTTTATGTTGATGACATGCTAATTGCTGTGAAGGATATGATTAAGGTAAATCAATTGAAGACTCTGTTGAATAAAGAGTTTGACATGAAAGATATGGGTACAACCAAGAAAATTTTTGGGATAGAGATTCGCAAGGACAGAACTGCAGGGAGATTGTGGTTATCTCAAGACGGTTATGTGGAGAAAGTGTTTGAGAGGTTTAGCATGACTAATGCAAAACTGGTAAGTATACCGTTAGTGAAACACTTTGAATTTTTAGCCGCTCAATGTCCAAGGACAGATGATAATATCCATGACATGTCAAAGGTATTCTATGTTAGTGCAATGGGGTGTTTAATGCATGCTATGTTATGTACAAGAACGGACCTGGCACAAGCTGTCAGTGTAGTAAGTAATTAGTTCCTTTCAAATCTGGGTAAACATCATTGGGATGTCGTCAAATAGATTTTGAGATACTTGTGGGGTACTTCTCACTATAGCATCATGTTCGTAAAGCAACAGAGTGATCTGTCAATTATGGGATATGTTGATGTAGATTATGCAGGGGATCTGGATTATAGGAGCTCTAAAACAAGGTATGTGTTCACCCTTGTGGGAGGACCTATTTTTTAGAGGCCCATGGTACAATCTCTGGTTGCATTATCAACAACTGAGTCAGAGTATATGATAATCGCCGAAACTGCCAAGGAGGCATTGTGGGTTACTGGTTTAATAAAGGAGCTAGGTATACAGTAAGGTGGAGTTCAGTTGCGTTGTGATAGTCAGAGTATCATCTATTTGTCGAAGAACTAGGTGTATCATGCAAGCAAGCATATAGATGTGAGGTTCCATAGGATATAGCAGTTGGTTTCCTTAGGTGAACTTGCACTTGAGAAAGTCCACACTTTAGATAATGCAGCAGATATCTTGACAAAGTCGGTTACCACAGATAAGTTCAAGCATTGCTTGGACTTGCTGAATGTCTCCAGTTGCTAGATGAGAGGCGGTCCTAACCTATTGTCCCAAGGTGAAGCAGCGAGTTTATGATTTCAGTTTTCTCCTAAGGGACGTATATTCGCCAAGGTGGAGATTGTTGTAATATGTGGCTCGTATGTTGAGTGGAAGGCATGTACAAAGAGAAAACATGGAAGAAAATAGGAATGCTAACTTGCAGGAGGAAACCATCAATGGTTTGGTCCAAGTGCAAAGAAAAAGTCTACTATTTTGTCCTGTTACACCAATTGTTTTCTCTCGATATTAGATCGTCGACGCTATGTCAGAAATTGTCAACGATTTGGCTCGGTGGCTCAACGTTGGTTTTCAAATTTTGAATTGGGAAGTTGGATAGGTTGGTTTTTAGAGGGAAAACCTCTAGGAAAGTTATATATACATGTTATATGATATAACTCAAAGTCTTTGGACATAAGATATTTAAAATTTCATGGTCGTTTGCTCTCGTGGATGTAGGCATTCTTGAACCACGTAATTCCTCTTGTCACTGTTTTATTGCTTTCATTATAATTTGTGTGATTGTGTTTTCTGTATATTTTACTGTTAAGTGTTACATTGTGAGATCATTTATTTCTGTTGCGCAATCATTTGCACAGCATAAATAGTATTGAAAAGTGATTTTGGTAGGCAAGAAAGAATATGCCCTAATGGTGTCTTGTTTTGGAGAGCCCTCCCAACAAGAGGAATAAATTTCTTGAATATCTCAAGACTTAGATCCATCTCATCACAAGAACAACAATTTTAAACTACGTGCAATGAAGTAAAAATGCCAATGAAGAGCATGCAAGTATTGACAATACGCAGCACTCTAGATTGGGAGAAGAGCTACTTGAACTTGACAAACTTATAATCAAAAAGTAGGGAAAAAGTTTATAGATGTACAAGGAAGCTCAACTTTTTCGAAGGACAAGAAGGAGCAGAGATCGAATAAGTAGCCTATGCAAGAAGCAAAGAGAACACTGGAAGTTGCCCCACAAGGAAAACTTCTCTAAACCTCAAAGAAATTTGAAAAGAACTTAGAAAATGCTTGAGAGAGTACTTCAAATGCTTCAATTTTGAAGTGATAGAAGGGTCCAACTTAGACAAAGAAGTTGTTGCAATAGTTGTGTGGATGTATGAGTTAACCCCCTCTAAGTTTCAACTTTGCAATCTTGAAGAAGTTACAAAAGATGTCAGAGTCACTAAATAAAACACATAGAAAGTTAAATGAACCTGGAAGGAAAATTGATTAGAGAATAAAGAAGAAGATACGGGAAAAAAAAGAAGAAAAGGATTGGAGATATTCAGAAGCAAATTCACAAGAAGAAATAAAAAGAGAACAAACGATCTTCCAAGAAGAAGCATGTTCTCGAAAGGAAATTCCAACACTTTCCTCCATTGAACACCTCCCAATAATAAATCCTCGTGCAAATCCAGGAAGACTCAAGATCGCAATGATGGACTCGAAAAGATCAAGAGTATAAAAGTATCTCTAGTTATATTTGTTAGTTTCATCAAGATTGTTGAAATGATACTAAATGTGATCCCAAAGATAAAAATGTGTTGGCAGAGTATTTTTATCATGGCAAATTAAATTTTTTTTACCTGCAAGATTTATTTTTAAGACATGATTTTATTATTTAATTAATTATATAATTATTATAATTGTACTACTTTTGCTTATGTGAGTTGTTAACTGGGGTTAAAGATAAAAGCTGAAAAGATGAGTAATAAGATCAAAAGAAATTGATAAAGAAAATAATTTTTAACATTTTATGTGAAAGATAGCAAATTTTACATAGATAATTAATATTTTATTTTATATAAATTAACTAGACCAATAGATTTATAAATAAAATTGTTACTTAAATTTTACTAAAGTTGAATAATATATTTAAAGAAACTCAATGCTTAAAGTATTGAATCGAGCATGAATTTCATTAAGTTGAACATTATTATTATGCTGATGCTGTTACTGTTAGCCTGAAGATAAGTTGGGAATAAATTAATGAAGCTTTTAAATATTTAAATTTTAATGTTATACAATTTAAAATCTTTGTTGGACCCATTAGATGGACTCATGTTAAATTCTTAAAAGTAGGAATATTGATAAGTTTGGAAAACAAGTTAACTTGATGAGCTTTTAGGGTATAATCGACAAAAAAATAAAAATAAATTTTGAGTTGATTTCTAATTACTAAAAGTAATTGGATTCAAAAATGAGAATAAGATAAGTTGTTATTAAAATGACTAAAATATGATATCTCTAGAAACCGTGCTTCCGAAGTATTAAAAGAAAAGAGTAAAAAAAGAAAAAAAGGAACAATTAAAGTTCACAATGGAATTAGGATTATATATACATACACATTTATTGTCTTTTATCATATTCTACCTTTATTAGAAAAAAGTTTCTTCTAGAAATTTTTTATGTTACTTTTTAAAGATAACAATACTTTTATCTACAAAATGACCTACTTTATGTTTGAATATATATTGCTAGTTTATTTCATTTTCTTAACTAAATGAAGTATCTTTTTTTGTAGGTTTAAATATAATTTATCTAGACTAAACATTATAAAAAATATAAGTTTAACTTTATTTGAATTTACTTTTTTTCTTAAAATTTTTTTGTCTTACTTTTAAAATATAAGGATATTTTAATCTAAAAAATTAACTTCATATACAGTTAGATTGTGATATGTTAAATGAAGATTTTTTTTTTTTGGTTAGATTAAAAAAATGCCTATCATACTTTTGTTGGGTTGGGTTTTTGTCGTAAGTGAGGATGACCCAACCTTACCCAATACGGTCCCTTGTGTGGAGAGGCCCATTTGGGAAAATAGGGTTAATAATCCTATCCTTTGCTGATGCAAATTACTAATGCAAAGTGTGGTGAACAATCACAAAATAAGAAAGAAAAGAAGAGAGAGTCGCTGCTGCATAGAGAGAGAGAGTTGTCCAACCTTGATCAACTGCTCCAATCAATGAGCGTTTGTGATCCGATTAAGTTACAATTTTACAAGGATGTTTATGACACGTGAATCTTCATTATGAACTGTGGAGATTGAATTCTGAGCATTTGGTGTTATTTTTAAGCTCATGGATAGTAGCCTCTATTTTGATGAGATCTTTCTTTAATTCTTGTAGAAGTTGATTTAAGTTAAGAAATTGTATTTCTTGAAGTTGGTTGCTGATTGTGTGCCTCTAGTTGAGACTAGATAAGACTCATGTATTCCTGTAATTGTTGATAGTGGAATTGTTTGAGTGGACTATGGTCTTGTGATTTTTATTTTCTTACGCTAAAAAGGTTTTCTACGTAAAAATCATGTGTCTTGTGCTTGTGGTGTTTGGATATATATATTTTTCGCATATATATTACCCTATTTTATAGTTTCCTGCAGATTCACACAAAGAGGGAGTTTAAGTATTGTTGTTTCTCCCAACAAAGTGGTATTAGAGTAAGGTTTGATCGAGCGCCCTTAAGTGGTTATTATTCTATTAAATATATCTTGTGTTGAATTATAGAGGCTAATCTAAGTAGAATGGTCTCTTTGAAGGGTTCAAGTTATCATATCTAGAAAGGAAAAATGGAAGACCTAGTTTATGTGAAACAATTCCATTTACATATGTTTACTTTTGAGAAGCCAAAAAAAAAAAAAATGATGAAGAATGGACTTTGTTGCATAGACAAGTTTGTGGATATCTTAGGTAGTGGGTAGATGATAATTTTTTGAATAATAATATGGTGAGACATATGCACACACACTTTGGCAAAAAGTTGAGGTGTTGCATGCTCGCAAGATCGGAAATAATAAAATGTTTCTCATGAAACAGTTGATGTATTTTAGATACCAAGATGGAACTCCCTTAACAAATCACTTGAACACTTTCCAAGGAATTATTAATCAACTGGCTAGGAAGGGTATCTAGTTTGATGATGAGGTTCAGGGTTTGTGTTTACTTGGTGCATTTTCGAACTCTTGGGAGACATTTAGAATATCATTATTTAACTTAGCTCCAAATGGTGCAATCAATATGGATCTAGATAAAAGCAATGTATTGAATGAAGAGATGAGAAGAAAATTACTAGGATCCTTTTCATAGTCAAAAGTTTTGGTTACAGAAAGAAAGGGGAGGAGTAAGAGCAAAGCTCTGAAGAATAGAGATAAAAGCAAAAGAAAGTCCAACAGGTTTACTAATGTTGAGTGTCATCATTGTGGCATGAAAGGGCACATAAGGAAACAATGCAGATAGTTGAAGAAAGAGAACAAAGAGAAAAGGAGGGAGATGAAGAATGACGATGGAAAGAATGATGATCAAGTCGCCATCACTACTTCGGGATACTTCTTCACTGTTTATGATGATGATGTCATTAATTTTGCATGCAATGAGACCAGCTGAGCGATTGATAGTGGTGACTCAACTCATGTTACATCTCGACGTGATTTCTTCACATCCTATATAGCCTGTGACTTTGGGACAATGAAGATGGGCAATGGTGGCTTGGCCAAAATCGTTGGTATTGGAGATATGTTCTTGGAGATGAGTAATGGCATGAAGTTAGTTCTTAGAGATATGAAGCATATTCCTGACATCCATTTGAACTTGATTTCTATAGGTAAATTTGATGATGATGGGTATTGCAGCACCTTTTGCAATGGTCAGTAGAAGCTCACTAGAGGTGCTATGAATGTTGCTCGAGCCCAAAAGTTTTATACTTTGTGCATGCTGCAGGAAAAGAAATCTCCAAAGAAATTATTAATGCAATGGATGATGAGGTTTCAGTAGAGTTGTGGCATAAGTGACCTGCCCACATAAGTGATAAAGGCTTGCCAATATTGGACAAGAAGAATCTTCTGTCTGGGATGAAGAGTGCATATTTGAAAAAGAGTGCATATTTGAAACAGAGTCTCCTTCAAGAATTCCCTTTCCACAAGAAACCAAGGTATACTTGATTTTATACATTCATATGTCTGTGGCCCTATAAAAACTAGAACACTTGGTGGCTGCCTTTACTTTGTGACCTTCATAAATGATCATTCAAGGAAGTTATGGGTATATACCTTGAAAAGAAAAAAATCAGGTATTGAATGTGTTTAAGTAGTTTCAGGCTTCAACTAAGAGACAATTGGGAAGAAGTGGAGGTGCATTAGAACAGATAATGGGGGAGAGTATTTGGGTCCTTTTGATGAATATTGCAAGCAACAGGGTATTTGACATAAAAGGACACCTCCAAAGACTCCTTAGTTGAATGGTTTAGCTGAAAAGATGAACAGAACATTGGTTGAGAGAGTAAGGTGCTTGCTTTCACAATCATAATTGGCAAACTCCTTTTGGGGGGAGGCTTTGAGTACATTAGTACATGGTTTTAATCTCACATCATGTGTTCCTATTCAGTTTGAGGTACTAGGCATGGTTTGGACTGGAAAAGATGTTTCTTATGATCATTTGCTTGTCTTTGGATGTAAGGCATTTGTGCATATTCCCAAAGATGAAAGGTTTGAGCTAGATGTGAAGAATCGACATTGTATCTTTCTAGGCTATGACCTAGATGAGTTTGGCTACAAATTGTATTATCTAGTTGAGAAGAAACTTATGAGAAGTCGAGATGTTGTGTTTATGGAAAATAAAATCATACATTATATTGAGAAGGCAGAAAAAGTAGGGCCTCAATACAGTGATGGTTTGATTGACTTAGATTCCAGCCTCTTTGGCAAGGTTGTTAGCACAGGTTAAGCATGATGTTCATAATGAATAATAGGGTCCAAGTGATACTAGTGTTCCCTTATAGGATGAGACTCATGATCAATTGCCAATACTAAAGATACCACCAGATGTTCCACTTAGGAGGTCTACCAGAGATTGACGTTTGTTGACTTTTTGAGTCCAATCTCTATTTTGATACTGACAAAACACAAGGATCTTATGTATGCATCTAGTTTGTGAACAAGTTTACCATACAACACACACATAAGGTACAGAAGAAATGGAAGACTGAAGAACTCAAAGAACACATCATCTGGGGTATTCCATGGATGACAGATGAGCAAAAGAAGAAAGAAAAAGATAGTTAATTTTTATTGTAATTGCATTTGGTTTTTTGGTCTGTAATAATTATGGTCTATAATAATTGCATCTCATACATGATAGGTATTTATTCTCAAAAGACCATAGATTGACCATAAGGACCAAACATCCTTACCTAAAACCCTTTTCATAGTTGTTTAAAACTTTCAAAGGGTTTAGAATATCATTAGGGTCAAATTGAGGGTAAAATAGTAAATTTCAATACCCTCGGTCGACCAACCATTCACCTATTGTATTCCAACAGTTGACTAAACCACTGTTTGCTCGGAGTCAAAATGTTGACCATAGCTTGGTCGACCAACCCAACTTTGAACTAAGCATCCACAGTCGACCGACCTCCACTCTACCTTCCTTAGCCAATCGAACCTATAGTTCAAAATTACTATGGTCGACTGACCTTCTTTGACGGCATACCGTCCTTTTGTCACAGTCAACCGAACCCACGAAGGGTTCACTGAGCTGAGCCACAAAACTGTTATTTTTGTATTAAACGGTCAAACGACTCGAGCTTAGGTCAACCGAACCTCTCAGGTTCATTAAGTTTAACCGCGGTAATTGGGGTTAAAAGCTTAATTAAACTTTCTCAAAATTCCAAATTTTTCCCCAACAGTTATATTTTGTGGAAAAACTATATATACCCCTTCATTTGTCCAAATTAAGTAGAACTTAGCAACTTGGTTAAGAAAAATTCTCTCAAAATTTTTTATACTTTTGTAGCTTACATTCTATCAATTTTCAAGCACATTATACATACTCTTTTATACTCTTTCTTGCTTGATTTTTTTTTTTTTTCAAAGAAGAGAGTCTTTATTTCATACTCCTCTTCTTGCAAATCAATTGCAATTTGAAGGGAGTTTGTTCTTCATTGTTTAGCATATACTCTCACATAACTATACATATTTGAAAAACCTTCTTGAGTATTAGCTTTTGTGATTTTTCCCATAGTGTTTCATAGTGATAAATATTGATCGGGAAAATCTCATCTTTGCTTAGGAGTCTTGGCATTCTCATTGCAAGACTCAAAAGCTTGCACATTAATTTTTTAATATAAGTTTTTGTAATCTTAAACCCTAAATATCAGTGGTGCTTAATAATTGATGAAATATTTTTGAGATATTTGATTAGGGTTTCTAAGTTCCTTTGATTACTTATTTATTGAATATATTATATTGAATCAAAGGTCTCACTCTCATATATATATGCACACATTCTTGAGAGTTGACATATAACTTGACAAATCTCACTTGAGCATAACCTTTTATCATCTGTGAGTGCATTGGTTGTATTGTGCTTATTGGTACATATTTGCTTAGTGAAGAAGCACTTGTATTGTATATGTTTATTACTTGCTATTGTATTCCCGGCGTGTGATCGTCGGAAGAAGATTGCGCTGTTCTGCAACGTGCACCGATGGTTTAGACCCGGTTAAGAAAATCAGGTACACCTTTATAAGGTGTGGTTGTAAAGGTTGGCACTACAAAAAAATAAAATTATTAGTGAAGGATCAAAACCGTCACTAAAAATCACAAAACCATCACTAATAGTATTAGTGACGGTTTTATAAGTATTAGTGACGATTTTGAATTAGTTGTCATAACTGTGGCTACTAATAATTATTAGTGACAAATTTTACAAATCGTCACTAATAATAGAGTATTAGTGACGAATTATAATCGTCACTAAAACCCTAATATCGTCATTATAAATTCTACATTGGTTCGGCCCAAAATCGTCACTAATAGTAGAGTATTAGTGACGAATTTAAAACCGTCACTAATACTTTGAAATTCGTCACTAATACTCTACTATTAGTAACGATTTTGAAACCTTCACTAATACTTAAAATCGTCACTAATAATATACTATTAGTAAAGAATTTAAAACTGTCAGTAATACTTTGAAATTCGTCACTAATACTCTACTATTAGTGACGATTTTGAAATCTTCATTAATACTTAAAAAATGGACAATTATTAGTGACAGTTTTAAAACCGTCACTAATAATTTAAAATTAAAAATTTGTAATCATTAATTCTTGTAAAAATCTATAATTACATTTTTGCATACATAACATTAAACCATAATTACTAAAAAAAATTCATAAATTAGTCAAAATTATAATTCAAAAGCAAATACATTATACAAATTAAATTAAAATACAAAAATTTCATCTGTTCAGATAACAAAAAAAATTCAAAATTCAAAGTCAAATACAAATACATTATACAAATTCAAATTAAAATACAAAAATTCCATCAATTCAGATAACGAAAAAAATACAAAAAAAATAAACAAAAACTGCATCTGACTGTACTGCATGACATCATGTTGATGTTGTGACAGCTGCAAACCATAAGTATCAATGATTTGATAGCAAAACAATCGGACATTCAGACACTAATGCGAAAGAAAAAACTAGAAAAAAAAAAAAACTCGAGAGAAGTATAATAATTTTAAGTGCGGTTATAGGAATCGTACATCAAAGAAATTACTGATGAGTTCGCAAAAAAGATTTATTCATTCGGTGCATTATGAATAGTAATCTGTAATTATGTTCACATAAAGGATAAAATTTAATATTCGTTTAACTTTCACTTATCCTTTCAAAAATATTTTAACATTCAATTTATCATAATTATCTTTGTACATGATTTTATTTGGGGAAAAATTTAACGAAATTTCAGCAGCATACTGCTGTCTGTAAATTGGACATTTTCCCATAAAACCAGAAACCCAATTGTTTTCATCAAATAAATCATTTCAAGCATGTAACAACTTAAATCCACTACCAACATGCAATTCACAATATACTGCATCAGCCATGCAGTTGGCGTTCAACATAAGCATGTATTTCTGTAGTTCAATCTACAACTCATATAACATAATATCATCCATAAAAAAGATTTAGTCATTCAGTGCATTATGGATAATCTGCAATGCTATTCACATAAAGGATGAAGTTTAATATTCGTTTAATATTCACTCATCCTTTCAAAAAATTATTATTTTGAATATAACAATAGTGTGATAATATTATATTATAGGGGCACTGTTGTCCAACCCACTAAAATAGGGCTGCAATTTGGTTCAAAAAGTAGTATTTCCATGGGAATGAGGGAAAATTACCCATGTGGAGGGTGGGAATAGGGTGCCTAGATTTCATGCATATCCGTTCATTTCATGAACATGAACATTCTTATTACATCAAATTCTCATGCTCAAACAACACCCTAATTATAAATTCTTTTTTTTTTTTTTTTGTTATATAGGGCAAGAGGGTTGCTTCTTAAGGACTGGGAAAAGGAAAGCAGAGTTAGAATAGAACAGACCATGAGCATTGAACCAGGCAAAACTTAAAAGTCAAATATACATACCCTCCATACAACTTTGAAAAATACGAGGACATTGATCCATAGTCATTCTCACCCATCTATTGAAGGAATGAAAACATTATTCAGATGAATACTGGGAGTCTAAAAGGAGAAAAATTCAAAAATTCAAGTTAAAAACATATTTCAAGCAAAAATCCAACATAATTATTAGCACTCCACATGGCACAAATAGACAACCAAATGTATAAAAATTCAGTAGCCAAAACCCTAAACAAATTGCTAGAAATAAAGCTAAATTTAGTTGGAGAATGAAATTGGAATAGCTTTCCCAAGAGGGGGGTGAATTGGGATTTTTAAAAATTTATTTCCCTTTTTAATACTTTTGTGTTATAACAATAATCAATGCTCAAACACAATCACAAAATTAAATCAGAGTAATTACAACCAAAACAAAATAATCAATCACTTAATAAAAGCCCTGTAGTTATGTGAAAAGCTTGTTGAATTTGTATAAGCTTTGTTGTTAATTTCCACAAACAACCTTCTTCCCAATGTTCAGCTTTTAAATAAACTTTCAATTTAATAAGTTAAGGATGATCAATCAACGTAATCCCTTTCGGTTTTCACAATCAATGCTGATCAAACCAAAACAAATTAACTTCCGGTCTATTTAACAACCAAACACTTAGGATTCAGAAATTTATAAAGCATCCACGCAGTTTGTAAATTTTGCTGAAGAGTAAAGAGTAGGGAAGAAAGAAGAACACAAGATTTTACAAGGTTCGACTTCAACACAGCCTACGTCCTCGCCCTTGGCAAAACCACCAAAGGATTCACTATCACCGTGAAACAATACCGATTACAACACTCCTTGGTTAAGACTAGAGCCCGCCTTCTCTAAAAAATATCCCCTTGTTTGGTCCAACGATTCAACACTCCAACCGTTTATCAATCTTTTACAAAGATTTAAAACAAGGCGTACAAGAATTGCTCCTCAAGAGCTGATTAGTACAGATTAAAAACTATGTACTTCAATAAAATTCACAAAATGAAATTCAGATTGAAGCTCTAGAGTTTTATCACCGTAGGAATCTTTCAATAGATGATAGAATTAACAATTGAAGCACGATCTCAGTGAGAAAATCAGCAAAACTTTAGAGAACTTTGTGGAAGTTGTGAGCAACAAAGAGCTTTCAGAATTTCAGAATGCTTGAGAGAGAGTTTTATTACTGATTTGAAATCTTGGTGTTTAAATCAATGTATCTTGAGGGTATTTATAAATTTAGAAAGGATTCTTACTTGTTTCCCAAGTTTACTTGGATTTGGGTTTCAAGTAATTGAAATTTTAAAAATATGCCCGTTGAGAAATTTGAATTTTACCATGAGCCAGACTACTGTGGGATCTCTGGCAGTTGTTTGTCCAAGTATTTCATGTACAATTTTCACAAACAGAAAGGTGGCAGTCGGCTATCCTCAAGGTGGCAGTCAACTATCCTCAGGGTGGCAATCGTCTGTCATCGAACAACTTAGTTTTTTAAAAAACATACGAAATGGTGACAGTCGGCTAGAAGAACACACGCAGACATCTCATTTATCATTGTCAGTCGTCTGTCAAGAACTTGACAGTCGTCTGTCAAGAACTTGACAGTCGTCTGTCAGGCTTCAGACTTCTTAATTTAAGTCCATTAATGTGTCAGCCATCTGTCCATAGACAGAAAGTCGTCTGTCAAGCATATTTTCCTTCTTTTGAAAACTCATTTATCTCTCTCATCTTTGCTTAATTATTCTTGGAATATAAATTTGTTTAACTCTGAAAAACATTTTCCAAGACTTTAAAACTTCAGATTTCTAAGTGTGTCTTTGCCTAATGAGCTTCAAAATGAAATTTCATACTTAAATCAACTTGAAGTACTTACAAAACTTGTTCTATTAAAAAATTTGACACTTCTTTGCTTTGAGTTCTTTTGTTGCTGATTTTTCAAACTTCCTTGAGCTTTCATTATGGATCACTTGTATTAATGCAAGGCTTTCCTTGTTCCTTGATCCTTGTGAGCTTTCAAGATAGGGCATTTGAAGTTTGAGCAAATTAGCTTTGCCTGAAATAATATCACTTGGAAATACATTAGATAACCTTACTTTATTATCATCAAAATCAAGAGTTGTAAGTCTAGTTAGGCCAATAGAGAAAAATAGGTACAAAGAACAAAGACAAAGGAGACATCTCATTTTATTAAAAATGGATAGCCAAAGCCTAAAATCTTGATAAATATCAAACTAATGAATAGATCTTTCACTAAAAAACCTTCAAAATAATATAAAATAAATTGACAAATAAATTTGGATGACATACACATAGAAGCCGATCACTTCAAGTGCTTCATCATCTCCATCCTTTCCACCTCTCTGCTTCAATGAAAACCTACAACAAAGGGAGGAAAATACCGACCTACCATTTTATTCAAATTATTATAATAAGAAACACAACGAAAAGTCAATAATAATATTGGCAAAATGATATAACTAAAGATACAACCTCATTTATCAAATAAGCAATGAGATGATATAACTAAACATATAACCTTTTCCATCAAATAAGGAACCAATAGCCAAATGACGTTCTATGCGTCCAACTTTCAGATATCAACCAATTAAGCTTTAGCAGACCTTGTCATGCATTGAGGACATTGTGTGGGATTTTCCATTCCTTCAGCAAATCAGACAAATATTTAGAATTCTCCACACTTCATCAAAAATATGAGAGATCACAGGTGATCACAGGTGTTAATTAACTGACTTCAGAATACTCAAGAAAAAATTAAATAATCTGTAGATCAATTCTACAATAATTACTAACTGGAAAAAAGAAAAGATAATATAGCTCATATTAAATGATAATAATAAGCATTCAAGAAAACCAATGTAAATCATGACAAGCATAACTTAATAAGGAAAAGCATTTCATTTATGTATGAGATGAAATTAAATGAAAGAGAAGGGGCTGAGAGATCAGAGAAAGATTGAGAAAGAAGAAGATTCTAGAGGGCCAGTGGGCAAGCCATAAAGCAAGAGAAGGGAATAAAGTGGTAGATGCTTTGACTCGACAAGGTGCCATGGGGAGGAATAGTTTGTTTACAAATAGTAGTCAACTTCTTAGAGTTATCAAAGGTTTGTATAAATTGGATAAGATAGGTACGACTTATATAAGGTATGTTTAGTTGGTTTCCTTTTGGTATTGGTATAGGTTTGTTTTTTTTTTTGTTTTTTTTTTTTATTTTGTTTGGTTTGATGCATAGGGTGTTTGATTGGTTATTATGTAAACCCCAAGTGTCCTTTTGTTTCCACGGTATTCCTCCACCATAAGTGAGGGTTATTAATAAACTTGGGATGGGGCCGTTAAGTGGGTGGCTTTCGGCTCATTCCAAAAAAAAAAAAAAAAAACGATAGAGCAAGAGGAGGAGAGAGAGAACAAAAGTGTCAACACCTATTCTTGTCCACGTCATCACATTTTAAAACTAATTTTTAAATTTTAGTTAAGTTTTCTTTAATTGTTTTTAATTTAAGAGCTCTTCCAAAGTATTGTCAAAACCTTCTTTCAAGTTTAAATCATGTAAAGTGATTGCTATTTTTATTTTTTTTTTTGGTGGAAATACGAAAAAACACAAAAAAATCATAAACTTTGGAAAATTTTGTGTATTGAAAAAAGAAACATTAGTTGATATTTGATGAAGGGAATGACTTCAAAGTTAGACGAGTTTTTGCGAATAAATGAGAGCACTTAATTTTACACAATTGTGGTTCATGTATTGCAGATGCATCCATAAAAGTCGTAGAGGAATGTTAGCGCCAGTTGCTTCTTGCACTCTCTTTATACAAACCCTCTTTAACTGGGCAATTTGGCCATTTTTCTCAAACATAATATGAGGCAACCACTTCAAATTTTATATTCTCAATATTGCAGTTTTTTTTTTTTTCACTTTTTTAGTTTCATAGTGCAGTTAAGAGGAGTGAAAGTTAAGGACTTAGCTCAAGAGGAGGGATGAATTGAGTTATTAAAATTTTATTTAGTATTCTTTTCAAGAATCTTTAGCCTCTTGTTAATTTATCAAACACACAACAAAGCTTTTTAATCAATCCACAAACTAATCACAACACAAATAAACAAAATTTCAAACAATCAAACCAATCAACAACTAAAGTAATCAATCAAACAAATACCAAACTAGGATATAGAATGCAGCTCTTTGGCAATTTTAGTTTTTGTAAGAACTCAAGATATTTGCTTGTTTGTAGCCCTGTGAATATATGTAAGCCCTGTATTGAATGAAATTGTTTGCACTCTCTTAACTAAAATTTCCGCAAACAATTAAACAGTGTACTCCCTTTTGGGTTTCTGCAAAAGTTTAATCAAAACGTACTTTCTTATATTAAGAGTCTTCTTTTAATCTCAGTTTTTGATTGCAGCTACCTGCACTTTGCATACACACAACACAATGTATATAGATGCTGAAAATAAAGATAAGGGAAAGAGAGACACCGAGATTTTTATGAGGTTCAACTTATCCCCAGCTTACATCCTCGCCTTAGGCCAATACCACCTAAGGATACCACTAGAGCAATCCTTTTCAGGCGGAGCAAACCGTTACAATTCCCTCCTTAAGGGTAGAGCCCCCTCTCCAAGCGATACCCCACGCTTGGTCCAATAATCCAACAACCTATAATCATCAAAGAACTACAAGAAACAAGAAATAATATGGTGTAGAAAGACACTCTCACAACAAGGCTGATTAGTACAATTTAAAAGCACTAATATACTTCAATATTCAAATATCAAATTGAGATAGATTGAAGCTCAAGAATGATTTCACCAAGTTCCTTCTCCAAATGAGAATCAACAATTAGAACTCAGAGTAGGATGATTAAGCACTTCAGTATTCTCAGCAAATCAGTTTTGCAATGAGTAAGAGCAAGAGAGAGCTTTGAGATAGCAAGTGCGCTTTCAGCTTTGAAAACGATTTTCAATTTCTTGGTGTATTTGATTTGCTAAAACCATGTATTTATAAGCTAATAAAAGTATTTTTGTGTTGCCCATGATTACTTGGAGTATTTCCCAAATTTTCATAAAATTTGGGGTACAAGAAACCTTAGTTTGAATTTTAAAACATTTAAAATTTCTGTTGACCTTATAGGTCACACCCGGTTTTGATAATGACAAATATCGATATTTGATGTTTGGCAAGTGTTTGTGCAGATTCAACTCAAACTTCCTTGATGGCACTTGAAGAAACAAGAAGACCATGAAGTCTTGTAATTATACATTGTAATATATTAGTCCTATTTGTAATAAGGTCTATAATAGTAAATTAGGATATGGTTTGTATACTCATCACCTGCACATCATGCACACAAGATATAGTGTGAGCTAAACTTGACCATAGTAAGACCCTATGCTCCAACACTCACACACACATTTCATGAAATATGAGTATGAAATAATTGTGCTTAAATTGAATATATTTAAGCAAATCAAGTGGGGTCGGGCGACCGAACCCTGGCTATTCAAACTACCTCACGCGACCGAACCTTGGAGGTCAATATGTTGACCTGTATTCGGGCGACCGAACTGAAAGTGTGCACATATTCCTCAGCTGCCCGATAGCTTTGAAAGGGACAACTTACCAATTCGGACGACCGAGCATTTCAGCTCAAAAACAGACCCGGGCGACCGAACACAAGAGTTCGGGCACCCGAACCATGAACCAGGCACCCAAAGTCACATAGCTTTGCTACTAACTTTGATTCAGGTTGCTGAACTAAGACACAGGCAACCAAATCATGTAGAAGACCTTTTATTGTTGTGTCTTCTCGGGCGACCGAACCTCAGTTCAACCACCCGAACATCGGACGATTAAAATTAATTTAATAGCGGTAAAATAGGGTTAAGATAGGCTAATTGGGTTTTAATTGTTTGGGACTTTTTTTATAATACCCATCATATCCCGAACGATTATAATTTTTCACCTGACTATAAATATACCTTCATTTGTAAAATTAGAGATATTATTAGCAAAGTAATTAGCAAAGAAATTCTCTCTATCTTGAAAATCCTCTCTTTGCCCAAATACTCTCAATCTAGCCTCCTTTGATAAAATCTGAGATTGTGAGAGTTCTCCGTGTGCTATTGTGATTGTTATACTGTGCTAAAATCTCCCATTTGTGTAGTTGTTATATATATTTCTCTTGGGGAGTTTTAGTTTAGGTTTAACTCACTGATTTCTTCATTATAAATCTAGTGTGGAATTAAACCAAGGAAGCTTAGGATATTTGCATTTTATTGCAAGTGTCTAATAGCTTGATTTTGGTGTGCAAAGATTTTTCAAACAAACAAGTATTTCTTCAAACTAGTATTGTGCATCTTTCAGTGAAGAAAATCTATTTGAAGCTAGTTTGATTATCTTCTTAGTTTACTTGGAATATTGATGTGTTATTGAGATATCCTGTTTAGAATTCCAAGTTGTTGTTTGTGTTGAAATACTCTTGAGCATCATACTGATTATTTTGTGTTGAGTATTGATTGAGCAAAACATACATCACTGAGCTTACACTATATTCATGATATTGATGTGTTTATGATTGAGTGCATTACTTGGGTACAAATTTGCTTTACATGAAAGCACTATTTCATTGTACCATTTGCTTGTAATATCAGAGTATTTCCAGGCGTGGCCTGAGGGGACAGTAATTCAGCCCGGTAAGGATTGTATGTGACGGTTGAGGTCATCCCTTGAATTGACCTGATTTGTATAGGTGCCGCTCCACCCGGTTAAGTGAGCAACTATAGTGGTAATCCTTATACTAGTTAGCCAAGGCAGGGACGTAGGCAATTGGCCGAACCTCAATAACATCTATGCGTGTCACCCTATCTTTATTGCTTTCTTGTGCTTATGGGATTGATTAAATTGCTTTATTTAATTTCTGATATATTTATGTTACTTGTAATAGATTGACCATAGGGTTGTGAATATACTGCTGTTAGGAGGAATCCTAGGAGTTAAAATTTAAAAATATCAATTCACCCCCCCCTCTTGGGATCACAGTAAAGCTAACAATTTCTAACTGTTAATCGTGTTTAGTAGACTGAAGTGTCAGCTTTAGTCTTCTGAGGTACTTTAAAACACTGAAAAACTTAGCTGGAAATAGGGTCAGTCGACTGGGCCCGCATGGTTCAGTCTTCTGAGGGTGTGTTGCCTCTTCTGTATTCCGAAAAGAAATTCTTCAGTAGACTAAACTTATTCTTCAGTCTTCTGATGAAATTCTTCAGTCTTCTGAAGATACACTTTAATCTTTTGGGTAGTTAAAGTTTTGGTTTTTCAGTTTAGTTTTCAAAAACTCTTTTTGTTCTCTTACTTTGATTACTTATAAAACTTTTTCTGGGGTTTGAAATAAAGTCTCTAAATCTATAATTATCCCTAAAGAGCTTCAACATATTTCCATGAGATATTTCAATATGAAGTACTTACATTATTGATCTTAAAGCCTAAAACTCTAAGCTTGAAGTCTTCCATGATATTTTTGCTTTGTGTCCCTTTTGACTTTAGTTTGAGTCAGCTTTAAATTTCCTCACACTCTACTCATGTTCGTGTTGCTTGAGCTATCTTTAGATCACTTTAAGTATGAATGTGTCTTTTGATGTCCTTAGTGATCTTGCACTTTCATTGCTTTTTTTTCTTTTGAACTTTGACTTTAAGGATTCCTAAAACATCATCACTCTAACAAACATATGTTAAATTATCCTTCATTTTTTATCATGTTAGAATTGGTGTATTCCCAAGAGTGGGGGTGAATTGGAATTTTAAACTTTTCTCCTAGGTTGAACTAGATGTCAATTGAGTATTACAATCTAGGGTCTTTCTATCCAGTTCCAAATACACCGATAAATATAATATGCGAAAATTTAAATCAAGCGCATCATTCACATAATAACATACACGTGCGGTAAATATAAAGTGCGATAATATACACAAACACACGATATGTTATTAGGGTTCGGCCAACTGTGTCTACGTCCCCGCCTCTAGCTCGCAAGCCCGAGGATTCCACTAATAGCTCACTTAAGGATGGAGCGGCACAGATTACAACTAGGTCAATTAGGACAAAACTGACCTCAACCTTAACCAGGTCAATTAGCGGGGCTGACCTCAACCTACACGCCTTAACAGGATGGCGCTCCTGGCTTTCCTAACTGGGTCTAAGCCAATCCAGGACTATTCCAAGGCTAGTCTCCCTCTTCAGGCCCGTGCCTGGAAATACAACAGATTTTACAATCAAATGGTACAGTGATTATACTTTCATGTAAAGCAGATGTGTACCCAGTTACGCGCAATTATATACACCACAATATGATTTAATATGTAAGCTCAATGTGGTCCAATATTTCAACTCTCAAAATATTTGCTATCAGTGTAATGAGTACGTGAGAGTGTCAACCAGTATGATCTTTGTATCATAATATATGATCAATCTAATAGCTCACACAAAGATATCAAGTCTCAAGTATTTCAATCAGTAAGATGTCTTAAGTATGTAAATATCAAATAATGTATATGCTTGGTTTGTAAAAGATGTGTAATCTTTGTATTCAGCAAATAATGTATGAGTGAATGAATATTGCAACAAAAATCACTATCTCATAAACACATATCTCTTCAAATATTTTTCAAGATAAAGACACAATAGATATTTGAAAATGTTTGAGAAGTTTTTGCAATCTAAAAACAAATACAAACTTCTCAAGATATTGCAATGAATATGCAATACTCAGAAGTTTTATATAAGTCTTCTTAGGAGAGACTTATTAACAAAGTCCCCTAAGAACACTTAGGTTTAACTCTTATAAAAATCAAATCAATCTAATCAGAATGGGAGAGCAAACCTTTCTAATTAAGCACTCAATCAACTTACAGAGAGTTTGAGCAATAAGAGAAGGTAAGTATGAGTGGTTGGGACTTAGATATGAGTATTATAGGATTTGGAAATTTCATAGAATTTCTCCTAATCAAAGTGGCTAATCACTTTCTAATTTGCACAAATCATCTCATATATAGACATGAGAAGAGATATGACCGTTAGGGACCTATTGGGTATTATTAGGAAAGTTTAATGATATTTCAAATATTTTAACCCTGTTTAAAAAATGTTTAACCACGGGTAAAATTAGAACAACCCGAGAGCTCCGGTCGACCAAAACAGTTTCGATCGACCAGAGTTCATATGGTTCGGTCGACCAGGAGGTTTTTGAACTGAAGGCTCAGTCGACTGAAAGTGGGTAATTTTCCATTTTACCGAGGTTCGGTCGACCGGACCATTTTGAATTAGCTGTTTCAGTCGACCAAACCCTTGTGATTTTTCCCGAGGACCCTCGGTTGACTAGGTAGTTGGTATACAAATTTGGCTCGATTGACTAGATGGTCAAATTGTTAACCTCAGGGGGTTTCGATCGACCAGGGAATTTTGAACTACATTGGTTCGGTCGACTAGGGTCTTGGTCAACTGTTGACCCAAGCCTATTTCAATCGACTGGGGCAGAATGAACTACCTTGGCCGGTCGACTGAAAGTGCACAATGTATGCATTTCGGTTCTGTCTTGAAACACACAAACCCTATTCAAGTGTCTAACAATTATAGGTGCAATGATGTGTGTCCTAGGGTCATTTTTTGTCCAAAATAAAGACACCGAAAGAATCTGGTATCGGTTGACCGAAGGGTAAACCCTAAGGTCATTCTAAGGTCATTTTTGCATTATGATTGGTTTGAGCTTACGTATTATCATGCATGTGATGTGTGTGAGCTTATTATAAACCAGAGCCCTAATTACTATTACAAACCAATTTTCACAAATGAAATATATTACAACCCTGAATATAAATTGGTCTTTAGGCTTTACTTGCTTTGTACTCATCTTGATCTTAACAATCTTAGTTTCTGCACAAAACCTCAAACACCCACTAAATATAATAAGTATTTGTCATAATCAAAACCGAGCGTGACCTTCAACATATCATCAAAACAAGATTTGCAAGTCATGTTAGGCCAACAATCTCCTCCTTTTTTATGGTGACTAACAAGGAGCAAAGATGAGAGATCCTTTGAAAAAAGCTCCCCCTTACAATATGCATGTCTTTTAATAATTTTGAAAAGGGACAATATCAAATATGAGAAAGTTCAAAGAAAATCACAATTAAGAAAATAAACACAATCAAGCATATGAACACACATGATCAAGTATATTTCAATATTGCATATGTAGTGTGCTTTAACTTCTTTAATAGTCATTCATATTTCATATGTGTTGTAACATATTCAAATATGCTTTAACATCTTCAAATTTGTTTCACAATCCATATGTTCCTCAAAATGCATATTAGATCAAAGTACTCAAAATTCATATTTGCCGCACAATTCATCTTTGCTTACAATATTCTCTCCCCCTTTGACATCATTCAAAAAGAATCGAGGGGCGGCATAAGGAAATACAAGCATAGCTAAGATTAAGAGCATAGTCAAGCATAGAAAATACAATCAAAGCAACATACAAACTAAGTGTTTTACATAAAAAGTACTTAATACATCCGAAAATACTAAAGGTCAGCTATTGAATACAGCATAAAAGTCCTGAAGTTCAATTATCAACAACGTCATCTTCTTCCTTAGATTCTTCATCATCATTCTCTTCCTCATTTCCTTCTTCTTCCTCAGCACCATCCTCTTCTTTTTCTTCAGCACCTTCCTCTTCTTCACTTCCCTCCTCAGAATCTTCACCATCACTCCGAGGGGCTGAGCTAGTGTCCATGGGATCACCACCTTGGGAGGAGCTAGCCTGATATTCCTCAATTCGAATGAGGCACTAATCAAGTGAGGATACCTTCTCATGAAGGCTCTAGAGGCCCCTCATATCCCGACTGAAGGAGGAGAAGTCACTCTGAAAGGACATGAACCATGAAGGGGTGTCTGTAGGAGGACCATGTTCATGAGCTGGAGGAGGAGGAGGAGGAGCTGCTGCTAGTACTCGTTGAGGTCTTCCACCTTTGAAGTACCAACCCTGATCACTCTTATCATAGCCTATTTGTTTAGGGGTTGTGGAGGTGAAGAGATCATAACGAGTGCGTTTAATGAACAACCTAGAAGGTGTAGCAACATCAAGGTGAGCAAAGATGAGGTTCAAGGCACCTCCATACGAAAGAGTTTTGCCCACATCCACTTCAAGATAAGACTAGATAAATCGAGTTTCTTTCCTTTAAGTAGACACCATAGAACAAAACACTCAACATAGGACAAATGATCAAAAAAGCCAGTCTTTGGTAAAATGTTATATAAAACAATTTTGTGTAGGATTTAGGCTTTGGAGATTCAGTTGTTTATACAATAGGGGATGTCCAAAATACACAGGTTCATTTTCCATAATCAGGGGTAAAAATGCTTCAGGGGTAAAATCTTACTCTAAGATCCAAGATTGAGCAAAAGCAGGGCATTCGAATTCTCCTAGTGTAATATTTAGAATAGGAGCTAAAATCTGAGGGGTTAAAACAATTTTCTTACCCTGAACCTTAGTAGTCAAAACACCGTCACTATGAAGCATGTTGGCATAAAAAATTTTGATAAGATTGGGAAACATGCCTTTAGCTTGGTGAATTACGAAGTTTAGCCAACCTATATCCCTAAACATTGGAAGTATCTCAGGGAATTCGTCATCAAAGAAAGAAGTATCGATTACTTTACCCAGAATAGGATCCGTAGACCTAAGAGAGGAACGGTAACAGAGCTTTGATGGAGGTGTGACTAGCCATCGTTCAATATTGTTCTCATCTCCGCCAGTAGAAGTGTCAATTATTATCTTTGTGCAAGGCATTGTGAAGATCAAAAAGCAAACAAAAACATAGCTGGGAAACCCTAGAATCCATAGGTGATGAAGTATAATCGAGTTTGGAGCCTTGGATTCAAGAGTTTTGTGGTGAGGATTGAAGGAGAGAAAGAGTGGGTGACTTCGGATGAGAGGTGGAATAGTGATTAGAAGTCTGAAGTTAGGGTTTTAAAGTGTTAAATATATAGTTCCCATGACCTTAGAAGACTGAAGATTAAGTTCAATCTTCTAAAGATTTTCAGACTCGAGCAGCTGAATAGGTAGTAGCACCTCAATCGTCTGAGGTGATGGCTATGTCATCTGAGCCTTTAGTGCTACAATGCTCAGTCGTCTAAAGTCTATAAATTTTTGAAAATCTTTTCTATTCTCATCCTGAACCCTTTCTAAATTACTTCCCTACTATGTAGCAATCCAAGTTCTCTTCTAATAGTTATAAATCTTTCTTCGGAGAGAGGTTTTGTAAAGATGTCCACCCATTGATCATTTGTGTTAATAAATTCAAGTGATATATCTTCCTTTTGAACATGATCTCTTAAAAAGTGGTGTCTTATATCAATATGTTTTGTTCTTGAATGTGATATAGGATTTTTGGAAATATTTATCGCACTTGTGTTATCACACTTGATTGGAATTGTTGTATATTCTAAATTATAGTCTTTTAGTTATTATTTCATGTATAGAGTTTGTTCACAACAACTCCCAACTACAACATACTCAACTTTAGCTATGGATAAAGTTACGGAGTTTTGTTTCTCAGAAAACCAAGATACTAGTGATCGTCCTAGAAAGTGACAAGTGTCACTAGTACTTTTTCTATCTATCTTACACACTGCATAGTCAGTATCAGAATAGCTAATCATTTCGACTCTGGTGTCCTTAGGATACCAAAGACTTAAGTCCATTGTGCCTATCAAGTATCTTAGAATTCTTTTAACAGCTATTTAGTGTGATTATTTAGGAGCTGATTGGAATCGTGCACACAACACGTGCTAAACATTATGTTGGGCCTACTAGCTGTTAGATATAGCAAACTTCCTATCATTCCTCTATAGTATTTCATATCCACTGATTTACCTTTTTCATCTTTATCAAGGCTAATGGAAGTACTCATGGGGATTCCTATGGGTTTACTACTTTCCATATCGAATTTTTTAAGCATATTTTTTATGCATTTGGATTAACTTATAAAAGTCTCATTCTTTGCTTGTTTAATTTGTAATCCAAGTAAATAGTTTAATTCCCCCATCATGCTCATTTCAAATTCTTCTCATATACAATTTGCAAATTTCTTACATATATTATCATTAGTTGCATCAAATATGATATCATCCACATAAATTTGAATTAACAGCATATCATCTTTCTTAATTTTAATGAACAAAGTACTATCATCTCTTCTTCTTGAAAGCCCATTTTCTATTAAAAACCCACTAAGTCTTTCATACCAAGCCCTAGGGGCTTGTTTTAACCCATATAAAGTTTTACTTAATCTAAGCACATAATCAGGATTTTTTATGTCCTCAAATTCAGGGGGTTGTTCTACATATACCTCTTCATTTATATAACCATTCAAGAAGACACTTTTTACTTCCATTTGATATAATTTGAATTCCTTATGAGATGCATAAGATAAGAGCATTCTTATTACTTCCATTCTAACTACGGGAGCAAATGTTTCATCATCAATTATCACTTTTTCTTAATTATATCCTTTAGCTACAAGTCTAACTTTATTTCTAACTACTGTTCCTTTTTCATCCTTTTTGTTTCTAAATACCCATTTAGTTCCTATAATTGAATGATTTTCTAGTTTTGGGACTAATTGCCATACTTTACTTTTTTCAAATTGATTTAACTCTTCTTGCATGACAATTATCCATGAATCATCATTTAGAACTTCTTCAACATTTTTAGGTTCATCTTGAAATAAGAAGGCATAGTGATTGCATAAATTCTTTAATGATGATCTAGTGGTTACTCCTCTAGAAAGTTCTCCTATAATTTGATCTTGAGGGTGATTTCTTACATACTTCCATTCTTTTGGTAATTCATGATTTTCTATAAGATTATATTTTGAAGTTTCTTCATTGTTTTCTTCTTTTTCTTTCGTAATTTCTAGATCTTCTTTTTGTGAAATACCATATTTTTCTTTATTTTTGATTTCTTTTACAAAGGAATTTAATTCATCAAAAGTTACATGAATTGATTCAATGATTGTTATTGTTCTCTTGTTATAGATCCTATAAGTCTTACTATTTGCAACATATCCTAGGAAAATACCTTCGTTCGACTTGGCATCAAATTTCCCTAAGTCATCTTTGTTATTAAGTACAACACACTTACATTCAAAAACATGAAAGTAAGCTATATTAGGCCTCCTTTCTTTCCATAATTCATAAGGTGTTTTGTTTAGGTTTGATCTAATGGAAACTCTATTTATTACATAACAAGCAGTATTAACAACTTCAGCCCAAAAATACTTAGGTAAATTATTTTCATTTAGTATTGTTCTAACCATTTCTTGAAGGGCTCTATTTTTTATTTTAACAACTCCATTTTATTGTGGAGTTCTAGGTGCTGAGAAATTATGACTAATTCCATAATCATTATAGAATTTTTCAACATCTTTATTTTTTAACTCTCTTTATTGATCACTTCTTATGTTTGAAACATTGTATCCTTTCTCATTTTGGAGTTTCTTGCATAGATTTATTAACAAGTTACTAGATTCATCTTTGTTGGCTAAAAATAATACCTGAGTAAACCTAAAATAGTCATCAACTATTATGAAGGCATATTGCTTTCCTCCTAAACTTTAAGTTCTAGTAGGACCAAACAAATCCAAGTATATAAGTTCTAGGGGTCTACTAGTTGATATGTGTTTCTTCTTTTTAAAGCTTGTCTTGATTTGTTTTCCAAATTGGCAAGCATCACAAATTTATCCTTAATAAACTTTGTATTAGGTAACCCTTTGACTAAATTCTTCTTAGCTAGTTTTGATAGAAGGTCCATGCTTGCATGTCCTAATCTTCTATGTCAAAGCCAACTATTTTAACTTATGGCGGCCAAGCATGTTACATCTTGAGAAATTAGGCTATCAAGGTTTATAAAATACACAATGTTCATTCTATAAGCTGTAAAAAGGATTTCATGATTTCTAGGATTTTGAACTGTACACTTGTCTTTCTTAAAAATTATGTCAAGACCTTTGTCACTAAGTTGACCTATACTTAAAAGATTGTACTTTAGACCATTAACTGATAATATATCTTCAATGGTGAGTCAAGGTTCTTTACCTATCTTACGAATTCCGACAATTTTGTCTTTTGCGTTGTCACCGAATGTTACATATCCTCCATCTTTTTGAGTAAGGGTAATGAACTTTGTTCTATCTACCGTCATATGTCTTGAATACCCGCTGTCCAAGTACCATTTTTCTTTTGATGGAGTAGACCTAAAGCAAACCTACAAAAAAGGATTTATGGTGTTATTTTTGGAATCCAAACTTTCTTAATTCTTTTTAAATCTTGTCTAGTTTTAGTATTTATCTTCCATTCATTCTTTACTTTGACATATTTCTTCTTAAGTGGACAGTTAAACATTATATGTCCTTTATTTTTACACAAGTAACAAGTAGTATGTTCATGTATGTTTATGGAGGATGTACTCGCATAGTGTGTTGACCTTATAGGTCACGCTCGATTTTGATCATGACAAATACTCATTATATCTAATTAATGTTTGAAACTTTGTGAAGGAACTTAAATTGACAGATCATAATGCACATGGAGAAAGTGAAGCTTGAAGACCAAATTTCTATTGAAGACTCGATTTCTTATGTTGTAATATATTTTATTCATGTAAAGGGTATATAATAGTAATTAGGGCTTTTC
This sequence comes from Malania oleifera, assembly GCF_029873635.1. Taxonomy (NCBI): domain Eukaryota; kingdom Viridiplantae; phylum Streptophyta; class Magnoliopsida; order Santalales; family Ximeniaceae; genus Malania; species Malania oleifera. The sequence goes on from NC_080422.1 coordinate 17,850,940, forward strand.
TGTATATAATAATCATACACATCACATGCATGATCAAATACATAAGCTCATAATGCAAATAACCTTAGGGATTCGGTCAGCCGACACCAGATTTTTTTGGTGTATTTAAAAGGACCCAGAAATGATCATAGGACACTCACCTTTGCATTCATATATGTTAGGCACTTGATTAGGGTGTTTGTGATTCAAAAAAGGATCAAAATGTACACTTTGTGCACTTTCAATCGACCGGTCCATGTAGTTCATTCTGCTCGCGGTCGACCCAACCCGGTCTGGTTCAACCAGTTGACCACAGCCCGGTCGACCAAATCAGTTTAGTTTAAATACACCTAGTCGACCGAACCTCCTAGGAGTCAAACTTTTTGACTACCTAGTCAACTGAACCTAAAATGTATTCCAACTGTCTAGTCGACCGAGAATCCTCGCGAGAAGTCCCAATGGTCTGGTCGACTGAATCATCCAGTTCAAATATCCCTGCTCGACGGAACCTTGGTAAAATTGAAAAATTGCCTCGGACATGTATGTCCGATTGACCGAGTCCCCAGTTCAAAATTAGGTCGATCGATCGAGCCATATGAACTTCAGTCGACCGAAAGGTTTCTGGTCAACTGGGTCTCTCAGGTTGCTGTGAATTTTTTTACCGTGGTTAATTTTTAAAACAGGGTTAAAATGGCTAATACATCATTAAACTTTCCTAATAATACTAGTCTTGTCCCCAACGGTCATAATTCATGGGGTGTCTATATATACCCCCCTTCATTTGGGAAAATTAGATAGAGATTAGCCTATTTGATCAATAAATTCTCTCTCAACCAAAAATCTCCTACTATTCATTTTCATACTAAAATCACTCATACTTACATGCTCCTATTGCTCATACTCTCTGTAAGTTGATTGAGTGTTTATCTTCATAGGTTTGCTCTCTCATTTGTATTTGATTGATTCGATTTTAACGAGAGCTAACCGGAGTTTTTTTTTAGGGGGCTTTGTTCATAAGTCTATCCTAAGAAAACTTGTCTAAGCTTCTAAGTATTGCATTTGTGTTGCAATATCTTAGAAAGTTTGTATTTGTCTTTGGGTTACAAAAATATTTTTAAAACACATATCTTGTGTGATTTACATTGATATATCCTTGAGAAGATATTTGTGTTTATAATATAGATCTTTATTGCAATATTTATTTGTATATGATTTGCTGAATACAAAGATTATATATCTTTTGCAAATCGAGCATTTACGTCATCTACTATTTACATGATTGATATATCCTTCAGAATAATACATTTGAAGCTTGCTTGACATCTTTGTGTGAACACGATTGATTGAATATCTTGAGAAACAAAGATTGTTTGTTGACACTCTCACGCACTCATTATACTGATAGCAAATATTTTGAGAGTTGAAACATTAGATGACACTAAGCTTACATATTAAATCATATTGTGGTGTATGTGACTAAGCGTATCTGAGTACACATCTGCTTTACTTGAAAGTATAATCACTGTATCATTCTATTGTTTGAGCAAACTGTTGTATTTCCAGGAATGGGCCTGAAAATGGAGACTAGCCTTTTGAAATAATCCCGCATTGGCTTAGACTCAGTTAGGAAAGTTAGGTGCACCATCCTATTAAGGTGTAGGTTGAGGTCAACCCCGCTAATTGACCTGATTATAAAGGTTAAGGTCAGCCCTGTGCTAATTGACCTAGTTGTAATCGGTGCCGCTCCACCCTTAAGTGAGCCTTAGTGGAATCCTCAGGCTTGCGAGCTAGAGGCGGGGACGTAGGCACAGTTGGCCAAACCCCGATAACATATCGTGTGTTTGTTTATATTTTCGCACTCTATATTTACCACACGTGTATGTTATGGTGTGAATAATAGGCATGATTTAAATTTCCGTACATTATATTTACTTGTGCATTTGGGATTGTATATAAAGACCTAGGTAGCTAAATCATATTGATTTCTGATTTAACCAATGAGAAAAGTTTAAAATTTCAATTCACCCCCCCTCCTCCCTCTTGGAAATACACCAATTCTAACATAGTATTTACCTTTTTTTACAAAGTACCCTATGAATAAGTTCTTCTTTCTTTTCTTTGTAATTCTATTGTAACCTATTCCTTCTTTATTGTTAGTCATTATTTGTTGTCCAACCATTTTCTCAAAGTTTTCTTTTCCTCTAGTGAAATTGTAAATAATCTTTTCTTTATCTTCAATTTGACTTTTGAGATAATTTATCTCTAGATCTATCTTGCTTTAATTATTTACTTGTAATTTGACCAATTCTTGAGACATAGTGTTTATTTTCTCCATTAGTTTGTCAATATGAGTTTCTTTTTCTTTTTCAACAGATTTTGAGGATTCTAGTTGATTTTTAAGATTCTCATTTTGCTCTTTTAAAGCTATGTTCATCTTTGATACTTTAATAAATCTGTTATGAAGAGCAAGCAATTCAACTTAGAGTTCTTTGTAGGATGGCATACTCTCACATGAATCATTACATGGTTCATCACTTGATTCTTCCGAGGAGTAGTAAGAATTTACCTCTGCATTGTGTGCCATGAGATACATGTTTGCCATCTCTTGTTCACTGGATTCATTCTCTGATTCACTTGAGCTTGTGTCGTCCCATCTTACTTTCATTGTTGGTTTCTACTTCTTGTTTTCTTTCTTGAGCTGAGGGCAGTCCGGTTTGATATGTCCGACCTTTTTACAATGATAACAAGTAGGTGGAACATTCTTATTTTTGTTTTCCTTTTTACGAATTTCACCTTTTTCAGTTTTTGAACCTTTGAATTTTCTAGTGAACTTCTTATTTCTTTTGAAAAATTTTTCAAGTCTTTTAATGATAAATGCTAATTTCTCATCATCTAATTCACTTGTTTCATTATCTTCTAAACTTGAACTTTCTTTAGAAGCTTTAAGAGCTATGAATTTCTTATTTTTATTTTCAGTGTTCCTTTCTTTCATAGCCATTTCATAAGTGAGAAGTGATCCTATAAGTTCATCTAGTGAGGTGATTTTGAGGTTTCTACCTTCTATTATGGCTGTGACTTTTGGTTCACAAACGTGTGGAACTCCTCTAAGGATTTTGCATATCTCATAAGAAGAATAAGTTTTTCTCAAAGCATTTAGTGAGTTTATGATATGTGTAAACCTAGTGTACATGCTTGTGATGGTTTCATCAAGATTCATCCTAAAGGCTCCGTATTCACTAGTGAACATATCAATCCTACCGTCTTTAACATTTATGGTGCCTTCGTAGGTTACTTCAAATTTATCCCAAATTTCTTTTGCTATTTTACAAGTCATAACTTTATTAAATTCATTAATATCAAGTGCACAATATAAGACATTAACAGCACTAGAGTTAACTTGCAACATTTTGTGATATATTTCGATCATCTCTTTTTCTTCCTTAGGAACCTCTTCACCATCTACTGATTTGGTAGGGATTAAGTCACCATGTGTGACAACCATCCAAGCTTTCAAATCCATAGTTTGAAGATAAGTTCTCATTCGTTGTTTCCAACAGGTGTAATTGAGTCCACAAAAGATGGGTGGTCTAATTGAGGATTAACCCTCTCCAAAGGTAGCTACTTTTACATGTGCCATGCATATCTTTATATAACTACTATTTAAGATTTGTTATAATAAAACTTTGATACCAATTGAAAGTTAAGGAGTTAGCCCAAAAGGGGGGGGGTGAATTAGGTTATTAAAATTTTCTTTAGTATTCTTTTCAAGAATCTTCAGCATCTTGTTAATTTATCAAACACACATCAAAACTTTTTAATCAATCCACAAACCAATAACAATACAAATAAACAAAATTTCAAACAATCAAAACAACCAATCAATAACTAAAGTAATCAATCAACAAAATACCAAACCAAGATATAGTATACAGCTCTTTGGCAATTTTAGTTTTTGCAATAACTCAAGATATTTGCTTGTTTGTAGCCCTGTGAATATATGTAAGTCCTATGTAGAATGAAATTGTTTGTACTCTCTTAATTAAGATTTTCGCAAACGATTAAACAACGTACTCCCTTTTGGGTTTCCACAAAAGTTTATTCAAAACATACTTTCTTATATTAAGAGTCTTATTTTAATCTCAGTTTTAATTTCAGCTACCTGCACTTTGCATACACACAACACAATGTATATAGACGCTGAATATAAAGATAAGGGAAAGAGAGACACCGATATTTTTACGAGGTTTGGCTTATCCCCAGCCTACGTTCTCGCCTTAAGTCAATACCACCTAACGATTCCACTAGAGCACTCCTTTCCAGGCGGAGCAAACCGTTACAATTTCCTCCTTAAGGGTAGAGCCCCCTCTCCAAGCGATACCCCACGCTTGGTCCAATGATCTAAGAACCTAGAATCGTTAAAGAACTACAAGAAACAAGAAATAATATGGTGTACAAAGACACTCTCACAACAGAACTGATTAGTACAATTTAAAAGCACTAATATACTTCAATATTCAAATATCAAATTGAAATAGATTGAAGCTTAAGAATGATTTCACCAAGTTCTTTCTCAAGATGAGAATCAACAATTAGAACCTAGAGTAGGATGATTATGCACTTCGGTATTCTCAGCAAATTAGTTTTGCAATGAGTAAGAGCAAGAGAGAGTTTTGAGATAGCAAGTGTGCTTTTAGTTTTGAAATAGATTTTCAATTTCTTAGTGTATTTGATTTACTAAAACCATGTATTTATAAGCTAATAAAAGTATTTTCATGTTGCCTAATATTACTTGGAGTATTTCAATAGTTTTCATTGAATTTGGGGCACAAGAAACCTTAGTTTGAATTTTAAAACATTTAAAATTTCCAATTGTTAACAGTGTTCGATAGGCTGAAGTGTCGGGTTCAATCTTTTGAAGTACTTTAAAACACTGAAAAACTTAGTTGGAAACATGATCAGTCGACTGGGCCAGTATGGTTCAATCTTCTAAGGGAGTACTGTCTCTTCTGTATTCTGATAGGAAATTCTTCAGTAGATTAAACTTATTCTTCAATCTTCTAATGAATTCTTCAGTCTTTTGAAAATACACTTCAGTCGTCTGGGCAGTTAAAGTTTTGGTTTTTCAATTTAGTTTTCAAAAACTCTTTTTGCTCTCTTTCTTTGATTACTTATAAAACTTTTTTTGGGGTTTGAAATAAAGTCTCTAAGTCCATAATTATCCCTAAAGAGCTTCAACATATTTTTATCAGATATTTCAATATAAAGTACTTACATCATTAATCTTAAAGTCTAAAACTCTAAGCTTAAAGTCTTCCATGATATTTTTACTTTGTGTCCTTTTTGACTTGAGCTTGAGTCAGCTTTAGATTTCCACACACTTTGCTCATGTTGGTGTTGCTTGAGCTATCTTTGGATCACTTTAAGTATGAATGTGGCTTTTGATGTCCTTAGTGGTCTTGCACTTTCATTTCTTTTCTTTCTTTTGAACTTTGACTTTAAGGATTCTTGAAACATCATCACTCTAACAAACACATGTTAAATTATCCTTTATTTATTATCATAAAAAAAAAAAGAATTTGAAAGTCATGTTAGGCCAACAAGGAGTGCATAAACCAACAGTTCTTCTTTTGAACAAGTCTACAATGACAACACAAGATAGCGAGTAGAAGGCAACAACTCATGCTACCAGAACATTGGTTTGGTTAAAGAACATGCGAAAATAACTTAGGTTTCAACATTCCCTGCCTATGGAGTTGATATATGCTAATCAAACAATTTCCCAATCATAGTTCTTGTGAATCGAATCATCCATAATAACATACAAAAAGAAACTTCAAATATTTGACATCTTTCTCTTTGAATGACATAAATGTCTCCACAAATGGTACTCGCAATTTTCAGTTGCCAACAAATCAAATATGTGAAGCAAGTCAAAATTAATAATAAATAAATAAACAGGATTGTTGATGTTTTGTTCAAGTTTGTGGTTAGATATGTAGGTGAAACCGTGAAGATTCTTGTTAAGCATGAAGACAAAAGAGCAAAAAGAAGGATGAGATGCTGTGATGTGTTTCTACAAACAGATTTCAAACCAATAATGACACTTTGAGGCTGCAAACATTATCGCTGAACTTTTAATCATGTTAAATAGGCAACTTATGAAGTATATGATGAATTTAGTTCTAAATTAAGTTTAACCATTGTTCAACTTCACATAGGATTGCAGAAACTTTTTAGGTATTGTTTGCTTTATATTACTGCTGCAAAAATATTTTTAGCTACTGTCTCTCCGCATATTTTTCTTTTCTCAATTTTCTTTTTATAAATATAGAAGTAGTTCAATCTTGTGGTTGTCATTTTTCTCTCAAATTTTCATAATTGTTGAATACTAGTGCAAGTGCACTCAAGATGATCATATAATTTGCAGTTCGAATTTTTTGAGTACTATTTTTAAATGTTAAAGCTATTTTATCTTAAGAGTTTATGAAGGATAAACCCAAATAGGAATATTACATACCTGATACATAGTTTGTTCGAGTAACCATCAAAATTAGAATGATACTTTTCAAAAATGTTTGTGATGAACCAAATAATATTACTACGAAACTCATATTCTAATGAGTAACAAACTAAATGTGAGCCATAAATAAAATGGTAATTTGATTGCTAAATTTCAAAACTTGGCAACTGTCCGAGGATAGCTTCAAAATCATCAAAAAAGGAGTTTGATATATTCTTTTTTCCTTTTCTGTCCACAAAGAAAAAAAAAAATTCATCTATACATTTAAACAAACAGCTTGGCCACACACACAGAGCACACTCACACTAACACTCATGGCACACCCACAGAATCATAGACACGGAGAGAGAGAGAGAGAGAGAGAGAGAGAGAGAGAGAGAAAGAGATGATTTTCCAGAAAATCAAAATAAAATGAACAAAGAATAGCAAAGAAGGCAGAGGCACTGGTTTGCCAGAGAAGCAGAAGGCTCTTGCCGAAGAAACTCAATTTTCTCACTTTCAGGTCACGATCCTTCGAACAATACTCTCTCTCTCTCGGCTAGAGAGAGACAAACAAGAGAACGAAAACGGACTAATAGGAAGATAATTTAGAAAAAAAAAAATGCAAAAAAATGAGAATAAATACCTGAACCAAAATGGTATTGCTCAATGAAAATCAAAGAGGAGAAGGGTGGACGAACGGCGTATATGGGAGAGGGAGCAAGTCGAAGAGGCCGGGCAAAGAGATCGGCGGATTCCATCTGCAGCCGATCGAAAAGAGAAGCAGGAAGAGGTAAGAATGACGCTGAGCCTGCTGGTACTCCCGCCGGCTCTCCCGCCGAAGCCCCTACTGCCAGCGGAGCCGCTTTGAACAGAATCGCAGCCGCCGACTCCGCCGCCGGGATTGTACTCTCCGCGGCCTTGCTGCTGTACATCTTATCTGAACTCTCTTATTTGCCGGAACCGATGACTTCAGGATATTTATGAGGATACGAACCGGTGCGGATTTTAATTTCAGACCGACGAAAATTCAAAATCCTTGCTAATATGTGAAATAAGTTTTTTTAAATTAAAAGAACTATTAGCTACGGTTCTCTAAACCGTTACTAATAAGTCACTAATAATAATAAAAGTGTAAAATCATTAATAATATTATGAAATAATTTTTTTATTTTTTTAAATAAAAGAACTATTAGTAATTGTTTTCTAAACCGTCACTAATAAGAGACTAATAGTGAAAAAATTCCGAAATCATTACTAATGTTGTGAAACAAATTTTTTTTTTATTTTTTGAAAATAAAAGAACTGTTAGTAACAGTTCTCTAAACCGACACTAATAAGGTACTAATAGTGAAAAAAATCCAAAACCGTCACTACTACTTTGAAATAATTTTTTTTTTATTTTTTTAAAATAAAAGAATTATTTGTGACAGTTCTATAAACCGTCACTAATAATGGATTAATAGTGATAAATGTGCAAAACCGTCACTAATGTTATGAAATAATTTTTATTTATTTTTAAATAAAAAACTATTAGTGACGGTTCTCTAAACTATCACTAATAAGACACTAATAGTGACGAAAATCCAAATTCGTCACTAATGTTGTGAAATAATTTTTTTTTAAACTTTTTTTTAAATAAAAGAACTATCATTGATGATTCTCTAAACCGTTACTAATAAGGTATTAATAGTGACGAAAATCCAAAATCGTCACTACCACTGTGAAATAAATTTGTTTTTATTCTTTTTAAATAAAAGAATTATTTGTGACGGTTCTATAAACCGTCACTAATAATTGATTAATAGTGATAAATGTGCAAAATCGTCACTAATGCTGTGAAATAACATTTTTTTTATTTTTTTAAAATAAAAGAACTATTAATAATGATTCTCTAAACTGTTACTAATAAGGCGCTAATAGTGACGAAAATCCAAAACCGTCACTAATGTTGTGAAATAATTTTTTTTTTTTAAATTAAAGAACTATTAGTCACGGTTCTCTAAACCGTTAATAATAAGGAACTTGTTGACCTTAGAGGTCGCACCTGGTTTTGATAATAACAAATATTAGTATTTGATGATTGTCAAGTGTTTGTGCAAGCTTAAAAGAATATCCTAAGGAATGACACTTGAAGCAACCAAAAGACTCTAAAGACCTTTAATTTGTAATTATAAATTCAATATTTGTAATATGGATCTGTAATAGTAACTTAGGATGTGGTCTGCATTTATCTTACCAGCACATCATGCATATAGGATATATGATAAGCTCAATAAGACCATAGCACGACTCTAGGTACCAACACTCACACATATCATACAATATATAGGAGTGTTAAATTTGTGCCTTAAAATTGAACAAATATCAGGATTTTGAGAGATCTCGGGCGACGGAACCCTTGGAGTTCAAAACTCCTCGAGCAATCGACCAATAACATGCATACCTTCCACAGGCGCTCGAACGCCTTGAAAGGGACAGTCCCCAAACTCGGGTGACCAACTGTTTTAGTTCAAAAAGAACCCTGGGCGACCGAACACATGGATTCGAGCCATCGAATATAGGACCAGGCACCCAAAGTCACCAAGTAATACTACTGACTTTGATTTGGGTCACCGAACTTGAATCTGAGCGACCGAACTAAATTAAATAATTTTTATTACTGAATCTTGTCGAGCGACCGAATCTCGGTTCAGCCACCAAAACCTCGGCACGTAAAAATTATTTTAACCTCAGTAAAACACGGTTAATTTGGGCTAATTGTATTTTAACTATTTGGGACTTTTTTAATTATTCCCAACATATCCCAAACGGTTATACTTTTACCCCTGGCTATAAATATAAGTTCATTTTCAAGATTAGAATATAATTAACAAATAGATTAGCCAAAATATCTTCTCTTTTGAAAATACACCTTTTGGTCAAATACTCTCTAATCTTCATTCATTTGATATATTCTGAGATTGTGTGGACATTTTTAGAGTGCTTGTGATTGCTATAGATTGCTAGAAACTCCCATTTGATTGATTGATTGCTATATTTTATTAGGAAGTTTTAGTTTAAGTTTATCCCACAGATTTTTATATTAAAAATCTTGTGTAGGGATAAACTAAGTAAGCTTAGGGTATTTGCATCTTTGTTGTAAGTATCCAATAGCTTGGTTTTTGTGATGCAAAGATTTTTCAAACAAGCAAATATTTTCAAACTAATATTGTGCATATTTCATTGAGCAAAACTCTTTTGAACTAGTTTGATTATCTTATTCGTATCTTTGGAATACTGATTTTCTATTGAAGTACTTTGTTTAAATTCCAAGATATTGCTTGTATTGAACACTCTAGAGCATCATACTGATCATATTGTATTGAGTGTTGATTGCACAAAATTTGCATCACTGAGCTTACACTATATCCATATCATTGATGTGTATGTGCATGTGTGTATTTGGGTACATATCTGCTTTACACGAAAGCATAATCACTGTACCATCTGTTTAAGAGAATATTGTTGTATTTCTAGGCGCGGCCTGAGGGAGCGGTAATCCAGCCCGATAAGGATTGGTTGTATAGGTTGAGGTCAATTTTGTGCTAATTGACCCAGTTTGTTTAGGTGCAGCTCCACCCGTTTGAGTGAGTAATTATAGTGGTAATCCTTGTTCTTATTAGTCAAGGCAGGGACGTAGGCAATTGGCCAAACCTCGATAACATTTCTGCGTGTCACTCTTACTTTACTGTTGTCTAGTGCTTGTATTGCTAATTATATTGCTTTATTTAATTATTGTAACATATTACAACTGATTTACATTACTTACACTAGATTGTCCATAGGGTTATGAATATACTGCTATTAGGAGATTTACCTAGAGTTTAAATTTTAAAAATATCAATTCACCCTCCCCTTTTGGGATCACGGTAAAGCTAACAATTGGTATCAGAGCCACATAGCATAGACCAGCTATTATTTTGCAAAAGATCACATATGGCTCATAGCTCCGTGACCCCTTTCCCTGAGGGACCATCTTCCACACAACCTCTTATTTTTAGTGGTGTTAATTACACCTTCTAGAAACAAAGGATGCGCATTTACCTTCAGAATACTGATTGGAAGGTATGGAGGATTGTCTCTAAGGGAAATTATGTCCCTATGAAAACTGACGGTGCAACTAGTGTTCCTAAGAATGAGGATGAATATAATGATGATGATATGAAAGTTGTTAGTCTAAATGCCACTGCTATGAATATTTTGTACTGTAATCTTGATATAAATGAATTTAATAGAATTATGACATGTTTTACTGTAAAAGAAATATGGGATAAGTTAGAGGTCACATATGAGGGTACTAGAGATGTGAAAGACAGTAGGATAGATATGTTGACCAGTGAGTGTGAGATCTTTAGGATGAATGTAGGTGAGTCCATTCAGAGCATGTACACTAGATTCACACACATCATAAACTCACTACATGCATTAGGAAAGACATTTCCCACATATGAGATGATTAGGAAGATCCTTAGAGGCTTACCTCCTGTTTGGAAAGCCAAGGTTACGGTCATTGTTGAGGGTAGAGACCTTAAATTGATAGGTTTCCTGATCACTTATAAATTAGCAATAAATAAGAGGCTGAATGAACATAATAAGGCTAAGAAAGTGACTGCATTAAAAACTTCCACTAACACATCTAGTGAATACAGTGAATCTGACACTGATGATGATATGGTCATACTAACCTAGAAAATTTAGCAGATTCTTCAGGAATAACAGAAAGTCATATAAAAAATATATGGAGTCAACTATTGAGAAGGGAGAGTCCAGCAAAAGAAAATAAAAATCAAATGCTCCCACGTGTTATAACTGCAATAAGGTCGGGCACATCAAACCAGACCGCCTACTACTGAAAAAGGAGGCTAAGAAAAAGAAGAAAGTCATGAAAGCTGGGACATCATGGGATAAACTTAGTAGTAGCGAGTCAAAATCAAACCATAGTGACTCAGAGGTCACTAATCTATGCTTGATGGCACACGATGATGAGGTATCGTCTTCTAGTTCATTATCTTCATATTATTCATATGATGATTGTAATTTTGATTGCATGCCTACATTTAGAGAGTTACAATTTGAATATATTCGTGTATCTAAACTGTTAGGTAAAATGACCAAAGAAAATAATGATTTGAAAAAGAAATATGAAAATTGGTCAAAATTGTTTGATATTACAAAAACCTCTTACGCTTCCATTTTAAAAGAAAAAGATGTGTTGAGCTTGAGAGGAAATTGGAGGATAGCTCCAAAATTATTTTTAAATTCACCGAGAGCAAATGCGAATTTGAAAAACTACTTGGTGTCCAAAGAAACTCCTTAAGTAAAGAAGGTCTTGGTTTTAATGGTATTGAAAATGTTAGATAACCTAATCTTTACTTAGGACATTTTACATGTGAGTCAAAGTCTCATATTCCTCCTAAAGATCCTAAGTGTAGAATAAAATGTTTTAAATGTAAACAAATTGGTCATATTCAATTTGATTATCTACTTAGGAGTAAGCGTGCTAGAATTAGGAAAGTATGGATAGTTAAGGGAGATCCGACCACTAACCCCTGTCGACCCAACAAAATTTGGGGACTAGCATCAGTTACTTAGTTTATTTTGTAGGTATGCCTAATATCGTCCTCCTCCAAAGACCGGTGGTACTTGGATAGCAGGTGCTCACGGCACATGACCGGCGACAAGGGAAAATTCACTTCAATCATTCCCAAAGATGGAGATCATGTGACATTTGGCAACAATGCAAAAGGACGCATCATTGGGGTAGGTAAGGTTCGTAAGGATTCCTCTCTTACTATTGATAATGTTTTATTGGTTGATGGGCTGAAGCATAATTTACTGAGCATAATTCAGTTGTGTGACATAGGATATAAAGTATCTTTTGAAAATGATAAATGCATAGTAGAAAATAAAATAGATCACAAAGTGCTTTTTACTGTCGATTGACATGAAAATGTTTATACTACTTCTCTTGATAACTTAACTTCACAACAAGTAACATGCTTTTCTACTGTAAATAAAACTAGTTGGTTATGACATAGTTAGGACACGCAAACATGGATTTATTGTCAAAACTTGTTAGAAAAGAATTAGTAAAAGGCTTGCCTAAAATGTCATTTGTAGAAGATAAAATTTGTGATGCATGTCAAATGGATAAGCAAACAAAATTTAGTTTTAAGAAAAAGAAATTCATATCTACTACTAGACCACTTGAGATGTTTCACTTAGATCTGTTTGGTCCTAATTCTGTACAAAGTCTAGGTGGTAAATCATATGCTATTGTAATTGTAGATGACTTCTCTAGATTCACATGGGTGTTATTTCTTGCACATAAAAATGAATTATGTGAATAGTTTACCAAACTTTGTAGGAGGATTCAAAATGAAAAAAGATATAAGATAACTCATATAAGAAGTGATAGAGGCACATAATTTAAAAATGAGGGCATAGAAAATTATTGTGACTTAGAGGATATTTCACATAACTTCTCTGCACCTAGGACACTTAAACAAAATAGAGTGGTAGAAAGAAAGAATAGGTCACTATAAGAAATGGGTAGAACTATGCTGAATGGACATAACTTACCTAAATATTTTCGGACCAAGGCCATAAATATTGCATGTTATGTTATGAATAAGGTGTTGATTAGACCGTCAATAAATAAAACCCCTTATGAATTGTGGAACAACCATAAACCTAATATTTCCTATTTTCATGTGTTTGGTTGTAAATGCTTTGTGCTTAGGGATAATGAACACTTAGGAAAATTTGACTCTAAATCTGATGAAGGTATTTTCCTAGATTATGCACTTAATAGTAAAGCATATAGGGTTTTCAATAAAAAAACATTAACTGTCATTGAATCTATTCATGCTGTATTTGATGAATCTAATCCATTTTCTAAAAAAGATGATCAAGATGATATTGATATTAGAAAATGCTTAGATAAATTATCTATTGAAAACAATGCAAGTAAAAACCCAGAAGTAAATGAAAAATCATCTAAAGATAATGAAAATTAGGAGTTGCCTAAAGATTGGAAATTTATTAGAAATCATCCTATAGATCAAATCATAGGAGAACCATCCCGTGGTGTAGCCGCAAGATCCTCCTTGAGAAATCTAGTGAATCATTCTGCTTTCTTATCTCAAGAAGAACTTAAAAATATTAAAAAAGACATAGAGAATGAGTCTTGGGTGTTGTCCATGCAAGAAGAACTTAATCAATTTGACATAATGATCACTCAATTATTGGAACTAAATGGGTGTGTAGAAATAAGAAAGATGATAATGGGGTAATAACTAGGAATAAGGCTAGACTAGTTACCCAAGGGTATAATCAGGAGAAGGGAATTGACTTTGATGAAACATATGCTCCTGTTGCTAGGTTAGAAGTCATTCGTATGCTACTTGCTTATGCCACTTTTAAAAATTTTAAATTGTTTCAAATGGATGTTAAAAGCGCTTTTCTAAATGACAATATCAATGAAGAAGTATATGTAGAACAACCACCCGGTTTTGAAAATCATAAATATCCAGATCATGTTTACCGGTTGTCCAAGACCTTGTATGGATTAAAACAAGTTCCTAAAGTTTGGTGTGAGAGGTTTAGTGATTTTCTACTAGAAAATAAGTTTACCCGTGGCAAAATTGACACTACACTCTTCATCAAATCCAAAAATGATGATATGCTCCTTGTTCAAATTTATGTGGACGATATCATTTTAAAACAACTAATGATGAGTTGTGTAATGAGTTTGGCAAGTGCATGTAAAGTGAATTTGAAATGAGCATGATGGGTGAACTTAGTTTCTTCTTAGGGTTGCAAATTAAGCAAGTTAAACATGTAACTTTCATATGTCAATCTAAATATATTAGGGATTTGCTAAAGAAATTTAATATGGAAGATTGCAAAATTCTTGGTACACCTATGAACTCTTCCATTAAGCTTGATAAAGATAAGCAAGGAATCTCTGTAGACGTAAAATTGTATCGTGGCATGATTGGAAGTCTCTTATATCTCACTGCTAGTAGGCTTGATATTATGTTTAGTGTGTGTATGTGTGCTAGGTTTCAGGCTACTCCTAAGGAATACCATTTAAAAGCAGTTAAGCGAATCCTTAGGTATCTAGTTGGAACTATAGAGTTAGGTTTATGGTACCCTGAGCATACTTCCTTTAAGATTATGAGTTATACTAATGCTGACTTTGCCAGTAGTAAGGTTGATAGGAAAAGTACCAGCGGCACTTGTCACCATTTAGAACAATCTCTTGTTTCTTAGTTCTCCAAGAAATAGAACTCAGTGGCCTTATCCACAGCCAAAGCAGAATATATTGCGACTGGAAGTTGTTGTGCCCAAACTCTTTATATGAAACAATAACTTATGTATTTTGGATTGCACTATGATACAATACCAATTAAATGTGATAATACTAGTGCAATAAACATCTCTAAAAATCCTATCTCATATTCACGAACTAAACACATTAAGATTAGATATCACTTTCTTCATGATCATGTGCAGAAAGGAGATGTTGCACATGACTTTGTATGCACCAATGAACAGTGGGCGAACATATTCACTAAACCACTTCCCGAAGAAAGGTTCATACAAATTAGATGTGAGTTAGGTCTAATGCACAGTAGAGATGTTTCTTAGATATTTCATAGTTTGCATAAATTTAGGGGGAGCTCTCAAGTGATATTTACAAGTCTTAGCAACTAATATTATTGTTGATATGTCTCATTGCCTTGGACTTTATGAACATTGACTATTGTTTGTGATGCATAATTCTTTGATCCATTTCATGATGATATTGGACTTTATATCTTATTGTATGATCATACTGGAATTGTTTTAGTAGTTGTGGATAAATTGTTAGGATTTATAAACTCAAACAGGTTATTATTTGTATAGGATCTATTTTGGAAAGTCCTATTTTCAAATGGCACTCTGCCGAAATTTTTCAAAAACTTTCCAAAACTTGTAATGTATAAATATGGTATTTACCCTTTGCCTAGAGTTCTCAATTCTTATGACCCTTTTTACTATTGTCAAAAGAGGGAGATGTAGGGACAAAAATTGGGTTGACTTATTAGATTAAATTAAATTGAATTGAACTTATTATTTAGAACTTTACATGATGCACATTGCTAGGGGGAGCCTCCTAAGGCTATACCAATTTTTTGCATGATGTATTTGTCATCATAAAAAGGAGGGAAAATGTTGACTTTATAGGTCGCACCCGGTTTCGATAATGAGAAATACTGGTATTTGATGATTGTCAAGTGTTTGTGCAAGCTTAAATAAATATCCCAAGAAATGACACTTGAAGCAACCAGAAGACCCTAAAGACCTTTAATTTGTAATTATAAATTCAATATTTGTAATATGGGTCTGTAATAGTAACTTAGGATGTGGTCTGTATTTATCTTACCTGCACATCATGCATATAGGATATATGATAAGCTTAATAAGACCATAGCACGATTCTAGGTACCAACACTCACACATATCATATAATATATAGGAGTATTAAATTTGTGCCTTAATATTTAACAAATATCAGGATTTTGAGAGATCTCAGGTGACCGAACCCCTAGAGTTCAAAACTTCCGGGCGCTCAAACTGTTGACAAGTCAACAGTTGACCAGGGCTCTCGGACAATCGACCAATAACATGCATACCTTCCACAGGCGCCCGAACCCCTTGAAAGGGATAGTCCACCAACTCGGGTGACTGACTATTTTAGTTCAAAAAGAACCCTGGGCGACCGAACACATGGATTCGGGCCACCGAATATAGGACCGGGCACCTGAAGTCACGAAGTAATGTTACTGACTTTGATTCGAGTCACCGAACTTGAATTCGGGTGACTGAACTAAATTAAATAATTTTTATTACTGAGTCTTGTTGGACGACCGAACCTCGGTTCAGCCACCCGAATCTCAGCGGGTAAAAATTATTTTAACCGCGGTAAAACAGGGTTAATTTGGGCTAATTGTATTTTATCTATTTGGGACTTTTTTAATTATTCCCAACATATCTCAAATGATTATAATTTTACCATTGGCTATAAATATGAGTTCATTTACAAGATTAGAATATAATTAGCAAATAGATTAACCCAAATATCCTCTCTTTTGAAAATACACCTGTAGACACCCTATTTGTACCCTAACCAAATAGAACAAGGGGTTCCCTTTTTATTATTATTTTATTATTATTATTAGTATTTTTATTTTTACTTTCTTATAATTATTTTTATTATTTATTATTATTATTGTTATTATTAATTTACTATAATTATTTTGGATTATTACTATTCTTATTGTTATTACCACTATTATTATTATTATTATTATTATTATTATTATTATTATTATTATTATTATTATTACTATTGGTATTATTAGTATTATTATTATTAGTATTACTATTATGATTATTATGATTATTATTATTATTATTATTATTATTATTATTATTATTATCATTATAAAAAATAAAAATAAAGAAAACAAAAAAAGGAAAGTTATTAGGGTTTTTGGGGAGAGCCTTAAAAAAGGCTTGGGAACACACAGCCAAGGGGGGGCACACGGAGCCAGCGCAGCACAGCCAAAGAAAAAAAAGAAAAATTTTTTTTTTTCTTCTTCTTCTTCTTCATCGCCAAATCCCTGGGTCTCCGACCACCAGCCCAGCTCTCCAACACCATCTCCTCTCTCAAACTCATTGCTTCTCCTCTCCATCTTCCCCTGCCTCCAGTCAAACCTCACGGCAAAACCTCTAGCGCCCAGCAGGCAGGTGTCGCAATCGCCCCTATCCTCTGGCTGAGTCGTCGTCGTCGTCGTCGCTCCAACCGTCGGAAAACTGACTCCTTAGCATCATCGTCCCCTACCACCCTGTTGGCGCAGCAGCAGCAGAAGCTCTAACCGTCACCGTCGGCGAGCATCATACCCGCCTCAACCAGCACACCTAGCCGTCACTACAGCAGCCCGCTGCTTCCACTGCTGCCGTGAGCCACCTCCAGCAACCACCGTGTCTGTTGCCTCCCGAGACGACCACCGGCCACCACTCACAGAACATCCGTGAACTTCCCTGAAAAGAAGCCGCTGCCCAAGCCGGAGAGGTCTCCCGCTGCTGCTCCAGACCATCCACAGCCTCCATCCATTCCAGCTCCAGCACCACCCTCGGCCACAGACACCAGACTTCCTTCCCCACGGAGCCACCCCCCCAGAGCCCCCTGCTGCTGTTCGCGAGCCACGAGTCTCAACGGCAAGATCTCCCCGGTGAGTCCCCACTGTAAGAGCTTCCCTCTACAAGGCACGCACAACACACGCACACATATATATATTTATTTCATAGTTAGTATTAATATATATCTACGTACATATACATATATATTTTGTATTGACCCTATCAGTATTGTTAGTTGTATATTATTGTTAATAATATTATTATTTATATATTATTAGTAATAATATTATTATCATGTGAATATCTTCATTAATAATGTTGTTATATTATTTGTATATTACCATCAATAATATTATTATATGGTTTGTATATAATTTTTAATATTGTCATTATATGGGTTGTATTGTTATTATGTTGATTGTATTAGTGTTATTACCATATTGTTTATGTATTAGTATTAGTAATATTATTATATAGTTGGTTTATTAATATTAGCATTATTATTGTATTAATTATATTAGTATTTGTATTACGTAGTTTGTATATTATTATTAATTACATGATTGCATTATTCTTATATTACTGTTTGTATATTACTATTAGTAAAATTACGGTATTGTTTGGATATTATTATTGGTATTATTATTATATTGATTATCATATTGATTTTATTAGTATTAATTTTCTATTGTTTGTATATGGTTGGTATTATTATTATGTGGATTGTATTAGCATTATATTATTTGTACACTATTACCAGTATTATTATTATATTATGGAAATATTTATGTTATATTATTATAATTTGTATGTTGTTATTATTGTTATTATCATTGCAATATTAGTATATTATTATTAAATGGGAAATTTTCATATTGTATGTTTACTATCTAGGGTTTTCATTATGGTTACATTTTAAGTGTTAATGTTATTATCATTTAATATTCGTGTTGTAAGGATTTTCATTGTTGTATGTATTTGGTGTTTTTGTTATTATTGCATTCATTCAATGTTTAATATTTGTACATTTAGGGTTGTGTATTAATTTTGGTGACCATACTGAATAGGTGTATATTATTTTAGAAATTAACTTGTTTCCATAAGTTCATTACCCTCTTGCAATTTTTATTGGTTTCCATATTTTAATTATTGTTGTTTATATATATCAAATACTAATTGATTTATTTTCCTTGGGTGCAGGATTTTTGTTCATATTAAATATTTGCTTTATGTTTAAATACTATTATTGAATTTGTGTTATTTAAGTCATAGTTCTTTAGGGTATGTGGTAATATTGTGGTTTATTATTATTTTTATCATGTATGTATTTAGGTAATATGGTAATATATTATTTCATATTATTTTTATTATTATGGTTTATTAGGTTATAAGGTTGTTATGCATATATAATCTAGGTATATTAGGGTTTATTATATTATTTCCATTATCCTGTATATGATATAATTCATTAGTTGGTATTGTACGTAATATAATGATTGACCGTGTAATATTGTATTATTATCATGTTAAATATTTAGGATTGTATATCGAATTTGATTTGATTTATTACTATAAGTTTAGAAGTTACCATACTGATTGTTTACATATTAGTAATAGCTTGAATAGGTTTCCATAAGTTCATTATTTGTTTGCCTTTAATTTGATTTGTTTCATTAATTAATTGCTTATGTATGTGTGTATTGAATCTTTAATTGGGTGTGAACATTAAGGTAAATAAAATATGTATATTACTATTACCATAAATATTGTTATTATTCCTATTGTTATTTATTATTATCCTTATAATTTATTACTTACTATTATTATCATATCTATTATTTACTATTATTATTTATTCGTTGTTATTACTATTATATTTACTTCATATATTAGTATGGTATTATTATGATTTCATATACTACTATTATAGTATAGCGTTGTAATATTAATATGATATTATTAGTATAGGACTATTATTATAGTAATATTATTGTCAATGTTGTCATCACTTTTAATTATTACTAATGTTAAATATTTTTAATATTTTTGTTCCTTGGGTATATTTTGTATCATGTATTATGATATTTATTTTTGTTATGTTATAGTGTTATTTATTTTTGTGTATATTTATCCCTATGATTTTATTGCGGGGGTATGAGCTTTCGGGCATCATGTATTATAATATATGTATATATTATATTTATTTATTTATTTTTCATATGTATTTATAAATTCATAAAAAGGAGTAATTTAAAGACTTATTAGATTAACTTAGGGATAATTCCAAATTAGTTAGGCACCGTTCGTAAGAACGGGCACGTAGGGGGTGCTCGTACTTTCTCCTTGCGTAACCGAACTCCCGACCCCAACTCTGGTAACATAGACCTATTCTACCCCTAACGGGGTAGTAATCATGTGTTCTAACCACACTAAAAGGTTAGTGGCGACTCCGACATTCCCTATTTTTACTGAAAATTAAAATTGATTTTTATTTCGCTACCCGGGGCACACGTGCTCCCAGGACGTCCCGACAACACCTTTTGGCCAAATACTCTTAAATCTCCATTCCTTTGATATATTCTAAGATTGTGTGGACATTTCTAGAGTGCTTATAATTGATATAGATTACTAGAAACTCCTATTTGATTGATTAATTGCTATATTTTATTAGAGAGTTTTAGCTTAAGTTTATCCCACAAATTTTCATATTATAAATCTTGTGTGGGAATAAACTAAGTAAGCTTAGGGTATTTGCATCTTTATTGCAAGTATCCAATAGTTTGGTTTTTGTTGTGCAAGATTTTTCAAACAAGCAAATATTTTCAAACTAGTATTGTGCATATTTCATTGAGAAAAACTCTTTTGAACTAGTTTGATTATCTTATTCGTATCTTTGGAATATTGATTTTCTATTGAAGTACTTTGTTTAGATTCCAAAATATTGCTTGTATTGAACACTCTTGTGTATCATACTGATCATATTGTATTGAGTGTTGATTGCACAAAATTTACATCACTGACCTTACACTATATCCATATCATTTATGTGTATGTGAATGCGCATATTTGGGTACATATCTGCTTTACGTAAAAATATAATCATTGTACCATTTGTTTGAGAGAATACTGTTGTATTTCCAGACGTGGCCTGAGGGGGCGGTAATCTAGTCCGGTAAGGATTTGTTGTAAAGATTAAGGTCAGCTTTGTACTAATTGACCTGGTTTGTTTAGGTGCCGCTTTACCCATTTAAGTGAGCAATTATAGTGGTAATCCTTGTGCTTGTTAGCCAACGCAGGGACGTAGGCAGTTGGCCGAACCTCGATAACATTTTTGCATGTCACTCTTACTTTACTACTTTCTAGTGCTTGTACTGCTAATTAGATTGTTTTATTTAATTACTGGTACATATTACAATTGATTTACATTACTTGCACTAGATTGTCCATAGGGTTGTGAATATACTGCTGTTAGGAGATTTACCTAGAGCTTAAATTTTAAAAATACCAATTCACCCCCTTTTGGGATCATGGTAAAACTAACAAAACTAATAGTGATGAACATCCAAAACCGTCACTACTACTGTGAAATAATTTTTTTTTTAAATAAAAGAACTATTAGTGACGGTTCTCTATATTGTTACTAATAATGGACTAATAGTAACGAATGTGCAAAACCGTCACTAATGCTGTGAAATAAATTTATTTTATTTTTTTAAAATAAAAGAACTATTAGTAACAGTTCTCTAAACCATCACTAATAAGGCACTAAAAGTGACGAAAATTCAAAATCGTCACTGTGAATTACAGTGTTATCCCAAGAGTGGGGTGAATTAGGTATTTCAAAATTATTTAAGTTTATTTTACTGCTTAATCCTTATTTCAACGTTTAACAAAATAATCATAGACATCTGAAATTAATTCAAATAATTTTCTCAATAAACTCAATTATACCTAATTAATTATCAAGTGCATGTAATATTAATCAACAGACAAACATGCAAAAACTGATAGTGAAATGCAAGTGGAAATTAAAAAGTTAAAGGAAGAGAAAAGGCAAACACAATTTTACGAAATTTAGCCAACCCGGCCTACATTCTCGCCTTGAGCATCCTACTCAAGGATTCCACTAAATCTCTGCTCCTTTAATCGGGATGGAGCTTCCCTTACAATCCGCTACTTACAAGCGGTACAACTTCCTCATACTCTGCTGCTTACAAGACATATAACTTTCTCCTCAAATCCAATTTACAGTCTGAACCGTGATTACAATATAGAAGTTACAATTTCTGCAAAAACACTCAATATTGCTTCTACACAAAGTTAGTGAGTACAATAGAAATCCTAACACATATCCATATGATAAAAATTTGAAGTTTAGTATGAATGCAATGATGAAATCGTTATATGAATGATATGCTTCACAAAACTATAATTAAATCAATATCTCCAAAAATAATTACATAAGTAGATGCTTTGGAGAACTTAGGGATTTAGTTCAACTTACTAGATGCAAGAACACCAAATGTGATCTTTTAAAAATATAGTTTTGAATGTTATGAAGATCTAAGTTCTTGCTATCAAATAATTCATAAATATCAAATCTTTGAATAAATATGACTTTGAATATTTTGCAAAGATTTAAACACTACTTTAAAAATATTCTTCAAAAATATGTTTCAAGAAGCTCTTAGAATTTCTAATCAAATACCCAAATAACAAATATTTGAATAAAAAAATAGTTTTAAAATATCTCAAAGATTTAGTTATTTCAAAAATAACTTTCTCAAATATTTATTCAATCAATCAATATACAATACCGAAATATTAATTTATGCTCCCAAGAAATATATTAAAATAATGAATGTGGGAAACAAAAAATTGGATTTAAATGCTCAAAATACTCAAACCTTAATACCACCATTGATTTCAGAATACGTGCGTGAATATCATTATGATCAACATAGCAAACGCCCAAAAACATATGTGAATCAGTTGGAGTGCAGGCAATGGTTCAGCAGCATGTTCAAGTCTCTCAATCTTATGCAAAAAGTGAGGCACTACGGTTTAGAGGTTTTTTTTTTTATAAGTAATCTCGGTCTTAGGTTAAGTCTTAACCATTGGATCAATTTGATTAGGTAAATAAGCCGCGTGTTTTCTCGCTAAAGTTCAAAATTTTAAGTTTCCGTAGGTTCAATCGACTGAGCTGTTAACTTTGGTGTATTCCCAAGAGGGGAGGGGGTGAATTGGGTATTTAAAGTTTATTCCTAGGTTTAGCTAATCCAACAGTAGTATTTCACAACTTATGGTCTTTCTATATACACATAAACCCAAATGCGCAGATAATATGTGAAAATTAAATCATGCGCAACATTCATAAAATAACATACACGTGTGTAAAATAAATTATGGAAAAGCAAAGTACACACATGATATGTTATTGGGGTTCGGCCAATTGTGCCTACATCCCCACCTCTAGTTCACAAGCCCTAGGATTCCACTAATACTTACTTATTGGGTGGAGCGACACCGGTTACAACCAGGTTAATTTATGGGGCTGACCTCAACCTACGACCGCACCTTACCAGGATGGTGCACCTATCTTTCCTAACTGGGTCCAAGCCAATCCGGGACTATTCAATAGGGCTAGTCTCCCTCTTCAGACCCACGTCTGGAATACAAAAAATATATAAAAATTTTCGTATAACCAAATGCTTCTTACACATGCTGATATGTACCACTAAGCACAAGCACTAATCAATGCACCTTAAACAAATAGGAACTATAAGCTCGGTGCAATACGTGTGCAAAAACACTCAATCTAATATCAATGTGCAATCAAGCACAAAAGTGTATTAACAAGCTAATTTTTGAAACTAAGATAAATTTCAATCAAGGTTTTGTGTTTCAAGGATTTGTACCAATGGAAATTTAGAATATCTCAAAAATAATTTTCTCAATATCAAAGTACAAAGAAATATTCAAGTAAGAGCTTGTAAAAATATTTTTGCACATACAAGCTCTAATAAGTCTTGCGATGATAATGCAAAGACCCACTTAGCTCTAAGAATTTTCCTAACCAAAGATTTATCAAATCAAATCAAGAGGAAAACTCCTTTGCTTAACTCTTAAATAAAAATCACAAGCACAAGAGCAAGTGAGGGTTTTTAGCAATATAGAACAATTAACAAACACTCACATGGCATTGATTTCTCAAAAGAATGGAAGTATTAGAGTGTATGAGGTTTGTATAAGAGGGCTTAGGATTTTTCAGAGAATTTTTCTTAATCTATTTTTCTAATCTTATACTAATCCTTGCAAATGAACCCCTATATATATATAGAAGAGGGCTAAATTATGACTGTTAAGGACCTAGGGGTCATTATTAAATTTATTTTAAAATTGTTTAAGAAAATTAACCTCATTTAACCCCTTTTAACCGCGGTGAAAAATTGTGCAACCTGAGAGTTTCAGGCACCTAACCTGAAGTTTAGTCTATCGAACAGACACAACAAAAAAAAGCCATTTTTGAACATTCAGGTGCCTGAAAAAGGGTTCGGTCTGCTGAACCAAAGGCGATTTCAAAAGACCACAGTTTGGTCATCTGGTCCTGAGTTCAGTCTTCTGAACTCATGTGTTCGGTAGCCTGAGGAAAATTTGAACGTGAAATTCAGACTGTCGAGTTGGTGGAAAAAGTCAAAATAGCGGTTCGATTGCTCGAGGACACTACGATCAAATTGGTTTGGTCGCCAAAACCAAGTCAACCTTCTAATTGGTCAAGGGTTTGGTCGCTTGAGGTGTTTTGAACACCAGGGATTCGGTCATCCGAAACCTCACAATTTTGGCCCTTTATGTCCTATTTCAATTCAATTGTTTCCCTTGATAATATAAGTGATTATGGGAACTGTCCTAAGTGTAAGGGTAAGGACCTAGGGTCATTCTAAGGTTTTTGAGTTAGTTCCAAAAGCTTGGCGTCGGTCGACCGAAGGGTGCTCCCTAAGGTCACTCTACGGTCTTGAGCTTATCAATTCCTATTATGCATGATATGCAGATTATTACAAACCATTTTGAATTTAAATATTACAGACCTGAATATAAAAATACGAGAAGTAAATATGTCAAGGTCTTCATTCTTCTTCAAGTTGTTGCATGCCATCAATATGATATAGTCAATGTAAACCTGCGCATCAACTCGGCAGATATTAAATACCTGAGTATTTGTCATTATCAAAATCGGGTATGACTCATAAGGTCAACATGAACTTTTAGGTTCAGTCTTCTAAAGTTTCTTAAAACACTAAAAAATATAGTTTGGACACAGGATTAGACGACTAAACTGTAGGTTCAGTCTTTTGAAGTCCCAGCTCAGACGACTAAACTGAAGGTTCAGTCTTCTGAGGGTGTTCTACCTGTTCTTTGTTTCAACAGATAATTCTTTAGATGACTGAACTAAATCTTTAGTCTTCTGAGAAAATTCTTTAGACGTCTGAAGTAAAACTTCAGTCGTCTAAGGTTGCATCTTCAGACTTCTGAGGGTACACCTCAGTCGTCTGGGCAGACCAACTTCAAAATTTTCAGTTTAGTTTTCAAAATCAATTTTGCTCTCTTGCTTTACTTCTTCATAAAACATTTTCTGGGTTTTGAAATAAGGTCTTTAAGTCCATGTTTAACCGTAAAAGGTTTTCATAAGATGCATATGTAGGGTATATTTTGAGCTTCTAGCTATATCATATAAAATATGCAAATACATAAATTCTAAATACCCATTCTCATGAAAATCTTGAACTTGATGCTTGCATCTTCATTATTCAGAGAAAATTTTGGCTTTTTTTTTAATAGAAGAAACTATGAAAACCATCATCAATAATAAGCAAATTCAACCAACAACACTCTAACGAGTGTAGAGACTCACAAACTTGAAAAATTCGGGCAAAAATCAAAATAAATGTGAAAAAAAAAGTGCACTTTCAGGATTTAGCAGTCGACCACTATTGAAATATTTTCTAAAATAATCGATTTTATGGGTTTTCAAAGTCTTCCATTTCTATATTCTCTAAAGCATTTATGAGAAGCATTTTATGTTATGTGGGTTTGTCCCACATTAGAAAGAGTGAAAAAGGAAAAGTCATTAATAAATGATAAGGTGGAATATTCTGTTAAAGTTGGCTAAGAGATAGGACTAGTGTGTACTCTACAGTGCACCCTACGATGGTACTTCGCATCGTCCACACACGTACACATACGCACGCACGTGTGTGGCGTGGGTTGTAGGGTGTTGGTGGCGCATTTACTTGGCGCACAAGCACTTAACACTTTACACGCTTGTATCGTTGCGAGATCGTGATCGTTGATCATGATCGAACGACTTAAAATTAATCTTATATTTTTTATAAGATCAAGTGGTGTGATATGAACCGTAAAAATAATTTAACGGTCAGATTTTAATCTGGCAAGTGGTAGTTAATAAAATAATTATTTAACTGGTTGTTTTGAACAAATGTAACGGTTTATTCAAATAATCACCTTTGTAACTATTGGGAATATGCATAATTTTGTCTATTTAAAGACATAATTAATTCCAAGAGTCCTACAGAAAATATTAAATCGCTCTCTCCTTCTCTTTCTCTTATAAGGTTTTCACAAATTATATCTTCTTCAATTATAGGTTCTATTTTGTGCAGAATGAGAATTTTAGAAATTTGTTCAGATTCTTCTATGTGTGTTTGTGATTAGGTTTTTTCATTTGCATATAATGCAAACTGATGTCAAATTATATTCTGCGCTTCATTGTATCCTAAAAACGCATTTGCTGACTCAATACACACCAATTTGGTGTGGGCAGTCAACGTTTTAAGAAAAATGACATCGTAACGTGTCTTGAAGCGTTTTTTGTACTGCAACATTTTCTCTATTTGTTTTTACAATAATTTTTTTTATCAACCACTTGCAGAGGGTTGGTTAACTGCCAACTAGCCCCAACTGCTACTTTTCAAAAACTGAGGGGTCAGTGGACGGCTTGCAATACAAAAATGAAGATCCATGCAACTTCTCAATATTCTGGCATACTTCCTTTCATGGGATTGAAAGATAATCATTCTAAAACCACTAAAACATGATCAACTACATGGAATGACATTGAAAATATAACAAATCAAAACAAAAACATGAATACACATTCATGTATCATGCATACTAAGAATCATGAAAACCACCCAATGTGGCCGGTCGACCACCTTAGTTGTTTTTTCTTCTTTTTATCTTAACTTTTTCATGTGTTCAAATTGGCCTTTGTTTTATTGGATAAAAAATGACTTTCGCTTGAGTTTTGCTAATGGGCAACTAGAGAGGTAACGTCCAACCCAATCAAATACCATCACAAACACTAATTGACAATAAATTAAATTCATGAACTAGAGAAATAAATCCAACATTAACAGCTTAAAATTGTTGCCATAAAACTAAATTTAATTTTGTCAAAAACTGCCCAAATATTTGGACACCACTGACATAATCCTCCAAGAAATAAGGGAAAAGTGTGAAGTCAGCTTAATTTTCGATCTTATTTGAATAGGTTTCCATTTTTAATCATATTTTAGATTGAGAAAAAATACAAAGAAATTTTGATTTCCATTTTTTTCCTCTTTTTATTTCTTTTTCTTTTTCTCTCACATAATCCCCGACACAAACATGGGGTTAATCTCAACTGTATACCATCCCAACTTTTGCACATGTTATGATCATTTTTTCCAACAGTTGGCTCAGCCCAACCCAGTGGTGGGATAGCAGAAATGAACATGTCAATAGATTGCAACCAACCATGAGCAAATTGCTTGAACTTTCTTATTACACAAAAAATTGACCAAAAAGAGAAAAACATAATACTAGAATAAGAAACAGCTCCTTAGCATTGCAGTGCTGCTAATACCAAGTTGCTACCAGCAACAAGAAATTTAACTTTCTCTTTTTGAATACAAATCCCAATTTTCGTCATAATAAATGAAGTCCAAGATGATGATGTTCATTACAAACCCTGGTTGTGCTCCAAATAACTTTGCCTCTTATCGCCTTTGGAAGTTGAATGCCTTTATGGAGAAGGCAAATATAAGTGCGAAGAGCACCGTAAACCCGACAACCACAGTTGCAACAACACCAAGAAAATCATGCTTGAACCCGAAATAATCTCTTATATACTCCTCTACTGATTGATTCCTGTCAACTAGTGTGTCTGTCAGATCTCCGTACTGTGAAACAACTAAGCCATACAAGGTCCAAGCCACAGGACACCCCCAGTAGTACCATCTCCACCACACAGGCATTTTCTGCGATTCATCAGGAAATACATTTAATGGTTGGTCATCAGTAAGGCATTTTGAAAGCATTAATCATGGGTTCAGGGGCCCAGAAGACTTGGTTTTGCGTGAATTAAAAAAAGAAGAAGCCATACAGTTATATTATGTTCTATCCAAATCCACACAAATTCAAATCTGAGGCCAAAGGGTAGCCAAAACTCACCGGTCTTGGAATTATAAATCCGGAGAAGAGATTCCACAGTCCATAGAATGCAGCAGAAACTATTGAAGCAATGTTCTGGTTCGGTGTGACAGCTATAGCCATCATGCCATAGAAGGTGAAGTACAAAAATGTGAAGTACATGTAGAACAGATACCAGAAGAATTTAGCTGCAGTCCATTCAAATCCAATCATTGCATACACTATAAGCCCATATACCGCAGCTTGTGCAAAGATGTATGGGATTTCAACAGCAACCTGTAACGCACAAAGAAAAGTTATTCAAGAACATGCATAGAATAAATTGTATGTGCAGTGTGTAAACCTGCTTAAATTCCTAATGATAGGCCACAGAACAACATTAGTGGGTTTGCATTCTTTACTCAAGACTTTACCATGATTGTAAATTCTCAATAATAAACATCAGAGATATATGGGGTTAATTCGGTCTGGAAAAAAGGTCATACCATGGCTCATGGGATACCACTTCTCATTTTTATATTATTATTGTAAAATGAAAAATATGCACAAATTGCAACGACTGCAAAATATTTTTCACCTGAGCAAAGGCATAAGGCAAAGGTGAATACATTCCAGCAGCTTTTTCTCTGTAGAAGACTGTCCGTTCAACAGCCACTACTGGCTGCACGGATGAGGCATTCTGAATACCAAGGAAGAGAACCGCAGCATACATTGAACCCATTGCATTAATCAGATCCTGTGTCTTTTCTCTGTAGTATAGAACACAAGGAAGTAAATAAAGTGGGGATAGAGACAGGCGTGAATGCATATTAATTCTAGATTTTGTGGATGTGACTTACGTCTTGCCACCAAGGTCCCAAAACATTGTCCCGAACATCAGAGCGATGAAGGTTGTGAAGAGAAACCTTACTGCAGTGTATGGCGGGTTGCGCCAATATGACAAACGTTGTTTCCACAGGCAAGCCATACATTGTGTGAAGAAAGGTTGCGAGAATTGAGTAGGAAAGTAGAGATCTTTCGAACCAGGAGCAGGTTTGCTCAATTCTTCAATCATGGCTTTGTTTCTCCTGAAATATATGCCATATGTTAAGAATAACTCAAGCTACAAAGCCACCAAAAGTTTCTTTCGACATTTTTCATTATTAAGAAAACATGCATTGATATATCTGTTGCTCATAACCCGACTTCATTACATAGGCAAGTGCATTTTTACTTGGACAAACCTGTATACTTCAGAATTTCTGTACAACTCAGCAAAATTTACTCCCAAAATAATTTCTTGAGATATAGTTGTAACTTCCAACATCCAGGTCGCTGGATTATATCCATCCTTTATTTTACTGACTCCTTCGATTGCCTTGATAAAAGCAGTTAAATATGTATTAGCAAGTACTAAAAATGAATTAGAACTTGAAATGAAGTGTTTGGTATCTGTAATTTTTAACTCTCGATCAACTCTCACCTCAAAATATTTAATGAGATGGCAAGAGAGCCGACCCAGTGGTCCCACATAAATTGACTCTCCTCCTCGTTTCATTAGGAATAGCTGCAAGCCATGTTCAATGTTTCAAGATTTGTACATAAGAAAACCCATAAGATTCATTTAATCCTTCTATATATCTAACCTCATCAAATGCTTCAAAAATGTCAATGCTAGGCTGATGGATGGTGCACACAACTGTTCTTCCTGTGTCCACGGTGTTCCTAACTGTTCTCATTACAATTGCGGCAGCTCTTGCATCCAGCCCTGATGTTGGCTCATCCATGAATATGATAGAAGGGTTGGCCACTAGCTCAACTGCAATGGTCAGCCTTTTCCGCTGCTCGGTTGAGAGACCGTTCACACCAGGCAACCCAACTAAGGCATCCCTCAACACTTCCAATTCCACAAGTTGCATGACTTCCTCGATGAACATCTGCAACCAATATTCAGAATAAAACCCTTTTTCAAGAGAACACAGAAGAAAAAGAAAAGATGACAGGTAAAAATTGTGACCACTAATGACTCATGTACTCTTCTATCATATCTTTAATTCATAAGAAAAGCTACACAGGAGCTTTGAGTTTGGATGGGGAGCAAGCTACTGAGCACGTTAATTGTAAAATTGATTCCTTCAAGCACATTAAAACACCAATTATAAACCAAGGCTTCTATGATCTGCTTAATGCTTGTTAATATGAAAGAAACATGTTAACCAAAAAACTGCAAGGGACATGATAGGAGTTTAGAACAATTCAAGCCATCTGAAATTGATAAAGGATGACAGCAGTAAGGGCCAACTAAAGAGTTCAGTAAACTAACTTCTGTGTTGCTCTAGCATTATTTACAGCTCTAAATTGAATGAGGACACTCAGAAGGAGAACACAATTTCACATGTACCAACCTTTCTGGTTTCAGAATTGACATCAGGAGGTAACCGAAGCCAAGCTGAGTAAACCAAGGCCTCGTAGACAGTCACTTGAGGAGAGTGTATGTCATTTTGCTCGCAGTAACCAGAAATTCGAGCAAATGTTTCCTGCTTCTTTGGGTACCCAGAAATTGTGATGTTCCCGTCGATATATCCGCCTGTTTTTCTACCAGCCAGAACATCCATCAGAGTGGTCTTACCAGCTCCACTAACACCCATTAAAGCTGTAAGGACACCAGGCCTGAAAGCACCACTAATTCCCTTCAGAAGCTCCAATCTATCTTCAAGGACACCCTGGTTTTTCATTTCCTGGAAGTTCAATCCAAAACAGAAAATTAGTTCTCGTAACCTTGTGGCATACAACACCACAACCAATATTTTGTCTTTAAAGGTATCAATAGTTAAACCACGGAGTTACCTGTGGCATGTCAACAGAATATCTAATTTCATCGAAGGTAATAGAATGTGGCGCAAAAGGAAGAACCATTCCCTTCTTCTTGTTATGACTAGCCTCAGCAATAGCTTCCGTCCTTGCAGATGCAGACCCAGACGAGACGCTGCTCCTCCTAATTTCATCTCCTTTATCAGCAGGTAAATAATAATTTTGGCAGAGAAAACGGTCAGTAATATGTAATTGGCAAAAAAAAAGATATAAAGAAATAACAGTCTTAAACATATCACATAAGAAGATCATCACCTCCAGAGACGGTTCCAGCAGCAGAGCTTGTCCCTTGAGAAACTGATTCTCCAGTTCTATGCTCTTCTTGAGCTTCTTCAGGAATAACTGCAGTAGGCTTTTCATATGCTGCACAATGTTGCAGGATATTAATACATACGCTCAAACTGTTGGCAGTCATAAATCAGAGAATTTAGAGATACCCACGGTTGAGAAAGGTGAGAGCCATGGCGAAAAGGAAATTGAATAGAAACACAAACCCGACCAGTGCTCCTAGTGCAAGCCAATACCAGTATGAATCAGGGAAGAACCCGCGAGATTCCAGGACTCTAACTCCTAGTGGTTTCGGAGAATCCGGAAGAACCTTGATATTAGAAGATACAAACATTAGCTGATTTTCACACAAGCATGTGCACGAAACACAGAAACAAAGAGTGCAAAAAGATACCTTCTGCCAACTGTGCCCAAGAAACTCATTTACCAATATTCCATTGGTCCCATACATCATAGGTGAACTCCAATAACCCCATATCCACCACTTCTTGACATCACCTATGTGCAGAACATTTTTTTGGTTTAGAGTATGAAGAAAAGATAATCTTTTATTTTCTTTTTTCACTTATACAAAATGAGTTACTAGCCATACCTCGTGACAGGACAAAACCGCCCAATGCAAAAAGTACGAGCAGTGCGAATGAACCAAATGTGTTGGCAATAATCATGTTTCTTCCGATTGCTCCAATAAATCGAAATAATCCAGAAGCCATTTGGCTAACAGCTGCGAGTATAAGGAACTGTCTAAAGAATCTGCAGCCGGAAAAGAAATGAGTATTGTCATTGAAACAAATTGCAAGCAAAAATTGGAATAATATTTCTGAAGAATTAAGCAAATTGCATTGCAAGCAAAAACTGGAATAATATTTCTGAGGCATTAAACAAATTGCCAATTATTACCTTCCAACATTTGGATCAAGTCCAATGACATAGTAACTCAAGAATACCCAAGATGAAGATTCTAGAATCGTGATGGGGATCTTGAAGATCCATAATGGGAGAGAATAAGCCCATGCAGGAAAGAAGTATAGGTCCCTTTGCTTGTAAAATACGGGAAGCTTCTGAATGGTCATGGCCATCTCTGCCAATCCATTAAACATGATCAAAACCACAGCGAAAAACAAAGCACCCGTATAAATTTGTCCATCTTCTACCGAATCTTTGTGCATCTTGGTGCGAAAGAAGAGTGTCATTGAAATCATTGCCATTACCGTAAGCTGAAAGTATGAATATGGTAAGAAGTCAATAACAATGTTATGTCCGCTACAATGAGTTTGAAAAATGTTAGACATATGACAAATTGGTGCTAAATTCATTAACATAAAAAAGGGATCCATTTTCAAGTGTATAATTACAGAAATAGACACAAGGACACGTGAATGGGGAGATCCCCTGTATAATTTCTCAGTGAGCTTGGAGGTAATCAAAACTAAAAGATAAGCAAATTTTTGAAAATCCTACCTGGGAGAGCTTGAAGATGTAGATGAATGAGTTTCTCTTCTTTAGCAAGAGTTCTCGAGACAAGCAGGCTTTGAAGAGCTCCATCATTCCAACACCATACTTTGTGGTTGTCAAAGCAGCTGGGTGGTTTTTTGTCCTGTCAAATGGGGTTGCAAACTCATCTCCAATTGCCTTTCCAACATGGAATGACTGGAAGGCTTCAGCAAATTCCTTGACTGTAACAAACCGGTAAGGCTCGTCTCTACGTGCCCAGTATTGCTTCTGATCTTTCTTTGATGTTACCTGCAATGAATTTAAATTTTAAGATGACAAAATAGGAAGCAAAGAATTTAATGCCCACAATCAGAAAATCACATTGTTCCAATAAAATAGATGAGAAATATACTCTACTATAACACTTACTTCTTGCAAGAAGTCAGCCACACCTTTCCTATCAGGGCATTTGAAGCCCATGAATTCAAAAAAGTCAAGCACTTGTTCACGGGGACCCTGATACACAATCTGGCCATCAGAGAGGAGAATAATGTCATCGAAGAGATTGTAGGTTTCAGGTGCAGGCTGGAGGAGGGAGATGAGGGCAGTTCCATTGAGAATGTGGACAGACTGCTTGAGTGAATTCACAATTTGGAAAGTTGTGGAACTATCTAAACCAGTTGATATCTCATCCATGAACAATGCCTTTGCGGGTCCAACCAGCATCTCACCTGTAATTTTATTAATGGAGTTTTTCCATAAAGTTAGCTTAAGTAAAATATAAAAAAATCATAAGTGCGTTGATGTTAGAAAATGAGTTGTTTTACCGGTTGTAACACGCTTCCTTTGTCCTCCAGATATACCCCTTAACATTTCATCCCCCACCATGGTATCTGCACAGACATCTAGTCCTAAAATCTGTAATTTTAATAAGGAAGGAAATTTTAGCTTTATGCATATAATCTGATTCTGGGTACATCTCAAAAGTCAAAATCCCTCCAGTGTCAATCAAAATATTTTTGAAGTGATAATACCTTCAAAATATAATCTGTGACAATGTTTGTCTCCTCGCCTTCAGTTGCTGCTGCCTGCATAATTAACCATGTGAAAGGTTAATTCTCAGCTCAAATACTTTGGTAATAAAAAAAGAAGATTTTGAACTAAAAATTCACATATAAAACTTATAAATTTCACGAATGCCTAAAAATCAGAATCCCTTTGTTCTATCCATATAAAAAATATAACTAAAGAGTGCCAACTCCCTCTAATAGATTTCAAAGATTGTATATCCCCACCTTCATGAAGATATCGATATCAGGATCAGGCTTGATATTTGCTGCTTTTTCTCGTCGAGACAATTCCGCTAACATCTCTGCATATTTTCAAAAGAATACACGATCTTAAGCTATGCATAAATCATTGAACTGAGCTTTGATCATATTTCCGAGAAAAAAAAAAAATCAGCAATACAATTGACGAACCATAACGGGATCCAACCCCCTGGCATCTTGCTGAGAAGGCCAAGGTTTCTCTGACAGTCATTTCTCCTAAATGGAGATCATGCTGACTGATGTAGGCAGCAGTTCTCTGGGGTACAAACTCATGCAAGCCATGCCCATTGTAAGTAACCCTCCCCGAAAACTGGTTTAACAGAAGCAAAAGTTTTTAAGTTATTGGAGATGAAACTAGTACAGTACCCAAAATTTGCAAACCCAGAAAATAAATGAAGCTACGAAGACTATTAGAAAGGGCAAAATTCTTTTTCTTAAATTAAATAACACAAACCTTTAGAGTGGGATCAAGCTTCCCAGCCAAAGCTAACATCAGTGTGGTCTTTCCAGAACTTGGAGGACCTAAGAGCAATGTCATTCTGCATATGATATGAACAAAAAATATGAGAAAATAATCTGGTTAATATGATCACCATGCATTTATTTTCTATACATTTATAGGGATACTTGAAAATCAACCAAGCTTGCTGGCTTACCGACGAGGCTTGATGATTCCACTAACATCTCGAAGAATGGTAAACTGTTTCTTTCTGCTTGGAAGGATATGGAGCTGGATTAAGGTACCCTTTGGAACAGAAAACAGAGTGAGCATAATTTTGCAGACAATGAAAACATAGAGAAACCATATAAGACTGAAGTTACTAATGATGTCTACTTTATTTTCAGGGAATTACCTCCACCAGGCTGAAGGCGTAGTTAATAAATGAAGGCAGAGCGCTGCTTCCTACAAAAGCTTCTGCCCCTACATTTATATGCTCAAACCTCACTTCAATCGTTGGAATATCAATTCCAACTCTGTCAAAAATCAAAGAATAATCAATGAGAACATACTAAAAAGAAGAACAGGACATAATTGTCTTCAAGAAAAAAGAAGGAAAAAAAAAAAAAAAGAGTTCGGCAAAGTGAATATGTGGTGAACATTTGAATTGCAGAGTCGAACTCATCACTCACCTGTCTATTCGATTCTTGAGCTTCAACAAGAACTTCTCATTGTCTTCTTCGGCAACTAACCTCTCAACCAAAGTCTTTTTCTCCTGAAACCCGAGGTCCTTAACATCAACTTCATCAGCTCCACCTCGAGACGCCATCAGCAACCCTTTTCTCAATCGATTGTAAGTGGGAAGTTTCTCGAGAGCGGCCCATTTCAGAGCTTCCTCATCGTCTTCTTCCCTGGAAGATTTGGAGAACACTTCCACGCCATTGTTCCTCCACATTGAAGAACTGTTCCTTCTCAGACTCCCGCTAGCTCTATAAATTTCACCTTCCATTGCAACCCGGAGAGATGGTACTACGTACAACGCCGGTTAAAATATAAAACCGACCAAAACCCAAAAATCTCTCTTCAAAATGCAACCAGAGAAACCAAAAACAGAGCTCCAAAGCTGGAAAAGCTCAAAAACAGAGATGGGTGTCTATGTATATCAATCTCCTCTGAGCCTCCTACCCAGAGAGATCCAAAGCTCTTTATCTTTTTTCCCACACACGCCGCCTTCTCTCCGTTCCTATCTCGGCTACGTTTTCTGATCGAGCATTGGAGAAAGAGAATTGCAGAACGCATATTTATACAATGGAATCACATTACAAATTTTTTTCCTAGTTCAACGTGCACATTTTCTAAGTCCGGGGTACTATTTTAATTCAAAAGCCTGCAGGAAGTTGATCTGGATGAGTTTATAAATTGTAAATGACAACTCCATGCTGTGTGGAGACGTTCGTTTTATGCCACCCTTTTTTGACCCTTGACGAAAAATAAAAAAATATGTATTTTCTCAGAGCTTGAGTCCTTGACCCTTCGAATGCATCATAGCATTTGAGAATTGAGAGTGTGTTACGAGATCAAGGCTAGGTAGTCAATAATTGGAACATAGTTTTCAATTTTTTAATAATTATAAAATGTCAATTTTTTTAATTTTCTAAAAGTACGTAGTATTTGGAAATATAAAAATAAAGAATAATTTTTTTTGCAACTAAACAAATTCTTTTTTTTCTATATTTGTAGTAAAAATTAATTGACATTTTGTATAACTTTTAAAAAAATTAAAAATAAAAAAGATAATAGAGACGGACCTCTTCTAAGGTTTAACAAAGAAAATACTACCCTTTCTTGGGATTTAAAAAATTCAATTTCAAGAACTTTACATAAATTTTTCCAAAAAGATTCAAACCTCCCCTATATTTATAAAAAAGATAAGTCTTTTGAAGAAAAATTTTAGGTGAGTGTCTTTTGTCCAAAATGTAAATTGCCTACATAAGTAAATATAGACACTTAAATTTTTGTAACTTCTTTTATTTTATCTAGATGACCTAGACAATTTTTTTTTTTCTTTTCGCAAAGAGTCGGAAGCCACCTACGTAACGAGCTCATCCCAAGACAAATATATAATCTTTGCTTATACCTTTTTTCTAACTTATTTCTTTATTTTATCTTCTTTTAATTAAAATATTCATATTTCTTTATGTTAAAAGCCCATTATGCTTCTTAAAAGAATACATATAATATCTGAATTTAGTTGACAAAATTCATTATTATCTGCTTCTGATTTATAATGAGGGCTAGTTCCAACTAGATCTTTCTTTAGATTAAACTTGATAATTGTCTTTTTTAATTCTTATCTTAAATTAGAGTCTATTTAAATCTATCTTTACCCAAAATATAATGAGTTTTCTAACTATATAGAGATACAAGGCTCGAAAAAAAATCAAATGAAAAAGTGTATTATTCAAAGTAAGAGAAGGACTAAGATTGATGGTAAATAAATGGTTGTATAATTGTAAGAATACTCAAGAATCATGTGTCCTTTTAAACACTAGAATTTCCTTTTTATAGAAGGATTCCATGGCCTTAGGTGCTTAGAATTCTTATCTTTTCTATAATGTGACGGCATAATTTACACAACTATTAAAAAGAAAAAGTATAAGGATATTTTCATGTCATGATACAATAATTTAATTAAATAAAGTTCGTGAAATCTTTATAAAAAGAGGTCCATCACATATTTTTCATCCATCGTCATCATTATCATCATCATTACAGATAAATATATATATATATATATATGCCCCATCTCCTACCAGCTTTTCCAAATGATGGATATCCAATTCATCCATTCATTCAAAAATATATTCAAAGTTTCTCTCCATTTAGAAAAGCAACTAGGAATATATATATATATTGTTATTTTTTGTCCTACATTAATAGAATAATTCCACATTAGTATAAAAAGTTATTTTGAATTTTTTGTATTATTTGTCCCACATTGAAGAGAAATGTTTTTTGAACTTCAAGTTGAAGCTATATAAAGAGTTCAACTTTCCATTTGTAAAATACAACTCAAAGTTGTACTTTATCAAGAAGTAGCTGATTAATCGTCGGCGCTTGAGAACGTAGGTAATTCTATACCGAATCTCATTAATTTCTTGTCTTATTCTTTTTACTGTTTTATTATTTGTTTCTGCATTACTTTAGTTTTTTATATATTCAATAGCAATAGTTGTAATATTGGTGTTT
The DNA here is from genome assembly GCF_029873635.1 of Malania oleifera. Lineage (NCBI taxonomy): Eukaryota > Viridiplantae > Streptophyta > Magnoliopsida > Santalales > Ximeniaceae > Malania > Malania oleifera. The sequence continues at coordinate 17,888,732 of NC_080422.1, forward strand.
GGCACAAGTGACGTGCCCGACACAACAATTGGTATCAGGGTTAGGTTGAATAGTGTCTATACGAAGGTGTTCCTCTATTAGGATCATTGATTTCATGTTTGATGCCTAAGAAAGATCTTATCTAAACGAGTACTCAGATATCATTGCAGTTCGGTCGCTCCTTGGAGGTCGATCTAATCAAAGTAGAATTTCATAGGATAAAACAGAGTAAACACAGTTGGTACGTACTATTCGTCCTAAGCCTTTTGCTTTGTTGGTTGCTATCGAATATATAGAAGATGGCAGAAACTGGTGCAACAGTAGAAGAAACTCTGTCCACACGAACTCCAACCCCTTCAGCTTCGACATCATCATCGAAGATGATAGCTAATACTCGGTTTTAGGTGGAGAAATTTGATGGTATCAATAATTTTGGTATGTGGCAATGTGAGGTGATGGACATCTTGTATCAGTAAGAACTATATATTGTTTTGGATGATAAACCAATAGATATGGGTGACAAAGATTGGGAAAAGATCAATCGTCGGGCATGTGGTATGATTCGTCTGTGTCTCACTAAAAATCAGAAATATTGTGTTATGAGGGAGACATATGCAAAGAAATTGTGAAAGACATTGGAAGATACATTTATGACTAATAGTCTGGAAAATTGGCTCTATTTGAAAAAGAAATTGTTTTGCTTCCAGTATCAACCAGGTATTTTGATTAATGACCACATAAATGCTTTCAATAAAATTTTGGCCAATTAGTTAAATTTGGATGAAAAGGTGAAAGATGAGGATAAAGTCATATTGTTACTGAATTCTCTCCCTGATGATTATAAACATTTGACCATCACTCTAGTTGTTAAGCATTCTTCCATTCAAATTTTGTTGGCTTTGCTTGCACAATTTGATCTTGAACTAGTTCAGCTCGATATAAAAACTGAATTTTTACATGGTAATTCGGAAAAGGAAATCCATATGACTCAGCCAGATGGATTTCAAGTTGCTGTAAAAGAAAATTGGGTATGTAAACTGGATAAATCATTGTATGGTTTAAAACAGTCTCCAATATAGTGGTATAAACGATTTCATCAGTTTATGATGGGTCAGAAGTACATCAGAAGTAAACATGATCATTGTGTTTATTTTCGAAGACTACAAAATGAATCTTTTATATATTTACTCTTGTATGTTGATGATATGTTGATAGTTTCAAAGAATAGGGAAGAAATCAACAAGTTGAAAAGTCATTTAAATTAAGAGTTTGAGATGAAAGATCTTGGTAAAGTAAAGAAGATACTTGGCATGGAGATTCGCAGATACAAAATGAGAGGAAGAGTTAGTTTGTCTCAGAAACAGTATTTGAAGAAGGTAGTATAAAGTTTTGGCATGTCTAAGTAATCAAAACCAGTAAGCACTCCTATTGCTCCTCATTTCAAACTTAGTGCGGCTTTATCTCCTAAATCAGATGAGGAACATAAGTATATGTTATAGGTTCCTTATGCAAGTGTTGTTGGTAGTCTGATGTATGCAATGGTTTATACTAGACCTGATATTTCATAAGTTGTTAGTATGGTGAGCAGGTATATGCATGATCCGGGTAATAGACATTAGCAAGTTATGAAATGAATTTTGAGATATATTATGAATACGATTGATGTTAGTATAGTATTTGAGAAAAATAATACTATTGAACAACGTGTTGTTAGATATGTGAATTCTGATTTTGTAGGTGATTTGGATAAACGTCGATAAACTACTAGATATGTTTTTACATTTGCTAAGAGTCCAGTGAGTTGGAGATCTACCTTACAGTCTACCACTGCCTTGTCTACAAGAGAAGTAGAGTACATGGCAGCTTCAGAGGCTATTAAGGAAGCTATTTGGTTGCAGGGTTTACTTGAAAATTTGAGAGTTGTTCAGAAGCACATTGTTGTGTTCTGTGATAGTCAGAGTGCTATTCATTTGGAAAAGAACCAAGTCTACCATGCACAAACGAAGCACATCGATGTTCGGTTTCATTTTATGCAGGATATTATTGATGGAGGCAAGATACTTCTTCAAAAGATTACTACAACTAAAAATCTCGCAGATATGTTGACCAAGATTGTGACAACAATCAAGTTCAAACATTGTTTGGACTTGATCAATATCCTACAAGTTTGAATATTTTTTTAAGGTGCCGATGATGTAGAACTCTAGAAAATATTGGTGACTGAAAAATTTGTTGAATTTATTGTCAAGGTGGAGATTTGTTGTTTTTTGTCCCACATTGGTAGAATAGTTCCACATTAGTATAAAAAGTTGTTTTGAATTTTTTGTATTATTTGTCCCACATTTGAGAGAAGTGTTTTTTGGACTTCAAGTTGAAGCTATATAAAGAGGTCAACTCTCCATTTGTAAAACACACCTCAAAATTGTACTCTGTCAAAGAGTAGTAGATTGATCGTCGACGCTCGAGGATGTAGGTAATTCTATACCAAACCTCGTTAATTTCTTGTCTTATTCTTTTTATTGTTTTATTATTAGTTTCTGCATTACTTTAGTTTCTTATATATTCAATAGCAATAGTTGTAATATTGGTATTTGACACAAGTGGGGTGTCCGACACAACATATATATATTGCCCCATCTCCTACCATTTTTTCCAAATGATGGATATCCAATTCATCCATTCATTCAAAAATATATACAAAGTTTTTCTCCATTTGGAAAAGCTAGTAGGAATATATATATATATTTACCCCATCTCCTACCAGCTTTTCCAAATGATGGATATCCAATTCATCCATTCATTCAAAAATATATTCAAAGTTTTTCTCCTTTTGGAAAAGTTAGTAGGAATATATATATTGCCCCATCTCCTACTAGCTTTTCCAAATGTTGGATGTCCAATTCACCCATTCATTCAAAAATATATTCAAAGTTTTCCTCCATTCTTTTACTTTCAAAAGTGTTACTAATATTTTTTGTTCGCACATGTTTCTAAAAGAAAAACATCATTTTTAATAGATAATTTTAACACATATAGGCCCATGCATAATTTCTTTAAATTTCTAGCAATTTTAGTGTGGATGGGAATCCACGTCCAACTCACATCTTTCTTTAATTTTTGGTGTAACAATTTCTTAATTTTTCTATATCCTTAATGCAATATGAAGAACATAATAAGCATCTTATAACCTTTTCAAATTCTTTTGTATCTTCTATGCTTTTAAGAAAATTTTCTATATCACTTGACTAGTATTTATTTTGAATCCTAAAAACTCACATTTTTCAATATTAACCCACGCTCTAGGCATCTTTCTTTCACTATTTTTACATGGGTCATAGAAAAATATTAAGATATCATGAATATATACAAAGCACTAGTAGTAATTGAGATCTTTAAAAATGTTATTTATTCTCCTTTTAAAATAATTGAGATATATACTTCAATTCAAATGACATTGCTATCCATTCATAATGGTCTCCTTGAGCACTAAAAACTATTAAAGAAATGCCCTCTTTTTTTCATCTTGATTCGTTAATAACTACTTTCAAATCCATTTGAAAGAACCATCATAGTTCATCATGTGTTCTATTGAAAAAAAAACTTTATTTTATTTGGAATATGATATCCAAAATTACCATTAAGTTCTTTTTTAATAATTTATTATTATTCTTTCTTTCCTTTCCTTTTATTATATCATATCAATCCACAAATTCTATAGCTATCAAAATTCTTGGATGTCTTGTAGGTCTAAACCATTTGTTTTAGTGTAATTTTCATGCTATGATTAATAAACTTGATTATTGTTTTATATTTGTCTTTCTTTTAGTATTTTAAAGAGATAAGGGAGAGACAACTTAGATGATATGGAAACTTACAACGTAGGCCACATAGTGCACGCATAAGAAAGAGTGAGTTAGTTACTGTGAGAAGCAGTAGAAGGGGTAGGGGTAGACCTAAAATAACTTGAGAGGAGATAGTGAATAAAAATTTAATATCCTCGAATATATCAAAAGAAATGGTTCATGATCGCATAAATTGGTAGAAAATAATTTATGTAACCGACCTCACCTAGTGGGACTTAAGACTTGATTTTGTTGTTGTATTAAACTAAAAATGTTTTTGTAGAGTTCTTGTTATTTGATGATTTTTAATCTTTAATGGTTAGTTCTCATATCAAGATTGTTAGTACGACTTTGCGTTATAAAGGTGTATACCTCTCCTGCATTTGCATGCAAACTCAAATTTTATTATATGTATAGACAGTTGTGACCTTATGAATAGGGACATAATATTCATTTATTTTGGATCTCTTTTGATTTAATATTTCTATACATAGTTTTTTAAAGTTATTTCCTATTATCATGTCACGAGTTTTGATATTATATATAGAATTCTTCTTAATTTGATTTCCCTAATATCATGTCATGTGAGAGTTGATTAGTAACCCTAATTTTAGATTTCATTCTTAATTTAAGTTGTTACTGCAATTACCTTCTTTATGAAAGGAGGTGCCGTCCTCTTTTACTAAAAAAAATAAATAAAAATAAAAATTACCTTCTTTATGAAGTTATAACTATTACTTCTTTTCCTATAATTTTAATTTCTGTCAAGTCAAAGTTCCTATATATATGAGATGGTTAATCAAATCTTTAGGTTATGGAGATATTAAAGCTGAACTATTTTTCACAAAAGTATTTTCAACTTCTTCTTATACTTTATTAATTTCTTCTTCTTTATGTGATCATCCTTTGACTTTTATTTTAGTCTTACTTTCTTTTGAGGCTAATTATTCTTTATCCACTATTATTTCCTTTTTATGGTAATTATAATGAAAGTTTAATTCCTTCTGAATTATGGTAAATTCATATTTTTAAGTGTTTGAGTTCATGTTAATCCCCATCTAAATAGTGATTAATTACTTCGTTGCTTTTTGTTGGTTTTTAGTCTCACATCAGTGGGAAGGTGCTTTTAAGCCTTTAGTTTGAGGATATATAAGGAGATTTCCTCACCATTTGTAAAAACACCTCCCATTTTGTAGAGTTACAAATAATATTTGTACTCTAGAATATTTCTAATTACTATTAATAATTTGAAGTTTGTCCAAGTTGTAACTTTCTGAAAATAATGGATTGATCGTCGACGCCTGAGGATGTAGGTAATTCTTTGCCAAACCTTCATAAACTCTTGTGTTGTTTTTTATTACTGTCTTGATTATTAGTTTCTGCATTGCTTTAGTTTGTAGTATTGGTGTTCAACACTAGTGGGGTGCTCGACACAACAATTGGCATCATAGCCAGGTTGAATAGTGTCGATACAAAGTTTCTCTATTATGATCCTTGATTCCATTTTTTGATACTTAAAAAGACCTTATCTAAGTAAGTGCTTAAAGATCATTGCGACTCAGTCACTCCCTAGAGATTGGTCTGATTAAAGTGGAATTTCATACGATATACAAAGTAGACGGTTGGGATAAGTGCAGTACTATTCATCCTAAGCCTTATATTCTATTGGTTTGCTATTGGATATATAATTTTGGAAGATGATAGAAATTACACTTGCAGAAATAGAAGAAACACTGTCCACACGAACTCCAACCCCAACAACTTCGTCGTCATCTTCAAAGACAATAGCTAATGTTTAGTTTGAGGTGGATAAATTTGATGGTACAAATAATTTTGGTATATGACAATGTGATGTGATGGATATCCTATAATACCAGGAAATAGATGTTGCTCTTGGTGATAAACCTGAGGACATAAGTGAGAAAGATTGGTAAAAGATCAACTGTCAGGCATGTGGTACAATTCATTTGTATCTTACTATAAATCAAAAATATTGTGTTATAAGGGAGACATCTACAAAGAAATTGTGGAATACACTGGAAGGTATATTTATAATCAAGAGTCTGACAAATTGGATCTATTTGAAAAATAAATTGTTTCGCTTCCAATATCAACCAAGTATTTCTATAAATGACAACATACATGCTTTCAATAAAATTTTGGTTGATTTGTTGAATTTGGTTGAAAAGGTTAAAGATGAGGATAAGGCCTTGTTGTTACTGAATTCTCATCTTGATGATTATGAACATCTCACCGCCACTTTATTGTATGGGAAGGATAAAGTTACTTTTGATGTTGTTTGTGCTACATTGATTAATACTGAATATAGAAAGAATGATTAGAGGGTCCATAAGGAAACATTAGCATAAGCACTAACAATAAAGGGACATCCTCAGAGTCGTAAAACTGGAAGGAGGAGTAAATCTCGAGGGAGATCTGCTAAAGATGAATGTAACTTTTGTCGTGAGAGAGGACATTAGAAGAAAGATTGCCCTAAATTGTAGCAAAAGAATAAGGGCAAAACACCTTCTAATGCCTATATAGCCAAGTGTGATGGAAGTGAATCAGTTTTTTCTCTTATTAGAACATCTTCAACACATTACTATGGTAAGTGGATTTTGGATTTTGGATTTTGGTTGTTCCTATCACATGTGTCCCAATAAGGAATGATTTTCTAATTTTGAAAAATTAGATAATGGGGTTATTTTTTTGAAAAATAATAATACTTGTAAAACAACTAGAATAGATTCAATACAATTGAAATGTTAAGATGGAACTATTAAAACCTTAACTGGTGTTGAATATGTTCTAAGACTGAAGAAAAATCTAATCTCATTAGGTGCCTTTGAATTTAAAGGGTTCACTATTACTTTGAAAGATGGAACCTTAAAGGTTAAATTTGGTGTGCTTGTGGTGATGAAAGGTATTAGGAAAAATAATTTGTATTATTTTTAATGTAGTACAATCATTAGCTCAACAATTATTGTTTTTGAGAAAGATGCAGGTTCAGATACTACCAGGTTATGACATATGCGATTGACACATGCATTTGAAAAATCTTTGCAACAATTGGTTAAGCGAGACTTGTTGAAGGGTGTAAAGTTATGCAAGCTTGACTTTTGTGAACATTATATTCTAGTAAAATAAACGAGTGAAATTTTCCACTACAACCCATCAGACTGAAGGTATTTTAGATTACATCCACACAAATGTATGGGGGTCTACCAAAACTGCTTCATTGGGTAGTATGTATTATTTTGTCATTTTTGTTGATAATTTTTATAGAAGAGTTTGGGTGTATGCTATGAAATATAAAAATGAAATATGATATTTTCAATTGGTTGAAACTCAAACTGGCAGAAAATATCAAAGGGCTCAAATAGATAATGGTAATGAATACACAAGTGATTCATTTATGAAGGTATGTCAAGACGTAGGTATTGCTCAACACTTTACAGTTAGAAATACACCACAATAGAATGGGGCCACAGAGTGCATGAATTGAACTTTGCTGGAGAAATTTTGATGCATGTTGTTTAATGTTGGGTTGGACAAAAGGTTTTTAGCTAAGGCTGTTGGCTTTTTAAGTTTGATCTCAGTTATGATGTTGACAAACACAAGTGTCTTATGTGTGCGCCTAATATTTTGAACAGGTTTACAATTCTGAATGCATACACAGAAGAGGAAGATGGAAGTCAGAAAAGACTTAAAGCTCACATCATACTGGTGTATTCCATAAAGAGAAGAGCAAAGAAGAAATAAGACATTTGTTTATTTCTTATTGTAATTGCATTTAATATTTATTATTTAGTTTGTAATAATGCATGCATTTGCATGATATGTTTGAAAGCTTAGATGACCATAAATTGACCTTGGGGCACCTAGAGTTTAACCAAAAACCCTTTTCATAAAAACTAAAATTTAGGGTCATATTTGGGGCAAAAACAGACTTCGGTCGATCGACGTTGGGTTTTTATGCTTAATTCAAAAGTATCGGTCAACTAAACCATTTTTAATTCAAATTAGCTTGGTCGACTGAACCAGCCATGAGTCAAAAGTTTGACTTACCTGGTCGACTGAACCCTTTTAGTTCAAATCAGCTTGGTCGACCGTACCAGCCCTAAGTCAAAAGTTTGACTTGCTCGGTTGATCGACCCACTTTTGAACTAACCTTCCTTGGTCGACCGTCCCCTAAGAATTTCACTTTTCCACCGACTTGGCCGACCGAACTCATAGTTCAAAATAGCCTTGGTCAACCAAATCTCAAAAATGTTCAACTAGCCTTTTACCTTGGTTGATCGAACCTACGAAGGGTTCGAAATCACCCTGATACGATTGACCAAATCTATAGTTCAAAAGTGCCACGGCCAATCGAACTTATAAAAGTGATCGACCAAACCTTGTATATGGTCGACCAAACCTCTCTGGTTGGCAAATTTACCGTAGATAAATGAGGTTAATTCTTAATTAAACATCATTAAACAATTTCAAAATGACCTCCGTGTCCCCAAATGGTTATATTTTTCCAGAGTCTATATAGACCCCTCTCATTTGTGTAATTAGCAACTTTGATTAGTCAAATTTTTCTCTCTAATATTTTGGGCTTATTTTTACCAAAGTTCCTCCAAACTTATTTTTCATTGCAAAATTCCTTCTTTGGGGCAAATTTTTTATACTTCCTCAAAATCTCTTTCACTCATTCATTCACTTGAAAAATCATTTATGAAAGAGAGTTTCTATTTAGGGCATTTATTTTTCATCATCTATATGTGTAGAGACCCAGAAAATATAATAATAAAAGAAATTAGAAAAAGATGAATTTTTGGTTGGGAGAGGAGAAAACCGGCGACGGTTTTCTGAAGGAGAAAGAAAATCGGCGACAATTTTGGAATTACCACGGGTCAATAATAGGTAAAACTATAAAAATTGAGTCGGTTAAAGAGAAAATCGGTGATGGTTTTCTGAGAGTTAGAGAAAACTGACAATGGTTTTTTCAGCAGTGCAGGCTATAAGGAAGTCCCACGGGCCTCATTTCATTAAGGAAATAAAATTTCTCCTCTCTTTCTCCTAAAACCCTACAAACCCCTCTTCAATCTCTATTTGTTTCCAGACCTGTTAAGCTCCGTTTTGATGATCAGGAACCACCACCGAGTTCCTGGAAAGATTTTCTATAGCTTAGGCGGAGTAGATTTTCAATTTGAGGTTCTGGGGCACTATCTCAAAACCAAGGTAAGTGAGGTAATTTAGAGTTTTATTGTTCATTTGGAGTATATAGAGCCTAGAAAATACTGAATGATAAATATTTTGGTGATTGAGTTGATTAATTTAGGAAAAATATGATAGTTATTCTGAGCATTTTGTGGATTGACTGGGAATATGTATATGCACTATCTCAAGGTTTTGGAATCATGAACGCCATAGGTGTGAGTTAGAAATCAATAAAGGGAAATATGCTATGCTAATAATTTTATGAATTTTTACCGATAAAATATATGTATTTTAGGATATGAACTCTTGATGATTTAAGATATGAAATTATGTGTTTTCAAGAAGATTCTACAAATTATAAATTATCTTTATTATCAGAAAAATATAGGTTACAGTACATGGGTTTTATTTATTTAGTTGTGTGACATGAGTAAATATCAGTTCAGTACAAAATCTACACAGCTTTCAAAGTATCATGATTTATATATATATATATATATATATATATATATATATATAGAAAGATGTTTTACAGAATTTACAAAATCATGATTTACAGTATACACACAGAAAGATGGTTTATAGCATTTACAGAATACCATGATATACAGATTACAAAACCATAACATTCAGATATTACAGTTTATTTAGATATTACAATTCATTCAAATATTATAGTTTATTCAGATAAGTTATTACAGTATTATGGTTAATTCAATTGAAACAGAATCATGATAAACAATAAAATATATATATACAATATCATATTATAGTATCAGACCCTGATGGACTAGATCATATTTCAGAGCACGATACCATAACTATTTCAGTTCAGAGTGCAACCACATATCTCAGATAGTGTGTGAATTTTATGAGTAGTCGATCATGCCTTGGGAGAGATTGCAAGCTCCTTAGTTGTCCGGGTTGAGGTGGCCTATCACGCGTCGAACTCGGAAATGGGACCTAGGGGTGAGAATGTAACCAAACATGTCCTTGTATCCAACAAAACATCCAAAGATACAGTACAAAGGATGACGGTCCGACCCCGTAGGGTTCCCAGACACCCTATACACATCCAAACACAATCATATACGCAATGAAAAAGGTCATTCTATATACATACATGGTACCATACCAGAGTCTATACAAAAACAAAGTCAAGGCTCCATTACACAACGTACAACCGAATGGCCAACATATCTCAAAACGGTAACCCACAAAACACAAGTCCTAGCACTTACCCAAGCGCTACCTGCAATACACCAGCCACTATGCTCCCAACACAAGGATGCTAGTTCCGGTTACTTGAAGGACCTGAAAAATATGTACGTACAGTAGGGGTGAGACACCTCTCAGTAAGGAAGAATGTAGGTTATATCGGTGTGTGGCATTTGAGTATTATCATGATGCAACATACACGCAATTAAATGCAGTTCCAGTACTAATTTCACAATAGTGCATACACGCACACACACATGATCAGCAATCTCGATGTCATCACACCTTTCGGCCCGAAGCCGGCCCGTGACATACAGCGTTGGCTCGTAGCCAACCTACGAACACGGCGCCACCGACACATGGCTAGTCCCAGACTCCTAAGGCATCGTACCGGCGCTAAAATGGTGGATCCACACCCTTCGGTGATCAGCCAAGATAGGCTTACGCCTTTGGATATAGAGCCAAACACTCTGCCAACCTATGTCCAGTGATTTCATATGCCCTCGGATATAGAGTCGGACACTCTCAGTACCTGGAACAAATTCGGAACCACGTTCCTACTAGCATTTCAACCAATCACACACACATGCAGGCTTATATAACCAAACAAACCACACCCATTTGGTAATCTTAAATCATGATTTTCCAAACACATACAGTTTAAAATAAGTCAAGGCATGACCATCCCTATAACACAATATAAATCAATATATACATTCGGTTTTCAACAAAATCAGGGATGCAGCCCGTTGCCCCCTTTTCCCAAAACTATAATCATGAAAAACCCATAATTTTCCCCATTAGATCCCCTCAAATGAGTAGCCAAAACACACACAGGACCGTGAACCTCAGTTATACCGAGTCCAATTTAAAAAAAAAAAATCGATATAAACACAATTCCCCTTACCTTTCCCCCAAATGGCGAATCCCAAACTCTAAGGCCCCTAAACAAAGAACTGAGTTCCAAAACCTACAACCAACAGTACAAAATATACTCACAAGACTGTTCTCTACAAAATTATCAGATCAGAATTGAAAACCGAGCCTTACCTCGATTTTATGCCGAAACCCAAAAATTTTTTAAACAAGTTTCTGATCCACAGAACTTGTAGAGAATCCTTCCACGATCCTCATGGTAACTTCGGATTAACAATTCTAGCAACAAATGGTGAAGAAATCTAGAGAAAGGAAGTGTAGGCAGAGTTTCTAAAGAGATAGAGAGAGGATATTTATATTTCTTAGTTGAGAAGTAATAGAAATTGATATTTATAGCCCTTGACTCGGCTGCCCTCGTTGACGAAATGGTGTCCTCGACGACTCACGTGGAAATATGTGAAATTTGAATGGACCGATGAGTGTGAGTAGAGCTTCCAGGAGTTGAAGCAGTGGTTGGTCACTGCACTAGTATTATCTATTCTATTAGGAGAGGATAAATTTGTTATATATAGTGACGCGTCCCAGACGGGACTCGAGTGTGTGTTGATGCAACACGGGAAGGTTATTGCTTATGTTTCTCGACAGCTTAAGGAGTTTGAAAAAACTACCTGGTACATGATTTAGAGTTAGCTACAATGGCATATGCTCTAAAGATTTGGAGGCATTATCTTTATGGTGGGAGATGTGAGACCTTCATTAACCATAAAAGTTTGAAGTATTTCTTCACCTAGAAAGAATTGAATATGAGGCAGAGAAGATGGTTGGAACTCATTAAAGATTATGATTGCACTATCAGCTACCACTCAGGGAAAGCAAACGTGGTGGCTGATGCTCAGAACCAGAAATCAGAGGGAGCTACATTATCAGCAATGGAAATTCAGCATCTGATCCAAATAGATTTGGAGAGGTTCAGTGTGGAGCTAATAGAGGATGATCACCAGACATTTGTTACCAACCTAGTGTTATAACCTACCTTGCATGAGAGGATTAAAGCTGCTAGAGAGATGATGCAGAATTAGTAGAGCTGATAGGTAAAGTGCAAGACGGACAAGGGGAAGGAGTTTAATATTTCAGATGACGGAGTTCTGAGGTTCCATACCAGATTGTGCCTATCTACAGATGCTAAGATTATGAGGGCTATCCTAGAGGAGGCACACAGCTCCCTTTACACAGTGCATCCTAGAGGCACTAAAATATATTAAGACCTTTAGGAATCCTTATGGTGGAGTGGTATGAAGAGGGAGATGGTTGAGTTTGTGAAGCAGTGTTTGATGTGCCAGCAGGTAAAGGCTGAGCACCAAAGATTGGCAGGACAGTTGCAACTACTCCACATCCTTGAGTGGAAGTGGGATTATATATCCATGGATTTCATTACAGGGTTACTGCCAGCATTGCATAGACAAAATTCTATTTGGGTGGTCGTTGAACGATTTACGAAGACTGCTCATTTTCTCCCTATTAAAGTCAACTACTCTATGAACAAACTAGTAGAGTTATACATTCAGGAGATAGTTCGACCTCATGGTATGCCAATATCCATAGTTTCAGACTTAGACCCATGATTTCCATTGCGATTTTGGAGGAGCTTGTAGGAGGCTTTGGGGTCTCAATTATCATTCAGCATGACATTTTATCCTCAGACTGATGGGAAGACAGAGATGATGATCCGAATACTTGAGGATATGCTACGAGCATGTGTGCTATATTTTGGGGGTAGTTGGACCCAGTATATGTCGTTGATTGAGTTCGCGTATAATAACAACTACCAGGCCAGCATCAAGATGGCACCTTACGAGACATTATATGGTAGAAGATGTCGTTCTCCACTATATTAGGATGAAATTAGTGAAAGGCAAGTTTTGGGACTAGAGTTGTTGCAGTAGGCGTATCGTAAAGTCTGACTTATTTAAGATAGAATCAGTGCAGCTCAGAGTCGGTAGAAAAGCTACGCAGACACTCGCCGCCGGAAGTTGGAGTTAATGTGGGAGATCAGGTATTTTTAAGAGTAGCACCGCTGAGAGGAGCTATGAGGTTTGGGAAGAAGGGTAATCCGAGCCCTAAGTTTATTAGCCCATTTGAGATACTTCAGAGAGTGGGTTTAGTCGCCTACAGGCTAGCTTCACCACCAGCTCTATCTAAGATTCATGACGTATTCCATGTTTTCATGCTGAGGAAATACGTCCCAGATCCCTCCCACGTGATCAGTTATGAGGAGATAGAACTTAAAGATACTTTAGCATATGAGAAAACATCAGTACAGATTCTAGATAGAAAAAAACAAGAGTTGTGCACCAAGAAAGTTTCACTAGTAAAGGTTTTGTGGAGGAATTATGCAGTAGAGGAAGTGTTGTGGGAGCTTGAGGAGGAAGTATGACAGAAGTACCCACATTTTTTTGGTGGGGATCAACATTAGTTAGGAAAAAGGAAGGTAATAGTTCAGATAAAGTCAGTATTGTTTAATAAAATCAGTATTGTTTATATAGTACAGGGTAATTAATGTATAAGTTGTATTTTAGATTATAGGATAGCTAGTGTTTTTAGTTTTGGGAGAATTATCTTCTATATGTACACTTGTAATCTTCCAGAACCATAATTGTAACTACGGTATTCCTCCACCATAAGTGAGGGTAATTAATAAATTAAGTTGCGATTTTTTTCTCAAAGAATGGTCTATAGCATAGATAGCAAATTTTGAGGATGAAATTTTTAAAAGATGGTCGAATGTAGAGACCTGGAAAATATAATTATAAAAGAAATTGGAAAAAATGAATTTTTGGTTAGGAGAATAGAAAATCAGCGACGGTTTTCTAAAGGGGAACAAAAACTGGTGACGATTTTGAAATTACCGTGGGTCAGTAACAGGTAAAACAGTAAAAATTAAGTCGGTTAAAGAGAAAACCGGCGACGGTCTTCTAAGAGTTAGAGAAAATAGGCAACGGTTTTATTAGCAATGCAAGCTACAAGTGTAACGACCAGAAATTTTCATCCATTTTTTTTCCTATATCAATATAATTCCTAATATCTTGCATGAGCATAACCATATTCATCATGACCCGGAGTGGGACCATGGTAACCTGTGCATTTCATATAAGACCTAAGCAGCAGAAGTACATACATATCCAACATATTCCAAAATACAATACCAGAGTACTATATACCTAGTTGTACCTATACACACATATACATAACACTTCTCAAAAGTCCCAAAAATGGGCTCCACAGACCAGCCCAAAACTCACCCCAAAAACTATGCCGACTCAACACCACCTCTACCTTTGAGTCGGCCCTACTCGCCTCTTTGGATTACCTGAAATGTTTAATAATGTTGGGATGAGACACCTCTCAGTAAGGAGAAACATGTTATTACCAGTGTGTGACATGTGAGTTAGTTGGCAACATATCATTTAATTAATATTATATACAATATACATCAAGAAAACTTCTGTATAATAACACATGCTTATGTCATTCAGAATATGAAAATTTATGAGTTATCTATTCGAAAGTACTTCTATCTATAATAAATAATCTTTGCTTTCGGTGTGCACTATACATATACATAAATCTGTAAAATTTCCCCCTAGATGGCTATATGTCATGACTTACCCCCTCATGACCAGGTTGTGTGGCTCATAAGCGGGGTTAAACACTGGTTGGCCCCACAGTGCTAGCCTAACTGTATGCATATATGTATGTCTATAACACGAAAGGCCCACTCCACCTGGTCTGAACTCTAATGAGCTCACAACTCCACCTGAGGCACAATCGGCTATACCATACTCTATTTAAGACATATGGTTGCATTGTCTATACTGTATAGCAACAGTATCGTGCTCTATAAATTGTTGTGTTCCATCAGGATCTGATACTATATATTATTGTTTCTATATAAATATAATTTTTTTACCATGATTTTGTATTTCTGTAATAACCATGATTCTGTATCAACTTTATAGCGATGATGCTGTAATGACTGTATATCAGTACAATTTGTAACTCTGTAATTCTGAATGTCATGACTTTATGCTCTATATAATATGTATTTCTGTCTGTCATGGTTTTATGTTCTAAATAATCATGGTACTATATAATTACTATATAATCATGGTTCTGTAATGTGCTCTAAAGTCATGGTTCTATAAAAATACTGTATCATCATGTTCCGTAATTCACTGTATAATCATGCTTTGAAATATAACATATTTAATCATGTAACTATAAATTTGTAAAACTTGATATGGACATGGCCTTATAAATAAAACTGTATAAGTTGTATCTCATAATTCTGTAAAAAACTATATAATCATATTTCTGTAAATCTGTATAAATATTCTATATTACTCCAGTATTTCTCATGCCACACAATTAAATAAAACTCTATAAATATATTATGTAAAACTGTATAATTTTGCATGCTCTGATCAAATACTATATTATACTCATAAAATGTCTAATAAAGCTGGCATAATATGTATTCCCCTTACCTAACTATATAGCTCTAGATACTATTTTATAATCTCACATATGCGGGGTTCATAACTTTCAACACCCTAAAATAACACCCATATAATTTCCAATCACACAACTAAATTTACTATAATAATTATCACATTCATATTTTCCCAACTCCACATATCCAGAATTTCTAAACTATAACTTACTTGGGGTCCTGGAAAGATTCCTGCTAGGGTCCTCAACCCATATCTGCAGGGTCCCAAAAAACACCCTAATCCTAAAAATACAACACCCCAATGTTACTTCACAAAACTCTAGTATATCCTCATACCATACAAAATCTAGGCTCTGATAAACCTAGTAATACTAAAGATACCCAAATAATCTACTTACCCTGATTTTGGGATGGTGCCCAAGTTGGCCTAACCAACAAACTACTCTAGCAGACTTGAAGAGAATCTTCCCAGGAGTAACATGGTGGCTTATGATCTTTGAACTGGCGAAGAACGAAGCCGGAATTGTAGAGAGAAGGAGAGGAGAACAAATTTTAGATAGAGAGAGAAAGCCTAGCATGCAATCCTCACAGAAAATGTGATTTTTGGCCTTATATAGAGTGCTTGTCCACGTTGCCTCAACAACGAGCCACATCATCTCGTCGACGAACATCTAACCCCCGTCAACGAGTTTCAGATCCTGAAATCAACCCTCTCGGTAAGTTATCGTCAACAAGACACGCGTCCACGTCGACGAGCTCAAGAAGACTGTTCGTCAACCAGACCCTATTGAGTTTCCTTTGAAATTTCCTTTTTCTCTCTTTTCTTTTATTATTAAATTTCTATAATTATCCAGGATACTACAACAAAAAAGTTCTGCGAGCCTCATTTCATTAAGGAAATAAAATTTCTTCTCTCTCTCTCCTAAAACCCTATGAAACCCTCTTCAATCTCTCCTCAATTCTGGCCCCATTAAACTCCGTTTTGACGATCAGGAACCACCACAGGGTTCCTAGGAAGATTCTCTATAGCTTAGGCAGAGTAGATTTTCAGTTTGGGGTTTCGGGGAACCATCCCAAAACCAAGGTAAGTGAGGTAATTTAAAGTTTTATGGTTTATTTGGAGTATATAGAGTCTAGGAAATATTGAATGATAAATATTTTGGTGGTTGAGTTGATTAATTTGGAAAAAAAATATGATAATTATTCTGACCATTATGTGGATTGACTAGGAATATATATATATATATATATATATATATATATATATATATATATGTATGTATGTATTATCTCAGGGTTTTGGAATCATGAACATCATAAGCATGAGTTAGAAATCAGTAAACGAGTTCAGTTAGCCAGGTAAGGGAAATTTGCTATGCTAGTAATTTTAGGAATTTTTACCAGTAAAATATATGTATTTTGTGATATGAATTCTCGATAATTTAATTAAGATATGAAATTATGTGTTTTTAAGAAGATTTCACAGATTATAAATTATCTTTATTATTAAAAAAATAAAGGTTACAGTACATGAGTTTTATTTCTTTAATTGTGTGGCATGAGTAAATATCAGTTGAGTACAAAATTTACACAGCTTTCAAAGTGTCATGATTTAAAGTATATATATACAGAAAGATGTTTCACAGGAATTTAAAGAATCATGATTTACAGTATACACACATAAAGATGTTTACAGCATTTATAGAATACCATGATATACATATTACAGAACCATAACATTTAGATCTTACAGTTTATTCCAATGTTATAGTTTATTCAGATATTATAGTTCATTCAGATATTACAATTTATTCAGATCAATTATTATAGTGTTATGGTTAATTCAGTTGAAACAAAATCATGGTAAATAGTAAAATACATATATACAATAGTATTTTATAGTATCAGACCCTAATGGATCAGATCAAATTTTAGAACACGGTACCGTAGCTATTTTAGTTCAGAGTGCAACCACACATCCCAAAAAGTGTGTGGATTTTATGAGTAGTCGATCGTGCCTTAGGAGAGATTGCAAGCTCCCCGTTAGTCTAGGTTAAGGCGGCCGATCTGACGACAAAGGTTTCAAATGACTTATTCTGGTAGGCCAACCAGTGTTAAATCTTGCCTATGGGCCGCACAACTCTATCATGAGCGGTCAAATCATGACTCACAGTTATCCATCCAGGAAAGTTTTCATATTTATGTATATATATAGATTTACAGAAAACAGCAGATATAGCTATAGATACTAAAAGTATGATTAAATAGAAAGTTCAGAAACAATTGTATTTTAAGTCACATAGGTGTGAGTTATATTGTACGTTATTTTACATGTTATCTCAGTTTCAGTTGATTAAAAGTATATTATTCATATAAACTTAATTGCCACACACTGGTAATAATATATTTTGTTTTACTAAGAGTTGTCTTATCCTAGTAATTTAAACATTTCAGGTGATCCAATTAGACCAACAGATCAAGCTCGGAGATAGAGGGGATTTTGTACTACCCTGTCTGTATGGTAAGTGAATGCTTGAAGATGTATTTTTGTATAGATTTTAGATGATCTAGTGGAGAATACTGGAGAAATGTGTATATAAATGTTTTGGGAAAATATTGAATTCTGGTATTGTAATTATGGTTATATGATTTTATATTTTCCGCTACATGGGTGTGTTATCTTATGAACAAGAATTCCTCGGTGCCCACTTTGGAATTGAGATGATATAGCAGATTTTCAAAGTAGTATGATTTTACAGCATATAAGAAAAAAAAATGGTATGAATTTTCAAGTCATTACAATATGCACATACTCTCATTTGTTATTTTTTTCTAGAAAATCATTTTTGAGAGTATTGCTTAGGTTTTCTCACGGTTATTTTTTTGATAAATATTTTTAGGAGAAAGTTATTTACAGTACAAATATTTTCTTGAGCTTATATCCCAATTTCTCCAAATAATTTTTATTTGCAAAAATCTTCATTGGAGAACATACTTATCATATATATATATATATATACACATATATTTTTTTTGCCAAAAATTAGTTGAATGCAAAACCCTAGGTTCTCCGGTTATTCTTTGAAAAATACTTTTGGGAGAATATTTTTGTTAGGGTCATATCTTTGAGTATTTTATCATTCACATCATTTCTCAAAGATTGAAAATATTGTTTAGAGAAAACACTTTTTCTCTACTGAGCATAACTCATATCATAAGAGAGTGCATATATTTAAGCTTTTAATGGTGTACATCTCTGCTTGTATTTAGAAGCATTTTTATCATGTACAAGAATATTTTAAATGTACCGGTTGGGTTCATACCGTAAATTGAACTAGGGAGTCTTACCCCCGTAAGTGAGACCAGTTGGGTTCAGTTTGAAAATTGAACTGGAGAGTCTTCGCCCCGTAAGGAAGACAAGTTGGGCTTAGCCTTGTGATTGAACTGAGGTTTACCTTACCCCATAAAGAAAGGTTGTAACGGTTTCTGCTCCGTCCATTTAAATAAGCAGGGATAGTGTAATCCTTGGGGGGTATACCCAAGGTGGGGATGTAGGCTGGTTTGGCCGAATCTCGATAAAAAATATTATGTGTCACTCTCTCTCTATTTCATTTATATTTTTGCACTTAAATTTCCCCATGTGTAGCTTTCATTTGTTGCTATAATTATTTGCATGCACACCTCTATTTTAAATGAGATATATTTCACGTGTATGTTTTCTTTTATTATTTTATTAATTTACTTACACAGGTGAAAATGGGATATGATTTGTGGTGAATCTGCGTAAATGTTTAATTTAGCCAAATTATTTTTAAAACCCAATCCATCGCCCTCTTGGGATCATACCAAATCCAATAGAGGCTATTAAATATACGCGTCATCTCATCAACTGTTTACCGTCATCTGCGATTGGGGGAAAAACACCCTATAAGCTATGGTCTAGAAAACCTACTAATGATTATGATTCTTTGCGTGTATTTGGTACTATTGCTTATTATCATGTTAAAGAATCTATGTTGGATCTAAGAGCCAAGAAACCAATATTTTTAGGGATTAGTGCAGGAGTCAAAGGATACTGTCTTTGGTGTCTAGAGACAAAAAGAATTATTCTAAGCAGGGATGTGACTTTTAATGAACTTGCGATGATAAAGAAAACAATATGTAAGGAGTCACTAGTTGAAGAAATACCAGCGTTGCTCAACAAAAGTAGAGTTTGAGAAAATTCTAGGATACCCAATGAGAAATGAGGCTATATGATGTAACTCTCTAGTTACAGTGGAGAATAGTGTACAAGAAGAGGAGATTTTAATTTAAGAATCTCCACAGCAACAAGAATCAATTTCTCCTCAGAGGCCAAGAAGAGAAATTCAAAAACCTACTCGTTATGCCGACATGGTAGTCTATGCACTTCAAGTTGTTGTTGATAATGTTCCTTACACTTTGAAGGAAGCTGTGAGGAACTCTAAATCAAACAAATGGAAAAGAGTGGGGAATGAAGAAATGCAGTCTCTTAATAAGAGTTGAACTTGGAAGTTAGCCGAGTAGCCCAAAGGTAAGAAAGCAATTGGTTGCAAATGAGTTGATGCAAAGAAAGAAGGATTTCCATATGCAAATAGTGTTTGCTTCAAAA
Source organism: Malania oleifera (assembly GCF_029873635.1). Lineage (NCBI taxonomy): Eukaryota > Viridiplantae > Streptophyta > Magnoliopsida > Santalales > Ximeniaceae > Malania > Malania oleifera. The sequence goes on from NC_080422.1 coordinate 17,908,995, forward strand.
TTATATTGGTAGCTAAGGGCTATGCACAGAAGGAAAACATTGATTTTAATGACGATTTTTTTCTAGCTATTAAACATTCATCCATTCAAATTTTGTTGGCTTTGGTAGCACAATTTGATCTTGAACTAGTTCAGCTCGATGTAAAAGCTGCATTTTTACATGATGATTTGGAAGAGGAAATCTATATGACTTGACTAGATGGATTAAGGTTTCTGGAAAAGAAAATTGGCTATGCAAACTGGGAAAATCGTTGTATGATTTAAAACAGTCTCCAAGATAGTGGTACAAATGATTTCATCAGTTTATGATTGGTCACGAGAACATTAGAAATAAACATGATCATTGTGTTTATTTTCGTAGGCTACAAAATGGATATTTTATATATTTACTCTTGTATGTTGATGATATGTTGATAGCTTCAAGAACAAGGAAGATATCAACAAATTGAAAATCAGTTAAATCCAGAGTTCGATATGAAAGATCTTGGTGAAGTAAAGAAGATACTTGGTATGGAAATATGCAGCTGCAAAGTGAGAGGGTGAGTTAGTTTGACTCAAAAAATAGTATTTGAAGAAGGTAGTACAAAGTTTTGGAATGTTAGAGCAGTCAAAACTAGTTAGCACTCCGCTTGCTCCTCATTTCAAACTTAGTGCATCTTTATCTCCTAATTCAGATGAAGAACGTAAGTATATGTTGTAAGTTCCTTATGCAAGTGCAGTTGATAGTTTGATGTATGCAATGGTTTGTACAAGACCTAATATTTCACAAGTTATTAGTATGGTGAACAGGTATATGTATGATCCAGGTAAAGGACATTGGCAAGCTGTGAAATGAAGTTTACGATACATTATGAATACTATTGATGTTGGTATAATATTTGAGAAAAATAATACTATTGATCAACATGTTGTTGGATATATGGATTATGATTTTACAGGTGATCTAGATAAACATCAATCAACTACTGGATATGTATTTAAATTTACTAATGGTTCAGTGAGTTGGAGGTCTACCTTACTGTCTACTATTACTTTATCTACGATAGAAGTAGAGTACATGACAGCTTCAGAGGCTGTTAAGGAAGCTATTTGGTTGTAAGGTTTACTTGAAAATATGAGAGTTGTTCAGAAGTATATTACTATGTTTTGTGATAGTCAGAGTGTTATTTATTTGGTAAATAACCAAGTCTACCATGCACGAACGAAGCACATCGATGTTTGATTTCATTTTATGTGGGACATAATTGATGAAGGCAAAATACTTCTTTAGAAGATTACTGTAGTTGAGAATCCCGCAAATATGTAGACCAAGGTTGTGACAACAATCAAATTCAAACATTGTTTGGACGTAATCAATATCCTACCATTCTGAATACTTTTGGAAGGTACCGATGATGTGAAACTCTAGAGAATGTTCGTAACTAAATTTGTTGAATTTATCGTCATGGTGGAGATTTGTTGGTTTTTAGTCCCATATCAGTGTGAAGGTTTTTTTAAGCCTTTAATATGAGGGTATATAAGGTGCTTCTCTCACCATTTGTAAAAACATCTCCCATTTTGTAGAGTTACAATTAGTATTTGTACTCTATGGTATTTCTGATTACTATTGCTAATTTGAAATTTGGTCAAGTTGTAATTTTCTGAAAGTAGTGGATTGATTGTTGGTGCCCGAGGACGTATGTAATTCTTTAGCGAACCTTGTAATATTTGTGTTGTTCTTTATTTTTGTCTTTAATTATTAGTTTCTGTATTACTTTAGTTTATTTATATATTCAATAACGATAATTGTAGTATTAATGTTTGACACAAGCAAAGTGCTCAACACAACTTTTTACATATTGGACAAAAATTCACAATATGAATGCTTGTTATATCTTCACAAGCAGCCATTTTTTTTTTTTTTTTCATTTTTTTCACGTGAGAAATTTTGTGAACTTGCTTTTAAAAAACTTTACAAGTTTTAGTTTGCTACTTAAATTATTTAAGCACTTGGCTATGATAAAAAAACAAATAAATTCCCTAGATATATTTTTTGGTAAAGAAACTTAGAATTTAAGGGGTAAAAAAGTAATCAGAAAATACTTCAAGGATACATGAAGTGGCTTGGTACTCACAAGAGTAATTTTTTTTTGTCATTAGTAGATTGTATTTGTAGTCCAACGCTATTCAATATTTTCTAATAGGATTTGGCAACTTTGCAACTCAATTGTATAAAAATCATGCGTGCCCAATTGGCCCTACCCTATTGCCTTTTTTGAGAAATGTGAAAAAAGGGGGAAAAAAAGTGATTGAAACTTTTTTTTTTTTTTTTTTTATAAAATAAATTAAATTTATTAAATTAAGTTAATAACGCAGTACTTGGTCATCAAGAATTTGACCACGTAAAAAGAACTGATCCTTCCATATTATTTCTCACTATGATGAGTTAACTCTATTTTAGTCAACCTTTTTTTTCTTGTTTTTTGTTTTCAATCATTGTAAATCTTATTTTTTAAATACGATTATCACTGTTCACTATTCAGATCAAACTTTACATGATTTTCGGGTTAAAAATAATATCTAAAATTGTAGTCATTTAGAATATCAAAATGAAAATATCTCAAAAGTTTAAGATGTTAGTATGGTTTTCTATTTTATGTTTCCATTTCTCCATGGTGAAAACATATTATTAAAGTGTGTTTATTTATGTTAGTTTTTTATTTTTATTGTTGATTTTTCAGTTGTTTGTCAAAAAATAGAAAATTATATTTTATGGTTTTCAGTTGTTTTGACAATCTATTTGTGAAAAATTTTAATATCCATAAACAGTTTTTTTAATATTAAATTGTTCATTTTATATACATTTAAATTAAAATCAAAAATTAAATGATCATATGAATTCAAATATAATTAAAATAAAAGCATACATAACTTTCAAATAATAATAATAAAGTCAATTACAAAATACTTTTTCTATTTTTCAATTGTCATGTCCAGTAAATATTTTATTATAAAGTAAATTTTGAAAATAGAACGATTAAGCAAAATAATTATAATAAATTTTATTTTTAATATAGTAATTTTTAAATTAAGATTGTAAAAAAAAAAAAAAAAGTGGTTGTATTTTTAGAACTAATTTTAGGGCCAATAATTTTGAAATTATTTTTTTTTTAGGAAACAAATTTTTGGGGCTGTTGGTTGTATTTTAAAAAAAATAATTTTAAGACTAGTAATTTTGAAAATATTTTGTTTAGAAAACAATTTTTATGGGCCAGTATTTTCAAAATAAAATTTTAGAAATAATATCTTTTATACGATTAATTTTGAAATTGGAGAAAATAAAGTCAATATTAATTATGTTTTTAGAAAATAATTTTTATTAAATGATTTTAGGAATCTAATTTAGAATTAATTTACTGCTTAAATAACAATTTTTGTGATTCTGTAAGTTTTAGGAAATAACTTTATAAAATGGCTTTAGCACTTTGGAATTAATTGTCCTTTAGGAAACCATTTTTTATGGGTTGAAAACATTTGTTTTATAAAATTATAAGAAATAAAATCTTGTGTGTTATTAATTTTGAAATTGAAACAATAAAAAAAATGATTGTGTTTTTAAGAAATAATTTTTATAAAACAATTTTATGGTCGGTAATTTGGATTTGTTCTTTTGGAAACTATTTTATGGACCAATAGTTTTTCATAAAATTATAGAAAATTAATATTTTGTATAATTACATTTGAAATGGGAAAACAATAAAATCAATAGAGTAACCATGTTTTTCAAAAATAATTTTTATTAAATGATTTTAGGCCGATAATTTGAAATTAACTATTTTAAGAAACAATTTTTGTGAGTCAGTAATTTTTAGAAAATAATTTATTAAATGATTTTAGGGTTCATACTTTGGAACTAATTAATTTTTAAGAAAAAATTTTCATGGGCTGGCAATTTTTTTATTAAAATTATAAAAAATGAAATCTTTTGTATAATTAATTTTGAAATTGTTGACATTAAATTAATAGAGTAGTTGTTAGATTGTGTTTTTAGGAAAAAAATTTTATTAAACAATTTTAGGCGCCAATTGTAATTAATTAATTTTTAAGAAACAATTTTTATGAGTCAATATGTTTTTGAAAATAATTCTTATCAAATTATTTTAGGTCCAGTTATTTGGATTTATTTATTTTTTAGGAAACGGTTTTTGTGGGTCAGTAACTTTTTGGAAATAAATTTTATTAAATGGTTTTAAGGGCTGGTAATTTGGATTTGATTTATTTGTTTCTTAGGAAACAATATTTATAAGCTGGTAATTTTATTTTATAAAATTATAGAAACTTAAATGTTTTGCGTAATTAATTTTGAAATTAGAGAAAATAAATTAATAGATTAGTTGAATATAGTTTGTGTTTTATGAAAATTACATTTATTAAATGATTTTTAAGTCAGTAATTTGGAATAAATTATTTTTTAGAAAATAATTTTTGTGGGTTACTAATTTTTTTGAAATAATTTTTATTAAATGACATTAGGGCTATTAATTTGGATTCATTTTTTATAGGAAAATAATTTTTATGAGCTGATTTTTTTTATAATATTATATAAAATAAAAATTTTAGTATAATTAATTTTGAAATTGAGACAATAATGTTTATTAAATAATTTTAGGATCGATAATTTGGGAATAATTATTCTTTACAAAACAATTTTTTATGTGCAATTAATTTTTTTAATAAAACTATAGGAAATAAAATATTTTGTACAATTAATTTTGAAATTGAGACAAAAAAATCAATAAAATAAGTCAAAAATTATTTTATTTTAAATTCTAGGAAATAATTTTTTCTATAAAACTATAATAAATAATTTTTTATAATTATAAAAAATAAAATTTTTTGTATCATTATTTTCAGTTTTCAAAATTTATACAAAAAATTTGAGAAATATTTTTTTAATTATTTTTTTACATTTTTTACCTGGTTTGCGTATGAGAACATTGAATTCGGATCTTAAATTTTGATTTTATGTATTCAATTTCTTCCGAATTCATATAACTTCAAATCCAACTTCAAAATCCATGAATTCAAATAATACCGTATATAAATATTTTGCATAACTAAATGAACTTTTTTCCTTTCTAGTATTTTAATGAAAGTCTTCGAAAACCAAAACATAAGATGGAATTTCTAGACTTTTCAAAAAAAAAAAAACTAAAAAATGAGAAAAAAATATTTTCTCAACTAAACGGGTGCATAAAATTTTAGCTTATTTTTCTAACATTTATAATAAAAGGATAGAAAAGGAAGAGTTTCCTTAATTCTTGAAATAATTTTTTATTTTAAATGTTATGAATTTTGAAATTGAAATTTTGATTTGTGCAACTTGAAAGAAAGTCAATATATAACTCAAGCAAATTAAAGTAAAAAATTTAAATTTCATGCTCCTACACACAAAGTAAGGAGTTAGAAAATTAAAAATGATAAAAAAAATTAATTTTAATATTTTTATATAAATTTAGAAAATTAGAAAATAAGATGACATTTTTATAATTATTTAAAAAATAAAACTATTTTAGAAAAAATAAAAATTTATTATTATTACTTTTATTTTGAACAAATGTTATAAAATTTTAAAAAATTATTATTTTCTAGAATTTTTTAAAAATAAAAATTATTTTTACTTATTTTTTACAATTAAAAAGTGTTACATATTTTCATATTTTTTTTTATTAAATTTTGTGAAGCTGCAAACGGGGCTAATGCAGCTAATGCTAATTGCGTTAGGCTCGACGTAATAAGCACAGACCGACGGCACCAAGTGGGGTGTCAATCGAATCGATCATAGACGATTAGACGGCGAACCGCCCTCCCCGCCTTCCGAAGTTCGTATGGTTGCGATTGTTGACCATTCGACCCGATCAGACTGGGACTTCAATGTCTATATGGATAAGTTGGCTAGGTCAAAAAGTCTAGAACAGGCTGAACAGCACAATATATTAAAAATAGCAGCCACCCCAATACAAAAGTCATTGACCAACAATTTCAATTGAACGGGAAGATGCCAGCTGAAGAAGGTAATATTTTAATGTTTTGTTTCTAGAATGTAAAATATTATATGCTATATTTTGGCGTGCTTGCGTATGTGACTATGTTTGCAGTCTTATTATTTTAAATTTTATAAAATAAGTCATAAGACTGTGTACAGATTTGATTTAAAGAGAGTAAGAAAAGATAACATAAAAAATAAATAATGTGAACTGGATCTTTGGTCCAGTAATTCATCCGTCCGGCGTTGCCATTTGTGAAGATGCAAGGTCAAGTCTCCATGCTACCTTGGAGTATTGTTGACATTTAATGATATGGGTGTGCCTCTTGGCACTTCTTGTTAGTTTCTAGGGTGATTGGGTATGGGGTTATAGGCTTGTCTCCGTGGGAACCATGTACAGGGATTCCACAAAAAATAAAATAATATAGTTGTGTGTTTATATCTATTATTACATTCATGTAAGAGTTTTTATTGGGCCATAAGTTGAAATTGACATGACCTAAAACAACTCCAACATCGACTTGTAATAGATAAAAATAGAAAAAGAAAGAATCGATATCAATGGGGAAGACAAAATTAGTTGTAATCAATAATTAGAGGCAAAAATATAATCCTCTCTAGTAAATGCTCCTAGGCCAATCATAACCTTCACGAACCTAATAATTTTACATTAATGGAGAATTCAATGAGGATTTACCTTGAATGCCTATAAAAGGGATTCTGTAAGAAAGGTAAGACATCTCATTCTTATTAATACTTTTATTGTTACAATCATACAATCTTTCCAGATTTTCTAACTTTAACATTGGAGTGATCCCTTGAAGAATGTCCAGGGTCCTCCAAACCATTTAATTTTCCTTCTCTGCAAGTGGCCAAGGTTGTGGTCGATCCAAATTTTTAGATCAAATTCTAGCAGCAATAATTGGGGCCATTTATGGAAAACCACTAGAAAGATTTTTTTATCTAATCTTGATCATGACCATGTCACACAACTTAAAGGGAATGATGCAATCCAAGAGGGGGGAGGGGGTGAATTGGATTTTTAAAAACTTTTGCAGATAATTAAACCGATTCACCTAATAATATCCTAATCAAAACTAAAGTATGTATGCAAAAACAATAACAACAGTATAAACAATCATACATGTACAGAAATTAAATAAGATGAGAGAGAGAGAGAGAGAGAGAGAGAGAGAGAGAGAGAGAGAGAGAGATTTTAACGAGGTTCGGCTATACCTACCTACGTCCTCGCCTTGGACAAACCTCCTAAGGATTTCATTAAACATACTTACTCAACCTGTAATATGCCAACCCCGAAAGATCTACGATATTTACTTTTTACCATTGATTTACAGCGGAAGTGAATAAGCTCAATTATTATTAAATCAGAGTGCTAATTAACCGTATTACAATAATTTATTTTCAAAAGAAGAAAAATTACACAATAGATAATCATCTTTCATTTTTCTATCCTCACCCGCATGCTTGCTATGCCTAATTTCCGATATGCCCTTCAGAGTCATCTGAAATGTAAAATATGATTGAGGTGAGACGACACTCAATAAGTAAATAAGATTATATTAGTGTGTGGTCAAAATGAGCTTTTAAAATTTCGTAAAACAATATTTAATATTATAACTTCAAAACTACTTCTAAAATAAATGTAAATTTAAAAATTTTTGCATAAAACTTTTACCATCAACTATAACAGTAAAATTTAATAACCATATACTTTGACTGTTAAATTAAACTTTTAATTTTAAAACTATAAAAATAGTTAATTATATACATATATATACTTTTTCTTATACGTTTACTTTAGATCATCATTTAGACACAAAAATGCCCCTTTTCATATAAACATATATTTTTCTTTCAAATCATCAATAACTCTATACACTTAATTAAATATATATAAACATATATTGTAAAACCGCTCTTAGGCCTGTTAGCCGTAAGTCATGTTTACCCCCATGACTGGGTTGTGCGGTCCAAAGACTGGACTTAACTGACTGACCGACCAAACTAAATTAACGTATATAATCATTAAGTGAGATTTTCCTTACTAAGTCCTGGTCTGGAACCACGTATGCACTCAGGAGAAATTCACTAACATATAAAACCACTCTGTAAACAATGAAGGTGTACTCTGATCCGTTTAAACTTTAAGTTATGATACCGAGCATCTATAACTTTAAACTTCCTTTGCCATAAGAGGTTTTAAAATCATCTTATTAAAATTTATGTAATTTAAAATAATATCGTGAAAATATCATCTTTACTCATATTTTCATAAAACATGCAACGTAAAAATAAACTTATGCCACACAATTTTTTGTATTATATATATATATATATATATATATATATATATATATTGAATAGAAAGAAATGCTGAAAATTACCCAAATGGATTAGAACATTTCTTAACCCAAAAATAAATGCAAGAATATTAAAGATTAAAACTAGTATAATTAAATATACGTAAAAATAAACTCAGGGGAATTTTATGAAACTGAGTAACATAATCAAAATTTACTTACAAATAAATTCAGGTATAAGTTTAAATGAATCTAACATAATCAAATTTACTTACTTCTTCTTTTAGCTTGTGCTACAAACATAATGAATATCTCTAAAAAATGAAATCGAAAAGAGTGGGTGAGTGAGAATTTACACAAAAATTCTCTCTCCACCACTAATTCTTTCACTCACTAATATTTCTTTTCCTTTGAAATTTTTTGTGAAAAATGAAGGTTGGGAGCTTCCTATTTATAGGAAAATTTTGGAGAAGAAAATAGAATTTGTAAAAGTGTGAAGAAATGGGTGAAATTATAATTTTTTTTTTAATTAATGGGGATGAGATGAGTTAGGTATGGGTTAAGTATGAGATGGGTATGAGGATCATGTAGGGGAAATGGGAGTGTTTGCCGACACTCCAAATTAATTAATTTTTAATTAATTTACTTAATTAATTAATTAATTAATTTGTTTTTAATTTTTTTTAAAATCCTCATTATTATCATTGCTATTATTTTTAAGTTATGTTTTAGTATTTTTTTTTAAAAAAAGAATTATATTCGAATTTCGAAAACTCATGCGAACCCCACGTGGTCTTGTGGGTCCCACACAATTTTGAGAACCAAGTAGGTCTTACGTAACTCCAATAGTTCTTATACAGTTTTATAAGCCCTACACTGCTTCGAGACTTATGTAGACCCCCACACGGTTTCGGGACTCATGTAGTGACTCGTAAGAGTTTTTATTGGGCGATAAGTGGAAATTGATATGACCTAAAACAACTCCAACATTGACTCGTAAGAGATAGAAAAAGAAAGAATCAATATCAATGATCAAGACAAAATTAATTGTAATAAATAATTAGAGGCAAAAATATAATCCTCTCTAATAAATGCTTATAAGCCAACCATAACCCTCACAATCCTAACAATTTTACATTAATGGAGAATTTAATGAGGATTTACCTTGAATGCCTATAAAAGGGATTCTATAAGAAAGGTAAGACATTTCATTCTCATCGATACTTTTATTGTTACAATCATACAATCTTTCATAATTTCCTAACTTTAACATTAGAGTGATCCCTCGGAGTATGTCCTGGGTCCTCCAAACCATTTAATTTTCCTTCTCTGTAGGTGGCCAAGGTTGTGGTCGATCCAAATTTTTAGATCAAATTCTAGCAGCAATAATTGGGGCCATTTATGGAAAACCTTTGGAAAGATTTCTTTATCTGATCTTGATCATGACCATGTCAATCAACTTGAGGGGAATGATGCAATCCAAGAGGGGGGAGGGGGTGAATTGGATTTTTAAAAACTTTTGCAGATAATTAAACCGATTCACCCAACAATATCCTAATCAAAACTAAAGCGCGTATGCAAAAACAATCACAATAGTATAAGCAATCATACACGTACATCCACACCTTGGGCAAACCCCCTAAGGATTTCACTAAACATTCTCACTTAACCGGGTGGAGCAAAACCATTACACCCTTCTTAAGCAAGATGGAGTCCTCCTCTCTAAGCGATACCCCACGCTTAGTACTCTTTCAATAGGGTAGAGTCCCCCTCTCTGAGTGATGTACCCTCACTCAATACAAATCACACCGTATACCACTTCCTTTAGGCGGAGCCACCTCTCTAAGTGATGTATCCTCACTTAGCACTGTTCACAACCTGAACCGCCAAGGGCTTGTTTTCAAAAACAATCTTTTGTACAATCAAAAATACTCAGTGAAAGCTAATTTGTATAATTTGAAAACTATATGCACTATCAGATGATTTATAAAATGAAGCTCAATAGAGTTACGGTTTTCCTCTCAAAATATTTTTCAATTAAAAACTGAGAGTATGATGGAAGATGTTTTTTTTCAAGATTGACCTTTTGTAAACTCAAATTATAAGAAGATTTTCAAGCAAAGATATATGAATGAATATATTGATCAAAGCTTTCTTGATTTACTTAAAGATTTTCTCCAAAAATAATTTTCAAGATGAAGTATATAGGAGAGTTTGATCTTTGAGAATAATACAAGATAAAAGAAAAAGGCTCTCAAGCTAGATATATGAAATGAATATAAGCTTAAGCCTTTTTCAAGAAACCCTTAAAAATTTTTCTCCAAGAAAGTATTTTCAAAATGAAAGTTGGAAAAATAACAATTTACTCATTGAAATCTCAAGAGCAAGAAGCTCCTCAAGCAAGTATATATAAATTTAGCCCCCACGACATGACACAATGGAAAGGCATCAGCATGTAAAAAGGAGAATCGGCGGTTCAATTCCAAGTAAATACACTCACGGAGCCAGCGGTACTTGTGGATGGTGAGAGTTTACTCTGTGAGCCAGCGGGGACCGTGAATGGTGAGAGTTTACTCTGTGAGCCAATGGGGATCGTGGATGGTGAGAGTTCTCTGTGAGCTAGCGGGAACCGTGGATGGTAATGGAGATGTGTCCTGAGAGTCAGGTTGGCCGAACGTCCAACTGATGCACAGAAGTCGTGTCCGCATATGGACTTTACTCTGATCAGCGAGACCTAGGGGCGGAGGATGCTGATTTGTAAGTTTGTTGCCACACCAGGGGGTTTGAAGGACTCGTTGGTGGCTGGAGTTCCTATGTAATCAAGAAAAAGTATATATAAATTTAATATATGCACAAAGCTTAGTTGTATAACCCTAATATTTTCCCCAAAAAGGATTTTTGAAAAGAAAGAGTAAGAGAAAATGAGTTTGATCTTTGAAATAGGGTATAAAAGATGAGATGAAATCAAAGAGTAATCAAATATACTTTCAATATAATTCTCTAACATTTTCTAAGTGTTTTGGCCAAGTATTTATAGGCATTTTCAAAATATGGCCGCTAGGTGACATTTAGGCAATAAAATAATATTATATTTTGAATTTTTTTGACCGTTGGAGCTCAATCTAGGCTAAACCTGAGAGGTCCAGTCGGCTGGCCTTAGGGCGATTTCTATTTTCTCGAGAAACAGCATCTCGGGCATATGATCCGGTTGACTGGGCTTCATACGTTTGAAGGCCGGTCAACTGGGCTTCATACGTTTTAAAGTGGCGGTCCGTCGGGCCATTGATAATTGCATTTGGGGTCTTTTGCACAAGCTAATGTACTAGCCCAAATAGACTTATGGAAGGTCGATCGACTAGGCCCTTTGTGAATTGCCCAAGTGATAAGTCTGGTTGAGTGGGCTTGAACAACTAGTTGACTGGGCACTTTGTCGAAACCTCATTTTTGGCCTCATGAACACTTCGGTCGACTGGCCTTAACAAAAATGAGTTTTTGGCCTTGTCTTTGATTTCAAAAATATTTCAAACCTTTTGTAGAAGTTAATCTTTAAGTATGAAAAAGTTTTTATTAAATTTGGGGTTCCCAAGGTCAATCTATGGTCATTGATGAGTTTCAATTTAAATCATGTAAGCATGCATGCACATTAAACTTAATTACTATTACAACTTAAAAACTGTAAAGTCTTTAGTCTTTACTTTTTGTAATTCCATGGAATACGCCAATTAGTTGTGAGCTTTAAGTTCTTCTTTGATTTCCATATTGCATCATCATCCGTGCGTTATTAAAATTTATCTTGTTCATACACTAGGCACACAAATGAGATGTTGTGGTTTGTCATAATCAAAACAGGGATCAGACTCAAAAAATTCAACAATATCCCCCTTTTTGATGATGACAAATACAAGAGCAAAATTGGGTTAGCCTGAAAAGGCTCCCCCTAAGAATATGTATAATTTAAAATATATTCAATATAATTCAAGCATATACAAACATGAAGACTTCAAAAACTTTTAAGTTTAGCATTTAAGTCCAGTTTGGCTCAATGTGCGTGTAATATTGAAGCTTATTTTAAAGTTATTTAATTGAGCACAAGATTACATGATACAAGAATGATTTCAGATTTAAAATTAGTATTATGTCTTATCATTTTCTAATTTTAAAATACAAAAGCAAGAGAATATAGTTATAGATGAATTGCAATTTTGCCTCATAAACATTCTCCCCCTATTGTCATCAGCAAAAGGGCTAAAAATTAATTTCTCCTTGGATAACAAGAATATTGAAACAATCAGAGCCCTTAAAATTTTTACATTCATGACAAAATTGATTTTAAGAGAATTTGTACATGTCATGAAGTTTTTTTTTTTTTTTAATTCCTTTTTTAATATCATCATTAATTATAAGGGACTGATACCAATGCTTGTTGTCTAATAATTTCAACATAAAGAAGTTCAAGCAAGCATACATTTTTCTTGTGGGCATCTAAGAGCATTTCATATTAAAACTTAACCAGAAAAATCTACCATCATGATAAATAAAAAAAAAAATGAAAATTTAAAGTAGGATCATATGGCATCAAGAGTTACTGTGAGCAACAAAAGATTTTACTTTAAACATGTATGCCACAACAACCTTCTAGGCTAAGCTAAAATGTGGGTGAGCATATAAATGGAACTTAATTTCAAAAGGCTCCCCCTTTTTTAATTTGAGTACTAGCTTAGATGCATTTAAGTGATGAAATGTGTCAACCAGTGTGTATAACCGGTTTTAAACTTTTAATCTTATTTTATTGGATAATATTAAGGCAATCTTATTTTATTGGATAATATTAAGGCATTTTATCCAATGAGTAAAAATATTTGCATGGAACACACATGCACTAGAAAATTTATAGTTAATTCCTACAAGGTGTTCACAAATCTCAAGAACAATCCATATCAAATTAAATTCAATAAAACATGATATGAAGTTCAAGGTAATCAAAACAGTTTTAGGACTCAAAAACAAAAACAATAAACATATGATGCATATGAGTCCATAGGAATGATTAGACGGAGCTCAACTTCCCGTCTGTTCCTCTCTTCTTCTTATAGATACACTTGCATCTGATGGGTTTTATCCCTTCGAGTGGCTCTACAAGATCCCAGAATTGATTAGAGTACATTGACTCCATCTCTAATTTTATAGCCATCTGCCAAAAGTTCTGCATCTTTATCTTGAAGTGATTCATAGTAGTTGTCAGGTTCGATATCCAGTTCATCAGGCATCCTGTCATAAGACTCTCCCAAGAACATATACTGATCAGGCTAGTGTACAACCATCTTAGTACGATGAGACACATTTTGCTGTGTTGATCCTGGTCCATGTGCACCATCATTCTGCCCTGGTTGTACAACTGGCGTATTGATGGTAGCTGCACTTGATGGGTCAAACTTAGCTTAAGTTACAACATTCCTACCACTACGACGAGGCAATGGGATGTCAATAACTCTGTCTTGTGGTGGTTCTTCTTGCACTATTGGTATAGCTGGTATATCTCCTCTCAACTCTTCTAGAACAATCCTACTTCTGGGTTTGTGATTCATTACATAGTCCTTTTTAAGAATCAAGCATTGGTGCTAACAATGATCTTTTGATCCTTAGGACAATAAAATAAACCATCTTTCGTTCCTTTAGGGCAGCCAACAAATAAACAAACATCTGTCCTTGATTCCAACTTATCTGTTTTCCCTTTTAGCACATGTACTAGATTACCCCATATCTGAACATGCCACAGATTAGGTTTGCGCCTAGTCCACAATTCTGTGGGTGTAGTAGGTACTGACTTAGATGGGACCAAGTTCAAAATATAGGCTATTGTTTCTAGTGCGTGCGCCACCCAAAATGAATTAGGCAAATCTGAAATAACTCATCATTGATCTAACCATGTCCATAAGAGTCCTATTCCTTTTTTTTGCTACACCATTTTGTTGTGGCATGCCAGGTGCAGACAACTAGGATTCAATTCTCTCCTCTAATAAGTAATCCATAAATTCTCCTAAGAGGTACTCCCCACCATGATCTGATCATAGCGTCTTCATACATTTACCCCGACGCTTCTCCGTTTATGCCTTAAATACCTTGAATTTCTCAAAGCATTCAGACTTAAGACGCATAAAATAAATATATCCATACCTTTAGTAATCATCAATAAAAGTAATGAAATACTCAAAGCCCCCAGTAGCCTGGATATTCATGGGGCCACACAAATCAGAGTGAATCAGTTTTAATGCCTTTTATGCTCTATAGCCCTTGGCCGAAAAGGGCCACTTGGTCATCTTACCTTCTAAGCACGATTCATAGACTGGTAGTGCCTCCACTTCTAATGAACCTAATGGTCCATTCTGAACCAGCCTTGAAATTCATCTCAGATTAATATGACCTAGGCGTAAGTGCCAAAGATAAGTTTAGTTCAATTCAGAAGGTTTCTTTCTCTTATAGGGTAGTTTATTAGTGTTATTCAATTTATTTAGTGGCACTGTAGGAGAAACATGATTAATAACATAAAGACCATCAACCAATGTACCAGAATAGATAAAACTTTTATTTAACTTAATAACAAATGAGTTAATAAAATAAACGGAATATCCGTGATCAACCAACTTGGAAATTGAGATCAAATTCCTTCTAATGGAAGGTACATAAAGAGAGTCTTCTATCTCTATTAAAAGAAATGTGAATATCTCCTACTGCAACTATTGACACTCTCATGCCAGCTCCTAGAAATACGTAAATCTCCCTATCACTTAGTTGTCTGGTTTGCTCAAACCCCTACAAAGAATTGCAGTGATTAGTGGCTCCTGTATCTACGCACTAGGTATTAGTAGATATCACCGCTAAACACGTTTGGTCTCTTGTGCAATTTCAACCCTGGTGAAAAAGCATGTGGCATTCAAGTGTAAGGGTAATGGTTCCTATTGTCATTTAATGACCTAGGCTTTTTAATTAAGCCCAAAAACCCAACATCGGTGGACTGAAGTCTGCCCTAAGGTCAAACTATGGCCTTTGGTTCCCTACGGTCAATCTAAAGCCTATCTGAGCATTAAGTCATATCATGTAAGATGTATGCATTTATTACAGACCAAAATATAAAGACTTAAATGCATATACAAATTAAATGAAGTGTCTTCTTCTTTTGCTCTTCTGCGTGGAATACGCCTGAAATGCATAAACTTTAAGTCCAATAGGCTTCCATTTTCTCATATCTTATGTCCGTGCTG
The DNA here is from genome assembly GCF_029873635.1 of Malania oleifera. Lineage (NCBI taxonomy): Eukaryota > Viridiplantae > Streptophyta > Magnoliopsida > Santalales > Ximeniaceae > Malania > Malania oleifera. The sequence goes on from NC_080422.1 coordinate 17,924,599, forward strand.
AAATGTAAACCTGTTGACACACTAAGTGCACACATAAGATATAGATGCTTTGTTAGCATCAAAATAGAAATCGGACTCAAAAAGCCAACAAAGCCCAATTTCTAAAACCCAAGAGCCCAAGGCCCACTTTTTTAATCATCCGACCATTTTTTTTTAAACAATTGGGCCTAGGGCCTAAATTTTGTTTTTTTTAAAAGCCATTAATTAAAAAAAAACCATAGGCGACTAAAGACTTAGGAATCAAGTTGTATTTATCGTTTCAGAGTCTCATGTAAGTACTTTTATTTTCAATATTGTGGTTAAAGCTCTTGAGATTAAACTTTAACTTAGAGACCTAATTTAGAACATGGAAAATATTTTTATAAGGTCTAAAATACTTTTCAAAGTTAACAAGAACAAGTTTTGGAATCAAAATGTGAAAAACACTAAATAGTTTAGTGGTCAGGCAACTGATGATTTTTTATTCGGAGATTGATATGCTACTATGGTGTTAATAAAGAAACAAAACAAGGTTAGGCAACTAAACTCTTTGGGTCAGGCGACTAAACTACTATTGCCTGTTCTGAAGCACTAATTTGAATTAGCTCAGGTGACTGACCTCATAGTTTAGGCGGCTGAAGCGTATGTTTTAAACTTTCCTAAAGCGCTGATTTCTTTCCAAATTCGATTGATTATGTTTCCAAACTTGGAGCAAACTTGGGGAAAACGATAACAATCTTCCCTTCTCTATATAAAGATTACATTTTCGCAAATTAGGGTAACAAATATTCACACATACAATTCAAATTCTTGTCCTACTCTTGATATACTCTCTGAAAATATGCTATGAGCTTTTGCTAAAATCTCTAGACGAAATTCTGATCTAATTTTCTTAAATATTCATCTTACAATGAGAATACTTGAGATATCTTCGTGAGCTTCAATTCTATGTTGATTATTTGAAGTATATTATGCTTTAGCTTGTACAATTTTTGCTCTGCTGAGAGTGTTTCTATTGTACGAATTTCTTGTATTGCTGTTTTTGCAACTTGATGGTTTACGGTTTTGAATCATTGCCTACCAATAGGGTATTCTTGTTAGAGAGGGGTCTCCACCTGCCAACGGAGAGAGAGATACTTCACCTATTGAATGAAGTGGTAAAGGAAATCCTCATAGCATGTTGCTTGAGGCAAGGACATAGGCTGTAGGCTAAACCTTGTAAAAAATACGATGTTCGCTCTTTTTTTCCCTATCTTTTAAATAATGCAATTTATACTTTGCGTGTATGTTCTGAATTCGTTGGAAAATATGTTGAACGCTAAGTTTTGATTGTGCTTGCTTCAAGTTAATAAATTGGTTCCTTGAAGAGTTGTATGATTTATATCATTGGCTGAAAATTCAGACAAGTACTAATACTTGAATCTGGTTGGTGTTAGCTAAGGTAAAAACTATTTTTTTTTGTTTATATTGATCAAAGCATAATCAAATAACTTATTTGATTACTGAATTTTTATCTTAACAAAATATTTTGTAGTTACTAAAAGTCAAATTTGGATATTGAACTAACTGATTGCTTAAATTGTTGAAGGTCAAAAAATTGGATTGTGTTTTTAGTTTTTAATATATATATATGGATTTTCAATTGGTATAGTACGATTGCTGATTAGTTGATTGTGTTTTGGTGTGAGGTTGTGATTGATTTAATTTAAAAGGTTTAAAATAAACTCAGATTTCGCTAAATTATTTTTAAATACCCAAATCACCCCTCTCTTGGGATTACATCTTTAGTTTCATTAGGTAGGGACCATCTCCCTTCTAGCATTTGGAGACATGCAGAAAGTCCAAGCAATGCTTAAACTTATCCATGGTAACCGGCTTCATCAATATATCTGTTGCATTCTCAGAAGTGTGAACTCTCTCAAGCATAAGTTCACTTGAAGAAATCAACTCCCCGATCCTATGGAACCTTACATATATATGTTTGGTTCTAGCATGATACACTTGATTCTTCGCCAAATAGATGTCACTTTGACTGTCACAATGTAACTTAACTCCACCTTACTATATGCCCAACTCCATGACTAAACTAATAAACCACAATGCTTCCTTAGTAGCTTTGGCGACTATCATATACTCCGACTCAGTTGTTGATAATGCCACCAAAGATTCTACCATGGATCTCCAACAAATGGGTCCTACAACAAGGGTAAACACATAACCTATTGTAGACCTCTTGTCATCAAGATCCCCTGCATAATCTGTATCAAAAAATCTCACAACTGATGGATTTGTCTATTGTTTGTCGAACATGATGCCATAGTGAGAAGTACCCCATAAGTATCTGAAAATCTACTTGATGGTATCCCAATGCTATCTACCCGAATTTGAAAGAAACTTACTCACCACACTGACTGCATGTGCTAGGTCCGGTCTTGTACATACCATAACATACATTAAACACCTCACAACACTAGCATAGGAGACCTTTGACATGTTCAGATATCATCATCCATCCTTAGGCATTAAGTGGTAGACAATTTAAAGTGATTCGCTAAAGGTGCACTTACTAGTTTTGCATTAGCCATGCTAAGTATCTCCAACACATTCTCCACATATCTGCCTTGAGATAACCACAATCTCCTTGTAGTTCTGTCTCGACGAACCTCCATCCTAGGTATCTTCTTAGCTGCACCAAGATTTTTCATATCAAACTCTTTATTGAATAGAGTCTTCAACTGATTTACCTCAGTTATGTCCTTCGCAGGAATTAGCATGTCACCAACATAAAGCAACAAAAAAAATAAGAGAACCATCATTAAGATCTTTTTCATACACGTAGCAATCATACTCACACCTTCTGTAGCCTATCTGAATCATATAATAATCAAAACGTTAGTACCATTGCCTCAGATACTGTTTCAGCCCGTAAAGCAACTTCTTTAGTTTACAAACCAAATGCTCCTGTCCAGGTGACTAAACCCTTCTAGATGTACCATATAGATTTGCTCCTTTAAATCACCATGGAGAAATGTTGTCTTCACATCCATTTGACGTCACCTGCCATGTGATAATTTTTTGTTAGCTTTGGGTGTTTGACATGGATTGCTAATGTGGCAGCAATCCGGCCATCTAGAGAAAGCACAAATTATACGGCCAGGATTGTGTCGTGTCACCTTACGAAGACACCCCTCTAGTTGTTTCACATGTCACTATATGGAAGGTGACATGTGTCCCACTAACACACATATAAAAAAATTTTTTTTACTCTCTTTTATTTTCTCCCTTCTCCCTCTCTCTCTCCTTTCCCTTTCTCTCTCTCTCTTTCTCTCTCTCTCTCTCTCTCTCTCATTTCTCTCTTCTTTCTCTCTTTCGTCTTGCAGATCTCTCTATGTTTCTCTCTTCTTTTTCTCTCTCTCCTTTCTCTTCTGTTTCTTTCTATTCTGGTTATTCTCTCCGCAAATGTTTCTATTCTGATCTCTTTATTTTTCTTCTCTCTCTCGCACTCTTTCTTCTTTCTTTTTAACTTTTCTAATTCTTCAATTTTTTCTTTCTCTTTGTTTTTGTCTTTTCATTTCACTTTATCTCATATCAGATTTCTTTATTTTGCAGATTTGGATCAAAAGAGAACTTTGGACTTTTATTTTCAAGTTTAGATTATAGATTTCAAAGATAAGTTCCTATCCCTGTGCATTATATTTTTCTTTTTCCTAAGATTTTCTCTAAATTTTCCTAGCAATTCTCGTGAACCAAACAAGAATTAGGGTCTATTTGACTTTGGTTCTAACCTTGGTAAGATTCTAACTTGGTAGGTTAGTTTAGATTGGGTTAGCTAGTTTAGCTTTGATGGGTCGTACATATTTAGACTAATGGGCTTGGATTAAATGGGTTTGAATTTGGGTTAAATGGGATGAACTACCATATGCCCAATTGTGTTCTGGGTCTAATTTAACAAGATTGGGTTGTGCTATCACATGCCCAATTGGGTTTTGGGTCTAATTGAATGAGATTATGGGTTAGGGTCAAAAGTAATTGGTCAGTGGACCCAGATCCAAATTGGGCCTAGGTCTTGGGTCTTCGAATCTGAAATTAGGAATAGCTTCCCAAGAGGGGGGGTTAATTGGCTTTTAAAATTTCTTTTAACTTCTTTTAAGAATCCTTAACTTCTTTAAACACTTAACTAATTCTTTAACTTGTTTGTTTAATTTCACCAATCACACAAGAACTTAGTTCTTTTATCCAATCAATAACACAATTAAACAACCAATCAATTAAACACAATCTTCAAACGAAACAATCAATTTATTTTCCAAGTACAAGTTAAACATCAAACAATCAAACCAAGATATAAGGTATTCAGCACTTTGGTAATATAAGATCTTGAGATTGTTTGTTTGTTTATATAAGCCCCGTGATTATGAATTTGAAAACCTTGTGAAGAATGTAATTTAATATTCAACAATCCTTTCACAAACACAATAAAGCTTTTGTAGTCAGCCCTAGATATAAATTTTAATCAAGCCCTGTATATATGGATTTTCTTAATATGATGTTTAATACAACATTCAATCACTCTTTCCAAATATTCAAAACTCAAATAATCTTTCAGTTAATTTATCTTTGAGTGTTTAACCAAGAAACGTACTCTTGTATGGTTTCCGCAAGATATGGTTTCACCAACGTACTCCCTTTCGGTTTCCGCAACCCAAATCAAAATTAATCTGTAAGTTTACTTGATTTCCAAATATGCGTAGTATATTTGATTTTCAATTTAAATCATCCACGCAATTTAAATATGTACTGAAAATAAAGAATAGGGAAAGAGAGAGTGAGACAGAGATTTTTACGAGGTTCGACTTATACCCAGCCTACGTCCTCTGTAACACCCCGACCCCGAGGGGCCTGGGATATTAACTTTTTACTACTGATTTACAGCGGAAGCAAAATAAACTCAATTTTTATTAAACCAGAGCGCTAATTATTCATGTTACAATCACTTATTTAAAAGAAGAAAATTACACAAACGTAAATATCTGAAATCATACTAATGTTTCTAATTAATCTTTATTTTTCTAATCCCCACCCGCATGCTTGCTAAGCCTGATTTCCGACATGTCCTTCAGAGTTATCTGAAATAAAATATGATTGGGGTGAGACGACGTTCAGTAAGTAAATAAGATTATTATTAGTGTGTGGCCAAAATGAGCTTTTAAAGAATTTCGTAAAACAATATTTAATACTATAACTTCAAAACTACTTTTAGAATAAACATAAATTTAAAAATTCCTGCATAAAACTTTTTCATCAATTTTAACAGTAAATTTTTATAATCATATACTATAACTGTTAAATTAAACTTTTAACTTTAAAACTGTAAAAATATTTAATGATAAACATACATATACTTTTCCTTGTACGTTTTCCTTAGATCGTCATTTAAGCACCAAAATGATCCTTTTCACGTAAACTTACACTTTTCCTTCAAATCATCAGTAACTTTGTACACGTAATTAAATATGTATAAACATATATTGTAAAAACCACCATTAGGCCTGTTTGCCGTAAGTCATGTTTACCCCCATGACTGGGTTGTGCGGTCCGAAGACTGGACTTAGTTGGCTGGCCGACCAAACTAAATCAACGTACGTAAACTTTAAGTGAGATTTTCCTTATTAAGTCCTGGACTTAAACCAGGTGTGCACTCAGGAGAAATCCACTAACATAAATAACCACTCTGTAAACAGTGTGGGTGCACTCTGATCCGTATAAACTTTAAGCTGCGGTACCGAGCATCTGTAACTTTGAACTTTCGTTGCCATAAGGGGTTTTTAAAATCATCTTATTATAATTTATGCAATTTAAAATAATATCGTGAAAATCTCATCTTTACTCATATTTACATAAAAAAAATGTAACGTAGAAATAAACTCATGCCACACAATTTTTGTGTTAAAAATATATATAATTTTATTTTTGAATAGAAAGAAATGCTGAAAATTTACCCGAGGGGATTGGAACATTTCTTAACCCAAAAATAGATGCAAGTATATTAAAGATAGAACTGGTATAATTAAATATGCGTAAAAATAAACTCATGGAAATTTTGTGGAACTAAGTAACATAATTAAAATTTACGTACAAAATAAGTTCGGGTATGAATTTAAAATAAAAAGAAACTAACATAATCAAAATTTACTTACAAATAAACTCGGGTATAAATTTTGAATAAAAATACTAACATAATCAAATTTACTTACAAATAAACTCGGGTATAAATTTTGAATAAAAATACTAACATAATCAAATTTACTTACCTTCTTCTTTTACCGTGTGCTACGAACACAATAATTATCTTTAAGAAATGAGATCAGAAAAAGTGGGGTGATTAAGAATTTATTCAAAAATTCTCTCTCCACCACAAATTCTTTCACTCACTAATCCTTCTCTTCCTTGGAAAATTGTTGTGAAAAATGAAGGTTGAGAGCTCCCTATTTATAGGAAAATTTTGGGGAAGAAATAGAATTTATAAAAGTGTGGGGAGATTGGTGAAATCATAATTTTAAAAATTAAAGAATGGGCAAGGTATGGGTTGAGTGGAGGCTATTTGGGAGTGCTTGCCACCATTCCCACTAAATAAATTTTTAATTAATTACTTACCTAATTAATTAATCCATTACCTAACTAATTATTTTATTATTTATTATTTTCTTAATCATTATTATCATTATTATTATCATTGTTATTAATTTTAAACTTGAGTGGAGGCCATTTGGGAGTGCTTGCCACCATTCTCACTAAATAAATTTTAATTAATTACTTACCTTATTAATTAATCCATTACCTAACTAATTATTTTATTATTTTATTATTTTTCTTAATCATTATTATTATCATTGTTATTAATTTTAAACTATATTTAGTATTTATTTTATTTTATTTTATTTTTGAACAAGAATTAAATTTAAATTTTAAAAACTCATGTGGGCCCCATGTAGTCTTGTGGGCCCCACACAATTTCGAGACCCAAATGGATCGTACGTAATTTCAATAACTCTTATACGATTTTATGCATCCTGCATAGTTTTGAGACTTGTGAAAACCTTCATACGGTTTCGGGACTCATGTGGGCCCCACACAGTCTTGTGGGCCCCGCATAGGATACCTATATTATTATTATTTTATCATATATTTCTTCAAATTATATCAGTTAAAACATTGTTTTATGTACTCATTTACGTATATAAACAGTGTCTTGTGGCTCCGGGACTCATATGGACCCCACATAATCTTGTGGGCCCCACATATGATACATATATTATTATCATCTTATTATGTATTTCTACAAATTATGTCTGTCAAAACACTATTTTATGTATATATACTTATTTACGTATACAAACAGTATCTATCCTGTTTATCTTATGAAATTCCATTTTGACCAGGCCGACCTCCAGGGAGCGACTGAGCCGCAATGGTCTCTGAGCACTCGCTAAGACAAGGTCTTTCTTAGGCATCAAACATGGAATCAAGGATCCTACAGAAAAACACTTCTGTATTGATATTAACTTAATGACTATTTTTATTATTTTATTATTATTGTACTTTAATCATATATATATATTTTTGGGTCATCACATCCTCGCCTTTGGCAAACCACCAAAGGATTCACTAAACCTCTTCCGTTGACTGGTGGAACAAAACTAGTTTACAACATTTCTTGGTTAAGGCTAGAGCCTACCTTTTCCAAACGATATTCCCTCGTTTGGTCACTCCTTACATAGGCTAGAGTCCGCCTCTCTAAGAAATATCCCCTTGCTTAGCCAACGATCCAAACACCTTGGATTGTCAATGAACTACAAGAAACACAAGATAAAATCTGCGTACAAGTATACTCTCTCAAAGAGCAAGTTAGTACAACTTCAGCACTATATACTTAAATGTAAAATATTAATAGGAAATAGAATGAAGCTCAAGTGTAGAATTCACCAATATCCTTCTTAGAAGAGGATTAGAAGTAAGAATTCAAAGGAAGAAGGATCAGCACTTCAGAATTCTCAGTAAAAGAATTTTTCAATGAGTGAGCAAGAGAACTTAGGAAGAACAAGAGTACTTTCAGCTCCTCAAAACAGATTTTTCAATTCTTAGAAATTTTATTTGTTTTGCATAACTATGTATTTATAGGCTTTAAAACTTGCAAAAGTTTCCTTAAAGAATTTCTCTATTTATCAGAATATTTAAGGTTCAAACAGCTATAATTTAAAACATTAGAATTTTAAAAATTTGCCCGTTGAACAGTTTTTAAATGTCTGACTGTAGTGACCCCATTTTAGTGTTTTGGCCATAACTTTTTCTGTATAACTCCAAATTAGGTTTTCTTGATGTCAAAAGAAATCTAAGAGAAAATCCTACAACTTTCATGTTTACCACTCTTTAAAATAATGAGTGTTTGATAGAGAAAAATTCACCTCAATTCGGCTGTATAAAAAATAACAACATTTGAGAAAAAACTCTTTTTGGTGCTCTTTATTCCAAAAATGATTCTAACCTTTTTAAAATAATTTTTGACCTTATAAAAATATTATTCAGGTATTTTAAAAAGTATCTAGGTCTAAAAAGTTAACCTAAGAGCTTCAAAATATTTCAAATGATATTTTAAACATTAAAGCACTTACATGAGACTTCTAAAATATTAACATTCTAAGTTCTTGAGTCTTCATGCTTTGTCCTTGGATTGAATCCATCTTTTCTTCGAGCTTCCATATTCTTTAAGCTTTCTTACTTTGCCTTTCTTTGGATCTTTTGACTTTAATATGCCTTGACTTTCAACAACTTATTCATGTCCTCATGTTCTTCAACAAGTAATTCATGTCTTGCTCATTTAAGCTTCATTTGATCCTTGTGAGCACTTTGACCTTGCTTCCATCGTATTTGATCCTTGTGAACACTTTGACCTTACTTTCACATATATGAACCCTGAAATATCATTACTCACACAAATATATTAAATATCACTTGTTTGTTAGCATCAAAATAAGATAACAAGATTTTAAGCATTGTAAGGCCAACAGGATCAATTGATTAGGTCAGATCTCGTGTAGTCAAATCAAGGTCATTGGACTTTAGGTAATTGGGTATGGATGTAGAGTAATTAGGTATGGGTATGCGGATCCAAATCTTGAATCCTAATGAATAATCAGTCCGAATTAAAATTCTTATTTGCATTCAAATCACAAAACTTTGCATTTAAATTTTCACAATTAAAATTAAAGGAACCAACATTTGTCTTCAAACTCCTCCAATCTTTAAGCTTGATATCAATTCTCCACTGCTTTTCTAATTCTAGTACTTTGGTTATCAATCTTCAAGCCTCAGGTTCTGTAACTCTTCCTTACAACTTCTTTGATTCTGAATTCTAACCTCGTAGCCTTTATCCAAGCTCCTTCGAATTCTACACTTTCTTGAATTCTCATCCAGATTCACAAATTCCTCAAACTCTCAATTTTCTAGCCCCCACTCTCAATTGTCATGTATCTATCTGTCTGTCCCACCCTCAGAATGTCTCTATTTATAGGCTTGGAGATTCATTTAGTTTAATACTGATTAAGTCAATTAGCACTAAATTTAATCAATCAATATTTATTTCAATTTACCCACATTTCTCACATGCCTAATTACTAGATTTTTCTTTTGTAGGTTTGAATTTGTAACTGAAGATACTTGCCTACTTCTTTTATTTATTTTTTCTTTTTTTTAACGTAATATTTATTTTTCCTATATTCAGAATTTTTTTTCTCTATTTTCTCATTTTATAGAATAAAAATTTTACCTAATTTTATTATATTAGTTCCGAATAAAATGGAATGCCTACGCACTCACTTCCAGACAATTTTCTAATGAACCTCTTGATCCGTTGCACCTAGTTTCTCAATTTTCTTCCTCCTAGCTTTCAGCGAATTCCTTCCCAAACATTTCCTTCTTCTGTTGTCCTTCTTCAAGCACTAGTCTTCTTGATCGCACCCTCTTGCCTTCTCTTCTACCCACCTTCGGACAAAACCTCTGACCTTTGAAACGTCACTCTCTGCCTATCACCTTTTCCTCTTTTCTTCTTTTGTCAGTTCCCTACCGTATTATTGTTTGTATCTCTGTGCATCCACAAATAGTCCTTTTTATAGACTACCGCAAGTTCATCATATCCATTTACACCTTTCCTACACACAAGAACATTCTTCTCACTGCCCAAGTAATCCATCGCCTATAACAGCTCCACCAACTTTTACATTTGTAAGATACTCCTTGGCTGCCCGTAAAAGTCCTTTATGTTTTGCTTTGCTTGAATGTAAAATAATCTTTATTTTTGTGGATCGCATGTGTGTACAAGCAATCCCTGTGAGCACTTCTTAGCTCTCACGAACTCCCAACAAAATTCCGCTCCCCTACAACTGTTACAAAAAAAAAACAAAAAAACAAAAAACCTTCCTTCCTCTTTATACAATGACAAACCTAATTGTCTTTAATATTTCACAAGCACCCACTTGTATAACCTAATATGATGTGCGATTTATTTTATTTTATTAATTTTTTTTTTTTTATAATCTGGAGACTCCAGCCACCATCGCGTCACTTTCAATACTATGAAGTAACATCAATTCCGAGAAAGTGAAAGTCACTCGTCTATTGACGTACCCTTAATAATTCACTGACATAGTGCCTCGAGAGGGAATCAAACCTGTGACCTTGAGATCACAAAAGTTATTAAGTCGCTTTTACCGCTCGAACTCGCCTCACTAGACATTTGTTGTCTTTTATATTCCCACCTTCAGCCACTTTGCAACCACAATTCTCAATAACTGCCCCAATTAATGAGGAATCTCCCCCTTTTTTCCAGCCAACATAACTGTACTACAGCTATAACAACACTTGCCAAATGTCTATTTTCTGTTGTTTCCCATGAATCTTATATTCCCAGACTGCCCTTTTGCTGAATCTTGTTACTATTTCCATTTCATTTTGTTGATATTTTGATTTGTTTATTATTTATTTATTTTGATTTTTGCATGTAGGGACACTAATTCCAAGAGGAGAAATTCAATCAAAGACTTGAATAATCTCATAGATTGTAATTTTCAATATTTATATTTTGATGAAGTTCATGGACTCAAGTGGCCCATTTTGATCGCTAACATATTTGGTGACTAAATAAAATCCAAGTGGAGAAGAACCAAACCATTGATTTCATTACTTACCTTTTGTTTGGATGGTAGAATTGTCATTTCATTTTAATTTTTTGAAAAGGTAAGATAAAAGAAAACTTTTTAAAATAGATTTTGGTCACGGAGCATAATAAGGAAGGTAGACCTTTACACCTTCTTGAATAAGTTTCAAATGTGTGTGTGTGTGTGCGTCTCCCATTTTGACGTTCATTTTTTAAGGAAAAATATTTTTTAAAAAAATGGAAAAAATTAGGTTAATTGCAACAATTGTCAATCAACCCACCTATTGAAATCCCCCCTCCCCACTCTTTGATTTATGCAAAAAGAAACTTATGACCCTTAACTCCTTTTGTAAAGACTTTAACAAAGTTTATGTAGAGAACTTAACCTCATGGAAACTCTACTATCTTATGCGCTTTAAAAAACCACATACATTCATACAAAAGGAAAATAAAATGAAGAGAAAAGGAGAGAAGAAGCTTTTTGTTTTTTTTGTTTTTTTAAGTTATGGCTGAGTCTGTATATGTAGATTGCCTACATTGAAGAGAAGAGGAGAGAAGAAGTTATTATTATTATTTTTTAAAAAGTCATGGCCGAGTCTGTATATGTAGATTGCCTACGTATCCACCATGAGGAATCAAACTATTTGTAGTTCATCAAAATATTTTTAAAAAAGTTTTTTAAGAAACATTTTGATGAAAATTTTGAAATCACTTGAAGGCACTTGAAATCACTTGTTGTTTTGATTGAAAAAACTTTATTTTGGTTAAAATTCTGATTTTCCAATGAGTATTCTATAAAATAAAAATTTTAGAGTCAAGTTTAAGTTTAAGAAAACCTATTTTTCCACCCTCAATGGTCAAGGCACTTCATAGGTGATTATTTTGGAAAATAATGTTTACTTGTTTAAATTTTAAGAAAATGTGGATTTTTAGTGGGAGAACAATAAACCCGCCTTCGAGTCTAACTTTTTAAAAAATTTAAAAGGTTCTAGAGAACACCTAAAAGAATCATGGGTAATAATAATTCCACGTTTTGTTGGAAAAAAAAAGTTTTGTAATATTTGAAGGAAACATCTTAGAATCCTTTTAAAAATGAAAATTTGATTTTTTATGAATAAATTATGAAAATCTTTGGAATATCAACAATCAAACAAGACCAACGCACCTTAGAGAGTTTTTCGAGTACAACATGAATATCCAAGAAAAATTGCAAAAATAAGGCCTCAAGATTAGCCAATCGACTACATGTAGAGATCGGTCGACTGTCGCCTATAGCCTAACGACTACTTTTGAATACAGAAGGGAGCAGTCAATTGCCGGTCTACATGTCAACTTTTGGGGGCAAAAAATAATTTTTGCTATTTTAATCAAAATTCTTTCACAAATTTTAAATATTAACACATTCCAATATTCCTAAAAGACATGATCTACTACAGGAAATATAAAGACATGCATGAAATAAATTTTAACATCACATATATACGAACATGCTTCATGTGCAAAATACAAACAAACACTTGAAAACAAATGTAATAATAGGGTTATAAAGACTAATATAATGTTGCAACAAATAATAAAAATCAAGTGAAGGGTACACTAATGAATGCATACACCCCAAAGAAAAACCAAAATAAGAATTGAGAGAAGATGGAATTCTTCTTTAACTCAAAATCAAAAATCTTTTTTTTTACCCTCTAAAGATGCATGAAACTCTTTAATTTTTCTCTCCTTACCCCTATTTGGACATGCCTCAAACTCTCCAAAAAGGTCTATTTAGAGACATTTCTATGGGATGGAAGGAAACACTACTTTGAATTTGAATTTTGATAGTTAGTGGTTGGTGGTTGATAGTTTGAATTTGAACCTATTCGTTACTTGACACGTGGCAACCTCTAGGACACTTGGCATGCCTAGATCCATTTTCCAATTAAATAGAAACAACTCAAAATTTTAATTTTTCACTAGGTCGGTTGACCTCTATCAAATGCTGCCAAACTGAAGAAGGAAAAAGGATCGACTGACTGCCAAAAAGTAGCCAATCAATCGTCTTATACTACAACCTTGCCTTTATGCTTTTAGCTTAATTTTTCATCTACTTAGCATATTCTATTTGTTTTTCAAGTAAAAAAACACTATCGACATACAACTATTTTTTAGATGCAATTATAAGTGAACCTATTTGCATAATATTGAAACTTTATGGACTCTTGCTTGTAAATTTTATTTATTATTTTTTATGGATGTTTGTTTATAAAGGATTGAATGGCCCATCCAAGGCTCTTCCTAGAAAAGAGCATAGATAGCAAAAGAATTGAAAATTTTATTTCTATTTGGTCCCTAGACAAAATGGGGTCTCTACAATATACGTACACGTCCATTTTGATTATTCATGCATTTCAAAAATTGTAATAATAAGGGCATTATAGTAAATATAAGAATATTATTTATTGAATATTATATCATTTTTTGAAATTTTATTATTATAATCATATTTTTGTAATATTATTTGATTTAAAGATGAAAAATGAGCATTTTTTTTACTTAATTTTAAAATTTATTTTAAATTTATAACTATTAACCAAATAGGTTGCTTAATGTTTCTAGTTTTTTATTTTTGCTTCTAATTTTTAATTTCGTAATTTTTTTACAATAATACTAAACAACCCCTTAAAAACTAAGCTAATTCATCAAGTGCATAAAGGTGATGGGTGCATACCACATTTTGAAGGCCATAACTAAGTATGATTCTAAAATTTAGACAAAAATGGTTGGCTTGAGAGGGTTCAATTAGAACCAGTCACAAGGCTAGCCTAATCAAGATATTAAAACGAGAAATGAGGCAAAAAAATCCAATTAACATAGACCTTTGTTGAGGTCCCAAAACCGAGTTCAAAGTTAAGTCAACCTAGTCCTTTGCTTAAAATGAAAATTTCTATTAATGCAATCAAGTCAACCTAGTCCCTTTCCTATAATGTAAATTTCTATTGGTGGTGTTGAAGCTTAATTAGAACCTAGGACTCAGATTGTGGAACACATTAAGTAGCCCACTATCGTACTATTAGCAGTTTTTTTGTTTAGTCATGGGATAAGTAATATTTGATAACAACACACAAACAAATAGCATGGAGGTGAATTTCGAATGTGTTTATTTGACTAAATAATTTTATAAAAAACAATAGTAAAATTTTAAGGATAGAGCAAACCAGTTAGTATTAAAAATAATTTAATTTAATTTTTTAATTGTCCTAATTATTTTTCTTATTTTCTAATTTTTTTTTTCAGGGAATAATTGAGTAATTTTTTGCCATTTGGGAAAGGGATACTTGTGGAACAATTGAATATTCACTCACCTAGTGGTACCCTTTACATTGCACGTATTAGTGTTTGGCAATAGACAAAAAATTCAGAATCAAGCAAAGTTAAAAACTTGGTATGATATTTTCATTAGAAAGTAAAGCTGCGTTGTAAAGGATGAAAGGGTGGAGGAAGGCACGTTTGTGGCCCATGATATATTCAAAAAGTTGGTAATGCATGTGTGTGTGTGAACGCCTAGTGCCGACCTCAAGCAAGAAAGGATGAAGTTTTGAGGAAAAATGAGTAAAACAATTAAAAACAGAGTCACCATCAATTTTTTTTAAATGTAGAAAAAATAAATAAAAATCTTGCAAAAGGTCTACGAAAATTCAAAAATAAGCTCAGGAATACATTTGTGCGAGGAGAAAGTCAAAATTATAGAAAAGCTAAAATTTTGTTTTAATTTTTGTGCAAAAGCTTAAAATTACAAATTAGCCCCTCACTATTTTGAAATGCTACCTAATGTGATTAGATTTGGCTAAAAGTAAGCCTAAAAGCATGAAATGATGGGTTACTGGGATCACTTGACGCGGCCAGAATTGATAGGAAAAGAAAAACCCAAAAAGTTAGGAATGACAGGATTTAGTCTCGATTTGCGCATCCAAAGTCAATACCGTTGACAAACCTTTTCCCATTATTTCAGACTATTTTAAATCACCCAATGTAGATAGATTTGGCAAAAAGAGACCAAAAAATCCTGAAATGACAGAAGTTTTGCCTTAATTTACATGTTTGAAATCAAAATTACTATCAAATTTGACAAAAAGAGACTAAAAATGCATGGAATAATGGAAGTTTTGCCTCAATTTGTGTGTCTGATGTCAAAATCACTATCAAATCTCTCGTTATCACTTTAAATTGCTCTTAGTGACCTCGTGCAGTCAAATTTGATAGAAAGAGACCAAAAAAGCCTGATATAATAGGAATTTTACCTTAATTTTTGTGTTCAATGTCAAATCCCTATTAAACATTTTCTTACTATTTTGGATTGCCCGGAGTCACCTAATGCAGTTAGATTTGATAGAAAGATATTAGATAAGGTTGATATAATCCACTCTTCCACTCTGTATCACCTCCCTAGCTTAAAGATTATCTTCCACTCTTCTCCTTGCCTGATGTGATTATAGTTATAATTACTCCATTAATAAGGTTTTTTTTTTCTAAATACCTTAAAATTGCCAACATACCTAAGTAGGTCCCAATGTAAGGCTGATACAAAGAATCAATGACCAACGGTTGATATGTGATCCACCATTTAAACTAAGTTTGAGTTTAATATGGAGTGACTTGATTATAATGCAATCATTAAGTAACTTAATGGGTTAAGCAGGTTCTAATTGAGTACTGGTTAGTTACTTTTCAAAATACAACCATTTTATTTTTAAATAATATTCAAAGTTAAGTGGTAATTTTTCCTATATTAGTGGTTTAAAAATAAAAATTACAAAAGATTGATGATGTCTATTTCGATATCATATTTGTTCATTTGCATATTATAGCTCTTGTTTTTTTTTTTTTTTAATATTTTGATACTTATTGAAATATTTAGAAGAAAAATATAAATAAAAATATTTTTTTTTCAAATTTTAAACTAGACATGCGGAAATATTTAAAAAATGAAAAATAATAAATAATTTTTTTAATTAAAGTTTAGCTCACACTTGTTGAATATTGAGAAAAATGCATATAAATTTTTTATTTGAAACAATGATGTCCAAGACCTTTTGGATACTCTGACTAATCCACAAAAATAATGAGTTCACCCATCCACCCTTCTTTACTTAAATGCAACTAAATTCATTATATATGCTATTCATGGGTACGCACTATGTGCGTCCATGACTATATTTTTTTAAAAAATAATAAAATATTATAAAGAGAATAATAAAAAATTAAATAATATAAAGATATTTTGGGATAGTTGTAGATAATTATAGGGGTATTGGGATAATTATGAGTAGTTATAAGGATAAATCTAACATAATTATGAGGGTGTTTTAAGATAGTTATGGATAGTTAAAGTAGCATTTTGAAATAATTAGTAATTATTAGCTGTGGTGCAATCCCAAGAGGGGAGTGAATTGATATTTAAAATTTTATCCCCTAAGTCAATCCACTAACAACAGCATTATACAAGCTTAAGGTCAATCAATTGCATGTAAAATAAATCAATGTAAATTTACAATGGAATTTAAACTACAATAGAAATTTAACCAAGCATGCACAATAAAGTAATAAATGAGACGACACTCAGAAATGTTATCGAGGTTCAACACCCGCCTTGACTAACAAGTACAAGGATTACCACTATAGGCTCACTTAATGGGTGGAGCAGCACCTAAACAACCAGGTCAATTAACACATGACTGGCATCAACTTTTACAGTTAGGTCAATTAACACAGAGCTGATCTCAACCTACGCAATCCTTTTGAACTGGATTACTGCCCCCTCAGGCCATGCCTAAAATACAATAGATTTCTCAATAAAATTTATGTACAACAAACGTGTTTCTCAACTAAACAGATATATACTACACTACGTACAGTATAATCATTATACTATCAAAAGATAGGATTTGATAAGCTTAGTGTAGTCTAAGTGTCTACTCTCAAATATTTATACAAATATTGCAATCAGTGCGTGAGAGTATAAATGATATGATCTTTGTGTTAAATAATGATTTCAATCACAATGCACTGTGATGACCCAAAAATATATATATATGATTAAAGTACAATAATAATAAAATAATAAAAATAGTCATTAAGTTAATATCAATATAGAAGTGTTTTTCTGTAGGATTCTTGATTCCATGTTTGATGCCTAAGAAAGATCTTGTCTTAGCGAGTGCTCAGAAACCATTGTGGCTCAGTCGTTCCCTGGAGGTCGGCCTGGTCAAAATGGAATTTCATAAGATAAACAGGATAGACACTGTTTGTACACGTAAATAAGTATATATACATAAAATAGTGTTTTGACAGACATAATTTGTAGAAATACATAATAAGATGATAATAATATAGGTATCATATGTGGGGCCCACAAGACTATGTGGGGTCCACATGAGTCTCGGAGCCACAAGACACTGTTTATATACGTAAATAAGTACATAAAATAATGTTTTAACTGATATAATTTGAAGAAATATATGATAAAATAATAATAATATAGGTATCCTATGCGGGGCCCACAAGACTGTGTGGGGCCCACATGAGTCCCGAAGCCGTATGGAGGTTTACACAAGTCTCAAAGCTATATAGGATGCATAAAATCGTATAAGAGTTATTCGAGTTACATAGGATCCATTCGGATCTCGAAGTTGTGTGGGGCCCACAAGACCATATGGGGCTCACATGAGTTTTCAAAATTTAAATTTAATTCTAATTCAAAAATAAATAATAAAATAAATAAATACTAAAAATGGTTCAAAATTAATAACAATGATAATAATAATAATGATAATAATGATTAAGAAAAATAATAAAATAGTAAAATAATTAATTAACTAATTGATTAATTAATTAGGTAAGTGATTAATTAAAAATTTATTTAATGGGAATGGTGGCAAGCACTCCCACATGGCCTCCATTCCCATCCCATACTCAACCCATACCTTGCCCATTCCTTGCCCATTCTTTAATTTTTAAAAATTATAATTTCACCCATCTCCCCACACTTTTATAAATTTCATTTCTTCTCCAAAATTTTCCTATAAATAGGGAGCTTTCAACCTTCATTTTTCACAACAATTTTCCAAGGAAGAGAAGGATTAGTGAGTGAAAGAATTTGTAGTGGAGAGACAATTTTGAGTAAGTTCTCACTCACCCACTCTTTCCGATCTTATTGCTTAAAGATAGTTTTTGTGTTCGTAGCACACGGTAAAAGAAGAAGGTAAGTAAATTTTGATTATGTTAGTTTTTTTTATTTAAAATTTATACCCGAGTTTATTTTATAAGTAAATTTCAATTATGTTAATTAGTTCCACAAAATTTCTATGAGTTTATTTTTACGCATATTTAATTATACAAGTCCTATCTTTAATATACTTGCATCTATTTTTGGGTTAAGAAATGTTCTAATCCCCTCAGGTAAATTTTCAACATTTCTTTTTATTCAAAAATAAGATTATATATATTTTTAAATCAAAAATTGTGTGGCATGAGTTTATTTCTACATTACATTTTTTTATGAAAATATGAGTAAAGATGAGATTTTTACGATATTATTTTAAATTGCATAAATTATAATAAGATGATTTTAAAACCTCTTATGGTAACGAAAGTTCAAAGTTACAGATGCTCGGTACCGCAGCTTAAAGTTTATACGGATCAAAGTGCACCCACATTGTTTACAGAGTGGTTATTTATGTTAGTGGATTTCTCCTGAGTGCACACTTGGTTCCGGACCAGGACTTAATAAGGAAAATCTCACTTAAACTTTACGTACGTTGATTTAGTTTGGTCGGCCAGCCATCTAAGTCCAGTCTTCGGACCGCACAACCCAGTCATGGGGGTAAACATGACTTACGGCAAATGGGCCTAAGGGTGGTTTTTATAATATATGTTTATACATATTTAATTACGTGTACAAAGTTACTGATGATTTGAAGGAAAAGTGTAAGTTTACGTGAAAATGATCATTTTGGTGCTTAAATGACGATCTAAGAAAAACGTATAAGGAAAAGTATATGTATGTTTATCATTAAATATTTTATAGTTTTAAAGTTAAAAGTTTAATTTAGCAGTTATGGTATATCATTGTAAAAGTTTACTGTTGAAATTGATGACAAAAGTTTTATGCAGAAATTTTTAAATTTATGTTTATTCTAAAAGCAGTCTTGAAGTTATAGTATTAAATATTGTTTTACGAAATTCTTTAAAAGCTCAATTTGGCCACACACTAATAATAATCTTATTTACTTACTGAGCGTCGTCTCACCCCAATCGTATATTATTTTAGATAACTCTGAAGGACATGTCAGAAATCAGGCTTAGCAAGCATGCGGGTGGGGATTAGAAAAATAAAGATTGATTAGAAATATTAGTATGGTTTCAGATATTTATGTTTGTGTAATTTTTCTTCTTTTGAAATAAATGATTGTAATATGGAATATTAGCGCTCTGGTTTAATAAAAATTGAGTTTATTTTGCTTCCGCTGTAAATTAGTAGTAAAAAGTTAATATCCCAAGCCCCTCGGGGTCGGGGTGTTACATGCACAAATAAAGATCACAAGCACACTTCAAATATCTCAATAAATATTTTTCTCAAAATAAACCACAAGAGATATTCAAAAATGGTTTGTAAAATATTTATTTGATCTTTGTAATAAAAAGATAATCTTAATAAAAAGGTATAGCAACAAAGATCTTCAACACGCTAACAAATATCTCAAAATATTTTTCTCAAGATAAATTACAAGAGATATTTGAAATCGGTTTGTAAAATAGTATTTATCTTCAATCACACTTCAAATACCTTCAACAAATATTTTTCTCAAAATAAACCATAAAGAATATTTGAAATCGATTTGTAAAATATTATTTCACAACCAAAATACAATATGAACTCTTGAGTATTGTAATGAAAATGCAAAACTCTGAAGCTGTAAGAAGTTTTTCTATGGAAGACTTATTTGCGAAGCCCCCTAGAAAAACTAGAAGGTTACTCTCTATGAAATATTAATTTCAATCAAAACGAGCAGGTGAGAGTTTAAGTTTGGTGAGATGAACACAAGAATACTCTTACTAAGTGGTATTTGTAATATGAATGAGTTTAATGGGAGTATATGGCTTGAATATGAAAATAAACTTTTTGAGATTCAGAGGATATTTGCTAATTATTTTGTCAATCTTATACTATTTTTTACAAATGAAGGGGTATATATAGAGTTCCCCAAAAATATAATCGTTTAGGACATGTAGGGTATTATTAGGATTGTTTAAAAACATTTTAACACCATTAGCCCTGTTTAAAAATTTTAACTGCGGTAAAATATTATGTCCAACCCAAGAGCACCTGTCGATCGAAGCAGGTTTGGTTGACCAAGTTTGTCCAAGTTCAGTCGACCGGGAATAAATTGAACTACAAGTTCAGTCAACCGGACATAGTGTCCCAAGGTGATTTTCTCTTTTTAGCGCGGTTCGGTTGACCGTGAGCTTTTGAACTGAGTAGTTCGGTCAACCGGAGAGTTGAGTTCTCACACGTGGGAACTCGGTCGGTCAGGGCGTTGGCTTAAGATTTGGGCTCGGTCGACTATGAGGTCAAACGATTGACTCAAAGGGAGTTTGGTCGACCGGGTGGATTATATTAAGCTGGGTTCAGTCGACCGAGTAGTGGTCAAATTGTTAACCTGGCACCAGTTCGGTCGACCGAGTGATTTTGTATTTGTGCAGTACGGTCGACCGAACATGCATTTTAAGTGCATTTCGATTCCAATCTCTTTGTATATAAATCCTATTCAAATGATGATTAAATTTAATATGATAAGGCATATTTTCATGTAGTATAGGGAGTCCTAAGGTCAGTCTAGGTCATTTGAGGACACTCGAAAAATCCAGTGTCGATCGGCCGAGTTTTCCCTAAGGTCCATCTATGGTCTTGTACTTATCCATCCAACCATGCAGGTAAGACATTAATTATTACAGACCATGTTCCTATGTTACTATTACAGACCCAAAATGATAAATATAAATTACAATGAATAAACATTCTGAGTCTTCGTCTTCTTTAGACTCATGTGCGTGCACCATATGATACTTCCGATTGGTCTTGCACACAAACCCATCAACCATTAAATATCAGAGTATTTGTCATAATCAAAACAGGATATGACCAATAAGGTCAATAGTAATAATTATAGAAATAAATTTGACATTTTTAAAAAATGACACCAAAGGGGAATCCCCTTTATACTATTGGAGATTTATTAATAACTACCCACTTATAATAGTTAATTAATTAGGCAAATTCAAATTTATTTACACACTAGTTTATAAATAGGTCATCTCGAACTCAACCTATTTAAGCTTTACCCATTAGAAATCAGACTTAAACCTAATTGATTGACTCACTTTGGCACCTTTGCTTCCAAAGTGTGGAATAGGAGATCATCACAATGGTTCTGTTGACCACTTAGCTATCAATGAACATTCATAAGCCAAAATCCATTTTTAAGGGTTAACAAAGGAGGCTGCACAAGGACTTGTGCTTTCCTTGATTTGCCCTTTAAGGTTGGTCCTCCACAATTCCTCTAACACTCTATTCTCCTTCCGACTCAAAACATATATATATGGTAGGTTCAGAATGTAAGAACCCGAAATATGAAAAATGGGTTTAAATATTAAGAGAGGGGCAAAATTGGAAATTTATCGGGTCAAAGGGCTATAAAAGGAAATTCTCATTTCTTTCAACCTAAGCAAACTTAGATTTTTATCTCTCTCTCTCTCTCTCTAAACCTCTCCCTACTCCTTCTCTCTAGAATTCTTCACCGATCGTTGACGGAATCAGAAAATGGAAGCTACCACGAGGATCGTGGAAGGATTCTCTACAACTTCTACGGATCAGAATCTCATTTCGGAGATTTTCGGGTTTCGGGGTAAAATCGAGGTAAGGCTCGATTTTCAATTATGATCCGGTAGATGTGTAGGTAACTGTCTTGTGAACATATTCTGTACTGTGATTTGTAGGTTTTGAAACTCGGTTCGCTATTTAGGGACCTTGTAGTTTGGGATTTGCTTATGGGGTTAAGGTAAGGGGAACTATGTTTATATTGGTTATTTTTGAAATCGGACTCGGTGGAACTGTGGTTCACGGTCCTATGTGTGTCTTGGCTACTCATTTGGGGGGATCTAACAGGGAAAACTATGAGTTTTTCATTATTACAGTTTTGGGAAAAATGGGGCGAAGGGCTGAATCCCGGGTTTTGTTGAAAATCGAGTATATGTGTGATTTATACTGTGATATTGGGATGGCCGTGCCTTGACTTTGTTTAAACTGTATTTGTTTGGAAAACCATGATTTAGATTACCAAATGAGTGTGGTTTGTTTGGTTATATGAGCATGCATGTGTGTGTGATATGTTGAAATGCTAGTAGGAACGCAGTTCCAAAATTGTCCCAGGTACTAAGAGTGTCCGGCTCTATATCTGAGGGCGTGTTATCGTCTGCCATGTAGGCAAGAGTGTTTGACTCTATATTTGAGGGCATGAGCCTATTCCGGTAGATCAGGCCGAAGGGCGTGGATCCACCAGTTTAGCGTAGTTACAATGCCATGGGAGTCGGGGACTAGCCATGTGCCGGTGGCGCCGTGTTCGCGGGTTGGCTACGGGCCAATGTTGTATGTCAAAGGCTGGCTTTGGGCCGAAGAGTGTGACGACACTAAGGATTACTGATCATGTGTATGTATTGTGATGGGGCTGCTTATAAATGGCCGTCGTATGTGTGCGTGTATGCATTGTGTAAATTAATACTGGAATGCATTTATCTACGTGCATGTTGTATCGTGATAACACTCAAATGTCACACACCGATATAACCTGTGTTCTTCCTTACTGAGAGGTGTCTCACACCTACTGTATGTACATTTTTACAGGTCCTTCGGGTAACCGAAACTAGCGTCCTGGTTTAAGGAGTGTAGTGGCCGGTGTATAGCTTTAGCGCTTGGGTAAGTGCTAGGACTGTAGTTTTGTTGGGTTGCCATTCTGAGTTGTATTTGGGCACCCATTTTGTACGTTTTTTTAGAGTCATGTTCTGCTCTTGTATAGACTCTGGTATGGTACTGCATATGTTGATATGGAATGACTTTTTCCGCTGTGTATATGATTATGATTGGATGTGTTTAGGATGCCTGGGAACCCCACAGGGTCGGACCCTCATCCTTTGTACTGTATTTGTGATGATTTGTATGATATAGGGATAGGTTAGATTATATTTTCACCCTCAGGTCCCATTTTCGGGTTCGGGGCGTGACAGCTTGGTATTAGAGCTAACCAGGTTACTAGATCTTGTAGACTTGGTTAGGCTTAATTATGAGTACATACCAGAGTATAGGATGTGGATATGGGTAGAGTTGGTTGAGGGTTGTTCGGTTGCTAGATCGGGAATTGTCAATGGTATTCCGTGTTTTTCCTGGGATGACGATTCCATTAAAAACATGGCAGATCATTGATGACTTTCGTGTTGGTGTGATAGGACAAACCTAGACCTGGCAAGAAGTAGTTAACACGATTAGTGTAGATCATTGTGTTAACTGTATGTGTTATAGGGATATTGATAGATTCCTATTGTGTTGTAGAATGGAGCCCAAGGATAATAACTTGGGAAGTGGCTCCGAGGAGACTGCGAATGATGAGTCTCCTTTTATGCCTCGGGGTTTGAAAAGGCAAGTATTGCGGGAGATTGGGCGGAGTGTGAGGAGACGCGAGCACTTTCCTACTGCTACAGGGTGCACCATTGAGAGGTTTACGCACATGCATCCTCCGACGTTCTCTAGAGGACCTAACCCGACGACAGCAGAGGACTGGATGGAAAAGACTGAGAGGATCTTGGAGGCCCTGCACTGCATGGATAGGTAGCGAGTTTTTTATGCTTCCTTCCAGCTGTCTGGGGAGGCGGGTCGATGGTGGACTTCGGTGAATCTGTTGGAGAAGCAGAGGGTTGGTCCTGAGGAGATGACGTGGAGCCGATTCAAGGAGGTGTTCTTTGACAAATACTTCCCGGCTTTCGCGAGTTTTCTGCGTTGACTTAGGGGAGTTTGACGGTACAGGGGTATGCGGCTCGATACATAGAGCTGTCCTGCTTTGCACCATGTATGATCTCGAGCGAGTATGAGAAGACTCAGAGGTTCGAGAAGGGTTTGAGGAAGGATATCCACAAATTAGTGGGTATGCTTCAGATACACGAGTTCTCGGTGTTGGTGGATAAAGCCACGGTGATCAAGACTAGTATCCGAGAGGACGAGGTGGATTCGGAATCGAGGAAGAGGATGGTACCTTCTGGTTCCCAGACAGGATCTTGTCAAGGATCATGGAAGAAAAGGAGCAAGGGCTTGGGTTACCTCCAGAATACCGAGCGCCAAGACTCTCAGATGAGCCAGACCGATGGTCATTGTACCAGATGTCACAGGTGGCACAAGGGAGAGTGCCAGTCATTTGGGGGTAGTTGCTACAACTGTGGCCAGCTAGGCCACATGTCTCGTGATTGTCAAGCACCGAGGCGAGACGTGCCTGCAGTTAGTGGGGACCGAGGGAGTAATGAGATACCTCGGGGAATCGCTCAGACGAATACAGCTCCAGCCAGAGTATACTCTCTTACTCCAGCGGACGCTGAGCATGCAGGTAACGTGGTGACAGGTACCTTATTATTGCTTTCGAATAAAGCTTTTGTTTTGTTTGATTCGGGTGCAACCCATTCTTTTGTATCTGTAAATTTTTTGGGACGGTGTGGGATTGAGACCCGAGACATGAATGAGGTATTAGCTGTTACTATGCCATCTGGGAGTGTATCTTCTGTAGGAAGATGTTGATAGACTGCCTAGTGGAAATTCAGGGAAAGCTGTTACCGGTGAATCTTGTGGTATACGACATGTTAGGGTTCGACGTCATTCTGGCAATGGACTGGTTGTTCTCCATTTATGTCATGATCGACTGTTGTAGAAAGGTGGTAGTTTTCAAACCTCCTGGGGAGCAGGAGTACGAGTTCGTGGGATCGTGTGTGGGTTTAGCGCCACAGATTCTGTCGGCACTACAGGCGAGGAGGCTACTCTTGGACGGATGTCAGGGGTACCTAGCTTGTATGAAGGAACCACCGCGGGATGAGTTGAGACTAAAGGATATTCGAGTAGTCAGCGAATTCCCGGATGTATTTCTAGATGATTTACTTGGTTTACCTCTAGATCGTGAGGTGGAGTTTGCGATAGAGTTGCTGCCCGGTAAGGCTCCGATCTCTAAAGTTTCGTACCGGATGACTCCAGCAGAATTTCGGGAGTTGAAAGAGCAGCTACAGGACTTACTGGACAGGGGATTCATTCGACCTAGTGTTTCGCCTTAGGGAGCTCCAGTACTGTTTGTGAAGAAGAAGGACGGGTCGATGCGGATGTGCATTGATTACCGTGAGATTAACAATGTAACTGTAAAGAATCGTTATCCTTTACCTCGTATAGATGATCTCTTTGACCAGTTGCAGGGGACGAGGGTCTTTTCAAAGATCAATTTGCGGTCAGGATATCATCATATGAGGGTTAGAGTGAAGGATGTAGCGAAGACGGCTTTTCAAACTAGATATGGCCAATATGAGTTTTTAGTCATGCCCTTTGGGTTGACGAATGCTCCGACGGTGTTCATGGATCTGATGAGCAGGGTTTTCCATGAGTACCTAGATCGGTTCGTGGTGGTATTCATTGATGACATTCTGGTATACTCTAGGAGTACAGAAGAACACGTGGAACATTTGAGGTTAGTGTTATAGATTCTGCAAGAGAAGAAGTTGTATGCTAAGCTGAAGAAATGTGAATTCTGGTTGAGTCAGATTGCGTTTGTTGACTCTACGAGTCCAATCCTATTTTGATAATGACAAATCACTTGGTATTTGATCTGTGCATTGAGTTTGTGAACAGGAACCTATATTAAGCACGCACGAAAAGATAATGAGTCATGGAAGCCTTCAAGTAATGCTTACACATCTTGGCAAGATCCATGGAACTCAAAGAGTACAAGAATCAAGATGCAAGCGGCAAAATTCAAGAACATCTTGGGAATGGGTATTTAGAACTCATGTACTTACATTTTCATATGATTTAATTTGAGACTCAACGTAACCTAGAATAACTTTAGGATTCATGCATTTCATGTATATCATTAGGGGACTTTCATGGACTTAGAAATATTCTTAAAATCTTGGAAAGTACCTTTGTAAAAGAGCCAAGAAGGAAAGTAAAATGTATTTTAAATTAAAAAGAAAATAAAGGAAAATTGAGAAAAAGGGGACTTCAATAGCCTGAACTCACCCTTAGTAGCCTAAAGAATTTCTTCAAGAGCCTGAAGATTAAGTTCAGTAGACTGAAAAATTAATGGGAAAACACAGCAAGAAGGACGAGGTACTTCGGTTGCCTGAATTGGAACTTCGGTCGCCTGAAGTCACCACTTTAGGAGCCTGAACTCACTTCGGTTGCCTGAAGTTGTGGGAAAGTTTAAAATTCAGATTTTTATTAATAGAACTCGCGAGCTTTTTCTTTGATCCAATGGTTGAGATCAATCCTAAGGGTAAGACACTATAAATACTAAATATCTAAACCCTAGAATGAAGCTAAGACATACAAGAAGAGAAGAATACATATTATTGAAAAATATTGAGAAACTTGCTCTCATTGCTATACGATTGCCTACACTTCAACTTCTACTCATCGAGCTTGGGCAAATCAATTTAGAATCTCAAAGGGATCTCTTTTATATATCTTGATTGTCAACTTGGTATTGAGGTTTGATCATTCAAGTTATTATTTTCAAGAACTTCTCATCTCATTACTTGTTATTGAACATCATTAGAAAAGTTTGATCTTGAGTGTGCACATACATATAAAAATTGTTTTTAAAAAGTTCATTACTTAAGAAAGTTGTTTAGCTTTTGGTTGATTGATTTTTGATTCAAGAGTATAAAAATATACATATATTTTTTCATAGAGCTCATTATTGAAAAACCTATTTTTGATTACTTGATTGATCTTGTAAGTGCCCATACACATACTTAGTTATTCTAAACAAGATTGATACTTGATTTAGATTGTGTGGTTGATTGAAAGGGTTGATTTAAGTGTGTGTTCTCTAAAAGATTTAAATTTTAGATATATTATAGCTTAATCAAATATCCTTGGTACTTATAACTATACAATTAATTGAGGGATATTTTCTGAAAATTAGTATACTTAGTTTGTGATTGAGTACATGAAATAAAACTTGGTGATTTGCATTGACTTAATATTCAAGACAAAGTTTTTGTTAACAAGTTCACTTCAAATATATTTGTGCATTTTTTGCTAAGTGAACCAAGAACCCTAGTTGATTCCAAAACATTTTAAATATATCTGTACTTGGGAGTTTTGGTTAAATAGGGAGTTGTGTGTTGAAGCATATCATACATAAAACGATTGTATCGTTTTTCATACATTCATGAGCTTCAAGTTGTACCATATGTTAATGTATTAGGAAATTGAATTGTACTCACCATCTTTTGTTAGAAGCATTGTTTTGAGTGTTAATTTTTAGATTCTATTGTATACATGGTTCGGTGAGTGAACCGGTGTGTGAGGAGAGAGTTGTATCTCTTGTAAGCAGCGGATTAGGAGGAAGTTGTACCTTTTGTAAGTAGCGGATTAGGAGGGAGCTGTACCTCTTGTAAGTAGCGGATTGTAAGGGAAGCTCCGTCCCAATTTAAGGAGGAGGGGTTATAGTGGAAACCTTGAGTGGGTTGCTCAAGGGGAGGATGTAGGCCGGGTTGGCTGAACCTCGTAAAATCGCGGTTGCATTCTCTTTTCCCTTATCCTCTTTATTTTCCACATCGTATTTTAATTTCCTGCTTGCTTGTGTATGTTGAATAACTTTACACACACTTAATTGGGTAAAAAAGATTTCATTGATTTAGTAATTCAAATCAACATCAAATTCCAACCATTAATTAGTTAAACATAGAAATAGGGATTGATTGGTAAATAAGTTTCAAAGAATTTTTTAAAATACCCAATTCACCCCCCCTCTTGGGATTACACCTTAATCAACAGCATTCTTAGGCCATGTGGTTACTAGGGATGAAATATTAGTTGATCCTAGTAAGATTGAAGTTGTGGTCGACTGGGTAAGGCCGAAGAATGCGCAGGAGGTTCGGAGTTTTCTAGGACTGGCAGGATACTATTGTCAGTTCGTAGAGGGTTTCTCTAAATTTTCTGGACCTCTAACTCGATTGACTAGAAAGGGAGTCCAGTTTGAGTGGACCAATGATCGCGAGCAGTGCTTTCAGGAGTGGAAGCATCGACTGGTTACTGCTCCAGTGTTGACCATTCCTTCGGGGGATGGTGGATTTTTGATTTATAGCGACGTGTCTCTAAAGGGCTTAGGATGTGTGCTTATGCAGCAGGGTAAGGTTGTGGCGTATGCTTCTCGGCAACTGAAGGAGTATTAGAAGAATTACCCTACGCATGATCTAGAGTTGGCTACTGTTGTGTATGCACTGAAGATTTGGCGACACTATTTGTACGGGGTGCAGTGTGAGATCTTTACTGACCATAAGAGTCTCAGGTATTTCTTCACACAGAAGGAGTTGAATATGAGGCAGAGGCGGTGGCTAGAGTTGATTAAGGACTACGATTGCACGATCAGTTATCACCCGAGGAAGGCAAATGTGGTGGCTGATGCATTGAGTTAGAAGTCAGGACCTACAGCTGTATCTGTGGTTGTAACTCAGTGTCACATCAGAAGGGATTTGGAGAGCTCGGGTATAGAGTTGGTGGTTGGTGATTATCAGGCTTAATTTGCTGGTTTGGTGGTCCAATCGACCCTATTTGAGCGTATAAAAACCGCACTGGCTAGTGATGCAGAGTTGGCAGAGGCTATGGAAAAGGTACAGCAGGGATTGGCTACAAAGTTTAACATCTCTGAAGGAGGTGTGTTGAGGTTTGGGACCAGACTGTGTGTTCCGAATGATGATGAGATCAGAAGGATGATTCTAGAGGAGGCGCATCGTTCCATGTATACGGTATATCCTGGTAGTACAAAGATGTATCAGGACTTGCGCGAGACCTTCTGGTGGTCTAGTATGAAGAGGCAGATTGCTCAGTTCATGGAGCAGTTTCTGACGTGTCAGCAGGTGAAAGCTGAACATCAGTGACAGGCAGGGCCGTTGCAGCCTTTGCCTATTTCAGTGTGGAAATGGGAGCATATTTCCATGGATTTTGTGACCGGTTTGCCACCAGCGCTTCACGGGCAGAATGCTATTTGGCTGTCGTGGATAGATTAACGAAATATGCTCATTTCATACTGATGAAAGTTAGCTATCCTTTGAGTAGGCTAGCAGATTTGTATATGCATGAGATTGTGAGAAAGCATGGGACACCGGTGTCCATAGTATCAGATCGGGACTCGAGGTTTACTTCCCAATTCTGGATGAGCTTGCAGGAGGCATTGGAGATGAAGCTTACTTTCAGTACAGCGTTCCACCCCCAGACTGATGGACAGTCAGCAATGACAATACAGATATTGGAAGATATGTTGTGAGCTTGTGTGTTAGACTTCAGTGGTAGCTGGATACAGTTTATGCTACTTGTGGAGTTTGCTTATAACAACAGCTTCCAATCTAGTATCAGGATGGCACCATTCGAGGCTTTGTATGGTCGGAGGTATCGATCTCCTTTGTGTTGGGATGAGGTTGGTGAACGTCAGGTGTTAGGACCTGAACTTGTGCAGCAAGCATCTGAGAAGGTGGGTTTGATCCGGGAGAGGATTAAATCGGCTCAGAGTCAGCAGAAGAGTTATATAGATGTTCGCCGCCGTGAGTTAGAGTTTGAAGTGGGAGGTAAGGTATTTCTGCGTATTGCTCTGATGAAAGGAGTGATGAGATTTGACAAGAAGGGCAAGCTGAGCCTAAGGTATATCGGACCATTCGAGGTACTTGAGCGAGTGGGTTCGGTAGCCTGCAGAGTTGCATTACCTTCAGCACTTTTGAGGGTCCATGATGTGTTTCACGTCTCCATGTTGAGGAGGTACGTGTTGGATCCTTCACATGTGATTAGTTATGATGAATTGGAAATTGGAGATACTTTAGCGTATGAGGAGATACCTGTTCAGGTTTTGGACCGTAAAGTTCAGAAGTTTCGTATTAGAGAGATACCATTAGTGAAGGTATTATGGCGAAACCACAAGGTTGAGGAAGCTTCTTGAGAACTGGAAACGAAAATACTCGAAGTATCCATAGTTATTTTGAGCACTTGTATATGATCCTACTGTGGGTTGGGATAGGTGGTTAGTCGTCGGGAGTGTGAGTATTGTGAACTCCTGAGATTGTAACCACGATATTCCTCTGCCATAAGTGAGGGTATGTATGTGTATGTGTATGATGGGACTGTGCTGTGATGATCGCCAGTTCGCTCTTAAGTTGTGTCTATGCATATGTGTATGATGGGACTGCGCTGTGATGATCGCCAGTTCGCTCTTGGTTATGTCTATGTATTTGATTGTATGTATGAATCTGAGAATGAGAGATTACAAATTTCGAGGACGAAATTTTTGTGAGGGGAGATTGTAAGAACCCAAAATATGAAAAATGGGTTTAAATATTAAGAGAAGGGCAAAATTGGAAATTGTTTGGGTCAAAGGGCTATAAAAGGAAATTCTCATTTCTTCCAAGCTAAGCAAACTTAGATTTTTATCTCTCTCTCTCTCTCTCTCTCTCTCTCTCTCTCTAAACCTCTCCCTACTCCTTCTCTCTAGAATTCTTCGTCGATCGTTGATGGAATCGGAAAATGGAAGCTACCACGAGGATCGTGGAAGGATTCTCTACAACTTCTACAGATCGGAATCTCGCTTCGGAGATTTTCAGGTTTCGGCGTAAAATCGAGGTAAGGCTCGGTTTTCAATTCTGATCCAGTAGATTTATAGGTAACTGTCTTGTGAACATATTCTATATTGTGATTTGTAGGTTTTGAAACTCGATTTGCTATTTAGGGACCTTGGAGTTCGGGATTTGCTTACGGGGTTAAGGTAAGGGAAACTATGTTTATATTGGTTATTTTTGAAATCGGACTCAATGGAACTGCGGTCCACGGTCCTGTGTGTGCTTTGGCAACTCATTTGGGGGGATATAATGGGGAAAACTATGGGTTTTTCATTATTACAATTTTGGGAAAAAGGGGGCGATGGGCTGAATCTTGGGTTTTGTTGAAAACTGAGTATATGTGTGATTTATACTATGATATTGGGATGGCCGTGCCTTGACTTTGTTTAAACTGTATTTGTTTGGAAAACCATGATTTAGATTACCAAATGAGTGTGGTTTGTTTGGTTATATGAGCATGCATGTGTGTGTGATATGTTGAAATGCTAGTAGGAACGCGATTCCAAAATTGTCACAGGTACTGAGAGTGTCCGGCTCTATATTCGAGGGCGTGTTATTGCCTACCATGTACGCAAGAGTGTTCGGCTCTATATCCGAGGGCGTGAGCCTATTCCGACAGATCAGGCCGAAAGGTGTGGATCCACCAGTTTAGTGTTGATACGATGCCATGGGAGTCGGGGACTAGCCATGTGCTGATGGCGCCGTGTTCGCGGGTTGGCTATGGGCCAACGCTATATGTCGCGGGCCGGCTTCGGGCCAAAGAGTGTGACAACACTGAGGATTACTGATCATGTGTATGTATTATGACAGGGCTACGTATAAATGACCGTCGTATGTGTGCGTGTATGCACTCTGTAAATTAATACTGGAATGCATTTAACTGCGTGTATGTTGTATCATGATAACACTCAAATGCCACACACCGATATGTTAGAATTGGTGTATTCCCAAGAGGGGGGGTGAATTGGAATTTTAACAATTTATCACCTAGGTTAAGCCGGATAAACAGCAGTATATACACAACCTAAGGTCTGCCTATTCAATTTCCAAATGCGTAGATAAGTATAATGTGAAATTTAAGTCATACGCGTCATTCACCCATAACATACATGTGCGGCAAATATAAAGTGCGGAAATATAAATGAACACACGATATGTTATCAGGGTTCGGCCAACTTTGCCTACGTCCCCGCCTCAAGCTTGCAAGTTAGAGGATTCCACTAAGAGCTCACTTAAGGGTGGAGCGTCACCGTTTACAACCAGGTCAAATTAACACAGGGCTGACCTCAACCTTAACCAGGTCAATTAGCAGGGCTGACCTCAACCTACATGCCTTAACAGGACGACGCACCTAGCTTTCCTAACCGGGTCTAAGCCAATCCGGGACTATTCCAGGGCTAGTCTCCCTCTTCAGGCTCGTGCCTAGAAATACAACCAATGTGTATTATACTGAAATGGTACAGTGATTATGCTTTCAAGTAAAGCAGATATGTACCCAAATTCGTGCAATAATATACACCACAAATATGAAATAATATGTAAGCTCAGTGTGGTCTAAGATGTCAACTCTCAAATAGATTTACTATCAGTGTAATGCGTACGTGAGAGTGCAAACCTAAATGATCTTTGTATCACAGGATATTCAATCTAAGTGCTCAAACAAAGATATCATCCAGACTTCATATATTTCAATCAACAAGTTTTCTCAATACACATATGTATATAAAGCTCTAGCAACGTATAAGTTTGGTTTGCAAAAGGATATTCAATCTTTCTATTCAGCAAGAGATATATGAGTTAACGAGTATTGCAACAAAGATTTTATCACACTAGCAAATATCTCATCAAATATTTTCAAGATTAATAACACAGTAGATATTTGAAAATGTTTTGCAACCAAAATACAATTACAATCTTCTTAAGATGTTGCAATGGAGGTGCAAATCTTAGAAGATCTATCAAAGTTTTCTTAGGATAGACTTATTAATAAAGTCCCCTTAGAATACTCAAGGTTTAGCTCTCAAGGATAATAAAACAATCAAATATGAATGGGAGAGCAAACCTACTAGACTAGCACTCAATCAACTTACAAAGAGTTCAATTTGTATGAGAAGGTAAGTATGAGTGTAGGAGGCTTAAGAATGAGTATTATAGGGTTTTGGATTTTCAAAAAATTTTCCCTAATCAAAGTGGCTAATCCTCGTTTAATCTTTGCAAATGTACCCATATATATAGCCATGGAAGGAAATATGACCGTTGGGGACCTATAGGGTATTTTTATAAAAGTTTAATGACGTTTAAGGTATTTTAACCCTGTTTAGAAAAATATTATCCACGGTAAAAATGGGAACAACCCGAGAGGTCCGGTCGACCAAAAGTGGTTCGGTCGACCAGGACTCAAGTGGCTCGGTCGACTAGGGGAATTTTGAACTGAGTGGTCGGTCGACCGGGCAAAGGCGATTTTCAAAAACTCCGAGGTTCGGTCGATCGGGGCCTTTTTGAACTGTATGGCTCGGTCGACCAGACCGTTGGGAATCCTCCCAAGACCCCTCGGTCGACCAGGCAGTTGGAGTACAAATATGGTCGGTCGACCGGGAGGTTAAAATGTTGACTCCCAGGTGGTTCGGTCGACCGAGGTCAAATGACCTATAAGGGCTCGGTCGACCGGGCCTGGGTCAAATAGTTGACCCGGACCGGTTTCGGTCGATCGGGCCAAATTAAACTGAGTTGGCCGGTCGACCGAAAGTGCACCAAATGTGCATTTCGGTCCCTTCTTGCAACATTTAAACCCTATTCAAGTGCCTATTACATACAAGTGCAAAAGTGAATGTCCTAAGGTCACTTGGGTCCAATTTGGAAACACCGGAAAACTCCGGTATCGGTCGACCGAAAGTCGACCGATGGTTCACCCTAAGGTCTTTCTATGGTTCGGTTTGAGCTTGCAAATTAAATCATGTTTGTGATGTGTGTGCTTATTACAAACCGAAGAACCTTAATTACTATTACAGACAATTTTACTGAACATTATTACAATTAAGAGTTATGAAATTGTCTTCAAGCCTTTCTTGCTTTTGTGCACATCTTGATCTTATCGTTCTTGATTCCTGCACAAAAACTCAAATGCTCATTAGATTTTCAATGAGTATTTGTCATAATCAAAACCGGGCGTGACCAATAAGGTCAACAATTAACCTGTGTTCTTCCTTACTGAGAGGCGTCTCACCCCTACTGTACGTACATTTTTATAAGTCCTTCGGGTAATCGGAACTAGTGTCCTGGTGTAGGGAGCGTAGTGGCCGGTGTACTGTGTTAGTGCTTGGGTAAGTGCTAGGACTGTAGTTTTGTTGGGTTGCCATTTTGAGTTGTATTTGGGCACACAGTTTGTACGTTTTGTTAGAGCCATGTTTTGCTCTTGTATAGACTCTGGTATGGTACTGCATATGTTGATATAGAATGACTTTTTTCGCTGCGTATATAATTATGATTGGATGTGTTTAGGGTGCCTGAGAACCTCACGGGGTCGGACCCTCATCCTTTGTACTGTATCTGTGATGATTTGTATGATACAGGTATAGACACCCTATTTTTGCTCTAACCAAATAGAACAAGGGGTTCCCTTTTATTATTTTATTATTATTAGTTTTTATTATCGTTATTACTTTCTTATAATTATTTTTATTATTTATTATTATTATTAATTTACTATAATTATTCTGGATTATTATTACTATTATTTTTATTTATTTATTTATATTTTTTTACCTTATTATTATAATAATAATTATTATTATTATATTAATATTATTATTATTAGCATTAGTATCTTATTTTGGTTATTATTATTTTTATTATGTTTATTTTTATTAGTAAAGTTATCATTATTATTATTATTATTATTATTATTATTATTATTATTATTATTAGTATAATTATTATTATTATTTTACTGATAGCATCTTTATTATTTTTATTTTTACTATAATTATTATTATTTACTATTAGTAGTATTATTATTATTATTTATTATTATTATTACCTTATTGATGTTATTATTATTATTATCCTTATATTATTATTATTATTATTATTATTATTATTATTATTATTATTATTATTATTTCTATTTTTATTATTACCATAAGAATAAAAGCAAAAAAAAAAAGAAAAAGAAAAATAAAATCAAAAAAGAAAGTGTTTTTTTAGGGTTTTCAAAAAAATTCTTTTATAAAAGGAGAGGCCAAGGGCATAGCACAAGGGGGTGCACACACAGAAGGGGCGGAGACCAAACAAAAAAGAAAAAAACCTAAGTCTCCTCATGGCCTTCACACAGCCGTAGACTCTCATTCTCTCCTCACATTCCAGCCCAGCCTCCCTCTGCTCCTCTCTTCTCCATCTCCAGAGCAGGCCACCAAAGCTGCTCCTCCAGCTCCATAGCAGGTCCTCGACCAGCCCACACGAGCAGAGCATCACCAGCACAGGCAGCAACCTCCCAACCTGCAGCAGATCTCCACCACAGCAGGCCAGTGCAGAAAATCAGCACCAGCAGCTCTCCTCGGCAACCCCCTCGGCCAACATCCACCTCGACAACCCTCTGCAACTCCGACCAGCCTCCAGTATCTCCGGCGACGAACACAGCTGGCCCAACAGCAGCACCCTGCAGAGGCACTTCCACTCGCGGTGTCTCCCATCTTTCTTCTACGGCCATTTTCATCTTGGTAAGTATCTGGTGAGTTTCCTTGCATCTATGTACCACACACACACACACACACACACACACACACGCACTCACTCACACACTAAAGCACACACAACACTCACACACACACACACATATATATATATATATATATATATATATTCATTTTATTGTTAGTGTTAATATATATATATACATATATATACCTATATATTTTACATTTATTGCTATTCCTATGTTATTAGTAGTATTAATATTATTATTTACATATTATCATTAGTAATATTGTTACATTGCTTGTATCTTATTACTAATAACATTATTGTAATATTTTTATACTATTCTGTTTGTATTTCATTATTAGTAAAATTGCTATATTGTTTGGATATTGTTTTTAGTATTGTTATTATGTTGATTATCATATTGATTTTATTAGTATTGATATTCTATTGTTGTATTATTATTGCCATGATTATCGTTGTATATTATTGTTAAAACTTTTGTTATCATCATATTTGTATGTATATGGAATTTTTTTGTCTTTATTGTCGTTATTAATTTCAATGTATACATGTCCATATTTAGGGTTTATATTGTTTATATTGTTACGAATAATTGTTGATTATGTTAAGCAGTTTATATATATGTTTAGCTATACGTGTTTCATGATTTGACATTATTATTACAGGTTACACATCCTTGTCGTGATAGTCGTTTATATTTCTTTTGTGGTACACTAATTGGTTTGTCTTCATTGTTGTAAGATTTATTTATTTATTTATTTCCAATGTAAGATTTCAATTGTAATATTTAAATATAATAATTTTTGTTGTCATGTTAATATTATCATTGTATATTTATTTTGCATATTATTATTATTATTATTATTATTATTATTATTATGTTGCATATTTATTTGATTATATATTTTTTTGCATATTTATGTGATTATTATTATGATGACCTTATATATATATATATATATATATATATATATATATATTTATATTTATGTTATTATTGATTGCATATTTTAATTGTTTATTTAATTTGCATGCATATGTATTATTGTCGTTGCCTTAATTATTTATTGCCATATTTATAGTATCACTTAATTGTATAGTTTACATCTTATTATTGTGATCACCTCATATGTTTATGTGCATTTTTATGTTACTTTTACCTACCTTTCTTATTGTATATTTGATTACATATTTATTTTCGTATTATTATTGTATCTCCATGTTAGAATTTGGTATATTTCCTAATTATCACATGTTTCCATATTGTACCCATATATATATATATATATATATATATATATATTTGCATAATAGATTATAATTTGAACTGTTCCCATAATTTCACTTGATTTGTTTCCAAATTGTATAGTTTACGTGTTAATTATAGGATTAATTGATTTCTTTAATTATTTCCATATTGTACATGTGATCATTAATTATGTGTTAATATTAAGGTATGTTTGGTATTATTAAAATATGCTTATTATCATTATTAGTATTAGTATTGCTATAATTATTATCTTTATTATTATATACATATACATATGTATGTTTTTAGATGTGTAGTATTATTTTATATTATTATTATTTTCATGCGGGTATATATATATATATATGTGTGTGTGTGTGTGTGTGTGTGTGTTAAAATAGATGTTATTATTACTATTAGTGTACGTATATATATATTTGATTTACGTATTATTATTACAATATATAAGAGTATAGGTCATTTATTATTATCATACATACATATTCATATGCTAAGGTAGCGTTATTATCATGTGATATTATTATTAGTATATAATTATTATTCTTTAATTATTTATGTAGTGTCATTGTGGTATCATTGTATGTTATTATTACAGTATAGCTTGCAATATTAATATGGTATTATTAGTATATGAATATTATTATAGTATTATGTTTTCATTATTGTTACTATTGTTATTACTTTTTATTATTATTATTAATATCAAATATTCTTTGTATTTTTGTTTCTCAGGTATACTCAAATTTTGTATTATGTATTATGATATTTACTCTTATTATTTTATTTTACTATTTATTTTTGTGTACGTAAATCCCTATGATTTTAATGTTAGGGTATTGACCTTCGGACTTTACATACCTTTAAGCTCTGAGGGAATATATATGTATATATTATATTTATTTAGTTATTTATTTATTTTCCATGTGTATTCACAAATTCATAAAAGGAGTAATTTAAAGATTTTTTAAATTAATTTAGGGATAATTCTAAATTAATTAGGTACCGTTCGTAAGAACGGGCGCGTAGGTGGTGCTTGTACCTTCTCCTCGCGTAACCGAACTCTCGAACGTAACTCTGATAACGTAGACCCATTCTACCCCTAACGGGGTAATAATCATGTGTTCTAACCACACTAAAAGGTTAGTGGCGACTCCAAAATTCCCTATTTTTCTTTGAAAATTAAAATTGATTTTTAATTTTGCCACCCCGGGGCACACGCGCTCCCGGGACGTCGCGACAACAGAGACAGGTTAGATTATATTTTCACCCTTGGGTCCCATTTTCGGGTTCGGGGCGTGACAAAGAAGATTGGATCCACTAATAAGATCACTGTGGTGTTATATAAGTTGGATAAGCGCTCATTTTACATCTAAGGAAGCTCATTCAAGTAAATTTTATACAACGGTTAGAACCTAAACGTGAATCATCTTGTGATCCTTTACTATGGGAGCATAATTCACCCAAACCTACTCTACATCTATATGGAATGCTTACCTCGAAACTATCGAATGAGTGTAATATGCCAAAGCGTCGAGGGTAACTCTTGTATCATTTATTTAAGAACTATTAAGACATTATTGTCGCGACGTCCCGGACCTGACCCCGAGTAAACCACTCTCCGGCAAAAATGGGTGCAGTTG
Source organism: Malania oleifera (assembly GCF_029873635.1). Lineage (NCBI taxonomy): Eukaryota > Viridiplantae > Streptophyta > Magnoliopsida > Santalales > Ximeniaceae > Malania > Malania oleifera. Next base: position 17,963,363 of record NC_080422.1, read on the forward strand.
CGAATAGGGAGAAAATGGATGTGTGATTTTGAAAAATATATTTTTGTGAAAAAATAATGTGTGATGAAGTTGCCACTAACCTTTTGGAGTGTGGGTAGAACACTTGATCGCTACCCCGTTAGGGGTAGAATCAACCTGCTTTACCAGAGTCGGGTTCGGGAGTACGGTTACGTAAGGGGAACGTATCAGCACCTCTTACGCGCCTGTTCTTACGAACGGTACCAGATCAATAAAAAATTATCTCAAAATAAATATAATAAGCCTTTAAAAATTACTCCCTTCTAAAAATCAAAGAATGAAAATACAATATAGGTATTCTCTCAAAACCGGGGTAATCCAATATTCCGAAGAGTTCATGCCCTTGGTTGCAATCATCGGGAAGGAAAATTAAGAAAATAAGATACAAAATACGCTCCAGGGGTTTTTGAAATCCATTGGTTTTTCTAAGTAGGAAAATAGTATTCTGGGAGGATTTTGAAATTTGTTCGGGATGGAAATGATTTTCTGTGCCTAAAAAAATATTTTTGTGACTTTTCCTAAGTGTGAACATTTTTTTGTGATTTTTCCCGAACTTCCAAGTAGAAAAAAAAAAAACTATGGAAATCAAAGCGTGAAAATATTTTTGAGATTTTTCTGAGAATTTTGCTATTTTTGTGAATTTTCTGAATATCTAAATAATAATAAATAGAGAAAATCGGCGTGAACCAGTTCAGGGGAGTACAAACCGGTCAAATGTTGACCGATCCGAGAGAAAATCAGTTTAATGTCTTGATCGAGACCATCCACACGCATTGCCTTCCGCATACATTTATGTGTGCTCAGGTGTATGTTAAAGTGAGTACGTGCATGAGTGTGTGTGCACGCATGGACGTGCATGTGTATGAATGTGTGTGCATGCATGGATGTGCGTGTGTATGAATGTGTGTGTGCATAGATGTGCACGTGTATGAATGTGTGTGCATGCATGAGTGATGACACAGACGCATGAATATGCGTATACATGTGAGGCATGAGTGAGCATGCATGTGCATGGGGGTGGTTTTAATTTTTGTGTGTTAGGGGAGTGTGCAGGTGTATGCAGGTGGACTGGTTAGTGGAGTGTGCAGGTGTATGTAGGTGGGTGTTAGTGTTGCATGTGCTTTATTGTGTAGCAGTGTATTTGTGTGGGTGAGTTGGTGGAGCGTGAATCAGTGTATGTGCCTGTTAGTGATGCGTGTTTTATTGTGTGAAGCAGTGTGTGTGTGTGAGTGTGTGAGAGAGAGTTAGTGGAGTGTGTGTCAGTGTGTGTGTAGGTGTGTAGGTGAGTGTCAGTGTGTGTGTAAGTGTGTGTGGCATTGTGCTTTAGTATGTGTATTTTAGTTAGTGAAGCTGTGTGTTTTCTGTTCTGTTTGTTTTGCATCACTGATACCCCTGTAGTGATGAGAATGAAACCCATGTCTGCTATTCTCCCAATGTTCGTTATGCGCTGAAGCATCGTATCCTGCATGTGTAGCAACCAACACCGTGCGAACAGCTGAAAGGAGATGTATAAGGGAAAATGAAAAGCCAGATTGAATTGTGGGAGTGATCACAGTGAAATGATGCTTCTTTATAGCCCTTTTTTCCACGGTCTCAACAATGGATGCACCCCTTGAAAATGGTAAATTGCTAGCACCCCAAGATAAAGAACCAGTTGCAATATCCACTTTCGGCGAGTCCTCTGGATTCTTCATGCATTTGGCATCTCCATTAACCATATTGTGGAAACTAGTGTGCAGGTCACCAACTCTGCCTGGCCTTTCGGTAGATTTCATATATGCTTTCCATCTCTGCTTCTTTGTGACCCAGTTGCTCCTTGCCAATGGCACTCCTGGGTGTGGATGGCCATTGCTTGCACAACTTTCATTATTCTGCCACTCTCCCTTACGCAATCTGTTAGGCAGTGCATGATCATGCAGAGGCCCAATATTTTCGCATGGATCTTCATCTTCCCTACCACTATAATTGGCATGCTTAGATAAGGGCAAAGAAAAGTCATTCTCAAGTTTCCTCTTCCTTTTCTTTTGAAACAATGAACAGGGTAACATTTCACCCTTATGTCTCTCTATCTGATCTTCAACTACAGATTGCTGAAACTTTCCGGAATGCTTCTTGGCATTTCTTGCAGCAAGTCGGGAATGAATATTACAAGAAACTTCATCTTCATTAATTTCAGTTTTCAATACCTCAATATCCAGCATCCCTTTAACATCATGCTCCTTTCCTCACAAATATAAATCATTCTTGCATAAATTTAACCCATGATTGGCCATTTCCATTAAAGCATGTGCCGCCTCTGTGTCTCTTTGGGCAGTCATTTTATGTATTGTTTTCTCCACACTACTATCATCTCTTACCTGAAAGCTGTTACATAAAGCACAATCCTTACAAAACTCATGTTTTATAGATGATAATTGGCTACCCAACCATTCTTTTTTCAAAGGAACCTTCAAATACTTCAATGCCCCTCCTCCATTGCGCCTTCCACATATTTCTTCTGGGTCAACCAGAGACCTTCGTTGACAAGAAGCATCCCAAGTTGGACTCAAACTTAATCCATCAAAATGATGAATCAAACATACTTCGTCGTCCTTGCCTTCAACATAATTAACTTCAGCACCATTGTAAACATCACCACTGTAAGATTTTGGCAGAAGGTATCCACTCCGAAGTTCAACATTATCAGCCAACATACTATTTCTACACCCGCGGGGCATCTCTCCTTTCAACCTTGAAACCCTAACATTGTTCTTTACCATCGTCAACATGCACTGATCGAAAACGAACTAGTTCAGCTCAGCACTCGAACGGTTCATCCGTTTGAGATGCGAGGAAATGAGAAAAGCTGAGAGCCTCGAGCAAAAGCAAAAACGAAGACAAGAATTGACATTTTTGAAGCCTGGCGAAGGCGAGGCTTCGGTATGGGTTTTGATTCCGCGCGAAAAACAGAGAGAGAGAGAGAGAGCACGGGCTGGTTGCCAGCAATGGTGCTACGGTTGGTGATCCGGGATCTAGGGGTGATGGGTGGTCGTGCCAGAGGATGGCGGAAGTGCGACTGACTCTGGCTTTGCCCTTCTGCTTGAGATATGCCTTGATGCCAGCGATGGTGAGGCTGAGCAGGGGAGTTCGCAGTGGGGTTGCCGGGGCCGCCGACTGTGGACAGTGTGTGTAAAACTATGTGTGCTTGCGTGTGCGAACAGAGAGTGTGGAGCGCGTTAACAGTGTGCATGGGGTGTGTGGGTTCGTGTGTGTGCGTGGTGTATCAGATGCTAATTTAAGAACCACCCCTCGCAGCCACCAAACTTTAAAAATCCCCTTCACCACAACTGAATCAAACTCATAATAGGGACAAAATAAATAAAGTGAGAACTCTCCAAAACAAAACACCAGACCAGACAATAAAATAAATACAAATGCAAGAACAGACTGTTAAACCAGTATAAACAAAATTGCAGAATAATGAAAGAGGTATATACTGAGGTGTCCGGACATGTAAGTGCACATCTGTGTATTGGGTGGGTGAGTTTTGCGTGTAACGGTGTGGCTCGGGGTTACTTGTTGTGAGTAGAGGACCAGAGAACACAGCAGCAGGAGAGGAATGGCCAGAAATCTGCAGCTGCACGGCTATGGTTCGGAGATTACGAGAACGCGTGTGCTCTGCATGGACGGCGATTGGAGTTGGCGAGGGTCCTGCTGGTTCCTAATGGTTCGAATTGGTGGTGTTCGGCTGAAAGTTCCGGTGTGGAGCTGCTCTGGTTCTTGCTTATGCTGCCGGTGCTGTTGGTGGTCCTCTGGTTCGACTGGCCTGGCTGCCATGGAGTGATGAAGAGGCAGAGGAGGGTGGCTGTGCGTGTCTGAGCTGCTGGAGTGGAGAGTGGGGGTATGAGAAAGATGGGGGAGAGCTGGGTGTTGCGACGGGGATGGTGACCGGAGTAATGAACGGAGGTTTGAGGGAGATGGAAAAGAAGAAAAGAAGACTGAGCGAAGAGAGAGATGAAGAATGGGTAAACCGTGAATGCCCCCTCCTCCCAGTACCGAGACTCTCGGGCAATCCAATTCGCGCCAAAAATCTGTTCCAACAGCAGAACCTTTTTGTTTCTAACAGAAGAATCTTTTTCATGCACGCGCTTGGGAGAGAACCATTCTTCCAACTGCACGTGATTTTTTTTCCATTTATTTATCTGACATTTCATCCGGACTTGATTTTTTTTATTTCTTTGTATTTTATTTGCATTTGCTTGGTATTTTCCTTTATGTATTTTTTTTATGTCTCTTTTATTGCCCAATTTATCTTCCAAAAGAGGGACTCAGCTTAACGAAATAAAACTTGATTTCCGGAAATTGGAAGGGACCGGACTCGGGAAGACGACTCGATAAAAATTCATTTTAAAAATTTAAACGACTCGACTTTGGAAAATTTGGCAATTTTGGAAAAACTAGATTTAAAATTTGATTCTAGAACAAAAAGACTCATTCATGAAAATACCGGGACACGACTTAAAAATGTTATAACTCGCTTTTAAATCTTATTACTATAACTTTTTTGGAAAACAACCTGGACGCATTTTTTAAAAAAAAATAATCGGGACGGGACTCAATTTTTAAAACAAAACTCTAATTTAAGATACAATGGGACTCGATTTGAAAACTCGGGACTCAATTAAAACGTCGGGACTCAATTTAAAATACCGGAATTCAATTTTAAAACACCAAGACTCGATTAAAGACACTGGAACTCAATTTAAAATATCAGATTTTTCACAAAAAAGCCCTCTAATTTTCAGGATTCAGAGTCAAATTTCATTACACGAGCTCTTATCGGGAAAGGTTGATAAAAATTGGGTGTCTACAATCATTATCCTTATCCTTTAAGTAGCATTCAAGTCAAACTACCATGGCCTAGATGGCATGTGCCCTTGCTTAAAATATCCTACAAAAGAAATTTTGAATTGCCCGCATGCTTTGATTGCGCCAATTAGTGCCTTAATGTAACCAATCTTATATGAAAATTGGATGCTTCTGAGTTGGCTACTGCAATTTTATGACATTTATCTTTTGACATGACACTATATGATACTGCGTATATGATGACATCACAAATGATCTGCTTGATTTTGCATGGAGTGTGGAAGACGGCTGTGGTGCTGGCTGCTGGTCCCCCATCTCCTGACTTGAGTTTCCACTGGCATCATTCTCACAAATATGAAGTAGTTCCATCATTCACATTATTTGGATCAACCTACAATGTTCACATTCAACTTTGGCCTGCCTCTCTTTCTATTGAAAGGGTGGCTTGGCTTCATAAAGATTCCCTAGAACATTCATGAATCAGAAGAAGTCTTCTTTTTAGAAAATTATTTTGTAGGCAGATTATATGAGATGATGATAATGATGATTTAAAACTCAAATTCAATTTGATCAAGTTGTATTTGATTATAAAATAACATTAATATGTATATAAAATGGAGTCATATCAGCCGGAACTTGAATGAATTGAATCAAGTTGGGTAAGTCAATACTAAATAGTTTTTGAGTTGGTTTAACTTGCATCTTTAATAATCATAATAATTCTATATTCATATAGTTTAGCCTTTCTTTTGAAAAATGTGTGGAGTGAATTATGTGTTAATATTCTTAATGATTGCTAAAGCCGAATTACTAAGTTTGGTAATATAACATTTTTTTTTTTTTTGCCTTTTATATATTTTTGGAAGAGGAGGGAGGAGTGAAATTGCAATATTGTGTTTGGCAGACAGAAAGTGACGAAAGAAAATGGGCCTTTTTCTTCTGTTCTAAATCAGTTCATTCCCCAGGAAAAAAAATGGTTAAAAGAAACTTGCTCATCACTGCGAATACTCTCCATTCTTCGGTAATAACTTGCTTCTTGGGTTTGGGCCATTCTTTAATGGGCTGATTCATGAATAGGAAGCATAGAAATCAGGACCATTCTCTAACGTACACTTTACCCAAACTTTGGTTCTCGGATTGACAAGTAATGGAAATGAAGCTATACTAAAATTAATGGAAGAGCATGCAGAATTCAAATTATAAATTTGATTTTGTTTCATTCTTACATACAAAATTTTAGTAAACTAATAATATAAAATGATAAAACTTAAATACGAATAAAATAAAAACAAAAACACGATTCACAAATAGGTTAAGATACAAATATCTCGCTCTCTTTAAGGAGATTCAAGTTATCTGTGATTTATTGGCTTAACCCACGAATTGGTGCAGTAGAACTCTTCAAGATTTGTCTCTTTAAGGATACAACAGTCTGATTTGGATCGTATGACTCTCTCTAATTTCGTACAAATGGAGGAGTCAAAAGCTCCACAAAAAAAAAATTCACCTTTCTTTACTTGTCAAACTCTCTAGACTCAAAATAAGGATGATATGATAAGAATGAAGAGAATAGATTGGTATATTGTACTAATGTCTCAAGGGTCTATTTATAGGTACAAAATGACCCTTCATTCTCCATGTACTTAATAAATAAGATATGCATATACTAAGTAAATACAACCCTACATTCAAGATACATTCATATAATTAATCTTATGCATTTATGAGATACATGAATGAATGACCATAACCCAATTCAAGGTACATCTTCTTTTCCAAGACAACAATAAAATAATAATATTATTATAATACACAAATATATAATAATAATAATAATAATAATAATAATAATAATAATAATTTATTATTATTATTATTATTATTAAAATACACTAACAATTCCCCCCTCATTTTAATATTATGTATGTACCATGCATATAGAGAGTTTAACAATCAAAGATGAATAATTATGTATAATGAAGATGTGGTTTGCATTGAACCTTCATTTAGTGAACAATAATCTTTACTCCAGAATCAATAGTGGTCTTGCACTTGAACTATGACTGCTTAAGGGAAATAAAATATTACTGCTCACATATAATCATTCAGGTGTTGACATGAGCTTTAATAGCCAACACGTTTCGGTTTTGTGCTAATCCTAATTTCATGAGTATATTTGAGAATAAACTCAATTCTCATAGAGAGAGGCCCCACTCTCATGCTCACATAGGTGAAATCTGTCAAGGGTGCTCCTGTAACTCTAACACCTCGCTCATAAGAGATACAAATTATCATTATCTATTACAGAATAAATGCACTTACATTATAGGGATGAGTTTAAAAATAATAGTGCATTTCTTATGACCACCATATGATTCGTTCTTCCCATTGAACCCAATTATAGGATCTTTGGTCCTTGAGTTGGGTATCCTCATACATGGTTCATGATTTTACGGGCTTTAATTCCATCGCCCTCTATTATCCCAGACCCCTTTTCTTGTTAAGGCCTTAGTTAATGGATCCACAAGAGTTTCAAAAGATTTTATATAACTCACATTAATGATGTCACTACTCAAATATGATTTCACAGTACCGTGTTTTCTTCTTATAAGTCTAAATTTATTTGTTGACTTTTTGAGTCTGGTCCTTGATTTTGATTATGACAAACTACATGTTACTAAAGGGTATGTTTAAGTACTTGAACAGGTTAATCATTCAGATCACACACATGAAAGTGAAGTGGAAGCCAGAAAGGGCTTAAAGCACATTATCTTGGCTGATTCCATGAAAAGTCAAAAGCAAAAAAAGAAGATATTTGTTTTAATTGTATGTGTATTTTTGTTTCATTATTTGGTATGTAATAATTTATGGTCTGTAATAACCGCTTCACATGAATAATAGGTATTTGTGCTAAACCTAACCGTAAATTGACCATAGAGAACCAAATGACCGTAGGGCACCCTTCGATTGACCGAGACCGGATTTTTAGGGTTAGGTCAAAGACCATAGATTCACTTTAGGTCCCTAAACATCACATGAAAAGTCTCCTATAAGTTAGAAGTTAAAATTATGTGAACAGGGGTGACTTCAAATGAAAATCAAGACTTAAATGCACACTTTAAGTGTGTTCGGTCGACTGAACCCAAACCTACATAGAAGCTTCAGTCGACCAAACTGAAGTGAACATTTTGACTTTGGTTGGTTTACCATTTTTAAATGAATTGGGCACATACGGTCGACCGAATTGACACGTAGGGAATTCCTAACACCCTAGTCAACTAAAATCTTAGTTCAAATTTGACCTGGTCGATCGAACCTCTGAATTTGGTCAACCGAAGATGCTCTAGTCGACCGAACCTCGGAGGGTTCAAAATCGCTTTAATTTGGTCGACCGAAACCTCGATTCAAAAATGCCACAGTCGACCGAACTTAGTGATATGGTCAACTGAACCTCAAATATGGTCAACTAAAACCTTTTAGGTTGGCAATTTTTACCGAGGCAAAACAGGGTTTATTTTTTATTAACCTCACTTAAACTTTTCAAAAATACCAGATGAGTCCCAAACGATTATATTTTTTGGAATGTCTATATATACTTCCTCATTTAGTTTGATTACCAACTGCTTAGGAAAATCATTAGCCAAAAATTCTCTAAAATTCCTTTTGCTCATACTACTCATTTTGAACAAATTCTTTGAATCTTTTAAAATATATTTGCTTACTCTCCTCACTCTTTGATTTGAAAAACTATTCTTGAGGAGAATCATTTGTTCATACTCCTTCTTTTGCAAATAGATTTCAACTTGAAAGGGAGTTTGAACTTTTGAGTATTCAGCATATTTCCATCCATTTTCAAGCATACAACTCTCATCTTGCATAATCTTTTGAAAATTATTTTTGAGAGTTAGCTTAAAGAGTTTTTCCTATAGTATTTTATATTGATAAATATTGATTGTGAAAAATCTAGATTTGCTTAAGGTCTTGCATCTTCATTGCAAGTATCTAAAGCTTGCATATTTTTATTGATATAAGTATATATATCATATTTTTGCAAGATTTTATCCTAATCTTTATTGAGCATTATATTAAGAAATATTTGTTGAGAATATTTGATTAGTTTTCCCAAGTTCCTTTGATTATTTGATAATTATAATATCTTGAATCAAAGGTCTTACTTATACACACATTGATATACACAAATTGTTGTGAGTTGATATTTTCACTTGACCAATCTCACCTAAGCATAATAATATGTGAGTGCAATGGTTATTGTTTGAGCGCATCGGTACATATCTTCTTATTATAGAAGCGTGCACTGTAATTGTACACGTTGATTGTGCTCAAATTGTTATATCTGTTGTATTCCCAACGTGTGGTTGGAAGAGGGAGACTTGCCCTGTGAAAAGTCATGAATTGGCTTTGACCTGGTTAACTTGCCTTTGTAAAAGTCTCAGACTGCTTCGACCCGATTAGGAAAGTTAGGTACACCATCCTGGTAAGGTATAGTTATAGGTTGAGGTCAGCCCCATTAATTGACCTAGTTGTATTCTGTGTCACTCCACCAGTGAAGTGGGCCTATAGTGGAATCCTTGTGCTTGTGAACCAACGCTGGGATGTAGGCACTTTGGCCGAACCCCGATAACATATCGTGTGTGTAATTTACATTTTCGCAATTTATTTACCGCACATGTATGTTTTATTGTGAATGATTGGATTTATAATTGTATAGACAGACCATAGGTTGTGTAATACTATTGTTCGATTAGTTGAACTTAGGAAGAAAATTTTTAATATCCAATTCACCCCCTTTTGGGATTGCACCAAAGTCAACAACAATGATAGATTTATTAAAGTTTTCAGAGCCATATATTTCTATGTTGAGTAGCTCCCCCTAATTTTGTTCACTCTATCCATTTTCTATGTGGCCTCTCTACTATGCATTAGACCTAGCTCTCGTTTAATTGGTATAAACCTATCCTCATAAAGAGGTTTGGTGAAAATATCAGTCCAATGTTCATTAGTGCACACAAACTCAAGTGTCACATCCACTTTCTGCACATAATCACGAATGAAATGATGTCTAATCTCAATATGTTTGGTTCGTGAATCTGAGATAGGATTCTTTGAAATGTTGATTGCACTAGTATTATCACATTTAATTGGAACTGTATCGTAGTGCAATCTAAAATCCATAAGTTGTTGTTTCATGTAAAGCGTTTGAACACAACATCTTCCAACCGCAATATATTCTGCCTTGACTGTGGATAAGGCAACTAAGTTCTATTTCTTGGAGAATCAAGAAACCATAGATTGTCTTAAATAGTGACAAATGCCGCTAGTACTCTTTCTATCTACCTTGCTACCAGCAAAGTCAGCATCGGCGTAGCTAACAATCTCAAATGTCGTATGCTAAGGGTACCATAAGCCTAATTCTATAATCCTAACAAGGTACCTAAGAATTCTTTTGACCGCTAACATATGAGACTCCTTAGGAGCAGCTTGAAACCTAGCACACATGCACATACTAAAAATAATATTAGGTCGACTAGCTATAAGATATAGAACACTACCAATCATGTCACGATAAAGTTTCACATCAACAAGGATTCCTTGCTCATCTTTATTAAGTTTGGTGGAAGAACTCATAGGAGTACCAAGAATTTTACCATCTTCCATATTAAATTTCTTGAGCAAGTCCCTAACATATTTAGATTGACATATGAAATTATCATATTTAGCTTGTTTAATTTGCAGTCCTAGAAAGAAACTTAGTTCACCCATCATGCTCATTTCGAATTCACTTTGCATGCATTTGGAAAAATCATTACACAACTCATTGTTAGTAGCTCCAAATATCATCTACATAAATTTGCACAATGAGCATATGATCATTTTTAGATTTGATGAAAAGTGTAGTATCAATTTTGCCACTGGTAAAATCATTATCTAGGAGAAAACCATTAAACCTCTCATACCAAGCTCTAGAAGCTTGTTTCAATCCATACAAGGCTTTTGACAACTGGTATACATGATCATGATATTTATGATTTTCAAAACCGGGAGGTTGTTCTACATAAACTTCTTTATTTATATAACCATTTAGAAAGGTGCCTTTAACATCCATTTGATACAATTTAAAGTTCTAAAAAGCGGCATAAGCAAGCAACATACGAATGACTTCCGTTCTAGCTACAGGAGCATAGGTTTCTTCAAAGTCTATCCCTTCTTCCTGATTATATCCCTGGGCAACTAGTCTAGCTTTGTTACTAGTTACTACCCCATTTTCATCCTTTTTGTTTCTATACACCCATTTAGTTCCAATAATTGTATGATCATTGGATATAGGAACTAGGGTCCAAACTTTACTTCTTTCAAATTGATTAAGCTCTTCCTGTATAGACATTACCCAAGATTCATCCTTTATGGTTTCCTTAATATTTTTGGGTTATTTCTGGGATAAGAAAGGAAGATCATCTGGCTACACCATGTGAAGGTTCACCTATAATTTGATCTAAAGGGTGGTTCCTAATGAATTTTCAATCCCTAGGTAGCTCTTGAGCCTCACTTTCAACTTTATTTTCTTCAATTGATTTATCATTAATTTCTGAATTTTCGTCCACATTATTTTCAATAGATAGCTTACCTAATCCTTTTCTAATATCAATATAATCTTCATCATCTCTTTTAGAAAACTGATTAGATTCATCAAACACAACATGAATAGATTGAATAACAGTTAATGTTCTTTTATTAAAAACTCTGTATGCTTTACTGTTAAGTGAATAACTTAGGAAAATACCTTCATCAGATTTAGAGTCAAATTTCCCTAGGTGTTCATTATCCCTAAGTACAAAGCATTTACAACGAAAGACTTGAAAAATAGGAAATATAATGTCTATGGTCATTCCATATTTTATAGGGGAGAGCCCTATTAAGAGATGGTCTGATTAATACTCTATTCATTACATAACATGCAGTACTCATAGTTTTGGCCCAGAAATATTTGGGTAATTTACCCATTTCTTGTAAGGACCTATTCTTTCTTTCTATAACTCTGTATTGTTCCCCTATCACTTCTTATGTGTGTGTTTTGTAGTTTTTTTCATTTTGAATTCTTCTACATAGTTTAGTGAATTGTTCACATGATTCATCTTTATGAGAGAGAAATAGTACCCATGTGAACCTAGAATAATGATCCACGATAACAAAAGCATACAATTTTCCATCTAGACTTTGAACATGATTAGGACCAAATAAATCTAAGTGTTGCATTTCAAGTGGTCTAGTGGTAGATATGACTTTCTTTTTCTTAAAATTTGATTTAGTTTGCTTACCCATTTGACATGCTTCACAAATTTTATCTTTTACAGAATGTGTTTTTGGAAAGACTTTAACTAAGTCCTTTTTCACAAGTTTTGACAAAAAATCCATACTAGTATGTCCTAAATGTCTATGCCACAACCAATTAGCTTCATTTATAGCAGAAAAACATGTAACTTGTTGAGAAGTTAAATTATCAAAACTAGTGGTGTATACATTTTCATGACGTTCAGTAGTAAAAATTACTTTGTTATCAAATTTACTCTCAACAATGCATTTATCATTTTCAAAAGATACTTTATACCCTTTATCATACAATTGGCTCATACTTAACAAATTATGTTTCAAGCTATCAACAAGTAGTACATTCTTAATAACGAGGGAAGGTTCCTTACCAACCTTACCTACACCAACGATTCGGCCCTTTGCATTGTCCCCGAATTTCACTAACCCTCCATCCTTGGGAGCGATGGATGCGAACTTGGCCTTGTCACCGGCCATATGCCCTGAGCAGCCACTATCCAAGTACCACTTATCCTTGGAAGAGGACGCTCTCAAACACCCCTGTAAGAAAATCTAAGTAACTGACACTAGTCGCCAAATTATGTTGGGTCCAAAGGGGTTAGTTCTTGATTCACCTTTGACTCTCCACACCTTTTTAATTCTTACATGCTTATTTCTAAAAGGACAATCAAACTGAATATGACCTATCTGTTTGCATTTATAATATATTGTTTGCCTGACAGATTCTTTAGGTGGAATGTAGGATTTTGATTTACGAGTAAAATATCCCATATAAAGATTATTTTATATCCAGTAGCAGTATTACTCATCCCTAGGGTCAATCTAGCATAGATATAAAATAAATCAATATATTCAGCTAAAATTAAATTGCATAAGTAAACTATTTACACATGCACAGTAAAACAAGTAAAGAGAAATAACACAAGATATGTTATCGAGGTTCTGCAAATATGCTTACATCCTTGCCTTGGCTCACAAGTACAAGGATTCCACGAAGGCTCACTTCATGGGTGGAGCAGCACCAAAATACAACCAGGTCAAATTAACACAGGACTAACATCAACCTTTACAACGAATCCTTCCAGACTAGACTAACGCCCCTTCAGGCCATGCCTGGAATACAACCAATTCACAATACAAAATGTGTACAAAGTATATGCTTCTCCAACAAGCAGATCTGTACTAGTATCAATCAATGCACATCAATAATATAAGAACTATAAGCTCGGTGAAATATGTGTGCAATCAACACTCAATATAATATCTATATTCAATCAAGCACAAAAGTGTATTAACAAGCTTATCTTTGAAATTATGTATAGATGTAAATCTTAATCACAATTTAGGGTTTCAAAGATTTCCACCAAGAGTAATCAAAATATCTCTAAAAAATATTTTCTCAATATTCAAGCACAAGAGATATTCAAAAAATGAGCTTGTGAAAAGATTTTTGCACACTAAAAAACACAAGCTATGGTGTCTTGCAATTCAAATGCCAAGAACCACAAGCTTTAAAGTTTCCCTCATAATGGATTTATTGAATTAAACCGAAGGAAAACTTTAGCTATAACTCTCAATAAAAAATAACCAAGTAATCACTCAATGAGAGTTTTTAGCAACTAGGAATAATATAGAATCACTCAAGAATACTCTCACAAGGCTTGATTTTGCAAAAGAGTAGTAGTATGTGAGGGTAGAGGCTTTGTATAGAGATTGAGCTTTGAAACATTTTAGAGGATTTCTTTTTTAATATGAATGCTAATCCTCTCTTAATTGAGCAAATGAACCTATATTTACAGATAGGGCCAAAATTATAACTGTTGGGGATACCACAGGGATTATTAAAATTGTTTTAAATGAGTTTAATAAAAATAACCCCGTTTTAACCTCGGTAAAAATCGAGCAACCCGAGAGTTTCAGTTGACCAAATCACTAAGTTCGGTCGACCGTGGCATTTTTGAACTAAGGTTTTGGTTGACCAGATTAAGGTGATTTTGAACCCTCCGAGGTTCGATCGACTAGGGCAAGTTTGGTTAACCAAATTCATAAGTTCAGTCGACCAAGTCAAATTTGAACTAATATTTTGGTCGACCATGGCGTTGAGAATTCCCCACGTGTCAGTTCAGTCGACCATATAATTCAAGTTCATTTTAAAATGGTTGACCGAATAGTCAACAAGTTGACTCTAGGAGGTTCGGACGACCGAAGCTTCTATGTTGGTTCAGGTTCGGTCGACCAAACACACTTACGGTGTGCATTTAAATTCTATTTTAAATCAAAAGTTTCCCCTAATAACATATGTGATAATGGAGACTAACATAAGTGCTAGTGTAAGGACCTAGGGTCTTTCTAAGGTTATTTTTAAGCTTATGGTTCCTATATGCATGATGTGCATCAATTATTACATACCGTTCTTAATTAAATATTACATACCCGAATTGAAAAGAATATAAATTACAAAGAAAATAAATATTCTAGGTCTTTATCTTCTTCAAGTCACCTCATGCCATCATATGATCTTGCCAATATAATCCAGCACACAAACTTGACAGACTTTAAATACCAGAATATTTGTCATAATCAAAACAGGGTATGACCTATAAGGTCAACACCCACATTTTCGAAATTTGTAAATTAGAGCAATATGCCCATTTTTGCCACAAATATAATAAACATTGTTGTTTTTCTTATAAGGGGGTCCTTGGTTCAAATTCTTTTGATTAGGGTTGCGCCTATTCATTTTGTGAGGTCTACTAATAGTTTTCATATTTCTCCTCTTAGGCTTTAATTAAGAGTTTTTAGGAAAAAGACCTTTGGGCAAAGTATTATGTTCGTAAGTAATAAAATTTACCTTTGTGGTATTACCATTATTGGTATTACCATTTTCGTGCAGAATTGCATCTTGCTCTTTTGCCTCCTCGGTATCATTTTTTTTTTTGGATCCTTCTCGGTGAAAACATAAGCACTTTTGAGGAGAATAAGGTAAAAGAGTACCTTGCCTTTCCACCTCTTAAAGTGAGCTCCTTTAAAGTGCAAAGGCTTGTTGAGATCTCCAATATTTTCCCTCGATTTCTCAAATATAGGCTCCATATTTTGAATTTCCTTAAAATTGTTAGTAAACTAATAATATAAATTAATAAAACTTAGATACAAATAAAATTAAAATAAAACCATGATTCACAAATAGGTTGGGGCAAAAATATTTCACTCTCTTTAAAGAGATTCAAGCCCTCTGCGGTTTATTGGCTTAGCCCACGATCTGAAGCAGCAGAACTCTTCAAGACTTGTCTCCCTCGGGATACAACAACCTGATTTGAATCGTATAACTCTCTCCAATTTTGCACAAAGGGAGGAATTCAAAGCTCCACACACACACACACACACAAATAAAATAAAATAAAATAACACGTTTCTTTGCTTGCCAAACTCTCTAGACTCAAAATAAGGATGATATGATGAGAATAAAGAGAAGAGATTGGTGTATTGTGCTAATGCCTCAAGTCTATTTATAGGCACAATATGATCATTCATCCTCCATGTACTTAATAAATAAGATATGCATATATTAAGTCGATACAATCCTAGATTTAAGGTATATTCATATAATTAATCTTATACATTTATGAGATACATGAATGAATGACCATAACTCAATTCAAGGTACATCTTCTTTTCCAAGATAACAATAAAGTAATAATATTATTATAATACACAAATAATATTATAATAATAATAATAATATTAAAATACACTAACACAAAATATATAATTTGGCAATATTTTCAATGCTAGAAAGGAATGAATTATGTGGAAAGCAAAGAGAAAATGTATGATGAACCTATAGCTCGAATTGAATTACTGATCTCATTTCATGCCATTTTTATTTACTAAACTTTGTTTTATAAGAAGGCTTTAAGATTTAACTTGCCTTTTGTTTAACCAAAGGAAAGTCATTTCCAAATGCTATTCACTTTTTAAATTGAAGGATTATACAATCTCTTCTGCCATTCCCTTGCACTTCATGTAGAGACTTGGCAAAATATAATAATAAGGAAATAAATAAAAAGGAGGGAATTTGGTTTGGGGAAGCCCAAACCGTTGATGGTTTGTGTGAGGAGCACAAAAAATCGTCGATGGTTTTCTTTTTACCAAGGAGCGGTTACAGATAAAACGGTAAAATGGAGCGGGTTAAAAACTCAAACCGTTGACAGTTTTGTGCTCGACACAGAAAATTGTCGACGGTTTTTTTTTTTTTTTTTTTTTTTTTTTGCAGAGGTGATATAAAGAAAGATCTTGCGAGCAATTTGCAAATGAAATAAAATTTCTTCTTCTTTCTCTCATGAAACCCTACGGTTTCTCTCTCTCCTTTATTCGATTTTCACTCCATTAAGGCTCGTTTTGATGATTTGGAACCATCACGAGGTTCATGGGATGATTCTCTACCAATCTAGTGGAGTGGATCGTTGATTTGGGATTCCGGGGCAATATCCCAAAATCACGGTAAGTGAGGTGTTTTAGAGTTTTATTGTTAGTTTGGAGTATATTAGGACTAGGGAATGTTAAAATAGTGCTTTATTTGAGGTTGAGTCGATTGAACTCGGGTTATTGAATCAGGGTTCAGGTGAGCGCCGCAAGCATCGTTTGGGGTCCCTACTGGCGTAGTTCAGGAAACTAAGTAAGGGGAATAGATTAAGCCAGTAGATTTGTAAATTTCACTGGTTAAAAATGGAAATTATTTGTGTATTTATATGATTATTCTATTGAAAGCCAACCGTTTGAACTGTGGTTTTTTTAGCCTAGGACCATAGTTATTATTTGTGAAAATGGAATGATGAAAGTAATGGGTTTTTTGGAAATTGTGGAGATAATTTGATGTGTATTTTCAGTAAAACTGACGATGAATATGGGTTGGCTAATTATTTTAATGAGATATAATTATTCGTATTATTTGAAATGTGTGGCATGAGTAAAATGATAATACTGAGTTGAGTTGTGATATATATATATCTGTGTGTGTGTGTGTGTGTGTGTGTGTATGTGTGTGACATGTTGGAAATACTGAAATGTGATGAGAATATATACTGCATGTGTATTATTTAATCAGAGCAGGATGTGAATGTTAAATTGCAACGTATGATTTGAGAGCTCCGGTGGACCATAGTAAGGCACACTACTGTTGCGCGTGATTTCTGCAAAGCTTAGTGCACACACGTGTCTCATGGAGAGTGTGGAGACGGGATGGTCAATTGGGCTGAGAAGGGTTGAGTCACTCGTGAAGTCTAGACCAATATGGGAACAGCCAATCTGACTTACAGACTGAAGAGGTTATTACTGATTTAACTCTGGTGGGCCGACTAGGGTTAAGTCCAGCCTTCGAGCTGCACAACCCGTTATTGGGGGGGGGGTGAAGCATGACAGTGATTATCCATCTAGTAGTAAGTTCTAAATGCATAATTGTTTAATTTAACCAGTAAATAATATGAGAGCAGAACATGTGAATGCAGACGTGAATACAGATTTATGTGATATGAAATGTGGATGATGTGAAATGGGAATTGATATTATATGAAATGTGAAAGTCAATTATGTGATGCAAAATACTAAGAACAAGAAGAGATGAGTAATACAGAGATAATAGATATAATGCAAAATTGCTTAATTTAACAAGTGAATAATATGATAATAGAATATGTGAATGCAGACGTGAATACAGATTTATGTGATGTGAAATTATGGATGATGTGAAATAGGAATTGAGATTATGTGAAATGTGAAAGTGAATTATGTGATGCAAAATACTAAGAACATAAAGAGATGAGTAATACAGAGATAACAGATACAGAGTAAAGTAAATATGTATTAAATATTGTAATATTATATTTATTTGGGTCGAAGTATACACTCCACCCGAGGGCTTGCGGAGAAAGGCGAATGCCTTGATTATTATCAGATGTAGCCATACTGGGTTGTTTAATGTATTAGGGTAAAGGGAAGCTACTTGTATGAACGGGTAATCTTCCCTATTCTCGGGAACTTCTGCCAGTAAAAATTTGTGTGAATGTGTGTGAATACGAGATAAACTATCCACCTAAGGGCTTACCGAGTAAGGTAAGTGCCCTGATATGCTTCAGTCGTTACTATAGGTTGCATAAGATATCAGAGTAGATGAGTGCTACTTATATGGGCGGATAATTACCCCAATTCTTGGGAACTCTCGTTATTAAGAAAAAAAAAAAAAACGCTGCATGTATGTGAGTAGGGACAGAGAATGATTTAATAATTGTGAAATAAATTATAAATGATGATTATATATTTGTACACAAACCTCATGATAGCCACACATAAGTGTTAATCTATTCCGACTTACTGAGTTGTGTCTCACCCGATATGAATTTTATCTTTTTCCGGACCCCCATGTGATCGAATTCAATGAGCTTGGGGCTTGGCATAGAATTTTTTAAAGAGAGAGAGAGAGAGAGGGTATAAACTTTGGTTATATTTTTGGGGTTGTATTATAGTTATGTTTTCTGAGTTGTATATTTGGGAATACTGGATGTTAGGGAATACCTTTTGAGATTGTATATATGTAGAAACTCTAGTATATTATTGAGGAGTTTTTATTATTTCCGTTACTTAATTGATGTGAAAATATCATATATAGGTAAATGGAACTCGTGGCACCCGGGCCCCACTTGGCGGGTTCGGGACATCACACTTCATTTAAAAATTAAAAAATATAAAGGAATGTATTTTTTTCATTTATGACTATCAAAAAAATAAAGAAAGCCATATACTTAGAGCATAAACAAAAATTTAATTCTATATGTCATTAACTTTAGTTTCCCCTAATTTTCAGTTTTATTTGAATAATTTTTCATTCTTAATTATATCCGAGATAAGAGAAAACTGAGAAAAATTCATTTCTTTTTTCTCTTCACTTCTTTTTCTCTCACAAAACCCTTAAGCCAGACAAAGCATTAATCTCAACAATATACCTTCCTGACTTTTGTTCAAATTATGATAATTTTATATCAGTTGATTCAGCCCCGTGGTGGGGAACCAGAAATGCCCATACATTACAACCAACCATGAAATAATTGCTGAAACTTTCTTTTTATACATGAAGTAAACAAAAAGAAACATAAGACAAAGAGGGAGCAGGTTGCTACCAATACAAAGAAATTAATATTCTCTTTATCAATACATATTACATTTTTCATGATCATAAATGAAATATGAGAGTCAAAATACATAGATACATTAATTGGTTACATGTTATGAAGAGGAGGATGTTGATCACATGAGTTGTGCTTGTGCTCCCAGTGACTTCACTCTTTATCTCCTCTGGAAATTGAATGCCTTTATGGAGAAGGCAAATATAAATGCAAAGAGCACTGTAAACCCAAGAACAACAGCTGCAACCACACCAAGAAAATCATGTTTGAACCCTAAATACTCTCTCAGATACTCCTTCACCGGTAGATTCGTGTCAACTAGTACGTCTGTCAGATCTCCATACTGTGAAACCACCAATCCATACAAGGTCCAAGCCACAGGGCATACCCAGTAGTACCATCTCCACCACACTGGCATTTTCTGTATTTCATGGGGAAATAAAAATTAATGATCGGCTCATGAGTGAAGAACTTTAAAAGCATTGAAGGGTAGCCAAAACTCACCGTTCTAGGAATTATAAATCCAGAAAAGAGATTCCATATTCCATAGAATGCAGCAGAAACTATGGAAGCAATGTTGTGGTTCGGTGTGACAGCCACAGCCATCATGCCATAGAATGTGAAGTACAAAAATGTGAAGTACATGAAGAACAGGTACCAGAAGAATTTAGCAGCAGTCCATTCAAATCCAATCATTGCATAGACTATAAGCCCATATACCACAGATTGTGCAAAGATATATGGGATCTCAACTGCAACCTGCAATAGAAGAAGAAATGCCATTTAAGGATAAGAATCAAATAAATTAGAAAAAAACATAATTAAAGTAGGGGTTGACGTTAATTTGGTTGGGCAGAAGGGTAGTATCATGTGGCATCAGGCGTGGCTACCCATTTTTATATTATTGTAGAATCAAATATATAAAATATTGCAACAACTCCAAAATATTATTCACCTGTGCAAAGGCATAAGGCAATGCAGAATACATTCCAGCAGCTTTTTCTCTGTAAAAGACTGTTCGTTCAACAGCCACAACAGGCTGCACAGAAGAGGCATTCTGAACACCAAGGAAGAGAACAGCAGCGTACATTGAACCCATCGCGTTAACCAGATCTTGTTGCCTTTTCCTGTAGTATAGAACGCAATGAAGTCAGTTAAAATTTAGATAAGGAAAGGTGTGAAAGTGAATATTCAGGCCATTCTCGATTTTATGAGTGTAACTTACGTTTTGCCACCAAGGTCCC
Source organism: Malania oleifera (assembly GCF_029873635.1). Classification (NCBI taxonomy): domain Eukaryota; kingdom Viridiplantae; phylum Streptophyta; class Magnoliopsida; order Santalales; family Ximeniaceae; genus Malania; species Malania oleifera. The sequence goes on from NC_080422.1 coordinate 17,983,992, forward strand.
AAAACATCGTCCCAAAAATCAAAGCAATGAAGGTTGTGAAGAGAAACCTCACAGCAGTGTATGGTGGGTTGCGCCAATATGACAAACGTTGTTTCCACAGGCAAGCCATGCATTGTGTGAAGAAAGGCTGTGAGTATTGAGTGGGAAAGTACAGGTCCTTTGAGCCAGGACGAGCTTTGCTCAATTCTTCTATCATGGCTTTGTTTCTCCTGAAATATATGCCATGTTACTGTTAGGACAAGTGTCAAGAACTAATACAGAACTATGAGACTATCAACTTCTTTAAACACTTTCCACTGTTGAAAATATGTATATTGACACGTCTGTTGCTGATAACCAGACTTCATTACATAATCAAGTACATTTTTACTTGGACACACCTGCATAAGTCAGAATTTTTGTACACCTCGGCGAAATTAACTCCCAAAATCATTTCTTGTGCTATAGTTGTCACTTCCAACATCCATGTTGCGGGATTATATCCATCGTTAATTTTTTTGACTCCCTCAATTGCCTAGCAAAAAGCAGTTAATATGCCTTAGCAAGTACTAAATATGAATAAGAACTTGAAATGGAGTATTTAGTAAAGTAATTTTTAACCGCATCGATTCTCACCTCGAAATATTTAATAAGATGGCAAGAATGCCGACCCAGAGGCCCAACATAAATCGACTCTCCTCCACGTTTCATTAGGAATAGCTGCAAGACATATTTCAAAAATTTTACACAGAAGAAAAACCATGAAAAAAGAAACGTAGATTTTTATTAATCCTTCTCTCTATCTAACCTCATCAAATGCTTCAAAAATGTCAATACTTGGCTGATGGATGGTGCACACAACTGTTCTTCCTGTGTCCACAGTGTTCCTAACTGTTCTCATTACAATTGCAGCAGCTCTTGCATCCAGCCCTGATGTTGGCTCATCCATGAATATGATAGAAGGGTTGGCCACTAGCTCAACTGCAATGGTCAGCCTTTTGCGCTGCTCAGTTGAGAGGCCGTTCACACCAGGCAATCCAACTATGGCATCCCTCAATACGTCCAATTCCACAAGTTCCATGACTTCCTCAATGAACATCTGCAACCAATATTCAGAATTAAATGCTTTTCCAAGAAAAGGATGCAGAAAAAAAAAAACAATAATGATTCATGAACTGTTTTAGCATATATCAGTAACTCATTACAAAAGCTTTTTTTGGTTTGAATGGTAAGCAAGCTTTAGCAACACCATGAATTCAATAATTGTAAATTGATTCCCTTAGGCACATTAAGACATGGATTTAAACCATAAGCCTTTGCTGAACAGCTTGATGCTTGTTAACATGAAACAAGGTAAGATTTAAGAAAAATTCAAGCCCGCTGAATTTGATAAAGGATGGCAACAACTAGGGCTAACTGTTGCCAAACTTAACCCTAACAGTGAGCCAACTATTAACACCTAGATAAACTAATTTCTGTGTATTTACTAAAAAAAATTGAATGAAAACACTCAAGAAGAGTACAATTTCACATGCACCAACCTTTCTGGTTTCAGAATTCACATCAGGAGGTAACCGAAGCCAAGCTGAGTAAACCAAGGACTCATAGACAGTTACGTGAGGAGAGTGAATGTCATTTTGCTCACAGTAACCAGAAATTCGAGCAAAGGTTTCCTGCTTCTTTGGATACCCAGAAATTGTGATGTTGCCCTCAACATATCCACCGGTTTTTCTACCAGCCAGAACATCCATCAGAGTAGTTTTACCAGCCCCACTGACACCCATTAAAGCTGTAAGAACACCGGGCCTGAACGCACCACTAATTCCCTTCAGAAGCTCCAATCTATCTTCAAGGACACCCTGGTTTTTCATTTCCTGGAAGTTCAATCCGAAAAAGAAAATTAGTTTTCATATTCTTGTGACATACAAAAGCAGAACATATTTTTTATCTCTAAACAATAATATATGTACTAAAAGTTAAGCCATGGAATTACCTGTGGCATGTCAACCGAATATCTAATTTCATCGAAGGTGATTGAATGTGGTTCAAAAGGAAGAACCATTCCTCTACTCTTATTATGATTAGCCTCAACGATGGCTTCTGTCCTTGCAGATGCTGCCCCAGAGGAGACACTACTCCTCCTAATTTCATCCCCTCTATCTGCAGGTAAATAATAATTAATTGGCATAAAAAGGTGGTAGGTGCTAACTAATTGGCATAAAAGAGATATAAATAACGAAAACAGACTTAAAACACACACATGAAGTTCATCACCTCCAGAGCTATTCCCTTGAGAAATCAATCCTCCAGTTCTGTTATCAAGCTCATCTCCTTGAGTTTCTTCAGGAATAACTGCACGAGGCTTTTCATATGCTGCACAGTTTTGCTGGATATTAATACATAAACTCTAAGCATAGGCAGTCTCAAATCAGAGAATTTAGAGATACCCACGGTTGAGAAAAGTGAGAGCCAAGGTGGAAACAAAGTTGAACAGCAACATAAACCCAAGCAATGCTCCCACTCCAAGCCAATACCAGTATGAATCAGGGAAGAACCCACGAGATTCCATAACTCTAACTCCCAGTGGTTTCGGAGAATCCGGAAGAACCTTGATATTAAAAGCTTCCGACATCAGCTAACTTTCACACAAACATGTGCTCAAAACATATGCAAATAACAAATGCAAAATCTTACTTTTTTCCAACTGTTTCCAAGGAACTCATTTACTAATATTGCATTCTGCCCATACATCATAGGTGAACACCAATAACCCCATATCCACCACTTCTTCACATCATCTATGTGCAGCATTTTTCATGGTCAAGAACTTAAGATGGAAGAAAAAGGAAAAAAAAAAATTTGTTATACACAGTTACTTGCCATACCTCGTGACAGGACAAACCCGCCCAATGCAAAAAGCACAAGCAATGTAAATGAGCCAAATGTGTTGGCTATAATCATGTTTCTACCAATTGCTCCAATAAACCGAAACAATCCAGAAGCCATTTGGCTAATAGCTGCAAGTAGAAGGAACTGTTTGAACAATCTGCAGTCAGAAAAGAAACCATTAATATCGTCAAAACAAATTACAAGTGAAAATTGGAATAATATTTCTCAAGAGTAGAATAAATTTCTGGTTATTACCTTCCAACATTTGGGTCAAATCCAATAACATAGTAAGTCAATAATACCCAAACAGCAACTTCTAAAAAAGTGATAGGAATCTTGAGGATCCATGAGGGAAGAGCATAAGCCCATGCTGGAAAGAAGAAAAGATCCCTTTGCTTGTAAAAGACAGGAAGCTTTTGAATGGTCATGGCCATCTCTGACAATCCATTAAACATGATCATGACAACAGAAAAAAACAGTGCACCAGTATAAATCCCCCCATCTTCTGTTGAATCTTTGTGCATCTCGGTGCGAAAGAAGAGTGTCATTGCAATCAGTGCCATTATCGTAAGCTGAACCATACATATGACCATAACAAAGTTATATCCACAGCTAGGAAATAACCAAAAACAGAAGATGAAGCAAATAGGAAAACCCTACCTGGGAGAGCTTGAAGATATAGACGAATGAGTTTCTCTTCATTAGCAACAGCTCTCGAGACACACAAGCTTTTAGGAGCTCCTCTGTCTTAACACCATACTTTGTGGTTGTCAAGGCAGCCGGGTGGTTTTTGGTCCTGTCAAATGGTGTTGCAAGCTCATCTCCAATTACCTTTCCCACATGGAATGACTGGAAAGCTTCAGCAAATTCCTTGACTGCAACAAATCGGTAAGGCTCATCTCTACGTGCCCAATACTGCTTCTGATCTTTCCTTGATGTCACCTGCAATGAATTTAATTCTTAAGATGACTAAATAGGAAACTTAAAATTTAAAGCCCATAATCAGAAATTTTCTCTGTCCCGATAAAATATATGAAATAAATATTCTCTACCACTTACTTCTTGCAAGAAGTCGGCTACACCTTTCCTTTCAGGACATTTGAAGCCCATAAATTCAAAAAAATCAAGCACTTGTTCACGGGAACCCTGATACACAATCTGGCCATCAGAGAGGAGAATAATGTCATCGAAGAGATTATATGTTTCGGGTGCTGGCTGGAGAAGGGAGATGAGGGCAGTTCCATTGAGAATCTGGACAGACTGCTTGAGTGAATTCACAATTTGGAAAGTTGTCGAGCTATCTAGACCAGTCGATATTTCATCCATGAACAATGCCCTTGCCGGTCCAACCAGCATCTCACCTACAGTTTATTGATGGAGATTTTCCTTACAGTTAGTTGAAGCAAAACCAAAAAAAGGGGGGGCGGGAGGAATATATATATATTAAGTGCATTGATGTTAGAAAATGAGTTGTTTTACCTGTTGTAACACGCTTCTTTTGTCCTCCAGATATACCCCTTAACATTTCATTCCCCACCATGGTATCTGCACAGACTTCTAGACCTAAAATCTGTAATTTTAATAGAAAAAGGAAAGTTTAGTTTTATGCAAATAATCTGGGTACATCTCAAAATCCCTCCAATGACCATTAAAAAATTTTGAACTCACAATACCTTTAAAATGTAATCTGTGACAATGTTTGCCTCATCACCTTCGGCTGCTGCTGCCTGAAAAATTAAAATGTGAAAGGTCAATTCTCAGCTCGTATACTCTGGCAATAAGATCAGCTAAAGAACAGTTTGAAATCAATTCACGTAAAAAAAACATATTTATTTCAACCTATGCAAACTACAAATTCAACAGAATGCCTAGAAATTAAAATCCCTTTATCTTATTGGCATCAAAAATATAATTCTGAAAAGGGATGATCTCTCTGTCTCTCCCTCCTGTCTCCCACTCTGAAATGAACTTGGTAAAAGAGTGCAAAACTCCCTACAGAACATTTCAAAGAATCTAAATTCCCACCTTCATGAAGATATCAATATCAGGATCAGGCTTGATATTTGCAGCTTTTTCTCGTCTAGATAATTCTGCCAACATCTCTGCATATTTTCAAAAAGAATAATCAATCTTAAGCTATGCATAGATCATTAAACCGAGTTTTTTGACAATATTTCCAAAACAAAATGTCTATATTATTGACCGACCATAACGGGATCCAACCCCCTGGCATCTTGCAGAGAAGGCCAAGGTTTCTCTGACAGTCATTTCTCCTATATGGAGATCATGTTGACTGATGTAGGCAGCAGTTCTCTGGGGTACAAACTCATTCAAGCCATGCCCATTGTAAGTAACCCTCCCCGAAAACTGGTTTAACAGAAGCAATTTTTTCAGTTATTGGAGATGAAACAAGAAGTACCCAAAATTTGCAAACCCAGAAAATAAATGAAGCTAAAAATATTATTAAAGGGCATTTAAAAAAAAAAAAAAACTTAAATACATAACACAAACCTTTAGACTGGGATCAAGCTTCCCAGCCAAAGCTAACATCAGTGTGGTCTTTCCAGAACTTGGAGGACCTAAAAGCAATGTCATCCTGCATATATGGTATGAACAAAAATGAGAAACGATCAAGCCAGTGATCGCCATGTGTTTAATTTCTATACATATACATGGGACATGGCTACTTGAAAATAAACAAAGCTTGTTCGCTCACCGGCGAGGCTTGATCATTCCACTAACATCATGAAGAATAGTCAGATGTTTCTTTCTGCTTGGAAGAAAATGGAGCCGTTTTAAGATACCCTTTAGAAAAGAAAACAAAGTGAGCATCATTGGCATACAATAAAATCATTGAAAAGCCATGGACAGAAACAAATAATGATCTGTACTTTATTTGCAGGGTATTACCTCCACCAGACTAAATGAGAAGTTAATGAATGAAGGCAAAGCGCTGCTTCCCGAAAAAGCTTCTGCCTCAATGTTTACATGCTCAAACCTCACTTCGATTGTTGGAATATGAATTCCAACTCTGTTAAAAAAAAAATTTAAAATATATATAATCCAATACTGAAATGAATCAGAAAAACGAAGAACATAACATAAAGTTTCTTTAAAAAAAAAAAAAAAACAGAGTTTGGTAATGTAAATATGAATTGAAGTGCAGAATCCTCCAACTCACTTGTCCACTCGATTCTTGAGCTTCAACAAGAACTTCTCATTATCTTCTTCGGCAACTTTCAACAACCTCTCTATCAAATTCTTTTTTTCTTGAACCCCCAGATTCTTCACATCAATTTCATCAGCAGCCCCCTGTGATCCCATCAGCAACCCTTTTCTCAATCGATTGTAAGTGGGAAGTTTCTCCAAAGCGGCCCATTTCAGAGCTTCTTCGTCGTCTTCTTCCCTAGAAGATCTGGAGAAAACCTCCACGCCATCGCTCCTCCACATCGAAGAACTGTTCCTTCTCAGACTACTGCTAGCTCTGTAAATTTCACCGTCCATTGTAAACCAGAGAGAAGAAACTACACACGAGGCCGATTAAAACCCACCACAACCCAGTAATTGTTTTGCTCAATCTGCAGCCCAAGAGACTCAACAACGAAATCTAGAGCTGGAAATGCTCAAAACCAGAGATGTGTGTCTGTGTTTATGAATCGCTTTTGTGGCTCTTGCTCAGAGAGATCCAAAGCTTTTTCTTTTCCCCATACACACGTCTTCTTTCCGTTTCTATCTCGATTTCCCAGTGGAGCATTGATGGCACCGAGAAATGGGAATTCTAGAACATCTATTTATAGCAAGAGAAAGCACATTAACGAGTTACATTTTCAACTGTCAATGATATTTTAATTTCGAAGCTCGCAGGATGTTGAATTAAGAGAAAGGGTCAATTTCGTCCCGGTACTGCCTGCAGACGCCTCGGGTCATTCTTTCTTGACTTCTCGCGAAAATATAAAAACAGGGCAATTAATTCTTCTGTGCTCGACCCTTCGAATTCGTGAGATCATTTGGGCACCGACCGAGTTGCCACTCAGTTGCAGGGCAATTATGTTTACCAACGAGACACTTACGACGACTATACTACCCCTGTTCGGCGGCCGGCCAATGTGAATAAGGTGACTGAAAAACTTTCTTACAAAAAATAATAAATAATTTCAAAGGCTTAAATTAAGTTTTGAATTTGGAATCAAACAAAAAAGCTAATCTAGGTCACATTTTTTTGTTCACTTTATTTTTTTTATTCCGCGTAAATGTTGTTTTTAAAATTAGGATACGCATTTTTAATCATCATAATTAACTGCAAAATTTGTATAATTTTTGAATTAAATTATATAAATTAAAAAAGTACATTAACTATAAAAGCAATAACTTATAACAAAAAATGAAATTATTTAAAAATACAACAAAGACATTTGTGTTAACTATCTCTTGTATTCATACGGTGTCGATATTGATTGAAAAAAATATATTAATTGTAACTTTTCTCCTCCACAATTTTGAGTTCATTTATCTAAGGATTATCCATCTTTTTGTCCTGATCTCACAAAATAGGGAGTCTTATGATTTGGATGTCCTCCTTTTAAGATGGTGATCGGAAAGACTTTTTTTTTTTTAGGTTACGTATCGAGTATTCACACGTCCGTTTCACAGATCACGTGACTAATCCTGCACCTCTTAAAATTGATCCCACAACTTCAAAGAGAGGGTAAATTCAGGAGTTCAGGGACGTAAACGAGTCTGGAAGAGTTTGAACACCTGACCTCGTGAGAGGCACTCTCGCAATCCACACTACCACCTGAACTACACCCTAGGGGTGAAAGACACTCATTTTTTGTATAATGACTATATTGCCCCTATTCCGGCAATGTGGAAAAGATTATTAACCAACCTTTTAAAAGATCAAATAATAATTCCAAAGCACTAAATTAAGTTTTAAAATATGAAATCTAATCTGTGGACAGCTAAGTGTACTAGAAGCTCATCCCTTCTGTAATTTCTTAAACAACATGCTCATAATGAATTGGCTGCATTTTTTGTCCATTTAAATTTTTTACTATGTGCAAATTTTGTATTTAAAATTATGGTGCACATTTTGAATCATCGTAATTAATGACAAAATTTGTATAATTTCTGAATTAAAATTATAATTATTTAAAAAATAAGTTGACTACAATTGTAACAATTAAAAATAGAAAGAGATGATTTTTTTATTAAAAAAAAATGAGTCACTGAAAGACATTTAACTATGCCCATAACCATTCTAATATATTTTAATTATTATTTATTTGTTTATTTGTTTTCCTCGGCTTATTTTTTTCTAGGATTTTCCTAAAACTAAAGTCTCATACTTCTAATATATTTTAATTTCAAATTATAACTTTTTAATGGGTAGAAATACCTTTTAAACCTTACAAAAAAAAAATTCATATAACCAAGAAGAGGCTAGAAGTAAAAATACAAAATATTTGGAGTATCTTTGGATTAAGAATTTTATTTAGAAAACGAAAAAAATAAAAATAAATTTATTTTTTATTAAAATTTCTCTATATATCAAACACTACTAAAACAAAAAAAATTAATATAATAAAATCTTAATACTGTTAAAATTTTGCTCGTTAATTTGATACATTTTTTTTCTCATTTTTATTAATAATAAAATAAATTTTCTCACTTTTTTTCTTTTCTTAATGTTTTCAAGGTCCAAATAGAGCCCTAATGTTTTGAATAAAACATTTTTGAGAGAAAAAAAGAAAGAAAGAAAATTAAGAAGAAAATTCTTTTTATTTCATTTATTATATATTATTAAAAATAAAAAAATTATTATAATTTAATTAAAAATTAAAAAGAATTAAATGTAAAAGACAAATCAACCGTCCTGCCCAATTGTGTTTTGTCAACTGGCTAGAGGCTAGAGCGCACTAATTCTTACTTTATATTATGGGAAAGATTGCTGAACAAGAATCAGAAATGTTTTGCATGTATTAATGATGAGATTAAATAAAGTTATGTTTCTAGATTGTAATAAATAAAAATTATATGCTGTATAGGAATACAACTGTCAATAAATATATTTATATCTTTATATAATATACAATAAAGTAATTTTAATTACATGACTCTCAATTTTAATTTGTGCAGTGTGATTAAAGTACATCTCTCTCTCTTATTTGGCACCTTGACACCGACACAGCCAATTCTTTCCCTTTATTTAATAGAGAATTTTTTTTTCTTATAAAATTAATTCTAGAGTAATTTTATAAATTTTTTTTTTTCTAAAAAATTACTAGCTCGTCATTTCTTTAATAAAGAAAATTTTAATTAATTCTCAAATAATGTTATAAAAATTGTTTTCTGAAAACAATTAACTCCAAGATAATTTAATAAATCTTTTTTTTCTAGAAGCACAGAAGCTCTAGTTCTCATTCTTAACTATAGATATCAAAAGATTTTATTTCTTTAAAAAAATAAATTAATAGTCAAATCCTAAATTTATTTTAATTTCATTTTCTTCCCTCACTATCTATCCCTCCTCTCATGCCTTCCGCATCTATCCCTCCTCTCATGCCTTCCGTAGTTGCCTCTTGTCCTTTCTCTCCTTCTCTCTAAAAAGAAGCATTGGTAATAGAAGTGTAATAAAGCTTTGAAGTTGCAAAAGGGTGTAAAAGTTTTAGACCCAATCTTGGCATTGCATGCTTTGATGCACTGGTCTCACAATTTGTCTTATAAAAGGTGACTCACATAGTTGGAACTCAAATCATCTTTGTAAGTCTAAAATCTCTTTTGAATACACATTCGATATGGGACCATAACATGTTCTCTTGTTCGATTTCTGATGCCCTCTTCAAAGTGGCTTATACCTGTATGTAGGATTCACCCAATAATAAAATGCCCCTAAAATGCCTCTGTTGCCAAATGTAACTGTTTTAGGTCCAATTTTGGCCAGGTATTATCTGTTTTGGTCCACTGGTCTCACGGGTTTGTCTTATAAAAGGTGTTTCACATAATTGGAGCTCAAACCATCCTTATAAGCTCAAGATTTCTCTAGTACACACCGATGTGGGGATCGCAACACAAGTGTAGACACCCCATTTTGTCCGGAGCTTATATAACAAAGGTTGGGCAAAATTTTTATTCCATAAAAAGAGAAAATACATGAAAATAAAAATACAAGGAAATTTGGTTTATGCTCTAGAAATGTATGAGAAGTGGTCGGGTCAAAAATCAGTAACACAAAGCCAGTATTATTCCTTTCGAAATACATCACTCTTGCTTGAAAACGTGGTTTATTGAGAATCACGGGTTTAATAGAAGGTAAATTTCCAATTACATATTTGGGTGCGCCTTTGGTCTTTTGAAAATTGTCTTCCAAGACTTTGGAGCCTCTGGTAGAGAAGATTAGAAAGAAAATTGCAGGATGGAAATCTAAATTGCTATCGCAAAATGAAAGATTGATTTTATTAAGACTTGTGTTATCTAGCATGCTTATTCATTTGATGTCTATTATCAAGGTCTCGCAGGTCACAAATTCTCGCATTAACTCTCTATTTGCTAATTTTTTATGGGGAGAAATGAAAGGTAAAAGGAAGATTCATTGACGCTCTTGGGGGAAAATTTATAAACCTACTTCGAAATGGGGGTATGGTCTTGAGAGATCTTAAGGAAGTTCAGAAATCTCTTCTTATGAAATTTGCCTTCAGATTGCTCACTTCTAACAATCTATGAGCGGGTTTTTTTAAGACCAAATATTGCAGAAATGATTATGTATTAATAAGGAGGGGAGGTCAAATGACTCTTGGTTCTAGAGATCAATAATGGCCGCTATTTCGGAAGTTATGGATAATGTTAAAATTTTGGTGAGAGGTAAGAACTCTCCTTTTTTGTTCGATAGGTGACTATCTTTAGGCCCGTTATCTATGTGCACTGAGGATATTTCAAAAAAGTTGTGTATTAAGGATTGCTGGCTGAATAATAATTGGAACTCTAATTTGTTACTGGAATTAGTTGGTGCTGATAGAACAATGGAAATTTTGCATCATGTGTCGGCTAATAAAAGTTGGCAGGATATATTTGTCTAGAAGCCTGCCCTTGACGATAATTTCTCTACAAAAACGGCATGGGAGGCAGTGAGGAGCAGAAGTGATAATTTTGTGTGGAATGACTAGTTTTGACATTCTTTATTGCCTAGAAGAATCTCAATATGCTTATGGAATGCCTGTTTTAGATGCTTGGCTGTAGATGATAGAATTTAAGCCAAAGAAATATCAATGACTTCGGCATGTGATCGTTGTGTGTAGAGAAGTCAGGAAAACATTGATCATATTCTTTCTTTAGGTGAGGTAGCTTCAAAGGTTTGGCGTCGGGCTAGTGTGGTGTTGGGGATTCATTTCCAACCATTCCTTCCCTAAAAAAATAGAATGGCAAATTGGTTCCACTATGCTCGAAAAATCATCTATTAAAGGTATTTTAATCAGGCTGATTCCGTGTTTGATTACGCGGTGCCTCTGGAATCGAAGATGTAAGGCGAGAATGGAACGAATTTATCAAAGTGCAGATCATATGTGGAGAAGTGTTCAATACTGAGTTAGTTTTATAGCTGAGAGCACCAATTCTTTACAAAAATTGAAGAAGTTGGACATTAAGATTTTGGAAGAGTTTCAAATTAAGCATTAGGGAGTTTGTGCCAGGCCTGTAAAAAATATTTTGTGGATTAAACCTCCAACAGGGTGGATAAAACTTAATTATGTTAGGAGCTGTAGAAGCAATCTTGGTACTTCAGGAGGTGGAGGAATTATTCGGGATAGCTATGACATGGCAAAAGCGGCTTTTTCAAGATATTTTGGCAATGGTACAAACAATAGTGCGAAATTAAAAGCAATCCAAGAAGGAATTCGTTTGTGCAAACAACTGCATTATTTTAATGTGATTATTAAAAGTGAGTTGCGAATTGTTGTTGATTGGTTTCGAAAAGGTAGATGTACTTTGTGATATCTTTGGGATTTTTAGGAGGAACTAGAAGGAGTGAACTTCAAGGTGATACACCAATACAGGGAAGGGAATAGTGTGGCTGATTTTGTTACTAAAGAAGGAGAAATGAAAAATAATGTAATCTACGAAAAACAACATCTTTTTACCACATTATCTGAAAGGTATTCTTCGGATGGATAGGTTGGATCTCACTTTCGTTCATTGTTAGTTCAAATCTCGAGTTTTGATCGATGGATTTTGATTTGTTTAAGGTTTTTTTTTTGTATTTTTATCTAGGTACTTTTCTTCATTAGCATTGTTTAGAACTGTTGTCTTGTTTCGATTGGTTGTTAGTGTTGTTTTTTGGGAGGGTTTTATTTTATTTATCTGTATTCTCCCTTTTGCTTATCTTGTAACATGGTGTTCCTCCGCTAAAAGTTAGGGCATATTAATAAATAATAGGAAGTGCCACCCTTTTTTTAAAAAAAAAAAAAATACAAGGAAATTAAATTTTAACATTAAAATTTTCAAAAAAAAAAAAAGAAATAAAAAGGTTGGATTCTCTGTGCTTGCACATGCACACACACAATAAAATTTCAGTTAGGAAATCAGAATTTAAAACTAATTAGTTACTTAAGATTGATTGAATAATTTAAATTGATTAATCAACTTAATTAAAAAATTAGTTTTAAGTTTGATTGATTAATTTAAATAGAGGATTTCTAAGGGTAAGAGAAAGACACAAAAAGGTAGACACGAAAGCTAGGAGCTTAAGAGAGTAAAAAAAAAAGAATCGCTTTGTTGTGAATTTGGAGTTACGTAACAAGGAGATTCCTCGGGTAAAAGTTTTGTGGAGGAATCATACAGTTGGAGAGGCTTCTTGAAAATCCGAGGAACAGATGAAGCAGAAGCATCCGCAATTATTTCAAGATGCTTAAGTGGTTAGGTAATATTTCTTTTTGCAGGTACATGTAATAGTTTAATTAGTAAATGATATTTTAGTTTTGGAAGAATTTTATTTTGTTTATATAATCTCTCATAACTCGGAATGTAACCACAGTATTCCTCCACCATAAGTGAGGGTAGGTAATAAAATAAGTAGACTCTTTTTCTTTTAAGGGATGATAAGTTACATGAATAGTAAATTTCGAGGACGAAATTTTTATAAGAAGGAGAGAATGTAATAGCCCGAGGAATTTTTTTAACATCTCGTCGAGAACATAGGGGATTCGTCGATGAGGGTATAAGAGGAGTTCGTCAACGAGGATAGGTCGACGAGAAAATACCGAGCGGGGGTTTAGGGGATTCTAATTTTCGTCGACAAGGAGAGAGAGTTCGTCGATGAGTTGTTTTCATGACCTCATCGACGAGGTGAAGTGGCTCATTGACGAAGGCCGTAGTATAAATAGTGGTTAAACGTGATTTAAAGCTTATTTTGGCCACAGAATTCTCTCTCTCTCTCTCTCTCTCTCTCTCTCTCTCTCTCTCTCTCTCTCTCTCGCTTCAGTTTCTCCTCCTTCTTTCTAAGTTTCTAGGCCGGATTTCTGCCGATTCGACAATCTGAAGCCACCACGACACTCCAGGAAGAGTTTTCTTCAAATATGCTGGAGTGGATTGTCAGTGGGGCTGAGTTGGAAACCATCCCAGATTCAGGGTAACGCTTTCTACTCAGTATTTGGCTATTTGACAGTCGTAGAAAGCGTAGTACGCGTAGAAATACTGAAGTTTAGTTCCGAGGAATATCATTTTCAGGATGTTGAATGGGGAACCCTACGGGTGCAGGAGTATTTCTTTTAGAGGCTTTTCAGGACTCAGCTAAGGGGATAAACTAAACTACTATTTTATGAAAAAGTATGTATATTATTACAGCATCCTGATTTCATGAAAATAAATATGTTTATATATGCTTTATGTTTGGAAAATACTACTGTAAAAGATGGTATGTTTAAATATGTATGAAACCTATTTTGTGTGGCATGAGTAGAAATTATAATGAAATACTGTTTTCTGTGAATATGATAAAAATATAGATTTTTATAATGTAAAAAACTAGCGTACAAGCCGAGATTTTTATATGATTTTTCAGCGTACGGACCGTGCTATTTATATGATTTGTTGGAGTATGGGCCGAACTATGGATATGATTTGCTAGCGTACGGGCTGAGCTATGTGTATGATTTGCCTGCATACGGGCTGATGATTTTTATAATATACGTATATATGTAAAACGACATGATGATATTGATTTGGAAATTAATGGTATGAAATATCCATGTATCACAATTTCAGTATATGCTATATGTTATCAGAGCCTGGTTGGCTTGGTTTAGGTTGGCACTTGCACGGTACCGATGCTATGTGTTCATGATTCATCATGATATTTGTGTTAACACTGTTGTACGGAGTGGTGTGAGATTGGATGGTCAATGTGGTTTTAAGAAGTTTGTGAGCGCCCCTAGTGTACAGACCAGGTCTGGCAGACCCATCGGACCTACAGACTGTACTTTTGACTTAGCAGTGGTCGGCCAACCATTGTCAAGTCTTGCCTTCGGACCACACAATCCAGTCATATGGGGGTAATACATGACAACAACTAGCTAACCTACTAGGGTTGTTTTTGTATTATTGTGTATATGAGATGAATTATGCTATGGAAACCATTATATTCTACCATGTTTGATTATACATGTTTTCCCAAAAATTTTATATATATATATATATATATATATATAGTTTTACTGGTTATGTTTATGATTATATGTATATCATAGAAATGCTCATGTTGTCACACATTAGTGTTAGTTTATTTCCCTTACTGAGAGGTGTTTCACCCTAAAGTTCTATAAACATTTCAGGAGCCCCTGATAAGAGAGCAAATAAAGTTCCGCTGATATAATACTGTTGATATGCCCTCTTTGAAGGGTAAGTTTTGGTGGGGATGATTGGATTTTTGTGGGAAATGTCCCTAGGTCTTTCTTTTTGGGATGTATATACTTAAATATAGTAGATGTAGTAACTCTAGTATTGTGATGGATGGTTTTGTGTTTATGATATGATGATTTTGTGTTTCCTACTGCTTAGGCTTCCGCATTGTGGTACTGTTATATCTCTGGTACCCACGGGTCCAGGTGGATTATGATTTGCTGAGTTTTGTGATATTGGTTATATTATATTATAGAAAAAAATATATGAAAATTAAGTAGGTTGTTACAATTTGCTATCAGAGTCTAGGTTGCTAGGTTCTATAGACTTTAGAATGCAGCGGAAACGATACCAGAGTATAGGAAATGATTTAAGGTTATGTTCTACAGTCTAGAGGCAGGACTTTCGTGGTGGTTTCTATGTTTTTCTTGGGATGATGATTTCAGGAAAATCATAGTAAACTATTGTCGGGTTATGTTCCTAGAATGTAGCACTGGGGTTAGAAATAAGCTGAGAGTGTTGAGATAAGAGGTTAAGTTAAGTGGGTAAATTATAAGGATAGAATTTTTAAGTTACGTTGTTGTTTTTTAAGATGGATCCAGAAGGAGGTAGTGCCCATGCGAGTGATAGTGATGGAGCAAGGCCATCAGGTGCAGGTGGGACTGACTTTGACGCGGTATTGCATAGCGTGGCTCATCAAGTTGTGGCTGAGATCGCTAGGAGCTCTAGATAGCAGGGTGGTCCGCCGGTAGGCCATGGGTGCACTATAGAAAAGTTTATGAAGATGAATCCTCCGACATTCTCAAGGGGAGTTGATCCTGTAGCCGCTGAGAATTGGATGCAGGAGACTGAGAAAATCTTGGTTGTGTTGCAGTGTACAGAGGAACAGAGGGTCCTTTTTGCCACCTATAGACTGACGAGAGAGGTCAAGAGGTGGTGGACTGCGGTGAGACTGTTGGAGTAGCAGAGGGCGACTCCGATAGCCATGACATGGGACCGGTTTAAAGAGTTATTCTTCGATAGATATTTTCTAGCTACTGTCAAGGAGGCTAAAGTGGAAGAGTTCCTAAGTCTGAAGCAGGGACAGCTATTCGTCTAGCAGTATGCGGCACGTTTCATCGAGCTCTCTCGTTTCGCCCCGTATATTGTTCCTGATGAGGCGAAAAAGGCGAGGCAGTTTAAGAGAGGCTTGAGGCGGAGTATATTCAAGCAAGTGGTGGTGTTACGGATCCAGGATTTTGCTGAATTAGTCGACAGGGCAGCCTTGACAGAGATTGCAGAGCGTCTTGACGCAGAGGAGCAGAGACAAAGGAAGAGATTTGCATCCAAAGGTTATCAGCAGGGTCATAAATCAGGTCATTAGAGGAGAGGAAACCATGGCAAAGGGCGAAGGCAGGAGATGGGAGGATGCGAGATGTAGGCAGGGCATGGTCCTCAGGCAGTTATTGCCAGTTTAGTGATTTAGCCTACGCTATACATGAGGATTAAAGTAGCTCAATGTGATGATGCAGAGTTGGTAGAGGTGATGGCTAAAGTGCAGGATGGTCAAAGAGAAGAGTTCGGCATATAAGATGATGGAGCCTTGCAATTTCGGGCTAGGCTCTGTGTTCCTGCAGATACCGAGATTAGGAGAATTATATTAGAGGAGGCTCACAAATCCCTTTACACCATATATCCAAGTAGTACTAAAATGTACAAGGATCTGCGAGAGTACTTCTGGTGGCGTGGAATGGAAAGAGAGATAGCCAATTTTGTCCAGAAATGCTTGACGTGCCAACAGGTTAAGGCCGAGCACCAAATACAAGCAGGACAATTGCAACCGTTGTTTATTCCAGAATGGAAGTGGGACCACGTTTCTATGGACTTTATCACGGGGTTATCACCAGTGTGACTGGGGCTGAATGCAATTTGGGTGATTATAGATCATCTAACGAAAACTGCCCATTTTATCCCTATTAAATTCAGCTATTCCATGGACAAACTGGCAGATATATATGTTCAAGAGATAGTTCGTGTCTATGGTGTACCAGTATCCATAATTTCAGACTGAGATCCTCGGTTTACTTCACGATTCTGGAAAAACTTTCAGGAGGCTATGGGTACACAGTTAGCATTTAGTACAACTTTCCATCCCTAGACAGATGGTCAGACTAAGAGGACAATTCAAACTTTAGAAGATATGTTTCTTGCATGCGTACAAGATTTTGGGGGTAGCTGGACTCAGTTCTTACCATTAGTTGAATTTGACTACAATAACAGTTACCAATCTAGTATCGGCATGGCTCCATACGAGGCACTGTATGGCAGGAGATGTCGTTCTCCTTTCTTCTAGGATGAGGTAGGTGAGAGGCGAGTTTTGCCTCTAGAGATTGTACAAAAGGCTTGCGAAAAAGGTCCAACTAATTAAAGAAAGAATGAGTACTACACAGAGTCTGCAGAAAAGTTATACAGACACTCGCCGCCGGGAGTTAGAGTTTGAAGTGGGAGATTGGGTATTCTTGAAAGTAGCTCCTTTGAAAGGGGTTATGAGTTTGGAAAGAAGGGCAAGTTGAGCCCTAGGTATATTGGCCCTTTTGAGATACTAGAAAGAATAGGGTCAGTTGCTTATAGGCTAGCTTTGCCGCTAGTTTTATCCCGAATACACAACGTGTTTCATGTTATTATGTTGAAGACATATATCCTAGACCCGTCCCACATTATTAGCTATGCAGAGATAGAGCTTAAGGATTCATTAGTTTATGAAGAAGCACCAGTACATATATTAGACAGAAAGACACAAGAATTACGCACAAAAGAAATTCAGTTAGTAAAAGTTTTGTGAAAGAATCACGCTATAGAGGAAGCTTCTTGGGAACTCGAGGAGCAAATCAGATAGAGATACCCGCAGTTGTTCCAATAGGTATAAAGGAAATAAGGTAAAGTATAGTAGTTAGATAAGTTTCTTTTGCAGGTACATGTATGAATTTAATTAGTAGATAATTTTTGTTTTATATATGTAATCTCCCAAAACATAAAATGTAACCACGGTATTCCTCCGCCATAAGTAAGGGCAACTAATAAAATAAGTAGACCGTTTTGCCTTTAAAGAATGATGAGATATATGAATAGTAAATTTCGAAGACGAAATTTTATAAGGAGGGGAGAATGTAACAACCTGAAGAATAGTGCTATTTAAATAATAAAAGGAGAGGGAAATGGAAACAGAAACAGAAGGAGGCAATAGATTTCATCAACGAACGCGAAACGTTCGTTGATGACATTGCATTTTGAATATAATAACTCAAAAATTTTTTACACAAGGCCTCGTCGACAAACATAGGGAGTTCATCTACAAGCACATAAGTAGGCCTCATCGACGAAGCCATCCCTTATCAACAAGAAGATACCGAGAGAGGGTTTTTAGGCAGTCTGAATTTCATCGACAAGGAGGTAGGGTTCGTCGACGAAATTAATTAAGGACTCGTCGACGAGGTGACGTGTCTCGTCGACAAATCCAGCCTTATAAATAGCTGAAACTCAGATTTTTGATCAAATCTTCAGTACAAAACCCTTCTCTCTCTCTCTCTCTCTCTCTCTCTCTCTCTCCTACGACCCCCTCCCCTTCTCTCTTCGATCCTGGCCTCATTTCTAGCTAGATTGAAGATCTGAGGCCACCACGACGCTCTTGGCGAAGTTCTCTACAAGTCTGCTAGAGCAGATCATGGAGAAAGTTGGTTTGAAATTCATTCCAAATCTAGGGTAAGGTATTTTATTCAGATTATGCCTTCCTTGTAGTTATGAGAAATGTTGTAGGTAAGAAAATACCGATGTTTTTTTCTAGGGGATATTTTTTTCAGGATGTTGAGTTAGGAACCCTGCAAGTATAGGGCCAGAATTTAGTAGGGTTTTTTTCAAATTTAAGGTAAGGGAAATATGCTATACTAGCAATTTTTAATATGTATACAGAAGATTATGAAAGTGTATTTACAAGCATGTATATCAGATTATTTTCCAGAGAATTATGAATATTATTTTCATAGCAGAATTACATAAATTGAGCATAAGACTACATTTATTCAAATGTGTGGCATGAGTTTATTACAGTACAATACGTATAGATTTTACAGTATTACAAATATACAGATATTCAGATATTTCAAAATATTAGAAATGAATGAGACTTATAGTATTTCTCAGAAAACATGATTTCTAAATCATAACACTCAGACAGTTTATTCAAACAGATTATATAGTGATAGCATCAAGATGCTACAGCAGATATACAGAGTATACAGATATTATATACAGAGCACATAGATATTATATATAGAGCATACATATATATATATATATATATATATATATTATATACAGATATTTTATATAGATATTACAGATAGTAAAGACAAAAAACGCAAATGTTATAGACAGATAATATATATATATATATATATATATTTCAGTCAGATATCTCAGTTAATACAGCTTATAATTACAGTGTTATGGTTGTTTTTGAAATCATGTTAAAAGCAGTAAGATGAGTATATATTTATATATGTATACAGTATTACACGATATCAAATCCCTGTGCAAATTACAGACAGATATATTTACAGTAGAGCACAATACCTTTGCTAGTTTCAGACACGTGCAACCACATGACTCAAATAGCATGTGGATTCCGTCTAACCGTGCTAGGAGAGATTTGCAGTCTTCCCAGCATGCTGGGTTGAGGTAGCCGGTTAGACGATGACAGATGTTTGAGATAGCCTGGAGTGATTGCAGTGGGCTAGGATCTACATTGATCATTATGAATTGATGGATGTACAGATATAGATTGACTTGCCTGATAGGCCAATCTGAGTAAGTCCAGTCCACGAGCCGCACAATCCTATCATGAGGGGTTATATCATAATATACAGATCCTAGGGTATAGCAGAAGTTCCTATGTACAGATATATCACACAGCAGCAATTTATATTCTTATACTAGTAGTACCTTCAAATAGCAAACTCAGATACACGGTCATATTTTAAAGATTACATGATAGATAGATATATTCTGTACAATTTATCAGTTTTCTCATATTTCAAAATTATTTCAGTATTTTAAATAAGTAACTCAGCCGCCGCACACTAGTGATAGCATATTTTTACTTACTGAGCGTTGTCTCATCCCAGTGACTTATTATTTTTTGGGAGATCTAGTTAGGCGAGCAGATTAGGCTCGCAGGTAGAGGTTGACTTGAGTTGCCTCTGTGGGAAGGGTAGATATTTTTGAGATAACAGTGTTTTGGGATAGTTTTCAGATTATAGTGACGTCACTGGGTATTTTGTATTGTGAATATATTTCAGAGTTCTATAGTTTTTTAGTATTATATTGTATATAATAGTTCCCAGTTTTTGTTTACCACTGCCTAGTTTTGTATGACATACATAGTTTAGTTTTCTCCAATGCTCCTTTAGGCCTGGGATGTTATTAGTAAGTATTTCAGACAGATGATATTAGGATTTACAGATAAAAAAAAAAATGCTAAATAAGTAGTAAGACGTCGCACCCTATTTATAGGCTTGAAGGGGTAATTTTGAATTAAATTCGATTTAACCAATCAATTTTTGATTGCTCAATCAAATTTTAAAGCAAATTACCGATTCGATCAATCAAAATTTCAATTTAAGTTAACTTCCCAATCACTTTTATTTCTGATTTTTGCACATGTCTAAATTATATTTTTCTTTCTCAGGTTTAAATTACAAACTAAAGATAGTTGGCCCACCTCTAGTTTTTTTTTTTCTTTCTCCCTTTTTATTGTATATATTTTTCATATATAAAATTTGTTTCCCTGTATTTCAATTTTCACTATATTACTTTTTTTTTTTTTGTATTTTTTCCATGAATTAAATAAAATGCTGTTTATTTTTGTTATAGAAGTTCGGACCATTTAGGCTGCCTAGATATATATGATGAGTGTAATTGAATTTTCTTTTCAAGTATATTTTTTAAGAATAAATTCAAAAATATTTAAGTGAATATATTTTTTTTAGCATTATTTTGTTTGATCTTGTTTAGTATCAAATTAACTACCGTGATCAAAATTTAGAAAGATTGATTAAATGGTGAATTATTGAAATAAAATATGCTAAATGCAAAACTATTTCTAAGATCTCTTTAAACTAAGTTTTCATTAGGAATTTTTTTTTTCTAAAAAAATGCATTGAGTGATAGAAGTTCGTTTAAGGGCATTGTTAAATGTAAAATAAGTTTTTCTTAAATATGTAAATTGACATGGCTATGAAATTTAATCAAAATTTTATGCCAATTTATTCAAACAAAGAGAAGACAAATCTTACTATAAGTTTTTTAGAAAACACAATATCATAAACAATCTTTCTAATTTTATTGTACGCTCTAAAAATAAATTTTTAATTGGAGAAATGAATAGAGAGATCAATAAGGTCATTTAAACTAATCATCCAGAATATAACTATTAGTATTTAACAAGGTAACAAAATTAATTTAAATAGTATTTATAAATACGAGTTTTGATGCTTATATATATATATATATATATATATATATATATACATATGAATTTTTATGGATGGAAAAGAAAATGAATATGATTTTAATTTATATTTTATCTAAATTTATAAAAATTTAAATATAATATTTGAATTTATGCTCCCAGAATTAGTGTAAAATATATTTTGTATACTGAAATATGTAGTTGTAATTTGGTGGATTCAATTGTAAAAACAAAAGAAGTTAGCATATTCTTATGATTTTAACAAAATATTTCTCATAATATTAAAGTTCAAACTGTCTATAAAAAATTTGAAAATTATCCAATACATAAATTCTAGGTAGTAGCAGTCTAGAAATAATTAATAATAATAATAATTCATTTCATCTGAGAGCAAGCTTACTTTGGAAGGGGATTTGATGGGATAGCACAAATGGGGTCAGAGTTTAGACCAGCAGCAATGACTGTCTTTATCTCCAAATTTGTGGTCGTTAGAATAATTGATGTGATTAGGATGGGATTTGCATTTTAAAATAGAGTAATTCAAAATTCCCACTATCGCGGAAATAAATAGATAAAATAAAATAAACAAAACGCTTCTTGGGGGTCAAGGCAAATCAACATCCTAATTCAGTTATGGTTTGAAAAGTAGCCACTAAATGGCCCATGCTAATAAAGATAAGTTGCTTTGGATTTTACTTCTTACCTTATTTTAATTTAATTGGGAAAAAAAGAGGGAACAACAAAATATAAAGCTATAATATAATAATGAAGCCCTTATGGGTATGGCGTGGTGGAAAGGCATCAGCAAATAAGAAGGGGCATCAGAGGTTTAATTTCAAGTAAATACACTCACGGAATCAGCTGTACCTGTGGATAGTGAGAGTTAACTCTGTGAGCCAGTGGAGACCGTGGATGGTAAGAGTTCGCTTTATGAGCCAACGAAGACCGTGGATGGTGAGAGTTTTCTGTGAGTCAGCGGGGACCGTGGATGGTAATGGAGATATGTCCCGAGGGTTGGATTGGTCGAACGTCCAACTGATGCATAGAAGTCGTGTCCGCATTCCGGACTTTGCCCTAATTAGCGAGACCTAGGGGCGGAGGACGCTGATCTGTAGGTTTGGTACTGCACCAGAGGGTCCGATGGACTCGTTGGTGATTGAAGTTCCTATGTAATTAAAAAAATTATAATAATATAATAGTGGGATTATGATAATGTTATGTTTGATTTGTAAGATGTTTTATAATAAAAATGAACTACATATTGTCTAGTCGGGTTGGCTAAAGTGGTAAGGACGACTTGTGAATTTAGTGACGCCAAAGTTACGGGTTCGATTTCCCCTTTGGAGTTTACCCCAGTAAATTACTAAGGGTGCGTGCGTCAATGGACAGACAACTTTCACCTCTTGAGTTTGATACCCGCACCATAGTGTTCAAAGTGATGCGATGGTGTTGGAGTTCCCGGGTTATTGAAAAAAAAATTGAATATTGTAATTTAATATAATATTTTTTAAAAGAATTTTGACAAATGTTAAGTGTAGCAAAATCAAATGTTAGTCAAAGTTTATGAGATTTTTTAAATATCATGAGAGATCTTTGAAATTTTTTAAACCTAAAAAAGGGTAAGCTTCTTTTTTCAAAATCTCACAAGAGGTTATTGTCCTTTACTCTAAATTAAATATGTATATTTATTATTTGGGTAAGGCACTAGCCTCCCTAAGGTTTGATAAAAAAGATCGGAACCTCCCTTGAGGTTTCAAAATTTTCATTGACTTTTTCCAAGGTTTCAAAAAATACCACAAACCTCTCCTAACATTTGTTTTCTAAGAAATTTACACCCCGTAAAAGACTTATCTTTTTACAAAATTTGAGAGAAAATTTGTGTCTTTTTTATAGAACTCAATAGATTGAGGAAGGAGCAGACCGAGTCAGTCTAGAGCAAACCGAGGGTTCAAACTACTAAAGAGTTGAAAAACAGAGAACCCATATACGACCTGAAAGAGTTTCAGGGTCAGGGTTCATAAGTAGAGGTCCAAGGAACAGACGGAATCAAGGAGCAGCTGAAGGATTGACACTGGACAAGAAGACCATATGAATTGAAGACCTAAGGTTAGTTTCTATTTCATATCTATGTGTTATTCTATTTTTCCAATAATGAAAGAGTTGTTTTGAGGTTGACCCATCAAACCATTAAATCGAAGGCCTGACCCATTTTTGACGAATGCACCCACGGACGTAAGACCCAAGTCCAATTTGGACCTCCGTTGACCTTTAATTTTGTTTTAAAGCCCAATGCCTAGTTAACCAAGGCCAGAATGTCATTTAAAAAGTATAAAGCCCCCAGTTAACCAAGCCCAGATCCCCATTTAAAAAGCCTCAAACCCAAAACCGTCTTTAATTTGTTCTCCTATTGTGGTGAGATATTCATTTGAGAAATTATTTTGTTTTACAAGTATCTCTACTTGTTGTTGGATGGTTGGAGATTTTGTAGATGGTTTAGCAGAGGTGCAAGATGGATTATCCTTCTCAAGAGCTTATTTAGCAGAGTTTTTGAAATTTTGGGGAGATTGTTGGGAAGCCTTCCTTTAAAGATGGAAAAAGATTAGCCAATTCAATAGCTGTTATGGGCTTAGATTTGGCCTGAGGAGAAGGGCTATTGGGAGATATAGTTCTTTGCATTGTTGAGGATATTGTTATAGGTAAACCTGTTGTTTTAGGAGAAGTAGATATTGTTCTTTTGACATTGTTTGAGGATGAGTCCTCTGATCGGGGAGACGGTCAAATTGTTTTTTGCATTGTTGGGAATATTGTCGTTCCTCTGACATTGCTAGGGGAATTCATGCTTGCATATATATATATATATATAACCTTCCTTGAGGAAGAGGAGTCCATTATTTAATTCCTGCAAAAATTTCCTTGTTAAAAAGTTTGGAAGATGATTATTTTTACTTTTGATGGGTTTAATATCAAAATCAAATAAGGGGAGAAGAGTCCCAAAAATTTAAAGATAAGGTAAATATCTTACATAAAATAAATAATAGAAAAAACATTTAGTAATGAATAAATCTTCATAGGGATTCTTGGGGGTTATGACCGCAAGTACCTTTGGGGATTTGAGGTGAGAATAGTTTTTGCCTTTTGCTAATCTATCAAATATCAAAGGCTTGGTAATTAAATAAAAATGGAAGAATGAAAGTTTTGATCAGTTGATCTCAAAGATAATATTAGGTTAATCAGATACTGTCCATGGGATGAGTGTGTAGAGAGCGCTAAAACTTTCCTTTCCCATAACTGTACTCCTGGAACTTATTTGGTTGTGTAGACTTTAACTATTAGTTCATTGACCCAAGATTAGTTTAGAGACTCAACTGATAGTGATTAATCAGGTGTTCTAACCTCATCTAGGATGAAATAAGGTTAGTGGCAACTCCATTGGATAAGATTTTAAACCTATCATTCTCATTAATTTCAAAGTCGCCATTCAATCGAGGTGACCCGAAGACTTGACCCCCTTTTTCGAGAAGTTGCCCTTTGGGGTGTTGTAACAAAAGAAATATGGTGTCAACAAGAGACAAGGGCACCAAATACAAGAGATAATTACAGAAAAAAATTTCTCACAATGAATGATTTACAAATTCAAGTTCAATCTTATAAATCTCTCATAATAAACAAGTGCTAGCACAAAAGTTTGGTAATGAGAGAGGAGAGAGTTTGAGCACTTGAAAAATCATTTAGATATGTTATCTATAATCTTTGAGCTTTAGAGGGCATATTTATAGAGCTTGGAGTTAAATTAGTTGTTTTCTACCCATTATAGTTAGTTTGTTGTTCAGATCACTCAACATGTATCAAAGATTAGTCAACCAGACACTAGTTGTTAGATTACAAATATGACTTTTGGAGTGTCTGAAAAGTAAAATTGATAGACCTCTTACTTAAATTGGTTGACCTTTCAAACTTTTTGCTTAAATCAATCGATCGATCGAGTTTTCTACCTAGGTCAATTGACTTGCAATTATGAAGGGGCGGGGGTCAACCCCCTTAGACATTCTGCCTAGAGCAGTCAATAGACTATCATTCTTAGCCAATTGATTGCCCTAGAAGGACAGCCAGAACAATCTCTCAATTTTGTGTATTTTTCCTAATCTTGTTGTTTTTGTGCTATAACCTTCATATGCTTATCGACACACCGGTTAAAATATAATACAAACAATTGGAAAAATACAAGAAATAAACTCAATTCTTCAACCTAATGGCTTGACTTGTTAAACACATCTTAAATACAAAGTCATTAATTCAAAGTAGTTTATAATCATTTAAATTCAATTAATGAAACTTTAGGACTAATAGGCTTGAGCTCAACTTCTTTATACATGCACATTTAATTTATAAATCGAGGAGGCTAAATTTCCATTTTTAAGTTATAAAATATAATGAAAATTTGAAGCCAACAAGGATATGTACTTAATAGGATAAATCATGTATGGACGTTTTATGCATATTTAATTGGAGATTAAAAAAATGGGTTGAGCCATAGAAAGCCAAGGTTTTGAAAAAAGTGTTAGCAAGTGCCTTGGAGCATTAGTTAATAGTTTCACCTAAAGATAATATTTCTTTTAACAAGTATACGTTTAAAGTGACAGTACCAAACTATTAGTACAAAAATTTATGAAATAGCGTGACAGTAATTTCATTTCTCCAACTTTAATCTTTCACAAAAGTAAAAAAAAAAAAAAATACAACCTTATTTTTCAAATAAATATGTCCATAAAGTTCCCACATCAAGAAACAATGTTATTTTTGTGCTATATAATATATCTGTTCTTATTCATTATTCTTGTTCACATGGAATACTATCTTTATTGATAGTTAAAGATGCATTGTTCACATAAATAAATATTAAAGAAAGTGCCGTTTGGGTTGGGGCTTAATCCACAAGGGATTAGACAAAAGATTGTCTTTATGCCCAAATTCAATGTCAATGGAACAGTTGACTTGATTTTGCTGGGATTCGCACTCGACAAATGATAACATTTAAAATACTAATACTCAAAATAGCCCAATTCTAAAGGAAAAAAAAAATAAAAATAAAAAAGCAAAATTTTTGAACAAGTTGCTTTCTGGTGTTAAATTAAATTTAAGCCCGTTAAAAAGTTTTGATCTTCTCAAGTTAACAAGTTGCTTTCCAGTATTACGGAATTTGACTAAAAAATAAAAGAACTAGTTTTGTATAAAAAATAATAATAGCAATTAAAGTTATTCATCATTAGAATTTAATTTATATTTTTAAAAAATACTTTAATATATATATATATAATTAGAATTAAATGGTAGCATAATGAATTAATTAGGTGGATTAATTAGTCCATATTGGCAGCTTGCAGTGTCAACCCCATATAATATACGGGCATGTTTCTTCTCCCTCCTCTCTCCTTTCTCTTGGCGCATGACATCTTTCTCTGTTGTTTTTTTTTTTATTCTTGACAAGCATTCCCATGACATCTCTCTCTCCTCTTTCCTTTCTCTCCCTCGTGTTAACAATTGTTTGGGACTGCTGTCCCTTCCTTTTGTTTTTTTTTTGTTTTTTTATTTTTTATTTTTAAGCTTAAATCATATTTTCAAAAGTCAGTTGGATATATTTTTGTATTTATATATATATATATATTTTTAATATAATATTTTCGTAAAAAACTCTTATGGGAAGAAGCAAATATCTCAAAGGACAAAACTCCAACAGTACCTAGTACCTCCACCTAACTTTTCCTTGTCGGAGGGGGTGGGCCGTGCCTGCTTCTCCATAGCACAATTATTGAACTAAATATTATTTCATTGAATTAATTATAATATTATTTAATTTGATATTTAGCATTTCACTTATGAATAATTAAATATGTACATGGAAGAAAAACGAAGTTCTGGTATTATAAATCCATTGTGATCCATCTTTTTCTCGGACCCGCATCGAGTTGCCTATTTTTATTTTTAATTTTATAGAGACTATGAAAAAAGTAGTCTATTTGAAAAATTATTTAAATATACTCTCTCATAATGTCACATTTTAAACACATAATAAGATTTAGAGATTTTAAATAATTAAAAGACAATTTTATTAAAAGAGATCATTATTATTTAAAAAGTATGGTAATTTTAAAAATATGATTGATTATTTTAAAAGATATATGGTGTAATTAGAAAATTTTACTTAAGGTATAACTTTTTGATAAATTTTAATCCACACAATTTAATTCTTTTTGCACATGAGAAGATCCTAATTCCTGTCCCAATCAACCTAATTATTAAAATAATTAATAATAAAAATTAGATATAATTAAGGTAATGTTTGGTTGTATAAATTTCAGGTACTGAATTTAAATTTATTTTGTTTGAACGAATTTTAATATAAATTTTAATTATACTTTACTCAAAATTTCATTACTTCAAATTTAAAAAAATAAATTCTTATTCCCAAATAATATGCGAGTGAACCTAATTTAAATTTAATTAAAAATCACATTAAAAATTAAAAAAAAACAAAAAAATTTGAGTTTGGAACGTAAGAGTATGAGAGTATATATAATTGTTCGAAAGAAAAAAAATATAAAGTAGTCCTAAAATATAAGTATATTATAAAAGTTCATTTCCTAATTCTTTAAGATGTACCAAGTCACAACAATACTAGGATATAAACAATAAACAATATAAATTTTTTCCTTATAAATGTGAAAAGAAGATGATATATATAATATATATTTTAAAAATCTATTTTATAATAATTTTTTACTAGGAAGTAATAATTGTGAAAAGTAGAATTTTTTTCTTTTTAAAAAAGTATAAATTTAATTTCATAAAAAGTAAAAAGATGTATATATTTCTAAAACAAGAAATTAAGAGAATAAAAATTTATTATGAGAAGAAATAATAATTAAAATTTACTCAGGAGTTATTAATATTCAATTAGATTAATGATGTGATTGTAATCAAAAAAGAGGAAAAAGAAGAAAAGAAAAAAGAAAAGAAGAAGTAATGTGACGTCGTTTCAGGGCAGCAGTACAGATTTGACGGGGAACCGCGCCCGGCGGTGCGGGGGTGGAGCCACCTTGATCAATTATTAATCTGGCAGTTCCTCAGCCTCCTTCATTACGAGCGTGGGTAGTTTCGAAGCCAACTGACGACAAACAACGAAGCCGCTCTACTTTTAATATTGTTAAGGCATCCGGACGGGTCCGGTTCATGTAGACGTCTTGCTACCTACGTTGAGGATATGAAGACAAATGTTATTATAACACGTGGAACGGACAAAATATAAAATAATGGTTTTGTTTTTTTGAGGGTGGGGTTATGGGGTTTGCTTAGTGTTTACATTTCAGAGTATTATAAAAGTTAAAAATTTTGAATTTCTAATTTTAATTTTAATTTTTTATTTTTTGACATGAAAAATCGAGTATGAAATTTTGCATTTATAAATTGTCAGGATAATAAGAGGAAGACCTTTGAAATTTTTTGGAAGTTTTTTTTAGACGTTTGAGTTAGATAGATGAAATAAATTAAGTGAACGTAATATAAATAAGAAATCTCTTCACACTTCGTCTTATTATTAGATTTATTACTTCTTGCTGAAGAGGTTACTCTTTTTTTATAAATAGGCCGTCTTTTTTTTTTTTTTTTAACTCTTCAACATCATAAGGATCGCATCTCACTTACTTTTAATTAAGAAAAGTCAAATTCTTTATTAAGGGGCATTACTAATGGAATCTAAATAAAAGTTATGTCTAAATTGACTCATTAAATAGGCAAACTTGTTAAATATCAAAATGTTTGGTGGGAATTATGAATTTTTTTTAAAAAATTCTAATAGAATTAGACATGCCTAGTTCGGATTTAGAGGCATCTTCTCTAATTATTTTATCCCAAAAATAAAAAAAATTACAAAAAATTCAACATTCAAGTGATTGAAATAAAAATTATAAAATTATTTTTATACAACATAAAAATATAAAAAATCAAAGTGCATTAATAAAAGATAGGCTGATTTTCGATAATATCATGATTGCATAAGAGACTACACATTTCTTGAAAAATAAAAAAGAGGGAAAGAGAAATGAGTTGTAATTAAACTTGATATGAGGAAGGCCATTGATAGTGTAGAGTGGCAGGCAATTAAAGCATTTTAGAGAGCATTGGGCTTTTAGTTAAATGGATCAATAGGATTTGGTAATGCATCACAACTGTAAATGATTCTGTCCTTGTTAATAGGGTCCCTACTAAGCCTTTTAAGGCTAGTAGGGGACATCAAAAAGGTGAACCATTGCCTTCTCTATTGCTTATTATTTGTATGGAAGAATTAGGACTGACAAAACGAATCATGACTCGTCAGGTAACCCGTGATTCGTTCGTTTAAAATGGGCTTGGGTTTAGGAAAGTCAATCCATTTAATAAATGAGCGGATCATGGGTTGACCCGTTTATAAATGAGTTCAACGGGTTTGGGTCAGGTCACTCGCCGGGTGACTCGTTTATTAAATTCTGTTGGAATTTGTGTATTCCTAAAAGGGGGGTGAATTAGAGTTTTAAAACCTCTTCTTAGATTAAACCAAATATTAGTAGTATTTCGGAACCTAGGGAGTTTCTAAAAACAGACTCAATTCCCCAAGCAATTAACTGAGCAAATATTAAAAACATATATAGCAGGTTCAATAATTGACAATCATACACAATGATTAAACATAAACATTCAAGTGTAGGAATTAAATTGTGGAAATAAAAATCAGGCACAAGAAATGTTATCGGGGTTCGGCCAATACTGCTTACGTTCTTGCTTCAAGCTCACAAGTAAGAGGATTCCACTAGTTGCTCGCTTACAGGTGAAACAACACTGATTACAACACCTTACAGGATGGTGCATCTAATTCTCCTAACCGGGTTTGAACCATTCCGATGCTTTCCTAATCGAGTTTGAGTAATTCGAGACTCTTCATAGAGCGAGTCTCCCTCTTCCGACCACATGTCAGGAATACAACAGATATCA
The DNA here is from genome assembly GCF_029873635.1 of Malania oleifera. Taxonomy (NCBI): domain Eukaryota; kingdom Viridiplantae; phylum Streptophyta; class Magnoliopsida; order Santalales; family Ximeniaceae; genus Malania; species Malania oleifera. Next base: position 18,014,272 of record NC_080422.1, read on the forward strand.
ATAATTTTGTATAATAAAAGTGCTTCTTCACAAGCAAATATGTACTACAATCCAACACAATCAATGCACTCAAATGACAAGTATTTATACTCAAGTGAGGAAAGGTCAATCTATATGCATGCCAACTCTCAACCAAAGTGTATATTGTATATACATGAGAGTGATATCTTTGATTTTAAGATATTAAAATCAAAGAGCAATAATCAAAGGAACTCAAACTTCTATGCAAATATCTCAATACAACGTATATCAAGTATTAAGCACAATTGAGATAGGGGATTCTAACTTGCAAATATATGTATTTAGCAAATAACACAAGCAAGCCCTTGAATCTGGCAATGAAAATGCCAAGACTCTGAAGCCAAAAATGAGTTTTTCTCGAATAATATTTATCAATAAAATAAAACGGGAATCACTCTAGCTTACTCTCTATAAATCAATTTCAGAAATGCACAATGAGAGAGTTGTAAGCTTCAAGGAATGTGTATGAAATATATGCACAATATCAAGAGATTAACACTCCCTTGCAAGTTTCAATTGGTTTGCAACCAAGGAGTATAACAAATACTTCTCCTCAAGAAATAGTTTTGCAACTCAAAGAATAAGGAGAATGAACAATATGCCTCAAAAGATTGAAAGAATATGAGCTAAATGAGTAGTATGAGTGAAGAGAATTTCAGAGATTTTTTGGCTAATGATGTTTGCTAATCTCTTGTTAATGAAAACAAATGAGTGGGTATTTATAGAATTTTAAGGAAAAAATGATCATTGGGGACATGGAGGTCCTTTTGGAAAAAGTTTAATTGTGTTTAATTAATTTTAACCCTATTTTACCTACGGTAAAAATTTTCAACCCGAGACGTTCGGTCGCCCGAAGCTTAGGTTTGGTTACCCGAACACTCACAACAGTTCTCAGGGAGTTTTCCAGTTTGGTCGCCCATGGCCATTGGCTAGTCGACTGAGCTAGGCGATTTTCCAAAGCTTCGAGCTTTTGGTCGCTCGATGAGAGGTTCGATTGGTTGAGCTACGAACTACGGTCACCCGAGCACAAATTGAACTACCATTTTGGTTGGCTGAGTGAAGTGAGGATGGTCAGTCGATTGAGGAGAGTGAGTTCAAAAACCGTTCGGTAGGCTGAGGCTTGGTCAACCTGCTGACCTCCAACTAGTTCGGTCAACTGAGGGATTTTATATTGCCAAGGTTCGGTCATTCGAAACATCACAAAAATGACCTTTATGTCTTGTTTGGTCTTTTGTACTATTTTAACCCTGGTGAAAAAGCATGTGGCATTCAAGTGTAAGGGTCATGGTTCCTATTGTCATTCTATAGCTTAGGCTTTTTAATTAAGCCCAAAAAATTCAACGTCGGTCGACTGAAGTCTGTGTAAGCCCTGTTTTTGTCCTTGAACTTATTCAACCATGTGTGAATAAGTTATAGCATTTAGGTCCTAATGGTCAGCCTATGGTCTTGAACATTTAATACTTATCATGCATAAGATGTAGTTATTACGGACCATAATATTAAAAAATGTAATTATAACTGAAATGAAATGTCTCCTTTCTTTTTTACTATTCTGCGTGGAATTCACCTGAAATGCATAATCTTTAAGTCCATTAGGTTTCCATTTACTTGTATCTTATGTCCGTACTGAAATGTAAACCTGTTGATACACTAAGTGCACACATAAAATAAAGATGCTTTGTCAGCATCAAAATAGGGACTAGAATTAAAAAGCCAACAAATCCTTTATATAGGCTCCAGGCTTTAGACTCCCCTCAATCTCTCCTTTTGCGACCGCGAATGAAAACCATGACGAAAGGTGAAAGCTTACTTCAAGTGTGTAGACGAGTGCTTGGACGGGAAACCTATAATCAAAGTTTTCATATTAATATGATCCAAATTCCCCCACAAATCATAATTCAATCTTTGCCAATATAATCACCTCATATTTGGAGATACTTCAGATTTATATTAGATTTCAAGAAGATATAATATAAAATTACATTGAAAATTTTCCAAATCCACTCAAATCCAAATCCAAGGTTCGAAATCTATCATCCCAATCACAGCGTTACAATTTTTTTTCAACTATAGTACATTAGATTATTTGGAGTATATGTTTTCTAGGTATTGATTGTTAGCACTAGAGGAGTCCATGGGTGGACTTGATATACATGGGTGAACACCAACTTAACCCAAAAGTTTAAGTGTATTGGGTCTTAGGTTCAATAATGTATATAAGCACCCATCATCCACTTAATTTTTCCAATGTGGGACAAATTCATAAGTGGAATTCTTAACAATCTCCCCGCTTTAATGGAAACTGAGTAAGCTCAATTCTCCAACAATTGTTCAAGTGGGCCTCTTACCATCGCGCCTTATGTGCCTCGAATTGCATTCCATGTGCTTCTAAACCAATCCTACTTCTTACTTCTTGCCCTTATTCGAATCCATCTTCCAGACCTGGATGATCCTTATTGGTCTTGACTATACACTTGGTTCTCCCATTGTTAGCACGTCAAGAGAATTAGTTTCACACGTCGATTTTACTCTACCATTCACCCTTAGTTACAGGCCATTGACTCTGATACTACTTGCTAGCATCGGAGGAGTCCATAGGTGGGCTTGATACATATGAGTGAACATCAACTTAATCCAAAAGTTTAAGCCTATTGGGTCTTGAGTCTAACCATGTATATAAGCACCTATCATCCACTTAATTTTTTCAATGTAGGACAAACTCATAAGCAAAATTCTTAACATTGATCAAGCATATTGGATATTCATCCCATAAGAAAAAACCTAATAATTAAAATTAGAATTTTTGTGTTTGAAGATTCAAGTTCCAATTTTGTAAATGAAGGGAAAGGACTATAGAAGGACAAATGTACATCCTCACGTTATATAAGTCAAGCCTAGTGGAAGCTTTCGTCAAATTAAAAGGGGGAAAAAAGAATAAGGGGATATGAACATTAAAAAAAGTTATTAAATGTAGTACATTATCATGAAACTTAAAATCTAAATTTTATTGATTTTATTAATAGGGTTTTCAAATCATGTAATAGTGATCAAAATTTTAAAAAAATTGTAGGACAAGCTTAAAATTTGGTGGTGTTAGTTGCATTTATGTTTGACTTAACAAATGTGGTTTCCTTAGTTTTTAAGTAATAATCATTTTCTTAGATTGTTCACCATTGTTGGTATCGATGAAAGTTATTTTAAAATAGACTCTAATCCTTAGAGTTTAGCAATTTCATAACCATCATATATAATTGTGCAAACTTCCTCTAAAGCATTGTGGAGTGTGAGTTTTCATTTCTGGATATTAACTATATTTTTAGGATATGTACAAGTTAAAAAATTTCCCATTGTAAGAGTATCATTAATTTGTATTAGATTGACTTTAAATATTTGTTCTAAAAATGATATCTCGTACCATTTAATTAATCACGATCTTTAACTTAATATTAAGCTTGCCAGACGACAATCATCCTACCATCCTTAAAACCATGTCTCATGAATTAACAATCACCAAACCATCCCTAAATCCACATTTCATGAATTTGACTTATAATAAACTTAATATCACAACCACGAGAAAAAAAAGTATGTCCATTTAAATGAAATCTTGAAAATGTACCATCAATTCAAACTTAAGGATCCTTCCACTATAACCATGAATTAAAAAGAAAAACTTCTTTAGAAGAAACGTGAAACTAGATCCTTCTATGGAAGAATCATGCAGGCAAAAGTAATAGTACTTAAAATCTGTACTAAATTTGAAAAAAACATATCATGAGGATGTATTCTTTTTACTTTCTTCATAGGGTGTAGTGGAGAAGGGATAGGCTTAGGTTTTAAAGTTTGATTTTTTCTTTTGAGAAAAAAATTATGAAAGGTTCTAACCCACTTCACCGGTAAGCAAAATGAGTAGTGTTCTCAATTAGATCACACTTATTTTAACTTTAAACTTTGGTGATTTTTTGAGAAAAAAATATGAATGACTCTAAATCACTACATCAATAATAAAAAGAATAATATTCTGAATGATATCACTCCTATTTTCACAAATGGATACGTACTGTCTAATTAGTTTTTACTTTTTGATAAAAAATAAAGTTTATATATTTACTTGTTAGAGTAAGAAAGGTGTAAAACCACAATTTATGCCGGATTCAAAAGATATAAAAATAAAAATAAAGAAGAAGAACACAGGGAATGGTCAAGATATGCATAATAATAAGATCCTAGCTCCCCTTTAGGCACTGGCCTCATTATAGCCCATATGATCACAATTTAAGCATTTTGTCAGTGGGGGAAATTGACGAATAGAGCATTTGGGCATTTAGAAAGGCTTTAAGGTCATATGGGTATCATGAAATTTCCTGGAAAGCTCCATTTTCAGCCTTCTAGATGAAAAGTGGTAGTGTTGGGGTTCCTAACTTTCTTGGCTTTGTGTCCAATCTCCAATGTGATGGAAAACAAAAGTAAATCATACATAGGGCATTCATACTTTGACCATACCATTTATGTTTGCTCTAAATATTTGAAAAGGCGGTGAATTTAACATGCCCTAAAAATGAAATACTAGGTCTACCTTGATTGGTACTCCACTTTTGACCATTGATTTTTGATTTTTTTTAAAATTTTTTTTTATTAATTTTGGTATAAAATAATTCTTTTATTTTGAGTAAAATAAAAAAATAATAGTACAGTCAGTGAAAAAATTATATTTGAGAAAGTGTGATAACTGGCGATGAAGATAAAATTCAAAAGATATTATGAGAGCGAAATTGCCATTGATGTCATAGTGCGATTGTGTATTTTTTTTTTTTTTTTTATATTAATAAACATATATCTCATATGTGTTTTATTTATGTAATTTTTTTATATTGACTAATTAGGCGAGGCGAGGCCGCGATTGAAGCTTGTCCAGCTAGCATTGTTTCAAAAATATTTAATTATTTTCTTATAAAAAAGGGTTCAAATGCTTAGTACTAAATGCAATTCATAAGGATCTTATAAAGTCTATTTTTTTTTTCTTTAAAAAAAGGGTTTAACATTGTTTTGGATTTAATTTTTTTTCTATTTGCTAATTTAAAATAAACATAAGCCTTAAACCATTAAAAAAAAAAAAAAAAAAGCTCACGCAATCAGCCATAGACAAGAACATAAATTCATGATTCCACACCACGTACTCTAAAGAGATCTTAAATCATTTAAAAACGAACTAGGTCTCAATTCTTTTTTTTTTTTTTTTATGATCAAAATTTAAGATTTTTGGAACCCTTTAAACCTTCACTTTTTTTTTACTGAACTTGAACTCACTGACCATGCCCACCAAATATTTTAAGCCTTATAAAATATATATATTTTTTATGTGATTAAACTAGATAACATCTTATGGGGGTGGCGGAGCCCTTGACAGAGAACATGATAACGGGAAGTGGATGGACCTTAGGCAGGAGGAACCACCCTGAGGGCGATGGAACATGGAAGGGTTCACCCTTTTCGGCGTTAATAAATGAACCAAATGAAATTAAGCCCTCGTACACAGATATATTAAAGTGTTCATACAGATATTCTATACTCATCATCGTCATACCACGTTAAAAATTTTTTTATTTTTATTTTATCTCGCCGAGTGTCTCAGTCGGCATCTACCAGATTACCAACCATGTTCAAAATTTTGTTGCGACGGGAGGTGGCCTCCCCCTCAATCATTTAATTCCATGAGAGACACGTACGCAGCTATATTATTATTATTATTATTATTACAGATAGGTGGCAATTTTTCCAGCATGCATGAATAATGGCGCAATGGTTGAGCCTCTAACTTGACTTCCTCGCCATAAATGCGATCACGTACAGTCCTCTTGTTTCTTCCAGCTCTTACCCACTTTTAGGCGAGCTACCGGTGCACCGGCGTTAGACTTATCACTCATATGATCTATCCCTCTCTAAGAGAGAGAGAAAAAAAAAAATAACACAAACAAAAGTAATATCCCATACGGGTCGTACAAAGAAATTTCGGGCGTGCAAACCAAACGAGTGGTAGTCTTGAATTACTCTTATTTTGTCGCGTGAATTTGTTTTTTATCTATTATTTTATTAGTTCGCATAAAAAATAAGTCTAGCATATTCACGTATCAAAATAGGTAATTGAATTAAATTGCTGCTTATATTGCTCGGGGATGGTTTAGGACCATCTTAATATTAGTCAACTTTATTGCACATCCCAATTCGATCACTTAAAGATAATTAATTAGTTTCGTCTACATGTTGGTACTTCTTGAGTGTTTTCTCTCTCTTGTGCTTTGGTGTGATTTTATTTTGTAAAATTTTGTGGACTAAAATATTGTACTTTTATTATGAAGTTTGAGTTAAATTGTATGTGTGACCTTCTGGAATTTGAAAATTAAATGCCTGATTTTTGAGTGATTAACATATATGCTTAGTATTGGTCTTTATGCATCGATTGGACTAATTTATTGTGAGTCGTTATGCGTAGACTATTCGATAATATATATATATATATATATATTTAACTAGGGGCATTTTAGTCTATGAACATATCTTAAGTTTAGGTTTATTCTATTATGTATTTTTTTGTATTGTGTTGTTAAGTAAGCATTGCAGTTGTAGGCTCGCTTGCTTGCGGCTACCCTCTCTCCCTCTTTGCAATCTCTCTCTCTCTCTCTTGCATTGGATTATGAACTTTTAGATGGTATCAGAGCAAGTGTAATGCCATCTCAGCAATGCTGCACTCACCGTTGCACTCTCGGTTAGAATTTCTGGGTGAAGATTTTGTCTGTTCTTTCTCTCGGCGGCGAGCACATACCGGCTCGTTAGGTTCTTTTCCATGTTCGTTTCCATCAATCGGAGTTTTTCCTTGTGGCGACGAGTGTTGAAAACACTGAACTCCCTCCCTACATCGTATCTACACCGTCGATGAGAGTTTTTTCTTTCTTCATGGCGACGATTGTTGCACCATCTCTGCATCGTCTATGAATCCCTACACTGCGTTCTTGGGTAGCCGCTATTGTCACAGACCACTTGGTTGTCTCCTCCGCCATCCAAACCGGCTAGATTGAGGTTGATAACGATACTATCGACATGCTTGCTTCACTGGAGATGAGTGAGATTCCTAGGCTTGTTAAGGTCGGCTCGGTTGTGACTGCATGTAGAGACCCAGAGAATTTATAGTAATTAAATAATAAGAAAAGGAAAGAAAGAAAGGGAAAATTTCACAAAGAGGGATAGGGCCTTGTCGACGAATCGTCTTCTTAGGTTCGCCGACGTGGACGCATGTCTCGTCGACGAGAATTTACCGAGAGGCTATTCTCGGGGCCTGAAATTCGTCGACGAGGGCACCGTCTTCGTTGACGAACCACCTTCATGGACTCGTCGATGAGGCAACGTGGTTCTCCGACGAGGCCATGTTATAAATATGAATAAAATGAGTTTTCAGCAAAAAAATTTTCTCTCTCATTTTCTCACAGAAAATGGTTTCTCCCACTTCTCTCTAGATTTCTAGCTCCAATTCTCTCCGGTTCAAAAATCAGAAGCTACCATGGTGATCCTGAGGAGATTCTTTACAAATTAATTGGAGCAAAAATTTGATTTGAGTAGTTTGGAAACCAACCCAAAATTAGGGTAAGTAGTTTTTTAAGTATTTTCAGTATTACCAGTATTATTTGGGGCCAGATTTTGTATTCTATGAGGATATATTAGTGTTTTGTGAAATAAATTTGGGGTGTTATATTTTCAGGAATAGGATGTTTTGGGCCCCTGTAGTCATGGGTTGAGGACCCCAGTAAGTATCTATTCGAGAGTCCAGGTAATTATAGTTCAAGAAATTATGAATAAGTGATCTTAAGAAACATGGGTGTATTGATTTACTGGAGAATTTGTATATGTAAATGCAGGTTTTTGGGGTTGGTACACCGAGGATGTGAGAGTTAAGTGGAGGCTAGCCTCCTAGTTAGATAGGTAAGGGAGATATGCTATGGTAGGAATTTTAAAAAGTTTACTAGAAAATTTTGTGTGTGTGTGTGTATATATATATATATATATATATTAGTTTATTATTCGGTTTTTGCAAAATATTATTATTATATTAGGAGATGCAGATTTTAGAGCATGGAATTATAATTACTCAATTGTGTGACATGAGTTCATTACAGTTTAGTATAGTATTTATACAGTTTTACAGATATCATGTTTTACAGTATATTAGCATAAAATATTGATATGCAGTTTTTAGAAAATATGATTTATAGTATTTTTCAGAATGTTATGACTTCAAAACCATAACACTCAGTTATTCAGTCAGATATTCAGATTATGTAGTGCATGGAAATGTTATGGTTATTTCAAAATCATGGTAAAAACAGTAAGATAATTATAAATATCAGTACTAAATAGTATCAAACCCTAATGAAATATTTAGTCAGATTCAGACAGCAGAGTATGGTACCGTTGTTATTTTCATATCAAAGTGCAACCACATATCTCAGATAGTATATGGATTCCGTCAACTGTGCCTATGGAGAGATTGTTGTCTCCCCAGTATTCTGGGTTGAGGAGGTCGGTTTGATGAGGTAGAGACTAGTTCTTGTGCTCGAAGAGATTACAGTGGGCTAGATTGGTGATTGGTAGAGTTTCAGATTGACTTACCTGGTGGGCCAACCAGAGTTAAGTCCCGCCTATGGGCCGCACAACCCTATCATGAGGGGTTAAATCATGACATTCAGTTTCCACGGTATTATCACAGTTGTTTCTATATATACAGATTTACAATACAGTAGCATATTCATTATAATACTAGAATTATGTGTAATTAGAAAACTCAGATATAAAGTTGTATTTTAAATTATAATAAATGCAACCTGCACAATATTCTAGACTATTAGTTTTACAGTTTCAGTATTATATCGTTATATTAAATGTGTAACTCAGTTTCCACATACTAGTAATATCATGTTTCCTCTTACTGAGCATTGTCTCATCCCAATGACTTAACATTTTTTAGGTGATCCAGTTAGGCGAGCAGATTAAATTTGCAGGCAGCGAGGTTCTTGCGCTGCCCTTTTTGAAGGGTGAGTGTTTCCAAGGTATTGGTTGTTTGGGTAGATCCCAGTGTTTTTGATACATGTCACTAGGAGTTTTGTAATGTATATTTTGGGACTTTTTAGATTTATGGTATTGTCAATATAATATATAGTTTTATGCTTACCGCTGCTTAGGAATGTAATGTGAACAGAGTTTTCTCAATGCTCCCTTGGGGTCTGAGATGTTTTTAGTAGATAATACAAGGAGGTTTGCTACATATGTTTAAGTAGGGGAAAAAATTAGCATGAAAATTAGGTTGTTACAGTTTAGTATCAGAGCCTAGATTGTTAGGTTTTGTAGACTCTAGAGTGCAGCAAAAACAATACCAAAATATAGGAAAAATGATTTGAGGTTTTTTTTTTTTTCCCTGTGGTCTGGATATAGGATTTTCATGGTGATTTCAGTGTCTTTCCTAGGGTGATGATTTCAAAAAGGCCATAGTAAACTATTGACGAGTCGTGTGTCTAGGTTACAGGATTGAATTTTAAGTTAAGATCAGGGAGGGTAGTTAATAGTGAATATAAGATTTCAATTAAAAGAAATAAATTAGATCTGTATAGGAGATAGGATTCTTATATTATGCTCTTCATATTTTTAGGATGGATCCAAGGAGCAGTGGTACAAATGTTGGGGATGACGGAGCAGGACCTTCTAGCATGAGGGTAGAGATTTTGATGCAGTACTGTGCAGCGTCACCTAGCCGATGATGACTGAGATGGCTAGGAATTTGGGGGAGCGTGGCTGCACAATTGAGCAGTTTACGCATATGAAGCCCCCATATTTTACTGGAGGAGCTAACCCGATTATGGCTGAAAATTAGGTTTAGGACATTGAGGAGATACTGGCGGTGCTTTTATGTACAGACGAACAGAAGGTGTCATTTTCGTCGTTTAAATTGACAGGGTCGGCAAAACGTTGGTGGAGGTCGGCAAAGCTTATTAAGGAGAAGAAACTTGATCTCGTGCCAGTTCAAGGAGCTATTCTTCGAGCGATATTTCCCTACTATCATTCGGAGTGTAAAGGTAACAAAACTCCTGCATTTAGCTAAGGGGCAGATGACAATATCACAGTATGTAGATGGTTTATTGAGTTGTCTCGATTTGCCCCACACTTGGCACCAGAAATGGAAAAGAAAGTAAGGAAATTTAAGGAAGGTTTGAGGCAGAACTTGTTTGAGCAAGTCATCGATTTTCGGGCTCAGACATTCACGGAGGTGGTGGATAGAGCTGTCATTATTAAGAGTGGCATGCAGAGGGATGTCGCAGCTCAGAGTCAGAGGAAGAGGCCCACACCTTAGGATTTTTAGGTGCTAGCCAGGGGCCATGGAGGGGAGACCGATATGGAGGAAGTTAGGGACAAATGATGGAGCGCAGTGGTTCTTAGGGTGGACAGACTATTCCTATTTGTCCCATATGTGGCCGAAGGCATCTAAGACCTGGTGTAATGACCCGAAAAAAAAATTATTAAAAAGAAAAATTAATTGATTAAAATTATTAATCAATCAATTAATTAAACATTATTCAATTAATGTATTAAATAAACAAGCAAAAAGAAATAGTATGAAAAAAAATAATTATTAATTAATTAATGAATTAATTAAATATTATTTAATTAAATAAATAATTAATTAAATAAAAAGTAATAGTAAAAAAAAAATGGAATAAAATATATATATATATTTATATATAAAGGTTATCTAAAAGTAAGTTAAAAGAAAAAAAGAAAAAAAAGAAAAAAAGAAAAGAAAAAAGAAGATGAAACTCAAATGTCTCTCTCTCAATCTCTCTCTGAACTTTCTCCTTCTTCCTCTGTTTCACCCGTCGCCTCTTCGTCTCCGCCTCTCTCTCTCCCCTCATTTTTCGACGAATACTCAACCGATCGGGAAACGGAAGGTGCCATTGGGTTCCTAACTCCGCCGCCAACATTTCTACTGGAGTGGATTTGTCGTGGGAACGACTTAGGTACTGTTCCTGGGGAAAGGTAATTTTTTCCCAATTCCTCAATTTCTGATTAAATCTGCTGTTGAATCGACGATCAGACACTACCACCGGGTCCTAATCGTCGTTATCGTCATTTTGACGTAGATAATTTTTTAATTGGGATTTTCTAGGCCCTACTCCAAAGCGAGAGTGAGATTTGAAAAATTTGGCAATTTGGCTAAATTTAAGGGTATATTTATTTATTTAGGAATTATGACCCTAGAAAATATTTAAATAATATTTTATTTAAGAATAATTTATTGGAATTAGGAATTTAATTTTAGGGTCCGGGTGAGCACCGCAGGTATTTTTCGGAGTCCCTGTTGGCGTAGTTCAAGAAATTAGGTAAGGGAAAAAATATATATTAAATCAGAATTTTTATGAATTTAATGGAAAAATAAACTGTGTTATATGTACGTGTATATGTTTCAGTATGGGTAAAATGCCAACTGTTTAAATTATATTTTTTTCGAGTTTAAGGCTTTTTATTAGATATGTATGTGTGAAAATGAACTGATGAAAGTGGAAAAATATTTTCAGAATATTTATGTAAGATATGAAAGGTATTTTTAATATATAAACATTAAATATTGGTTGGCTTATTTTACAGGCAGTATATGAATTTTACTGTTAAATTGTGTGGCATGAGAATCTGTGCAAATATTTGTTAAATGTATGAGATGCAGGCTAAGTAAGTAAAACCATGAAAATAAAATATGATATAGACAATGTTGCCTGTGTGTGTTAATGCAATCATGTAAACAACTGAAAAATGCTGGGTAAACAGCTAAAAGATGCTGGGTAAAACAGCTAAAAGTGGCTGAGTAAATGTGTCACAGCTGAAAGTGGTTGAGTAAATGTGTCACAGCTGAAAGTGGCTGGGTAAATGTAAAACAGCTAAAAGATGCTGGGTAAAACAGCTGAAAGATACTGGATAAAACAGTTGAAAGATGCTGGGTATGAAATGAAATGAAATGAAAAGGAAAATGAATGAAATGGAAATGAAATGTAAAATGTGAACAATGTAAAATGAGAAAGAGTCACTTAAAGTGAAATACAATGCAATGTTAAGCCATGAATATGAAGAGATGTGTATAATTAAATAATGATAGAAAGAAGGATGTATTATGATAATAGAAGTATGTATGTACGTAGAACATGTTACGATTGGGCGAGGCGTACCTTTCGCCTGAGGGCTTGCTGAGTAAGGCGAGTACACTAGTAGCTATAGATGTGGCAGTAGTCGCATAACGTACTAGGGCAGAGGGAACCTACTTGTATGGGCGGGTAGATTTCCTTATCCTTAGGGCCTTTGCCGGTAAACTATTGTTGAACGCGTGAGTACGAGATCAGTTTAACACTTGAGGGCTTACTGAGTAAGGTGAGTGCCCTAGTATGCTTAAATCGTGACCTTCGAGTTGCTAAATGTATCAGGGCAGAGGGATACTACTTGTATGGGCGGGTAATCACCCCTATTCTCAGGTAATCTCGTGGGTTAAACATTTGCATGTGTTTGTTTAGGATCAGAAAATGACTTTCAGTATTATGTTAATGATTTGCAAATATTATAAAATGATATGTATAATCTCATGATGGTCACACACTGTTTTAATATATTGTTTCTTCCCTTACTGAGATGTGTCTCACCCGAATATGAATTCGTTTTTTTCAGGATTTCTTAGGATCGAGCTTTGAGAACTCGAGATTTTATAACATTTTTTGGAGGATATAAGAAAAAAAGGTATATTTTTATGTTAATTTTGATATGTATATTTTATGTTTTATAATTTATGTTTTAAGTTTTATAAGATATGGATGGTTGTGAAACATACTAGTATTAGTGGATAATGTTTTGGAGAAATATATATATTTGAATACTGGTGGATGATTAATTTATTATGGTTGGTAGTTAGAATTAGTAAACTCTGGTATTATGTTATATGGAGATTATGGTTATATTTTCGCTGCATATATTATGGATTATGGATTATCAGGGATTTTATCAGGTATAACGTGCCGGATCCGAGTTTAAGGGTTCGGTGCGTTACACCTGGGCACATGTCTTGGTCATGTTAGGGATTGCCAGCCCAGGCACCAGCTCCTAGATCATTTCAAGGTGACCATCAGGTGCCCCATAAAGGCCAGTAGAGGAACACTGCACCGGCGAGGGTCTATGCGTTGACACCGAGTGACGCCGAGGCAGCTGGAGATGTAGTTACAGGTACCTTTACTGCTTTTTCGTATAAAGTTGTTGTTTTGTTTGACACAAGTGCCACCCATTCTTTTATTTTGTCGAAGTATGCTAAATTGATTGGGTATGAGGCACGATTGTTAGATGTTGATATGGCTGTAGCTACGCCGACTGGATTAGTGGTGAGGTGTAGGAAGGTACTTAGGGATTTTCTAGTGGCCATTCAAGGAAAAGTACTGCTAGCTGATCTTGTGATATTAGATATGCAGGGGTTTGATGTAATTTGGGGTATGTATTGGTTGGTAGTTAATCATGCCAGTATTGATTGTCATTCGAAAGAAGTAATTTTCAGACCTCAGAGTGAACAAGAATATAGATTTATTAGTTCACGTGTGCGTACTTCACCACAGTTTGTGTTAGCTATTTAGGTGAGGAAATTGATTCAAGATGGTTGCTAGGGATTTGTTGCCTACAGAAAAGAATTGTCAAAAGAAGAACTGGAACAAGTAGATATTTATATGGTTAGAGAATTTTCATATATTTTTTCAGAAGAATTACCTGGTTTACCACCAGATCGCGAAGTTGAATTTATTGTGGATCTTCTACTGGGGTCGACATCGGTATCTAAAGCACCTTATTGAATGGCAGCCAGGTTAAAGGAACTGAAAAATCAATTGCAAGAATTGCGGGATAAATGATTGATCAGGCCCAGTGTGTCGCCTTGGGGAGCACCAGTTCTATTTGTGAAGAAGAAAGATGGAACCATGAGGATGTGTATAGATTATAGGGAAATAAATAAACTGACAGTCAAGAATAAATATTTTTTTTCCCAAGATCGATGATTTGTTTGATCAGCTCTAGGGGATCCAAGTCTATTCTAAAATTGACCTTCGGTTGGGTTACCATCAAGTGAAAGTTAGGGTAGAAGTCATTTCAAAGACGGAATTCCGAACTAGATATGGGCATTACGAGTTTCTGGTGATGCCATTTGGGTTAACTAACACACCAGTAGTATTTATGGATTTAATGAATTGGGTGTTTCATCAGTATTTAGACTAGTTTGTTGTAGTATTCATTGACGATATACTGGTCTACTGGAGGAGTTTTAAGGAGCACGAGTATCATTTGAGGCTGGTGTTGCAGACATTGAGAGAAAGAAAGTTGTACGCAGAATTCAACAAATGTGAATTCTAGTTGAGGCAGTTTATGTTTCTTGGTCATGTGATCTTCGAGGACGGCATATCAGTTGACCCGAGTAAGATAGAGGCAGTAGTGAGTTGGGTGAGACCAAGGAATGTTCAAAAGGTTAGAAGTTTTCTGGGTTTGGTAGGCTGCTACTGACACGTTGTTGACGGTTTCACCAGATTATCAGATCCGCTAATACGACTCACGAGAAAAAACTGTGAGATTTGAATGGACCGATGACTGTGAACAGGGCTTTTAGAAATTGAAATAGAGGTTGGTCATTGCCCCAGTGTTAGTTATTCCATTAGGAGAGGATGGGTTCGTGATATACAGTGATGCGTCCTTGAAGGGACTTCGGTGCGGATTGATGCAGCATGGTAGGGTTATTGCATATGTTTCTAGGTAGCTTAAAAAATATGAGAAAAACTATCTTGTGCATGATTTGGAACTGGCTGCAGTGGTGTACGCTCTTAAGATTTAGAGACATTATTTGTATGGAGGGAAATGTGAAATCTTTATGGATCACAAAAGTTTAAAATATTTCTTCACTCAGAAAGAGCTAAATATGAGGCGAAGAAGATGGTTAGAACTTATTAAAGATTATGACTGCACTATTAGCTATCATCTAAGGAAAGCAAACGTGGTGGTTGATGCATTGAGCTGAAAGTCAGTGGGAGCAGTATTATCAGTAGTAGAGATTCAACACCATATTCTGATGGATTTGGAGAGATTAGGAGTGGAACTGATAGAGGAGGATCACCAGTCATTCATTGCTAACCTGGTGATTCAGCCTATGTTGCAAGAGAGGATTAAAGTTGGCCAGAATTTTGATCGAAAGTTAGAGGAGTTGATAGAGAAAGTGCAAGATGGACAGGAGGAGGATTTCAGCATATCAGATGATGGAGCCCTACGGTTCCGTACTAGATTATGTGTTCCGAAAGATGTCGAGATCAGGAGAACTATACTGAAGGAGGCTCATAGATCCCTATACACCGTGTATCCAGATAGTACTAAAATGTATCGGGATCTACGAGAATCCTTTTGGTGGAGCGGCATGAAAAAGGATGTTGCTAAATTTATAAAGCAATGCTTGACGTTCTAGCAGATAAAGGCTGAGCACCAGAGACCCACTGGTTTCATGGAGTAGTTGCGTGTTGGTAATGTAATCGCTGTGGAACTTCGGATTCATGGAGTAGTTGCGTACTTGTGTGAGCTACATTGTATTGGCAATGTAATCGTTGTGAAGTTTCGGGTTTCATAGTGTAGTTGCGTATTAGTGTGACGACACTGACCGTATGTTTTGGGTATCGTATGTACTGGAATGAATTTGTGAAAATACTGGAACTGTATGGAAATTTTTTCAAACTGTATCGAAATGTATAGTGTTATGTTTTGCGTAAAATAACACTGGTATGCCACACATTGATATAACTTGCTTTCTTCCTTACTGAGAGGTGTCTCACCCCGAATGTACGTACAATGTTTTCAGGTCCATCAGGTAGCCGTATTTAGCATCCTAGAAATCGGAAGCGGGGGTGTCTTTAGCTGTTGTTAGTACCTGATTAGGTACGAGATTTTGTAACTGGGTTGTCGTGATGGTTTTTGTAAACACCTGGTGTGATGACCCAAAAATATATATACGATTAAAGCACAATAATAATAAAATAATAAAAATGGTCATTAAGTTAATATCAATATAGAAGTGTTTTTTTCTGTAGGATCCTTGATTCCATGTTTGATGTCTAAGAAAGACCTTGTCTAAGCGAGTGCTCAGAGACCATTGCCGCTCAGTCGCTCCCTGGAGGTCGGCCTGGTCAAAATGGAATTTCATAAGATAAACAGGATAGACACTGTTTGTACACGTAAATAAGTATATATACATAAAATAGTGTTTTGACAGACATAATTTGTAGAAATACATAATAAGATAATAATAATAATATAGGTATCATATGTGGGGCCCACAAGACTATGTGGGGTCCACATGAGTCCTGGAGCCATAGGACACTATTTATATACGTAAATAAGTACATAAAATAATGTTTTGACTGATATAATTTGTAAAAATATATGATAAAATAATAATAATATAGGTATCCTATGCGGGGCCCACAAGACTGTGTGGGGCCCACATGAGTCCCGAAGCCGTGTGGAGGTTTACACGAGTCTCGAAACTGTGTAGGGCTCATAAAATCGTATGAGGGTTATTGGAATTACTTAGGATCCGTTTGGGTCTCGAAGTGGTGTGGGGCCCACAAGACCATGTGGGGCCCACATGAGTTTTCAAAATTCAAATTTAATTCTTATTCAAAAATAAATAATAAATAAATAAATACTAAAAATGGTTCAAAATTAATAACAATGATAATAATGATTAAGACAAATAATAAAATAATTAATTAACTAATTGATTAATTAATTAGGTAAGTGATTAATTAAAAATTTATTTAATGGGAATGGTGGCAAGCACTCCCACATGGCCTCTATCCCCATCCCATACTCAACCCATACTTGCCCATTCTTTAATTTTTTTAAAAATTATAATTTCACCCATCTCCCCACACTTTTATAAATTTCATTTCTTCCTCAAAATTTTCCTATAAATAGAGAGCTTTCAACCTTCATTTTTCACAACAATTTTTCCAAGGAAGAGAAGAATTAGTGAGTGAAAGAAATTGTGGTGGAGAGAGAATTTTTGAGTAAGTTCTCAATCACCCACTCTTTCCGATCTCATTTCTTAGAGATAGTTACAGTGTTCGTAAGGAAGAAGGTAAGTAAATTTTGATTATGTTAGTTTTTTTTTTTTAATTTAAAATTCATACCCGAGTTTATTTTATGAGTAAATTTCAATTATGTTAATTAGTTCCACAAAATTTCCATGAGTTTATTTTTACGTGTATTTAATTATACCAGTTCTATCTTTAATATACTTGCATATATTTTTGGGTTAAGAAATATTCTAATCCTCTCGGGTAAATTTTCAACATTTATTTCTATTCAAAAATAAAATTATATATTTTTAACACAAAAATTGTGTGGCATGAGTTTATTTTTAGATGAGATTTTCACGATATTATTTTAAATTGCATAAATTATAATAAAATGATTTTAAAACCCCTTATTGCAACGAAAGTTCAAAGTTACAGATGCTCGGTACTGCAGCTTAAAGTTTAGACGGATCAGAGTGCACCCACACTGTTTACAGAGTGGTTATTTATGTTAGTGGATTTCTCCTGAGTGCACACCTGGTTCCGGACCAGAACTTAATAAGAAAAATCTCACTTAAAGTTTACGTACGTTAATTTAGTTTGGTCGGCCAGCCAGCTAAGTCCAGTCTTCGGATCGCACAACCCAGTCATGGGGGTAAACATGACTTACGGCAAACAGGCCTAAGGGTGGTTTTTACAATATATGTTTATACATATTTAATTACGTGTACAAAGTTACTGATGATTTGAAGGAAAAGTATAAGTTTACATGAAAATGATCATTTTAGTGCTTAAATAACGATCTAAAGAAAACGTATAAGGAAAAGTATATGTATATTTATCATTAAATATTTATACAGTTTTAAAGTTAAATGTTTAATTTAACAGTTATAGTATATGATTATAAAATTTTACTATTATAGTTGATAGTAAAAGTTTTATGTAGAAATTTTTAAATTTATATTTATTCTAGAGACAGTTTTGAAGTTATAATGTTAAATATTGTTTTACGAAATTTTTAAAAAGCTCATTTTTGCCACACACTAATAATAATCTTATTTATTTACTGAGCGTCATCTCACTCCAATCATATTTTTATTTCAGATAACTCTGAAGAGCATATTGAAAATCAGGCTTAGCAAGCATGCGGGTGGGGATAGAAAAATAAAGATTGTTTAGAAATATTAGTATGATGCCAGATATTTATGCTTATGTAATTTTTCTTCTTTTGAAATAAATGATTGTAATATGGATAATTAGTACTCTGGTTTAATAATAATTGAGTTTATTTGCTTCCGCTGTAAATCAATGGTAAAAAGTTAATATCCCAGGCCCCTCGGGGTTGGGGTGTTTCACCTGGAGTATGTATGGTATTTATGGGATTGTATACCTTTGTATTATATGGGTTTGTATATCCTAGTTTTGTACAGACTCTGGTATGGTATGTTATATAGATAGATGAAACATTTTTCGTTGCGTAATTGATGAGTGTGGATGTATATGTGTATGCGTATAGGGTATCCGTGTACCCCACGGGATCGGACCCCCTTTTTGTATTGTATCATGTATGTTTGAGTTGATATAGTGACAGGTTAGGTTATTATATTCACACCTGGGACCCATCTGCGGGTTCGGGGCGTGAGACCTCGGGCTTGCGAGCTAGAGGTGGGGACGTAGGCATAGTTGATGGATAATCAGAGAACACAATTCAAATATTGGAGGATATGTTGCATGCATGTGTGTTGGATTTCAAAGGAAGTTGGATTCAGTATCTGCCATTGGTTAAGTTTGCCTACAATAACAATGATCAATCAAGCATAGAGATGACACCTTATGTAACATTATATGGTTGGAGGTGCCGGTCTCCATTATATTAGGATGAGGTTGGTGAATGACAACTTTTGGGGCCAGAACCATACAACAAACTTCCTAAAAGATTAAGCTCATTTAGGATAGAAAAAAAATAGCTCAAAGTCAACAAAAGAGTTATGCTGATACCTGTCGACGATAGTTAGAGTTTGAAGTAGGAGATAATATATTTATGAAAGTTGCTCCAATGAAAGGAATCATGAGGTTTGGAAAGAACAGTAAGTTAAGCCTCAAGTATATTGGGTCATTTGAGATACTGAAGAGAATTGGTCCAGTCACTTAGAGAATAGCACTACCACCAGCATTATCCAAAATTCATTATATATTCCACATTTCAATGTTGAATAAGTACGGTCCAGACCCTTCTCATGTATTAAGTTATGAATCGTTGGAAGTCAACAATACTCTATAATGTGAAGAAGTACCAGTCCATATTTTAGATAGAAAGGATCAGGAATTATGTACCAGAAGATTCCATTGGTAAAGGTACCCTAGCGCAACCATGCTATTGAGAAAGCATCATGACAATAAATCAGGTACACATTTAAAAAATTCAATAGATTTTCATTAAGTTTGTAGTTAGCAAATTTCATGGACGAAATTATTATAAGGAGAGAATGATGTAAGAATAAAAAAATAAAATAAATAAATAAATAAATATATAATATAATATAAGATATTGACGGATGAGGAGAAGAAGGAACTCAAATTGAATTCCTTCAAATCAATCTCACTTGACACACACACATATCCCCACCTACTTGTATTAAAGCAAGCCTCTCACCCCAATGAATTTTATAAATTTCATCTTATCTTTCTCCTTCCCCTCCATGCATGCAAGACAAATACCCCCCTTCGACAACGTATTTTATTTAATACAATCCTATCTTACCCCCCTTCCATGCGTCTCCCTTCTCCGCATGCAAGTAATTTCAATCTCACCCCTCCCTAATTCCCTATAAATAGGATCAATTCTCAATTCATTTTCATGAGAAACTTTCAAAGAGGGAGTGAAGGAAAAAGTGAGGAAAAAATTTAGTGGTGGACGGAGCATTTTTATACACTTAAAATTCTTACTTCCCCACTCTTTCCAAAGTCATTTTAGGAATTCATATTTAACCACGTTAGAGGAATAGATCAGGGTAAGTGGGCTTGATTATATCAAATTTTCGTAAAATATATACCTAAGTTAGATTAAGTACGTGAATTTAATCAGTTTTTATTTATATATACCTGAGTTAGATTAAAGTACGTGGATTTGATCATATTCGCTTTTTATTTAAATATACTTGAGTATATTTTGTTAAGAAATATTATAATTTTTTTTTGAGTTATTTATAGCATTATAATAATTATTATGTGACAACCTGAATAATAATAGGATTTAAATAATAAAGAGGAAGAGAAATGAAAACAGTAACAGAAGGAGGAAGTCGACTTCGTCGACAAAGGTATTATAAAATTCGCCGACGAAGACAGGATTCGTCGATGAGAAAATACCGAGAGAGGTTTTTGAACTAATTGAATTTCGTCGATAAGGAGTGGATTTCCTTGACAAAATTATTGAAGGACTCGTCGACGAATCCAGTCCTATAAATATCAAAAACCCAATTTAAATGTCAAAAATTTGGAAAATATCATCCTCTCTCTCTCTCCCCTTCAGTTTTTTTTCTCTCTCTTCAATTTTGGGTCGGATTTACGCCGATTCAACAATCCGAAGTCACCATGATGCTCCTGAAGAAGTTCTCTCCAAATCTGTCGGAGCGGATCGTTGGTGAAAGTAAGTTGGAAATCATCCCTAAGTTGAAGTAAGGCTTTTTAAGCTAATTTTGGTCTTACGGTAGTTATAGGAAATAATATACAAGTGAAAATACTGAAATTTAATACTGAGAGTTTTCAGTTTCAGGGTATTGATTAGGAAATCCTACCGGGGGGGTTGACCACGATATTTTAGGGGCTTTCTCAGTAATGAGGTAAGGGAATAAATTAAAACATTTATTTTCATGCCAATTATTATTATAATATCTATATATTACGAAGGAAATGCACGTTTGGGAAAAATACTGCTATTATGTTGAAATGTATGTATATGTATGAGATGTCAGAAACTATGATTTCAGAATACAATGTATGGTTTTATACAGTAAATGTGTGGCATGAATATTATTTTACATGGAAGAATATTATGTTACGACAATGATACGAATGAAATATGTTTTGAGAAATTATGAAAGAATACAGTACATTATGATGTTGAAAATACATGATAGATTGATTATTTTCAGAATAATATATATTTATGTATGATTTCGGCGCGAGGCCATATTTATGTATGATTTCGGCACGAGGCCGTATTTACAAGATGATCGGCATGAGGCTGTATTTATAAAATGTTTGGCGCGAGATCATTTTTATGAAAATTATAAAAGATGCTATATTATCATGTACTATATGTTATCAGAACCCGAATGTTAGTTTAGTTCAGTTCAGGAGCTCGGTACCGTAGCTATATAGATAAGATATCTATGTTCAGATTAGTACTAACCACCCCACGAGGGGGTGAGAGATGGATAGTTGATGTGGCTTTCAGTAGAGTGTGGACGTCCACCTAGCAGTGGGTGTGGCGGGCCCATCGTACTTATAGACATTTTTGACTCGGCAGTGGTTGGCTAGCCATTGTCGGGTCCCGCCTTCGGGTTGCACAACCCGTCATGGGGGGTAATACATGACACCAGCTAGCTATTTATCTTGAGTATGTTTTCAGTATTATCAGTTATAACAGATGTTTTATGTACTTTATAACTTATTAGAAAATATGAAAGCATGTGATTATTCAATACGATATGATGAATGTTTACGAAAATTTGAAATATACTGTATATGTATAATTGCATTAAATATTCATGTTACCACACAACTGTATTTAGTTTATTTTCCCTTACTAAGATGTGTCTCACCCCCAACATTAATTAATTTTCAAGAGACCCTGAGTGATCGGCGGGTTGTGGCCGCCGTTGAGTCAATAATATTACCCCGTTAGGAGGGTAAGATTTTGTACTAGGATCAGGATTATTTTGTATTTGATCCTAAAGTTATTTTGATGTTTTGGAGGATGTATATAAATACAGTATTATGATGTTGTAGTAAACTCTGGTATTATGTTTTATGGTTGAATGGTTGAGATTTTATGCTTACTACTGCTTAGGTTTTCGCTGTGATTGACAGATGTCCCCATTACCCACGGGTTCGGATTGACCATTTTATTTATTATGTTACATTTTATGTTAAATAAATTGAGGTCGTTATAGTTATTAACATGTAAATCGTGTGGTATGAACTTATTTTATTACATAAAAGCAAGTATGAAATTTTTATGAAGTTATATTTATTACATAATTTATAATGAATAATGATGGGATTTCATTACATATTTTATAATGAGAAATGATGGAATTTTTGTAATACTATTTTATTGCATAAATTATAATGGTATGTTTTAAGAACCCTCACGGCTTGAAGATTATTATGCTTGGTACCATAACTTATGGTTACAGATTATAAGTGTACTCACATTGCTTATAGAGTGGTTTTACAGGGTAGTAGATTTCTCCTGAGTGCACACCTGAATCATACCAAGACTTAATAGGGAAAATCGCACTTAATGATGATATTTGATTTAATTTGATCAGACAATCAGTTAAGTCTAGTCTTTGAACTGCATAACCCAGTAATGAGGATAAACATGACTTACAGTTAATAGACCAAAAGGAGCTTTTTTTATACATATTTATATATTAATATGAATAGGACCATTTAGTAGGCCTAAATGATTATTTGAAGGAAAAGCATAAAGGAAAGTATGCATATATATATATATATATATATATATAGACACACACACACATATCTATACAGAGTCATATTTAAAAGGCCTACATAATGATTTACAGTAAAGGAAAGAATATACATATTTATATATATGTGAACAGGGTCCCGTTTAGTAGGTCTAAATGATGATTTATAAGAAAAGTATAAAGGGAAGTATATATATACTGTTATTTGGATGAAAATAATTTATAAATGTTTTACAGTTGTTCAAATACAATTTTTAACAATTACAGTGTTAAATATTAATTTTTAAATAAATTTTGATACTGTAAAACTCATCTTAGATACACATTGATAATAATCTTTTTCACTTACTAAGCATCGTCTCACCCCCAATTATTATTCCACCTTACATATAACTATGCAGGACATACTAGGAATCAAGCATAGTGAGTAGACCTGGAAAAATGGATAAAAATTTGTTAATCTGAATTGTATCTGACCCGTTCTAACCAACTCATAATCATCTATTTGTTAAATGAGTCGAATATGAGTTTTCATTTTCATATCCGCCCCCTTAGCGGGTCGGGTCGGGTTTATCCGGCGGATATCCGTCAACCCGCTTACATTATTAAATATTAACCCATAAAAGCAGCCCACTACCCCTAAGCCAGCCGGTCCAGCGGCTCTAGCCCACTGAGGCACTGCCCAAAACTCAAAGGCCCAACGCCCGGCCCAAGTGCCCACAGCCCACATGGCGCACACGCGTGCCCCTTTTGAGTCTCAGCGCCTCGGACCTCCCGCTTCGAGAGTCCCAGGCTCCCAAGCTCCCAGCCCCCAGGTCAGCCCCATTCGCCCATTCGAGCTCTAGCCATAGAGACTTAGAGAAGGAGAAGTAAGGAAGTGGAAACCAGTCGGTGGCCGCACGAGACCCTTCTTCTTTGACCCTTTGAAGCCCTCTACCCTCGGCCCTCCGAGTCTTTGACCTTTCGCAACTCGTGAGTCTCTTCGATCCTTTGAACTAGTCTTTGGATACGCGATCACCACAATAGGTGCTAGGAGCTTCGAGCTTCGAACCAGCAGGTGCCAAGAGCTTCAAACCAGCAATAGGGGGCTTTAGAACTCAGAACTCAGAAGGTAGTCTGGTAGTCCCTCTGAGCTCCACTCTTTATGGTTTATGCCTTCCACCACTGTTCGTCTGTTCCACAATCCACACTTCCACTGTGTATTGTATTTTTATTTTATTTTTCTACTTTTCTTCCTTATGCAGCCATGCTTCTATTTTTATTTAATTTTAATCATATTAAATATTGATTCCTTGCAAATTCTTTAAAGAAGACTTGGTATTTGCTAATACAGACATTAACGGATTAACTTAATATTTTATATTTAATTCTTCACTGGTAAAACATAATTACTTCAGTAATGATTTATAAAACAGTTAATGCAATTTATAAACATTATATAATTATTTTTGAATGATTGACCATGTACAAACACACACATGTATGATGCATGTACACATTCTTTTGACAACTTTTGTTCATTAGAGAAGAGCCAATGGCATTATTACTCAAACTCAAAGAATAAAGAGATAAAATCATGTATATATAGGCCTACAAAAATAAGGTTCTCTTAATGCATCTATCAACCTTGAGATTATTACTAAAGTCTTAGCTAATAGGTTGAGTGCAATTCTTTGATAATGGAGTCATTAGTAAAAGCATTAATTCCTCCTTTATAGCCTTGGTACTGAAGAAATTTAATTCTATTTAATTCCTACTTTATAGAAAAACAAACTAATATTCAAGTTAGTGGAGGCCAGTGAAAATATGAATTTTTAGTTCTAAGCCAATACTTCTAGCAACTACATTATTTGTCATGTTAAATACTTTGACATTTCTGCATTGCTATTGTTGTAGGCCTTTGTCATTTTAAATACTTTGACATCTTTGCATTGTTATTGTTGTAGGCCTGCATAGTAGCATTGTTTCTATTTCAAGATGAATTTAATCCTTCGCTGGGCAATGAAAACATTTAATCCCATTTCATAATTTTTTGCAGTGCATCACAAGGATTTGGGAAAAAAATGTCTTAGTCAATAGCAAATTCAATTGATCAAAATGATGAAATGAGTGAAGAAGAAGTTCAGTTGCCAGATTCATCAAACACAGAACCTACAAAAGAAACAACTCCACAGGTAAAAAGAGTTAGGAAAAAAACATCTAGTATTTGGACAGATTTTGAGTTGATTGAAAGTGGAGATAAACAATATGTCCAATGTAAGTATCGTCCTAAGAAATATCTCTACCATAGTAAGAACTCTGGGACATCAAACTTACATTGTCATATGAAAAAATGCATGGGAAAGAAAAATAATGATCTGAAACAAATGCTAATGAGTCAAGGTGATGGAAAGTTGTCTTTGCATACACGAAAACTTGATCAAGATCTACAACGTAGGAAGTTGGTAATGGCAATTGTGAGACACAATTTGCCCTTTTCTTTTGTTGAGTATGAAGGAATTCATGAATGGGCTTTAGAATTAAATCCAGAGACAAAATTTGTGACAAGAAATACTGCAAAAACTGATGTTATGAGGGTTTTTTTCAAGGAAAAAGAGCACATTCGTGAGCTTTTATTGAATAATTCTAGTAGAATTTCTCTTATTTCGGACTTATGAACTTCGTTAAATACTAATGGCTATTTATGTTTAACTGCACATTTTGTGGATAAAAATTGGAAGTTTCAGAAGAAAGTATTGAGTTTTTCAAGCATGCCTCCTCCACGCACTGGTCTAGCATTTAGTAACAAAGTCATGGACTTATTGGTGGATTGGGATATAGACAAGAAGTTATTTTCCATAACATTGGACAATGCTACATCCAATGACTGTTTTGCAGAGTTTTTGAAGTCTAATCTGAACTTGAAAAATGCTTTGGTAAGAGAAGGAAAATTTTTTCATGTTCGTTGTTGCACTCACATATTGAATCTCATTATCCAAGATGGCCTAAAATTATCTCATTTCACTGTGGAAAAAATACGAGATTATGTCAAATATGTGAAGCATTCACAACATTGAAAGTTTAGATTTCATGAATGTTGTGAAAAGGTGAGAGTGCCATGTGTGAGAGGATTTTGCCAAGATTGTCCTACTAGGTGGAATTCTACTTATATGATGCTTGAAAGTGCTTTGTATTATAGAGATGCTATTTTCCAATTCAAGTTTAGTGAGGAGAATTTCAAGTTTTGCCCAAATGATGATGAATGGAAGGAAATTGAGAAAATTGCTAGTTTCTTGAAGGTTTTTTATGACTTGACAAATATTTTTTTTCTGGGACATCTTATCCAATTGCAAATTTGTACTTTCAAGGAGTATGGAAGGTACAAGTAACTTTACTTAATGTAGCATTGGGTGATGATGTCCTTTTAAGGAATGTGGCTAGTCAAATGCAAGGGAAATTTGACAAATACTGGTCAGATTATAGTAAAATTTTGGCAATGGCTATTATTCTGGATCCTCGTTTCAAGATACAATTTGTATCTTTTTGTTTAAAAGAAGTGCAACCAATGTCTTGGAAAGATGGAGTAAACGACATCCAGCGTGAGATGCATTCTCTTTTCGATGAGTATGTGAAGCATCACTCCCCTTCAACTTCTAAGAAAATGGCTTCCTTTGAAGCAACTACTAGTCATGATCATGGTCATATGACACCTATTACAACATCAATTGATATGACACTAAAAGTAAGATGTTTTTTTTAAGTACAAATTTTATTTTACTTTTATTAAACATCTATAAAATTTTTATATTTCCATTGTTATATACTTGTTTTTAGGGTTTTAAAGCTTTTGCTAAGGAAGATGAAGAAGCTCCAATGTCAGAATTAGAAATGTTTTTTAGAGAGATGATGGTAGATTGTGATAAAGAATTGGATATTTTGGACTTTTGGAGGAGTCATGAATATAGGTATCCGATTCTTTCTCGAATGGCAAGAGATATCTTATCAATTCCAATATCAACTGTTGCATCAGAATCAGCAGTTAGTATTGGAGGAAAAGTGATAAATATGTCACGTAGTTCTCTTACACCTGATAATGCTGAAACTATTATTTTAACTCGTGATTGGCTGTATAGTCGAGGAGGTATGCTTATTTAATTATATTTCTATGTTATTATAATTACTATGTATTATGCAATATTTATTTATTTATTTATTTTTTTGAAATTTTGAATGCAGTTGAAGATTTTGTAGATAAGGAAGAACTTGCTGAAGATATTGCTCAAGCTGAAAGAGCAGGTCATACCTCATCTAGTGTATCATCTTGCTCTGTTTGACTTTATTTGAATATTACTACACTAGCACAGGCTGCGTTACTACTCTAGCACAGGCTGCGCAGCTAGTGCTTCTATTTATTTTGAAAATTATGTAGTCAATAAATTATTGTTTATTTGTTGTTTTAACTTGTAGTGTTGAATAAATTATTTGTAATTTTTTTTCTAGTTTGATAACTTGTAACTTTTGAGATGCTAATTAATGAGTTCAATTTATGTTATTCGATTCATAACTTAAATTATATTTTAAACTCTTTCATGATAGGCACACGAGGAGAAGAAGATGAAAGCTTTGATGTCACAAACAAAAGCATTTCAATTAATTCAAGGCATTCAAATGATTTTGAAGTTATTTGAAGGATGGATTGAAATTTTTTCAGTTTGTTGATAGTTTTATTTTGAGAGATTCACAATTTCACACGATTTGAAAATAGTTGTATTTAAAGAAACTCACATGCTTTAAGAACAGTTATAATGTTTAGATTTTAGACTCACACGAGTCACACGGTTTGAGTTTCTATTTTGAGTTAGATTAAGATTAATTTATTATGTTTTATTGTACAGTTTTACTTGCATGAATCAAGAGTTGTTAATTAATATAAATGATTGAATAATTGATATAGTTACTAAAAAAGTTAATACACAAACTAATAGCAAGTTATCGTATACAATTTAAATCATTATGATAAAAAATAAATTATTAATAAAATTATATTTGAGAATGGCGAATTATCCGCCCATCCACCATGAATTATCTGACCCGAAACTGCCTAATCCGCCATTTAAACGAGTCGAATATGGATTATGGCTTTTTTACCCGATAATCTGCCTTATCCATCATGGATAAACCGACCCGATCCACTTTGCCAGGTCTAGTCAGAGATATGCCAGAAATACCTGCAATTATTTTATGGTACGTAAGTATGTATAGTAATATAGGTGGTTCATATTAAATAGTATGGTCTCTAGGAGAGTTTCTATATGTGTATGTAAGCTCCCGAAGCTTTATGTGGTAACCACGGTATTCCTTCGCCATAAGTGAGGGTAGGTAATAAATTCAGGTCGGAACTGCTTTGTGGGCAGCTGTCGACTCTTCTGTATGTGTGACGACCCAAAGAATAATAGTATTTAAATAATAAAGAGGGAGAGAAATGGAAACAGTAACAGAAGGAGGCAATCGACTTCATCGATGACATTGAACTTTGGGCAAAATACCCTTGTATTCGTTGATGAGGGTACAACATGACCTCATCGATGAGGGCGAGCTTCGTCGACGAGAAAATACCGAGAAAAGAATTTGGGCTACTATGAATTTCGTTAATGAATGGTAAGGTTCGTTGATGAAATTACTTAAGGATTCATCGACAAGATGACATGGCTTGTCGACGAATCCCGCAGTATAAATAGCCCTAAACTGATTTTAATTGCAAAAAATTTTCTGTAAACCCTCTCTCTCTCTACCCCTACGGCTCCTCCCTCTTCTTCCTTCGATTCTGGCCTCGTTAGTCGCCAGATCAATGATCTGAGACCACCACGACATTTTTGGCGGAGTTCTCTTCAAGTCTGTTAGAGCGGATCGTCGGTGGGACAAAGTTGGAATTCATCCCAAATCGAGGGTAAGGTCTTTTATTTAGTTTTTGGCCTTCTGATAGTTGTAGGAAATGATGTAGGCCAAAAAATATTGATGTTTTGTTCTGGGATTTATGGTTTTCAGGGTGTTGAATGGAGAATCCTGCGGGTGTAGGACCCATCTTAGTAGGAGAATTTTAGCAGGAATCAAGTAAGGGAAATATGCTATGCTAGAAAATTTTTTTCTATGTTTCAGTATAAACTATATGTTTTTTTCATATGATTATTTATAATAGAAATTTATACAGGCTATCATTTATGTATAATATGTTTAAAATTACTATGTGACTTGAGAATATGGGTATAGTAAAGAAACATGTTTTACAGTATTTTCAGGATATGATTTACATAATATACAACCAGTGGTTATGTTTTATAGTAATTACAGTACCATGATTATATAGTTTTCAGTACCATGACTTATAGATTATAGTTCAGTTCAGAGATACAGATGATACAGTTACAGTTTATTTCATTGTCATGGTTTATATAGTTATTACAGAATCATGGTAAAACAACTAGTTGTATATAGAAATATATTATATAGTATCAGACGTTGTTGGAGCATACAGTTACAGAGCACGGTACCATAGCTACATACAGTTTACAGAGTGCAACCACCTATTCAGATAATATGTGGTAGTAGGTCGATCATATAGTGCCCTGACGTGGATAGGCTCCCCATCATATATAGGTTGAGGAGGGCAGATCAAATCGAGGGAGTATAATGGTTTACCCTGGTCGGCCAGCCAGGGTAGATCCTGCCTACAGGCCGCACAACCCTGTCATAAGGGGTTAAATCATGACACACAGTTATCCACAGGAAAGTTTTCAATTATTATATATATATATATATATATGTGAATTTACAGAGACAGAGAATGTACTTATGTACATTAGAAGTATTTTAAATAGTAACCTAAAATATTGTTATGTTAAGCAACATAGAAATGGTGGTGGTTTCTCTTACTTGTGCTGTATTTACAGATCGAGTTATACATGATTTTATAGAAACAAATTTTCATAATATTGTAACTCATCTGCCACACACTAGCAATAGCATATTTCTTCTTACTAAACGTTGGCTCATCCCAATTACTTTAACATTTTTCAGGTGATCCAAGTAGGCGAGTAGATCAGGCTCGCAGATAGAGGGGCCTCAGTATTGCCCTGATATTAGAGCATGTTTTTTTTGGGAGTGTTTTTTTTTTTTTTTTTGTATAGCCCTAGCTAGTTGAGGATATTTCAGGGGAACAGTTATATATGCACATTTTGGGAAACAATTTAACACTCTGGTATTGTATATAATTACATATGGTTATGTTTATTTGATTTCTGCTTCTCGCTGCTTAGGTTGATGATTGAGTTTAATCCAGTATGGTATCAGAGCATGTTAAATGTTATAATATATTTAAAAAAAACCCAGTTAAATAGCAAATCGTTAAAGTATGCCTCTGACTTAAGGTAGAGTGTGTTTGGTATCGGTTGGTGAATTTCGAGGATGAAATTATAAGGGGAGATTGAAGGGACCCGAATCCGGGAAAAAAATAAATAAATAAAAGAGAAGGGAATTTGAAAAGGATAAAACAACAGAGCTCGTTGATGAGGCTCCATTTCTTGTCGACGAAATCTCTTCTGTGGCTCGGTGACGAGATGTAAGGACTCGTCGACGAGAAGATACTGAGGGATTTTCAGAGATTCTGAAATCTCAGGCTCGTCGATGAGGTCACTTACTCGGCCATGAGCAACCTTCTTTGGCTCGTTGATAAGAACGCCGACTCATCAACGAGGCTGGCCAGGTCAACCTTGTTTATAAATATCATTTAGTTACTTAATGAGGAAGAAACTCAATTTTTTTTTCTCTCTCTCTAGAACTCGAACCAGCGCTCTCTCTCTCTCTCTCTCTCTCTCTCTCTCTCTTTAGAATTTCATGTTGTCTGTTGCCAAAATCAACAATCTGACATCACTATGTGGATTAGTAGGAGTATCTCTACAATTATAGTGGATCAGATTTTCATTATAAGGATTTTAGAGTTTTTCCCTAAAATTGAGGTAAGGATTTGATTTCGTTTTTGGTTCGGTATATATGTAGTAGTCAAGATTATAGTAAAGTATTGTTCTTCAATTTTAGGTTTCAAGGATCCCGTGTCGTTGTTTTGGGGCGATTCGTTCGTGTTTTAGTTTTCAAGATTAAGGTAAAGAGATTTGTTTACATCAGTATTTTTAGAAAACTGAACCACTAGAAAGATAGCTTATGTCCTTATGCACATTTTGACTACTTATCTACAAAATTTTATTAGGAATAAATGTTTTTTCTTATGATTTTACGATTTTAGCAAAAATAGGGCTTTTGGTATATGAACTACAAACTTTCCAAAACTACTTTATTTATTTTAAACCTAAAGTAAGAGCTGCTTGATACCTATGTTTGTGATCCAAATGGTATTTTTCGAATTATATACTATTTATAGTGGATTTTGACGAAACAAGCGTGACATATGATATGAAATGGAACATATTGAACTGTATACTTGTAAATGAACTATGAAAACTGAAGTTCCATCTTGTTATCTGAAAATGTGAAAAATAGGTTCCGGTTAACCACCGAGCTTATTATGTAAAAAGGGTAGAACCGAGAGCGTTTGTGCCAATTAACACCACTGTGTGACAGAAAGAAAGAATGCATGAAAGATTGCGTGATTATGATTTTGAAATTACTAGAATTGCACAGATTTTTATGTTTTATTGTAAATTATATATATGATTGATTGGGACCATAGCTTGTTACCAAAGGAGTTGAAAGAAACTCCAGGTTATTTGAAGCTTTAAATAGCTTGAGGCGTGGTTGTGTTGCTAACTGAGGTACAGTGCAACCATACATGTGAATCAGTGTGGGTATCGAGATAGTTGGCTTGCAGGAGTGAATGGGGCCATTGGTGAAATAATGGACCATGTGGGGCAGTTGGACTATATATGTGATACTTGACAGTACCTACACAAACAGGACCCTGTCATATTAGTGCACAACTCGTGCCACGGGATAATTAGACATATTTACAGAAGTTCCAAAGCTGGTCATTGTCCTAAATTTTCATATACATGATTTAAAATCTGAAATGGACAAAGTCACAGGGTTGAGTACTGTGTGAAGGGAATCGTACAGTGTGTGGGCTTGTACCCTACCCTAACCATGGGGACTCTAGCTTGTAATGATGCTAAATTATGTTTATATATCTTCTATAGTACAATATTGTGAATGTGATATTGTGCAACTATTTTAAACTAGAATCATGTAGTCACGTGCTGATGTAATATCTTCTACCTTACTGAGAAGTGTCTCACCCAAATCTCGCAACCTTTTTTTTAGGTCCTACAGGACGTCAGTCCTAGTTCTTCTAGAAGGACTTTGGCGCGTAGAGTCTTGTTAGTAGATGTAGGTTTTTTTTTGTATCAGTACTAAGTTGTTAGCCTGGTGGAATGGAAGGCGATGTAATACAGTTTATGTTTTAAGTATGGATCTTATGTATAGAAAAATATAGATAGAACTCTGGTATATGTCTAATAGAACCCCATAAGAATGTTTATGTTTTCCGTTGTGCATGAATATAGATATGTATGAGATACACCTTTTTTGTCCCTATTTAGGATGGGTTGTTTATGTATGTTTATCAAATACAGGTATAACATATGCGTAGTAGTGTTCTGGGCTCATATAAAGGGTCAGGGCATTACACTGGTATTTTGGGTTTTAGAAAAGATTGGGCCCAAACCTCTGGGCTTTTTAAAAAATGGGCCTGGTTTTTTGAGTTTTAGAAAATATTGGGCTTGGGCCTTTGGGTTTTAGAAAAAAAAATGGGTCTGGTCTTTTGGGTTTTAGAAAAGATTGGGTCCGGACCTCTGGGTATTTTAAAAATGGGTTTGGTCTTTTGGGTTTTAAAAAAATTGGGCCCAGGCTTTTTTTAGAACATGGGCTTGGGGAGCTTAGAATAGGTCTCTGGGTTTTCATTTTAAGATGGTGAGTTGCATGAGGATTCCTTCTCCTATCCTTGTTGAACAAATATATTGTAATGGAAGTAACCAACCTACCTTAAGTCTTGGTACTCCTTTGAGTCTTCTTTTCCTGTTCTTTGTTGCTCCTTCTCCAGCGTCTGGGACATGCATTACTCAACCCCCTTTTGGTGTGGGAATCTTTCTAGTTATAGGTTCTTTGATTCTGGGTTCTTTTGGTCTTGGGAACCCATGAGCTATGGGACCTGCATCTGCTGAATATTCCGTTGAGAAGGGTGTGGATATTACCTTTCCTTCGACTAGGGTCTTTTACCCCCAACTCTCACTTATTATGCTCTCTTTCTTTATTTTTCTTGATCTTTTACTTGTTCGTGTGTCCTCAACCCTCAGTGCGGCCCACTATTATACAGATCATGGCCCGGGCGGAGCACGCTTCCCTCTACACAAACTTCCTCTCAGTGTGGCTCATTGAAATCTGATTCTCTAAATTGATTCTTTCCCATAGGATCCTAAGCCAGATGTTTGGATTGGAACGATCAAGCATGCAAATAATTTATTTTGAGAAAAAATCATTACAATTAATTTCATGACTCAATCCAAAAATTGCTATTCTTAGTTACTTGATCTCTTCTGACGTTGTGCGTGTGTGCAGAATGACAGCTGAGCTCTCGAATATCCCTTTGATATTCCATGTATCTCCCCTAGTTTCCGATTGCCCATGATTTTTGTGATTTCCTGCATTTCCTGTATTTCTTTATTTTATATTCTTCTGTCTCTCGGTGTTATCTCATTTCACGTATTGTTAAAATATTAATGAAGATTTTGTTATATTTTCGGCTCAGGTAAATTATTATATATATATATATATATATATATATATATATATATATATATATATGTAAGTCCCCTAGAGGAAAACATATATCAACTGTTTATGTAGATTTCAAGTTGCACGAGGTTAGTTTAAGGGTCAAAAATAGTTTGACGAAAGTAGTAATAAGGTTCTCATGGGATTAATTTCCCTACATGGATCCCATGAAAGCTTTTTTCTAAAAAATTTAAAATTATTATTTTTTTCTTTTCTTTTCTTTTTTCTCAAAATGCAAGAATGAACACTAAGCTTTCACAAAAATAAATCTGGAGGAAGTAATGGGACATCGCGTTTAGGTTGAAAGGAACAAGTCACCGATTCATAATACTAACTCAATCATTGGCCTCACAAAAGCCTCTTTATAAAATATTAATTTTATTTTCCTTTCAATTTCAAATTATAAAAATAAATACTAATCTTTTTCAAAAACATATCTTAAGGAAGTAATTGAACCTTGGATTAATTTTCCCACACAGTCCCACAAAAACCTCTTCAAAGTCATCATTCATTTTTCCTTCTTACCTTGAATTGTAGAAAAAATAAAAATAAAAAATTTAGCCCTCTCCAAAATTGGAGTTTGTCCTAAAAATGTTTTTTCTGGTTTAAAAGTCTTTTAGATTTTTCCAAATTGAAATTTTACAAACACCTAAAATTGTGTCCTCTTTCTCTTCAAAGTCAAAGACGATTTCTTGGTTTTTCAAAACTTTTTTTTTTTTTGTATATGCTATTACCCAATTCAAAAACCTTGAATTCCCCCTTTGAATTTGCTAAAATCTCTTGTTCTTTATTCTTAAATATCAACTCTCCCACTCTAAGGGAATTCATTTAAAAAGATATCCAAAAAATTTAGCATAGTAACCACTCCATGAATAGGTTTTGATGGACGTGTGGGGAGGATAACCATTACTCATATGGTTGTCGGACTACCTTCTTTACGCACAAATGAATTTCAAGTCTAAACTTTTTTTTTTTTTTTTTTTGAGATTTTTCTTTATTTTACTTATTGAAAATAAAAATAAAAATAAAAATAAAGCGATGATTCAAATTTTATTTTATTTTTTTCACAATGTTGACAAGTTAATCAAACAGTCACCAGGTGGCTGGGTTGTTATGGGAGAATATTCCCTCGTCTTTGATTTGATTAATTTTGGGCTCCTAGTGGTTAATTTGGTGGGGAAAATTTATATTTTTGTTTTTGAAACTGTCTTTCAGTCCCTTTATTTTATCCAAACTGTGTAGCTGCAGCATGTGGGGGATTTCCCACATAGCCTGAGGAGAGCGGGTCGTGCATCTATTGAATATGGGTTTAATTAGTTGAAAATGACCCAAATGGCCACAAAAAAACAAAAAAGAAGCCCATATTTAGCATCAAATAAAAGCAGAGGTCCATAATGGGCCTTAAATAAGCACATAGGACCACTATTGGACTTTAATTCGACAAATAGGCCAATATTGGGCCTCAATTTGACACTCATCCCCAATATTGGGCTTCAATTACAAGCAAAGGACCATATTGGGCCTTATTTTGCCACATAAGCCCACAGAAGCCCAAAATTGGGCTTCAATTCAAAGCTTAGCCTTATGGGCTTCAAATTAAGGCCAAATTAATACTTTAACTACTGCTCTCTGCTGTGTAGGTCAGAGGATGGAGACATGTAGACTTTAGATTTTTATATTTCTTTGTATTTGTTATAAGATGAAAATATGCACCTATGGATGGATGGACTATCTAAAAAAAGCTACGAATGCTGAAAACTATTCTTTCAAAATGTGTAACAATGGGGTGCAACAAAGATGCTGCTCCCATGCAAGGATGAGGGTATTGAAGAGAGCATAGACGTAGGAGGAGTAGAGTTACAGTGCAGAAATAGATGATGACATCTGATT
This sequence comes from Malania oleifera, assembly GCF_029873635.1. Classification (NCBI taxonomy): domain Eukaryota; kingdom Viridiplantae; phylum Streptophyta; class Magnoliopsida; order Santalales; family Ximeniaceae; genus Malania; species Malania oleifera. The sequence continues at coordinate 18,049,877 of NC_080422.1, forward strand.
TTAACCCAGGAGATAACCATATCGTGTGTTTGTTTATTTCATGCCAGTTTATATTGGCCGCATATGTATGTCATGGGTGAATGATGTGTAGGGACTTAATTCCCACGTTATACTTATCTACGCATTTGGAAATTGTATAGGACTGACCATAGGTTTGTTTATCAACGTTGTTGGAATAAATTAACCTAGGGGAAAAAGTTTTAAATTCCAATACAACCCCCCCTCTTGAGAATACATCCAATTCTAACAGTGGATACCGCCTTCCCATTTGCCCTTTTGATATTTGCTCAAAGTATGAGCTAGATTAAATGCTGGTTTCAAGAGATGTATATGAGGGGGGAAACTCTATCTCTTAATGCAGCCTTAACCCAGTGCGGAACTTGGCAATTTGGTGGTTCTTGTTATCAACTCCACACCTAATAGACAACTCATCGAATTGGGTCATAACTCAGAAACATTAGTACCCTGCGCAAGTGTAAGTTGATCCATAAGGAACTTTGGAAGCTAATAGGCACATACTTTTCAATGAGCCTATTCTTCATCAAATCCCACTGCTCAATAGGCTCTGACGTAGGTTGAGCCTCTTGCATCTCCACATTCATCAATGGAGTTTCGATGTCCAATCAATCTCATCTTAGGCGAATTGGACCGATGAGGGTCAATCATCCTGACCCAATAATGTAGGCATCATATCAGCCATCCAATCTTGAAAAGTTTGGGATTAATTTGACCCATCAAATGTAGGGCTTCTATCTTCCATTCCTAGTAATGTTATCGTAAGGATCATGTCAGACCTTGGTGTGGTCCAAACCTTGAAAATTCCATCCAAAGTCATAGTCCTCATCATCCCAGTAAGGGTCATAAGGATCACGATGTGGGGTGTCATATTAGCTTCGGGGAGAAGGTCATCTTGGTGGAGGAGGAGGTCGTCATCTTGGGAGTGAGGTCGAATCCTCGGGGACAGAGGTCATTCCCTGGATGGAGGACCTCCCTTGGCCTTCATTTCTTGGTTCTAAAGGGTGGGCTATGCTTCCTTGAGTCGGGTCTTGTGGGTTTGAGTTTCCAACCTCTCAATTCTAGTTAGGACTCTTTCGATCCCTATTTCAATCGAAGGGACTGTTCTTGAGAGATCATCCAGGGGTTATCCCAAATCAAATAGGATCTACGACCTCGGTATGCATTTTCTGACCTAGACGTTGACATCTAATGGGTATTAGACCAAAAACAAGGAACACCCAATGGGGCATTCAACCAAAGTGAACTGAAAAGGAGGGTCAATCCACTAGTCGAGCTATGGAAATAGCAACATAGCCAAACTAGGCTTGATACCAATTGATGTAGGAAAATTCTGAAACCTAGTCTACCAAAAGACCCTCTCACAAATGTGCACACACCAGATACACTTTACGATTAGACTTTAATTTAACCACAATGACCAATATAAATTATATGCAAAAATATAGGTTGTGGACAATTCAAAAAAAGTTATAGGTTTCAGGTAGACTTGTCCTTAGGACCTAATCAGTAGGATAAATTAATTACTTGAAATATGGTAATTCAAGCCTTAAATAAGCCTAACATGCAAATATAATCCTTAGACATAAGACCACAATCAAGCATTCAAGTATGAAAATCTTTTGGACTTGAAGGTTGTAGGCAGAGATTATTCAAAAGAAGCAATGAATATTTTGAAAAGCTTAAATGGAAGGGAAATATCATATTGGCATCTAGGGTTTATTTTGGAAGTGATGAAATGAGCTTACTGAAAACTATTTGGAATGATGAACACCAAACACATCGAACTTGCTCGATATCCCGGATGGTGATTCTCGTGTGGCTTTTGGGATTGGGATGATCTGCTTGATTGTTAAAGTAAATAATCGCAAACAATAGCTATGGAATGGTAATAGTGAATAAATGGAGAATCATAATCTCGGTGTCTCTCACCACTCAATCTCCACCGTAAGAAGGGATGTGTCTCTCACCACTCCCACAAAGAGGGAAACAGCTTAAACTTAAGCCAAAGGCAATAATCTTGATTCAATTCAAATTAATTGATGTCTCCAATACTTAAAGCCCAGCCTATATTATAGAAGAGTTGGACAACCCTAACCATAGTAAAATAAAATATAACAATCTCTGAATGGAAACTGATAAGTGAAACAAAAAAGTCAAAAATGTAAAATTTTCAAAACAATTAGTCTATTCTTGGCCTTCTAGATGTTCAATACTTTCAAACTATCTCACCTACCATATACCAAATTAAATATATTGAAGTCTCTTTGCAACCCACTTGGAAAACTCAATTTGGACTTTTTTGAGAAAGTTATGGCTATGTGGTGAAGGTGTACAGTTGTTCCAATGATGCTGAATTCTAAAAACGAAGGGTAATGTTATTGGGCTACCAAGTCGTGCACCCCAATTTGAAATTCATGTGGTTTTTCCTATACTAATTAAAGGTATGGGGAGTCTTCTTTCTATCCCCAATGGAATCGGCTTATTTGGGTTCTGTAGATGAAGTTATGCATTTTTTTTGAAAAGGTGTGCAGTACCTTCATCTAGCGAATGGTATCCACGTGGACACCATCTCACCGACATGTTATGCTTGAGGATTGTGGATTCCCCATCACGAGCCCATGTTTCAAAAGAAAGCCCTAAGCCCATATGTTCAACATATGAGGCCCATTTTATTTTTTTTTTAAAAAGGTCAAGACCCATCTTTATAAACTTAAAGGACCAGCCCATTGTTAAAACAGAGGCTCGAGCCAATCTTTTCTAAAACCCAAAAGACAAGACCCATTTTTGTTTTAAACTAAGGTCGACCCAAACTTTTCTAAAACCCAAAAAGATGACCACATATTTTGAAAAAACAATTACTTTTTTATTAACAAATAGGGCACAGACCATATTCCTTTAAAAACTATTTATTTAAAAAACAGGGCCCATTTCAACCATTAGTTTCTTAAAACCGGGTTGGGCATTTTTTTTTTAAAAAAAAAAAAACTCAAAGCATTAACCCATTTGTAAAAACAATTTGCCCAGGAAAAACAAAAAAAACCAACTCAACAAGTTGACTTATACTAAGTAACCCAAAACTCTCACCCAGTGGGGTGCCCCCCTTTCACCCCAAGTCAACCCCTAATCACACATCAGCAGCTTGATTCGCACGCAGTTCAACCTGAACCCAACAACAGTGGGTCAACTAGTTAGTAAATAATCAAGCATAAACTCAAACCAAAGAACAAAATACCAATCACGGGATTTGTGTGGTTCAATGAAAACCAACAAGATGAAAAAAGGGAGGGGAAGGAAGAACTTATCTTGAGCCGAGGCTCTTAGAACCTCCCCACCATTTTTGCATTGCGAAAACAAAAAAAATAGATCAAAGATCAAATAAATAATATAAGAGAATAGAGAGACAAAAGATAGCATCGTAGATATGAGAACGAACGCGAGTGAGAAAGAGAGAGAACTCTCATAAATGAGAGCAGAATAGAGAGAAGAGAGAGAGAGAGCGAGAGAGAGAGAGAGAGTCTCGCAGATCTGAGAGTGAATCTTGGTTTAACGAAGCTATGACGTCACAGGCGAAATCATTGCATATCATTTGCATCTTTTCATATTATTATTGGTTTCAATATCATAGCGGATACCCGTAACCCTTTCAATATCATAGCGGATAGCCATAACCTGGCATTGGAGCCTAACCTCTGTTTCTAACAAAACTCTGATTGTCACTGACGAAAAACCATTGTATCATCATTTGCATCTTTTCATACTCTTATTAATTAATTTGGTCTTTTTAAATCTAACTCCTTATATTAACTTGAATTACTAAGAAAAATAAATGAATGCATAGTAATCTCATAACTCACTGGACCAAGCAAGTATAATATTTTCAATGGTAGACCAGTTAAACTAATGTCGTTGTGACAAGTAAATCTTATTGGTTAAATAGTAAGAGTACGTCAAGCTTTCTGAAAATAAGATATTATTTATTATATATATATATTTTAAAATAAACTGGAAAACAAGGCTCGTCATGTGCGCATATCTATACCTCTAAATATAAAAATTAATTCTTTTCGGGTTCTCTCCCATTTTTCCTCTCTCTCCTATCTCCAAGTCTCTGCTCCTCTCACTCTCTCATCTCTCCGGTTCTCTTCTCTCCCTTTCTTTTTCTTGATTTCTTCTCTGCCTCATCTTCTCTCTGCTCATTTCCTTTCCCCTCTTCCCCTCTGGATCTCTCAGATCTGTTCCCCCCCCCCCCCCCTCTCGCGATATATTTTCTTTCGCTAATTTCTCCCTTCTAATCTCAGAGACTATGTTTTGTTATATGCTGGGGGACTACTCGAAGAAACGAAGTCCCAAGAGCCATGGATTTGATAGGCCAATTTGGACATTGCATCCCGCTTGTGGGATGGCATGTTCGAAGTGTAGGGCCACATTTCATCTTGGAGAAAAATCTCACTCCTGGAAAATGAAATGAGTGAACTGAAGAGAGCTTATTGAAGATGTAAAGATTCAGGGGGAAGTTGCAGAGGAGCAAAAAAAGAGGCGTATTCGAGCAATCGATGGCTGGCTTCTGAGTAGAAGCCCTGGAAAGGAAGTCAATGGAATCGGACGAGGGTTATGAAGAAATCGGAAGAAATGTTGGGAGGGAGGTGCCCCATAAATTGTAGAATCGAGTTACAAGATTGGAAAGAGAGTAAGTGACCAAAGCTAAACTCTGTAGTTGAGTTAAAAAGAAAGGACCAGTTATTGATGTTGTGGCTAACAGGGACTGCCTCGGAAGTCCAGTGGATGACCAACCATGGCGCAGGCGTTGGTCTAGTTCAGTATTTGATTTGAGGGTTTGCGAACTCCTTAATGAAGAGAAAGCCTAAGAATGATGGGATTACGGAAGGGGGTGTCGGGAGACGACCCGCACGAAGAAAGTTAATAACGAATTCCTCAAGGGCGAGATGTGAGGAGTTCTGGCACAGCGGTTTGGGATGTGGTATCAAAACGCTAGACCGTGGAAAAAATCAACAAGCACTTCTTAATAAATTTTCAAGTCCCAGAGGAAGAGTGGAGAACTAAAAAGCATAAATGAGAAAGATACAAAATATGCAAGAGCTTGCAAACCAAAGAATACGTGTTGTTGTTGGTGATATTGGGGCCACTTGATCTCTTGAATATGGGGTCCCTCGGATGCCACCCAAAAAGTCCAAGGTGATAGTTACGACTAGATCGAAGAGGAAGCTGTGTAGCCAACTGGCGCTGACGGAAGATTGAAGGTGCAGTGTTTACGGGGGAAAAGCAAGGCTTATTTAAGTCAAAGTGGGCGAGGAGACCCTGGCGCTCATCCAGATATTGAGAGGCTTTTTTTTGGGCAAAGAACGTGTTGCTGACGAATGCAAGGGTTTGCCTCTGCTCTCCTCACCATTGGGGAGCAATGCTAGGATAAGAAGAAAACGGAGGGACTGGGGAGAAGGCAATAAAAAGTTGAGGGAATTCATCGAAGTTGTCAGGTATGGGGAGTCATGTGGATCCTGTATTGAAATAGTTAGATAGCTTGGAAGATGAAGCATAAAACTTTGTTTTATTATTGTCTATATTCCCCGAGGGACTATCGTATGGATAGAGATGATCTTACAAACTTTGGATTGGGGAAAGGGTATTTTGACGAAGATTGAGGAGGGTGAAGAAATCATAAAAGTCTAAAGTCGGCCAGGGTATGAATGGGAGTGTTGAAGTGCGGGATTGGGGGGGACAGACAAACAGTGTGCATGCATGACGTTCTTCGCGACATGGCTTGTGGTTGGGTTGTGAATGAGGGTTGAAGACAACAAACAAAATTTTGGTACAAGAAGAAGATGTTACAAAATGGGAGGAGCAGAGAAGGTGCACTCAAGTAAAAGGAGCACTAATTTACTGGAAAAGGTTGACGTGTTCATTGTGTCCAAATTTGCGGACTTTGATTCTTGAGATGCTAAACTAAATGCCTTTCTAAATTGGTCCGTGCCTTGACAGTTTGGACATATCAGATACTGAGAATATAGATGAGATTACCTTGTGGTATAGGTGCGTTGGTTAGCTTGCAGAATCTTTATCTGTGAGGACAAGGAATTGTTTTATAAGGGTGCCGCGGAACTAACAGAATTTGACTAAGTTGAGCTGTTTTATTATTAATAAAATGTATCGTATGAAAGGAATTCATACGAGGAGTGGACAGCAAGTTTGTCGTTCAGTACGGTGTTTGAAATGCAAGATCACGAGGTTGCAATGATCTGGAATTATTTTGTTGGAAGAGTTGGAGTGCCTGAAGAACGTGGCAATTACACAAGTCACCATAAAAGGCACCACTAATCGGCTCAAAACATTTCTTAGCTCCCCAAAGTTACAGAGCTGCACACGGCATCTACAACTTTAAATTGGTGATGGTATGACCTCCACAAATTACAATCAAGTATGAGCGATCTTACAAACTTGGATAGAGGATTGTAAGAAGTAAAAAGAGGTGGCAGTTTGTGGTGCCAATTCGGAGCGGACAAGGAAAGGATAATCCCCAGTATTCATTATATTGTGCGAATGTGGGATGGAAAATAATTGCTTCCCCAACTTCGTGTACGTAACAAATTTGTTTTTGTCCGCTTACTGGGGGGACTTGAATGGCTCATTTTTATTTCCAACTTCAAGTTCTCGGCGAGCATGGTGTGAGTCAATGAAGAAATTAACGCGTGCGGTGATCGGGATCAGCGGCTGCTGACAGCGTCGGAACAGAGTATTTTCAAGACTCAACAATTCTAGAGTTGTGGGATGTACCCAGGTGACGAGCATCTATGGGAAATCCCTATCCTTCCCTTCCTGACGCATAGGATGTTGGAGGGTGTCCCAAATTTAAAGAATCTTCCAACGCCACAAAGAACCGTTGGCAGTGCTCTAAAGCAAAATGAGGAGAAGAAGAATGGTGGGATGTTTTGCAATGGGAGGATGAAGCCCACCAAGGCCCATTTCGAACCATATTTCCAAAGAGTTAGTTACTACCCCTTTCCCAACATCAATGAATCGTTCCGTTTATTAGATCTTCATCTGTAAGTCATTACTCATTACCCAACTCTCTTTGGTTTCAAGTCGTGCTTCTTGGGAAAATGACTATTCACAAGTCGATTTATTTAAAAAAATATTATTATTTTTTGGTATTTATTTTTCGTGATTTCTTTAAGATGGACAAGGAAAAATAAAAAAACAGAATCAAATAAACCAAAAGTAAACACCAATTGAATCTTACTCATTGTTTGGTTCAGAGTTTTTAATGATTCTGTAAGGTGGGCCCATTAATAACTATAGCCTAACCAAATGATATCAATATAAATACATAAACATATATTATGCAATATATATATTATATAATATTTAAAAAAAAAATAGAATTCTTTTTTCCCACTTCCCGATTAATTTTATGCATCTAAAAGAGAAATTTGGGATTTGCATTTTCCTCGTACGTTGTTGCCGGTGTCATCACGAGCAGACTATAAAAATCAGTTTTTAGAGGTCAAAATCACATATGAAATATTATGTCAAACTTAATTCTAATATGAAATGTTGGAATATTAACACTTCAATTCATCCTTGTTATCATTATAGCTTTTTTGAAAACCGTCACTGTTTAGAAGTCTAAAATTAGAACTTGAATTTAAATTTGTGTAAATTGAAATATAATTTACATTAAATTGAAAACTTACAAGTGAATTCATAATTCAAAACATGCTTTGAATGGTCTCCATTATTTATTGACTTTAATTTGCAGCAGATTAAAAAAACTCATATTTATGGTTGCAGGTTTTAAGTGATCAATTGAAGAATTGCTGAAGAGTGATGCTATATTGTATGGTGCCTTCCATTATTTTCTCAATTACGGTGATGTCTACATGGAATAAGATTCAAATCATAAAAAAACTATGGCTGTTTGACAAGATTTGATGCTCAGCGTTTAGTTGATGGATGCAATCTACCAAAATAAATTAAATAAATAAGTTTGAGTTGATGGATGATAATAAATGGGATTAGAAATTATAAAGGAAGATTAAGAAATATAGCTGTTGAAATAAGTCACTGGGCGGAATTCAGATAAACAGTTGGCAAATAGGATGTTAATATTAATGATCATGTTAGACTTAATGCATTTCCAGTTCAATATTATTTCTGCATTATCAATCGCATGTTGCTTGTCAAACGTCAACCCACGAAATGATGATACCCTGTGTAGTTTTAGAACACGTATGCTCTTATATTTTATTTATTTATTTTCTAAGACGAATTATTACTGTCATTTGTTTATTTTTAAATTTAAATAATTATTATGCATGCTTTAGCATTTATATTTTGCTTCACTATAACTTAATAAGTTGGTGGGTAAAAATAGTTGTCAGGCTGATGGTATTTTTTCTAATAAAGTTTATATGGGAATATTTTAAATACTGTTAAAAATAAATATGAAATAAATTAATTTAATTATTGGAGTGAAAAATATAGTGCAGAGGAAAACAAAGGTGTTTTTCTTTCTGGGTTATTTTATTCAATGTGGAGGAAAACCCAAGGGGGCTGTATTAGAAGACCCAAAGCCCACACCATTTTAGTGTGAAACCTAAAAGAAGTTGTAAAAAGAGAGGGGAGAAGAGAGGAGCCGTCACTTTCAAATAAAGAGAGAAAACTGGTTTTTTATATGATGACTCAGATTGATCAAGACTACGATCTCGTTTAGTCTGTGGTCCGATCGAGCTGAAATTTGAGAGGAGAGGTTCACGGACTCACGGAGTTACATCGAACGGTGGAGATGGATTTGGAGCTGTGAGTTGGAGTTTTTGCCAGTGAACAGAAACCGCGAATTTGGTATATTCTCTCTAATTCTCTTTGTATTTGCCAAGATTGTAGATATCTTGATGAGGGATTTTGTATCATAATTACGATTATAGACGATTTTGGTACCCATTATTTGATTGTTAGTGGAGATTTTAACTGGATTAGGTCCGTGATTTTTCTGCTCACACTGGGGGAAGTTCTACATAAAAAACTGCTTGAGTTCTTGTGGTTTGGTGTGTTGATTATTTCTATTATTATTTCCAGCACGTATAAAAGTATAGATACACTATATTGGCTTGCCATATAGGGAGAAAGAATTATTCCGGTAGTTGTTTTATTGATATCTCTCTCAACAAAAGGATACTCCTGACCCTGTCTCCGGGTTCCACACTGCTGTTTTCTTGAAACTGTCTTTCAGTCCCCTTATTTTAATCCAAAATGTGTAGCTGCAGCATGTGGGGGATTCCCAAGAGCCTGAGGAGAGGGGTCGTGCATCTATGAAATATGGGTTTTTTTAATTAGTTGAAATGACCCAAATGGCCACAAAAAAAACAAAAGAAAGCCCCAGATTTAGCATCAAATAAAAGCAGGGTCCATAATGGGCCTTAAATAAGCACACTAGACCATATTGGATTCATTCGACAATATAGGGCCAATATGGGCCTCAATTGACACTCATCCCCAATATTGGGCTCAAAATTACAAGCCAAAAGGACCATATGGGCCTTATTTGCCACATAAGCCCACAGAAGCCCAAAAATGGGATTCTTCAAACATAGCACTTGTGGCTTCCAAATTAAGGCCCAAATTAATACTTTAACTAATCGCTCTCTGCTGTGTAGGTCAGAGGATGGAGGACATGAAGAATTTAGATTTAATTTCTTTGTATTTGTTATAAGATGAAAATATGCACCTATGGATAGATGGACTATCTAAAAAAAAACTACGAATGCTGAAAACTATTCTTTCAAAATGTGTAACAATGGGGTGCAAAGATGAGGGATGAGAGAGGCATAGAGTTGGAGGAGTTACAGTGCAGAGAACTAGTTAGATGACACTTGATTTTAAAAAGGAGACTCGAATTAATCATTTTAAGAAAATAAAGAAAGAACGATTAAATGGGATGCCTGCACGACTATTTATCAATTGTTATAAGGAGTTAGTAACTCATTTATGATTATTGGCATGCAAATTTTGGTTTTTTCATTTTAAAAAAGTCTCTCCAAATGCAATATTAGACTTAGATTTCGAGTCTAGTTACAATAGCTACTCTCCTTTTATTTCCTTCTTTATCTAAAGGTTACAAGTGATTCCTAATCTACTCTTTAATTTCTTTAAAGTATGCTTTGAAGGATCCTTTTGTTGAGAGAGATATCAATAAACAACTAAAACGGAATAATTCTTCTCCCTATATGCAAGCAAATATAGTGTATCTATACTTTTATACGTGCTGGAAATAATAAGAGAAATAATCAATCACACCAAACCACAAGAACGCAAGCAGTTTTTTATGTAGAAAACTTCCCCAGTGTGAGGAAGAAAAACCACGGGACCTAATCCAGTTAAAATCTCCACTAACAATCAAATAATGGGTACACAAAATCTTCTCTAATCGTAATTATAGGATACAAAAATCCCTCATCAAGATATCTACAATCTTGGCAAATACAAAGAGAATTAGAGAGAATATACCAAATTCGCGGTTACTGTTCACGGGCAAAAACTCCAACTCACGAGCTCCAAATCCGATCTCCACCGTTCAGATTGTAACTCCTTGAGTCGTGAACCTCTCCTCCAAATTTCAGCTCGATCGGACCACAGACGAAACGAGATCGGAGTCTTGATAAAATCTGGGTAGCATGAGAAAAAACCACGTTTTTCTCTCTTTATTTTGAGAAGTGACGGCTCCTCTCTTCTCCCCTCTCTTTTTACAACTTCTTTTAGGTTTTCCACACTAAAAGGGTTGGGCTTTGGTCTTCTAATAAAGCCCACTTGGGTTTTCCTCCACATGGAAGAAAATAACCCAACACCTTTGTGTTTCTCTGCACATATTTTATACACTCCCAATAATGAAATTAATTTATTTCATATTTATTTTTAACAGTATTTAAAATATTCCCATATAAACTTTATTAGAAAAAAAATACCATCAGCTGACAACTATTTTTACCCACCAACTTATAATAAGTTATAGTGAAGCAAAATATAAATGCTAAAGCATGCATAATAATTATTTAAAATTTAAAAATAAACAAAATGAAAGTATAATTCGTCTTAGAAAATAAATAAATAAATATTAAGAGCATACGTGTTCTAAATAACTACACAGGGTATCATCATTTCGGTGGGTTGACTGTTGACAGCACATGCGATGGATAATCAGAAAATAATAATTGAAACGGGAAAATGCATTAAGTCTAACATGATCATTAATATTAACATCCTATTTTCCAACTGTTTAACTGAATTCCCCCAGTGACTTATTCAACAGCTATATTTCTTATCTTCCTTTATAATTTCTAATCCCATTAATTATCATCCATCAACTCAAACTTATTTATTTATTTATTTTGGTAGATTGGCATCCATCAACTAAACGCTGAAGCATCAATATTGTCAAACAGCCATATTTTTTTATGATTTGAAATCTTATTCCATGTAGATATACCGTAATATGAGAAAATAATGAGAAGGCAACATACAATATAGCATCACTCTTCAGCAAATTTCTTCAATTGATCACTTAAACCTGCAACCATAAATATGAGTTTTTAATCTGCTCAAATTAAAGTCAATAAATAAAATTGAGACCATTCAAAGCATGTTTGGAATTATGAATTCAACTTGTAAGTTTCAATTTAATATTAAATTATATTTCAATTTACACTAAATTTAAATTCAAGTTCTAATTTTAGACTTCTAAACAAGTGAAGGTTTTCAAAAAGCTATAATAGATAACAAGGATGAATTGAAGTGTTAAATATTCCAACATTTCATATTAGAATTAAGTTTGACATAATATTATCATATGTGATTTGACCTCTAAAAACTGATTTTTATAGTATGCGCGTGATGATCACCGCGCAACAACGATACGAGGAAAATAGCAAATACCAAAATTTCTCTTTTAGATGCATAAAATTAATCCGGGAAGTGGAAAAGAATTCTATTTTTTTTATAAATATTATATAATATATATGATTGCATAATATATGTTTATGTATTTATATTATATCATTTGGTTAGCTATAGTTATTAAATGGGCCCAACCTTAACAGAAATAATTAAAAACTCTGAACCAAAAAAATGATTAAGATTCAATTTGGTTAATTTTGTTATTTGATTCTGTTTTTTAATTGTTCTTGTCCACTCTTAAAGAAATCAAGAAATTAATACCAAAAAATAATAATTATTTTTTAAATAATCGACTTGTGATAGTAATTTCCAAAGAAGCCACGACTTGAAACCAAAGAGAGTTGGGGTAATGAGTAATGACTTACAGATGAAGATCTAATAAACGGAAACGATTCATTGATGTGGGAAAAGGGTAGTACTAACTCTTTGGAAATATGGTTAGAAATGGGCCTTGGTGGGCTTCATCCTCCCATTGCAAAGCATCCCACCATTCTTCTTCTCCTCAATTTGCTTTAGAGCACTGCCACTGTTCTTTGTGGCGTTGGAATATTCTTTAAATTTGGACACCCTACAACATCAATATGCGTCAAGGAAGGGAAGGATAGGGATTTCCCATAGATGCTCGTCAGCCTGGGTACATCCCACAACTCTAGAATTGTGAGTCTTGAAAATACTCTGTTCCTATCGCTGTCAGCAGCCGCTGATCCATCACCGCCACCCGGTATAATTTCTTCAATTGACTCACACCATGCTACGCCGAGAACTTGAAGGTTGGGAATAAAAATGAGCCATTTCAAGTCCACCAGTAGCGGACAAAAACAAATTGTTACGACACGAAGGTTGGCGACGCAATTATTTCCATCCCACATTCGCACAATATAATGAATACTTGGATTATCCTTTTCCTTGTCCTCTCCAGAATTTGGCACCACAACTGCCACCTCTTTTAATTCCTTACAATCCTCTATCTCAAGTTTGTAGATCCTCATACTTGATTGTAATTTGAGGGAGGTCATACCAGCACAATTTAAAAGTTGTAGATGCCTTGTGCAGCTCTGTAACTTTGGGGAGCTAAGAAATTTTTGAGCCGATGAGTGTGCTTTTATGGTGATCTGTGTAATTGCCACGTGCTTCAGGCACTCCAACTCTTCCAACAAAATATATTCAGAATCATATGCAACCTCGTGATCTTGCATTTCAAACACTCGTAATGAAGAAAAACTTGCTGTCACTCCTCGTATGATTCCTTTCATACGATACATTTTATTAATAATAAAACATCTCAACTTAGTCAAATTCTGTAGTTCCAGCGGCAACCTTACAATTCTTGTCCTCGACAGATTAAGATACTGCAAGCTAACCAACGCACCTATACCACAAGGTATCTCATCTATATTCTCATTATCTGATATGTCCAGAACTGTCAAGGCAGGACCAATTTTAGGAAAGGCATTTAGTTTAGCATCTCCAAGAATCAAAGTCCGCAAATTTGGACACAATGACACGTCAACCTTTTCCAGTAAATTAGTTCCTTTTAATTGAAGGTGCACCTTCTCTGCCTCCTCCCATTTTGTAACATCTTCTTCTTGTACCAAAATTTTGTTTTTCTTCAACCCGCATTCACAACCCAACCACAAAGCCATGTCGCGAAGAACGTCATGCATGCACACTGTTTCTGTCAAATCCCGCACTTCAACACTCCCCATTAATAAACATGCAGACTTTAGACTTTTTATGATTTCTTCACCCTCCTCAATCTCGTCAAAATACCCTTCCCCAATCCAAAGTTTGATAAGATCATCTCTATCCATACGATAGTCCTCGGGGAATATAGAACAATAAATAAAACAAAGTTTTATGGTTTCATCTTCCAAGCTATCATAACTAAATTTCAATACAGGATACACATGACTCCCCATACCTGAAAACTTCGATGGAAATTTCCTCAACGTTTTTATTGCCTTCTCCCAGTCCTCCGGTTTCTTCTTACCGAGCATTGCTCTCCCAATGGTGATGAGAGCAAGAGGCAAACCCTTGCATTCGTCAGCAACACGTTCTGCAAGCCTCTCAATATCTGGATGAGCGCTCAGGGTCTCCTCGCCCACCTTTGACTTAAATAAATCCATTGCTTTTCCCCCCTTTAAACACTGCACTTCAATCTTCCGGTCAGCGCCCATTTGGCTACACAGCTCCTCTGATCTAGTCGTAAATATCACCTTGGACTTATTTTTGTCATCAGGAGGGACCCCAATATTCAAGAGATCAAGTGGCTCCCAGATATCATCCAACAACAACACGTACTTCTTTGTTTGCAAGATCTTGCATATTTTTGTAGCTTTCTCATTTATGCTTTTAGTTCTCCACTCTTCCTCTGGGACTTGAAATTTATTAAGAATTGCTTGTTGAATTTTTTCCACGTCTAGCGGTTTTGATACCACAGCCCAAACCGCTGTGCCAAACTCCTCACATCTCGCCTTGAGGAATTCGTTATTAACTTTCTTCGTGAGGGTCGTCTTCCCGACACCCCCCATTCCGTAAATCCCAATAATTCTTACTTTCTCTTCATTAAGGAGTTCGCAAACCCTATCAAATACTGAATCTAGACCAACAGCCTGCTCCATGGGTTGGTCATCCACTGGACTTCGAGGCAGTCTGTTAGCCACAACATCAATAACTGGTCCTTTCTTTTTTAACTCAACGACAGAGTTTAGCTTTGCACTTACTCTCTTTCCAAGCTTGTAACTCGATCTACAATTTATGGGGCAACATCCTCCCAAACATTTCTTCCGGATTTCTTCATTACCCTCGTCAAGAATTCCATTGACTTCCTTTTCCAGGGCTTCTACTTCAGAAAGCCAGCCATCGATTGCTCGAGTACGCCTCATTTGTTGCTCCTCTGCAACTTCCACCTGAATCTTTACATCTTCATAAGCTCTCTTCAGTTCACTCATTTCATTTCTCAAGGAGTTGAGATTTTCTTCCAAATGAAAAATGTTGGCCCTACACTTCGACATGCCATCCCACAAGCGGGATGCAATGTCCAAAATTGGGCCTATCAAATCCATGGCTCTTGGGACTTCGTTTCTTCGAGTAGATCCACCAGCAGTATAACAAAAAATAGTCTCTGAGATTAGAAGGAGAAATTAGAGAAAGAAAATAGATCGAGAGAGGGGGGGGGGGGGGGGGAACAGATCTGAGAGATCCGAGAGGGGAAGAGGTGAAAGGAAAATGAGCAGAGAGAAGATGAGCAGAGAAGAAATCAAAGAAAAAGAAAGGGAGAGAGAGAGAGACCGGAGAGATTGAGAGAGTGAGAGAGCAGAGACTGTGAGAGAGAGGAGAGAGAGAAAAATGGGAGAGAAACGAAAAGAATTAATTTTTATATTTAGAGGGTAGTAGATAATGCGCACATGGACGAGCCTTTTTTCCAGTTTATTTTAAAATATATATATATAATAAATAATATCTTATTTTTCAGAAAGACTTTGACGTAATCTTACTATTTCATCCAAATAAGATTTACTTGTCACACGACAGTTAGTTAACTGGTCTACCATTTAAATTATACTGCTTGGTCCAGTGAGATTAGTGAGATTTACTATGCATTCATTTATTTTTATTAGTAATTCAAAGTATATAAGGAGTTTAGATTTTTAAAAAAGACTCAAATTAATTAATAATGAGTATGAAAAGATGCAAATGATTATACAATGGTTTCGTCAGTGACAATCATAGTTTTGTTAAAACAGAGGTTAGGCTTCCAATGCCAGGTTATGGGTATCCGCTATGATATTGAAAGGTTACGGGTATCCGCTATGATATTGAAACCAATAATAAGTATGAAAAGATGCAAATGATTATGCAATGATTTCGCCTGTGACGGTCATAGCTTCGTTAAACCAAAGATTCAGCTCTCAGATCTGCGAGACTCTCTCTCTCTCTCTCTCTCTCTCTCTCTCTCTCTCTATTCTGCTCTCATTTATGAGAGGTTCTCTCTCTTTCTCACTCTCTGTTCTATTCTCATATCTACGATGCTATCTTTTGTCTCTCTATTCTCTTATATTTATTTATATGATCTTTGATCTATTTTTTTTGTTTCGCAAGTTCAAAAAATGGTTGGGGAGGTTCTAAAGCCTCGGCGCAAGATAAGTTCTTCCTTCCCCTCCCTTTTTCATTCTTGTTGGTTTTCATTGAACCACACAAATCCCCTTGATTTGTATTTTGTTCTTTGGTTTGAGTTTATGCTTGAGTTAATTTACTGAACTAGTTGACCCACTGTGTTGGGTTCAGGTTGACTCCGGGCGAATCAAGCTGCTGAGTGGGGATTAGGGTTGACTTGGGGTGAGGCAACCCACTGGGTGAGAGTTTTGGGTTGACTTAGTATAAGTCAACTTGTTGAGTTGAGTTCCTGGGCCAAATTGTTTTAAAAAATGGGCTTAAGATGCTTGAGTTTTTTTTTTTTTTAAAAAAAAAAAATGCCCAAACCCTGTTTTAAGAAACTAATGGGTCTGAAAATGGGCCCTGTTTTTAAAAATAATAGTTTTAAAAGGAATATGGGTCTTGTGCCCTATTTTTTTAATAAAAAAGTAATGGTTTTTAAAAATATGTGGGCATCTTTTGGGTTTTAGAAAAGTTTGGGTCGGACCTCTAAGTTTAAAAAAAAAATGGGTCTGGTCTTTTGGGTTTTAGAAAAGATTGGGCTCGAGCCTCTGGGTTTTAAAAAAATGGGCCTGGTCCTTTAAGTTTTATAAAAGATTGGGTCTTGACCTTTTTAAAAAAAAAATAAAAATGGGCCTCATATTTTGAACATATGGGCTTAGGGCTTTTCTTTTGAAACATGGGCTCGGTGATGGGGATCAACAATCCTCAAGCATAACATTCGTTGAGATGGTGTCACGTGGATACATTCGCTAGGATGAAGGGAACTGCACACCTTTTCAAAAAAAATGCATAACTTCATCTACAGAAGCCCAAATAAGCCGATTCCAATTGGGATAGAAAGAAGACTCCCATACCTTTATTTAGGTATAGGAAAAACCATGAATTTCAAATTGTGCACGACTTGGTAGCCCAATAACAGTACCCATTCGTTTAGAAATTCAGCATCATATGGACAACTGTACACCTTCACCAAATATGCCATAACTTTCTCAAAAAAAGTCCAAATGGAGTGTTTCAAAGTGTGTTGCAAAGAAGACTTCAATATATTTAATTTGGTATATGGTAGGTGAGATAGTTGAAAGTATTGAACATCTAGAAGGCCAAAGAATGAGACTATTTGTTTTGAAAATTTTACATTTTTGACTTTTTTGTTTCACTTTATCATTTTCCATTCAGAGATTGTTATATTTTATTTACTTATGGTTGGAGGGTTGTTCCAACATCTCTATATATAGCTGGGCATGTAAGTTATTGGAGACATCAAGTATTTTGAATTGAATCAAGATTTATTGCCTTGTGCTTAAGTTTTAAGCTTGTTCCCTCTTTGTGAGTGAGTGGTGAGAGACCACATCCCTTCTCCTTTGGAGATTGAGTGGTGAGAGACCACGAGATTATGATTCTCCATTTTTCATATTACCATTCCAATAGCTATTGTGTGAGATTATTACTTTAACAATCAAGCAAGATCAATCACAATCCCAAGAAGCACCGAGAATCACCATCCGGGATATCGAGCAAGGTTCGAGTGTGTTGTGTTCATCATTCCAAATAGTTTCAGTAAGCTCATTTCAATCACTTCCAAAATAAACCCTAGATAGCCAATATGATATTTACCTTCCATTAGCCTTTTCAAAATATTCATTGCATGTCTTTGAATAATCTCTGCAGACAAACTCTTCAAAGTCCAAAAGATTTTCATACTTGAATGCTTGATTGTGTCTTATTCTAAGGATATATAATTTGCATGTTTAGGCTTAATTGTAAGGCTTGAATTTACCATATTTCAAGTAATTATCTTATCCTACTTGATTAGGTCCTAAGGACAAGTCTACATGAAACCTATAACTTTTTGAATTTTCCACAACCTATAGTTTTTGCATATAATTTATATTGGTCATTGTGGTTAATTAAATTCTAATCTTAAAGTGTATCTGGTGTGTGCACATTTGTGAGAGGGTCTTTGGTAGGACTAGGGTTTCAGAATTTTCCTACATCATATTGGTATCAGAGCCTAGGTTTGGCTAGGTTGGCTAGTTTACATAGCTCGACTAGTGGATTGACCCTCCTTTTCACTTTGGTTGAATGCCCCATTGGGTGTTCCTTGTGTTGGTCTAATACCCATTAGATGTCAACTAGGTCTAGAAATGCATACCGAGGTCGTAGATCTGATTATGATTGGGATAACCTCCTTGATGATCTCCAAGAACAAGTCCTTAGATTGAATAGGGATCTAGAAGAGGCCTTAACTAGAATTGAGAGGTTGGAAACTCAAAACCCACAAGACCCGCCTCAAGGAAGCATAGACCAGCCCTTAGAACAAGAAAATGAAGGCCAAGGGAGGCCTCCATCTAGGGAATGACCTCTGTCCCCGAGGATTCGACCTCACTCTCCAAGAGGACGACCTCCTCCTCCACCAAGATGACCTTCTCCCCGAGCTAATATGGAAGACCCCAACATCGTGATCCTTATGACCCATACTGGGATGATGAGGAATATGACTTGGATGAATTTCAAGGTTGGAGACCACACCATAGGGACTGACATGATCCTTACGAGAACATGACTAGGAAGGTGAAGATAGAAGCCCCTACATTTGATGGTCAAATGAATCCCAAACTTTTTCAAGATTGATTAGCTGATATGGATGCCTACCTTGAGTGGTACAGGATGATTGACCCTCATCGGGTCCAATTCGCTAAGATGAGATTGATTGGACAAGCGAAACTCCATTGGATGAATGTGGAGAGGCAAGAGGCTCACCTACGTCATAGGCCTATTGAGCATTGGGATTTGATGAAAGATAGGCTCATTGAAAAGTATGTGCCTATTAGCTACCAAGAGTGCCTTATGGATCAACTCTACAACTTGCGCTAGGGTAATATGAATGTTTCTGAGTATATGACCCAATTCGATGAGTTGTCTATTAGGTGTGGAGTTGATGAGACAAAGAACCAACAAATTGCCAAGTTCCGCACTGGGTTAAGGCCTGAATTAAGGAGAGAGATGTTTCCCCATCATATAACATCTCTTGAACAAGCATTTAATCTAGCTCATGACTTTGAGCAAATGATCAAAAGGCAAATGGGAAGGCGGTATGTCAACCTGTTAGAATTGATGTATTCTCAAGAGGGGGGGTGAATTGGAATTTAAAACTTTTTCACCTAGGTTAATTTATCCAACAACGGTGAATACACAACCTAGGGTCAGTCTATACAATTTCCAAATGCGTAGATAAGTATAACGTGGAAATTAAGTCATACACATCATTCACCCATGACATACATATGCGGCAAATATAAACTGCATGAATATAAACAAACACACGATATGTTATCGGGGTTCGGCCAACTGTGCCTACGTCTCCGCCTCTAGCTCGCAAGCCGGAGGATTCCACTAATAGCTCACTTAAGGGTGGAGCGGCACCGTTTACAACCAGGTCAAATTAACACAGGGCAGACCTCAACCTTAACCAGGTCAATTAGTAGGGCTGACCTCAACTTACACGCCTTAACAGGACGACGCACCTAGCTTTCCTAACCGAGTTTAAGCCAATCTGGGACTATTCTAGGGCTAGTCTCCCTCTTCAGGCCCGTGCCTGGAAATACAACCAAAGTGTATTACAATCAAATGGTACAGTGATTGTGCTTTTGTGTAAAGCAGATATGTACCCAGATGCACACAATAACATACACCACAATATGATTCAATATGTAAGCTCAATGTGGTCTAGATGGTTCAACTCTCAAAGGTGTTTTCTATATGTGTAATGCGTTTGTGAGAGTGGCAAACAAGCAGTCTTTGTATCACACAATATTCAATAAATAAGTTCACACAAAGATGTCAAGTCTCCAGTATTTCAATTAGTAAGATGACTCAAGCATGTAAGTATTAAACGATGCATATGCTTGGTTTGCAAAAGATATGTAATCTTTGTATTCAGCGAATAATATATGAGTGAAAGAATATTGCAACAAAGACCACTGTTACACAAGCAAATATCTCTTCAAATATTTTACAAGATTAAAGTGCAATAGATATTTGGAAGCTTAGAAGATCTAACAAAGTTTTCTTAGGAAAGGCTTATTAGCAAAAGCCCCCTAAGAATCCTTAGGTTTGACTCTCAACAAAATCGTGTCAAACAAGTAGCATAAGGAGAGCAAACCTATTTAAGCAAAACACTCAATCAACTTACAAAATATGTAGACAATGATAAAAGGCAAGTATGAGTGGTTTTAGTAAGAAAATGAGTAGTATAGGGTTTTTATTTTTAAGAGAATTTCACCCTAATCCAATATGCTAATCTCTTTTAATTTTCTCAAAAGAACTCATATATATAGGCAAGGGAGAAAATATGACCGTTGGGGATCTATTGGGTATTATTAGAAAAGTTTAATGATGTTTAAAGTATTTTAACCCTATTTAAAAAATATTAACTGCGGTAAAAAATCAGGGCAACCCGAGAGGTCCGGTAGATTAGAAATGGTTCGGTCGACCAGGACTCAAATGGCTCGGTCGACTAGGGGACTTTTGAACTGAAAGGCTTGGTCGACCGAAGAGGGAGATTTTCCAATTTTTCGAGTTTCGGTTGACCAGGGCATTTTGAACTGCATAGTTCGGTCGACCAGACCGTTGGGAATTCTCCCGAGGACCCTTTGGTCGACCAGGTAGTTGGAGTGCAAAATTGGTCGATCGACCGGGGTCAAATGAACTACAGGAGCTCGGTCGACCGAGACCTAGGTCAACGGTTGACCCAGGTATGGTTCGGTCGACCAGGCCAAAAATGAACTGATTTGGCCGGTCGACCAAAAGTGCACCAAGTGTGCATTTCGGTCCCGTATTGAAGCAAACATGCCCTATTCAAGTGCCTAACAAATATATGTGAAAGTTTGTGTGTCCTAGGGTCACTTGGGGTCCAATTTTAAGACACTGAAAAAGTCCGGTCTCGGTCGACCTTCGGGTACATCCTAGGGTCTTTCTAAGGTCCTTTTTCATTCATGGTTTAGTTTGAGCATACGTAGTAAATCATACATGTGATGTGTGTGAACTTATTACAAACCAAATACCTACTTACTATTACAGACCAATATAAATATATTACAATGCTGAATTATAAATTAGTCTTCAAGCTTTTCTTACTTTGTGCACATCTTGATCTTATTACCTTTAGTTCCTGCACAAAACCTCAAACGCTTATTAGATACAATGAGTATTTGTCATAATCAAAACCAGGCGTGACCAATAAGGTCAACACAACCCCTCAAATGAAAAATATCCTAGGAAAATCCAGGGCACTGATAAGTATGAACAAGCATCTGCAGGGCAAGTCACTTCTCGTGGGAGCAACCCCACAGTCCAACAACCAGTGGACAAAGGGAAAGCCCCGATAACGCGATCCTCTCGCCAAAATTCTGGCACAGAAGTATGTTTCAAGTGCCACAAAAGGGACACTTTGCCAAGCAATGCCCTAATAGGAATTTAGTAATTGAGAGAGAAGACGAAGAAGAGGAAGATGATGCACCATATGATGCTGCAAATGAAGCAGGTGAAGATGTGCTAAGTAGTGAGTATGATGAGAATGTGCAGCTAAGTGTGATGAGATGCCTTATGGTAATGCCTAGGGGAGAGGAAGATTGGCATCGTACTTCCATTTTCTACACTTATATAGAGTGTGGGAGTAAAAGCTGCAAGATGATCATAGATGGTGGGAGTTGTATGAATGTGATTTCAAAGTCAGCAGCTGAAAAGTTGAGATTAAAAACAGAGCCTCGTCCCAACCCATATAATGTTGCATAGGTCAATGCAACCACCATGCCAGTAAGCCATAGGTGTTTAGTCCTCATTAAAATTGGAGAGTATGAGGACCAAATTTGGTGTGACGTGCTGCCTATGAATGTTGCTCATATTCTATTTGGGAGACCTTGGCTATTTGACATGGATGTCTCACATAATGGGTGTGCCAACACCTACTCTTTTAAGTGTAATGGCAAAAGAATCATTCTCAATCCACTTGAGCCCAAGAGTGGGAAAAGCAAGAAGAAAGAGGAGACGAAAGGAAAACAAGTTGGTCGACCCTTACATATTCTGAACAAGAAGAACTTTAAGTTTGAGAGTCAAGAAACTCAGGTCGTTTATGTGGTTGTTGCTAAGGAAGCCGAGCAGAAGAGTCTTGAGCAGGAGACACCTCCAGAAGTATTCCCCATACTTTTTGAGTTTGAAGATGTCATTTCTGAGCCACCGAGTGAATTGCCTCCGATGAGAGATATTCAACATGCTATTGATCTTGTTCCTGGTTCATCTTTACCTAATTTGCCACATTATAGAATGAACCCAAAGGAACATGACGAGCTAAAGAGGCAAGTAGATGAACTAAGGGAAAAGGGTTTTATTCATAAGAGCATGAGTCCATATGCATGTGCTGCCCTTCTCACTCCCAAAAAGGATGGCACCTGGAGGATGTGCATTGATAGTAGAGCTATCAACAAGATCACCGTCAAGTATCGATTTCCCATACCTAGACTTGATGACATGCATGATCAAATGGTGGGATCCAAAATATTTTCCAAAATAGATCTTAAAAGTGGATACCATCAGATTAGAATCCAACCAGGGGATGAGTGGAAAACTGCTTTCAAGACAAAGGATGGGTTATATGAGTGGTTAGTGATGCCCTTCGGCTTAACTAACGCACCAATCACTTTCATGAGAGTTATGACCAAACTTTTAAGACCTTTCATTGGGCACTTCCTAGTAGTCTACTTTGATGATATCTTGATCTATTGTCAGACTAGGGAGGATCACCTTCTCCACTTGAGGAGCGTCTTTGAGGTCCTAAGAGAACAAAAATTGTATGCAAACCTAAAGAAGTGTGTATTTATGACCACACAAGTCATCTTCTTAGGGTTTGTAATCTCTGACAAGGGAGTTTCTGTTGACCCTGAAAAGGTCAAAGCCATCAGGGATTGGCCCACTCCTAAAAACATTCATGAAGTAAGGAGTTTTCATGGGTTAGCCACATTCTATAGAAGGTTCATTAGAAACTTCAGCACTATCATGGCTCCCATTACAAACTCTCTCAAAAAAGGTGATTTTTCATGGTCAAAATCTGCAACTAAAGCTTTTTTGGATATTAAGGACATGATGACTAGAGCACCAGTGTTATGTCTCCCTGATTTTCAAAAACTATTTGAGGTTGCATGTGATGCATCGGGAGTTGGCATAGGAGGAGTGCTTAGTCAAGAAGGTCACCCAATTGCCTTCTTCAGTAAGAAGTTGAATGAGGCAAAACAGAGATATTCCACTTATGAGAAAGAGTTTTATGCTGTAGTGCAGTCATTGCGACATTGGAGACATTACCTTCTTCCCCAAGAGTTTGTCTTATACTCTGACTACCAGGCCCTTAGGTATTTGCATACTCAAAGGAAGTTGGGGCATAGACACATAAAATGGGTTGAGTACATACAATAGTTCACCTTTGTGCTCAAATACCGAGCTGGTGTCGAGAACAAAGTAGTTGATGCTTTGAATTGGGTCGTAGTCACATTGCAGACACTTCATATTAAGATTATTGGCTTCGAAAGCATCAAGCATGAATACCCTCAGTGTCATGACTTTTCTGATATATTCTCTGATCTGCTTCAGGGTACTTCTATTACTCACCCCGATTTTATCATTCATGATGGGTTCCTCTTCAAGGGAACGCGATTGTGCATCCCATCCACGTCTCTACGTGACCAATTGATTGAAGAGTTACATACGGGGGGCGCCGCAGGTCATTTTGGTAGGGACAAGACAATTGCTATGTTAGAAGATAGGTTTTATTGGCCTAGTATCAAGAGGGATGTTGTCAGAATTGTTTCCCACTATCGCACATGTCAGACAACTAAGGGCAGGTAACAAAACACTGGGTTATACACTCCATTACCAGTACCACATGTACCTTGGCAAGACATTAACATGGACTTTGTGCTAGGACTCCCTAGGACTGTGAGGGGAAATGATTCAGTATTTGTTGTTGTGGATAGATTTTTCAAGATGTCACATTTTATTCCATGCAACAAAACACATGATGCATCTAAAATTGCCACCATATTTTTTTGAGAGGTAGCGAGACTTCATGGTCTTCCAATGACTATTGTTTCTGATAGAGATGTTAAATTTGTTAGCTACTTCTGGAAAACTTTGTGGGCAATGCTAGGTACCAAGCTCAAGTTCTCAAGTGCATACCATCCCCAAACCGATGGACAAACTGAAGTAGTAAATAAGGAGCCTTGGTGACCTACTACACTGCTTGGTTGGAGAGCATATCACCACATGGTGTTTATGTCTTCCTATGGCAGAGTTTGCATTCAATAGCTTAGTGAATAGGACCACAGGACTTAGCCCTTTTCAGATCGTCATTGGTTATAGTCCCAAGAAGCCTATAGACCTCATTCCATTGCCACCGGAGTCTAGAGTTAGCGAGTCAGCTGATACTTTTGCAAAACACATACATGACTTACACTCTGAGATCAGAATGAAAATTAATTTGAGCAATGAACATTATAAATCTATTGCTGACATACATAGCAGGTTGCAGGAATTTTCAAAAGGTGATATGGTTATGGTTCGAATTCGTCCCGAACGAATTCCTTCAGGAAGGGTAAGAAAGCTTCATGCTAAAAAGATGGGACCATTTAAAGTCCTAAAGAAAATAAGCTCTAATGCATACATGTTAGATATTCGTCTTGATTATGGCATAAGCAAAGTATTTAATGTTAAGGATCTAACCCTTTTTCTTGAAGCCAATTCTTTTTTCAGAGCCTAGTCATACTAACCCTGTAGGTGATCTTTCCCCATTTATAGACACAAATACTATGAAAGAGCCAAAATTGCCTTTGCCACCACCATTAATTCCACCCAAGAAAACTAAGCAAATTGAAAAGATTTTGGATGATAAAACAACACACACACACGGACTGGATCATACAAAAAATTCTTGGTCAAATGGAAAGGCAAAGCCCTATTAGAACGAAGTTGGATCTTACAGGAAGAAGTTCTACGCCTCAACCCAGAACTATACACCGAGTATCTTCAATAAAATTCTACAGGGCAGAATTCTTTGCATCCAAGGAGAGATGATGGGGATCAACAATCACCAAGGATAACATTCGTTGAGATGGTGTCACGTGGATACATTCGTTGGGATGAAAGGAACTGCACACCTTTACAAAAAAATGCATAACTTCATCTACAGATGCCCAAATAACCCGATTCCAATTGGGTTGGAAAGAAGACTCCCATACCTTTCTTTAAGTATAGGGAAATCATTAATTTCAAATTGTACACGAATTGGCAGCCCAATAACAGTACCCATTCATCCAGAAATTCTGCATCACATGGACAATTATACACCTTCACCAAATATGCCATAACTTTCTCAAAAAAATTCCAAATGGAGTGGTTCAAAGTGTGTTGCTAATAAGACTTCCATATATGTAATTTTTTATATGGTACGTGAGATAATTCAAAGTATTGACCATCTAGAAGGCCGAAGAATGAGACTATTTGTTTTGAAAATTTTACATTTTTGACTTTTTGGTTTCACTTTATCATTTTCCATTCATAGATTGTTATATTTTATTTAATTATGGTTGGAGGGTTGTTCCAACATCTCTATACATAGCTGGGCATGTAAGTTATTGGCGACATCAAGTATTTTGAATTGAATCAAGATTTATTGCCTTATGCTTAAGCTTTAAGCTTGTTCTCTCTTTGTGAGTGAGTGGTGAGAGACCACATCCCTTCTCCTTTGGAGATTAAGTGGTGAGAGACCACGAGATTATCATTCTCCATTTTCTATATTACCATTCCAGTAGTTGTTGTGTGAGATTATTACTTCAATAATCAAGCAAGATCAATCACAATCCCAAGAAGCGTAGAAAATCACCATTCGAGATATCGAGCAAGGTTCGAGTGTGTTGTGTTCATCATTCCAAATAGTTTCAGTAAGCTCATTTCAATCACTTCCAAAATAAACCCTAGATAGCCAATATTATATTTACCTTCCATTAGCCTTTTCAAAATATCCATTACATGTCTTTGAATAATCTCTGCAGACAAACTCTTCAAAGTCTAGAAGATTTTTCATACTTGAATGCTTGATTGTATCTTATTCTAAGGATATATAATTTGCATGTTTAGGCTTAATTCTAAGGCTTGAATTTACCATCTTTCAAGTAATTATCTTATGCTACTTGATTAGGTCCTAAGGACAAGTCTACATGAAACCTATAACTTTTTGAATTTTCCACAACCTATAGTTTTCACATATAATTTATATTGGTCATTGTGGTTAATTAAATTTTCATCTTAAAGTGTATCTGGTGTGTGCACATTTGTGAGAGGGTCTTTGGTAAGACTAGGGTTCTTAGAATTGTCCTACATCACTCGGGGCTTTGAGCAGGGACTTCAAGGCTTTTGTTTTGATCATGGGCTAGAGACTTCTCTTAGAATACGAGCTTGGGAAGCCTAGAACATGGACCCTACGAATTTTCTTAGAACATGGGCTTAGGGAGCTTAGAATAGGCCTTTGGGTTTTCGTTTTGAGATGGTGAGTTACATGAGGATTCCTTCTCCTATCCTTGTTGAACAAATATATTGTAATGGAAGTAACCAATCTACCTTAAGTCTTGGTACTCCTTCGGCTCTTGTTTTCCTATTCTTTGTTGTTCCTTCTCCAGCGTCTAGGACATGCATTACTCGACCCCCTTTTGGTGTGGGGGTCTTTCTTGCTATGGGTTCTTCGATTCTAGGTTCTTTTGGTCTTGGGAACCCATGGGCTATGGACTCCGCATCTTTGACTCTTCCTTTGAGAAGTGTGTGATATTACCCTTTCCTCTCAACTAGGGTCTTACCCCAACTCTCACTATTATGCTCTCCTCTCTTTTTATTTTTCTTTGATTTTTCTCCTTCTTCATCGTGTCCTCAACCCTCTATGAAAGCACCCTACTTATAGGGTCATGGCCTCGGCGAGCACGCTTTCCTTCCTACACAAACTTTCCATCCATAGTCGTGGCTCATTGAAATCAGATTCTCTAAGTCGATTTCTTCTCATATAGATCCTAAGCCAGATATTTGGATTGGAAATGTATCAAGCATGCAAATCATTTATTTTGTGAAACAAATCCTTCAATTAATTTATAGAATCAATCCAAAATTTCTCTCTTTATTACTTGATCTCTTTCTAACTTTGTGCGTGTGTGCAAGTGCCAGCTGCAGCTCTCGAATATTCCTTTGATATTCCATGTATCTCCCTGTAGTTTCCTATTTGCCCATGTATTTTTGTGTATTTCCTACGTTTCCCTATATTTCCCTTTATTTTCCTGTATTCTTATGTATCTCCCTGTGTTCCCCTCATTTTCCTTGTATTATTATAAATATTAATGAAGAATTTGTAATATTTCAAGCCTCAGTTAAAATTATATATATATATATATATATATATATGTGTGTGTGTGTGTGTGTGTGTGTGTGTGTGTGTGTGTGTGTGTATGTATATATATATCGTGTAAGTCCTCTAGAGGAAAACATATTTCAACTTGTTTGCATGTAGATTTCAAGTTTGGCACGAGTTAATATGGATTCGAAAAATAAGTTTTGAGAATGTAATAAGGTTCCTGTGGGATTAACTTCCCTACATCGATCCCATGAAAGTTTTTTTCTAAAAAGTTTAAAATTAATTTTTATTTTTTTTTTCTCAAAATGCAAGAATAAACACTAAGCTTTCACAAAAATGAATCTTGAAGAAGTAATGGGACATCTGCCTTAGGCTGAAAGGAACAAGTCATTGATTCACAATACTAACCCAATCATTGGCCTCACAAAAGTCTCTTTATAAAATATTAATTTTATTTTCCTTTCGATTTCAAATTATAAAAATAAATACTGATCCTTTTCAAAAACATATCTTAAGGAAGTAATTGAACCCTGAATTAATTTTCCCACACTGTCCCACAAAAACCTCTTTCAAAGTCATCATTCGTTTTTCCTTCTTACCTTGAATTGTGGAAAAATAAAATAAAAAATTGGCCCTTTCCGAAATTGGAGTTTGTCCTAAAAATGTTTTTTTTCTAGTTTAAAAGTCTTTTCGATTTCCCCAAATTGAAATTTTCCAAACACCTAAAATGCTGTCCTCTCTCTTTAAAGTCAAAGACGTTTTCTTGGTTTTTCAAAACCCCTTTTTTTTTTTTTTTGGTATATGCTATTACCCAATTCAAAAACCTTGAACTCCCCCTTTGAATTTGCTAAAATCTCTTTTTTTTAATTCTTAAATATCAACTCTCCCACTCTAAGGGATTCATTTAAAAAAATACCCAAAAAATTTTCGAGCTACGGAAACTTGATCCCAGGTTTGGGATATGTAGGCAACTTACCCTAAAATGGGTAAGTTCAATCCATAAAATAAATGTTTTTTTGTCCCCTAAAAGCCACAAATTAGTCTTCAAAATAAAGGAATGACAGTTAGATGTGCGGGTTCAATCCTCAGAATAGGTCTCACACAATACTATTATTTTTTTTTTTTTTTCAAAATAGGAGGCACACAACAACAACCAAACATAAGCATGGTAACCACTCCATGAATGGGTGCCAATAGATGTGTTAGGAGGGTACCAATTAATTTTGGGCTCTAAGTGGTTAATTTGGTGGGGAAAATTTATATTTTTATTTTTGAAACTGTCTTTCATTCCCTTTATTTTATCCTAATGATGTAGCTGCAGCATGTGGGGGATTTCCCACATAGCCTGAGGAGAGGGGGCTGTGCTTTGCATGTGTTGAATATGGGTTTAATTAGTTCAAAATGACCCAAATGGCCTTGGAACACATGAAAAAAAAAACAACCCATATTTAGCATCAAATAAAAGCAGAGGTCCATAATGGGCCTTAAATAAGCACATAGGACCACTATTGGACTTTAATTTGACAAATAGGCCTATATTGGGCCTCAATTTGACACTCAGGCCGATATTGGGCCTTATTTTGACACACAAGCCCAAAATTGGGCTTCAATTCAAAGCATAGCCCTATGGGTTTCAAATTATGGCCGAATTAGTACCTTAATTAATGCTCTCTCTTGTGTAGGTCAGAGGATGGAGACATGAAGACTTTAGATTTTTAAAAAGGAGACTCAAATTAATCATTTTATCCATTGATATAAGGAGTTAGTAACTCATTTATGATTATTGGCATGCAAATTGTGATAATTTTTGGATGAGATTAATTGAACAAGGGTGCCATTTTTTAAGACTCTTGGCCATGGGTTTTTAGCTTCAAAACTTTGATCTGAATGTTTTTTTTTTTTTTTGGTTGTAATTGGTGGTAGTTGAGACTTGACCAATCTTGGGCAGAGGTCCCTTCTCTTAATCCCTAGGTAATAAGTATGACATTTGAAATTTTTAACCAACAACAAATGTTAAACTTGATTTATTTTCTTCATTAAAAGCCAATTCCTTTTATTAATAATTTCAAAATATGCTAGTGAATCTAAACTTTGGAAGAAACTCAACAAACCTGCATTCGAAGTTGCATAAAATATAACCTTAAAAGTCCCTAGGTTATATTTCGTAGTAAGATTTCAGATATTAAATTTAAATTTGGATAAATTTAAACATATTTTAATATAAATTTTATATTAAATTGTAACCATATCCAATACAAATTTCAAATCAAAAGTCTCACCAAATGCAATATTAGACTTAGATTTCGAGTCAAGTGCAATCAAAACTAGGCATTAGCGTAAAGGAGATGACTAATTTGGATTAGCAACAGTAGACCATCTCATGGGACTTATATAAGGCCCAGTAAGCAAAATTATAATTTTTCTAGGATCCACTTCCTTTGGTGCAACCTCTTAAGGCCCACCTTGAGCCCAATACCAACTCTAATATTATGAATAAAGTTTTAAAACTTTTAAAACTATGAGCATGTGTTCATATATTTTACCTTCACAACTTTGAGCCAATTGTCATATATAAGGTCACTGAACCTCTAGAACCTATATATTTCACATACTCTCAACATTTATGCATTCTAGTTTGTTGAATAAATTAAATTATTCATATATCATATGTTTGTGTACCTACAAACTAAACTCTCTTACCTTTGTTCTAATATTTTTACATGTTATAATGTATTGTACCTAGAGTTCATATAATTTTGAATACTCATGATGTTACGTTTGGAAGTATGAATTTTGATCCTTTGATTTGGATTTTAATATAATTTTATATTATATTTATTCAAATCCAATATAACTTTAAATTCAATATTATCCAAACATAGGGTTAATGAACGAATGTCTTGGATTGTTAACATATTCAAGGATCAATTATGAGAAAATTAAAAATTAAATGCAATTTTTGAATTAAATTTGGAACTATGATTATGCAAATGCATGCAAGTATGTATTATTTTAGTCATTTCAAATTATTGAAATTGACGGTAAAATTATTATTATTGATGAGACACATAACCTTAAGCATACACTTTTTTTTTTGGTAAAAGAGGGCGGCACCTCTTAACTTTATTAAACCCCTCACTTATGACGAAGAAAAACTGTGGTTACAATTTTGAGATTTTGGGACAACAAAAGCAAATTCCAAGACCCTAAAACTAACTTAACCAACATAAACAAAAACAAAAAAACCAAACACCAGCAACCAAAAAGCTAAGAAGCTAAACCACTAAATGTGTAATAACACAAAACATCATGAGCGCAAAGAAGGAAAACTTAACAAGTCCAATCACATCATTTCCCTGACTTGCTGAGGAAGATCATCTTGACAACTATATGATCGAGAAATACCAAATTCACCCTGTTTGGTGAAGAAATCTGCACTTTTATTCGCCTCCCTGTAAACATGTTCCACTTTGAACTGTATGCCTCTTAATGATAGCAAAAGTTCTTCCCACAATTCCCATAAGTTCCAAACCAAGCACTTCCCAGAATTTATCCACTGAACCAACAAAGTAGAGTCATATGCAATCTCCACTTGATCAAATCCGAGATCTTTGTACAAATTAATCCCTAAAATAATCGTCTTCAATTCAGCCATGTTATTTGTTCCATAACCCAATAATGAGGAAAACACAGCTTTAAATAAACTTTTTTCATCTCTTATCATGCCTCCACCACCACAATTCCCTGGGTTACCTCTACAGCTCCCATCCACATTCAACTTAACCCAACCTATCCCAAGTTTACACCATCTGACTACACGAGGAAGATGAACCCTCACATTTTTTACTTGAATATCCAAAGCACAAAGGACTGCAATATTCGTGCAAGAAGCAAGTGTACATTTATTTAACTTGTCTAAAATGGATCTCAACCAATATTTAATATCAACCCACACAGTTCTCACCGAATCATGAATTGACTCCATCCTGGCTCTACATCTACGAGTCCAGAGTCTCCAAATGATGAGACTAGGTTTAAAACCTACCAAAATGCCTAACTGTGAGGCCCGTCTTGCATAACTAAACCAGACATTAACTCTCCCTTTCCAAGTACTCGTTGCCATACAGTTAACACCCAACGCCACTGCTGCTTTTTTCCATACCTCCTGAGCAAAAGATTCGGTGCAAAACACATGGTCTAGAGATTCAATCTTGGCATTTGAACGACAATCACGTCAAGAGGCCATCTGGACACCTACTTCTTTAATACGAGTATCAACCGGAAGACAAGCGAACCAAGACTTCCACATACAAATTGACACCCTTTTTGGCAACATAGGATGCCAGATCCATTTTGCAACTAAGAATTCCTCTTTATGCTCCCTTATAATTTCCCAAGCACTTGCCGTGGTGAATTTCCCATATGTTGAAGGTTCCCAAATTACTGTATCTGGACCCTCCTTGCAAGAAATAGCAAAGTTCATTACTTCCTCAACTTGATCTTCACCTAATAGAAGTACTAATAAATCAACATTCCACCCATCTTTATCCCAACAATCTCGAGTTCGAAGCTTATGGTTATTGATTTCCTGAACCTTAGCACAAAGGGGGCCGGAGGCTAACCAACGATCAAACCAGAAAGAAGTCGACCCTTCTTTAATTTGAACACGGACATGCTCTAAAACTTCAGGAATCATACGAACAATCGATCTCCAAAATCCGGTTCCTTTCTCTAGTTTCATTTCTCTCAAGTGGTGTTTCTTATACAAATACTTAACTTTAGAGAATTGAGTCCACAGATTATCCATAGTTAACAATCTCCACACAAACTTCATATGCAATGATTTTTTTACCTCCTCCAAATCCCTAACACCCAAACCACCCTCACAAATAGGCTTGCATATATTAGACCAGGAACACCAATTCCTTTTCCTTCTGTCATTTACTCCACTCTAAAAAAATTTTGATAACATAGAATTTATCTTTTTGAAGACAGTAGTAGGAATGTCCAATACCACCAATTGATGAACTGCCATTGATGATAATACATGCTTAATTAAAATTAGGCGGCCCCCTTGAGATAAAAGCTTAAATTTCCAACCCGCTATCTTTTTCCTTAATTTATTAACTAGGGGCTCTAAAATACGGGCCGTAAAACGACCTGATACCAAAGGAATACCCAAATATGTAGCAGGAAAACCTTCTTCCGCAAAGCGAATCGTCCTTAACAGAGATCTCTTCCGAGCAAAAGCAATTCTCTTTGACAAAAAAATACTTGACTTTTCTTTATTTATGAATTGACCAGACCAATCCTTATACTTCTTCAAAGTCTTAATAAGCATTCGAATGGAACTTCTCTTTCCATTGGCAAAAATAAGAATGTCATCCGCATAGAGAAGGTGAGATACCAAAGGCGCCCCACGAGGATGATAGTAAGCCCTTATCTTATTCTCCATAAAATTTTTCTTTAGAAGTCGAAAGAGAACTTTCTGTAAAATAATAAATAGATAAGGAGATAAAGGATCTCCTTGGTGAAGCCCTCGAGAAGGTTTAAAGAAACCTTTATAAGTGTCATTCATCATAATGGAGAACCAAGGAGAGGAAACACATTCCGCCACTAAACCACAGAATCTTCGTGAGAAACAAAAGCTTTCCAGAACCAAGTTTAAAAAATCTCAATCGACCTTATCATATGCCTTAGCCATGTCCACTTTGATCATTACATTTCCACCATTAGACTTCTTGTGTAGAGAATAAACCATTTCTTGTGCCAAAAAAAATATTTTCAAATATACTTCTGCCAGGAATGAAAGCTCCCTGTTCCGAAGAAATCAAAGCAGACAATAAACCTATCATCCTTACAACAATAATTTTTGAAAAATTTTTGTAGATAACACTACAAAGACTAATAGGCCTAAACTTGTCAAAACTCTGAGGATTCTGAACTTTTGGAATTAGAACAATGTAAGATGTAGAATAAAATCTAAGAAGAGGGGACCTGGCAAAAAAATCTCTAGCTGCATCGATCACGTTTTTTTTTTTTACAATATTCCAGCAATCTTGGAAAAAATTCGAGCCAAAACCATCCGGACCTGGGCTACTATTTCTCAGGATAGAAAGAATAGCATCCCTTATCTCCACCTCAGGCGATTCACGACAAAGATCAATATTCTCCTCTTCAGAAACCATAGCAGATATTATATCAACAAGGTTAGCTGTTTGATTGGGTCCTACACCTGTTAAGAAAGTTCGAAAATATCTTACTGCACCCTCATGAACAGCAGCTTCCATAGAATCCAACACTTCTCCATTTGGAAGTTTCAATGAATGAATCATAGTCTTCTTCCTCCTTTGGTTCACAAATGCATGAAAGAATTTTGTATTGTTATCCCCCGCCTCCAACCATTTCTTTTGGCTAGCTGAGAAATATGAATCTCCTCCCTCTTTTCCTATGCTTCCAGCTCGAGTTTAGTAAGGAAAAAATCTTCCTCCATTTCTAGCGAATACCCTTCCTGAAGCTGAGCCTCTAGAGCCTCCATATTTTCCTCCAATTTTTTAATGTTCTGGTGTACATGTCCAAAAACCTGTTTGTTCCAGTTTCGAATTGCAACTTTCGTATGTTTCAATTTACCAGCAAGTCTAACTAAACCCGAACCATAAGACTCCTCCCTCCAGGCTTCCTCCACGCAAGACTTAAAAGACTGGTGCGTACTCCACATATTCTGATACCTAAAGGGAGAAGGACCATACCGATGCAGATTTCTATGAAATTGAATAATCAATGGGTTATGATTTGAAGTCCTCATCTTTCCATACTCAAAATAAATATTTGGCAAAACTTGGAGAAGATTCGAATTATAGAGCACCCTATCCAGTTTTGCCCAACTTCGAGAATTTCCACTGTGACCATTACACCAAGACATGTTGTTGCCAGTACCAACCAAATCCATAAGACCACAGTCGTTCAAGCAATTGTTAAATTCCTCCATAGCCGATAACGACCTCATATGACCACCAATACATTCCGAATCTAAACGGATAATATTAAAATCTCCCGCCACTAACCAAGGGAAATCATCCCTTTTTACAAACTCCAAATCATTCCAAAGTTCCCGGTGATCTGTTTGACGACATTTAGCATAAACAAAAGAAGCCAAGAAAATCTGGTCCACAGAACTAAAAATACCCGAAATAACTTGATCAGACATATGTTGTAACTCAAAGTGCACTTTCTCTTCCCAAAATATCCAAATTTTACCCCCCACTGAAGCATTCGTACAAAAATTCAAAAATTTAGAAATTCAGCCCATTGCGACATCAAACTTTTATCAAAAAATGGCTCTGAAAGAACTAAAATAGAAGGCGAAAAATTCCTCATTAACTTATGTAAACGATTTTTCGACGTGCCTAAACCCCGCACTAAAATTAGGAATAGCTTCCCAAGAGGGGGGGGGGGTGAATTGGATTCTAAAAAATTTCTTTTAATTCCTTTTAAGTTACCTTAAACTTCTTTTATTTCTTTTAACCAATTCTTGACTTGTTTGTTTAATTCTTTAATCAATCAAGAACTTAGTTCTTTTATCCAGTCAATAACACAATTAAACAATCAATCAATTAAATACAATCAAACATTCAATCTTCAACCACACATTGAAAGTAGAAACAATCAAACAATTAATCACAATTTCCAAACCAATACACCCAATTTGATTGCCAAATATAAATTCACTTTAGCACAATAAGATTGATGTAAAATTCAAGATTTAACACTTTTGGAATACAGATACTATCCAATCAATTTCAAGCTTTATACCATTTAATAACACTATATCTTTTGTTGTCAGCCCTCGATATGAAATTATAATTTATACTTTGCTGATATAGATTTGCTTCTTCAATATGTTTTTCAAAAACACATTCACACTCTTTTCAATATTCAGAACTCAACTAAACTCTCAGTTAATTTATCCTTGGGCTGTTAACTAAGTAACGTACTCTCATATGGTTTCCGCAAGATATGGTATAACCAACGTACTCCCTTTCGGTTTCCGCAATCCAAATCAAAATTAAACTTTAAGTTTACTTGATTTCTATATTACGTTGTATATATGATTATCAAATAGACCATCCACGCAATTTAAATATGCTGAAAATAAAAAGTAAGGAAAAAAGAGAGAGACGGAGATTTTTATGAGGTTCGACTTATACCCAGCCTACGTCCTCGCCTTTGGCAAACCACCAAAGGATTCACTAAACTTGTTCTTTTAACGGGTAGAACAAACCTTTACAACACTCCTTGGTTAAGGCTAGAGCCCACATTCTCTAAACGATATCCCCTCGTCCGGTCACTCCTTAACTAGGCTAGAGCCCGTCTCTCTAAGCAATATCCCCTTACTTAGCCAACGATCCAAACAACACTTGGAATCATCAATCTATAAGAAATACAACCACAATATGTGTACAAAAATTTTGCTCCTCAAAGAGCTGATTAGTACAACAATTACAGCACAACTAATATACTTCAAAGTAAATCACAATATGGAATATAACTTGAAGCTCAAGGAAGTGTATCACCAATTTAATTCTTTCAATGGATGAAAGATTTCATAATTGTAGCACAAACTTGGTGAGTAAAATCAACAAGAATTCAGTAAGCTTCATGCAAGTTGAGAGCAAGAGAGAGCCTTGAGAATTTGAGAGCAATTTGAGAGAGATTTTGAATTTTTGCTGAATTTGAATTCTTGGTTTATTGATTCAATAATATTTGAGGCTTATTTATAGACATTAAAAGGTAAGTAACTTGGTCCCCAAGTGTGTTGAAATATCCCCCAAGTTTCCATAAATTTTGAGCCACAAACAACCTTATTTAAAAATTTGACCGTTATGAGAAAAATCAAAACAGCCGCGTGGCAGTCGCCTGCCACAATCCTCCAGTCGTCTGCCATGTTATTTTTAAAGAAATAGTAGGGGCAGTTGCTTGCCAGAACTAAGCCAGTCTCCTGCCACGACCACCCAGGCGTCTATCGTTGTTCAGGCAGTCTATTGGTTGCACACATGCTGTTGTTAGTTTTGAGTACCCTTCTATTTTTTGGTAATAAATTTTTCTGTATAACTTATAATTTGATGATCTTGGTGTAAAATAAAAGTTAAGAGAAAATTCTACAACTTTCATGTTGAACACTTTTTAAAATAAGTAGTTTTTAATAGAGAAAAATACACCTCAATGCAGATGTAGAAAAATTAACAGCATTTTGAACATCCTCTTTTTGTTGTTTTTCGTTCCAAAAATGATTCTAACCTTTTTGAAACAGTTTTTGACCTTATAAAAATATTTTCTAAGTATGTTCAAAGGTATCTAGGTCCAAGACATTAACCTAAGAGTTTCATGTATCTATATTGAAATAATTTGAAATACTTACATGAAATTTTCTAGACTCTTTCAAATTTTCAATCCTTGAATTCCTTGAGGACTTTATGCTTGCTTCATCTTTCTTTGAGCTTTCCATGTTGATCACTTGAGCTTATATTCTTGAAGATTTTTCTTTAATATCAATGCTCTCATGATCTTCAGGTTTTAAACTTTAAATCCATTTTTGAATCCATGCTTTAAGCTTCATATTGAATTCATTCTTTGAAGTACAAGCTTTCATCAATTCTTTAACGCTCTATCCTTGACTCATGAAAATATATTACTTAAACAAAACATGTTAAGTTCTACTTATTTGTTAGCATCAAAATAGGATATTAAGCCTTGTAAGGCCAACATGCACGTTCCACACTAGAATTGTATTAATCATAAATCAAGTTTCTTTGGACGGGTAATAACCCGTTGAGGCTTTTTCTCACTTTGCCCATTAATATCCTTCAACTTAACAATCAGAACATGTAAATCAACATCTGAGCAAAAGCCTTTTTTCAAAGGGAATTTCTATAAATTATTTTTCTCCACCTCCCTATCCGATTCACAATTATGTGGGACACACCTAGCTATGAAGGTACACTCTTGTTCCAAAATTTCTGTAACCATATTGCTAGACGTCATCAGTTGATCACGCACTACTATGCCATCTTCCACTATTAGAATATCAGCGTCAGGAGCACCCAAGACTGATTCAATACTCTCTTCCCTCTACACAATCTCATACTGATTTATATTTCGCTGCAAAGTCTCCACTTTCGGCCTCGGATCTTCAAGAACAAACTCCCCCTTTTCCATCTCACGTTGCGGAACTATCTCAACCACTGGCAAAATTTGTGATGTCGTTGCACCCTCTTGAGCCTGAGCCCCCTCTACAGGTTCTTCGACGATGCATGGATCTATCAATTCTCTCTAAACTTCCTTCCCTTTATCCAATTTCTTCACACGCCAAACTTCTTGTCGATTTTCTTGTCTACCATATTCCATATCCTTACTTCTATCCCCAATTTTTTGTTTCCTTTCACCCCCTCAGCATACCACCTTTGAATGCTCCTGTCTATGACATTTCTCACATTAAAATCCTTGCCTTTCGTACCTCACTTCCTGCCAAATTTTCTAATTTGCAGAAACAATAATCGGGAAAGCATCCACCTGATCTGCCAATAAATCCACCTCCACGCACATTCTCGCACCCGTAGTCCTAGTTCGATTAAGTGTAGCATTGTCAGTTCCCAGGTATCGACCAAACCTCATGGCTAGAATTTGTAAGCAATCAGGTTTGTACATGTGCATCGAAAAACTAGGGAGAAATAACCATTGAGGGGCCAAGGATGGTTCTTGCTTTAGATTGAAATTCTTTGTCCATCGAAAAAGACGAAACGGAAATCCAGCCAAAATCCTTCATTCACAAGACCATCCATGAAGAAAATCTCGTTCATTCTTCATCTGAACCAGTACGTGAAAATCATCCATGAAACTAACAGAAAAGATTTCCGAAATGCCCCACGGCTTTATGATATTCAAACGGATAACATAAATGGATGATCTAGATCTCAAAAATTTAAGAACCAACACAAACCTAAAATCTTCCGCCACTTTGTTCATCTCAATCTCCGAGAATATAAAACCAATATCTCCATCAACATCAACTGGATATCATACACTATGAGAAGATAGTGGACAATATAGTTTTTGTAATATGCATACATATATATATATATATATATATATATATATATATATATATATAGAGGTAATTGCATTACCTAGGTACAGGATTTCCCAAGCTTCCCTTTTTCTCTTAGTTGCAAATGATCATCACAAAGACAAAGAGGTCGAGTTTGATTTTTTATATCAATTATTTACAACCAAGACGAGAGAGTGTCTCAAACCAATTGACAAAACATAACATGTTCCTTAAGGAATAAGAGATCACATAAATTGTGCAAGATGCATCATTGATCTATTGATCTTATTACATGTAGATATACCGTAATATGAGAAAATAATGAAAAGGCAACATACAATATATCAACACACTTCAACAAATTTATTCAATTGATCATTTAAACCTGCAACCATATATATGAGTTTTAAATCCTCTCAAATTAAAGTCAATAAAATTGAGACCATTCAAAGCATGTTTGGAATTATGAATTCAACTTTTAATTTTGAATTTAATATAATTTAATATTAAATTATATTTCAATTTATACTAAATTTAAATTCAAGTTCTAATTTTAGACTTCTAAACAAGTGAAGGTTTTCAAAAAGCAATAATAGATAACAAGGACGAATTGAAGGGTTAAATATTCCAACATTTGTTATTAGAATATTATTATATGTGATTTGACCTCCAAAAACTGATTTTTATAGTATGTGCATGATGATCACCACGCAACAACGATATGAGGAAAATAGCAAATACCAAAATTTCTCTTTTAGATGCATAAAATTAATCAGGGAAGTGGAAAATAAATGGAGTTTTTTTGTCACGCCCCGAACCCACAGGTGGGTCCCAGGTGTGAATTTAATAATCTAACCTGTCTCTGTATCAATTTAAAACATACCTGATACAATACAAATAGAGGGTTCGACCCCGTGGGGTGAATGGATGCCCATATACATACACACAATCATTCATACTCATCCAAAATACGCAGTAGAATACGATCTTTTATACATAACCAGTATCATACCAGAGTCAATACAAACTAGGATATACATTCCCATAATATAAAACATACCCCAGGTGTCAACAAAATACTATCTCGACAACCTGGATACCAAAACTCATACCTAATAGGTACGAGCAGTAGCTATGACACCCTTACTTCCAAACGCTAGGATGCTACTTACCGCTTCCAGAAGGACTTGAAAAACATTGTACGTACATTCAGGGTGAGACACCTCTTAGTAAGGAAGAAAACAGTTTATATCAGTATGTGGCATACCAATGTCATGTTGCATACTTCATATTACTATACATACGATACAGTTGAAACAATTCGTACAGTTTCAAACAATTCCATACAGTTCCAGTATTTTCACAAAAACCATTCCAGTACATAAGATACCCAAAACATACATACATACGGTCAGTATTGTCACACTAGTTCGCAACTTCACAAGGTCACCTCATCTCACAGCAATTACATTGCTACATACGCAACTACGTTGCGACGATCAAGGCCCAATAGTGATTACATTGCTCCATACGTAACTACACAAGGTCACCTAGTCTCACATCGATTATATTGCTACATACGCAACTACAATGCGACGACTCAGGCCCAATAGTGATTACATTGCTACATATGCAACTACAAAGGGTCATCTAGTCTCACAGCGATTACATTGCTACACACGCAACTATGAAGCGACGACTCAGGCCCTATAGTGATTACATTGCTACATACACAACTACACAAGGTCACCTAGTCTCATCATGATTACATTGCCACATGCACAACTACGCTGCAACGACCTAGGTCCACAGTGGTTACATTGCTCCATACGGTGTAGAACACACCCTTCAGTGACCAGCCGGTACATACTGGTGATATTTCACACCCTGAATATAGAGCTGACTACTCTCGCTCACGGTAGTTAACCGATACATGACTGTTTTTCAAATCCCTAGAATCATTTTGGAACTCACGTTCCTATACCTTTCTGCATACGGTATTAAGACACCATATAGCTGTTTTACAAATACCTGGAACAAATACATACACCTATACACACCACACTTATTTGGTTTAGGGCAAATCACATCAATTACAATTTCAAGTATACAATTTATGCAAATATGGATTACGGTCACCTCAATAGTACAATTTTAACATAACCAACAGTTTCCAAAACAAAGTAGAGATGATACTCGAAATCTCCAATTTTTCCTGAAAACTGTAACCCGA
This sequence comes from Malania oleifera, assembly GCF_029873635.1. Lineage (NCBI taxonomy): Eukaryota > Viridiplantae > Streptophyta > Magnoliopsida > Santalales > Ximeniaceae > Malania > Malania oleifera. The sequence continues at coordinate 18,090,782 of NC_080422.1, forward strand.
AAATCCCATATTTTTACCCGATAGATTTCCCCAAATAAGTAGCCATAACATACATATGATCGTAGCCTACAAGCTTACCGATCCTGATTTCAAAAATAAACTGATATAAACAAAATCCCCTTACCTTAACCCGAATTCCCAATTACAAACTCTATGGTCCTTAAAACTATGAATCGAGACTCCAAAACCTACAAACCACAGTATAATACATGCTTACAATTCGTACTACTACACATATATTAAATCAGAAATGAAAATCGAATCTTACTTCGATTCTAACCCAAAGCCCAAAAATGCTCGAAACGGACTTCCAATCCGCTAGAAACGTAGAGAATCCTTCACTGATCCTCACAGTAATTTCGAATTTGTCAATCAGGCGACATACAGCGAAGAAATCTATAGAGAGAGAGAGAGAGAGAGTGTAGGGAGAGTTCTAAAAAGAGAGGGAGAACATTTGGGGAAACTTAGCCCCAAAGCAACCCAAAATATCTTTTATAGCACCTTTGACCCAAGTAGATTTGTTGACAAATTGTGTCCTCGTTGACGAATTCTTCACTAGCCTCGTCGATGAATCGGCAGCCTCGTCAACGAGCCAAATATTTCAACTTTTTTCCTGAACCCCTCGGCATCTTCTCGTTGACGAGCTTCTGAATTTCATCGATGAGAAACCTTCACCCTTTGTCGACGAATTTTGGCCTCGTCGATGAAATTCCATTTTCGTACCTTTCTTTTACACAATTACCTATATATCACGGTTCGAGTTCTTACAATCTCCCCTACTTACGAAAATTTCATCCTCGAAATTTGCAATCTCTCATTACGAACACATTCATACTACTACATACATACGTACTCTGAGGTGAAACGATGACTATCTATACGCAGTCCCTCTATGATACATACATACACACTCTAGAGAATACGGTGGTCATTTATATGCAGCCCTGTTACGATACATACATACATACTCTGGAGAATATGGCGGCCATTTATACGTAGCCCCGTTACGATACATACATACACACTCTAGAGAATACGGCGGCCATTTATACGCAGCCCCATTACGATACATACATACACACTCTAGAGAATACGGCGGCCATTTATACACAGTCCTGTTACGATACATACATACATTCCCTCACTTATGGCGGAGGAATACCGTTGTTACATACATACACGGTCTCGGAAACTTATAATAGAACAAGACTCTCCCGGAGACTAACCACTAAATATAATACGATAACAGAGGTTTACATACATACATACATACTCATGCCCCCCTACTATCCAAATACTACTCAGAACAATTGCGGATACTTCTGGCTTATTTTCATTTCCAGTTCCCAAGAAGCTTCCTCAACCTCGTGGTTTCGCCACAATACCTTCACTAACGGTATTTCCTTGGTACGAAGCTTTTGAACTTTACAGTCCAGAACTTGAACAGGTATCTCCTCATACGCTAAAGTATCCTCAATTTCCAATTCGTCATAATTGATAACATGAGATGGATCCAACACGTACCTTCTTAACATGGATACGTGAAACACATCGTGGACCCTCGAGAGTACTGGGGGTAGTGCAACTCTGTAGGCTACTGGACCCACTCGCTCAATAACCTCGAATGGTTCGATAAACCTTGGGCTCAACTTGCCCTTCCTTCCGAATCGCATCACTCCCTTCATCGGAGCAATTCTAAGGAATACCTTACCCTCTACCTCGAACTCCAACTCACAGCGGCGAACATCTGCGTAACTCTTCTGCCGACTTTGAGCCGATCTAAGGAATACCTTACCCCCTACCTTCTCAGACGCTTGCTGCACGAGTTCAGGTCCTAAAATCTGACGTTCACCGACCTCATCCCAATACAAAAGAGATCGACACCTCCGACCATATAAAGCCTTGAACGGTGTCATCCCTATACTAGCCTGAAAGTTGTTGTTATAGGCAAACTCCACTAGTGGTAGAAAATGAATCCAACTACTACCGAAGTCCAATACATAAGCCCGTAACATATCCTAGTCCGAAACCTCAACACACCTCTGTCAGAAACGTTAAAACCCGTAGCCAAACCTTGCTGTACTTTCTCTGCAATCTTAGCTAACTCTGCATCACTAGCCTGCGTGGTTTTAATACGCTCAAACAAGGTTGGTTGGATCACAAAACCAGTAATAAAAGTCTGATGATCACCAGATACCAACTCCACGCCAAGGCTTTCCAAATCCTGTCTGACATGATGCTGAGCTACAATTGCAGTTACTGCTGCATGCTCTAACTTTCGACTCAATGCATCTGCTACCACATTAGCCTTTCTCCGGTGATAACTGATTGTGCAATCGTAGTCCTTAATTAACTCTAACCACCGCCTTTGCCTCATATTCAACTCCTTCTACGTGAAAAAGTACCTGAGGCTCTTGTGGTTAGTGAAAATCTCACACTGAACACCGTAAAGGTAGTGCCGCCAGATCTTTAAGGCATAAACCACATCAGCCAATTCCAGATCATGCGTAGGATAATTCTTCTCATACTCCTTAAGTTGCTGAGAAGCATAAGCTACCGCCTTACCTTGTTGCATAAGCACACATCCCAAACCTTTCAAAGACGCGTCGCTATAAATCACAAAACCCTCATCCCTCGAAGGAATGGCTAACACTAGAGCAGTAACCAGCCGGTGCTTCAACTCTTGAAAGCACTGCTCGCAATCACTGGTCCACTCAAACTGTACTCCTTTCTTAGTCAATCGTGTCAAAGGTCCAGACAGTTTAGAGAAACCCTCCATGAACTGACGATAGTAACCCGTCAGTCCCAGAAAACTCCGGACCTCCTACACACTCTTCGATCTAACCCAGTCAACCATAGCTTCAATCTTGTTAGGATCAACAGAGATACCGCCCTCAGACACCACATGGCCTAAGAACGCGACCTGATTCAACTATAACTCACACTTCTTCAGCTTAGCATACAATTCCTTCTTCCACAGAATCTGTAATACTAACCTCAAATGTTCCACATGCTCCTCCGTACGCCTTGAGTATACCAGAATGTCGCCAATGAACACCACTACGAACTGATCCAAATACTCATGAAATACCCTGTTCATCAGATCCATAAACACTGTCGGCGCATTGGTTAACCCAAACGACATAAACAAGAATTCATAGCGGTCATATCTGGTTCGGAAAGCAGTTTTCGCTACATCCTCCGCTCTAAACCTCACCTGATGATACCCTGACCACAAGTCGATCTTTGAAAAGATTCGTGTTCCCTGCAGCTGGTCAAAAAGATTATCTATACGAGCCAAAGGGTAACGGTTCTTCACCGTTACTTTGTTGATCTCACGGTAGTCAATGCACATACGCATCGACCCATCCTTCTTCTTTATAAATAACACTGGAGCTCCCTAGGGTGAAACACTCATTTGAATAAAACCCTAGTTCAATAGTTCTTGCAACTGCTTCTTCAACTCTCGAAGTTTCGCTGGAGCCATCCGGTACGGAGCTTTAGAGATCGGTGTCTTGCCAGGCAACAATTCTATCGCAAACTCCACCTCACGATCTAAAGGTAAACTGGGTAATTCTTTAGGAAATACATCCGGAAACTCGTTGACCACCCAAATATCCTCGAGTCTTAACTCATCCCATGGCGATTCCTTCACGTAAGCTAGGTACCCTTGACAACCATCCAAAAGTAACCTCCTCGCCTACAAAGCCAATAGAATCTGTGGCGTCGAACGCACACATGATCCCACAAATTCATATTCCTGCTTCCCAAGAGGTCTGAACACTACTACCTTTTTCCGACAATTAATCACCGCATAACTGGAAAACAATGAATCCATTCCCAGTACGACGTCGAAACCCGACATGTCGTATACTACAAGATTCACCAGTAGCAGTCTCTTCTAAATAATAACTGGGCAGTTTCCTACATCTTACTACAAATCGTTACACTACTAGTCGGTGTAGTTACAGACAGCATCTCATTCATCATATCGGTTTCAACCCCACACAATTTCACAAAACTAGCAGATATGAACGAATGGGTTGCCCCGAATCAAATAAAACAACAGCTCTATTCAAAAGCAATAACATGGTATCTGTCACCACGTTCCCAACGTGTTTTGCATCTACTGGAATAAGTGAATATACTCTCGCCGAAGCCGTGGTTGCTTGGTAATTCCCTTGAGGCACCTAATTACTCCCACGGTTCTGGCTCTGTGCAGGCATATCCTTCCTTGGTTCCTGGCAGCTCTTCACTATGTGGCCCGACTTGCCACAGTTGTAGCAAACACCCTAGAATGGCTGACACTCGCCCTCGTGTCATTTACGGCACTTAGCACATAGTGCTGAGGATAGATCCCCTTGAGAGCTTAGCTGCTTGGTGTTCTACCGGTAACCAAAGCTATAATTCTTCTTATTCTTCCGCTGACCTTGCCGAGGACCACTATGAGGACTAGAAGGTACTGGCCTCTTCCTTTGAACCTGCACTACCTCATCTCCCCGAAGGTCGATCTCAACTATGGTGGCTTTATCCACTGGGACAGAGAACTCACGAATCTGCAGCATCCCCACAAAAAGGCGGATGTCTTTCCTCAGACCCCTCTCAAACCTCTTAGACTTCTCGTGCTCATTCGGAACTAGGTACGACGCAAATCGAGACAACTTAATAAATCTGGCAGCATACCTTTGCACTGTCAAAGTTCCCTGTATAAGGCCCAAAAACTCATCGGCCATCGCATCCCGTGTGGAGACTGAAAAGTATTTTTCAAAAAATACCTCCATGAAATGGCCCCACGTCATATCAGATGGACCAGCTCTCTGCCTCTTTAGCAAGCTCATTGCCATCCACCATCGCCTTGCCTCTCTAGTGAGCTGGAAGGTAGCGTACAAGACCTTCTGCTTCCCAGTGCAGTGGAGGACTTCCAAAATCCTCTCGGTCTTCTCGACCTAGTCCTCTGCCACAATCGGATCGGGTCTTCCCGTAAATGTCGGAGGGTGCATGCGTGTGAACCTCTCGATGGTACACCCCGTATCAGTAAGAGAGTTCTCACGTCTCCGAACACTCCGCCCAATCTCTCGGATCACCTGTCTCGCTAAATCACGAGACACAGAAGAAGACTCATCACTTGCCGTCTCCTCGGAGCCACTTTCCAAGTTATTATCCTTGGGCTCCATTCTGAAAACAGAATAGGAATCAGTTAGAATTCCTATATCGTACACAGTTAACACAATCATAGACCTAATCATGTCAACTACTACTCTCACAGGTCTAAGCCTGTCTCGTCACACTGACACGAAAGTCGTTAATGGTCTGCACTGCCTTTACTGGAATCGTCATCCTAGGAAAAACATGGAATACCGCCGACAAATCCTGGTCTAGCAACAGAACAACCCTCAACCATTACTACCAATTTCCTACATCCTATACTCTGGTATGTACACATCAATACTCCTAACCAAGTCTACAAGATCTAGTAACCTGATTAGCTCTGATACCAAGTTGTCACGCCCTGAACCCGTAGGTGGGTCCCAGGTGTGAATTAATAACCTAACCTGTCTCTGTATCAATTTAAAACATACCTGATATAATACAAATAGAGGGTCCGACCCTGTGGGGTGAATAGATGCCCACATACATACACACAATCATTCATACTCATCCAAAATACACAGCAAAATACGGTCTTTTATACATAACCACTATCATACTAAAGTCTATACAAACTAGGATATATATTCCCATAATACAAAACATACCCCAGGTGTCAACAAAATACCATCCCGACAACCTGGATACCAAAACTCGTACCTAATAGGTACGAGCAGTAGTTACGACACCCTTGCTTCCAAATGTTAGGATGCTACTTACCGCTACCAGAAGGACCTGAAAAATATTGTACGTACATTCAGGGTGAGACACCTCTCAGTAAGGAAGAAAACAGTTTATATTAGTGTGTGGCGTACCAGTGTCATTTTGCATACTTCATATTACTATACATACGATACAGTTGAAACAATTCGTACAGTTTTAAACAATTTCATACAGTTCCAGTATTTTCACAAAAAACATTCCAGTACATACGATACCCAAAACATACATACATACATACATACGGTCAGTGTCATCATACTAGTTCGCAACTACACAAGGTCACCTTATCTCACAGCGATTACATTGCTACATATGCAACTATGCTGCGACGATCAAGGCCCAATAGTGATTACATTGCTCCATATGCAACTACACAAGGTCACCTAGTCTCATATCGATTACATTGCTACATACACAACTACAATGCGACGACTCAGGCCCAATAGTGATTACATTGCTACATACACAACTACACAAGGTCACCTAGTCTCACAGCGATTACATTGCTACACACGCAACTACGAAGCGACGACTCAGACCCAATTGTGATTACATTGCTACATACACAACTACACAAGGTCACCTAGTCTCACCACGATTACATTGCCACATGCACAACTACGCTGTGACGACCTAGGCCCACAGTGATTACATTGCTTCATAAGGTGGAGAACACACCCTTTGGTGACCAATCGGAACATACTGGTGATATTTCACACCCCGGATATAGAGCCAACCACTCTCGCCCACGGTAGTTAACCGATACATGACTGTTTTACAAATCCTTGGAATCATTTTGGAACTCACGTTCCTATACATTTCAGCGTACGGTATTAAGCTGCCATATAGCTGTTTTACAAATATCTGGAACAAATACGTACACCCATACATACCACACTTATTTGGTTTATGGCAAATCATATCAATTACAATTTCAAGTATACAGTTTATGCAAATATGGATTACGGTTATCTCAATAGTACAATTTTAACATAACCAACAGTTTCCAAAACAAAGTAAAATTCCCAAATTTTCCCGAAAACTGTAATCCGAAAATTCTGTATTTTTACCCGATAGATTTCCCCAAATAAGTCGCCATAACATACATACGATCATAGCCTACAAGCTTACCAATCCTGATTTTGAAAATAAACTAATATAAACAGAATCCTTTTACCTTAACTCGAATTCCAACTACAAACTCGACGGTCCTCAAAACTACGAACCGAGACTCCAAAACCTACAAACCATAGTACAGTACATGCTTACAATTCGTACTACTACACATATACTGAATCAGAAATGAAAACCGAGTCTTACCTCGATTTTAGCCTGACGCCCGAAAATGCTCGAAATGGATTTCCGATCCTCTAGAAACGTAGAGAATCCTTCACTGATCCTCGCAGTAACTTCGGATTTGTGAATCAGGCAGCATACGGCGAAAAAATCTAGAGAGAGAGTGTGTAGGGAGAGTTCTAGAGAGGGAGGGAGAGCATTTGGGGAAACTTAACCCCAAAGCAACCCAAAATATCTTTTATAGCACCTTTGACTAGAGTAGATTCGTCAACGAATTGTGTCCTCGTCGACGAATTCTTCACTAGCCTCGTCGATGAGCCAAATATTCCAACTTTTTCCTGAACCCCTCGGCATCTTCTCGTCGACGAGCTTCTGAATTTCGTCGACGAGAAACCTTCACCCTTCGTCGACGAATTTTGGCCTCGTCAACGAAATCTATGAAATTCCATTTTCTTACCCTTCTTTTACACAATTACCCATATATAACGATTTGAGTTCTTACAATTTTTTCGTTTTATTATTAAATTAAAATAAAAAATTAAATAATACTTTATTTGAGAAAAAATTTCCCAAACTAATGCTCACGTAATCTCGCAATTTGGTGCTGCGAGATTTGCTTCAATGTTTCCCTTTTGGTTTTCTTATCCAATTAAATCTCGCAGGATCTTCCTTCGAGATTTGCCAGACATATATATATAAAATTAAAATTCATTAAATCCAATTAAAGAAACAAAATATTTTTTACCTTCTAAAAAAAAGACAAGTATTTTTAGAAATAAACTTTATTTAATAAAAAATAAACTCTATTTAATAAAAAAAATGTAAACAAAAATATTATTATCTTCTAAAAGAAAGAAAGAAGGTAAAAAAATGTAAACAAAAATATTATTATCTACAGTTAATTAATTTTTTTAGTATAAAAGATCATAATACAAATTAATGGATTTCAAAATTAATTCAAGTGAATATAAAACTTAAATTACATTGAGATGAATAAAATAACTTCTATTTAATTAAATAGTGAAAGATTAAGAAAATTGGAGTATTAATCAAAAGAACTTGATATTTACAAACATTTTATAAAAAATTTAGAAGATATTGATAGATATTTAATTAAATAATATATATAAGAATGAATGCTGTGTACATTTTTAAAATTTTTCAAATATGTTTATTTGAATTATATTTTAAATTCACATGATCGTTTTATTTTAATTTCCATTAAAATTTATATATAAAAATTATATTGTGTGTGTTTGTGTCTTTTAATATTTGTATTTTTTATATTTTTGATTTGAGAGGATTTGGCATTTCTTTTTACGATGTTTACTTTCACATCATACAAATCTTCTACATATTTATTTATTTATTTTGATTACGCACTGGGTATCCACATATCCATTTTACAGTCCACGTGGCTAAATCTTCTACATATTTATTTGATCTTGTAGATGGCCGTGATGAAGCATTCTCTCTTTTGTAGAGGATTGGAGGAAACTTTATACTACGTTTATTTTATGATTTTTTAAAAATGTTTTGAGCATAAAATCTCGTTTTTTTTTTGTTAAGTTTTAAATGATAACTAATTATGGAGAGCACATGGTAGCCTTGTGCTTGACTTTTGACTTTAATCCTTTACGCTAAATGTGTTCGGTTTTATTTTGTTTTCCTTTTTTGTTTGTTTGCAATAATTAATTCAAATTTATCAATCATAATCACATAGCTCATCTTCCATGAAATTTTTTAAGAAAGGATGATTAAATGCTAACAGTAGCGAGGCTAATTTTTTAGTAGCTAGAATGGTGGTTCTTGTTATAAAATAATTCAAAAAAGACAACTCAATACTAAAAAAAACAATTTGAAGGATACTCAAATGTCAAATTTTAAAGAAATTGGGTTTAACATTCATGATTCAATGAAGACAACCATAGCTCCAAGTGCTTTGAGAAAATTTAACACAATTTATGAGGTAATTTAGAATTGAATTAGAAGTTAAAATAATTCGGATAACATTTATTAGAACTTTTAGTTCTCTACAACTGGATTTTTTTTCGTAATGAAATTCAAACTAGAAATCAATGACAATGAAATTAACATATTAATAGTTATAATGTACAAATCCTAAATAGAAAATCAAAAATAGTTAAGTCAAAAAAATTGGCAATTAAATGAAAGCAAGTTCTTTTATTAGAAGGTAATAATATTTTATTTACTTTTTTTTTTATTAAATAGAGTTTATTTTTTATTAAATAGAGTTTATTTTTAAAAATACTTGTCTTTTTTTTAGAAAGTAAAAAATATTTTATTTCTTTAATTGGGTTTAATGCATTTTTAATTATATATATATATATATATATATATATATATATATATATATAATGTTTGGCAAATCTTGCAGGAAAATCTTGCAAGATTTAATTGGATAAGAAAGTCAAAAGGGAAACATTGAAGCAAATCTCGCAACTTGATCTTGCGAGATTACGTAAACATCAATTTGAGAAATTTTTTCCCAAATAAAGTATCATTTAATATTTTATTTTAATTTAATAATAAAATGAGAAAAAACTCAAAATAAATGTGCCGGAGAACCTTAACAAAAATAATTGAAAACTCTGAACCAAAAAAATGATTAAGATTCGATTTGGTTAATTTTGTTATTTGATTCTGTTTTTTAATTTTTCTTGTCCACTCTTAAAGAAATCAAGAAAATAATTAAAAAATAAACAAATAAAATAATAAAAAGATATTTTTTAACTTTCTCCGTACAAATTTGGAAAACCAAAAAACAATGCGATATTTTTATATTTATTTTAAATTAAAATTACTTTAAACAAGAGTGAATGGGGCTACATACGGTTTGAAGGCCTCTAGGAATCAAGTGGTAAACTATTTTTTTTAAAATAAATAAATAGATATTTTTATATCTATCAAGCAATATAGATAGGCTAGGCTTTATTTTTTAAAATAAATAAATAAATAAATAATTATTTTTTAAATAACCGACTTGTGAGAGTAATTTTTAAAGAAGCTACGACTTGAAACCAAAGGGAGAGTGGGGGCGATGAGTAATGACTTGCAGCTGAAGATCTAATAAACTGAAACGATTCATTAATATGGGAAAAGGTTAGTGCTAACTCTTTGGAAATATGGTTGGAAATGGGCCTTGGTGGCTTCATCCTCCCATTGCAAAGCATCCCACCATTCTTCTTCTCCTTCAATTTGCTCTAGAGCACTGCTACTGCTCTTTTGTGTTGGAATATTCTTTAAATTTGGACACTCACTAACAATAATATGCGTCAAGGAAGGGAAGGATAGGGATTTTCCATAGATGCTCGTCAGCCTGGGTAAATGCCACAACTTTAGACTAGTGAGTCTTGAAAATACCCTGTTCCTGTCGCTGTCAGCAGCCACTGATCCATCACCGCCACCACGTATAATTTCTTCAACTGACTCGCACAATCCTACGAAGAGAACTTGAAGTTTGGGAATAAAAATGAGCCATTTCAAGTCCACCAGTAGCGGACATGACCAAATGGTTACGGCACGAAGGTTGGGGAAGCAATTATTTCCATCCCACATCCGCATAATATAATGACTACTTGAATTATCCTTTTCCTTGTCCTCTCCAAAATTTGGCACCACAACTGCCACCTCTTTTAATTCCTCACAATACCCTATGTCAAGTTTGTAGAGCCTCATACTTGATTGTAATTTGAGGGAGGTCATACCTTCACAATTTATAAGTTGTAGATGCCTTGTGCAGCTCTGTAACTTTAGGGAGCTAAGAAATTTTTGAGCCGATGAGTGTGCTGTTATGGTGATCTCTGTAATAGCAACGTGCTTCAGGCACTCCAACTCTTCTAACAAAATATATTCAGAATCATTTGCAAGCTCATGATATCGCATTTCAAACACTCGTAATGAAGAAAAACTTGCTATCACCCCTCCTATGATTCCTTTCATAAGATACATTTCGTTAATAATAAAACATCTCAACTTTGTCAAATTCCGTAGTTCCAGCGGCAACCTTCCAATATTCGTCGCTGACAGATTAAGATGCTGCAAGTTAACCAATGCACCTATACCACAAGGTATCTCATCTATATTCCAATTACCTGATATGTCCAAAATTGTCAAGGCAGGACCAATTTTAGGAAAGGCATTTAGTTTAGCATCTCCAAGAATCAAAGTCCGCAAATTTGGACACAATGACACGTCAACCTTTTCCAGTAAATTAGTTCCTTTTAATTGAAGGTGCACCTTCTCTGCCTCCTCCCATTTTGTAACATCTTCTTCTTGTACCAAAATTTTGTTTTTCTTCAACCCGCATTCACAACCCAACCACAAAGCCATGTCGCGAAGAACGTCATGCATCCTCACATGTTCTTTCAAATCCCACACTCCAACACTCCCCATTAATAAACATGCAGACTTTAGACTTTTTATGATTTCTTCACCCTCCTCAATCTCGTCAAAATACCCTTCCCCAATCCAAAGTTTGATAAGATCGTCTGTAGAAATATCATGGTCCTCCGGGAATATAGAACAATAAATAAAACAAAGTTTTATGGTTTCATCTTCCAAGCTATCATAACTAAATTTCAATACAGGATACACACGACTCCCCATACCTGAAAACTTCGATGGAAATTTCCTCAACGTTTTTATTGCCTTCTCCCAGTCCTCCGGTTTCTTCTTACCGAGCATTGCTCTCCCAATGGTGATGAGAGCAAGAGGCAAACCCTTGCATTCGTCACCAACACGTTCTGCAAGCCTCTCAATATCTGGATGAGCGCTCAGGGTCTCCTCGCCCACCTTTGACTTAAATAAATCCATTGCTTTTCCCCTCTGCAAACACTGCACTTCAATCTTCCGGTCAGCGCCCATTTGGCTACACAGCTCCTCTGATCTAGTCGTAAATATCACCTTGGACTTATTTTTGTCATCAGGAGGGACCCCAATATTCAAGAGATCAAGTGGCTCCCAGATATCATCCAACAACAACACGTACTTCTTTGTTTGCAAGATCTTGCATATTTTTGTAGCTTTCTCATTTATGCTTTTAGTTCTCCACTCTTCCTCTGGGACTTGAAATTTATTAAGAATTGCTTGTTGAATTTTTTCCACGTCTAGCGGTTTTGATACCACAGCCCAAACCGCTGTGCCAAACTCCTCACATCTCGCCTTGAGGAATTCGTTATTAACTTTCTTCGTGAGGGTCGTCTTCCCGACACCCCCCATTCCGTAAATCCCAATAATTCTTACTTTCTCTTCATTAAGGAGTTCGCAAACCCTATCAAATACTGAATCTAGACCAACAGCCTGCTCCATGGGTTGGTCATCCACTGGACTTCGAGGCAGTCTGTTAGCCACAACATCAATAACTGGTCCTTTCTTTTTTAACTCAACGACAGAGTGTAGCTTTGCACTTACTCTCTTTCCAAGCTTGTAACTCGATCTACAATTTATGGGGCAACATCCTCCCAAACATTTCTTCTGGATTTCTTCATTACCCTCGTCAAGAATTCCATTGACTTCCTTTTCCAGCGCTTCTACTTCAGAAAGCCAGCCATCGATTGCTCGAGTACGCCTCATCTGTTGCTCCTCTGCAACTTGCACCTGAATCTTTACATCTTCATAAGCTCTCTTCAGTTCACTCATGTCATTTCTCAAGGAGTTGAGATTTTCTTCCAAATGAAAAATGTTGGCCCTACACTTCGACATGCCATCCCACAAGCGGGATGCAATGTCCAAAATTGGGCCTATAAAATCCATGGCTCTTGGGACTTCGTTTCTTCGAGTAGATCCACCAGCAGTGAGAGAGCGGAGAGACTGTAAGAGAGAGGAGCGAGAGAAAAAGGGGAGAGAAACGAAAAGAATTAATTTTTATATTTAGAGGGTAGTTGATAATGCGCACATGGACGAGCTTTTTTTCCAGTTTATTTTTTTTTAAAAAAATATATTAAGTAATACGTAAAAATAATTTTTAAAATGACTTTAATTCTGACTGCTTGATCCTAAGGAGACTTGCTTGGCACGCATCAGTTAGTTAACTGATCTACCATTTAAATCACACTGTTTGGTCTAATAAGATTTAATATGCATTTATTTATTTTTATTAATAATTTAAAATATATCATTTTAAAAATCTTTTTAATTATAATTTGTAACATGGATTGTTTCAATTTTTTGTGTTCTCATTTTTTATTTAATTATTATTATAATAATAAAATACATTTTTGGAGCGAAGAATCATTTAATAATATAAATTTTTACATAGAATAAATTTAATTTTTTAATTTAATTAAAAATATAAATGCATGTGAAACATGTGAATATATATAGTAATAACAGACATAAGTAAATAGTGTCAAAACTATTTATTGTTGTTCATTTATTAACTAAAAATATAAACTATTTTCCAAAACTGAATGGACACTATAGTTCTAAAATTATTCAAACAGTTTGATACTCACAGAACTCAATATAATGTTCATAAATAATGTATATAAGAATCTTTTTACTTACAGAAACTGAGAGGCAGTAAACAGTACAAAAACTGACACTCCAAACAAACTAGAACTGTACGACTCATTATCAGAACTCTCTATGAAGTAATAATAATCTATAATAATTTTTTCCATGACTTTATTTCTTCTATTGTCTGTAAGCAATGTGAGGGGGAATCCCTTCATAAGACGGGCCACACTCAAAAGACATTATGCTTGAGATTCGCAAGTAGATTGAGTGCTACAAGTAAGAAGCATGCGGATTGATTTTGTCAACTTTCTGAAAGCGCACCAGGAATAAGAACAAATTGAGGAAATACCTCTAACTTCAACGATGAGCTAAGTTCATCAACAACATCATTCACCACGTGTGCTTGCGTAGCGTGCCATAAAGCACCAAAGTTCCTTGATAATCTCCTTGCAAAGGAAGTGAGGATGGAAGACATTCTTGAGCAGGAAAAACAGTATTTCTCCCCAAGCTAGACTTGAATAAACCACAATCACGAAGCTTTTCAAAGTATGCAAAAATCAATAAAACATTGGCTGCCAAGCTAACTCCTGGGATTTTCCAGTGTCATGAAATATAGGAATTTGCAAGACAAGCAATGAACAATACACCTATTCATCAATCAAAATATTCAAAAGCCATTCAAGCAGAGTAGCTATCTTGAGTCTCGCACCTTCTTGAAGTTCACAAGAACTTCTCAGAAGATGCAGAAAGAAAGCACCACGTCCAAACAACAATACTTTTGATCTAGGCATTGCTTCACAACCCACTGAAAAATTGCATCCATTGAAATCATCCCATCATAACTACTTTGGCTTCCCATGTGTTGAAATTAAATCCATTTCATTAGTGAACACCCAATCCAAAATTTGGAACTTAAGTTCCCCTTTCACTTGATCTGAATTTAGTAAGGATTTAAGTAAACTAAAAGATGTTGGCTCAAAATATTTTGTCACTGCTTCACTTGCATTTCTTAGAAGAGTTTCTTTGGTTAGTGAAATTGAAAATGTTGAAATCATCATAACAAAAAGCGCCATCTCCTTATAGAGAATCCCGATTCAACCAGGTTTTGAACATTGAGCTGGATTAAATTATAGATGTGTTTGTTCTTATCCAAGTCCTTTTTCTACACTTGTTACCCCCACTATTTCCTTGGATTAATTTGAAATAGATTCATGATCATAAATTTTTTTAACAATGTTTCATATGAATACGCATCTAAGTTCCTTGATGAGAAGTGGTGTCCCAAATTTGTGGTAATTGTTGCTTAAAATAATCATCACACTAAGTTCTTCCAAACTGGTGGGTGTCCAAAAGGAATGTTGTTGATGTACATACCATGTTTTCAAATGTGAAGTAGTGCCTAGCTAAAACACCTCTATTTCTTTTTTCTTCCGTCTTATGGTGTCCTGTGGGTTGGGAGATATAAACAAATTCTTAAACTAACTATTTAATGATCCAAAATCTCACTTACATTTTTACATGTTATTGAGGTGGGATAATTAGAGTTATTTGCGCCTTTCAACCCTATATGTCAATTGTAATTATTTTACTACTTGCTTTAATTTGCAGGGGACCACAATGCCCACACATTACCATGTGTTCTTAGATGAGGTTGGTTTTTCTGCAAATGACCTGCAGGATCTTGTTCAGTCATACGTCATATGTGTAAGTAGATTCGGGCAATTGTAGCTACTTAAATGATGGTTATCGAACGGTCTTAATTTAAAATAATCTTGTTATTAGTGTATATTTATAACGTATGACTGAAATATTGTTGACTAGTGATTCCCATTGCCCATATTCAGCCATGTGCTTTGAGTATTTTATTTGTTGTTGAACTAATATTCTATAATATGAATAATATCAAGTAAGTATTGGAGCTCAAAATTTGATATACATATCCGCCTTACAACTTACAAGGTCATGTTCTTAAAATATAAATAATTTATAATTAATGTAAAAAAAAAAAAAATTATAAATTTATCATTCGTTGTTACAAAACTTAAATTATAATTTTCCTTTGTTGTTGAACCAACTTTCAATAATATGAATAATATCATTTAGCGTGGTATGTGCGTTTGGTGTCCTATCAAGTTGACGTGCTATAAGCCTAGCATCTCCGCCAATAGGAATTGTATCATCTACATCCATGCGAAGCAGATGGGGAGATAACACATGAAGGCTCTAAACGAGACTGAGGTGGCACAGTGGGTGCATCCACCTCCTCCGCATCGAGCAGGTCATCTAATAGGTAATCCATCGAGGGGGTGGCAGTAAAGTCCAAGGGAGTGTTTGTTTGTCTACTAGACGGACCCGCAATATCGGCCGCCGTTGAAGGCGCATATGGTGCTGATGGACCGAATATGTACTCCGCCTGTACGATGGGCGCCGAGAAGGCCGAACTCTATGGATGACTAAAGGAAGCTGCTCAACCTCCTCGTATTGGAGCTAGTCGACCTCCTTGTGGAGGCGAGTATGTCGAGCTATAGTGATTTTTGTCGGCCGTCCTCGTGGACAAGGTTCAATCTAGCTCTCGCTAACCTCTAAATAGCAGGATCTAAAGAGAGTACATCAACCTCTTGTAGTATGTCCGCCTAAGCATATGAAAACAATTGGTTGCCATATTGACATCGTAACATAGACAATAAAAAAGTAGGTGTGCATTCAAGTATTCTTACGAGGCTCATGTAGACAGCAGCGGTCTATCAACAAAGTGTTGTGTGATGGACCTATACAATGTATAATATGGGTCGTCTAGACGCATCAGACCATCCTCTGCCACTCCCTCTATAATGTACTCCCGCTGATATTGAAACCAATAATGAGTATGAAAATATGCAAATGATTATGCAATGGTTTATCCAGTGACGGTCATAGCTTCGTTAAACCAAAGGTTAGGCTTCCAATGCCAGGTTACAGGTATCCGCTATGATATTGAAACCGATAATGAGTATGAAAAGATGCAAATGATTATGCAAGGTTTCGCCAGTGACGATCATAGCTTCGTTAAACCAGAGGTTAGACTTCCAACGCCAGGTTATGATTATCCGCTATGATATTGAAACCGATAATGAGTATGAAAAGATGCAAATGATTATGCAATAGTTTTGCCAATGATGACCATAGGTTCATTAAACCAGAGGTTAGACTTCCAACGCTAGGTTACAGGTATCCGCTATGATATTGAAATCGATAATGAGTATGAAAATATACAAATGATTATGCAATGGTTTCACCAATAACAACCATAGTTTCGTTAAACTAGAGATTAAGCTTCCAACACCAGGTTATGGGTATCCACTATGATATTGAAACCGATTATGAGTATGAATTATACAGCATATAAAATATTTTCTATTAAAAAACCCTCCCACTACTGGTTAATGTATATTTAAATATTTTAAATTAAAAAATAATATAAGATTATTATTTTTAATTAACAATAATCTTGTTATTAAAGTATATTTATAGCATATTACTATAATAACTAATATGTCATAATACATATTTGATTATCATATTAATTTATTTTAAAAATAGTATCTATAACTAAATTAATTTTTGATTTATTTAATGTTAATTTAAATTTATAGATGGTTCTTTTTATTCATTACATAATTTAATTATATTTTATTAATAATTAATAGGTTATAATGCATAATAAAAGAATATTTGGTTAATTTTTAATGGACAATTTAATTAATAATTATGTTTACTGTTACTTTTCATTAATATTTAAATATTTTTATTAAATAAAATAATATAATACTGTTTAATATATTTGTTTCATGAATAGAAAAGAATATTTCATGAACAGAAAAGAAATAGAAATAGCAAGGAAAATTTTGAACTTTTTTATTTTTATTTTTTATCTAAAGGTAATTTGTATTTACAATAACTTTATTATATATACATATAAAAATGTTTTTCATACAAAGATGATCATACATGCATACAAATATGCATTATCAGTCTAATATATTTATGGAATGACAAATTAAATTTTCTTTGCAATTTTTGTAACATTCACCTAACAAAAATTATCCAAGAAATTCAACCATCATATGATCTAAATTTCATACAAATAATTTTTTCTAAAGAATTGAAGAATAGTGCAGCAAAATGGAAAGGTACTGATGAAAATTTATGATGATATAACTACTTGCTCTTTCTTTTATTTGAAAATAAAATGCCAATGAAATCACAGATTTTTTTTTCCTTTTAATAATGGAATTTGGTTTGCCACTACATGGTTGTCCCACGGACAACAATATTTTTTCAATACTATATCAGCTACTATGGAATTTTTAAAAAATATCCTACTGATCAGGCAATTCATCTACAAAACAATGTGTGTGTGTGTGTGTCTATATATATATATTCAATTATTTTGTGATATTATTTTTTGGTTGCCTATGCGATATTATTATTATTTTTTGGTAAGAGTTAAGTACTCGATATTAAGAGAGTTGGAAAAATGCATAAGCCTTATAATAGTGTAACCATATCTACAAAGGATACACACGTATTCATAAATCAGAGTCTACATGCATCAAATGATCAAAATCGAGATTGAAATTAAGGATTAGAATCAGTGTCTTCCATTAACTCATCATAAAAAAAGAAACTCAAAGCATAACAATCAGCATTCTCAATTGTAGTTCTTAATCCTAATCCCCCTAGAATTCTAAATCAACTCACATTTTAGGCCCAAAATTTTTAAATCCCCAACCCAAAATTAGATTCAAATATATCATATAAACATAGCCTGCAGATAGGTTTGTTTGTTTTTTTTTTTTTTTTCGTAATTTAATAAAATACAAAAAATGAAATAAAGGCCTTACCTCAATGGGGTTCGGAATGCAACTTCCAAACAAGAAATCAAAAGCAAAATAGTAAACTCTGAATCTATAATAACAACTCTTGAATAGGTAGTGTAAATTAATTTGAAGAATCAATGAAAATAAAAAAGATTTTGGGTAAGAAAAACATACCCCATTCCTCTGAGTTTTATAGGTTACTCGAGCTCAAACGGTCACCTGCACCAACAGCCACCTGCTAGCCTTCTGTTGCTGCTGTCCTCCTCCCTGCCAGAAGCTTTGCTCTCTGCACCATGTGTTCGTGAGTGAAGCGAAGGAGAAAGGAGGAGTTGAAGGCAGTCAAGGCAAATCTCACTAGATGAAGCGGCGAGATTTGCCATGTGTCACATACCGATCGATTGTTCGACTTCCCAGGAAAATCTCGCTGCTTCGTCCAGCGAGATTTGCCTTGACACACATCAACACCCGAGTGCTTGGCCCCTTTAAATCTCGCTACTTGGTCCAGTGAGATTTGTTTAAATCTCACTAGACCAAGTAGCGAGATTACGTCCGGGAATTATTTTCCCAAGAAAGGTATTATTTAATATATTTTTTAAAAAATAAGATAAATCAGGAAAAAACTCCCACATGGACGGTTGGATCTTTTTCACTTCATCAATCCGTGTTTCAAGATCATGATCAAATGGACAGTGATCTTTTTCACATCATCGATCCGTGTTTCAAGATTAGGATCAAATGGACAAGGGTCATGCTGATATTATCTTATTTCAAAAATTCAAAAAAATAATAAAAAAAGACCTTTGACCTTGTTCAAACCTGAACCCTTTATTTTATTTTATTTAGTTTTAAAATTTTAAAAATAGATAAAAATAGTAGAAAAATAACAAAAAATCAGAAAAATAGAGAAATTTGGAAAAATATTTTTGAAGTCAAGAAAAATATTTTGAGCTTGAGGGGAACGGTGTAATCCCAAGAGGGGGGGGGGTGAATTGGGTTTTAAAATTTTTTGCGGATTAATTAAACTAATTTACCGAATCATATCTCAAACAAAATATAAAGGCGTGCATGCAAAACAATTAAAACAATAAATACAAACATACACGTGCGGAAATTTAAATTACGAAAGTATAAACAAGAGAGAGAGAGAGAAAGAGAGGATGACAAAAGGATTTTACGAGGTTCAGTCAATCCTGCCTACGTTCTCGCCTTGGGTAAACCCCCTAAGGATTTCACTAACCCTGCTCACGTAATTAAGTGAAGCAGAAACCGTTTACACTCCTTACAGGGTGGAGTCCCCCTTTACACACTCCTTACGGGATGGATCCCTTCTCTTCAAGCGATACCCTATGCCTGGAACCAATCCTTCTAGGCGGACCAACCTCTCTGAATGATGTACCCTCACTCAGTGCGGATCACACCGCAACCACTCCTTCAATAGGGTAGAGCTACCCTCTCCAAGTGATGTATCCTCACTTGGCCACGGTTCACAACCTGAACTGCGAAGAGCTGTTTCGAAAAACAATTTTTGTACAATTTAAAATGCTTCTACAAATGTTGATTTGTATAATATGAAAACTAAATGCACTCTCATATGATTTTAAAATAAAGTTCGGTAGAGTATATGATTTTTCTCTCAAAAATATTTTTTGATAAAAACTGAGAGTATGGAAAATGATTTTTCTTTAAATATTTAACCTTAGAAATGTCAAGAATAAGAATGTTTTGATGTAATAAATATGAGTGAAATTATATTGAAAGAATTCTTGAATAAGGGGTCTTTCAAGCAAGTATATATAAATGAAATATATGCTCAAGGCTCCCTTGAATAACCCCCAAAATATTTTCTCCTAAAAATATATTCAAAGATAAGAATGGGAGAAACTAGGATTCTTAAAATAATTAACCTTATAAAAATGCAAGAAGGCTCTCGAGCAATATATATGAGCAATAATATAAGCTCAAGCCTTCAAGAAAAATTAAAAAAAATATTTTCCAAAAAATATTTTTCCAAATAAAAGAGTATGGGAGAAATTTGATTTTAGAACAACAATAAAAGAAAAAGACTCTCAAGCAATATAACTATGAATGAGATTATAAGCTCAAGCATTTTTCAAATAAACCCAATTTTTTTTTTTCCAAAAGGGTTTTCAAAAAGAGTAGGAAAAATAGAAATTTAAAGCATAAACGGGGTATAAGAATGTCGGAGAATCAAAGAAATATTTGACTAAACTTTTCAAATGATTCTCTAATCTTCTCCGAGTTAAATGTGTTCGTATTTATAGGCAAAATCCAATTCTGACTGTTATATGACTATTGGGCACTATAATAATATTTTATTTTTAATTTTTTAGCCGTTATATGCCTACAAATTCGAAATCCCGAGAGGTGCGGTCGACTGGCCCTAAGGCGATTTCCAATTTCGCGAGAAATGATTTGCCGGGCTCAAGATTTGGTCGGCTGGGCCTTGCAATTTTGGCCAATTTGAATTGGCCGGTCGATTAGTGCTACACAGGCCTTAAGAGGTTCGTCGGCCGAGCCATTCAACTTTGCCCATTTGCACACACCGGCCGATTGGACCCTTTGAAAAACATAGTTTTGCCTTCTTTTTAAGTTCAAACTCATTCAAACCTTTTGTAAACGTTAAGCATTTTATGAAAAAGGATTTTCAAGTTACTTGGAGTTTCCCTAAGGTTATTAGTGAGCTTTAAATTAAACCATATGAAATGTATGCACAATTAAACCTAATTACTATTACAACCTAAAAAATAGTAAAGTCTTCAAGTCTTCTACTCCTTAATACGCCATGGAATATGCCAGACTTTGTGCTCAATTAAGTACTTTTTGGCTTCCATATTGCATCATCATCTGTCTTCTGCATCATAAATATGTTCAATGACTAAACGCACAAATGAAATGCTAAGGTTTGTCATAATCAAAACAAGAATCGGACTTAAAAAGTCAACAGAGTTATTTTGACATGGAATAAAAAAATGAAAAATAAATATACCAAAAAATGAGGAAAAATCATTCAAATTAGAAAATTTTATAAAAATGTGGAAAATTTTTTAAAAAAATTTACAAAGATTTTGAAAAATTTGGGAATGTTTTTAAAGATGCTTTTTTTTCTTTTCTTTTCTTTTTATTTTATTTTATGATTTTACTTGTTTTTGTGTGGGTGCGTCCCAATGATTTCGAAAAGGGTAAATGATTATTTTAGAAACCATTGGTATTAGTTCTGAGAGGAAGTTTATCTAACAAGATCCCCTCATTTTGAGGTCTTATTAGACATTTCTAAATTGCACTTTGATTTTTATTTTCCTTTTTAAATTTATTTTATTTGTTTATTTGCTTATTTTTATTTATTTATTCACTTTATTTATTTATTTATTTAATTTTTTATTTTAGTGTTAATTAAAGACGATCAAATTCAATTTAGGGATAATTCATAATTAATTATGTACCATTTGTCGAACAAGTGTGTAAGGGATGCTAGTACCTTCCCCTCGCATAACTGAACTCCCGGTCGCGATTCTAGTAAAGCATACTAAGACTACTGGTCCCTTGGCCTAATAATAGTCTAGAGACCAATCAATGAGTGGTAAATAGGTATTCTAACTGTACCAAGGTAAATAATAGGTCAGTAGCAACTCCAGTCAAATTTCAATATCTAATATCCCTCGCCATTCCGGACCCTTCTTCGGGACATTGTGACATACATGCAAGTATGCATTATTTTAGTCATATCAAATGATTTGTGTATTGGAATTGATGCTAAAATTATTATTATTGATGGAGCTATTGAATTTTTGAGTCCGGTTTCTTGTTTTGATGTTAGCGAAACACAAGGATCTTATGTGTGATCTAATTTGTGTGTAGGATAAATTAGCAATATCATATGGTGCACATGGACTTGAAGAAGATAAAGACCCAGAATATTTATTTGTTGTAATTTATATTCATTCATTCAGGGTCTGTAATATTAATTGTCTATGGCCTGTAATAATGCATCTGCATGCATGATGAGGAATAAGTTCAAAGACCTTAGACTGGCCATAGGACACTATATTGTATGAAAAAGTCCCTCATAATCCTAGAATTGATTATCATATGAATAGGGGCAACTACATAAGAGGAATAGGTTTGAAGTTCCCAAAATTGGCATGTTTGGTTGACCGAACTTCTTCATGCAAAACCATTTGTTCAATCGAACCTCCCTAGGGTCAATAGTTTGACCCTTCGGTTGATCGACCACAAAATGAGCTGCAAAGCTCTAGTCGATCGAACTGACACGTGGGGAGATCCCAACGCTCTGGTTAACCGAACCTTCAGTAGAAAATTGACCTGGTCGACTAAACACCCAAGTTTGGTCAACCGAGCTTATGTTTAGTCAACCAAACCTTGGAGGGTTAAAAATCACCTTTGGACGGTCGATAGAACCTGTAGTTCAAAAGTTCCCTGGTCGACCGAACTTAGTGAGATGGTTAATCGGACCTTAAAAATGGTCGACCGATCCTCTCGGGTTGTCAAATTTTTTACTAAATTGAATGGGGTTAATTTTATTAAATAGTTTTAAAACAAATTTAATAATTACCCCTATGTCCCCAACAGTTAAAATTTTGGGCATCTTTGTATATATGTCCTCATTTGCCCTAATTAAGTGTTGATTAGAAAATAGGATTAACCAAAGATTCTCTCAAATTTCCTAAACCCTATTTGTTCATTCAAACCCCATACACTCTTTATTTTGCTATTCCTTTGATAGATCAAGTTCTTAAGAGCGTTATTGAGTGATTCATATTGCTAAAATTCTCATTGCTTGCATTGATTATTATTTTCATTGAGAGTTCTTAGATAGGGTTCTTCCCCCAATTTAAAAAATAAATCTTTAAGTGGAAATATCCTTACAGCTAGTGAGTCTTTATATCTTGATTGCAAGACTTATCAAGCTTATGATATTTGATTTGCAAAAATATTTTTACACAATTTTATACATTTTCAAATATCTCTTGAGCTATTAATTTTGAGAAAATCTTACTTGAGATATTTTTGAATATTATTATTAGAACACTTTGAAACTTGTGGTGATTGATTTACATTGATTGTTTGTCTCAAAGTTTGCTTGGAAATACACTCTCGATCTTAACTATTGATTTACATTAACTTGAGTGTTACTACACACATATTTGCACTGAGCTTATAATTGCTATATGTTTGAGGTGCATTGATTAGTGCTTATGCTGAATCGATACATAGTCTATTTAGTTAAGAAGCATTTATTTGTACGCTAAATTTTTATATCTATTGTATTCTACGCGTGGGCCCGAAGAGGGAGACTTGCCCTGTTGAATAGTCACAGATTGGCTTAGATACGATTAGGAAAGTTAGGTGCACCATCCTGGTAAGGTGCGGTTGTAGGTTGAGGTCAACCCCGTTAATTGACCTGATTGTAAATGATGCCACTCCACCCATTAAGTGAGCATTAGTGGAATCCTCGGGCTTGCGAGTTAGAGGCAGGGATGTATGCATAGTTGTCCGAACCCCGATAACATATCGTTTATGAACTTACTTTTCCGCAATTTATTTTCTACACATGTATGTTATTTTATGAATGTTGCACATGATTTAATTTTCATATATTATCTGCACATTTGGGTTTATGTGTATATAGAAAGACCCTAAGTTGTGAAATACTGTTGTTGTATTAGCTAAACCTTGGACAAAATTTTAAATACTCAATTCACCCCCCACCTTGGGAATACACCAAGGCTAACAATTGGTATCAGAGCCTCGTGACATTGATTTAAATGTTTTTGCTAAAAGATCGAGATGACTCACATTAGTGTATCCCCATTTTAGTCCTCCAGTGTTTTATGGTGTTGATTACACCGCCTAGAAATTTAGAAAGCATATTTATAAAAGCAAGAGATTGGAAGGATTGGGAAGTGATTGCTAAAGGAAATTGTGCTAGTATTTTTGAACATGATTTCAACTTGATTAATTCTAATGCCATGCATATGCTATAATTCCTTTTAGACTCTTAACATCTTTCTTGAGATCATGGCATGTAGAAGTGCACAGGAAATATGGGATGAAGTTGAAAGAAAATATGGAGAATCTCGGGAGAATGAAACCACCACTCAGGAAGTGGTAAGTGATAGAGAAATGACATTGACAGAAGAAGAGGTATATGATTCTAACTCAAACTCAATTGATGATTCTCATAATAAATGTTGTGATATGTCTAATGCTGAATCATCTGTTGAATACCATGATAATTTTGTTGATGATGCATGTGATGATTCCTATGTTGAATGCTGTGTTGTATCATATGATGAATCATCTAATATTCCCTATGATAATACTGTTGACATTGCATGCAATGATTTATATAATAACTATGATATATCTTATGATGAATCATGTGCTAAATTGATAAATGAAAGCATGCCTTCATATGAAAAGTTAGATAAAACTTTATTGAAAATGAATAAATTTATAGTGAAGTTATCTAAGCAGAAATCCTTCTTGAAAAGAGAAAATAAAAGCATGCCAAAGCAATTAGGAGAAATAAAAGATTATTACGCCATCTTAGAAAAGAGAAAGATTAAGAAGATCTTAAAAATTATCTGCTCAGAAGAAGAAATTGATGATTATTCTATAGCTACACTCAAAGTTTTAAATGTAAAGAATAATCATAATAAATCCTTAGAAATTAAAAAGAAAAATCTTTTCAAAAAGGATTTAGGATTATCATATGATTCCCACTCTCATGCCTCAACAAGTAATCATAAGAGTTGTAAGCATAATCTTTCATGCATTTACAAAACTTGCTTACATTATAAAAGAAAAGGGCACAGTCGATTTACTTACTCATCTAGAAGTGCCAGAAGCTTAAACAGAGAGATGATGTGAGTGATCATGAAAGCAAACCCAGTAGGATCTAAGAAAAAATGGATTTAAATTAATATTACTTAATTATTTAATGTTTCCTTAGATCCTAGGTTTAGGTTTAGGGGGTTGTGATAATTGTTATTTTGGAAAGTGGTTGTTGCTTAAAATGAAACTCTTAGTATACGCACTCACTAAACACTTGAAATTTAGGTTAGCAACCAAGAGGGAGGGTGAATTGGTTTATTTAGATTAAACTTATTATTTTTTATTCTTACTTGTTGTAATTCAAGACTCTAAAAGTGAATTAATGAATTTGCAATTTAAACCAAATCACACCACAAACTTAAAACAAAATACAATCCAATTATATATAAAACTCAACCAATCATTCAAAAATAATTTTTCCCTTTGATAGAAGTCCTGCAGCTATTTTGCAAAGCCTGTTTTAAATGAATTTTTATTGCTTTATCTCTTAACCAAGATTTCTGCAAATTAACCAACGTACTCCCTTTTGGGTTTCTGCAAACGGTTAATAAAAACGTACTTTCTTAAATTAAGAGAATTTCTTGAATATGATGTATAAGCCCTGCAACTTGCACTTGATATAAACAGTATATAATGCAGAAAGTAAAGAGAGTAAGGAGAAGAAGAACACCGAGATTTACGAGGTTCGGCTTATTCCCAGCCTACGTCCTCGCCTTTGGTCAATTCCACCAAAGGATTTCACTAAGTATGCTTTTTACCGGGCAGAGCAAGCCTTTACAAAAATCCCTCTTTTAGGTAGAGAAACCTCTCCAAGTGAACAATCCTCACTCAGTACAACGATCCAAACAAGCCTTGAACCGTTAATAATACAAAGAAATTGCTATAATGATCTGTGTACAAAAGAAACTCTCGACACAGAGTAGAGTTGTACAAGTTAGAGCACAATCAATACTTTAATCAAATAAACAATAAAGAAACTATGAAGTTCAAGTGTTTAGAGATCACCAAGAGTTTGTTTTGAATAATCAAACTCAGAGTATGTATCTGGCTTTGATGTTTCAGTAGAGTTTCAGAACTTTTCTCCCAGATGGAGTGTGAGCAATAGAATGCTTTAAGAGATTGAATACTTTAATTTCAAGAGAGCTGAGTAATTGCTTGGATGATTGAATTCTTGAGTTTAAAGGAGTTTATAGGCATTCTTGGCTTAGTTTCCTTGTTCCCCAAGTATCTTTGAGTGGTCTCCAAGTTTTTACAACGTTCATATTTGGAAGAACCAATTTTTGAAATTTGCCCGTTGGAGTTTAAAAAATAAAACCTGTGGAGTCAGTCAGCTGGACAGGCGACTGGGTAGTTCAAAAATCACAGGATCAGTCGGCTGGGTAGGCTACTGGCACCATTCTGTCTCCCAAAAATTATTTCAAGAAATTGTCAGTTGGTTGGCAAAACACAGTTCATTTTGAGTCAGTCGGCTGATTATCAGTCAACTGGGTAATTTTTCCTTGGTTAAGTCAGTCGGCTGGGCAGACAAAAGACTGGTTTTTCTTTTTGATTTTTCCATTTCAGCTTTGCACTTATGATTTGATTTTTCATAAAATATTTCAGGGATTTAAAAATGAGTTTCCTAAGTTCATATTGGTCCTTTAAAGAGCTTCATATTTTCTAAATTGTCACTTGATACAAAGTACTTACATCAAGTTTTTCTTAAACATGATGCTTCAAGTCTTTGATAAGCCTCTTGACTTCAAGTTCCTTTTTTTGCTTTAAGCTTTTAAGTACTGAGACCTCAAGTCTTCTTCTTTATTGCTTGAAAAGATTTGTTGAAACTTTCTCTTGACATGATAAAAATGCACAGCTTGTTCTCTTGATGATACTTTAATTCATAGTTTTTTTCTCTTGTGTTGAGATTTATATTTCTGAAACAAAATCACTCAACAAGCAAGTTATACCAGCGTCATTTGTTATTATCAAAATAAGATTGAAAAACCTCATTTGGCCAACAACACTATCTTGTTATACTAAGAATCTTTATCCACTTCCAAATGGACATGACATCTATGCCTGGTATTTAATTCAAAATACTTAACTAATGCTAACATGAAAATCACAAGTTTAAGCATACCTTTGTCCATTGCACATAATTAAGCTTTAGGGAATTCGTCTTGCCTTATATCATTTTACCCTAAACTCATCAATCAAATAGCAGTCATCACTCTAGGTATAAGCACCAATGATAATAAATTTCATATCTATCGAGTGTTAATAAAAAGGTCATCCTCCTTGTAATCAAAATTAGAGGCATCGACCAGGGGAGTGTCACTTTTAAGTTTAGATTGTAAATCTTTTAATTTTGGTTCACTTCTTTTATAGGAAATCTTTACCATATCACGATCACATCAGGTAAAGATCCATCCTCTCATTGGTTTTTATCCTTGCTCCAAAACTGCGATCATAATCGAAGGATACATTCCAATCTCCAAAGAGCATTAGTAAAAAATATTCATATTCTCCTATATGCTCTTTGCCAAAAAAGTTAGGACATTTTTTTAGAATGGTTATCTTGTATAATGTCCTGCTACTACCAAAATACTCTTATGAACATATTAATAATTTAATCTTTAAGAGTATTTATCCCTACTAGCTTCATAAGCTCTCAAAATGT
The DNA here is from genome assembly GCF_029873635.1 of Malania oleifera. Classification (NCBI taxonomy): domain Eukaryota; kingdom Viridiplantae; phylum Streptophyta; class Magnoliopsida; order Santalales; family Ximeniaceae; genus Malania; species Malania oleifera. Next base: position 18,118,823 of record NC_080422.1, read on the forward strand.
TAAGTCAAATCTCTTAGAGCTTCAAATAATGTTGAACGGCTAAAGTAGTTGCACTAGGTTTCAAATCTAGATGATGAAATGAAAATTCAAAGAAGGCCTATGCACATGCAATTAAAGTTAAAGCCATCCAACCTTGCGCCTCTCGCGAATTGAGATTCTTAAGAAAAGAGGTTATATAGGCTTTGTACATTGAAAGAATATTGATTGTGACTTTTTGGTACGTTAAAGCCTATACATTCAAAGTCAAGCTTAAATCATTGAAAATATTATAACTCTTGGCTAAAGAACTAGAAAATGAAAAAGGCATAAAATGGTTTAGGGCATAATTCAGAGGGAGCATTACTCTTTCATGACTATATAAATTAAATGCTTTCATTATCTTATAATATCTATGCCCATATGCTTTTATGAATTACAGCATTGCACTGAACTCATAACTATCCTTTGCTTTTTACTATGCATATTCCTTGATGGATAGTTTATATTTCATAGATTGTTGATAACTATTGGATTGCATGCTTGTGTTGAAAGCCTTCTGCATGGCGGATGCAGTTGATGTGTATTGCATGTTGGTAGTGGTTATAGGTTCTTATATGCTTAAACTCAATTATATATTGCTTGCTTGAATCTATTAGGTACATGTTTTATGGGAAAACACCCAATTTATAGACGACATGCTGTCGAAATTTCGGTAGATTTTTCCCAAATAAAACCATGTACAAAGATGATTATGATAAAATGAAAATTAAAATATTTTTGAAAGGATGAGTAAAAACTAATTGCATATTAACTTTCATCCTTACATAATCATAAGGTATTTAGAGGAGCTAAGCTCCATCCCTAGAAAAGGAGCATAAAGAACTTATATGCATCATGCTTTGATTTTTGAATATAGAGGCTCTTCTAAGAACCCTAAGCATCATATCGAGCTCCTAAAGTCATATATTTAGATATGGATTGTTCTTGGTTGTGAACACAAAATCATGCCTTAATATATCTTTTTTGATGCATGTGTAATCCATAGGGATAACTATACTAGTCGCATAAAAGTGTAAATTAATCTTTACCAGTATATGTATTTTAAAAATTTTAAAATGAAAGCTTGTATTGATTGACATGTTAAATGAATCTAATCTTTGGTTAGTATAAGCAATTGTGTTCATCTAAGCTCGTACTCCAATTGATAGGGGGAGCATCTAAAATGAAAATTCTATCTTGCTATACTCACCAACACTTCTTAGCTTAGATCTATTTTAAATCATTGTGGCATGTGCTAAAATGCAGTGACTTTATTGCAAATCTTGAGTTAAAATATGTTAATTTGCCACAGTCATTTGTTTTACCATATGATCTTGCATGTGATTGTTAAATCTTTAGGATCATTGTTGTTGTATTTTTCTGGTTATATTTTAGTATGTGCTTAATTGACAAACCAGAAATCTGTGCTTACTTGTTTTAAATTAAATTTTTTTTTTTTGCAAGCACACCTCCACTACCTTTTTTTAAACATCAAAGGGGGATATATAGTTATATATATACTCATATATATTTAATTACATGCACTTTTGGCAAGATATTCTTTTAAATCAAAAACTCTTTTTCTCTTGCCTTATTACTATTATATACTATATGTTTTTAATTGTATAACTGGTTCAGTAACTACACATATAAATACATGCGAACTAGTTAGATTGTGTTTGTGCTTAAACCAAATTTTTGTTATCATATGCCGTGAGCTTTAAACTCAAATCTTTCACGGGTTTTATGATATGTTTCAATTGCAATGGTCTGTGCATATTTCTGGTCTGACTATGTTTTTCATGTCATTTAAATCTTTTAATGACCAGTTGTACTATTGGTGTGCTTAATTTCCATATTTTTCAAAAAAAGTTATATTTGTTTTCATGCCCTTTTTGCTATTGCCAAAAGGGAGAGAATTGTTTGAGCAAAATGATTGCATATATTTTATCACCTTCATACTTATGAAATAAATATTATGCATATTCTTAGGGGGAGCCTTTTTAGGCTAAACCCCATTTTGCTCATACGTGTTTGTTATCATCAAAAAGGGAGAGATTGTTGACTTTTTGAGTTCGATCTCTAGTTTTGATATTGACAAACCACAAGAATCTTATGTGTGATCTAGTTTGTGTGTAGGATAAGTTAGCAATATCATATGGTGCACATGGAATTGAAGAAGATAAAGACCTAAAATATTTATTTGTTGTAATTTTTATTCATTCATTTAGGATCTGTAATATTAATTATCTATGGCCTGTAATAATGCATTTGCATGCATGATAAGGAATAAGTTCAAAGACCTTAGACTGGCCATAGGACACTATATTGTATGGAAAAGTCCTCCATAATCCTAGAATTGATTATCATATGAATAGGGGTAACTACATAAGAGGAGTATGACCGAAGTGCCCAAAATTGGCATGTTTTTTCACGCAAAACCATTTGGTCCACTGAACCTCCCTAGGGTCAACAGTGTGACCCTTCGGTTGACCGACCACAAAATGAGCTGCAATGCTTTGTTTGACCGAACTGACACGTGGGGAGATTCCAACACTTTGGTCGACCGAACTTTCAGTAGAAAATTGACCTGGTCGATCGAACACCCAAGTTTGGTCAACCAAACTTATGTATGATCAATCGAATCTCGAAGGGCTCAAAATTGCCTTTGAACGATCGACCGAACTTGTAGTTCAAAAATCCCCCGGTTGACCGAACTTAGTGAGATGGTCAACTAGACCTTAAAAATGGTCGATCGATCCTTTCGGGTTGTCAAATTTTTTACCGAGTTAAATGGGGTTAATTTTCTTAAAGAGTTTTAAAATAAATTTAATAATTACCCCTATGTCCCCAACTATCAAAATTTTGGGCATCTTTATATATATATATATATATATATATATATATATATATATATATATATATGTCCTCATATGCCCTGATTAAGTGTTGATTACCAAATAGGATTAACCAAAATTCTCTCAAATTTCCTAAGCCCTATTTGTTCATTCAAACCTCATACACTCTTTATTTTGCTATTCTCAAGTTCCCAAGAGTGTTATTGAGTGATTCATATTGCTAAAACTCTCCTTGCTTGCATTGATTGTTATTTTCATTGAGAGTTCTTAGTTAGGGTTCTTCCCCTGATTTAAATAATAAATCTTTGAGTGGGAATACCTTTACAGCTAGTGAGTCTTTGCATCTTGATTGCAAGACTCATCAAGCTTGTGATATTTGATTTGCAAAAATATTTTTACACAAGCTTATACATTTTCAAATATTTTTTGAGCTATTAATTTTGAGAAAATCTTATTTGAGATATTTTTGAATGTTATTGTTAGAACACTTTGAAACTTGTGGTGATTGATTTACATTGATTGTTTGTTTCAAAGTTTGTTTGGAAATACACTTTAGATCTTAGCTGTTGATTTACATTAACTTGAGTGTTACTACACACGAATTTGCACTAAACTTATAGTTTCTATCTGTTTGTGGTGCATTGATTAGTGCTTATATTGAATTGGTACATAATTTGCTTAGTTAAAAAACATTTATTTGTACGCCAAATTTTTATATCTGTTATATTCCAGGTGTGGGTCTGAAAAGGGAGACTAGCCTTGTTGAATAGTCCTAGATTGGCTTAGACTCGGTTAGGAAAGTTAGGTGCACCATCCTAGTAAGATGCAGTTGTAGGTTGAGGTTAGCCTCGTTAATTGACCTAGTTGTAAATAGTGCCGCTCCACCCGTTAAGTGAGCATTAGTGGAATCCTTGGGTTTGCGAACTAGAGGTGGGGATGTAGGCACAGTTGGCCGAACCCCGATAACATATCGTGTTTGTTTTTTACTTTTTCGCAATTTATTTTCTACACGTGTATGTTATTTTATGAATGTTGCGCATGATTTAATTTTTGCATATTATCTGCACATTTGAGTTTATGTGTATATAGAAAGACCCTAGGTTGTGAAATATTGTTGTTGGATTAGCTAAACCTAGGACAACATTTTAAATACTCAATTCACCCCCCTATTGGGAATACACCAAGGCTAACAGGAGCACACAACCTTAACAAGACATTAAACCCATTGGATTGTGGAGACCCTATAAAAAGCATACACTCAAAGAAGGTAGCGAACACACTATAAATTTCATAGTGTATATATATATATATATATATATATATATATATATATATATATTTGCATTGCCTATACATTTTTTTTTGATATTGACTTAAGCATCAGAAGAGTTCTTTAAAAGGTACCAAGATTTCCCAAGCTTTCCTCTTTCTCTTAGTTGCATACGATCATCACAAAGACGAATAGATTGAGTCCAATTTTTTATGTCAACAGTCTACAAATAAGAGGAGGAAGTGTCTCAAACCAACCGATAAATGGAAGCATAACATGTTCCTTAAGGAATAAGAGGTCACATAAATTGTACAGAGATGCATCATTGATCCATTGATCTAATTACATATAGATATACTGTAATATGAAAAAATAATGAAAAGGCAACATACAACATACCAACACTCGCTTCAACAATTTTCTTCAATTGATCATTTATTTTGCCTACAACCATAAATATGAGGTTTCAATCAGCTCGAATTGAAGTCAATAAAATTGAGAACATTCACAGAAAGCTATAATAGATAACAAGGATAAATTATATTTCAATTTACACCAAATTTAAATTCAAGTACTAATTTTAGACTTCCAAACAAGTGAAGATTTTCAAAAAGCTATAATAGATAACAAGGATAAATTAAATGGTTAAATATTACAAAATTTATTATTGGAATGAAGTTTGACATAATATTATTATATTTGATTTGGCTTCCAAAAATTTATTTTTAAAGTATATGCATAATGATCACCACCGCAAGAAAAGAAATCTATTTTCTAAATATTATATAATATATGATCGCATAATACATGTTTATGTATTGATAATATATCATTTGGTTAGTTGTAGTTACTAAATGGCCCAAACTAAAAACGAACCTTAACAGAAAAAATAAAAAATTGAAAACTTTGAGCCAAAAAAAATGATTAAGATTTGGTTTGGTTAATTTTGTTATCTGATTTTGTTTTCTGATATTTCTTGTTCATTCTTAAAGAAACCAAGAAAATAATAAACAAAATAAAAAAATAATAAAAAAATAATAAAAAAATATTTTTAACTTTCTCCATACAAAATTAGAAACCTAAAAAACAATGTGATATTTTTATATTTATTTAAAAAATAAAAATAAAAAATAAAATTATTTTCAACAAGAGTGAATGGGGCTACAAATGTAACGACCCGAACCCGAAAGTGGGGTCCAGAGTGTTATTTTAATTAAAACTTTGATACCACGCTATAGCACCCCGAACCCAATAGGCACGAAGTGCAACTTTTCTACCTAATTATACATTCATACATCTTTGATACCACAATTATAAGGGCCCAAACCCGAAGGAGTCCTGGGTGCACTGTCCAAAATTAACATACAACATACAGTGGAAGATAATCAAACCTCAAATAGTTTACTAGAGTTCTAATGTCATTACAAATACATAAGTACTTCTAAGTATCCTTATTACATTCCCAAATAACAAAACACAATAAACCAGTATCTCACAAACAGTTACAACAACTATAAAATCTAAATCCCAGCCTTGTAGGTCGCTAGACTCAATTCCCTGTAGGACCTGAAATATGAGTTGGATATTGGGGTGAGACACTTCTCAATAAGGTGAATTAGGTTATCATTAGTGTGTGGCAACATGAGTTTTAATATAAGTGAAACACATCCATTAATTCATCTGTATGTGAAATGACATTTGTAACGACCCGAAGAATTTTTAATTATTTAAAATAATAAGAAATAAAATAAAAGGAAACAGGGAAATAGAAGAAAGGAAAAAGAAATTGTAAAAGGATATTAAACAGGTTCTCATCGACGAGCAAGATTTTCTTGTCGACAAGAGATCTATAGAAACTCATTGCCGAGTATGCATGTCTTGTTGACGAGAATTAACCGATAGGGTTTGAAATGCTCTGAAACTCGTTGACGGGCTCACGACCTTGTTGATGAGTCAACGTGTCTCGTCGACGAGGCCTTGCCTATAAATAGAGTTTCTTTCATTTTTCAACGAGAAACTTCGGAATTTCACTCTCTCTCTCTCTCTCTCTCTCTCTCTCTCTCTCTCTCTAAAAACGGACGCTCAACCCTCTCTCTTTGATTTTAGGCTAGATTTGACTCGGTTTGACAATCCGGATCCACCATGAGGTTCATAGGATCGTTCTCTGTAAGGTTACGGGAGCTAATCGTTGATTTGAGAGGTTTGGGAAACATCCCAAAATCAGGGTAAGTGAATTATTTTGAAATTTTCTTAACAAATATTGTTATTTGGAGTTTAGAAAGTATTAAATAAGTATTTTTCTAAGATTTGAGTCAGTTGGGGTTTATTTAATTAAACTAGAGTTTTTGAACCAGGGACCAGGTGAGCATCACAGGCATCGGTTTGGGATACCTGTTGGTGTAAATCAAGGATTCAGGTAAAGGGGAAATCTATATATTAAATCAGGTTTTCATGAATTAAAATGGATTATGTTTTATTTATGTATATATGTTTTCATGTGGGAATAAAATGCCAACCATGTAAATTATGATTTCTGAGCTTAGGATTGCTTATTTAGCTACGTATATGTGAAAATGAACTGATGAAAGTGGAAAGCATTTTAGGATAATTATGTAAGAAATGAAGGTATATTTTCAGTAAATAAACGTTAAATATTGGTTGGCTTATTTTGTAATGCCCAGAACCCTTAAACTCGGGTTCGGTGCGTTATACGTGATAATATCCTGATAGATCATAATCTATAACATACGCATCGAAAAACATAAATCATAATCTCCATATAACATATACCATAATACCAGAGTTTTCTATTTTCTATGTATAAGTCCATAAAAACCAACCATCTCCTGCATTTCCATAAATACATACATCTCCAAAACATTTCAGTATGTTCACAAACATTCCTCTCATAACTGAATTAAAATATAAAGACATAAAACATAAATTTTATACATCCCAAAATTAACATAGAAATATACCCTTTTCTTTTTCTATTCCCCAATAATGCTATAAAAACCTCAAGCTCTTAAAGCTCGATCTTGAGGGAATCCTGAAAAAGATAAATTCATATTCGGGTGAGACACATCTCAGTAAGGGTATAAACAGTATATTAAAACAGTGTGTGGCCAACATGAGTTTATATATGACATATTAGTTAACATTTGAAAATCGTTAACATAACTTTTGAAATTATTCCCTGAACCTAATCAAACACATGCAAATGTTTAACCCACGAGATTACCTGAGGATAGGGGTGATTACCCGCCTATACAAGTAGCACCCCTCTACTATGATATTTAGGCAACCCAAAGGTCGCAACTAAAGAATACCAGGGCACTCAACTTACTCAGTAAGCCCTCAAGTAATAAATTAATCTCGTACTCACACCATTCAACAATAGCTTACCGGCAAAGGCCTTAAGGATGGGGAAATCTACCTACCCATACAAGTAGGTTCCCTCTGCCCTAGTACGTTATGTGGCTATTGCCACATCTGTAGCTACTAGTGCACTCGCCTTACTCAGCAAGCCCTCGGGCGAAAGGTACGCCTCGCCCAATCGTAACATGTTCTACGTACATATATACTTCTAATATCATAATACATCATTCTTTCTATCATTATTTAATCATACACATCTGTTCATATTCATGGCTTAACATTGCATTGCATTTCACTTTATGTAACTCTTTCCCATTTTACATTGTTTACATTTCACATTTTATTTCCATTTCATTCATTTCCCATTTCATTTCATTTCATTTCATACTCAGCATCTTTCAGCTATTTTACCCAATATTTTTCAGCTGTCATACATTTACCCAGCATTTTTCAGCTGTTTCACCTGACATTTTTCAGCTGTTACACATTTACCCAACATCTTTCAGCTGTTTTACCCAGCATATTTTAGCTGTTTTACCCAACATATTTCAGCAATTTATCCAGCATATTTCAGCTGTTTATATGGTTGCATTAACACACACAAGCAATATAGTCCATGTCATGTTTTATTCACAATGCATTACTTACTTAACCTGCATCTCATACATTTAACATATATTTGCACAAAATCTCATGTCACATAGTTTAGCAATAAAATTCATACGTTGCCTGTAAAATAAGCCAACCAACATTTAATGTTTATATACTTAAAATACCTTTCATTTCTTACATAATTATCCCAAAAATATTTCCCACTTTCATCAGTTCATTTTCGCATATACATATATAATAAACAACCCTAAACTCGAAAAATATAATTTAAACAGTTGACATTTTATCCATACCGAACCATATACATGAATATATAACACAATTTATTTTTTCATTAAATTCATAAAAATTATGATTTAATATATATTTTTCCCCTTACCTGGTTTCTTGAACTACACCAACAGGGACTCCGAAAAATACCTGCAGCGCTCACCCAGACCCTAAATCAAAAATCCTAGTTTCATTAAATTACCCTAAATAATATATTATTTTAATACTTCCTAAGCTCTTAAATACCCAATAAATAATTATATCCTTAAATATAGCCAAATTATCAAATTTCCTAAATCTCACTCTTGTTTTGGAGTAGGGCTTAAAAAATCACAATTAGAACTTTACTTATGTCAAAATGACGACGATCACTACTAGGACCCCATGGTGGTGTCTGATCGTCGATTCAACAGTAGATTTAACCAAAAATTGAGAAATTTGGGAAAATATACCTTTTCCTAGGAATGGTGTTTATGCCGCTCCCACGATAAATCCGCTCTAGTAGAAATGTCAGTGGCGGAGTTAGGAACCCAACGACACCTTCCATTTCCCGATTGATTGAATATTCGTCGAGAAATGAGGGGAGAGAGAGGCGGAGACGGAGGAGCAACGAGAAGTGAGAGAGAGACTGAAGGAGACGCTGGTAGGCTCTCTATAATTCAGAGAGATTTCAATTCTTCTCAAGTAACTTCTCCTTTTAACTTCCTTTATTTACTTTTTTTTTTTATTCATTAACGTCATATCATATTATATTATATATATATATAACCACCATTTTACTTAACAAAATTAATTCAATTTAATAATATTTAATTAACTAATTAATTAATTAATAATTACTCTTAATTTTTTTCCTACTATTTCTTTTTATTTATTTATTTATTTAATACATTAATTTAATAATGTTTAATTGATTAATTAATTAATAATTTTTTTTGGGTTATTACATATTTTATAGGCAATGTATGAACTTTTTCTGCTAAAATGAGTGGCATGAGTGGATAGTAATGTTGTTTGAACATATACTATTTGTATAAGATACAGATTATGTAAAAAATGCATTGTTAATGAAATGTTATAAGAACATATACTATTTGTATAAGATACAGATTATGTAAGAAATGCATTGTTAATGAAATGTTATAAGGACCATGTTAGCTTCATCGTGATCCCAAGAGGGGGGTGAATTGGTATTTTAAAATTAATGCCCTCAATCAGTACCCTAACAGCAGTATATTCACAACCCTAAAATTAATCTAGTGCAAGTAAAATAAATCAATTGTCATATATAGTAGAAATTAAATAATGCAATTTAATCAACTAAGCATGCACCAGAAAGCAGTAAAGAGAAGTGACACGCAGAAGTTATCGAGGTTCGGCAAATTACTTACGTCCCCACCTTGGCTAACAAGCACAAGAGTTACTACTATAATGCTCACTTAAACGGGTGGAGTGGCACCTAAACAACCAGGTCAATTAGTACAATGTTGACCTTAACCTTTACACTCAATCCTTATCGGATTGGATTACCGCCCCCTCAGGCCACGCTTGGAATACAACAGTATTTTTTCAATCAATTGGTACAATGCTTATGCTTTCATGTAAGACAGATATGTACCTAAAACGCGCAGTCACATACACATCAATGATATGGATATAGTGTAAGATCGGTTATGCAAATAGTTGTGTTATCAACACTCAATATGGTATAATCGGTGAAATGCTCTAGAGTGTTCAATACAAGCAATATCTTGGAATTTAAGCAAAGTACAGTTCAATAGCAAATCAATATTCCAAAGATATCAATCAGATATTCAAACTAGTTGAAGAAGATTTTCTTCAATGATATAAGCACTATACTAGTTTGAAAATATTTTCTTGTTAAAAATACCTTTGCACAACAAAAATCAAAACTATTGGACACTTGCAATAACAATGCAAATATCCAAAGCTTACTAGTTTATCCCAACACAAGATTCATAATGTGAAAATATGTGGGATAAACCTAAGCTAAACTCCTTAAAAATAAAATCACAATCAAACACACAAATGGGAGTTTGTAGCACACTCTAGCAATCACAAGCACTCTAAATATGCTCTCTCAATCTCAGAATGTATCAAGGAAGTGAAAAATTGGGAGTATTTGGACAAAGAGAGTGTTTTCAAAAGAGAGAATTTTTTAGCTAATGATATTGCTAATTATTGCTAATCCACACAAATAAGCCTATATTTATAGGCAGGGGTGAAATTATAACCGTTTGGGACTTGTTGAGAATTATTAAAAAAGTTTCAAATAGTTATGATACAATTAACCCAACTTAACCCTTTTTTACCTCAATTAAATTAATTTTAACCTAGCGCGGTTCGAGTGGCTGAACCGTGATTCGGTCGCCAGAACAGACACAATAAATAAAGGTCTTTAAATAGGTTTGGCAGCTCGAGTTTAAGTTCGATGGCCCGAAACAAAGTCAGAAACATTTTTTCGTAAATTCGGGTGCCCGGTCATAGGTTCGGTAGCCTGAACTCATGTGTTCGGTCGCCCGGGGCTCTTTTTGAACTAAACCTGTAATGACCCGAATAATAATAATGGTATTTAAATAGAAAGAAAGGGAAATGGAAACAGTAACAAAAGGAGGTAGTCGACTTACATTGCACTTTGAGAGTAATAATCGAGAAATTTAATTAAGGACTAGTCGATGAATACAGGGGATTCGTCGACGGGGATGACATAGGGTCTCGTTGACGAAGACAAGTTTCGTTGACGAGAAGATATCGAGAGAGGATTTTTGGAAGTCTAAAATTCTTCGATGAGGGTGTAAGTTCGTCTACGAACTTTCTATAGGGTTCATCGACGAGGTGACGTGTTTCGTCGACGAATCCGACCCTATAAATATCAAAAACCCGGATTTAAATGCACAATTTAAGAAAAATCTCTCTTTCGCTCTCTCCCTTCATCTTCTCTCTCTTTTTTCTTAGATTTTGGCTCCATCGCTCGTCGGATCGACGATCTGAGGCCACCACGACGCTCCTAGGGAAGTTCTCTCCAAATCTGCTGGAGCGGATCATTGGTGAAAGCTACTCGAAATTCATCACTGAGTTGAGGTAAGACTTTTTATGCCAAATTTGGTCTTACTGTAGTTGTAGGAAATGATATTCACGTGAAAATACCGAATTTTTGTTTTGCGAGTTATTGTTTTCAAGGAGTTGAACGGGGAACCCTGCGAGTTCAGGACTAGGAATTTTAGGGGGTTTCTTTCAGTGTCAGGTAAGGGAATAAACTAAAACAGTTATTTTCTATGCAAATTATTATTATTATTTATCAGTAAATTAATTTTCAGTAAAGCATGTATTATATCAGTATATTACGAAGGAACTGCACATTTGGGAAAATACTGTTATTAGGTTGAAATGTACATATATGTATGAGATGCCAGAAATTATGATTTTAGAATATAAAGTATGGTTTTATACAGAAAATGTGTGACATGAATATTATTTCATGTGAGAAATATTATGATATGATAATGTTATGAATGAAGTATGTTTTTCAGAGATTATGAAAGACTACAGTACATTATGATTTTAAAGTACATGATAATTGATTTATTATTCAGAATGATATTTATGAGATATTTGGCGCAAGGCTATGATTGATAGCCGGCGCGAGGCCGTGTTTTACGTATGATTTAAGCGCGAGGCCATATTTATTGAATGTTCGGCGCGAGGTCATATTTATGAAATGTTCGGCACGAGGCCATATTTATGAAATTATATAAAATGCTATCAATCCAGTTATGTTAAACGTTATATTATCATGTATTATATGTTATCAGAACCCAGATGTTAGTTTAGTTTAGTTCAGGAGTACGGTATCGTAACTTATAGTTCAGATATCTATGTTTAGATTGGTGCTAACCACCCCACGAGGGGGTGGGAGATGGATAGTCAATGTGACTTTCATTATAAAGTGTAGACGTCCACCTGAAAGTCTAGACTAGGGTATGGCGGGCCCATCGTACTTATAGACATTTTTGACTTGGCAGTGGTTGACCAGCCATTATTGAGTCCCACCTTCGGGCTGCACAACCCGTCATGGGGGGTAATACATGACATCAACTAGCTATTCATCCTGGGTATGTTTTCAGTATTATCAGTTATAACAGAAATTTTTTGAACGATATGATTTATTAGAAAGTACGAAAGTATATAGTGATCCAGTATGTTATGATGAATGTTTACAGATTTATGAAATGTATTGTATATGTATAATTGTATTAAATTTTTATATTGCCACACACCTGTACTTAGTTTATTTTTCCTTACTGATAAGTGTCTCATCCCCAAACATTAAATGATTTTCAGGAAACTTAGAAAGATCGGTGGAGCGTGGCCGCTGTTGAGTTTATCAAGTTACCCCGTTAGGAGGGTAAGTCTTGTACTAGGATCAGGGGATTTTTGTTGTGGGATCCTAGATGTATTTTTGATACTTTGAGGTTGCACATGAACACAGTATTTTAGGATTATAGTAGACTTTGGTATTATGTAATTATTGGTTGATGGTTGTGATTTACATTTACTGCTGCCTAGGTTCCGCTATGTATGATAGGTGTCCCTGTTACCCACGGGTTCGGGTTGACTATTTTATTTATTATGTTTCATTTTATATTAAGATAAGAAGGTCATTACAAAACTGCTCTGTAGCCCGAGTTGGTGGAATGTCCCTTTCGAAGGGTTCGGGCACCTGTGGAAGGTATGCACATTTTTAGTCAGTTGCCCAAGAGCCTAAGTCAACTGTTGAGTTCTCAATAGTTCGGGCGCCCGAGGAGTTTTGAACTCCTGGGGTTCCGCCCAAGCTCTCTCAATTTCCCTAATAATATTCAATTTAAGCACATTTTTAACACTCCTGTATTTGGTATGATATATGTGAGAGTGTAGGGACCTAGAGTCATACTATGGTCTTACTAAGCTTACCATATATCCTATATGCATGATATGCATGTAAAGAATACAGACCATAACCCTAGTTACTATTACAGACCCATATTACATAAATTGAATTGCCAATACAAATTAAACTCTTCAGGATTTTCATGTTGCTTCAAGTGTCATTCTTTGAGATGTTTAACTAAGCTCGCACAAACACTTCAAAACCATCAAATACTTAAGTATTTGTCATTATCAAAACCATATGTGACCTATAAGGTCAACAGACCATGTTGCTTGTGTTTGAGAATGCAAACATGTACGTTGACTTACTCTAAAAATGAGCAGCTCGGAAGCTATCCCAAGTGTAGGAGTTCTGTCATGTAATATTTAACCCAAAGGCCAAATCGTCTCCTCAAGGAATGCAGTTTAATCTCAAATTTTGTGTATTTCCAATTGAAAATAAAAATTTACTGAACTCAGTTCAGATTCGAGGTTTTTAGGATTGTTTGAGATTTCTTTTGACAAATTAAACGAACATGCAAATTAAATCCTAATTCTAAAATGCAATGAATTTAATAATGAGAAACAAAAATCCTTCGTCTAATCAGACAGGAATTGAAACATGCATTTAAGCTCTAGAATAAAAACTAAAGATGATAACTTTAACACGTAATTAAAACACACAATAATGAGAACTCAATCAAACTTAAACGCGAAAAAGAAAAACCAAACTTTTGACAAAATACATAATCTGAATCAAGATAAAAAATTAAACGCAAACAAAAGCTCAAATAGAAATTAAAGCTTTAATGACTTAAACAATAACTAAACAAGATAAAAATAAGAACTTTAATAAGACTAACCCTGAACTAAATCAAACTTCAACAAAATTTAAATTTTAAAGAAAACAACTAATTTAATTTCTAAAAATAAAAATATTTTTTTTGTTTTTGTATTTTAGAAGATTAAACCAAACCAGACTTTAAGCTATTAAAATTAATTCAAGCACAATTATATCTAATAATAATACTAACTAAGAAGGAAGGAAATTAAATACTTCAAAAACAACACCCAACAAGTGTAAAAATTAAAACTTTAAATAAATTCGACAAAGAAAAAAAATAACAACTGTTCAATTCTTTAAAAGTAATGAAAAAGAAAAAAAAAAAAACTAAAGAAACAAAGAAGAAAGGAAAAAGAGAAAGAAAGAGAAAGAGAGGAAGAAGGAGGAAGCTAGTCGTGTGGAGATTCCATGGGTTGGTAGCACCCTTCGGCTTTGTTTTCCAGCAGCAGTAGCCAGCAGAGGGAGTGGTGGCCTCAGGTCCTTCAGCACAGCAAAGGAGAAGCTTCTTCTTTGGTTGTAGCACAGCAATCAGGGGCCTCGGCTTTGTGGTAGCAGCTACACAGCTACAAAACAACATGACTATGGGAGGAGCATTTTGGGTCTTTGGCTGAGAAGAACAGGGGAGAAGCCGCAGCAAACCTTCACGGCAGCAGCAGCAACAGAGGGAGTGTTTGGGTAGCCACTGAGAGAGAGAGAGAGAGAGAGAGAGAGAGAGAGAGAGAGAGAGAGAGAGAGAGAGAGAGAGAGCTGGAGCAGGGCTTCGGGTCTTTGGGTCCAGCCAGCTACAACAGCAGCAACGTAGCTACCTTAGGTTGGTGGCCTGGTGCAACAAGAAAAGAGAGGGGAGAAGGAGAAAGGGAAGGAGGGGAGAAGGAGAAAGGGAAGGAGAAGGAAGAGGATAATTAAGGAAAAATAGAGGAGAGTTGGCACTGTGTAACGAGAGCAAGGAAAGAAAAACAAGGGAAGAGAAAGGGAGATAAGGAGGAAATGAGAAGAAGAGAAGGGAGAAAGGAGAAGAAAGAAGGTGGAGCTACAGGTGCTTGCATGGAAAATAAGAATATAAATTGGATGGGGAGAGAATTCCCTACACACGTACGCCTATAGAAGG
Source organism: Malania oleifera (assembly GCF_029873635.1). Taxonomy (NCBI): domain Eukaryota; kingdom Viridiplantae; phylum Streptophyta; class Magnoliopsida; order Santalales; family Ximeniaceae; genus Malania; species Malania oleifera. The sequence goes on from NC_080422.1 coordinate 18,134,107, forward strand.
ACATCCGACCTAGCTGCATGGCTGGGTCACATCAAGGTGATATTTTTATAATTTTTTTTTTTTTTCGTTTTGTTTCCCAGTGAACAAGGGTGATTTTGACCCTTATGGAGCCCATTTCTCTCAAAGATCAAAACAGGGAAGTTGTAGATAATATTTTCATCTTTCTTTAAAATTTTGAATCGTCTCAATCAGAGCTCGGATGGGAAAATCATGCGCAAATTACAAACTGGTGCCGATTTTAACTCCCGATAATTTTCCTACGATAAAAATATGCAAAAAATCCATAAATTGCTTGATAAAATTCAGATATTATAATAAGACACAACATTAAAATATTGAGACTAATTAGGTATTAAATTAAAAATATGCATCTCAATGCATGAATTAAGATGCCTAATTACGCAATTTAAGCGCGTGATCACACCCCCAAACTAACGTTTTGCTAGTCTCTAACAAATAACGTGAATGAATTCCAGGGCGGTATCCACAATTACTAACTCTAGCAAACATGACATTAATGCCCATGCAACACAATCATACCGTTTCACATAAAAGAATATAACCAAGTTTCACACCAGGTCGTTCATATTCAATGCATACAACTCTGAAGCACGTCACTCATGTAAGTTTCATCATTATATAGCAATTAAGAACAATATACTCCCATGAACTTAACCAGCAGTACAATTCAGAGTTAGTGCGGTCATATAAATTCGAGTATAAATAGATGAAATCTTGAGGTGTGTGTGATGTGTATGACTCGTTACACCTAGGATACTAGTGGACACCTCTGGAACGGTCGTTTTGACTTGGCCTAACTAGTATACCCTCTAAAAAACACTCAAAATGAATGGGTTCGCTCGTCATATGTGAGGAGGAGTGTCGCGATCAAACATCCCACATATTGTAAGGAACAAACGCTAAATGTATGGAGTGGACTAGTGTGAAAAGAATCTAACCTATTTGTGAGGTGTCAGGTCCTTCACCCTAGCATATTCTCACCTACTCATCATATCCAACCGAGACTACCCTAGATCAACTTATTCACAAACTTGACGTGAATACATTTGAGGTATTAAACAGTTGAAGAATCTTCATATGCGGAGAACATGTGTTGTGTCCTTGACTTTTTGTGGTATTTGTGCGGAACAGGCATTAGCATTTCATTTAATGTGCATTTCTATTTTTCTTATTCTTTCTTTTGCTTATTCTTCAATTTCTGTCTTTTCATTGTTGAAATAAGGAATAACTTCCCAAGAGGGGGGGGGGGGGGGGAATTGGATTCTTTTGAATTTTAACGATTTTTAAGCTTTTGATTTTAACACCCAGAATATATAAATGATAATTACACTTCAAAATATTGAAATTTAAATTCACAAGTCAATTAATGAAATCAAAGTAATTCAATCACTCAACCAAGAATATTAGAGCTTTAGTAAATTTTCCTGTAAGCTTTTAGAGTGCAACTCTCTTGATCAAGATTTCCGCATATTAACAACCGTACTCCCTTTTGGGTTTCCGCAAACGGTTAATCAAAACGTATTTTCTAAATTTCAAGTATCTTTGTTTCTTTCTCACTTAAAAACTTACAACCTGCACTTTTAAACCATGCAATGATAACAAGTAAAGAATATAAAGTAAAGCGGAGAGAAAGAGACAAGAATTTTTACGAGGTTCGGTTTCAACACAGCCTATGTCCTCGCCCTTGGCAAAATACCAAAGGGTACCACTATATCAGTTCTGTTACCGGGTGGAACAACACCTGTTTACAACCACTCCTTCTATTAGGCTAGAGTCTGCCTCTCCAAACAACAATCCCTCGTTTGGTCCAACGATTCAACAACTCTGAATCGTCTAAGAAGCAAGATAAAGAGATTTTGTTTACAAAAGAAAAACTCTCACAACAGAGTAGATTAGTACAATGATCAGCACAATGATACTTCAAGGTAATTCAAATATAAAAAATTTGAAGCTCGATACTTAGTATGAATTACCAAATAATTTTCAAAGAAAATGAAAGATTTTGATTTTTGAAAGCTTTGCTTCAAAGTATAAATCACTAGCAAATTAGTAGTTTGAACACAAGAGAATTTTAGATCCTTTGAGAATTATGAATGCTTGAAGATCGCTTGATCTAAAAAACCTTTGAAGGTTGCTTGATCTAAAAACTTTTGAAGGTTGCTTGATCTAAACACTTTTGAAGATTGCTGGATCTGAAAACCTTTGAAGATTGCTTAATTTCAAAAACCTTTGAATATTGCTTCTCTATTGAAACCTTTGAAGATTTGGACTATTTATAGATGTTTTAGAAGCCATTCATTACTCCCAAAGATTGCTAAAAATTATTTCCAAGTATTTTGAAATAAATATGTCCAAGAACATGGTTTAAAAAATCTTCCCGTTGAGAGATTTAATGCCAACGTTCGGGTGGCAATCGCCTGTCACAGAGCAATCTCTCGACACAAATGCTGATAGTCACCTGCCAGAACCAAGGCGCTCGCTTGGCTTGTTCATGCAGGTGCCTGTCAGGTTTTGGCTGTCGCTTATCTAGCTACTGACTTTTTAAAAAAAAAGACTCTTTCTTAATGTGGCAATCGCTTGGCCCTTCAATATTTGAAAATTTTTCTTTTTCAAAAATTTTTCTTTTCATTGATTATGAAAATATTCTTTAGAGTATAAAAATATATTTTTGAATTTCTAAGAGCTTCAAACCAATTTATACTTGAAATTTAACTTTGAAGTACTTACATTTAGAATATCCTTAAAAATATAATTCCTTGTCTTCAATCTTGTTCTTCCTTCATCTTTGTTGTTTCAATCTTTTCTTTGAGCTTTTCACTAGTATAACCTTATTCCTCATGCTCTTTGTAATCCATAAGCTTTACTTTGTGTTCTTCAAGAATTCTTTGTAATCCATAAGCTTCCTTATGCACTTAAGCTTTGTCACTTTCCTGAAAAACTTTTACTTGAAACATATTAAAACACATCATTGATTTGTTATCATCAAAATAAGAATTGTAAGCCTTATTAGGCCAACAATATCCCCCTTTTTGATGATGACAAATCGAAAGCAAAAATAATAAGATTTTAATGCTCATGGCTCCCCCTATCAATAAGCATGATGTAATTCATGTATATAAGTCCAAAAGATAATCCATGAATCCATGAATAAACCATACATGCAAGTACAAAGATAATCTTCATAAGAGATCTATCCATCCATTTAAAGTTTTACAAACCATGATATATCATATTTTTGCACTCACTTCTCTTAAACATTTATCCCCCTTTGGACATCAATCAAAAAGGAGAAAGAAATACAAAAATAGAGAAATGCTGCAAGACAAAGTACAAAGATAATCTTCATAAAAGATCCATCCATCCATTTAAAGTTTTACAAACCATGATATATCATATTTTTGCACTCACTTCTCTTAAACATTTCTCCCCCTTTGGACATCAATCAAAAAGGAGAAAGAAATACAAAAATAGAGAAATGCTGCAAGACAAAGTACTAGTTTTAGAACATCAAGAACAGCCTATCCGATAAATCTTAAATACAGAAAAGCACATAAAAGTGATTAATATCTTATAGATGGAAACATATCGATCAGAAGCTTCCATAGATTCACTTTCATCATCTCCTTCCTCTTGTTCATCAGATTCATCATCTCCTTCCTCTTGGTTACCAGATTCATCCTTACTAGATGTAGCAGAGCTGATATTCATAGGTGATTTTCCTTTAGAAGAACTGGCCAACTGTTGCTCAATCTTATCAACTCGCTTATCAATATGTGAACAATGAGTTTTTATGGAGGTAACCTTCTCTTGCAGAGTACCAAGGCCAGATTTCATACCATCACTGAACGTCATAATGATTAAAAATGGAACAAACCATGAAAGAGTTTCTGGATCAAGTTGAATTGAAGGTGTTGGGATGGAAGATGAAGAAGGTGGTGGAGTAGATGAGACATTTTGATATCCTTTATGAAACCACCCTAGAGGAGAATTCTTATAGCCCATCCGTTTAAGAACGGTATCAGAAAAGATATCATAATAAGTCTTGCTAGTGAAGTTGAATGATGGTGTTAAAACATTAAAATGAGCAAAAACCATATTCAACATCCCAACATATGGTAGAACAATATGAAGAGCATCGACTTTCATGATAATCCACTGGATAATTAAACTTGGAAGATCCATCTTCTTTACTTTGAGAATACACCACATTACAAAACAATCCAGAAATGAAATGTGATCATGAGAACTAGATCGTGGTAAGATGTTGTTTGTAATGAGCTTGTGTAGAATTAGGGCTTTCAGATTAAGCTACTTATAAAGTGGAGGATGCCCAAAATTAACAGGAGTTTCAGTCATGACTAGGGGCAAAAAATATTGTGGAGTAAAACCTTGAGTCATAATCCATTGCTTTTCAACAACGTGAACCTCAAAGTCCCCTGGCTTGATTCGAAGAATCTTTCCCAAGGATATGGAAGTTAGATGGATATTTTGCCCAAGCAGATTGGTTTTGATCCCATTATCGCATCGTTCCATGTTTGCATAAAAAATTCGAACAATATTGGGATAATATCCTTTAGCTTGGTTGGTAATAAACTTATCCCATCCAATGTTCTTAAAGAGTTCCATGATTTCAGGAAAGTCTGAATTGAAGAACGTTACATCAAGAACCTTACCTAAAATAGGTTCAGTTGAAGCAATTTGATTTCGGTAAAGGTGCTTAGTGTTTGGACTAACGATTTCTCCACCTCATCGTTATTAATCCTTTTTGAAGATGAGGATCCCTTGACACCCAACAGATTTGGATCGAGGCATATTTGTATGGAGAAGAAAAACAAGGAAACCCTAAGTTAGGTTCGGGATTTGGTGAGTAGGAAGGATTAGAAACTTGTTTTCAAGATGATTTGAACGAGATATGTGTATGGAAAATGATAAAGACGAAAGATTTCAGAGAGAAAAATGAGTGGGCAGGCACCTGGTGGGTTTTAAAATGACTTAAAACAAGGTTTTAAACCCTACCTGCTGCGAGGAAGTCGCCTGTTTGAATGTGGTAGACATCTATCTATGTGGAATTTTAAAAGGCAGTAGCCTGGCTGTCGCCTGACACCTTGGTGGCAGTCGCCTGCCAAACAGAATAATGTTTAAATTATTTCATGACTATGAAGCATGCCCAATTCTCTTCTTATAAATATGAATCTTTCTTTCGACAAAGGTTTGTGAAAATATCTGCTAATTGATCATGTGTATTTACAAATTCTTGCATTATATCTTCATCTCTCAAGAAATGGTATCTTATGTCAATGTGTTTTGTTCTTGAGTGAGATACTGGAATTTTTGAAATATTAATAGCACTTGTGTTGTCACATTTGATAGGAATAGTTTGATATTGTATTTGAAAATCCTTTAATTGTTGTTTCATATTCAATGTTTGTGCACAATAACTTCCTACAGCAATGTATTCTGCTTCTACTGTGGATAATGCTACAGAGTTTTGTTTATTTGAAGACCATGAAATTAAAGGGTGTCCTAGAAAATGACACGTTCCACTTGTGAATTTTATATCTATTTTACATCCAGCAAAGTCTGCATCTGAATAACTAATCATTTCAAATTCAGATTCTTTTGGATACCATAATCCTAATTCAAGTGTGCCTAATAGATACCTAAGGATTCTTTTGACCATTGTTTGGTGTGATTCCTTAGGAGCTGACTGAAACCTTGCACACATACATACACTAAACATAATATCCGGTCTACTTGCTGTTAAATAAAGTAAGCTTCCTATCATTCCTCGATAGTGCTTAGTATCCACTTTTTTCCCCTTTTCATCTTTGTCAAGACTAGTTGAAGTACTCATAGGAGTTCCTATAGGTTTACTTTCTTCCATATCAAACTTTTTTAACATGTCTTTAATATATTTAGTTTGATTTATGAAAGTTCTATTTTTTGCTTGTTTGATTTGTAATCCAAGAAAGTAATTTAATTCTCCCATCATACTCATCTCAAACTCTTTTTGCATACATGTGGAAAATTCTTTACATAGATCTTTATTTGTAGCTCCAAATATAATATCATCCACATATATTTGAACTAATAGCATATCTTTGTTTTTAGTTTTAATGAATAAGGTACTATCAACATTTCCTTTTGTAAATTCATTTTTAAGTAAAAATTTACTTAACCTCTCATACCAAGCTCTTGGAGTTTGTTTCAAACCATAAAGGGCTTTTGTCAATTTGAATACATGGTTTGGATTTTTAGAATTTTCAAACCCTGGAGGTTGTTTGACATATACTTCTTCATTTATATATCCATTTAAAAATGCACTCTTCACATCCATTTGATATAACTTAAAATCCTTTGGGCTGCATAAGCTAACAACATCCTAATAGCTTCCATCCTTGCCACAGGTGCAAAAGTTTCATCATAATCAATTCCTTCTTCTTGATTATACCCTTGTGCCACTAGCCTAGTTTTATTTCTTACAACAACTCCATTTTCATCCTTCTTATTTCTAAACACCCATTTAGTTCCTATAATTGATTTATCTTTGAGTTTTGGTATTAGTTCCCATACTTGACTTCTTTCAAATTGATTTAATTCCTCTTGCATAGCTATAATCCAAGAATCATCATTTAAAGCATCTTCAATATTTTTTGGTTCATCTTGGGATAAAAAGGCATAATGATTGCAAATATTTTTTAGTGAGGCTCTAGTGGTTATTCGTTTTGATGTTTCACCAAGAATTTGTTCTTTTGGGTGATTTTTGCCATATTTCCACTCTTTAGGGAGTTTCAGATTCTCTGAAAAGTTTTCATTTAGAGCATCATTATTCTTTTCTTCTTTTATTTCAAGAACTTCTTCCTTTTGTGAAGTGACTTCTTTTTCATCATTCATATCTTTATTGTTATAATGATTTGATTCATCAAAAGTTATATGAATTGATTTTCATAATTGTAGAAGTTCTTTTATTATAAATCCTATAAGTTTTACTATTTGTAGAATAACCTAAGAAAATACCTTCATCCGACTTTGCATAAAATTTTCCTAGATCATCTTTAGTATTTAATATAAAGCATTTACAACCGAATACATGAAAGTAGGATATGTTTGGTTTTCTATCTTTCCAAAGTTCATATGGCGCTTTATCTATTTTTGATCTTATTGATACCCTATTTACAATATAACATGCTGTATTTATAGCTTTCGCCCAAAAATATTTAGGTAGACTATTTTCATTGAGCATTGTTCTTGCCATTTCTTGTAAAGTTCTATTTTTCCTTTCAACAACTCCATTTTGTTGTGGAGTTCTAGGTGCTGAAAAATTGTGAGTTATTCCATGTTCATTACAAAATTTATCAACTTTATTATTTTTAAACTCTCTTCCTTGGTCACTTCTAAAGCTTGTTACATTATAGCTTTCCTCATTTTACAATTTCTTGCATAAGGTTATTAATTGGTTACAAGCTTCATCTTTGTTTGCTAAAAAGATTACCCAAGTAAATCTTGAAAAATCATCTACTATTACAAAAGCATATTATTTTTCACCTAAGCTTAAGGTTCTAGTTGGACCAAATAAGTCTAAGTGTACGAGTTCAAGGGTTTTTTGGTGGATATGAATTTTTTCTTTTTAAAACTTGTTTTTACTTGTTTTCCCTTTTGACATGCATCACACATCTTGTATTTTATGTACTAAATATTTGGTAATCCTTTTACAAGATTTTTCTTAAATAATTTAGATAGTAGGTCCATGCTAGCATGTCCTAGTTTCCTACGCCATAACCAACTTACTTCATTCATAGCTGTTAAACAAGTTATGTTTTGATTGGCTATTTTTTCAAGATTTATACAATAAACATTATTTATTCTATGAGCCATAAACAAGATTTCTTTATTTTTGGGATTTTGGATAACATATTTTTCTTTCATGAAAATTATTTCGAACCCTTTATCACTTAATTGACTAATACTTAAAAGATTATGTTTTAGTCTTTCCTTTAGTAGCACATTATCTATAGTGAGTGAAGATTCTTTACCAATTTTTTCAATACCAATAATTTTGCCTTTGGCATTGTCACCGAAGGTGACGTATCCCCCATCATTTTGTTTTAAGGTAGAGAACTTGGTCTTGTCACCGGTCATATGCCTTGAGCATCCGCTGTCCAAGTACCATTTGTCCATTGTCGTTGTTGTCCTAAGCCAAACCTCTTCATCGTTTGCCATGAAACATATATTTGGCATCTCTTGTTCACTTGATTCAGTTTCAATTTCGCTAAAGCTTGAATCTTCCCAAGTGGCTTGCATTGCTTCCTTATTTTTCTTCTTGTCTTTCTTAAATAATGGACACTCCGGTTTAATATGCCCTGGCTTTTTGCAATGATAACAAACTGGTAGTTCATTCTTACCTTTATTTTCATTCCTACTTGTGTCTCCTTTTTCAGTTTTCTTTTTATTAAACTTTCTGGGAAACCTTTTATTTCTTCTATAGAATTTTCCTAGTCTCTTTGTAATGAATGCCAATTCATCTTGATCTAAGTCACCTGTTTCGCTTTCTTCTTCACTAGTGCTATGGCTAGATGCTTTTAGAGTTATGGATCTTTTATGCTTTGGTTCAGGATTCCTTTCTTTCAATGTCGTTTCATATGTAAGATGTGAACCTATAAGTTCATCCAAAGAAGTAGTCTTAAAGTTTCTACCTTCCGTGATAGCTGTGGCCTTTGGTTCCCAAATAGAGGGTAGGCCTCTTAGAATATTTTTGATCATTTCATATGTAGTATAGGTTTTTCCTAAGGCACTTAAAGAGTTTATTATGTGGGTAAATATGGTGTACATGCTTGATATCATTTCATCAAAATTCATTTTGAATGCTTCGTATTCACTTGTTAGCATGTCTATCCTATTGTCTCTAACATCAACAGTTCCTTCATAAGTTACTTCTAGTTTATCCCAAATCTCCTTAGCTGTTTTGCAGGCCATGACTCGATTAAACTCATTAGCATCTAATGCACAATATAACGCATTTATAGCACTTGCATTTATTTGAAATATTTTATAATCTAAGTCGGTCATGTCTTTCTTTTTTTTTTCGAATATGTTTTCCATCAACTAACTTAGTTGGGATAAGATTTCCATCCATAACAACTTCCCAAGCTTTCCAATCCATGTGTTGGAGATATATTTCCATTCTCTTTTTCCAAAAAGTATAATTGTGTCCACAAAAGATTGGTGGACGGGTTGAGGATTGTCCTTCACCAAAGGGTGCTACTCCTATGTTTGCCATTAGATCTTTTTATAGTTTCTTGTTAGGAATTTCTATAACTAGGCTCTGATACCAATTGAAATAAGGAATAACTTCCCAAGAAGAAGGGGGGGTGAATTGGATGCTTTTGAATTTTAACAATTTTTAAGCTTTCGATTTTAACACCCAGAATATATAAATGATAATCACACTTAAAAATATTGAAATTTAAATTCCCAAGTCAATTAATGAAATCAAAGCAATTCAATCATTCAACAAAGAATATTATAGCTTTAGTTAATTTTCCTGTAAGGTTTTAGAATTCAACTCTCTTGATCAAGATTTCTGCAGATTAACCAACGTACTCCTTTTTGGGTTTCCGCAAACGGTTAATCAAAACGTACTATCTAAATTTCAAGTATCTTTATTTCTTTCTCACTTAAAAACCTACAACCTGCACTTTTAAACCATACAATGATAACAAGTAAAGAATATAAAGTAAAGCAGAGAGAAAGAGACAGGAATTTTTACGAGGTTTGGCTTCAACACAGCCTACGTCCTCGCCCTTTGAAAAATACCAAAGGGTACGACTATATCAGTTCCGTTACCGGGTGGAACAACACCTGTTTACAACCACTCCTTCTGTTAGGCTAGGGCCTACCTCTCCAAACAACAATCCCTCGTTTGGTCCAATGATTCAACAACTCTGAATCGTCTAAGAATCAAGATAAAGAGATTTTGTTTACAAAAGAAAAACTCTCACAACATAGTAGATTAGTACAATAATCAGCACAATGATACTTCAAGGTAATTCAATTATAAAAAATTTGAAGCTCGATGCTTAGTATGAATTACCAAATAATTTTCAAAGAAAATGAAAGATTTTGATTTTTGAAAGCTTTGCTTCAAAGTATAAATCACTAGCAAATTAGTAGTTTAAACACAAGAGAATTTTAGATCCTTTGAGAATTATGAATGCTTGAAGATCGCTTGATCTAAAAAACCTTTGAAGGTTGCTTGATCTAAAAACATTTGAAGGTTGCTTGATCTAAACACTTTTAAAGATTTCTGGATCTGAAAACCTTTGAAGATTGCTTAATTTCAAAAACCTTTGAATATTCTTTCTCTATTGAAACCTTTGAAGATTTGGGCTATTTATAGATGTTTTAGAAGCCATTCATTACTCCCAAAGATTCCTAAAAATCATTTCCAAGTATTTTGAGATAAATATGTCCAAAAATATGGTTTCAAAAATCTTCCTGTTGAGAGATTTAATGCCAACGTTCGAGTGGCAGTCGCCTGTCACAGAGCAATCTCTTAGCACAGAATGCTGGCAGTTGCTTGCTAGAACCAAGGTAGTCACCCGGCTTGTTCACGCAGGCGCTTATCAGGTTTAGGCAGTCTCCTGTCTAGCTACTAACTTTTAAAAAAAAAAAAAAAACTCTTTCTTAATGTGGCAGTCGCTTGCCATATCATGGCAGTCGCCTGACCCTTCAATATTTGAAAATTTTTCTTTTTCAAAAGCTTTTCTTTTCATTGATTATGAAAATATTCTTTAGAGTATAAAAATATATTTTTGAATTTCTAAGAGCTTCAAACCAATTTATACTTGAAATTTAACTTTGAAGTACTTACATTTAGATTATCCTTAAAAATATAATTCTTTGATCTTCAATCTTGTTCTTCCATCATCTTTGTTGTTTCAATCTTTTCTTTGAGCTTTTCACCAGTATAACCTTATTCCTTATGCTCTTTGTAATCCATAAGCTTTACTTTGTATTCTTCAAGAATTCTTTGTAATCCATAAGCTTCCTTATGCACTTGAATTTTGTCACTTTCTTGAAAAACTTTTACTTGAAACATATTAAAACACATCATTGATTTGTTATCATCAAAATAAGAATTGTAAGCCTTATTAGGCCAACAATTGTCAATTAGGACAATCATTACAATTCTTTTATTATCTTCATACCACCAATGGAAATTAAGCTTGAACAATAGTCCATGAAATAAGTCTATATTGAGGGGTGGTTCAGCCTTCACATCTTGAGTAGGCTACAAGATCTAGGTTTCTATCTCCCCACTAGATGTCACCTCTAGGCTAGGAAATAAAAAATAGAGACTAGTGTACAAAGAATCATCCAGAAGAAAGGAGAATTGAGTTTCATGAACTCTGATTTTATGTTAACACTCAAAAGGACGATAAATAGCTCAACGATATCTCACAAGGTGTCATAGTCACCACGGCTGTTCTCTCAGTGCTCACAAGGAATCCTAAGTGCAATGAATCACGTGAATGTGTCTATTCAGCCTCATGAGATGTCATGTAAGTACAAGAGTTTATATACCTAGATTAACACGAGTGTACTACTGATAAATTCTTCATGGAGTTACAAAGTCATATAAAGAGAGACTATAAAAATGACTCAAGTGTGTAAATTCTTAGGTTATATGCAAGTATGTGAAGGGTATAAGTCAGTGTAATTCCTCAATACTCTTTCTTTCTTTTCTATGTTTTTTTTTTTTCAAATTAATATATAAAACCTCGCAAGTATACGTGCACAGTATCATATGCAAATGCTTACCCCCCAACTAAACTGGAACATTGTCCTCAAAGTGAAAGCATAGTGGAAATAAAAAGACTGTGCACAGGTGTACAAACTAATAGAACATCACTACAAACTAATGTCATTGAAAAAAGAAAATAAAGATGCAAATAAAAACAAATAAGACGAAAATAAAAAAATGAAAAAAAGAAAAGCAGTAAGATAGAAAGGTTATAGGACTCCCCTAGGGTCTTGCTTTCTGCAAGACCTCTTTATTGGGATCGAAGGGGATCGTGGGAGGCTTGAGCTGCTGTTCATTGACCATGACGCTGTTATCATTCATTGGATCCACCAGTTCTACTGTGCCATGGGAATGAGTGTGTTCAACGATATACGAGCCACCCCATCGGGATCTCAGTTTCCAGGGAAACATACGATATCTAGAGTTGCAGAGAAGGTCTTGCTGATTTGGGAAGAGTTGTTGATCCTTAATTTTATGCAGCAGCTTCATCTGCTTATTCACTACGTGGTCCTTGTCATAAACTTTCCTCTTGGATTCTGTAAGCTCGTGCACCTACAACTTTATCAAACTGTAAACCAAGCTATATGAAGTCATCTCTAAATTTTTCTTGAATGCAGTTTGGTAAGCCCAGAGCACGTAAACCAATTTCTTGAACCAGGCTTTTCGGTTAGGACAACCCGTCTTCGCAAATATGATCTTGATTTCTACAAAGAACTATCGCTTATCCTGCATTATCCCATGTTCTGGAATTCGATCGGTGGCAAAGTAGTTCACAATATCATCAACCCAAGGGCCGCGTGACATGTCGGTGATAGGATAGATGATGTTTAACATCGTCAACTCCAGCAGTCTCCATTGCACATCACGGACCAGGTATTGCTTCTATCTCTGTGGACTACCCCTCTGATTCAAGTAATGTGCTAATCAAGGGAAATTTTTCATCAATTACCTCAGGTTGCTCGGGAGCTTCATTCTCAAATGCACCATTAGGACCAAATGCTGAAAACAACTCTAGTGTATCCAAGTCATCTACGACATCTAATGCGTGTACCTTTGAATCATCATACCTAGTCGACACCTTATTAAACATGTTCATCTCCAATGTCATGTTTCCAAATGTGAGCTTGAGTACCCTGCTTCAACAGTTAATCAAGGCATTAGAAGTAGCAAGGAATGGTCGGCAAAGAATAATAGAGGCCTGATATATGGTGGAAACCGGCTGCTACATGTCAAGAACAACGAAGTCCACTGGGTAGTAAAACTTGTCGACTTGAATCAATACATCCTCAAACACGCCTTGTGGAGCTTTTATGGATCTGTCTGCTAACTATAGCATTATAGTAGTTTTTTTTTAGCTCACCTAGACCCAGTTGTTCATATATCGAAAACGGGAGCAAGTTCACACTACTCCCAAAATCAAGTAGAGCTCTTATGATACGAGATTCACCAATCATGATCGAAATAGTGGGAGAACCAAGGTCTCTAAGTTTTTAAGGAGTATGACTCAATATCAACGCGCTAACTTGCCAGTCAAGAAGGCTTTTTCTTCACGTTCAATTTCCTTTTTACTGTGCATAGGTCTTTCAAAATTTTTGCATATGTAGGGATTTGATGCATGGCCTCTAGAAGTGGAATGTTGATCTTTACCTACTTGAATATTTCTTGGATCTTAGTATGATACTTATTTTTTTGACCAGATGTCAATCGCTCAGGATAGGGTACCACATGTTGATACTCCTTAAATGACTCATCCTCCTTATTATCTGACTTTATTAAACTTGAGCTGGCTTCTTCTAATTTTTCTTTTCCCTCATCCATCTTAGCTGCCATTTCAGGTGCTGGAGTAACTATTTTTTGATTAGTGGGCATTTCAGGATGGGCAACTTCTTTTCCGCTTCTCAAGGTAATAACTGCCTTAGCTGACTCAAACACATCCCCAGAAATGTTGTGCACCGGTTATGATTGTTGTCAATATACGTGGGGATTAGGTTGAGGCTGTGCAGGGAATTTTCATTTTTCCTGTGTATTCAGCTGTGTACTTATCTAATTTATGGCATCTCTCAATTCTCCAGTGGTTGTGGCATGAAGTTGCATGAATTACTGGAACATGTTCGTCATCTGAGTCATGTTATCATCAGGAGATTTCTTTGCTAGAATAGGAGCTAGAGTTGGTTGGAATCCCGGTGGTGCATAGCTGTGAGAAATCTATTGCGCTTGATACTGTGGTTAAGGAGATGCAACTGGGTGATATATCGGTTGAGGAGGCGATGCATAAGATTGAGGATGGTGTTCGAGAGGTTTGGATGATTCCTCCATCCTAGATTATAAGTGTTCGAGAACTGTTGATTCTGAGTTTTGTTGACCCAATTCGCCGATGGCACACTATCAGATCTACTCTCCTGCCATACTGGTAGTAAATGACAATCCTGAAGTCTGTGGTCTAAAGTCTCACAGATAGAGCAATCCTTAGCTTTCACTTTTTCAGATTCCAGAACCTCCAATTTCTTAGACAACGCAGCTACAATAGCCTATAAGCTAGTTTCCTCTTTGACCTCATATCTACCGCCACCACTGATTGCTCTGAGAGGTTGTGCTGCTATTAGTGCCCATTCAAGATGTGTGTTCCATTGTTGGGAACTCTTAGCCAAAATAATTGAAGAATGATAGAGCCTCATCTAGTTCCTTGCGGAAGAACTCTCCGTTGCATATAATCTGGATAAATTGTTTACACATAGGGGTTAGAGCCGTATAAAAATAATTCACTAACCTCCAAGATTTAAATCCGTGATGTGGACATATGTTCATTAGGTCTTTGAATCTCTTGCAGCAAGCCTGTAATGTCTCGTCACCTTTTTGCATGAATTGACAGATCTACTCCTATAGGTACTGAGTTCTCTGAAAAGGAAAAAAACTTATGTTAGAACTCACATTGCATTTCAGCCTAGCTAGTAATGGAGTTAGGTCGCAAAGAATTAAACAAGATTTTTGCCTTATATTTCAAAGAAAAGGGAAATAAGTGAAGTTTGATATTTTCATCAGTTCTAGCCTTATTAATGAAAGTGGTGCAGATCAACTCAAAATTTGTCAAGTATTGGTATGGACTCTTAGAATTCATCTTGTGAAATTAGGGTATCACAGATAACATGCCATGCTCAATATTGAAGTCCGGTGCATCTCGTGGCAACACAATGCATGAAGGTGTAATGTGCATGTAGGCTGTAGGAAATCCTGAAGTGTACGTGGTGCAGGTGCAGCCATGAGTTCCTCAAAGAATTGGTCAAACAGATTGCTCAAATCAAGTTTAGAATCATTCATAAAAGTAATAGGAGAATAGTTAGATTCTGTGTTCTGTGTGTTATAGTGGTGCTAGGTGAAATTTTATATAGTCTATTCAAATTATCTCAAACCCAGGGCATCAAACATCAATGCAAACAACAAAAATTCACTAACACAACAGTAAACAAGCATGATGAATTTTTTCAAATTTTTCATTTTTTTTTTTGTTTTTTGTTTTTTTATGTTTTTGATTTTTTTGATTTTTTTATTATGAAAAATAAAAAATAATTGGAAAAACACAAAATTTGAAATTAAAGCTGGCAGTCCTTGGCAACGACGCTAAAAATTTGACGCACTCTAAAAATGAGCAGTTTGGAAGCTATGTCAAGTATAGGAGTCATGTCGTGTAATATTCAACCAAAAGGTCAGATTGTCTCCTTAGGGAATGTAGTTTAATCTCAAATTTTATGTATTTCCAATCAGAAAAAAAAAAGTTACTGAACTCAGTTTAGATTTGGGGTCTTTAAGATTGTTTGAGATTTCTTTTGACGAATTAAACGAACATGCAAATTAAATCCTAATCCTAGCATGCACTAAATTTAATAATGAGAAACGAAAATCCTACATCTAATCAGACAGGAATTGAAACATGCATTTAAACTCCGGAATAAAAACTAAAGATGATAACTTTAATACGTAATTACAACACACAATAATGAAAACTTAATCAAACTCAAACGCAAAAAAGAAAAATCGAACTTTTGAAAAAATCAAGAATCTGAATCAAAATAAAAAATTAAACACAAACAAGAGCTAAAATAGAAATTAAAGCTTTAATGACTTAAACAATAACTAAACACGATAAAAATAATAACTTTAATAAGACTAACCCTAAACTAAATTGAACTTCAACAAAATTTAAATTTTAAAGAAAACAACTAATTTAATTTCTAAAAACAAAAATGTTTTTTTCTCTTTTTGTATTTTATAAGATTAAACCAAACCGGACTTTAAGCTATTAAAATTAATTCAAGCACAATTAAATTTAATACTAATGCTAACTAAGAAGGAAGGAAATTAAATACTTCAAAAAAAACACCCAACAAGCGTAAAAATTAAAACTTTAAATAAATTTGAAAAAGAAAAAAATAACAACTATTCAATTTTCTAAAAGTAATGAAAAAAAAAAAAAAGGAAACAAAGAAGAAAGGAAAAAGAGAAAGAAAGAGAAAGAAAGAGAAAGAGAGGAAGTAGAAGGAAGCTGGCTGTATGGAGATTCTTTGGGTTGGCAGCACCTTTTGGTTTTGTTTTCCAGCAGCAGTAGCCAGTAGAGGGAGTGGTGGTGTCGGGTCCTTTAGCATAGCAAGGGAGAAGCTTCTTCTTTGGTTGCAGCACAACAATCAGGGGTCTCGGCTTTGTGGCAGCAGCTGCACAGCTACACAGTAGCACGACTATGGGAGGAGCAGTTTGGGTCTTTGGCTGTGAAGAATAGGGAAAAAGTCACAGCAAACCTTCGACAACAGCATAGATAGAGGGAGTTTTCGAGTAGCCACAGAGAGAGAGAGAGAGAGAGAGAGAGAGAGAGAGAGAGAGAGAGAGAGAGAGAAAGATGAAATTAAGAATAGCTTCCCAAGAGGGGGGGTGAATTGGAATTTTTTATATTTTGATGATTTTTAATCTTTTTCTTTAGATACTGAAGAAAGCACAATAGATAATTTCTAAACACACTTTAGAATACTTGTAATTTAAATGAACAAGACAATCAATAAAGCTAAAATAAATCAATCACTCAATCAAGGATAATATTGCTTTTGTTGATTTCCCTATGAATATTTATCACCTTCTTTGAATTAACTTTTAGTATGCGCTTCTCTTGATTAAGATTTCTGCAGATTAACCAACGTACTCCCTTTTGGGTTTCCGCAAACGGTTAATCGAAACGTACTTTCTAAATACCAAGAGTATTTGTTTCTTTCTCTTTGAAACTTGTTACCTGCACTTTGAAATCATACAACACAGCAAGTATAGTATATAAAATAGAGAGAAAGACACAAGATTTTTTATGAGGTTCGGCTTCAACACAGCCTACGTCCTCACCCTTGGAAAAATACCAAAGGTTTCCATTATAGCAGTTCCGTTACTGGATGGAACAATGCCTGTTTACAACCACTTCTTTGGTCAGGGCTAGAGCCCGCCTTCTCCAAACAATATGCCCTTGTTTGGTCAACGTTCCAATAGCCTAGAATTGTCCAAGAGAAGCTCATACAAAGAGCAGACTAGTACAAATCAAAACTATGTACTTCAAAAGATAAAATATCAAGAATGAAATAAACTTTTGAAGCTTTTCAAAGAATTCACCAAAATCCTTTTCTCCAGATGAGAAATCAGTAATTCTTTAGGATTTGATGGACAAAAGATCAGAACATCAATACTTTCAGCTTTACAAGAGATTGAGTAAAAGAGATTTCGAGAGCAAGAGAGCTTTGAGAGAATTTCAATGTTTGGGATAAATTTTTGATTCACAAGAACCATGTATTTATAGGCTTCCAAGTAGGTTTCCTTGTTGCAAGAGTTTCCTTAAGAGTTTCCCAAGTTGTTAGAAAATTTGGGTTTCAAATGGCTACAAATTAAAAATAAGAGTTTTAAAATTTTTGCTCGTTGAACAGTGTTCAGATGTCTGAAGTGTCGAGGTTAGTCGTCTAAAGTTCCTTAAACCCTTAAAAAATAGAATTGGATACAGGGTCAGATGTTTGAAGTCAGGGTTCAGACGTCTGATGTTGTAGGTTCAGTCGTCTGAAGTCGCAAGTTTAGACGTCTGAACTTGCTACTCCAACTCTCTGCCTATTCTGGAAATTCTTCAGACATCTGAACTTAATGTTCAGTCATCTGAACTGAAAAGTTCAGTCATCCGAGTTTATTAAAATTTGTTTTATCAAAAAATATTCTTTAAAATTGTTTTGCTCTCCCATGAATTTTATAAAAACTTAATTCAATATATTTAAATAGGTGTTTAAACCTTGATAATCTCTTATAAAAAGCTTCAAAATATATTTCAAAGATATTTTACCTTTTGAAATACTTACAAATATGTTTTCTAAGCCTTCATGCTTGAGTTCTCTTTGCTCTTAAGATTCCTTGAACAATTTGCTTGAGCTTCAAATATGTTAGACCCTCTTTGGATCATTAAGAAATTATCTTCATACTTGACTTATACTTATTCTTCTCTTAAACCATACTTGAGCTATATTTGAGCTTTGCTTTGAGCCACACTTGATTCATATTTCCTGAAACACCAAAATTCAACCTTTTTCAAGTTAAATCACCGTTTGTTTGTTATCACCAAAACCAATTGAAAGACCTTGTTAGGCCAACAAGAGAGAGAGAGAGAGAGAGAGAGAGAGAGAGAGAGAGAGAGAGAGATGGAGTAGGGCTTCGAGTGTTCGGATCTAGCCAGCTACAGCAGCAGCAACGTTGCTGCTTCGGGTTGGTGGCCTGGTGTAGTAGGAAAAGAGAGAGGAAAGGAGAAGGGGAAGGAGGGGATAAGGAGAAAGGGAAGGAGAAGGAAGAGGATATTTGAGGAAAAATAGAGGACAGTTGGCACTGTGTAACGAGAGCAAGGAAAAAAAAAAACAAGGGAAGAGAAAGGGATATAAGGAGGAAGGGAGAAGAAGAGAAGGGAGAAAAGGGTAGAAAGAAGGTGGAGCTACGTATGCTTGCAAAGAAAAGAAGAATATAAAGGGGAGGGGGAGAGAATGCCCTACGCACGTACACCCATAGAAGGAGATCCGACCTAGCTGCATGGTCGGGTCACATCAAGGTGATATTTTAATAATTTTTTTTCTTTTTGTTTCCTTGTGAACAAGGGTAGTTTTGACCCTTCTGGAGCTCATTTCTATCAAAACTCAATGCACAGAAGTTGTAGATAATCTTCTTATATTTCTCCAGAATTTTGAATCATCTCGATCGGAGTTCGGACGGGAAAATTATGTGCAAATTACGAACAGGTGCCTGTTTTAGCTCCCGATAATTTTCCTACGATCAAAATATGCCAAAAATCCATAAATTGTTTGATAAAATCAAGAGATTATAAATAAGACACAAAATTAAAATATTGAGAGTAATTAGGTATTTAATTACAAATATGCACCTCAATGCACGAATTAAAACACCTAATTACGCAGTTTAAGTGCGTAATCATATGTAATGACAGCTAAAAGGAGCTATAGTCTAATTGATGACAGCTAAAAGGAGTTGTGTTAGCAGATTTTAGTGCATATCTATGAGGACTAACTGATGTACAACTAAAAAGAGTTGTAGTACGAATGGATGAAATGAAAATGAACGAAATGGAAATGTGAATGAAATGGATGTGAAATATGAAATGTGAACGATGTAAAAGGTGAAAGGTTACGTAAAGTGAAATGCTTTGGAATGCTAAAGTTATGAACATGAACAGTTATGTATGTTTGAATAACAACAAACAGAATAATTTATTATGGTATTATCAGGTATTTATGCTAGTAGAACATGTTATGCTAGGGCAGGGCAAACTCTTTGCCTAAGGGCTTGCTGAAAAAGGCGAATGCACTGGTAGTATCAGATGTGGCTGTAGGCCGCATAACATGCTAGGGCAGAGGGAACCTACTTGTATGGGTGGGTAGATTTCCCTTTTCTTGGGGGCCTTCGATGGTAAACTTTGTATGAATTATGTGAGTACAAAATTAATTTATTACTTGAAGGCTTGTTGAGTAAGGTGAGTGCCCTGGTATGCTTTAGTTGTGACATTTGGGTTGCCTAATGTATCAGGGCAGAGGGGTGCTACTTGTATGGGCGGGTAATCACCCTTATCTTTGGGCAGTCTCATGGGTAAATATTTTGCAAGTGTATGAATAGGATCAGGAAATATTTTTCAGAAACTATGTTAATGATTTGAAAATGATATAAAAATGTTGATTATAATCTCATGTTGACCACACGTTGTTTTAATATATATTGTTTTTTTTCCTTATTGAGATGTGTCTCACCCGTTTATGAATTTATCTTTTCAGGACCACCATGTAAATAAGCTTAGAGAAGCTCGAGGTTGATAGCATTATTTGAGGTTCTACATAAAGAAAAGGGTATAAATATTTTTGATAATATTTTGGGATGTAAATAAGTTATGTTTTATGTTTTATATTTTAAAGTTTTCTGAGGTATGGATGATTATGGAACATACTAAATATTTTTGGAGATATGTGGATATATGGGAATACAGGTGATGAATGGCTATTATATATTACAGATAGAATTAGTAAACTCTGGTATTTATTATTATGATTGAGGATCATAGTTATGTTTTTTGCTGCTAATGTATATATTTGTTTATGGAATATCAGGATTTTCAGGAATAACGCACCAAACCATATTCTAGGGTTTGGGGTGTTACAACATTGGTAATAACCCCAAACATATATAATTCAAACGCTAAGTAATAAACAATCTTCTCACTTCGTAGACCTTGCTCTCGTATGAAACCATATACAAGGAAGGCAATATGACGAACTCCTTATTACCTGCCAACGTCATATTGATATTCATGTGACACACAATATACGAACTCCTCATCCCCCTGCCAACGCTATATTGCAATTCACATGACATCAGCATAACGATCTCCTCGGTTATTGCCAACATTATACTGTGACATACGAGACCAACAATATAATGAACTCCTCATTTCCCTGCCAACATTGTATTGTGGTATACCAAACAAACAATATAACGAACTCCTCATTACCTACCAACATTATATTGCAATTCACAAGAAAACATTATCACCATACAATTCACAATCTCTACTATATTCTCAGTATTTCAACCACTCAATACAAAACCACAATTCAGTATAAAGTCACAATATTTCACCCTCAAATACTATAACAATTCCCACAGGTTTAATTACTCAAAAAAACAAGCCATGCTTATGCCACACTGATTTGAGTATTAAATCAAAATATAATCAGTATAGTTTATTGGAAATAAAGGTATAAACATCTCTGTAGTTTAATAAAATTACAAGAATACGTTTTTCGACAAAAGAGATGATCACCCTATTAACCTCAGTTTTCCCCATTTACATATATAATAAATGAGCCATCATGTTCTTACACCTAAATCATTCGAAGAATCATACGTAATATATTTGTATTCATATACTTCAGTTTAATCGGTTCATATACCAAAAATGACTAACATAAACTAATTCCCCTTACCTTTTTCTTGAAAATATGCCTAAACTGTTTGAAGAACAGGAAGCCCTAGCTTTCAAACTGGCTGAGGAACAAGGTCCATCAAGCCGTGAGGAGGGAGAGAGGATCGGAGGACACGTACTGAGAGATTCAGGGCTTAATAGGTTTGGTTTAGAGAAAAATTTTGAGAGGAAATGAAAACCCTAGGAGAGAGAAAAATTAGAATAAGGAAATAATAACAAGATTTTGACTTATAGACTCCCATCCCGTAGGAAACCGTCGATGGTTTTCCTGAAACTGTCGACGGTTTGGCCTCACACTAAGCCAAACTCTCCATGTAACAGCTCTTAGTTGTTTGTAACCATTGACAATTTTCCTGAGTTTTTACAAAACCGTTGACGGTTTGGTCTTACCAACCCGTGCTCTGCTGAAACAGTTGACGATTTTACCTGAAGCTCCTCAAACCGTCGATGATTTCGTCTTTGTACCAACCCTTTCTTTCCTTTTATTTTTCTTTCTTATTTTCTTTTCTTTTTCTTGGTTCAGGTTCCTACAACCTCCCCTTCTTATAAAAATTTCGTCATCGAAATTGCTAACATACACTACCCCAACACCCAGAATCATAAAATGCTTACCCGACTCTAGAAAGAGCCGGCGACCACACACATAGGAACCTCGTCCTAAGTTTATTAATTACCCTCACTTATGGTGGAGGAATACCGTGGTTACATATATGCTAGCACAACTATAATCAATAAGAACTCCCTAAAACTACTCTGAACTTAGAACCACAACAACAATTTAAACTAAACCAACCTAACTTACACATTTATACTCGAAACCAAACACATACCTCCCTAAAACTAGGCCTTATTCAATAATTGTGGATGCCTCTGACGTATTTCCTCCTCCAGTTGCCATGAAACTTCCTTAATTATATGATTACGCCATAATACTTTTACCAATTGAATCTTCTTGGTACGTAGTTCCTGTTCCTTGCGGTCTAAAATCTGAACCAGTATTTCATCATACGATAAGGTATCCCTGACCTCTAGATACTCGTAACTTATCACATGCAAAGGGTCTAAAATTTACTTTCTCAACATGGATACATGAAACACATCATGGATTCTATACAATGTCGGGGGTAACGCTATCCTGTAAGCAACCAAACCAACCTTCTCCAATATCTTGAATGGTCATATATACCTAGGACTAAGCTTACCCTTCTTTCCAAACCTCATAATTCCCTTCATTGGAGCAATCCTTAAAAATATCTTACTCCCTACTTCAAAATCTAACTTTCGATGATGAATATTAGCATAACTCTTCTGTCAACTCTAAGCTGTTTTAATAATTTCCCTAATGAGTTTGATCTTCTCAAAATTCTGCAGTATGATCTCTGGCACCAACATCTGCCTTTCACCAACTTCATCCCAATACAAAGGAGATCGACACCTTCGACCGTACAATACTTCATACAGTGTCATCTCGATACTAGCTTAATAGTTGTTGTTATAGGCGAAC
The DNA here is from genome assembly GCF_029873635.1 of Malania oleifera. Lineage (NCBI taxonomy): Eukaryota > Viridiplantae > Streptophyta > Magnoliopsida > Santalales > Ximeniaceae > Malania > Malania oleifera. Next base: position 18,156,964 of record NC_080422.1, read on the forward strand.
TCAACTAGTGGTAGGTACTGAATCCAACTACCCCTGAAATCCAGCACACACGCCCGCAAAATATCTTCTAAAATCTATATTGTCCTCTCTAACTGTCCATTAATCTAGGAGTGAAATACTGTATTGAAAGTAAGCTGGGATCCCAATGCTTCCTGTAAACTCTTCCAAAATCGGGAGGTGAACCGTGGGTCCGTGTTGACTTTTTGAGTCTGATCCCTATTTTGATAATGAAAAATGACAGTGTCTCATCTGTGTGCCAAGTATATGAATAGATTCATTTTTCTAAGCACAGATGACAGATGAGAAATGAAAGCTATAAATGTACTTAAAGCTCACACCGACCGGCGTATCGCATGGGAAATAAGGAGCAAAAGACTTAAAGATTTTATTCATTTTTCAAGTTGTAATAGTAATTAGGTTTCTATGTGCATGGATATCATATAATTAAATTAAAGCTCACAAAATGACCTTATATTGACCATAGTGAAAGTTAAGGAGTTGTCCTAAGAGGGGGAGTGAATTGGGTTATAAAAATTTCTTTTAATTCTTTTTGAGAATTCTTTGACCTCTTATTAATTTATCAAATACACAGCAAGAATTTAATTACTTAATCAATTCTCAAACCAATACTTCAACACAACAAATAACCAAAACTTAAATAATCAACCAACCAATTAACAACCAAAGTAATTAATGACAAAATACCCAATTTAGATATGGTATTCAGCTCTTTGACAAGTTTCAACTTTTGTTGCCTTGTAAATATATGTAAGCCTCGTGTTGATGGATTTGATTTCTCAATATGATGCTCAATATGAAATCCAACACTCTTTCCAAGAACTTGGACTTTAAATAAACTTTTAGTTAATAAGTTTTGGGTGTTGAACCAATCAACGTACTCTCTTACGGTTTCCGCAATTTGTATTGATCAACTAACGTACTTCCTTTCAATTTCCGCAAATCCCAAAATCAAATTAATCTTTAGTTTATTTAATATCCAATCCACATAGTGTATATGATTCAAAAATTAAAGTTCAACCACACAGTTAATATTTGCTAGAAATTAAAGAGAATAAGGAAAGAGAGTGACACCATGTTTTTTATAAGGTTTGGCTAATCCTCAGCCTACGTCCTCGCCTTTGGGAAATACCACCAAAGGATTCCACTATATCATTACTTTCCAGGCGGAACAAACCTTTTACAAGGGATATCCTATGCTTAGACACTCCTTAAGTAGGTTAGAGCAACACCTCTCCAAGCGATACCCCATACTCATTCACTCCTTTAATAGGTTAGAGTAACGCCTCTCCAAGTGATACCCCACACTCAGTACAATGATCCAACAACCTGGAATTGATCAAAGAACTACAAGAAACAAGAAACAAGAAACAATATGGTGTACAAATACACTCTCACAATAGAGCTGATTAGTACAATTTATGTAACGACTTTGACCCGTCACATAGGCCCGGAGTGCTACTTTAGTGACATCTGTGTACCTAATACCTTGTTCATCATATATAATACACATATATGTGGCGAAAATAAAATAAAAAATCCTCAAATTACATTACCAGAGTTCTAACTATCTTTATACACAAATATATCTATTTTCACATAATTACATCCCATAAAACTAAACAAAAATAAAATTTCTATCTACACACTACCTATATAAAATTACACCTCTAGCTCGACTCCTCTAACCCACTAGACCCGATCTCTAGGATTACCTGAAAAGATAGTTTGTAAACTGGGGGTAAGGCACAACTTAGTAAGGGAAAAACTAAGTTAATGTTAGTGTGTGGCCAGCATACATTTAGTGTACAAAAAATTACCAGATCACTAAGCAAATAAACACATTTATGAAAAAAATTCTTATTTTATATTCACACACACAATTAGCCGAGGATAGGGAAGATTACCCGCCCATACAAGTAGCTTCCCTCTACGTTAATACCATTACTGCTACTAGGGCACTCGCCTTTCTCAGCAAGCCCTTGAAATTATCTTATTAATTATTCGTATTCACATAAAGTAACAGATATGCATATAAGACACTTCCTGTGACAAACACGCCATTTACTTCCCCCATGGCACGGGTTGTGCCGCCCAAAGGCTGGACTATTGTCCTGAGGGATCCACTTTAACAATAGTCATCTGTACTCTCTGCTAAAATACTCCGAGAGTATCTGCAGCTCCAATTGCTGGTCCAATTGCCCTCACCCAGGGGGTACATTCTCCTCATGTGGGCAAATCAGATAAGGCCACCCTACACCTCTTAGCATAGGTGTGGGCGCACACGACCACATAAAAAATCACTAGCAACGGTACCATACTCACAACACACTGGTCCTTAGGGTTCATAAAACATATCATGTAATTTAGATAATAGAAAATACCATTTAAAATATTAATTCACATATTCCCTATTATTCCAAAACCGGGCTCCCGGCCACAAAATACAACTTGGCTCCAAGCCATTTAACAAAACCACGTCCCTCGGCTATCAAATCAAAGTCTTGCATTTTCACAAGCAGTTCCAGTATTTTTCACAACAATTCCAGTATTTCTCAAACAATTTAGTATGTCACAAACAATTCAGCATTTTAAAATCCCAAATCCAGATATACAATATTTCATACAAATTAAATCATTTGCCACACAATTTTCCACATTTTAACATATCCATATAAACAAACAAGCTTTCTACCGTTCATTTCTATTTAAAATACCATACCATATATCTTAGGTTTGTAAAATCCATTTCGAACGGTTGGTTTTTGAAATAACCTTCAAATTATTAAATAAATAAATATATTAATTTAATCGGTTCAAATTAAATAAAATACCCGACTTAACTTAATTCGCTTACCTGATTCCTGAAAAAGCTCGCTAACACCTCGGCCTATGCCCCACGACGTTCAAAATCCCTAAAACCCTGAAATTCAAACTTCACTGCATTACTCATCACAATCCCTAAAGTAACTTTCCCTAAAATTCTCCTAGACTCTGAATACCCTAAATAGCCTAATAAAGCCTAAATTATTAAACTTACCCCGATTTAGGATTGGTACCCCAGAGCTCCAATTCGAAAACCCGCTCTGTCTAGATTGTTGAGAATCTCCCCATGAATCTCCTGACAATTTCTGTTCGTTAATTGGGCTCATAGTTTAAGAGAAATTGAGGTAAGTTTGAGAATTGACCTTACCCCAGGAGATATGCCTATGCCGCTCCTATGACAAATTCACTTCAATAAGATTGTCGATGGCGATGATAGGAACCCAACAGTATTTTTGAATTTTTGATTGGTCGAATATCGGAGACGAGATTGAGGAGAGTGGGAGAGAGAGGACGGAGGAGACGTGGGGCCGCGTCTCTCTGTTCTTTCTTCTTCTTGAAGGATCTCAGGATCCTTCAGGTTCATATATATATATATATATATATATATATATTATATCATTATAATATTATATTATTATTATTATATTATTTAATTAATAATAATTTTTTATTTATTTATTAAAAATTTTTAAATTTTTTTAATAATAATTTTTTAATTTTTTTAGGATCACTACATTCTCTCCTCCTTACAAAAATTTCGTCCTCAAAATTTGTTAACTATTACCAATTACCTCCTTAATTCACGTTCCATGTCTATAGAAGAGTCAGTAGCCACCCAAATAGTGGCCCCATCCCACGTTTATTAACTACCCTCACTTATGGCGGAAGAATAGCGTAGTTACAATATTGCCTTTGGGAAATTAGAATACTCATAACAAATTTTCTTAAAGACTATCCATAATTAAAACTACACACCACTAACTACACAACCTACTCTAATTCCTCCATATACAACCATACCCTTACCTGTCTGGCACTAGCCCTCGCTGAAAAGTCGTGGGTACTTATGGCGCATTTCTGTTTCTAACTCCCAAGAAGCCTCCTCAACTGTATGATTTTGTTACAGCGCCTTCACTGACGGTATATCCTTAGTACGCAGTTCCTGTGTTTTCTGATCCATAATCTGAACTGGTACTTCCTTGTATGCCAGAGTATCCCTGATCTCCAATGATTCATAATTGATCATATGTGAGGGGTCTGGAACATACCTCCTCAACATGGACAAGTGGAATACGTCGTGTATCCTGGACAAAGCTGGGGTTAGTGCTATTCTATGCGCCGCCAAACCAATCCTCTCCAGAATCTCGAACGGCCCAATATATCTAGGGCTCAGCTTGCCCTTCTTTCCATACCTCATCACCCCCTTCATCGGAGCAATCCTCAAGAATATCATATCACCTACTTCAAATTCTAGCTCTCGTCGGTGAGTATCTGCATAACTCTTCTGCCGACTCTGGGTTGCCTTGATCCTTTCCCAGATAAGTTCGACCTTTGCAGAGGCCTGCTGAACAAGTTTTGGTCCCAAAACTTGCCGCTCGCCTACTTCGTCCCAATACAATGGAGATCGGCATCGACGACCATACAAAGCTTCATATGGTCTCATTCCAATGTTGGCATGATGACTGTTATTATATGCAAACTCAACCAACAGCAGATGTGGGATCCAATTGCCCCCAAAATGTAACACACATGCCTATAGCATATCCTCAAGAATCTGAATGGTTCGTTCAAAATATCCATCCGTCCGAGGGTGAAATGTAATATTGAAAGTGAGTTGAGAAACCAATACTCCATGCAAACTCTTCCATAAACAGGAAGTGAACTGCGGATCCCGAATTGAAATGATGGACAGGGGCACGCCATGTAGTCTAACTATCTCCTGAACATAGAGTTCTACCAGCTTATACATGGAATAACTGGTTCTAACCGGAATGAAATGGGAAGTATTCATCAATCTGTTAACCACTACCCATATGGCATGCTGCCCATGCAACGCTGAAGGCAATCTCGATACAAAGTCCCTCGAGATATGCTCCCACTTCCACGTAGGGATGTCTAGTGGTTGAAGTGGTCCCGTTGTCCTCTAGTGTTCCGCCTTCACTTAGTGAGATGTCAAGTGCTGACCCACAAATTTAGCAATTTCCCTCTTCATGTTACTCCACTAGAATGTTTCCACAAGTCTTTATACATCTTCGTGCTATCCGGGTGAATAGTATAGAGAGAGTAGTGAGCTTCACCCAGAATCGTCCTCTTTATCTTTGCGTCATCTGGAACACACAATCGAGTGTGAAATATGAGAACTCAATCCTTAGCAACATTAAAGTTTGTGTGCTACTCATCCTGTATCTTCTCTACAATCTCCATCAACTTTGCATCTTTTAACCAAGCTGTTCTGATTCTCTCCCGTAAAGTCGGTTGATCCATCAGACTTGAAATAAATGCCTTATAATTCCCTTCTACCAATTCTACACCTAACCTCTCCAGGTCTATCACGATCTAGTGCGAAGCCATAACTGCTGAGGCTGATGTACCCCAGGTTTCTAGCTCAACGCATTGACTACCACATTCGTCTTTCCAGGGTGATAGCTAATGGTGCAGTTGTAATCCTTTATCAACTCAAGCCATCTGTGCTGCCTCATATTCAACTCCTTCTGGGTGAAGAAGTACTTAAGACTCTTATGGTCAATAAAGATCTCGCACCTTACACTATAAAGGTAGTGTCGCCAGATCTTTAACACAAAACAACTGCTGCCAGCTCCAAATCGTGCGTAGGATAGTTCTTTTCGTACTCTTTCAACTAGAAAGACGCATATGAAATGACTTTCCCCTACTGCATTAGAACACAACCAAATCCCTTCTGCGATAAGTCACTATAAATTACAAAGCCACCCTCACCCGATGGAAGGGTCAACATTGGGGCAGTGATTAGACACTACTTCCATTCCTGAAAGCTCTACTCACATTCATCGGTCTAATCAAACTTCACATTCTTCCTCATGAGTTGTGTCAAAGACCCTGATAATTTGGAGAATCCATTAACAAATCGACAATAGTATCTAGTAGGACCTAGAAAACTTTTGGCTTCCTCCATGGTCTTCGGCCTTGCGCAATCAACTACAGCCTTTACTTTGCTCATATCCACTGAAATTCCTTCCTTGGATATCACATGACCTAGAAATGCAACCTGCTCTAGCTAGAATTCACATTTCTTAAGTTTAGCAAATAATTTCTTTTTCCTAAGCACCTGAAGTACTAGTCTCAGATAAGCTTCATGCTCCTTAAAGCTTCTCAAGTAAACCAAAATATCCTCTATGAACACAAAAACAAAATATTCTAAGCACTTATTGAATATCCTATTCATCGGATCCATAAATATCGCTGGAGCATTCGTCAACCCGAACGACATAACCAAGAACTCGTAATGGTCGTACCGAGTCCAAAAAGTAGTCTTCGATACATCATTTGATCTAACCTTCACTTGATGATATCCAGATCACAGATCGATTTTAGAGAGAATCTGCGTACCCTGAAGTTGATCAAACAGGTCGCCAATTTGGGGTAATGGATACTTGTTCTTCACTGTTACTTTATTAATCTCTTGGTAGTCGATGCACATCCTCATCGACCCATCTTTCTTCTTCATAAATAACACCGGTGCACCCTAGGGTGATACATTTAGTCTAATAAACCCCCTATCTAGAAGCTCATGTAGTTGCTCCTTTAACTCCTTTAATTCAGCTGGAGCCATTTTGTGTGGGGCTTTAGAGATTGGTGCTATCCTTGGAATCAACTCTTGTAAATTCCACCTCGCGATCAGGAGGCAACAACCAGTAGATCCTCTGAAAAAACATCAGAGAACTCCCTTATCACTGGGATATCTTCCAACTTGAGCTCCTCTTTCAGCGCTTCCTTCACAATTGTAAGGTAATCCTAGCATCCCCCCAAAAGTAACCTCTTTGCCTTGATAGTCGAAAGGATCTGTGGTTCCAAACGCACACACGACCCAACAAATAAAAACTCCTGCTCCGTAGGAGATCTGAATACCACCTTTTTCCTGCGACAGTCAATGCTCGCGTAGCTGGATGCTAGTCAGTCCATGCCCAGAATAATGTCAAAACCATGCATATCAAGGACTATCAAAACAGTAGACAGCACTCTCCTCTAAATCTCTATTGGATAATCCCTTATCACCTTGCTACATACTAGCACTGACCCTGTCGATGTGCCCACTACTAACTCTGTCTCTAACAATTGAGCCCCTAACCCATTTAGTTTAACAAATCCCCAAGACACAAACGAGTGGGTTGTACCTAAATCAAATAATACAATGGCACTATCTGACAGTATGTAAATAGGATATAACCCAACTTAGAAATTTCACGTTTAACATAATTAATGCAAATATGGAATAATGCAATTGATATAATATATAGGTTCTACTTTAATAATTCATATTCTAATTCTATCACAAAATCATTAAGGTAAAAATCTCCATCATAACATTAACTTGACACACACACCCACTCATCCTAAGATTCCAACCTAAATTTTTTGAATTCCAGTCCCTCAACCTAGAAATGAAACCATCGATGGATTTACCATGGTTTTCTGAAACTCGCAACTAATTCAGAAAATCACCGAAGTCTGTCAATAGATTTATGCCTCCAAGCTTCCAAACCAAAACCCATCTTAACCTACCCAATCCTATCCTTATCCTATCTCAACCTATACTCTGGTAATTATCAATCCTCAAAGTGTGCAAACCTAACAAACCTAGGCTCTGATACCACCTTTAACAACTCCGATCCACCACGTGGGCCTGGAGTGCTACTTTAGTGACATCTGTGTACCTAATACCTTGTTCATTATATATAAAACACATATATGTAGCGGAAATAAAATACAAAATCCTCAAATTACATTACCGGAGTTTTAACTATCTTTATATACAAATATATCCATTTTCACATAATTACATCCCATAAAACTAAACAAAAATAAAATCTCTATCTACACACTACCTACATAAATTTATACCTCTAGCTCGGCTCCTCTAGCCCGCTAGACCTGATCTCTACGATTACCTAAAAAGATAGTTTGTAAAATAGGGGTGAGGCACAGTTCAGTAAGGGAAAGACTAAGTTAATGTCAGTGTGTTGCCAGCATGCATTTAGTGTATAGAAAATAACCAGTTCACTAAGTAGATAAACACATTTATGAAAACATTCTTATTTTACACTCACACACACAATTAGCCGAGGATAGGGAATATTACCCGCCTATACAAGTTGCTTCCCTCTGCTCTAATACCATTACTGCTACTAGGGCACTCGCCTTTCTCAATAAGCCCTCGAAATTATCTTATTAAATTTTCGTATTCACATAAATTAACATATATGCATATAAAACACTCTCTGTGACAAACACGCCATTTACTTCTCCCATGGCACGGGTTGTGCAACCCAAAGGTTGGACTATTGCCCTAAGGGATCCACACAAACAATAGTTATCTGTACTCCCCGCTAACATACTCCGCGGGTATCTGTAGCTCCAACTGCTGGCCCAATTGCCCTCACCTAGGGGGTACATTATCCTCACATAGGCAAATCGTAGAAGGCCACCCTACACCTCTCAACATAGGTGTGGGCATACACAGCCACATAACAAATCACTAGCAATGGTACCATGCTCACAATACATTAGTCCCTAGGGTTCCTAAAGCATATCATGCAATTTAGATAGTAGAAAATACCATTTAAAACATTAATTCACATATATTCCCTGTTATTCCAAAACCTGGCTCCTGGCCGCAAAATACAACCTAGCTTAAAGCTGTTTAACAAAACCCTAGCCCTCGGTCGTCAAATCAAAGTCCTGCATTTTCACAAATAGTTCTAGTATTTTTCACAACAATTCTAGTATTTCTCAAATAATTTAGTATTTTACAAATAATTCAGCATTTCAAAATCCCAAATCCAGATATACAATAGTCCATACCAATTAAATCACTTGCCACACAATTTTCCACATTTTAACATACATATCCATATAAAGAAACAAGCTTTCTACCGTTCATTTCTTTTCAAAATACCATACCATATATCCTAAGTTTGTAAAATCCATTTCGAACGGTTGGTTTTCGAGATAACCTTCAACTTCTTAAATAAATAAATATATTAATTTAATTAGTTCAAATTAAATAAAATACTTGACTTAACTTAATCCCCCTACCCGATTCTTGAAAAAGCCCGCTGTTGATTTAGGTGTAATCCCAAGAGGGAGGTGAATTGGTTATTTTAAAATTCTTTCAGATTATTTATCACTTAAACCCTATTTCTAAATTTAATAAATTGATTACAGGGGTTTAAGACTGATTTAAATTATTATACCAATGAATTCTTATCACCCAATTAATTGTTAAGTGCGTGTGAGGTTATTCAAAATACACAAGCAAGATAGATATTGAAATGCAGTGCGAAAAATAAAGAGAGTAAGGGAAGAGAGAATGCAAACACGATTTTACAAAGTTCAGCCAACCCGGCCTACATCCTTGCCTTGAGCAACCCACTCAAGGATTCCACTAAAATCCTTGCTACTTAAATTGGGATAGAGCGTCCCTTACATCCGCTCTTTACAAGAGGTACAACTTCCCTACTCTGCTGCTTACAAGAGATACAACTCTCTCCTCAAACTAGATTCACAACCCAAACCGTGATTACAATAAAATATCAAATCCGCAAAACACTCAATGTTGCTTCTAACAAAACTAGTGAGTACAATTGAAATTCCTAACACATAATCATATGATGAAACTTGAAGTTCAATATGTATGTAACAATACAATCGTTAATGAATGAATATGCTTCACCAAATTTCTCTTTTATTAAATCTTCCAAAATATTTGTATGAGTAATAGCTTTGAAGACAAGATGCACAAATATCAAATATGATCTTGTTAAAAAGTTTGCCTTGAATATTATAAAGATCCAACTCAATAAGCTTTCTCCCAAAATTTTCAACTACAATATGATTTTTGTAATATGCAAATTACTATATATATATATATATATATATATATATATATGATGTGATTACCAAAGATCAAAACCTAATATAAGATTTTTCAGAAAATATCCCTCAATAATATATATATTGTGACAGCCCGAATAAAAATGGAATTTAAATAATAAAGAGGAAAGGAAATTATAAGAGGACTCATCGATGAAGTCAGGATTCGTCGACGAGGGTAGAAGAGAATTTGTCGACGAAGACTAAATTTTTTCGATGAGGAAATACCGAGAGAGGTTTTAAGCCGACTGAATTTCATTGACGAGGACTGAATTTCGTCAACGAAATTTTTAAATGATTCGTCGACAAATGACGTGGCTCGCTAACGAATCCCCTGTTCTATAAATATCAAAATCTGAATTTTTAACTTCACTATTAAGCAACCTCTCTCCTCTCTCTCTTCCCTTCGGTTCTCTCTCTCTCTCATCGATTTTGGGTCGGATTTACGCCGGTTTGATAATCTGAAGCCACCACGACGCTCCTAGGGAAGTTCTCTCCAAATCTGCCAGAGCGGATCATTGGTGAAAGCAAGTTGGGAATCTTCCCTAAGTTGAGGTAAGACCTTTTAAGCTAAATTTGATCTTACGGTAGTTATAGGAAATGATGTACACGTAGAAATACTGAAGTTTAATACTGAGAGTTTTCATTTTCTGGATATTGATTAGGAAATCCTATGGGTGTGAGACCAGAGTTTATAGGGGCTTTTCTCAATAGTCAGGTAAGGGAATAAACTAAAGCAGTTACTTTTTACGCAAATTAATATTATTTATGAGCAAATTGATTTCCTGAAAATATTTACAATATTTGAATATTACGGAATAAATGCACGTTTGGGAAAAATACTTTTATTATGTTGAAACGTGTATATATGTATGAGATGTCAGAAATCATGATTTTTAGAATACAATGTATGGTTTTATACAGTAAATGTGTGGCATGAATATTATTTTACGTGGAGAAATATTATGATATGATAATGATATGAATGCAGTATGGTTTGAGAAATTATGAAAGTATACGGTACATTATGACTTTGACCAATACATGATAAAATAATTATTTTCAGAATGACGTATTTATGTATGAATTCGGGGCAAGGCCGTATTTATGAGATGATTGGCGCCAGGCCATATTTATGTATGATTTCAGCGCGAGGCCGTATTTATGAAATATTCGGTGCAAGACCGTATTTATGAAATTATGAAAGATACTATATTATCATATACTATATGTTATCAGAACCCAGATGTTAGTTTAGTTCAGTTTTAGGAGCTCGGTACCGTAGCTATATAGATCAGATATCTATGTTTAGATTAGTGCTAACCACTCCACGAGGGGGTGGGAGATGGATAGTCGATGTGGCTTTCAGCAGAGTGCAGACGTCCACCTGGAAGTCCGGACCAGGGTGTGGCAGGCCCATCGTACTTATAGACATATTTGACTCTGCAGTGGTCGGCCAGCTATTGTCGAGTCCCATCTTCGGGCCGCACAACCCGTTATGAGGGGTAATACATGACATTAGCTAGCTATTCATCCTAGATATGTTTTCAGTATTATCCATTATAACAGATGTTTTATGTACGATATGATTTATTAGCAAGTAAGAAAATATATGATTATTCCATATGTTATGATAAATGTCTACAGATATATGAAATGTACTGTATATGTATAATCGCATTAAATGTTCATGTTTCCACACAACTATGTTTAGTTTATTTTCCCTTACTGAGAAGTGTCTCACCCCTGAACTAAATGTATTTTCCACGAGACTCTGAGTGACGGGCGGGTCGTGGCCACCATTGAGTCAGTGATATTACCCCGTTATGAGGGTAAGATTTTGTACTAGGATCAGGTTTATTTTGCATTTGATCTTAGAGTTATTTTGATGTTTTAGAGGATGTATATAAACACAGTATTATGATGTTGTAGTAAACTCTGGTATTATGCATTATGAATGGATGATTGAGATTTTATACTTGCTATTGCTTAGGTTTCTGCTGTGATTGACAAGTGTCCCCGTTACCCACGGGTTCGGGTTGACTTTTCTATTTATTATGTTACATTTTATGATAAGAAATTTGAGGTAGTTACAGTTTGTTATCAGAGCCTAGGATACTAGGTTCGATAGACTCTAGAGTGCAGCAGTAATAATACCAGAGTACAGGATAAGGGAATTTGAGGTCTAATTTTGTAGTCTAGATGCAAGACTTTTGTGGTGGTTTGTGTGATTTTCTTAGGGTGACGATTTCAGGAAAGTTATTGTAAACTATTGTCGGGTTGGGTATCTAGGTTGCAGGATTGAACCTTGAATTAAGATCAGGAGTGACGAGTTAATTAGGAGAAAATAGCATATGAGTTGAGTGATACGTATAGAGAAGGAAGTTTGAGTTAACTTACATATTTTTTAGGATGAACCTTGATGGCAATATTGCCCATGCTAGTGGGAGTGAGGATGCTGAACCCTCAGGCAATGCGGGCAATGATTCAGATGCCGTCTTACGCAGCGTGGCACAGCCGGTTATGGCAGAATTTGCCAAAAGTTTGAAAGAATAGGGTGGTCCATCTGTAGGCCACGGTAGCTCAATCGAGAAGTTTATTAAGATGAGTCCTCCAGCTTTCTTAGGAGGGACAGATCCTGTAGTTGTTGAAAACTGGGTACAGGAGATAGAGAAAATATTTACAGTGCTGCAGTGTTTAGGGGAGCAGAACGTGTTGTTTGCCACCTACAAACTAACTGGGGAGGCTGAGAGATGGTGGTCAACAGTGAGACTTTTAGAGCAGTAGAGGACTATACCTGTGGAGATGAAAAAGGAGCGGTTAAAGAAATATTCTTCGATAGGTATTTTCCAACCTCATCCAAGGAGGCTAAGATCGAGGAGTTCCTGAATCTGAAGCAGGGATAGCTATCCGTACAGCAGTACGTGGTGAGGTTTATCGAGCTATCTCACTTCGCTCTGTACATTATTCTAGAGGAGGTGAAGAAGGTACGACAGTTTGAGAGAGGCCTGAGGATAGAAATATACAAGCAGGTATCGATTCTGAAGTTGTAGGATTTTACCGAGCTAGTTGATAGGGCCACTTTAGCAGAGAGTGGTGAGCGGTTGGAGGTTGAGGAACAGAAACGGAAGAAGAGATTCGCACCTTCCGGTTCCTAGCAGGGAGTCGGCCATGTTGTGTGGAAGAGAGGTGACTATTATAGGGACTGGAGACAGGAGACCGAGAATTGCAGTTTCCAGGGTGTGCAGCCATCTCCAACTTGCCCATCTTGCGGGAAGAGACACCTGGGGGAGTGTCGTTCCGGGCAAGGTGTCTGCTACAGGTGCGGGGAGCTTGGACATATGATGAGAGAGTGTCCGACACAGATGGGTGCTGCTCCTACTCCTAGACCTGCACGAGGATTACCAAGCACCACGAGGAGGCCAGTAGAGGAATATGGCCCTAGAAAGAGTTTTTTATTTGACTCCAGGTGATACTGAGGCGGCCGATGACATGGTGACAGCTACAGTTAATATGTTTTCATTTAAAGTTGTTGCACTTTTTGATTCTGGTGTCACACATTTGTTTGTGTCCTTGGGGTGTGTTAAATTATGTGGGGCGAAAATGCAATCATTAGATGTTGGGTTATTAGTGGCTACACCGATTGGGTCAGTAGTGAGATATGGTAAAGTACTATGGGGTTTTCCAGTTGATGTTCAGGGGAAGATTTTATCTGTTGATTTGGTGGTGCTAGATATGCACGGGTTTCACATCATCTTTGGCATGGATTGGCTAGCAGCTAATTCTGCTATTATAGATTGTCATGCAAGAGAGGTGATATTCAGACCTCCAAGGAAACCAGAATTCAGATTCATAGGGTCACAAGTGCAATCCTTACCTCAGTTGGTCTCGGCTGTTCAGGCGAGGAGAATGCTCCAGAATGGCTGTTTGGGATTCGTGAATTTTGTGAAGAAAATGTTAGGAAATGAATTTAAGCTTATTAATACGCCTGTGGTAAAAGAATTTACAGACGTGTTCCCAGATAAATTACTAGGTTTGCCACCTAATCGTGAAGTAAATTTTCCCATTGATTTACTTCCAAGTACAACACCGATTTCTAAAGCACCATACCAAATGGTGTCGGCAGAGTTGGCAGAATTAAAAGACTAGTTGCAGAATTTGTTTGATAAAGGCTTCATACGACCTAGTGTATCGCCGTGAGGAGCTCCAGTACTGTTCGTGAAGAAGAAGGACAGGTTTGTGAGGATGTGTATAGATTACAGAAAGATTAATAAAGTGACCATCAAGAATAAGTATCCTCTACCCCATATCGATGATTTGTTCTATTAGCTCCAGGGTACACGAGTATATTCCAAGATTGATCTTAGGTCAGGCTACCATCAGGTAAAGGTGAGAGCAAAAGATGTATCGAAGATGGCTTTTAGGACCAGATATGGGCATTATGAGTTTCTTGTTATGCCATTTGGTCTGACGAATGCTCCTACAATATTTATGGATTTGATGAATAGGATTTTTCACCCATATTTAGATCAGTTTTTGGTTGTTTTTATTGATGATGTACTGGTCTATTCGAGGAGCTATGAGGAGCACGAGATACATTTGAGGCAAGTCTTGCAGATGCCTAGGGAAAAGAAGCTGTATGCGAAATTTAGTAAATGTGAATTCTGCCTCGAGAAAGTTGTGTTTTTGGGGCATGTGATCTCAGGAGATGAAATTTCTATAGATCCTAGCAAGATTGAGGCAGTTGTGAATTGGGCTAGACCGATAAACGTTCTGGAGATTAGGAGTTTCTTGGGGTTAGCTGGTTATTACCATCATTTTGTCGAGCGATTCTTAGCTTTAACAAGGCCTCTAACACGACTGACTAAGAAAAATGCCAGATTTGAATGGGGCGGCAGCTGTGAGCAAAAGTTTTCAGGAACTGAAGTAGAGGTTAGTCACGACGCTGGTATTAGTCATCCCATTAGGGGGTGAGGGCTATACTATCTATAGTGATGCGTCCTTGAAAGGACTTGGTTGTGTATTGATGCAACATGGCAGGGTAGTGGCGTATGCATCTAGACAGTTGAAAGAATATGAAAAGAACTACCCTACCCATGACCTTGAATTAGTTGTAGTGGTACACGCATTGAAAATTTGGAGGCATTACCTGTACGGCGAGCAGTGTGAGATTTTCTCTGACCACAAAAGCTTAAAGTATGTCTTCACGCAAAAGGAATTGAATATGAGGTAGAGAAGATGGTTTGAGTTGATTAAGGATTTTGATTGTACTATCAATTACCACCCAGGGAAAGCAAATGTGGTAGCTGATGCACTGAGCAAAAAGACTGGAGTATCAGCATTGGCAGCTATGGAGATCCAACGTCCGATCATGATGGATTTAGAGAGACTCGGCATTGAATTGATAGAGAGTAATACTGCAGTATGTATCACCAGTTTAGTGGTGTAGCCTACGTTATAGAAAAGAATTAAAGCTGCTCAGAAGGAAGATCTAGAGTTAGTAGAGGTGATGGATAGAGTGCAGAGTGGTCAGGGAGAGGAATTCAACATTTCAGATGATGAAGCTTTGCGGTTACACTCTAGACTGTGTGTTCCTACTGATACCGACATCAGGAAGACTATTGTAGATGAGGCTCACAAATCTTTGTATACGGTTCATCCCGGCAGTATGAAAATGTATAGGGATCTGCGAGAGTTTTACTGGTGGAGGGATATGAAGAGAGAGATTGTTGAGTATGTAGCCCAGTGTTTGACGTGCCAGCAGGTAAAAGCTGAGCCTCAGAAGCTAGCAGGCCAGTTGCAGCTGCTATTTATCCCAGAGTGGAAGTGGGATCATATATCCATGGACTTTGTTTTAAGGCTGCTGTTGACGTTGCACGGTCAGAATGCAATCTCGGTGATAGTAGACCGGTTGACTAAGTCTGCCCATTTTCTCCCTATCAAGATTAGCTATTCCCTCAGCCGATTGGTAGAGATTTATGTCTAGGAGATAGTTCGTTCTCATGGGGTGCCTGTATCTGTTGTGTCAAATCGAGACCTGCGATTCATGTCACGATTTTGAAGGAGCTTGTAGGAGGCTCTGGGGTCTTAGTTATCGTTTAGCACGACATTCCATCCTCAGTTAGACGGACATACTGAGAGGACGATACAGAAACTAGAAGATATGCTCCGAACAAGCGTTTTAGACTTTGGGGGTAGTTGGACTCAGTTCATGCCGTTGGTAGAGTTTGCGTATAATAACCGTTACCAATCCAGTATTGGCATGGCGCCGTTTGGGGCTTTATATGGCAGGAGATGCCAATCTCCTTTGTATTGGGACGAAATGGATGAGCGGCGAGTTGTGGGTCTAGAGCTGGTACAGTAGGGGTACGATAAGGTTTGGCTTATTAGGGAAAGAATCAGTGCAGCTCAGAGCCGATAAAAGAGTTATGCGGACCATCACCGCAAGAATTTGGAGTTTGATGTGGGTGGTCACGTATTTTTGAAGATAGCTCTATTAAAAGGAGTAATGAGATTTGGTAGGAAGGGTAAACTTAGCCCTAAGTTTATCGGTCCATTTGAGATTTTAGAGAAAGTGGGACCAGTGGCTTACAGGCTAGCTTTGCCACCTACACTATCCAGGATACACGACGTATTTCACGTATCTATGTTGAGGAAATATGTCCCAAATTGTTCTTATATTATCAGCTATGGAGAGTTAGAGTTTAGTGATTCGCTAGTTTATGAGGAGGTACTAGTGCAGATTCCGAACAGAAAGGAACATGAATTACGTAGTAAGAAGATTTCTCTGGTAAAGGTTTTATGGAGGAATCATGCAATAAAAGATGCTTCTTGGGAACTCGAGGAACATATCAGACCAAAATATCCCCAACTATTCCAAGAAGTTTAATTGTAATTAGAAATTTAAGTAAATATGTAATATTTCTTTTGCAAGTACATGTAATACTTTAGTTTAGTATGTGGCCTTTTAGTTTCAGGAAAAATTTCTTTTGGTATATGTACTCTCCCAGAACTTGAGTTGTAACCACGGTATTCCTTCACCATAAGTGAGGGTAAGTAATAAAATAAGTAGACCATTTTGCTTAAGGAATAATAAACTACGTGAATAGTAAATTTCGAGGATGAAATTTTATAAAGAGGGGAGAATGTGACAACTCGAATAAAAATGGAATTTAAATAATAAAGGGGAAAGGAAATTATCAGAGGACTCGTCGATGAAGTCAGGATTCGTCGACGAGGGTAGACGAGAATTTGTCGACGAAGACTGAATTTCGTCGACAAGGAAATATCGAGAGAGGTTTTGAGCCGACTGAATTTCATTGATGAGGATTGAATTTCGTCGACGAAATTATTAAAGGATTCATCGACGAATGACGTGGCTCGTCTACGAATCCCCTATTCTATAAATATCAAAATCTAAATTTTTAACTTCACTATTAAGAAACCTCTCTCCTCTCTCTCTTCCTTTCGGTTCTCTCTCTCTCTCTCTCTCTCTCTCTCTCTCTCTCTCTCATTGATTTTGGGCTGGATTTACGCTGGTTTGATAATCTGAAGTCACCACGTCGCTCCTGGGGAAGTTCTTTCCAAATCTACTAGAGCGAATCGTTGGTGAAAGCATGTTGGGAATCATCCTTAAGTTGAGGTAAGACTTTTTAAGCTAAATTTGATCTTACGGTAGTTATAGGAAATGATGTACACGTAGAAATACTGAAGTTTAATACTGAGAGTTTTTATTTTTAGGATATTGATTAGGAAATCCTGCGGGTGTGAGACCATAATTTATAGAGGCTTTTCTCAGTAGTCAGGTAGGGGAATAAGTTAAAGTAGTTACTTTTTATGCAAATTAATATTATTTATGAGAAAATTGATTTCCTGAAAATATTTACGATATTTGAATATTATGGAATAAATGCACGTTTTGGAAAAATACTGCTATTATGTTGAAACGTGTATATATGTATGAGATGTCAGAAATCATGATTTTTAGAATACAATGTATGGTTTTATACAGTAAAGTGTGGCATGAATATTATTTTACGTGGAGAAATATTATGATATGATAATGCTATGAATGCAGTATGGTTTGAGAAATTATGAAAGTATACGTACATTATGACTCCGACAAATACATGATAAAATGATTATTTTCAAAATGACGTATTTATGTATGAATTCGGCGCGAGGCCGTATTTATGAGATGATCAGTGCGAGGCCATATTTATGTATGATTTTGGCGCGAAGCTATATTTATGTATAATTTCGGCGCAAGGCCGTATTTACGTATGATTCTGGCGTGAGGCCATATTTATGTATGATTTCGGTGCGAGACCGTATTTACGAAATGTTCGGCGCGAGGCCGTATTTATGAAATTATGAAAGATGCTATATTATCATGTACTATATGTTATCAAAACCCAGATGTTAGTTTAGTTCAGTTTGAGGAGCTCGGTACCGTAGCTATATAGATCAGATATCGATATTCAGATTAGTGCTAACCACTCAACGAGGGGGTGGGAAATGTATAGTTGATGTGGCTTTCAGTAAAGTGTGGACATCCACTTGGCCGTCTGGATCAGGATGTGGCGGACTCATCGTACTTACAGACATATTTGACTTGGCAGTGGTCGTCCAGCCGTTGTCGGGTCCTGGCTTCGGGACGCACAACCTATCATGGGGGGTAATACATGACATAAGCTAGTTGTTCATCCTGGGTATGTTTTTAGTATTGTCAGTTATAACAGATGTTTTATGTACAATATGATTTATTAGCATGTAAGAAAATATATGATTATCCAGTATGTTATGACAAATGTCTACAAATATATGAAATGTACTGTATATGTATAATTGCATTAAATGTTCATGTTGCCACACAACTGTATTTAGTTTATTTTTCCTTATTGAGAAGTGTCTCATCCCCGAACTAAATGTATTTTTCAGGAGACCCTAAGTGACCGGCGGGTCGTGGCCGCCGTTGAGTCAATGATATTACCCCGTTAGGAGGGTAAGATTTTTGTACTAGGATCAGGATAATTTTACGTTTGATCCTAGAGTTATTTTGATGCTTTAGAGGATGTATACAAACACAGTATTATGATGTTGAAGTAAACTCTGGTATTATGCTTTATGGATAGATGATTGAGATTTTATGCTCGCTGCTGCTTAGGTTTCCGCTGTGATTGATAGGTGTCCCTGTTACCCACGGGTTCGGGTTGACTTTTCTATTTATTATGTTACATTTTATGATAAGAAATTTGAGGTCATTACATATATAGTTATGAACTTCTAAGGATATTTAATCAAATGGTTTTGAAGTATAAAAAATATCAAGTCTTTAACTAGATACACTCTTCAATCTAAAACTATTCAACCAATGACAAAACTTTTTGTTAACTCTATGAGTCCAATCCAGTTTTTGATAATGACAAATCACTTGATATTTGATCTGTGCATTGAGTTTGTGAACAAGACGTACACTGAGCATGCATGGAAAGATAACGAGTCATGGATGCCATAAAGTAAAGCTTATACATATTAGAAAGTACCATGGAACTCAAAGAGTATGAGAATCAAGATGCAAGCGGAAAAATTCAAGAATGTCTTGGGAATGGGTATTTAGAACTCATGTACCTACATTTTCGTATGATTTATCTTGAGGCTCAATATAACTTAGAATGATTTTAGGATTCATGCATTTCATGTACATCATTAGAGTACTTACATGGGCTTAGAATGTGTTTAAAATCATGGAAAACTTGTTTTATAAAAGACCCAAGCAAAGAATCAAAGTAGAATTTTAAACTAGAAATGAATATGTGTGAAAAAGGGGACTTCGGTAGCCTGAAGAATTTCTTCGGTAGCCTAAAGATTAAGTTCGGTAGCCTGAAGAATTAAATGGGAAAGACAGAATCTGGCAGAGGTACCTCAATCGCCTGACCTTAGAACCTCAGGCGCCTGAAGTTGAGTTCGGTTGCCTGAACTCGCCGGAAAGCCTAAAAATTAGTTCTTTATTAAAAAGACACACGAGGTATCTTATTGATCCAAAGGCTGAGATCAATCCTAAGGATAATATACTATATATTATGAATATCTAAACCCTAGAACAAGAGTTAGACACACAAGAAAGAGAAGAACACACCTTGTTGCAAGATTATTGATTATCTACTCTTAGTGCTATTCGATTGCCTATACATCAATCTCATATCTTCAAGCTTGGGCAAATCAATTCAGATTTTCAAAGGGAACTTGTTTACTCTATTGTACTTCAATCTAGAATTGAGGTTTGATCTTTCAAGTTATTAGTCTTGTGATCTTTACATTTCATCTCATTGTTTGTTCTTGACTAGTATTGAAAAGTATTGATCTTGAGTGTGCCTTTCATACAAAAATTAATTTTCTAAGAGATCATTACTTGAGAAAGTTTATCCAACTTGGTAGATTAAATTTTGGTTCAAGAGCATATCAATATACATATATTTTTTCAAAGAGCTTCTTATTGAAAAACCTAGTTTTGATTAAAAGGATGATCTTGAAAGTACCTATACATATACAAAGCTATTTTAAACAAGATTGTTATTTGTTTTATGGTGTGTGATTGATTGAAAGGTTTGATTCAAGTATGTGGTTCTAAAAGGATCTATCTTTAGATACATTAGAGCTTGATTTAATATCCTTGGTACTTATAACTATAATTTTAATTGAGGGATATTCTGCAAATTAATATACTCAGTTTTGTGATTGAGTTCATGAAATAAAACTTTGTGATTTTGATTGAGTGTATATTCAAGACAAAGTTTTTGCTAACTAGTTCACTTCAATTATATAAGTGTGCATTTTTGCAAAGTGAACCAAGAACCCTAGTTTATTCCAAAATAGTTTGAATTTATCTTTACTTGAAAGTTTTGGTTAAAAAGGGATTCATGTGTTGAAGCATATCATACATAAAACGATTTTATCGTTTTCATACATTCACAAGCTTCAAATTATATCATATGTCAATGTTTTAGGAATTTGAATTGTGCTCACCAGCTTTTGTTAGAAGCATTGTGTTTAAGTGTATTTTACAGATTCTATTGTATACACGGTTCCGTGTGTGAACCGGTGTGAGAGGAGAGAGTTGTATCTCTTGTAAGCAGCGGAGTATGAGGAAGTTATGCCTCTTGTAAGCAGCGGATTGTAAGGGAAGCTCCGTCCCACTTTAAGGAGCAGGGTTTTAGTGAATCCGTGAGTGGTTGCTCAAGGTGAGGACGTAGGCCAAGTAGGCTGAATCTCGTAAAACTGTGTTTGTCTTCTCTCTTCCCTTGACTATTTATTTTCAGCATCGCATTTAATTTCCTGCTTGCTTGTGTATGTTGAATAACTTTATACGCACTTAATTGAGAAAAAAAGAATTCATTGATAAAATAATTTTAATTCAGACATAAGTTCTTATCATTAATTAGTTAAACTTAGAAATAGGGATTGATTGGTAAATAGGTTTCAAAGAATTTTTAAAATACCCAATTCACCCCCCCCCCCCCTCTTGGGATTACACCTTAATCAACATTTGGTATCAAAGAGGGTTTACTTAGACTTGATAGTTAATTTGTAAAACGATCACATGACACATATTGTTGTAACTCCATTTGGTGAGGGACACTCATCCACTAGAGCACCTATTTTCTGTGGTGTAAATTACACCTATTGGAAACGTAGGATGAGCATATATCTACTGAACGTAGATTGGAAGGTCTGGAAAATTGTGACTAAAGGAAATCACATTCCCATGAAAGTCATTGATAAGATTAAGGTACCTAAAACTGAAGATGAATATACTGAAGAGGATTGGAAGTTAGTTCAAAGTAATGCCACAGCGATGAATATACTTTTCTGTGCACTAGATGTCAATGAATTTAATAGGGTAATGGCATGTAACTAGGCTAAAGAAATTTGGAAAAAATTAGAAGTTACATATGAAGGCACTAAGGAAGTAAAGGATAGCAGGATAGACATGCTTACTAGTGAATATGAAGCATTTAAAATGACGGTTGATGAATTCATACAATCCATGTACACTAGATTCACACACATCATTAACTCTTTAAATGCTCTTGGAAAAACTTACCTTTCTTATGAGTTGATCAGAAAAATACTCAGGGGATTACCTCCAGTATGGGAAGCTAAAGCTACTGCAATAGCAGAAGGGAGAAATCTCAAGGAGATGTCAATGGGCAAACTCATTGGATCACTCATCACCTATGAGCTGGCGATAAACGAGAGAAAAATGAGCAAAGCAAAGCTAAGAAGGTCACTGCACTTGAGGCATCATCAAGCTATTCAAGTGAAGGAAGCGATTCCGAATTGGATGATGACATGGCCTTGCTCACAAAGAAGTTCGGGAAGTTCTTGAAGAAGAACAAAAAGTTCAACAAAAAATTCCGGAACTCTAGATCAGAAAGAGGAAAGCAAAGCATGAAGAAAAAGAAGGAGGATCCACCAACATGCTACAATTGCTGAGAAGTTGGACACATCAAGCCTGAGTGCCCCAAACTCATAAAAGCTTCAAAGAAAAAGAAGAAGGCGCTGAAAGTCAGCTGGGATACACACAGCACTAGCAGTTCAGAATATGAGTCCAATGACGACGAGGTTGCAAATTTGTGTCTAATGGCACATGATGACTTGGAGGTACAATCAACTTTTTCATCATCTTTATACTATTCTAGTGAATCTAAAAATGAAAATGAACTGATGTCATATGATGAACTGAAACAAGAATACCTATACACTATTAAAATGCTTGAGAAGAAAACAAAGAAAATTTCTGAGTTGAGAAGTAAGATCAAAGAACTTTCAAATCTAGTTGAACACCAAAATGAATCCCATGCATCTTTCATAGAAGATAAAGATTTGAAAATTAAAGAGCTAGAAAAGGACTTGAAAGATAAATCTGAAATTATCTGTAAATTTACTGAATGACAAAACAATTTTGAAAAGCTCTTAGGATCTCAAAGAAATTCCCTAGAAAAAGAAGGGCTCAGTTTTAATGGTAAAGAAAATATTAAGAATAGACATCTTTACATGGGGTATTTTACAAAAGAAACAAAGTCATATGTTCCAACTAAGAATCTTTATAGAAACACTACATGTCTTAAATGTAGAAGTTTGGGTCACAAAAAATTTGACTGTCCTTTGAAAAATAAAGATGTAAAAATTAAGAGAGTATGGAAGGTGAAAGGTCAATCTAGCACTAACCTCCCTGGACCCAAGAAAATCTGGGTACCAAAGCTAGTTGTTTAATTGTGTTGTGCAGATTTGCTTAAAATCAACATCCTCAAAAGACAAATGGTATATGGATAGCGGATGCTCACGCCACATGACTAGAGATAAAGTAAAATTCACATCCATCATACTCAAGGATGGAGGGTTTGTTACTTTCGGAGATAATGCTAAGGGAAGGATCACAGGTGTCGGTAAAGTCGGTAATGATTCCTCACGAATTATTGATGATGTGCTATTAGTTGAAGGTTTAAAGCACAATTTATTAAGCGTAAGTCAACTATGTGATAAAGGCTACAAAGTATCATTTGAACATGATAAGTGCATAGTTGAACACAAAATTGATAATAAGACACTCTTCATTGCTAAGCGTCATGAAAACGTATATACCACAAGCTTTGACAACTTAACTTCACAGAGTATAACATGCTTATCTGCTATGAATGAATTAAGTTGGATTTGGCATAGGAGACTAGGACACGCAAACATGGATTTAATCTCAAAACTCGTTAAGAAAGAATTAGTTAAGGGACTACCTAAGACAAAATTTGTGAAAGATAAAACTTGTGATGCATGCCAACTAAGAAAACAAGCAAGAACAAGCTTTAAGAAGAAGAAAGAGATCTCCACTACTAGGCCACTTCAAATGCTACACTTGGACTTATTTGGACCAAACCAAATTCGGAGTTTAGGAGGAAAATCATATGCATTTGTCATAGTTGATGATTTTTCACGATACACATGGATACTATTCTTAGGTCATAAAGATGAAGCATGTGAAAAATTTATAAATCTATGCAAAAAAGTACAAAATGAAAAGGGATACACAATTACTAAAATTCGAAGTAATAGGGGTAGAGAATTTAAAAATCAAGGCATGGAAGACTATTGTAACTCATTAGGAATTGCCCATAATTTTTCAGCTCCTAGAACACCACAACAGAATGGCGTAGTTGAAAGAAAGAATAGATCTATACAAGAAATGGCCAGAACTATGCTTAACGAACATAAATTACCTAAATACTTCTAAGACGAGGCAGTGAATACCGCCTGCTATGTGCTAAATAAAGTTCTAATTAGACCATCACTTAATAAGACTCCTTACGAATTATGGAATGGCCATAGACCAAACATATCATATTTCATGTTTTTGGTTGTAAGTGTTTTGTGCTTAGAGACAATAAGCATTTAGGAAAATTCGATATAAAATCTGATGAAGGTATCTTTCTAGGATATGCTTTAGATAGTAAAGCCTATAGAGTATATAATAAACGAACATTGACGGTCATAAAGTCTATTCATGTAGTGTTCGATGAGACAAATCCCTTCTCCAAAATAATTGATGAAGATGAACCTGAATTAAACAAGAAACTAAAAGAACTATCAATTGAGAATGATTCAGAAAAAGAAAAATGAACTTAGAGAACCATCAATTGAAATTGATGAAACTACAAATGAGCTAAATGCACCACCTAGAGAATGGAAATACATAAATAATCATCCCATAGATCAAATAATAGGAGAACCATTACATGGAGTAGCCACTCGCTCCTCTCTTAGGAACATGGTTAGTCATTTTGCATTTATATCTCAAGAAGAACCTAAGAATGTGAGTGAAGCTATAGAGGATGAATCTTGAGTGCTATCCAGGCAAGAAGAATTAAATCAATTTGAAAGAAACAAAGTGTGAACTTTAGTTCCCAGACCAGAGGATAAGTCAATCATAGGGACCAAATAGATATATAAGAATAAGAAAGATGAACATGGAGTAGTTGTGAGAAATAAGGCTAGATTAGTAGCTCAGGGATATAATTAAGAAGAAGGTATAGATTTTGAAGAAACATTTTCCCCTATAGCTAGGATGGAAGCCATACGAATGTTATTAGCATATGCAACTTTTAAAGATGTCAAGCTATATCGTGGAATGATAGGTAGGTTGCTATACCTGACTGCCAGTAAACCAGATATAATGTTTAGCATATGTTTGTGCGCAAGATTTCAGTCTGCTCCAAAAGAGTCTCATTTGCTAGCTGTTAAACGGATACTTAGATATTTGATAGGAACCATGGACATTGGGTTATGGTATCCTAAGTATACATCCTTTGAAATTCTTAGTTATTCAGATGCTGATTTTGCGAGTAGAAAAGTAGATAGAAAGAGCACTAGCGATACTTGTCATTTCTTAGGACACTCCTTGGTCTCTTGGTTTTCCAAGAAGCAAAATTCAGTTGCCCTTTCCACAGCTGAGGCTGAATACATAGTGGCTGATAGTTGTTGTACTCAAAAGCTTTACAAGAAGCAACAACTGAAGGATTTTGGATTAAATTATGAAACAATCCCTATAAGATGCGATAATACGAGTGCAATAAATATCTCAAAGAATCCCATATTACATTCACGATTTAAGTACATAGAAATACGACATCACTTTCTTCATGACCATGTACAAAAAGGGGATGTAAGACTAGAGTTTGTATGCACGGATGAACAATGGGCCGATATATTCATGAAACCACTTGCAGAGGATAGATTTATACAAATTAGATGTGAATTAGGTCTCATGTATAGTCGAGAGGTTGCTTAGAATCATGTTAGATGATATAATTCAGGGGGAGCAACATCACTTAATAATCATCACTTGGTATATACATTACTTAATAATTGTATCAACAATTGGACACATTTCAAAACCGTAAAATTTCTAAGGGGAGAAGAACATAAGGGTACGTTTACTCTTGAGTTAGTTGCTATACACCTTTTTATTGATGTCAAAAGGGGGGAGAAAGTTTGGAAGCAAAAATAATAAAATGGATTCAAATAATAATATCACATTTATCATGAGCATATTTCATATCTCATTTGGATTCGAGCTAAATCATGTGTATATGAATAATGAGCATATGGTCATTTACTAGTTATTTGATGCATTAATTGAGGGGAAGCCTTATTAGGCGTAATCCATTATATATTTTTGTTCGTGCATTTGCATCATCAAAAAGGGGGAGATTGTTGACTCTATGAGTCCAATCCGATTTTTGATAATGACAAATCACTTGATATTTGGTCTATGCATTAAGTTTGTGAACAGCGTACACTGAGCATGCATGAAAAGATAACGAGTCATGGATACCATAAAGTAAAACTTATACAAATTAGAAAGTACCATGGAACTCAAAGAGTATGAGAATCAAGATGCAAGCGAAAAAGTTCAAGAATGTCTTGGGAATGGGTATTTAGAACTCATGTACCTATATTTTCGTATGATTTATCTTGAGGCTCAATATAACTTAGAATGATTTTAGGATTCATGCATTTCATGTACATCATTATAGTACTTATATGGGCTTAGAAATGTGTTTAAAATCATGGAAAACTTGTTTTATTAAAGACCCAAGCAAAGAATCAAAGTAGAATTTTAAACTGGAAATGAATATGAGTGAAAAAGGGGACTTCGGTAGCCTAAAGTTACCCTCAGGCGCCTGAAGAATTTCTTCGGTAGCCTGAAGATTAAGTTCGGTAGCCTGAAGAATTAAATGGGAAAGACAGAATCTGGCAGAGGTACCTTGGTTGCCTAACCTTGGAACCTCAGGCGCCTGAAGTTGACACTTTAGGAGCCTGAAGTCGAGTTCGGTTGCCTGAACTCGCGAGAAAGCCTAAAAATCAGTTCTTTATTACAAAGACACGCGAGGTATGAGGTATCTTATTGATCCAATGGCTGAGATCAATCCTAAGGGTAATATACTATATATTATGAATATCTAAACCCTAGAACAAGAGTTAGACACACAAGAAAGAGAAGAACACACCTTGTTGCAAGATTGTTGATTATCTACTCTTAGTGCTATTCGATTGCCTATACATCAATCTCATATCTTCAAGCTTGGGCAAATCAATTCAGATTTTCAAAGGGAACTTGTTTACTCTACTATACTTCAATCTAGAATTGAGGTTTGATCTTTCAAGTTATTAGTCTTGTGATCCTTACATCTCATCTCATTGTTTGTTCTTGACTAGTATTGAAAAGTATTGATCTTGAGTGTGCCTTTCGTACAAAAAATTAATTTTCTAAGAGATCATTACTTGAAAAAGTTTATCTAACTTGGTAGATTAAATTTTGGTTCAAGAGCATATAAATATACATATATTTTCTCAAAGAGCTTTTTATTGAAAAACCTAGTTTTGATTAAAAGGGTTATCTTGAAAGTACCTATACATATACAAAGCTATTTTAAACAAGATTGTTATTTGTTTTATGGTGTGATTGATTGAAAGGTTTGATTCAAGTGTGTGGTCTCTAAAAGGATCTATCTTTAGATACATTAGAGCTTGATTCAATATCCTTGGTACTTATAACTATAATTTTAATTGAGGGATATTTTCTGCAAATTAATATACTCAGTTTTGTGATTGAGTACATGAAATAAAACAATGTGATTTTGATTGAGTGTATATTCAAGACAAAGTTTTTGCTAACTAGTTCATTTCAATTATATAAGTGTGCATTTTTGCAAAGTGAACCAAGAACCCTAGTTTATTCCAAAATAGTTTGAATTTATCTTTACTTGAAAGTTTTGGTTAAAAAGGGATTCGTGTGTTGAAGCATATCATACATAAAATGATTTTATCGTTTTCATACATTCACGAGCTTCAAGTTATATCATATGTCAATGTTTTAGGAATTTGAATTATACTCACCAGCTTTTGTTAGAAGCATGGTTTTTTAGTGTAATTTCAAGATTCTATTGTATACTCGGTTCGGTGTGTGAACCGGTGTGAGAAGAGAGAGTTATATCTCTTGTAAGCAGTGGAGTAGGAGGAAGTTGTGCCTCTTATAAGTAGTGGATTGTAAGGGAAGCTCCATCCCACTTTAAGGAGCAGGGTTATAGTGAATACTTGAGTGGTTGCTCAAGGTTAGGACGTAGGCCAAGTAGGCTGAACCTCGTAAAATTGTGTTTGTCTTTTCTCTTCCCTTCACTATTTATTTTCAGCATCGCATTTAATTTCCTGCTTGCTTGTGTATGTTGAATAACTTTATACACACTTAATTGAGTAAAAAAAAGAATTCATTGATAAAATAATTTTAATTCATATATAAGTTCCTATCATTAATTAGTTAAACTTAGAAATAGGTATTGATTGGTAAATAGGTTTCAAAGAATTTTTAAAATACCCAATTCATCCCCCCCCCCCCTCTTGGGATTACACCTTAATCAACAGTCTCTAATCTCCAAAGACTCATAACTGATTACGTGTGATGGATTTGGGACGTACTTTCTCAACATAGACACGTGAAACACGTCATGGATCCTAGACAGTACTGGGGGTAATGCTATCCTGTAAGTAGCCGGACCAACCCTCTCTTATGCTTTTTTGTCGACTCAGAGCTATTTTAATACTTTCCCTAATGAGTCTGATTTTCTCAGAAATCCGCTTTATAATTTCTGGCCCCAAAATCCGCCGTTCACCAACCTCATCCCAGTATAACAAAGATTGACACCTTTGACCATATAATGCTTCATACAATGCCATCCTGATAATAGCCTAATAACTATTGTTGTAGACGAACTCCACTAACGGCAGATACTGAATCTAACTACCCCCAAAATCCAGCACTCACGCCTGCAACATATCTTTTAAAATCTGTATTGGCCTCTCTGACTGTCCATCGGTCTGGGGACGAAATACTGTACTGAAAGTAAGCTGAGATCTCAATGCTTCCTGCAAACTCTTCCAGAACTAAAATGTCAACCGTGTGTCCTGATCTAATACAATTGACACCGGTATGCCGTACAACCTGACTATCTTCTGAACATATAACTTTGCTAACCCATTCAAAGAGTAGTTAGTTTTAATCAGAACAAAATGGGCGGTGTTTGTTAGTTGTTCAACAACTACCTATATGGCATCTTACCCATGAAGTGCCGATGGTAACCCCATAACGAAGTCCATAGGAATATGCTCCCACTTCCACTTAGGAATGTGAAGTGGTCCCAACAGTCCTCCTGGTCTCTGATGCTCAGCCTTTACTTGCTGACATGTCATGCACTTCTCCACAAATTGGACAATTTCTCTCTTTATATTATTCCACCAGAAAGATTCCCGCAGATCCTTATACATCTTAGTGCTTCCTGGATGCACTATATAAAGAAAGCGATGTGCCTTCTCCAAAATGGTTCTTTTAATCTCAACGTCATTTGGTATACATAACCTGGTATGGAACCTTAAAACCCCATCATCTAAGATATTAAAATCTGTCCTCAGTCCACTTTGCACTTTATCCGTAATTTCCACTAGCTTTATATCTTTCTTCTGAGTAGTCTTAATCCTCTCTAGTAAAGTGGGTTATATTGCCAGATTAGCAATGTATGCTTGATGATTTCCCTCTACTAATTCCACACAAATTCTTTCTAGATCTATCCTAATCTAGTGTTGGGCTACCACTACTCATATTGATGCACTCACTGACTTTCAACTCAACGCTTCAGCTACCACATTAGCTTTCCCTTTGTGTTAACTGATGGTACAATCATAATCCTTTATTAGTTCCAGTCATCTCCTCCATCTCATATTCAGTTCCTTCTGTGTAAAGAAATACTTAAGGCTTTTGTGGTCCGTAAAGATCTCGCACTTTCCACTGTACAGGTAGTGCCTCCACATTTTTAACGCATACACCACTGCTGCCAACTCCAAATCATGCGTTAGATAATTTTTGTCGTACTCCTTGAGTTTCCAAGAAGCATATGCCATGACCTCCCCCTGTTACATCAAAACACACTCAAACCCTTTTTGAGACGCATCACTATAAATCACAAATACATCATCTCCAAATGGGATAATTAAAACTGGAGTAGTGACGAGTCATTGCTTCAATTCTTGAAAACTCTACTCATAATTATTAGTCCACTCATACTTTACATTTTTCCTCATCAACCATGTTAGAGGACCCGATCGTTTAGAAAATCCTTCCACGACCCGGTGATAGTATCCTGCAAAATCCAAGAAAATCCTAACATCCTGAACAATCTTTGATCTCACCCACTCCACTACCGCTTGCATCTTACTCGGGGGTACAAAAACACCATCCCCACATATCACATGTCTAATGAATGTGACTTTCTCCAACCAAAATTCACAT
The DNA here is from genome assembly GCF_029873635.1 of Malania oleifera. Lineage (NCBI taxonomy): Eukaryota > Viridiplantae > Streptophyta > Magnoliopsida > Santalales > Ximeniaceae > Malania > Malania oleifera. Next base: position 18,187,325 of record NC_080422.1, read on the forward strand.
TTTTTGAATTTAGAAAAAAATTTATTTTCCTATAGCATATGGAGTACCAACCTCAAATGCATCTCATGCTCCTCAGTACTCCTCGAATAGATCAAAATATCATCGAAAAACACCACCACAAACTGATCTAGATATTCATGGAAGACCCTATTGACTCACTCGAAAAATGAGCAGCTCGAAAGCTATCCCAAGTATAGGAGTTCTGTCGTGTAATATTAAGCCCAAGGGCTAGATCGTCTCCTCAGGGAATGCGTTTAATCTCAGATTTTACGTTCTTCCAATCGAAAACAAAAATGCACTGAACTTGGTTCAGATTCGGGGTTTTTCAAGATTGTTCAATTTCACTTTTGATGAATTAAATGACACGTAATTTAAAACTCTAAACTAACATGCACTAAATAAAAGAAAACAAGAATAGAAACCCTACGTCTACTTAAAGAAATATTGGGACACGCGTTAATGAAATATGGCAACCTAGAACAAGGAATCAAAGATGCGCAATGGAAACTCAATTAAATAGTCACGCGCGCCATAAAAATCGGATCTTTAAAAAAATCGAAAGCTCAAATCACAACTACAATCTAAAATTAAACTTTCTTAAAAAAAAAACAACTTATTAAATAGATAAATAATTCTAACACAGACTTAATTGAAAGAAAAATAAATAAATAATTAGATAAATAAATATTGTAAGAAGAATAAAGAACCTAAATAAATACCCCAATAAAAATTCATACTTTAATAAAAAGTCTAAGCAACAATCAAAGTCTAAAGTAAAATTCAAACCAAATTAATTCAATACTCAAACAAATAATAATAATAAAATAAACATAAAAGAAAAATTGAGAGACATAGAAAGAAGAACAGAAAACAGAGCCTGTGGAGTGCGTTGTCTCTGGAGCTCGGGTGGAGTCCTGGCCAAGGGCTGTAACTGAAGTTGCTGCTGCTGCCTACTGGAATCTCGGGTGCTATAGCAGGGACGAGGCTGGTGTGGCCGCTGGTAGCTACTGCTGTTGTGCTGAGTTGCTAGCAGAGAAGTCTGCTGCGGTTGTTGTGTGGACGGCCGAGAGGCTTGCTGCCGCCGGGAGTTGCAGCTGCTGTGCAGAGGCTGGAGGTCGGGGCTGCTGTGCAGAGGCTGGTGTGGTGCCACCGGAGATCTGCTGGTATGGCTGAGAGTAGAGAGAATGAAGGAGAAGGCAGAGGGGCTGGAAGAGCAGGGGAAGAAAGAGGTCTGAATTTGAAGCTGAGCAGGAGAGTTGGAGAGAGTTCGGAGGAAAGCAGGGGGAGTTTAGGAAAAAAAACTAATTGAGAAAGAGGGAGAGAATCGGGAAGGAGGGGCTGAGTGAGTGAGGAAGGGAGAGAAGGTAAAAGCAGTAAAGAAAAGAACAAAAAATACAAACTAAAGAAGAAGAAGAAGAAGAAGAAGAAGAAGAAGAGAACAGAGGAGAGCCGGCTGGGCAGCGCCCAACAGGCCAAAGAAAGGAAAAAAGGAGAGAATAAAAAGGGGAAATTTGGGTGCCCTAGGATCCGGCGTGGAACAACCCGACCCGGCCACACATCAATAACCCAATTATTATATTTTTTCTCATTTTATTTGTTCTCTGTTTGTCTCAAATTCTGCTCTTCTGGAGCCCGTATCTTACAAAACTCAAAACACAAAAGTTGTAGATAATCCTTTTTTCTTTCTCCAGAAATTTGAATCGTCTCGATCGGAGCTTGGACGAAAAAGTTATGCACGAAATACGAACAGGTGTCGGTTTTGATTCCCAGGAATTTTCCTGCAACAAAAAATTACCAAAATCTCATAAATAATGCAATAAAGTTCAAGAATGATGATTTTGGCATTTTATTAAAATATTGGATAATTTTGGACATTTAATTAAAAATATAAACCGTAAAGCCCGGGTTAAACGTCCAATTACGCAGTTTCGGCGCGTAATCACCTATTCATTAAGTCCATAAATGTAGCAGGAGCATTTGTTAGTCAGAAAGTCAAAACCAAGAACTTATGGAGACCTTACCTAGTTCGGAAAGCTGTATTTGGAACATCCTCTGATTTGACTTTCACCTGATGATTCTTGGATCGAAGATCGATCTTAAAATAGACCTGTGTTCCCTGAAGTTGGTCGAACAGATCATCAATTCGAGGTAGCGGGTATTTATTTTTAATCGTCACTTTATTTATTTCCCAGTAGTCGATATACATCCTCATCAACCCATCTTTCTTTTTCACAAAAAGCACTAGTGCTCTCCAGGGTGACACACTAGGTCTGATAAATCCCTTATTCAGTAATTCCTGCAACTGCTCCTTCAATTCCTTCAACTCTGCCCGAGCCATTCTGTAGGGAACCTTAGAGATTGGTGCCATCCTTAGAAGTAAGTGAAATGAGGAAAGCTTCCCAAGAAAGGGGGTGAATTGGATTCTTTTTAATATTTTAATGATTTATAGACTTTTAATTTTAACAACCCAGAAAACAAGATATATATGAATGATAACCACACTCAAGAATATTGAAATTTAAATTTACAAGTCAATCAATGAAATCATGATAAGTCAATCACTCAATCAAAATGTAAAAGCTTTTGTTGATTTCCCTGTAAACTCTCAGCATACACTTTACTTGATCAAGATTTTCGCAGATTAATCAACGTACTCCCTTCTTGGGTTTCCGCAAACGATTAATCAAAACGTACTTTCTAAATATCAAGTACTTTTTGTTTCTTTCTCAATTTGGAACCTGCAACCTGCACATATAAATCATATAACAATAGCAAGTAAGGAATGTAAAGTAAATCAGAGAGAAAGAGACAAGAGCTTTTACGAGGTTCGGCTTCAACATAGCCTACGTCATCGCCTTTGGCAAAAACACCACAGGATTCAACTATATCAGTTCCGTTACTTGGTGGAACAATACCAATTTACAACATACTCTTTCGATTAGGCTAGAGCCCGCCTCTCCAAATAATAACCCCTTATTTGGCTCAACGATTCAACAACTCTGAATCGTTTTAGAAAGATAATAAGGAAATTTGTGTACAAAGGAGAACTCTCACAATAGAGTAAATTAGTACAACGATCAGCTCACTTTATACCTCAAAGTAATTCAAATATAAGAAATTTCAAGCTCAATACTTAGTATGAATTACTTAATATTTTTCCAAAGAAAATGAAAGATTTTGATTGTTGGAAAACTTTGCTTCAAAATATAAATCAATTTCAGATCAGAGATTTAACCTTGAAAGAGTTATAGATCCTTTGAAAACAAAATTTTGAATACTTGAAGGTCGGTCAATCTAAAACCTTTGAAAACTTACTTTGATCTATAAGCCTTTGAATATTTCTGAATCAGAAATTTTGTTGAAAATCACTAGATCTGGAAACTTTAGAGAATTTGCTCAACTTCAAAACTCTTTTGAATATCTCATCAATGTTCTCTCAATCCTTTCTTTTCTCATCATGTTTAAAATTTTGAGATTAAGACTATTTATAGAGGCTTTAGAAATCATCCATTACTCCCAAAGATTTCTAAAATTCATTTCCAAATATTTTGAAATAAATGTATTCAAAAACGTGGTTCAAAAAATATTTTGAAATATTTTGAAATAAATATATTCAAAAACGTGGTTCAAATATTTTGAAATAAATGTATTCAAAAACGTGGTTCCAAACGTCGACGACGAACGCGAGCGTTATTCCTAGAATTGTCACATGTTAGGTTAATGATTGGGTTTATTCCTAGAATGGTATCAGAGCATGTTATATGTTATATTATAAAAAAAAAAAATCCAGTTTATTAAGTAGGTTGTTTCAGTTTGGTATCAAAGCCTAGGTTGCTAGTTTCTGTAGACTATAGAGTGCAGCAGAAGCAATACCAAAGTATAGCAAAAAGATTTGAGGTTTGTTCCATGTCTAGGTATAGGATTTCCGTTGTGGTTTCTGTGTTTTTCCTAGGGTGACGATTTCAGGAAAACCATAGTAAACTATTGTCAGGTCGTGTGCCTAGGTTAAAGAACTGGATATCGAGTTAAGATCAGGGAAGGTAATTAATTTTGAAATTGATATAGGATAGGTTCGTATAGGAAATAAAGTGATTAAGTGTGTTTCTTATTTTCAGGATGAATCCAGGAAGTAGTGGCATGAATGCTGGGGTGGACAGGCCAGGACCTTCCAACATAGGTGGAGGAGATACGGATGTTGTACTATGCAGTGTCACTCAGTAGGTGATGGCTGAGATGGCTAGGAGCTCTAGGGAGCGTGGCTGTTCGATTGAGCAGTTTACACGTATGAAGCCCCCATCCTTTGTTGGAGGTGATGACCCGATTGTAACTGAGAATTGGGTCCAGGATATCTAGGAGACGTTGGCAGTGCTTCCAACTACGAATGAGCAAAAGGTAGCATTTGCCACATTTAAGTTGACAGCGGAGGCGAAGCGCTGGTGGAGAGCAGCGCGTCTGATAGAGGAGTAGAGGTCGATTCCAATTCTAGTGACGTTGGACTGATTCAAGGAGCTGTTCTTTGAGTGGTATTTCCCCGCTATCATTCGGAGTGCGAAGGCAGCAGAGTTTCTGCATTTGGTATAGGGGCAGATGACTGTTTCCCAGTACGTGGCTCGGTTTGTCGAGTTGTCGTGTTTTGCCCCACATCTAGCGCCTGATGAAGAGAAAAATGCAAGGAAGTTTGAAAAGGGACTGAGGAAGAATCTGTTTAAGCAGGTGATTGGTTTCAGGGCTCAAACATTCACAAAGGTTGTAGATAGAGCAACGATCATTGAGAGTGATATTTAAAGGGGTGTAGCAGCTCAGAGTCAGAGGAAGAGGTCTGCACCTCAAGGTTTTCAGGCTGGCTTCAGTAGAGGCCCATGGAGAGGAGGTCGTGATAGGGACGACTAGAGGCAGATGACAGGACCTCGCGGGAACCAGGGTGCACCGACTTACCCGGTGTGTCAGACATGTGGGAGACATCATTTGGGAGAGTGCCGGGTAGGCAAGGGTGTATGTTATCATTGTGGGAGACCCGGTCACATGATGCGTGAGTGCCCAGGTCAGCAGGATCAGGTCCCAGTTCCCAAGCCCTATTAAGGAGGACATTAGGCAGCTTAGGGACGATACTAGGCACCTCGGGGTGGCCAGCAAAGGAATGTGGCCCCAGCACGAGTATATGCCTTGATGCTAGGTGATGGAGAAGCTGCTACGGATGTGGTAACAGGTACATTTACTGTTTCATCATATCCAGTTATTGTTCTTTTTGACTCGAGTGCTACTCATTCTTTCATTTCTACATCTTATGTTAAATTATCTGAGAGTGAGACCCAATCATTAGATATAGCACTGTCGGTAGCTAAACCATCAGGATCAGTGATCAGATGTCAGAGGGTACTTAGAGGCTACCCGATAGAAATTTAGGGGAAAGTACTACCAGCAGATCTTATTGTGTTTGATATGTGTGGGTTCGATATAATACTGGGTATGGATTGGTAAGCTACCAATCACGCTAGCATTGATTATTTCCAGAAAGAAGTAATTTTCGGACCTCCTGAAGAGCAGGAATTTAGATTCATTGGTTCACGGGTACGTGCTTCAACACAGCTGGTGTTCACCGTGCAAGCAAGCAGATTACTCCTGGACGGAGGTCAGGGGTTTATAGAATTTGTGAAAGAAGCATCTAAAAATGAATTGAAGATTGACAGCACTTCAGTAGTACGAGAATTTTTAGATGTTTTTCCATAGGAGCTACCAGGGTTGCCTCCTGTGCACGAGGTAGATTTTCTTATAAATTTACCTCCAAGGACTACGCCGATTTCTAAGGTCCCATATCATATGGCTCCAGCTGAATTGGGAGAATTAAAGGAGCAGTTGCAGGATTTGTTGACCAAGGGGTTTATACGACCCAGTGTATCGCCATGGGGAGCTCCAGTGATGTTCGTAAAGAAGAAAGATGGGTCCATGAGGATGTGCATTGATTATATAGAAATTAGCAAGGTTACTATTAAGAATAATTATCCTCTACCCCATATAGACGATTTGTTTGATCAGCTCCAGGGTATACGGGTATATTCCAAGATCGACCTCAGATCCGGGTATCATCAAGTGAGAATAAAGCGGAGGACGTCGCGAAGACAGCCTTTAGGACCAGGTACGGGCACTATAAATTTCTCGTTATGCCGTTTGGTTTGACGAATGCCCCCCGGCCGTGTTCATAGACTTGATGAACAGAGTTTTTCACCAGTATTTAGATCAGTTTGTAGTAGTTTTCATTGATGATATACTGGTGTACTCGAGGAGTTTTGAGGAGCATGAGGTGCACTTGAGGCAGGTGTTGCAGACACTCAGAGAGGAAAAGTTTTATGTTAAGTTTAGCAAGTGTGAGTTCTGGCTCGAGAATGTGGCATTTTTAGGCCATATGATCTCAGGGGACGGTATTTCAATGGATCCCAACAAGATTGACGCGGTGGTAAACTGGTCTAGGCCAAGAAATGTGCAGGAAGTCATGAGTTTCTTAGGACTGGCAGGTTATTACCATCGTTTCATTGAGGGGTTCTCAGCTTGGTCAGGTTCTCTCATGCGGTTGACCAGGAAAAATGCCAGATTTGTGTGGGATGAAGAATGTGAGCAGAACTTCCAGGAATTAAAGCAGCGGCTCGTCACTACACCAGTTCTGACGATTCCATCGGGAGGCGATGGTTATGTTATCTACAGTGACGCGTCCTTGAAAAGGCTCGGTTGTGTGTTAATGCAGCATCGTAAGGTAGTGGCGTATGCGTCCAAGCAGTTGAAAGAATATGAGAAGAACTACCCTACTCACGATCTAGAATTGGCTACAGTTGTGCATGCACTGAAGATCTAGAGGCATTACCTTTATGATGAGAGGTGTGAAATATTTTCTGATCATAAGAGCCTAAAATACTTCTTTACACAGAAAGAATTGAATATGCGGCAGAGGAGGTGGTTGGAACTCATTAAGGATTACGACTGCACCATCAGTTACCACCCAAGTAAAGCAAATGTGGTAGTAGATGCACTGAACCGTAAGTCAGAAGACACAGCACAGCTAGCAGCGGTAGTTCAGCATCCGATTCTGATGAACTTAGAGAGACTTGGTGTGGAATTAGTGGATGATGATCCTCAGGCGCTTATTGCCAGTTTAGTTGTACAGCCCACATTATATGAGAAGATTAAAGCTGCTCAGAGAGATGATCCAGAGTTAGTGGCGGTGATAGCTAGAATACAAGATGGTCAGGGGGAAGAGTTTAGTATTTCTCATGATGGAGCTCCGAGATTTCACACCAGATTGTGTGTGCTTGCAAATGATAGCATCAGGAGGATGATTCTAGAGGAGGCACACAGATCTCTATACACTATTCATCCTGGCAGTATGAAAATGTATAGGGATCTGCAAGATTATTTCTAGTGGAGTGGTATGAAGAGGGAGATAGCAGAGTTTGTACGGCAATGTTTAACGTTTCAGCAGGTTAAGGCTAAGCACCAGAGGCCGGCTAGTCAGTTGCAGCCACTTTTCATTCCTGAATGGAAGTGGGACCACGTGTCCATGGATTTTGTTACTGGGCTACCGCCAGTGCTGCATGGTCAGAATGCCATCTGGGTAGTAGTTGATTGGTTGACAAAGACAGCGCATTTTCTGCCCATCAAAGTCAGCTACCCTATAAACAGGTTAGCAGAGATTTATATATAGAAGATTATTCAACCCCATGGAGTGTTGATATCCATAGTATCGGACCGTGATCCATGTTTTACATCACGGTTCTGGAGGAGTTTACAGGAGGCACTAGGGACCCAGCTAGCATTCAGTACAGCTTTCCACCCTCAAATTGATGGTCAGACTGAGAGGACAATCCAGGTATTAGAAGATATGCTTTGTGCTTGTGTGCTAGATTTTGGAGGCAGCTGGATTCAGTTTTTGCCGCTAGTTGAATTTGCTTATAATAATAGTTATCAGACTAGCATCAACATGGCACCGAACGAGGCATTATATGGTAGGAGATGTCGATCTCCTCTTTTCTAGGATGAAGTAGGTGAAAGGCGAGTTTTGGATCCAGAAATAATTCAGCAAGCATGTAATAAAGTCCGACTTATTCGTGATAGGATCAGTGCAGTGCAGTGCAGAGTCGGCAGAAAAGCTACGCGGATACTCGCCACCGAGAACTAGAATTTGAAGTGGGTGATCATGTATTTCTGAGAATAAATCCACTGAAGGGGATCTTGAGATTTGGGAAGAAGGGTAAGTTGAGCCCTAAGTTTAGTGGCCCTTTTGAGATACTTAAGAAGATTGGGTCAGTAGCCTATCAGCTGGCTTTACCGCCATCTCTATTTCGAGTTCATGACGTATTTCATGTTTCTATGTTAAGGAAATACGTCTCAGATCCTTCCTATATCATTAGTCACGCGGAATTGGAAGTGAGTGAGGCTTTAGCGTATAAAGAAGCTCTAATACATACTCTAGATAGAAAAGAACAAGAATTGCGCAATAAGAAGATACCACTCGTGAAAGTTCTATAGAAAAACCACACGATTGAGGAAGTCTCATGGGAGCTTAAAGATGAAATCAGACGGAAATATATCTATTTATTTGATGAATTATAGTATTGATGTATATGCTAAGATGGTAATTTTATTTTGTTGAGTTCAGTGTAATTGTAATGTAGAGTATAGATTTGGTAGTATTATGGTTTTGGGGGAAATTTTCTTTTATGGTTGTAATCTCCTAGAATTACCCATGTAACCACGGTATTCCTCCATCATAAGTGAGGGCGGGTAATAAAATAAGTAGACCATTTTTTCTTATAAGATGATAGAAGGGAATACAGATAGTAAATTTCGAGGACGAAATTTTATAAGGAGGGGAGAATGTAGTGACCTAAAGAATAATATTATTTTAATAATAAAGAGAGAGGAAAATGGAAACAGGAGCAGACGGAGGCCGTAAACTTTGTCGACGACATTGCATTTTGGAGATAATATTAATAATAATAATTTCAAGAAATTACCAGAATTCGTCGACAAATACAGGGGTTCATCGACGAGTGCATAAGGAAATTCATCGACAAATACAGGGGTTCGTCGATGAGAAAATACCGAGAAACAGATTTGGGCTACTCTAAATTTCGTCAATGAATATAGGGTTTCGTTGACAAATTTAATGAAGGACTCGTCGATGAGGTGACGTGTCTCGTCAACGAATTTGGCCCTATAAGTAGAGAAAAATCATATTTTTATCACATTTCAGCACCTCTCTCTCTCTCCTCTCACTCTCCTACGTCCCCTCCCTCTTCTCTCTTCGATTCTGGCCTCATTAGGCGCTGGATTGATGATCTGAGGTCACCACGACGCTCCTAGCGAAGTTCTCTACAAGTCTTCCAGAGCGGATCGTTGGTGAAACGTGGTTGGATTTTATCCCAAATTCAGGGTAAGGCGTTTTAGTCTATTTTTGACCTTATAACAGTTATAGGAAATGATGTAAGCGAAGAACTACTGATATTTAGTTCTAGAAAATGTTGTTTTTAGGGTGTTATGTAAGAAGCCCTGCGGGTATTAGGCTAGTATCCCGTAGGGTCTTTCCAATAATCAAGTAAGAGAAATATGCTATGCTAGGTATTTTTAAAATATTATACAGTTTATTAAATTATGAAAATTATGTATTAAAGTATGGTGTGGCTTGTGAATATGAATATAGTACGGAGATATGTTTTACGATATTTCAGTATCCAGATTTTACAATATTTCAGTATCTTGATTTTACAATATTTCAATACCATGATTTTATGAATCTCAATACCATAATTATACAAATATCAGTATTATGATTATGCAGTTTCGGTGTTACGATTATACAGTTCTCAGTATTATGACGTATGAATTACAGTACAGTTTATGTAGTATCATGGTTATTACGGTTATTTCAGAATCATGGTAAATCAGATAGTTGTATATAGAGACATATTATATAGTATCAGACCCTGTTGGACTATGCAGTTACAGAGTACGGTACCATTGCTACAGATATTATGTTATGTTATAAGTGCAACCACCTATTTAGATAATACGTGGTAGTAGGTCGATCACCTAGGCCCTTGAGGTGGGCAGGCTCCCCATCAGATATGGGTTGAGATGGGCAGATCAAACCAATGGAGTATAGTGATTTATTCCTGGTTAGCCAGCCAGGATAAATCCCGCCTACGGGTCGCACAACCCTGTCATGAGGCGTTAAATCATGACACACAGTTATCCACATGGAAAGTTTTCAGTTACTATTACGTATGTACAGATTTACAGAAATAGAGAATATACTTATGTATAATAGAAGTATTTTGAATAGTAACCTACGATACTATTATGTTAAGCAACATGAAAAGGGGGTGAATTTATTACTTATACTATACTTACATATTCAATTTTACATGTTTATATGAAAATGGATTTTCTTTATATTGTAGCTCATTTTCCACACACTAGTAATAGCATATTTCGTCTTACTGAGTGTTGGCTCATCCCAGTGTTGAATCATTTTTCAGGTGATCCAAGTAGGCGAGCAGACCAGACTCGCAGATCGAGGGGCTTCTGTAATGCCCTGTCAGTGAAGTGAGTATTTTGAAAGAATTTTTGTATATCCTAGTATAGTTGAGGGTATTTTGGGAAAATAGATATATGTGTATATTTTGGGGAAACATGGTAGTACTCTGGTATTGGTATTGTATATATATATGTACAAATGAAAATGTTTATGTGATTTATGCTTCTCGCTGCTTAGGTTAATGATTGGGTTTATTCCCAGAACGGTATTAGAGCATGTTATATGTAATATTATAAATAAATAAAAAATATAGTTAATTAAGCACGTCATTACAGTCTGACTGTCTGTCTGAGGATGGAAAGTGGTGTTGAATGCTAACCAACTCCCCAATGCCTCCTGCAAACTCCTCCAGAACCGCGATGTAAAACATGGATCACAGTCTGAGACTATGGATACCGGCACTTCATGGGGTCGAACAATCTCTTGTATGTAAATCTCTGTCAACCTGTTCATGGGATAGCTAACCTTAATGGGTAGAAAGTGAGCTATCTTTGTCAACCTATCAACAATTACCTTGATGGCATTCTGACCATGCTGTGCCTGCGGTAGCCCAGTAACAAAATCCATGGACACCTGGTCCCACTTCCACTCAGGAATAAAAAGTGGTTGTAACTGACCTGCCGGCCTCTGGTGCTCAACCTTAACCTACTAGCACGTCAAGCACTGCTGTACAAATTCTGCTATTTCCCTCTTCATGCCACTCCACCAGAAATACTCCTGCACATCTCTATACATTTTCGTACTACCAGGATGAACAGTGTATAGAGATCAATGTGCCTTTTCTAAAATCGTCCTCCTAATGCTGTCATCCGCAGGCACACACAATTTGGTGCGAAATATCAAAGCCCCATCGTTAGAAATACTGAATTCCTCCCCCTGACCATCCTGTATTCTGGCTATCACTTCTGCCAATTCTGGATCATCCCTCTAAACAGATTTAATCCTTTCATAAAGTGTAGGGTGTACAACCAGACTGACCATAAACGCCTGAGGATCATCTATTGCAAATTCCATGCCGAGCCTTTCCAAGTCCATCTGACTTGGGTGTTGAACTATTGCTGCTAGCTGTGTTGTATTTTTTGATTTACAGCTCAAAACATCAACCACAACATTTGCTTTATCTGGGTGGTAACTGATGGTACAGCCATAATCCTCAATGAGTTCTAACTATCTCCTCTGACGCATATTCAACTCTTTCTGTGTAAAGAAGTACTTTAAGCTCTTATGGTCAGAAAATATTTCACATCTCTCACCATAAAAATAATGTCTCTAGATCTTTAGTGCATGTACAACCGCAGCCCATTCCAGATCGTGAGTAGGATAGTTCTTTTCATATTCTTTCAACTTCCTGGAAGCATACGCTACCACCCTACCGTGCTGCATCAATACACAACTCAGCCCTTTCAAAGACGCGTCACTGTAAATCACATACCCATCACTTCCTGATGGAATCATTAGTACTGTTGTAGTGATGAGCCGCTACTTTAGTTCCCAGAAATTCTGCTAGCATTCTTCATCCCACACAAATCTGGCATTTTTCTTGGTCAACCGCATGAGAGGTCCTGACAAAGCTGAAAATCCCTCCACAAATTGACGATAATAACCTACCAGTCCCAAGAAATTTCTAACTTCTTGCACATTCTTCGACCTGGCCCAATTCACCACTGCCTCAATCTTACTAAGATCCACTAAAACACCATCCCTTGAGATCACATGGCCTAAAAACGCAACTTGCTCAAGCCAAAACTCACACTTGTTAAACTTGGCATGGAGTTTCTCTTCCCTAAGTGTCTACAGAACCTGTCTTAAATGCATCTCATGATCCTTAAAATTCTTCAAGTACACTAGTATATCATCAATAAAAACTACTACAAACTGATTTAAATACTGGTGAAAAACTTTATTCATCAAATCCATGTACACAGATAGGGCATTCGTCAGATCAAAAGGCATAACAAGAAATTCGTAGTGCCCGTACCTGGTCCTGAAAGCTGTTTTCACGACATTCTCTGCTTTTACTCTCACTTGATGATACTCTGATCTGAGGTTGATCTTGGAATACACCCATGTACCCTAGAGCTGATCAAACAAATCGTTGATATGGGGTAGAGGATATTTATTCTTAATAGCAACTTGTTGATTGCTCTGTAATCAATACACATCCTCAAAGACTCGTCTTTCTTCTTTACGAACAACACTGAAGCTCCCTATGGCAGTACACTAGGTCGTATAAATCCCCTATTCAACAAGTCTTGCAACTGATTCTTCAATTCTTCTAATTAAGCTAAAGCCATACGGTAGGGGACCTTAGAGATCGGCGCTGTCCCTGGAGGCAAATCTATAGGAAAATCCACCTCGCATTCAGGAGGCAACCTAGGTAGCTCCTCAGGAAAAATATTTGAAAATTTTCATACGACTGGGGTACTATCAAGCTTCGATTCATTTCCTGACGATTCCTTAATAAAAAGCCACAAACCCCATACCTCCGTCTAAGAGCAATCTGTTTGCCTACACAATGGGTACCAATTGCAACGACACACGTACACGTGAACCAGTAAACTTAAATTCTTTCTCACCAGGGGGTCTGAAAACTACTTCTTTCTGATGACAATCAATACTGGCGTGATTAATTGCCAACCAATCCATACCCAGTATTACATTAAACCCACACATATCAAACACTATCAGGTCAGCCGGTAACACTCTCCCCTGAATTTTTATAGGATAGCCTTTGAGTATCCTTTTACATCTCCTCACGAACCCAGACGGTGTAGCTACTGATAGTTCTTTATCTAATAACTGAGTCTCACTTCCAAATAATTTAACATACGATGCAGAAACAAAGGAATGAGTAGCACCTGAATCATATAAAACAATAACAGAATGTGATAAAACATTAAAAGTACCTGTCACCACATCCGCGGCAGCCTCGGCATCCCCCGACGTCAATGCATAAACTCTCGCCAGGGCCACATTCCTCTGCTATCCTCCGTGAGCCGCCTGATATCCTCCCCGATAGGGTCTGGGAGCTAAGACCTGGTCTAGCAGACCTAGGCATGCACGTGCCATGTGGCCGGGTCTCCCATAACGATAGCATACATCTCTCCCTACTTGGCACTCCCCCAAATGACGTCTCTCGCATGTCTAACATACTGGGACAATTGGTGTACCTTGATTCCCACGAGGTCCTATCATCTGCCTCTGAACTTCCCTATCAACCTCCTCTCCATGGACCCCTAATGAAGCCAGCCTAACCCTAAGGCGTCGGCCTCTTCCTCTGACTCTAGGTCGCTATACCCATCTGTATACCACTCTCAATGATCGCAGCTCTATCTACAACCTCCATAAATGTCTGAACCCTGAAACCAATCACCTGCTCAAACAAGTTCTGCCTCAGTCCCTCTTCAAACTTCCTTACCTTTTTCTCTTCATCAGGTGCTAGATGTGGAGCAAAACACAACAACTCGATAAATCGAGCCATGTACTGAGATACGGTCATCTACCCTTGTACCAAGTGCATAAACTCTGCTGCCTTAGTGCTCTAAATGATCGAGGGAAAATATCACTCAAAGAACAGCTCCTTGAATCGGTCCCACGTCACTGGTATTGGAACCGGCCTCTGCTCTTCTATCAATTGTGTTGATCTCCACTAGCGCTTCACCTCCCCTATCAACTTAAATGCTGCAAATAATACCTTATGCTTATCCTAACAAGGAAGCACTACCAACGTATCTTTGATGTCCTAGACCCAATTCTCAACTACAATCGAGTCATCTCCTCCAGCAAAGGATGGGGGCTTCATCCACGTAAACTACTCGATTGAATAACCACGCTCCCTAGTGCTCCTGGCCATCTCAGCCATCACCTGCTGAGTGACACTGCACAGTAGTGCATCAGCATCTCCTCCATTTATGCTGGAAGGTCGTGGCCTATCTCCTCCAGTATTTGTGCCACTGCTTCCTAGGCCCATCTTGTAACCAAGAAACACACTTAAGCACCTTATCTCCTACACAGACCTATCCTATATCAATTCAAAATTAACTACCTTCCTTGACCTTAACTCAATATCCAGTTCTGTCACCTAGACACACGACCCGACAATAGTTTACTATGGTTTCCTGAAATCGTCACCCCAGGAAAAACACTTAAACCACCACGGAAAATTCTGTACCCAGACAACCGAACAAACTTCAAATCTTTTCCTATACTCTGGTATTGCATCCGCTACACTCTAAAGTCTACAAAACCTAGTAACCTAGGCTCTGATACCAAACTGTAACAACCTACTATTTATTTTCCAGCTCTGTTTTTTTTTTTTTTTTTACACTATGAAATTTATAATGCTCAAATACGTACTAGATTAAACAAAACCATCAACCTAAGTAGTGATAAGTGGAATTCATATAAACACAATCAATAAAATATACAATACCAGAGTGCTAAAATGTTCCCAAAATATACATATACGATTGTTTCCCAAAATACCCTCAACTGAGTAATTTTCCTAAAATACTCACTCTATTGACAAGCCTGAATTATAACCTCCTCTATCTGCGAGCTTGATCTGCTCGCCTAGCTGGATCACCTAAAAAATATTAATTTAATGGGATGAGACGACGCTCAGTAAGATAAAATATGCTATTGCTAGTGTGTGGCAAATGAGTACAATACTATGAAAATTTGTTTCTATGTAATCATGTATAACTGAATCTGTAAATATAGTACAAATAATATAAACCACCACCCTTTTCCATGTTGCTTAACATATCTATATTTTAGGTTTCTATACATAATACTTTTAATATATATACGTAGATTCCTTGTTTCTGTAAAACTATATATACATAATAATAACTGAAAACTTCCCTAGATGGATAATTGTATGTTATGATTTAACCTCTCATGACAGGGTTGTGTGACCCGTACGCGGAATCTATCTTGGTTGGCCAACCAGGATAAACAACTATACTCCGTCAGTCTGATCAGCCCTCCTCAACCTATATCTGATGGGAAGCTTGTCCATTTATAGGTATGCGATCGACCTACCTACCACGTATTATCTGAATAGGTGGTTCCACTCTATATTGTATATAGTTACGGTACCGTACTCTATAAACTGTATCTGTAATGGTCCATCAGGGTCTAATACTATATAATACATCTCTATATACAACTATCTATTTTACCATGTTTCTGTAATAACTGTATTAACCATATAGTAAATTGTATCTATATCAACTGTATTTCTGAAATCAACTGTAAATTTGTATGTCATGATATAGTAAACTATATAATCATGGTATTCTGTAATTTTTGTAAAATATATTCACTGTCTATATATTCTGTAAAACATAACTCTGAAAAATACTGTAAAGCATGTTTTGGTACTATATTTATATTCTCAAGCCGCACAGTAATTTAAAACATATTATTCATAATTGATAAACTGTATAAAGTTCAGCTGTGAATAATAACCTGGTAAAAATATACATTTCATACTGAAAATCATTCTAGAACTGCCTAGCATAGCATATTTCTCTTACCTGATTTCTGCTAAAATCCCCCTACTGTGACGGGTCCTACACCCGTAGGGTTCTCCACTTAGATCGTCGATAACGGGGCCGAAATCGAAGAGAGAGAAGGGAAAGACCGTAGAGAGAGAAAATAGAGGGTTTCAGTGAGTTTTCTTCACAAGAAAATGAGTTTAGCACTATTTATACTGCGGCCTTCGTCGACGAGGTCACGAAGAAGGTTCGTTGACAAACACCAACTTCTCATCGACAAAATTCAGAGCTTAGAAGACAACCTCTCGATATCTTCTCATCAACGAAACTTGTCTTTGTCGACGAGGTCCACTTGTACCCTTGTCGACAAATCCCTTATGTTCATCGACGAGGACCTGATAAATTTTCTTGGGTCATTACATCCCAAAGTGTAATGTCGTCGACAAACATGAAGCATTCGTTGACGAAGTCTGCTGCCTCCTTCTGTTTCTGTTTCCATTTTCCTCTCTCTTTATTATTTAAATACCATTATTCTTCGGGTCGTTACAACTTATATGGTATTTTTAGGATATTTAGTATTACCTATTAGGGTATTTTTAGTATTTTTAATATATAAGGTATTACTTTTTATCGTGTGTTTAGTATCTTCATATATATGGTATTTTATTACTTATTTTGACATTGGTAATATTTTAGTAGATATGTGTTGCTTATTATTCTATTATCATATATTAAAACCTCACATACTAATATTTCCTATAAAAAATTCTATACAATTTCAAATTTTGGGAGTGTATTTTCTTAAATATTTTCTTGATTTTTATCTCTATGATTGCAATAAAAATGGTACAAGCTTTTGAAGCTTCACGTACCTCTGTTCTGAGGGTATATATATTGTATATATTTTTGTTGGTATTTTAAAAATTCACCAAAAGGGAGTAATTTTAAAGACTTTTTAAATTTACTTAGGGATAATTTCATAATTAATTAGGTACCGTTCGTAAGAACGAGCGCGTAGGGGGTGCTCGTACCTTCCCCTCACGTAACTGAACCCTCGACCCCAACTTTGATAACGTAGACTGTTGACCTTATAGGTCACGCTTGGTTTTGATTATGACAAATACTCATTGTATCTAATGGGTATTTGAGATTATATGCAGGAACCTCAATTGTCAAGATCATAATGCACATAGAACAAATGAAGTTTGAAGACCAATTCATGTTTATAATTGTAATATATATATATATATATATATATATATATATATTCAGCTGTGTAATTGGTTTATAATAGTTAATTAGGGTCTTTGGTTTGTAATAAGCTCACACACATCACATGCATGGTATAATATGTAAGCTCAAACCAAGTATAACTAAAATAACCTTAGAAAGACCTTAAGGGTTACCTTTCGGTCGACCGACACCAGATTTTTTTCATGTCTTCAAAAGGACCCAGGAATGACCCTAGGACACTCACCTTTGCACTCATAAATGTTAGACACTTGATTAAGGTGTTTGTGATTCAAAAGAAGACTGAAATGCACATTTTGTGCACTTTCGGTCGACTAACCTAGGCAATTCATTCTGCCCCGGTCGACCGAACCTCCTAGGAGTCAAACATTTAACTACCAGATCGACCGAGCCAAAATTGCACACCAACTACTTGGTCGATCGAGGGTTCTCGGGAGAAATCCCAACAATTTGGTCAACCGAATCGCCCAGCTCAAAATGTCCTGATCAACCGAACCTCGGTAAAATTGAAAAATCATCTCGGACATGCACTTACGGTCGACCGAGTCCTAAGTTCAAAAATGTCCTAGTCGATCGAGCTATATGAACTTCGGTCGACCGAAATGGTTCTGGTCGACCGGGCCTCTCGGGTTGCCCTGAATTTTTTACCATGGTTAATTTTTTAAAACAGGGTTAAAATAATTAAAAGGTCATTAATCTTTTCTAATAATACCAGACTTGTCCCCAACGGTCATAATTCATGGGGTGTCTATATATACCCCTTCATTTGGAAAAATTAGATGGGATTAGAAACTTTGATTAGGAGAGATTCTTTGAAATTTCCAAAACCTATAATACTCATATCTAAGCCCCAACCACTCATACGTACCTTCTCTTATTGCTCAAACTCTCTGTAAGTTGATTGAGTGCTTGATTAGAAAGGTTTGCTCTCCCATTCTAATTAGATTGATTCAATTTTAACAAGAGCTAAATCAGAGTATTCTTAAGGGGCTTTGTTCATAAGCATATCCTAAGAAGACTTGCTTAAGATTCTGAGTATTGCATTTGTGTTGCAATATCTTAGGAAGCTTGTATTTCTCTTTAGGTTGCAAAATCATTTTCAAAACATACTCAAATATCTTGTGTGATTTATATTGATATATCTGTGAGAAGATATTTGTGTTTGTAACATAAATCTTTGTTGCAATATCTATTTGCATATCATTTGCTGAATACAAAGACTATACATATTTTGCAAACCGAGCATATACGTCATATACTATTTACGTGATTGATATATCCCTCAGACTGATACATTTGAAACTTGCTTGACATATTTGTGTGAATCTGTTGATTGAATATCTTATGATACAAAGATTGCTTGTTGATACTCTCACGCACTTATTACACTGATAGAAAAGGCATTTGAGAGTTGAAATACTAGACCACACTGAGCTTACAAATTAAATCATTTGTGGTGTATGTGACTGAGCGCATTCAAGTACATATCTGCTTTACATGAAAGCACAATCATTGTACCGTTTCATTAATTGAGCAAAATTATTGTATACCAGGCACGGGCCTAAAGAGAGAGACTAGCCCTTTGAAATAGTCCCGTATTGGCTTAGACCCAGTTAGGAAAGTTAGGTGCATCATCCTGTTAAGGCGTGTAGGTTAAGGTCAGCCCCGCTAATTGACTTGGTTGTAAAGGTTGAGGTCAGCCCTGTGCTAATTGACCTGATTGTAATTAGAGCCTCTCCACTCTTAAGTGAGCCTTTAGTAGAATCATTGGGCTTGCGAGTTAGAGGAGAGGACATAGGCACAGTTGACTAAACCCCGATAACATATCGTGTATTTATTTATATTTTTGCACTTTATATTTACCGCACGTATATGTTTTGGTGTGAATGATGCGCATAATCTAAATTTTTGTATATTATATTTATTGGCGCATTAGAGATTGGTTAGAAAGACCCTTGGTTGTCATATTCTGACTTAACCTAGGAGAAAAGTTTAAAATCCAATTCACCCTCCCCCCCCCCCCTCTTGGGAATACACCAATTCTAACAATTGGTATCAGAGCCTCGTTGCACTTGACTTAAATGTTTTTACAAAAGGATCGCAATGGCTCAAATTGGTGTATCCCCATTTGGTGAGGGTCAGTCACCTTTCAGTCCTCCTATGTTTTGTGGTGTCAATTACACCACTTGGAAAATTAGAATGAGTGTTTTTATAAAATCAATGAACTGGAGGGCCTGGCAGGTGATTGTAAATGGAATTTGTATGCCTGTAAAAAATTATATTAATTTGATGCATGCAAATTCATATGTCATGGACATGTTATATTGTGCTTTAGACTCTCATATTTTTCATAAGTTTATGGCATGTAGAAATGCGAGGGAGATCTGGGTTGAGATGGAAAAGAGATATGGAGAGACCCAAGAAAAGGAAACCATCACTCCAGAGATATTATGTTCAGAATGGTAAGTAATAGGGATAGTGCATCAACAGAACATGAGGTATATGATTCTCACTCTAGCTCGTTTGAGGATTCGTGTGTTGAATGCTGTGTTGCTACATGTGCTGAATCATCTGTTGAATACCATGTTAATCTTGTTAATGATGCGTGTGATGATTCTTATGCTGAATGCTATGTTGTTTCATATGATGAATCATCTAATATTCCCTACGATAATACTGTTGAGATTGCATGCTATAATTCATGTAATAATTATAATATATTTTATGATGAATCATGCATTGAATTCACTATTGAGTCATGCCTTCAAACAAAGAACTAGAATGCACTTTATCCAAAATGCATAAGATTCTAGTTCAGACGTCTAAGCATAAAATACTTTTGAAGAATGAGAACAAAAGAATAGCAAAACAATTAAAGGAGTTAAAAAATTATCATGCTATTCTTGAAAAGAAAAAAGATTGAGAAAATATTGAAAATTATATGCTTGGAGAAAGAAACGGATGATTATTCTAGATTTACACTCAAAGTTATAAGTGAGAAGAATAATCATAATAGATCCTTAGAGATTAAAAAGAAAAATCTTTTCATAAAGGATTTAGGACTATCACATAATTCCCACTATCACGCCTCAACAAGCAATCATAAGAATTGTAAGCATATCTCTTCACGCATTTACAAAACTTGCTTACATAATAAAAGAAAAGGGCACAACCGATTTATTTTCTCATCCATGAGTGCCAGATGGTTAGAAAAAGAAATGATGTGGGTAATCATGAAAGCAAACCCCTTAGGATCTGAAGAAGACCAGAGTCAAATAGATATAACTTAACTATTTTCTATTTTCTTAGATCTTAAGATTAGGTTTTGGGGGTTGTGATAATTGTAGATTTGAGAAGTGATTGTTGTTTAAAATGAAAATCTTAGTATACACACTCACTAAACTATCTTATTATACTAAGACCTCTTATCCACTTCCAAATGGACATGGCATCTATGCCTTGTATTTAATTATAAATGCTTAACCCATACTAACATGAAAATCACAAAGTTAAGCAACTATTGTACTTTGCACAAAATTGAGTGTTAGGGTTCTATCTTATATCATATATCACTATACCCTAAACTCACTTTTGAATATGAAAAGCCTAAATCAAAATCAAGCCATCACTCTAGGGTTAAAGCACTATTGATCATAAATGACTAATATATATTGAGTGTTTCTCATAGCTATAATCAAATTAGAGGTATCCACTAAGGGTTTAAATCTTAAAACCATTAATTTTGGATTAATTGCTCCATAGGAAATCTTTACCAAACCACGATCATATCAGGTATAGATTCATCCTTTCCTTGGTTTGTATCCTTGTTCTAAATTGTGATAATATTTATAGGATACTTTCCATTCTCCAAAGAGCATTGTTCAAGAAAATTCAAATACTCATAAATGTTCTTTGCCTAAGCGATTGGACATATCCACTTCCATGAAAATATCTTGAGTCCTATCCACTTATATTGAATACTCTTCGAACTTAATAGAAATTATAATCCTTAAGAGTATTTAATCTACTTCACACGCATAGCTCTCAAAACATTAAGTCATATCCTTTAGAGCTTCATATCCTTAGAGACGAGTTGAATGACTATGTTGGTTGCAGCGGGTCTCAATCTAGATAAGTTCACAAAATTCAAGTAGACCTATGCACATGCAGTTTAAATTGAAAGTCATGCTAACTTGTGCCTCTCACGCACATTGAAATTCATAGGAAAAAAAGCAAACATTGGCTTATCATCTCAACAAATATTCATTAAGATTTTTTGGTCCGATAAGCCTAAAGCATTCACCGCCAAGATATAATCATGAAAAATCTAAAACACTTGACTAAGTAATTAGAAATTAAGAAAAGGCATAAAATGAATAAATACATAACTCAAGGGGAGCATTTCTCTTTTATGACTATTTATATTAAATGCTCTTATGATCACAGCTTATATGCCTTAATGAATTACAGCACTAAACTCATAACTATCCACTATTATTTATTGTTCATATTATATCTTGATGGATAGTGATTTATGATTATCTAGTATTGCGAGCTGTTATTGAATATATTGTTTGATAATACTTGATTGCATGGAACGCCATCTGCAAGGCTATTGCAGAAACTTATTTACTTGCATGCTTGTATGGAACACCAACTGCAGGGCTGATGCAGTATGTTATATATTACATGCTGGTAGTAAATATAGGTTCTCGTGTGCTTTGAACTTAATTATAAATTGCTTAGTTGAACCTATCAGGTGTAGGTTTTATGGAAAAATGTCTGATTTACAGACGACATGCTGCCAAAATTTTGACAGGAATTTTTCCCAAAATAAAATCTTGTGTTAAAGATGATTATGATAAAATTAATGTTAAAACATCTTTGAAAGGATGAGTGAAAACTCAAGTAGATAATTAATCTTTATCCTAGCATAATCATCAACTGTTTAGAAAAGCTCATATCCATCCCTATAGGAAGCGCATAAATGATCCATATGCATCACTTTCATTTATTAAATATCGAGGCTCTTGAGAATACCCAAAACATTATATCTAGTGCTTAAAGGCTTATGTTTTGATTTGAAATGTTCTTGGGTCATGAACATTATTGCATGCCTTAATATATATCTTCTGATGCATCCATGGTTTATAGGGACAACTATACTAATCAAATGATAACATGTAATTGACAAATACTCAGTATAGTTGATTTTAAAATTTGGATTGATGGCTTATACTACTAAGCATAGTGAAATTAATCTTTGTTTAGTATAAGTAGTTAAAGAATCTAAGCACATGCTTAAATTGAAAAGGGGAACATCTAAACATGAAATCCTATTTTGTTTTGCTTATCCATATGTTTAGCTTAGATCTTGAATGAATTCATTGTGGCATGTACTTAAATGAAAAGATTTTATTGAAAATCATAATCTGAAGCATGTTTATATTGCTACAATTGTTTGTATTTGCCATATAATCTTGCATGTGATTGTTGAACTTTTAGGATCATTATGGTTTTGGTTTTCTGGTTATTTTTAGTATGTGCTTTATTGACAAACCAGAAATTTTGTTGCTCGCTTGCATGAGTTTTTAAATTAAAGTTTCTATTTCTGCAAGCACCCCCACCACCATTTGCAAACATTAAAAAAGGGATTTATATTATAATTATATACGTATATATATTTATCTACATTAACTTTTGGCAAGATCAAATTTCAAAACAAACTCTTTTTCCTCTTGCCTCATTATTATTATATACATACATGTATTTCAAAATTACATAACTTTGAGCATAGTCTTAATTGACTATCATACTTTTAAAATGAAATGCAATATGTCATACATATGCACTGAATGATTAATATTTGTTGCATGCTGAATTTATTTGATAGGATGAATATATAAGAAATGCACATAAGAGAACATCATCCTTGAGCTTAATTCAAGTAACTGTGCATGCAAATAGATATGGGAATTTAAGTCCCAATCTTAGAATAAATCAGTAAGAACTTAATGCCTAAAATCTCTTGCATGCTAAGTAATACTAAGAAGAATGAACATATGATGGATGTGCTTAAATGAAATTCATTCTTGAGTATAAACGCACTTATGTATGCCTAAGACTATATTGAAGAGTTTAAGCCCCATCCTTGAGAAGAGAATTATAACTCACCAAGCTCATTGGACTCATGCTATTAACTGGTTTTACTTTGTGAGTCTCATTTGTTCCATTACTTATACTGTGTTAAAAACCTAATGAACTCTTATAATTAATATCAGTATAAGTAGCTAATAGGTTTAATGCATAATAGAGATGCTTCTTAGATGTTTCATAATTTGCATAAATTTAGGGGGAGCTCTCAAATAAAATTTAACAAGTCTTAGCAACTAATTTCATTGTTGTCATGTCTTCTTGCCTTAGACTTAGTGAGTGTTGATTATTGCTTGTGTGCACATTTTTTATATCTATAGCATTATCATATTGGACTTAATGAGTATTGATTATGACTTGTAATGGCCACTTCCTTTGTCCACTTTATGATGATATTGAAATTTATACTTGATTGATGGACCATACTAAACTGTTTGAGTAGTTGTGGATAAACTGCTAGGATATATTTTAACTCAAACAGGTTACACTTATACAGGATTTATTTTGGACAGTCTGATTTACAAACAGCACTCTACTGAAATTTTTCTAAATCTTTTCAAAATTCTTCATGTATAACTGTAGTACTTACCCATTGCCTAGACTCCTAACTCAAATGGTTCTTTTTACTGTTGCCAAAAGAGGGAGATGGAAATGGGCAAAAATAATGGGTAAATAGGTAAAATGACTTTACTTAAAAATAAGTTGGATGCATATTGAGAGGGGGAGCCTTCTTAGGCTTAACCCTATATTTTTTCTTGTCGTATTTGTCATCATCAAAAAGGGGGAGAATGTTGACCTTATAGGTCATGCCCGGTTTTGATTATGACAAATACTTATTGTATCTAATGGGTATTTGAGATTATGTGCAGGAACCTCAATTGTTAAGATCATAATGCACATGGAACAAATGAAGTTTGAAGACCAATTCATGTTTATAATTGTAATATATATATATATATATATATATATATATATATATATATTCAGCTGTGTAATTGGTCTGTAATAGTTAATTAGGGTCTTTCGTTTGTAATAAGCTCACACACATCACATGCATGGTATAATACGTAAGCTCAAACTAGGTATAACTAAAATGACCTTAGAAAGACCTTATGGGTTACCCTTCAGTCAATCGACACCGGATTTTTTCAGTGTCTTCAAAAGGACCTAGGAATGACCCTAAGACACTCACCTTTGCACTCATAAATGTTAGGAACTTGATTAAGGTGTTTGTGATTCAAAATAGGACTGAAATGCACACTTTGTGTACTTTCGGTTGACTGACCTAGGCAGTTCATTCTGCCCCGGTCAGCAGAACCGATCTGGGTCAACTAGTTGACCACAGCCCGATCGACCGAATCAGATTAGTTCAAAAACACCCGGTCGACCGAACCTCCTAGGAGTCAAACATTTGATTACTTGGTCGACCAAACCAAAATTGTACACCAACTACCTAGTCGACCGAGGGTCCTTGGGAGAAATCTCATCAGTTTGGTCAACCGAATCGCCCAGTTCAAAATGTCCTGATCGACCGAACCTCGGTAAAATTGAAAAATCACCTCGAACATGCATTTACTGTAACGACCCGAAGAATAATGGCATTTAAATAATAAAAGAAAGGGAAATGGAAACCGGAAACAGAAGGAGGCAGTCGACTTCGTCGACGAAAGCTAATTTTGGAAAGGATAAATCCTAGGAATCTTTCAGCTTCTCGTCAACGAATATAGGGGTTCGTCAACGAAAATATAATTGGGCTTGTCGATGAAAATATAATTGGGCTTGTCGACGAGGAAATACCAAGGGGATGATTTTGGGGTTTCTAAATTTCATCGACGAAGGGGAGAGTTCGTCGACGAATTGTGTATTGACCTCGTCGACGAGGTGACATCGCTTGTCGACAAAGGCCACAGTTTAAATAGGCTTAAAGTTCATTTTTGGACGAAATTTTCTAAGAAGAGTTTCTCTCTCTCTTACCCTTCGGTTTCTCCACCTTCTCTCTTTGATTTAGGACTGGATTTCTGTCAGTTCAACGATCTGAAGCCGCCACGACGCTCCTGTGAAAGTTATCTACAAGTCTGCCGGAGCAGATCGTCAGTAGAGCTGAGTTGGAAACCATCCCAAATCCAGGGTAAGGTTTTCTACTCAGTATTTGGTTATTTAATAGTTGTAGAAAGTGATATACGCATAGAAATACTAAGGTTTAGTACTGGGAGTTTTCATTTCCAGGGTATTGAACGGGGAACCTTGCAAGTGCGGGATAGATTTTTCGTAGGGGCTTTTTAAGAATCAGGTAAGGGGATAAACTAAGCTTGAGAAATGTATGTATATATAGCATTTGATTTCAGGAAAGTACA
Organism: Malania oleifera; assembly: GCF_029873635.1. NCBI lineage: Eukaryota > Viridiplantae > Streptophyta > Magnoliopsida > Santalales > Ximeniaceae > Malania > Malania oleifera. The sequence goes on from NC_080422.1 coordinate 18,213,172, forward strand.
TAAGTTCATATATATATGATTTATATTTGATAAACACTGTTGAAAATTATGGTATGTTAAATATGTGAAAAACCTGTTAGTGTGGCATGAGTAAAAATTGTTATGAAATACTGTTTTCTAGGAATGTGTGATTATGATATGGATTTTTATAATGGAAAAACGGTTTATGGGCCGAGATTTTTATATATTTTACCGGTGTATGATCCGTGCTATGTGTATGATTTGCCAGCGTACGGGCTGAGCTATGGATATTTTGCCGGCATACGGGCCATGCTATGAATGTGATTTGCCAGTGTACGGGTTGTGCTACGATATGATTTTCCGGCGTACATGCCGAGCTATGGATGTGATTTGCCAGCGTACAGGTTGTGTTATGATTTTCCGGCGTATGGTCCGAGCTATGATAAAATGTGAAATACCAGCGTACGGGCCGATGATTTTTCATGACATACATATATATATGCAAAATGATATGATTGATTTGATAATTAATGATATGAGATATCTATGTATCACAATTTCAGTATATGTTATATGATATCAGAACCTAATTGGATTAGTCTAGGCTAACACTTGCACGGTACCGTTGCTATATGTCCATGGTCTTCGTGATCATGATATTTGTGTTGACATCGTTGTACGGAGTGGTGTGAGATTGGATGGTCGATGTGGTTTTTAAGAAGTGTGTGTGATCGCCCCTAGTGTACGGACCAGGTCAGGCAGACCTGGCCATCAGACTTACAAACTATACTTTTGACTTGGCAGTGGTCAGCTAACCATTGTCAGGTCCCACCTTCGGGCCACACAACCCAGTCATGTGGGTGTAATACACGACAACAGGCAACTAACCTACTAGGAATGTTTTGTAGTATTATAATATGAGATGAAATATGTTTATGAAAATGCAATATGTTCTACCATGTTTATATATATATATATATATATATGTTCTCCCATATTTGATATAACAGTTACTGATTATGTTCTATATGGTATATGTATAACACAGAATACTCATGATGCCACACACTGATATTAGTTTATTTCCCTTACTGGGAGGTGTCTCACTCCAAAATTTTATAAACTTTTCAGGAGCCCCAAATAGGAGAGCGAGAAAAGCCCCGTTGATCTAGAGCTGTAGATCTGCCCTTCTAGAAGGGTAAGTATTTTGATAGGGTCGGATGTATTTTGTGAAAATGGCCTTAAGACATCTTTTGGGGTTGAGTGTTGCATATATATATATACGATTATTGTAGTAACTCTGGTATTGTGATGTATAGTATAATGAGATGTATAAGATTGTATATTTCCTACTGCTTAGGCTTCTGCTATACGTTTTGATGTATCCCTAGTACCCACGGGTCCAGGTGGATTATGATCTGCTGAGATTTATGTTGTTAATTTTATTTAAAAAATGTGGAAATTAAGTAGGTCGTCACATTTACAGTCGACCGAGTCCCAAGTTCAAAAATGTCCTAGTCGACCGAGCCATATGAACTTCGGTCGATCGAATTGCTTCTGGTTGACCGGGCCTCTCGAGTTGCCCTAAATTTTTTACCATGGTTAATTTTTTAAAATAGGTTTAAAATAATTAAAAGGTCATTAATCTTTTCTAATAATACTAGACTTGTCCCCAACGGTCATAATTCATGGGGTGTCTATATATACCCCTTCATTTGGAAAAATTAGATGGGATTAGCCACTTTGATTAGGAGAGATTTTCTGAAATTCCCAAAACCTATAATACTCATATCTAAGCCCCAACTACTCATACTTACCTTCTTTTATTGCTCAAACTCTCTGTAAGTTGATTGAGTGCTTGATTAGAAAGGTTTGATCTCCCATTCTAATTAGATTGATTCGATTTTAACGGGAGCTAAACCGGAGTATTCTTAGGGGGCTTTGTTCATAAGCCTATCCTAAGAAGACTTGCTTAAGCTTCTGAGTATTGCATTTGTGTTGCAATATCTTAGGAAGCTTGTATTTCTCTTTGGGTTGCAAAATTATTTTCAAAACATACTCAAATATCTTGTGTGATTTATATTGATATATTTGTGAAAAGATATTTGTCTTTGTAACATGGATCTTTGTTGCAATATCTATTCGCATATCATTTGGTGAATACAAAGACTATACATCTTTTGCAAATCGAGCATATACGTAATATACTATTTACGTGATTGATATATCCCTCAGACTGATCCATTTGAAACTTGCTTGACATCTTTGTGTGAATCTGTTGATTGAATATCTTGTGATACAAAGATTGTTTTTTGATACTCTCACGCACTTATTACACTGATAGAAAATGCATTTGAGAGTTGAAATACTAGATCACACTGAGCTTACATATTAAATAATCTGTGGTGTATGTGACTGAGCGCATTTAGGTACATATCTGCTTTACATGAAAGCACAATCACTGTACCGTTTCATTGATTGAGTAAAACTGTTGTATACCAGGCACAGGGCACAGGCCTGAAAAGGGAGACTAGCCCTTTGAAATAGTCTCAAATTGGCTTAGATCCAGTTAGGAAAGCTAGGTGCGCCATCCTGTTAAGGCGTGTAGGTTGAGGTCAGCTCCGCTAATTGACCTGGTTGTAAAGGTTGAGGTCAGCCCTGTGCTAATTGACTTGGTTGTAATCGGTGCTGCTCCACCCTTGAGTGAGCCTTTAGTGGAATCCTCGGGCTTGCAAGCTAGAGGTAGGGACATAGGCATAATTGGCCGAACCCCGATAACATATCGTGTATTTATTTATATTTTCGCACTTTATATTTTCTGCACGTATATGTTTTGGTGTGAATGATGTGCATAATCTAAATTTCTGTATATTATATTTATCGGTGCATTAGAGATTGCTTAGAAAGACCCTAAGTTGTAATATTCTGACTTAACCTAGGAGAAAAGTTTAAAATTCCAATTCACCCCCTCCCCTCTTGGGAATACACCAATTCTAACATAGACTCATTCTACCCTTAACTGAGTAGTAATTAAATGTTCTAACCACACTAAAAGGTCAGTGGCAACTCCATTCCTGTTTTTTCTAAAAAAATCTAAAATAATTTTTATTTCACCACCCTTGGGCACCCGCGCTCCGGGACATCGCAACAGGCTTTGGTTAGAACTAGTATGAAAATCTAAGGGAACAGACCTCTTCTTCTAGCTCGATGTTCCTACATCTCCCTGATTGCTTGATTATGCGCCGAAACTGTGTAATTGAACGTTTAACCTGAGTTTTATGATTTATATTTTTAATTAAATGTCTAAAATTATTCAATATTTTAATAAAGTGCCAAAATTATCATTCTTGAAATTTATTGCACTATTTATGAGAATTTGGTAATTTTTTGTCGCAGGAAAATTCCTGAGAATCAACACCGACACATGTTCGTATTTCATGTATAACTTTTTTCGTCCGAGCTCCGATTGAGACGATTCAAATTTTTGGAGAAAGAGGAAAGGATCATCTACAACTTTTGTGTTTGGAGTTTTGTGAGATACGGGCTCCAGAAGAGCAGAATTTGCGACGAACCGAGAAAAAATAAAATAAAAAATATATATATTTGAATGGGTTATTGATGTGACCCGGCCATGCATGGCCGGGTCGGGGGTTTCTTCGCTGGGTCCTAGGGCACCGCCCTTTTCCTTTAAATCCTTTTCTTCCCTATGGGGAGGCACGGCCATCCTCTCTTCTCCTTCTTCTTTCTCTGTTTTTTTTCCTTAAGCTTTTCTATTCCATCTTCTTTTCTCCTATCCTTTCTTCTTCATCTTCTTCTTCTTCTCTTTGTCTACCTTGCTTATTCTCGTTCTCTCTCTGTATTCCCTTGGTTGCTCTCTCCCCCTTTCATTCTCTCATACTCACTCAGCCCTATTCCTCTCGCTTACTCACCCGCAAGCACCAACACCCTCCTCTGTTCACGCCTGCAAGCACAGAAATTTCAGAATCTTGAAGACCCGAGAGCCTCACTTCTGCCTTCAGGTTGCTCCAGAACCAGCACACCAGCAACGTCCCTGTTCCAGCCACTCTAGCAACACAGCAGCGCTTCTCCTCTCGGCCACTCCTCGACAGCCCAGACCCGAAGCCACAGCAGATCTTCTAGCAGAAAACAGCAACACAGCAGTTCTCTGCTGTCCAAAAACAGCAACACAGCAATTCTCTGCTGTCCAAAAACAGCAACACAGGAGTTCTCTGCTGTCCTTCTCCAATCTTCCAGCAGAATACCACCACAGAACACAGCTGCACAGCTCCAACACAGCAGCCCCGTGAGCCTCCACAATCGACCAACGGACGTGCTCTGTTTTTCTCTCTTTCTCTCCTTCTCTATTCTTTTCTTTTACTTTATTTTATTTAGGTATTATGTTTTTGTTTTTTTTTGAAGGTTAAGTGATCTATATTTAAATGCGTATTTAGTATCATTCAAGTGACTATTGTTATTTTTTTTATTGAAGTTTTTGGAATGATGTAATTTTAAATTGCTGCAACTTGTTTATTTATTTAGTGATAGATTTAATTAATGCTTTAGTTTATTTAATTAATCTAGTGAAGTTTGGTTCAGTTCCAGTATAAAATAAAAAAATAAAAAAAATAACATACAAAGTTCGTGTTTTTATTGTGTCCCGTTATTGTTTAGGTTGATTGATAATTTAATTTTAGTTCGCGTTCTTGATTCGTGTTAAAAGTTCAGTTTTTAGTCTGTGTTTAAATCTGATTGAGTTTCCATTCCTGCGTATTTTAATTCCTTATTTGTAGTTGCCATCTTTAATAACGCGTGTTTAGGTATTTCCTTGAGTAGCTTAGGGTTTCCTTTATTGTTATTTAATTCCGTGCGTGCTAGTTTTAGGACTTTAATTTGTGTTTTCATTTAAGTATCCACAATCTTGAAAATCCCCGAATCTGAACTGAGTTCAGTACCTTTTTAATTTCGATTGGAAGAACGTAAAATCTGAGATTAAAACGCATTCCCTGAGGAGACGATCTAGCACTTGGGCTTAATATTACACGACGTAACTCCTATACTTGGGATAGCTTTCGAGCTGCTCATTTTTCGAGTGAGTCATTGCTCTCCTCTGCTATGGTGGCCCTATCTACTAATTCAAAGAAATCTTGTACCTTAAGAACTACCACCTGTTTATAAATGTCCTGCCTCAAACCCCTCTCGAACATCCTAACCTTCTTAGCTTCATTTGGGACGATATAAGGACAAAATTGCGATAACTCGATGAATTTTGCCTCATACCTCTAAACTGTCATCTATCCCTGAGACAAATTCAGAAACTCCTGTACATTACCCTCTCGAACAGTGGTGGGAAAATATCTATCAAATAATATCTCTCTGAATCGGCTCCAGGTCATAGCCATTGGTGTGGGTCTCTGCTCCTCCAATAACCTCATAGTTGTTCACCACCTCTCGGCCTCGCCAGTCAATTTATAAGTAGCATACAGGACCCACTTCTCATCTGTGCACTGGAGCACCATCAGTATTTTATCGATCTCCTATATCTAGTTCTCAGCAACTGTAGGATCAGCTCCTCCTGAAAATGCTAGAGGATTCATCTTTGTAAACTTTTCTATGGTACAGCCTGGGCTTGCAGTCGGGCCTCCCTATACTTTGGAGCTCCGTGCAATCTCAGCCATGACCTTCTGAGCTATACTGTGTAATACTGCATCTGAATCAGCTCCGTCCACATTCGAGGGCCCTACACCCTCACTACCGCTCGCATGAGCACTGCCACCCCTAGAGTTCATCCTGTAAAAAAAAATAATAATAAACATGACTAAAGGACCCTATCCTTAAAATTTACGTATCTAACCCAAAATCTCATATTATCCCTCTATCCTGACATCTTTATCTTAATTCGAGATTCAATCCTACACTTTAGAAACACAACCCAACAATAGTTTACCATGACTTTCCTGAAATCATCACCTCAAGAAAGACACAAAAATCACAACAGAAATCCTGCCTCTAGACTGCAGAACAAAACCTCAAATCCTTTTTCCTATACTCTGGTATTGTTTCTGCTGCACTCTAGAGTCTACAAAACCTAGAAACCTAAGCTCTGATACCAAATTGTAATGTCGCAACCTAGGTCTACCACAATGATAGCAGACGTCTTTCCCTACTCGGCACTCTCCTAGATGTTTCTTTCCGCACGTCTAACACACAGGGTAGGTCTACACACCCTAATTCTCGCAATGTCCTATCATCTGCCTATAACCTCCACTATATTGGTCTCCTCTCCATGGGCTCTGGGTAGAATCGGTCTGAAAACTTGAGGGAACATACCTCTTTTTCTAGCTCGATGTTCCTGCATCTCCCTAATTGCTCTCCTCTGCTATGGTAGCCCTATCTACTAACTCAGAGAAATCTTATACCTTAAGAACTGCCACCTGTTTATAAATGTCCCGCCTCAAACCCTCTCGAACATCCTAACCTTCTTAGCTTCACAGGGACGATATAAGGGCAAAAGCACAACAACTCGATGAATTTTGCCGCATACCTCTGAACTGTCATCTTTACCTAGGACAAATTTAGAAACTTATGTACTTTAACCTCTCTGACAGTGACAAGAAAATATCTATCAAAGAATATCTCTCTGAACCGGCCCCAGGTCATAGCCACCAGTATGGGCCTCTATTCCTTTAATAACCTCGTAGTTATCCACCACCTCTCGGCCTCGCCGGTCAATTATAGATAGCAAGCAGGACCCGCTACTCATCTGTGCATTGGAGCAGTGTCAATATTTTCTCGATCTCTTGCATCCAGTTCTCAGAAACTGTAGCATCAACTACTCCTGAAAATATTGGAGGATTCAACTTTGTAAACTTTTCTATGGTACAACCCGAGCTTGCAGTCAAGCCCCCTATTGTCTGGTCCAGGTGAAGGAGGAGAGATGCAGTGCTCCCTAGCAGACCCAAGTTGGGGAGTTAAATGTGATACCCCATGGAAGAAAGGCTTAAAAAGGATTTGATGTTACTACCCATATAAACAAGGTGCACCTTTCTTTTCGGGAGCCTTCCTATAAGAAATCCATGGTTAAGCGTGCTTGGTTTGGAATAATCTTGGGATGGGTGACCTTTTGAGAAATTTTCTTAGGAAATGTGTAAGTGAGTACAAAACACACTAAAAAGGACATGTGTTGGTCTGTGGGGCCAGTCATTAATCCAATAAGGCCCGCCCCCTATTGTCTAGTCCAAGTGGAGAAGAAGAGATGCAGTGCTCCCTAACAGGCCTAGGTCGGGGCATTATAAAATGGTATCAGAGCAATTACCTAACCGGAAGTGTGATGAGATTCACATCGCTTGGGTTTGGAAATGTGAGTTCGCAACGAGGACGTTGCGTTTTATAAGTGGGGAGAATCTGATATCCCGTGAAAGAAAGGCCTAAAAAGGATTTGATGTTACTACCTATATCAACAAGGTACGCCATTCTTTTCGGGAGCCTTCCCATAAGAACTCCATGATTTAGCATGCTTGACTTGGAGTAATCTTGGGATGGGTGACCTTTTGAGAAGTTTTCTCAGGAAGTGTGTGAGTAAGGGCAAAACATACTAAAAAAAACACGTGTTAGTCTGTGGGGCCAGTCATTAATCTAATAAGGCCCACCTCCTGTTGTCTGGTCTAGGTGGAGGAGAAGAGATGCAGTGCTCCCTGGTAAACCCAAGTCAGAGCGTTACAAAACATATCTTCAAAAGCTTATATTTCCCGAATTCGTATTTCAATAGCTTACATAAGCTTTCATATCCCATATTCATATTTCAATAGCTATCATATCCACATTTTATAGCCCATAGGTATCCACTAGTATATGGCACAACGTGTTTGTAACTCATGGCTGTTCATTTCTCATTTTCATAATCTAGCTTATGAGTTTTTGCCAATATATAATCCACTACGTGTCTGTAACTCACGGTTGTTCATTGTCATGTCTGTAATGAGTAACCATCCTGATGATAAATTCTAATCTGATCGTCATGTTTCCCCCCATGACTAGGTTGCGCGGCCCGAAGATTGAACCTAACCATAGTTGGCCTACCCGGTTAGATTAAGAAGGAACGTGTCTGTAGTACAAATGACCTACCCAATCCTGGTCCGGACCCCAGGAGAGCATCATAACCATTCACAAGCCCATTCGACTATCTCGCCACACTTTGCACCAAACGTGTGGTTGCACTATCACCTTACTAGCAACAGTACCATGCTCTCTGTACAACTATAATCCATTAGGGTTCTTATTTTCACATTTCAGTATTCACTTTTCATTTCATCTGTATATCTTATCATATCAATATCATTCTTATCATTTCTGTATACATTTCATTTCATGTCTATATATATCTCAATTTAGTATTTCAGTGTAACACATATCTGTGCATTTCACATTTCATCATTTCTATAGTCAACATAATTGTACATCTCAATTTATCATTTCTATATAAAACATTTCTGTGCATATCACATATACCATCATTTCAGTAAAAACATTTCTATATCTCACATTTTACCATTTGTCAAAAAACATATCATTACACCACATTTCATTATTTCTCAGTAAAATACACGTCTATATATATATCACATTTCTTCGTTTCTCTATAAAACAATTCTATATTTCACTTTTCATCATTTCCATATAAAAATCTCATATCATCACAATTATATATATAAAACATAATTAGATTTCCCCTAACTTCATTTCTATATAAAACATTTCAATATATATATATATATATATATATATATATATATATCATAGTCTCTTTTCCTCAGTGCAAATCACATATCCCAATTTTAATTACATTCCTAGTATAAATCTGTTATATCATATTTCCCATGCCACACAATTTTTATCTAATATTCATAACATAATAACCACAGGAAAAATATCATATTTCATTTTCACATACTTTAAATCAACAGTTCATTTCTCAAAATAGTTGTTATAATTTATTCCCCTTACCTACTTACTCTGAGTTCTGCTAAAAATCTCTATACCCTCACCCACGGCATTCAGAACTCAAAATCCTAAAATTCACATTTTCCCCAATTCAATCAACTTCAACCCCACATTTATAATTATTTAAGTATCTCTAAACCCATATTCTACATTTAATCATCAATCAAATACCACATTTATAATTATTTAAGTATCTTTAAACCCATATTCTACATTTAATCAATCAACTATCAACATTTAACACCCTTACCTCAACTTTGGAGTGGTGCCTATGAACCCCAAATCAACAATCTGCTCTGATCAACTTGTAGAGAATCATCCCTAGATCCTCGTAGTATCTTTTGATCGTCAATTCGAGCTATAACGGAGCCAAAATCGAAGAGAGAAGGGGGTTAGGGTTGTTGGCTTGGTAGTATGTCTAGAGGGGGGGTGAATAGACTTTCTTCCGTGATGTGCTCACTTTCTACAAACACAAAAATCTTACCAAGAGCAAGTGTATAAAATTGCCATGTAAAAAGAAATGTAGAAAATCATGATAATAATATAAATGAGATATGAGAGAAGAAAAGCTTAACACAAAGATATTTACATGGTTCGGCACCCAGCCTATGCCCACGCCTTGAGACCAACTCAAGGATTCCCAAAATCCACTATAATCCTCCTTAGGACAGAGAAGCCAATACACACCAGCTCACAAAGAGCTTCAACAAGGTGCTCACTTAGAGACACCCAAAAACAGCTCACCAAGAGCCTTTGTTTACAAAAGGTAGATGAAAATTAAATGTAAGCTTGAATACTCCCTTTGAGGTAATTAAACCAATAAAATCCTTACTCAATATCCTCTTGTCACTGGAGTAAATGTAAGACTAAGAGCAGCAAGAAGAGGGCAAGTGAGTTTGTAAGCGAATCCTAGAAATAACAACACCAATGAATGATCTTCTTATAATATAATTTTTCTAGGTGATGAAGTAAATGCTATTTACTCCTATTTATACACTAAATAGGCGAGTGCAACACTGGAGAGCCGTTGGGCATTTATGAATGTAAGACAAGATTCAAAATAGTCGTTCTGCAGCATTTAATGTTCGCTGCTGCCCAACGTTCGTCGACGAAGCCCTGTGTTCGTCAACGAGCTCTTCAGTAACTTCGTCGACGAAGCCCTGTGTTCGTCAATGAGTTGCTAGTTCTGAATTCAGGGACCTCTCGGTATCTTTTAGTCGACAAGACCATGTGTTCGTCGACGAGTTCTTCATTCCATTCGTCGATGAGTTATGGCTCTGAATTCAGTTACCCCTCGGTATCTTTTCGTCGAGGAGAACCTTGTGTTCGTCGACGAAGTTTGTTCTACACTCGTCGACGAAGCCCTGTGTTCGTCGACGAGATCCTTCTTCTTAAAATTTTGTCCTTTAAGTTTCAAGAAGGTTCTTGTCCGTTTGGGGGTTTCTTTACACACTTTCAAATGACTTTACTAGTATTTTATTGTGTGTGTGTGTGATACGCCTCTTTCTTGCTCTTAGTATTGAGTTTCACTCTATGTACAAGATGTTTACAAGATGATATCTCTCTTATTTACACACTCATTTTTCAGATGACTTTGTACATTTGTGTATCGCCCATAAATGCTTTGAGAGACTTGTGCTTCTGGTCATGGCATGAGTTGCTTTGACTGTTTGCTGGTTCAGATGTCATTCTGTATACTTGGAACATGTCTTAGAGAAACGTTAGTGACCTTAAGAGCAGCTAATGGGTTGTTAGCATCAAAACATAGTAGGAATGAAAGACCTCTAACTATTTGGTCTAATAAAGGCTATAGGGTTTAAAGAGAGAGAGAGAGAGAGAGAGAGAGAGAGAGAGAGAGAGAGAGAGAGAGAGAGAGAGAGATTTTGTTTGTTTAATAAAATGAAGCTCGCAGGTCTCCCTTAAAATCAACATTGCAGACGAAACCGTCGATGATTTTCTGCACCCCCGCAAAACCGTCGACGATTTGGATTTTTAACCCGCTCTTTTTACCGTTTTACCTGTAACTGGCCTGTAGTAATTACAAAACCGTCAACAGTTTTTTGCGCCCCTCACCAAACCAAATTTCCTCATTTTCTTTATTTTTCTTATTACTTAAATTTTTCGGGTCTCTACAAAAACTATATAAAAGTAAGTGTCCAAATACCACTTATTTTAGATACAACCAAACACTACTTATAACTTTCAATATTTTTTCACCACTTATAATTAGAACTTATTTTAATACTATTTTAACATAAATTACTGTGATAATCATATGTTATAAATATTCATTAATAACAAGATTATTATTAATTACTAAATAATATTATATTATTTTAGTTATTAGAAAATATTTAAATTTTAATTAGAAAAAATATAATTATCGTTTAAACTTTTAATTGTAAAATATTAATATTTTTACTTGAAATAAATTTAAAAATACATATTAGTTATTAATAACAAATTTAAAATTAATTAATAGTATTATTTTTATCAAAATTTAATATGATAGTAATATGTTATTAATATACACTAACAACAAGATTATTATTAATTAAAAATAATAATCTTATATTTTTAACAATGATATTTCAATTTTAATTATAAATAATTAAAATAATTCTTAATAAAATTTGTAATTGAAAAAATATTATTATTTTTCATTTAAAAGATTTTAAAAATTAATCTTATAGTAAACCTATATAAAAGTAAGTGTCCAAATACCACTTATTTTAAACACAACCAAACATTACTTATAACTTTCAACATTTTTTCACCACTTATAATTAGCACTTATTCTGAAGAGTGCTTTTACATAAGTTGCTCTAAACAATCCTATAAGTGACACTATTCATAGGCAGGGTCAATTTTATAAATATAAGAAAATTTAGTAGCTATTTTATAATTTAAAAAATACATTAAAAGGTAATCATATACTATTTTATTGTATAATTTAATATATTAATTATTAATAAAACATAATTAAATTTTGGAATAAAGAAGAAAAATCATCTATTAGTTTAAATTAATATAAAAATTTAAAAATATTAACTCAATTAATAATTAATATGATAATCATATGTTATAAATATATATTAAGAACAAGATTATTATTAACTAAAACACAATATTTTATTGTTTTACTTAATAAAAATATTCAAATATTAATCAAAATTAATTATTAAAATAATTACTAAATAAATTGTTAATTAAAAATCAATCATATATTATTTTATTATGCATTATAACTATTAATTATTAATAAAATATAATTAAATTATGGGATGAATAAAAAGAACCATCTAAAAATTTAAATTAACATTAAATAATTTAAAATTTTTAATTTAGTTATTAGTACTATTTTAACATAAATTAATGTGATAATCGTATGTGATAAATATCCATTAATAACAAGATTATTATCAATTAATTAATAATATTATATTATTTTAGTTAATAGAAAATATTTAAATTTTAATTAGAAAAATAATATAATTATCATTTAAGCTTTTAATTATTAAAATAGTAATGTAACATTTAAAAATATATATTAGTTATTATAATTTAATATTAATTATTTATTAATTTAAATTAATATTAAAAAAATTAGAATTTTAAAGTTAATTATTAATATTATTTTTATCAAATTTTAATATGATAGTAATATGTTATAAATGTAGATTAATAACAAGATTTTTATTGATTAAAAACAATAATCTTATAATACTTTCTAGTAGAAATAATTTAAATTTAAATTATAAATAATTAAACTGTTTATGAATTAAATTGTTAATTGAAAAATATTAATATTTGTAAGTGCCTAAATACCATTTATTTTAAGCATAATCAAACACCATACTTTTTTTAATCCAGCATTTATTATCAAGATTAATGAAATTCAGTACCTTTTATAAAAAGTACTTCTAAATAAGTGGTTCCACACGATCCCTTAGATCGAAAAAATAATATTGGATTAATCTAATCATCCACATAGCAGTTAATTTGATCGATCAAATATAACAAACAAGGGAAAAGTGTAGAAAAAATTGAGTGCTCTGGCAACCAAAGATTATTATTCAAAATGAATCCATGTTGGATGAAATAAGTCCGACTCATTCAAACACAAACACACATACATATATGCTATGCATCTGAAAGTCCAAGTAGACTCATTTCGAGTACAAAGTAAAACATGGCATCAAAGGATTTTCCTTACAAAGCACCAGCAGTAACATGATTAATATATTTCTTGGCTGTATGCTGATAAAAAACCAATTGAAAGTCGATTTTCGATGGTCATAGGGGAATATAGCTCAACTAGCATCAATACTTGGTTTGAAATGTTTTTCATGTTGAATCAAATCATTGAACTTTTAGGCCCAGCTGGTTTTGGTTTTGTCGGCCATCAGTTTCAAGCATTTTTTAATGACCAAATCGCCCAAAAATAAAGAACTGGCGTAAGAAGACAACATTTCATTGTTACTCTTTTTAACAACCAGAAACTCATATTTAACAATAAATCATCAAAATAACAACAACATCGTGTTTTTCATGCATACAACTATCCTTCAGTCAGCTTTGAAAAAAGGATTCTGGTATTCTGAATCATTCTTCATCATCATGCTCTTTCTTGTGAATGGTATTTTCATTGACACCGGAAACAAGTTCAGCCTCAAATGACTTGGAAGGCAATCTCTGATACACTTTGGATCCCAACGGAAGGAGCGTACGCTGTCCAAAGGTAAGACGCTGGCTAAGCTTCTCATAATTCCACCTCTGTTGGATGTAGACAGCGGCCGAAAGGAAAATTGCTGTCACCGGTATGGCGACATCCCCAAACTTGGAGTAAAAATCAAAGCGTGGATTCACGAACTCATACTCTTGGGAGAAGTAGGGGTTAGAAACAGGAGCTCTAATATAATCATATACATGAGGAAGAAATCTGACCACTGTGATCCCAATAAAATACATATTCCTCAATGGTTGACAATCAATCTGCCATAGGAAGTTGCCAATGATTTGAGGGAGAAGGAAGAAGTCCTGAACAAGACCCACGTACTCATCTAGCTCAGTTTCCCATTGCCGGAGTGTGTGAAAATTTCCCATAGAGTCTACAAATTTTTCGGTTCGAAGTGGTCTCAGGCTTGTCTTAATAGAGTGATGTATTAGAACAATGATATACCCAACCACATGTATGGTCAAGGTAGTAAAAAGTACCCGCTTGTCACTAGGGACACGATGTGGCTCAAGAGGGGCCCGCATGAGCAATCTGATACGGGCTTTCCACACCTTTTGGCAAAGCCTCAGTGTCAGAAGAAAACAAACCAGAACAAGAAGCTTCACCATGTAATCAATTACATGGATCCATTGATTATTTTCAAGATCATAAGATGGCCTTTCATAAGACTCAGATTTCATCTTCTTGAAAAGAGCTTCTGCACCCGTGACTAAAGGAAGGCTATACCCTAGAGCTTGGACACCTAGCATGACAAGAGAAATGAAGGGAACCGAATCCACATTATCTCTTATGTACAATAGTTGGCTCAAAATGCATGCAATTGCCAGAGAAAGGGTCAAAGTTCGGAGTATGCCCTCAATTCCTCTACGGGAGAGGATGTCTTCCCGCTGCTTCCTATACAAAATTGGAAAAGTTTGAAGCTTGATTGGAGCAAAATGAAGGGGATCATCGTCATTCCTTTGGCTAGAAATGGAAATCCTTGCAGTTGGATTGACTAACCAACGTGATGTAGTGGGTGGGTATGATACAACCACTTCAATCAAACAGTCCAACCCCGCTTCAAGATCCATGCTTTCAAAAAGTATCTTCCAAGATGCCCGAACATCCCTGCAACCGATTAGATACATCTTTCCAACATGTGGATCATAAAGGCCCTCTAGAAAAATCACAGAAAAATTATTGTAGGTTTTTCCAGTGAGTGTGAGCCGAGCTGATACATTAAGAAGAAGCTGTTTTTCAGTATATTCAGCCTTGGTGTGATAAGGAGTATCGTCCTTTATGATTGAACCATTATATGAAGACCAATGGCGTCCAAACAACGGTCCAAGTGAAAGTATCACCATCTGGATATCCGTTCTTAGGGGCTGAGCACTAGAATATGGATCAGGAACTCCAGTAACATGAAGTGTGAGATCTTCAGAGAGTAGAGAAAGACTAACTAGAAATGACTCTGCACTTTCTAGTTTAGGGAAGTCCAGCAACGATTTCTTGATTACAGCCCCAAAGCTGAAGGGCTCATTTTTTTCTAGGACAATACCAGCTAAATCAATCTTCGAGTACGTGTAATACGGATGTGTGCTAATGAGCTGGTCCCAGAGCTCTGAAGGCTGCACAAGCATTTCAAATGATAAAGGAAAGTATGATCGAGCACTGTTGTCAATGCTTGAAAAACTCCCAACTATTATGCTTTGCTGCTTTATGGAAAATGATAGAGGAATATACAAACAGATCCGAGAATCACAGACATTCCCTACTGCATCAACAAGGCCAAGACAACCAACCATGCATAGCTGCCCACTGGATGATCTCCAGATTCCCTCAGCAGAAACAGTATTGTTGCCGAGCCCAGACCTCTGTCCGGCAGTATATTGATTCTCCAGTGGACGAACAGCTCTGAACACTGCAGCAACCTTTGCAGACCTAACATATTTGTCATATTTGTCCTGCACGGTAGTTTGCTCACATCTAATATTCTGCATGAGAAGTTTAACATCTCTAAAGCCCCCATCTGTGGCTTTAATCTCCTTATCTGAGATAAATGGACCCAATTTACTGCAGAAATTGTCTGTGCCATTGCACCTCCAGTTTGGCACCACAGTCAAAGCTTCTTCACTGCCGGTTAATCGCTTAAGAAGTGGACAAAAATCTAAACCTTTGTAGATATCAATGCCACCATTCATCAAACTATCCTCATATGGATATGGATTGCAGGCTTTGGCTACAATATTTTCAGACCCAAACTCATAATTTGCTGACGGGCCCAACTGGGAAGAAATATGGACTTTATCAAAGTACTTAAGGTTTGATTTCCGATTCAAACTTTTCATTTCTCCTCTGATTGCTTTTTTTGTCAAGCTGGATGCCATTGGATAACAGAGAATAAGAAGAATTTGATCATCTTGCAAAAGAGGTGGCTGATTACTATAACTAGAATCCTTTACCCATTCCCATGGATCAGAAGAATCAGACTGCCGAGAAGGCAACATTGTATCACCCAACAAGCACATCACTCTTTCTCCACCATTTTCTTCTGATTCAGTGTAAATTCCTTGGAAAGATATTGAAAGTTGGGAGTGACCGGGCCATATGTCAAACCGAGGAGTTCCTCTATACAATTTCTTCTCATATAAACTGTCAGGTGTTATTCCCAACTGCAAAACTCCACTGACACTGACAAAGTTTTTAAATCGATGAGCACGATCAATGTCCTTTACAGAGAAAGAAACTAAGTTCAACGGAGATCGATAATCTGATGAGTTTCCTAGAACTTCTCTATCATCAAATGGCATCAATGGAGCACCATGTTCCTCCTGCTCCCAATCCCCATTGCTGAAAGATAGCTCCTTTTCAATATTGTATACTCTACTATCATCAGGTTTCAAAGCAGAAGCAGAAGATAGAACAAAGGCACATTCTTTCTTAACTTCATCAATTCGATCATAATTGTAGGTAATAGTAGGGTCATTTCTTGTTTCAAAGCCTTCATCGACTAAGTATGAATCTGTGATACGAATGAAGACGGCCACCAACATCCCAACCATAACCCAGACACGAAAACCCAAAGATATTGACTTCATGATTGAAATTTATATACCCTATTCACTTTTTCCCCAGATTTCTCAGCTACCCAGTTCCTAGAAATCGCACCACTCAAACACCGAACTGTTCTCAGCACAAATGAGCACAGAAAATTGCAGTATTGCAAGTCAATTCACAAGTTTGGCAACAGAGGAGCATGATAATATTGGTAAAGAACAAAAATTAAGTCTCACAGGGTCACATTCAAGTTCATAGCTTCGTGGGAATGATGTGAGTTCTTTGAATCATTTCAGTGAAATAAACTAACCTGAAATTTGAGTAGGCCTTTGTGTCTTCTCGTGTAGATCTCCCCGAAGCTGAATCTCACTTCCAGAAATTGCGAGAGAGAGAGAGAGAGAGAGAGAGAGAGAGAGAGAGAGAGGGAGGTCGGGGGGGTGGGGGTAAGATTGATGTTGAAGCTTCAAGCAACCAATGGGGAGGAAAGTTGTTCCAATGTCAATAGTCAAACCATTTTTATTACAATTTTATTTTAAGTAGGAGTGGATTTAAATGTACGCTTGTTTATCCCACGGCATGCAAGCGCGTGATCTTAGAGTTATAATACTCCTCGGTCCTCAGCATTTAGTGTAGAACACAAAGAATGGAGCGCGTGAATTCAGCGTTTAGCTGATATATATATATATATATATATTAGATTAGTAGACAAAAAATTAAGTTTACACAATTTTACTTAATTTTCAATTTTATTAAAATCAATTTTCATTTATCAAAAAGACCTTTAAGTCTTAAACATGATTTTAAAAATAAATAAATCTGACAATATCTCAAAAAAATTATTTAAATTAGGTTATCTAGTTACGTTATATTATTTTATATAGTCGGTCATAGTTTTGTATCTAAATTATTTTAAATTAAAAATTATTAATTAAATTCACAATTTCTTAAAAATAGTTAAAATTATTCAAAATTTGAGAATATAATTAGTTTATAAAATATGAGATAGGCATTGTAGCCTATTAACTTCTTGTGTTTTGGGTGGTCAAACCAATTTTATACAAGGATTAATTTGATGACCTACCAAATAAGTTAACATGATAATATACATAATTATATATATATATATAATTATTCCTATATAATTAGTCATTGCTAAAGTAAAAGCAATTAGAGATTTTTATATTAATCATCAGAATATGAATTTGTAAAATTAATCAATAAATATATTGTACATATATATTTTATTTTAATACTTACACTTAGTTTTTTCATAACTATCTTTTTTTTTTTAATAATCACAAAGGGGTAGAAATGCAACCATCCTTTTCTTTTAAATGTCACATGAAATTATAAATAGGCACAAACATAAAATGAAATTAATGACAAAGTCTTATTTTATTAATAACAAAATATTTTCGTTTCAAGAAAATGGGTCTCCCATAACTTCTGCTGGTTAGTTCTAATATTAAAAGTTGAAACTACGAGAATAATAAGAAATCAAGATAGAGATATAAAAGACACTCAAAAAAAAATAAATATTCAAAGACTATTAAGATATTGCAATACAATTTTCAAAGACTCTTAAATCATAACATGTGAGGAAGGAAGAGTAGATCTTTTTTTCTTTATCTTTCCTAAAAAAAAACTCGATCCATTAAATAGACATGAAGTAAAGATGGGGTAAACTTCTTCAAGTAGAGTAGATAAAGTTTTTTGATAGTGTCTATTGAGTGGATCTTTTCTTCTCTGTCTTTCCTAAAAAAACTTGATCCTTTAAATAAACATGAAGTAAGGATGGGTAAGCCGATAAGATTTTTTTTTACATGTCCACTTGTCCAAAATATTTTGTCACATGCATGGGTTTTATCCAAAATATTGGGCCGGAAAAAGAAGATTCTTTATAAAGTGGATTTTTTTTTTTTTTTTTTGTCTTGTAGCTTTTCTTATTGGTCCATTGTGCTTTTGATGATGCCATGTGTTGTCTAGATTATTCCTTGTTGGGGAATCTAGACTTTCCCAATAGTTGTTGCTGGCTTCTTTATATGATCAATTACTTCATCAATAAACTCGTTATAATCATCTATTGGCAAGCAATGGGACATCAATTATAGTCAATTTACTTTTATTAGGTAAACTTATGCTTCTTCCTTTCAATTTTCATGAAAGTTGTAGATTAATTTGATGGAAACCTTGTAATTAATCTTCTTCCATCACTTAGCATTCCTTCAAAATTTTCCTTTTTTCTAAGGGCAATCTATCTTTAAGATTAACTCAAGACCAAAGAAACATTTCTTCTTCAATTTTTACTACTTTTGAATTTTTGTCGTGTCATTTGGGATAAAGGATTTCCCTATGCAAATACCCCAAATTGTCCGAAGTCTTATAAAATCAAAAATAAAATTTTTATTTATAAAATATAAAATACAAAAAAAAAATAGAGATACAAAAAAAGAAAAAAAAAACATTTTGTACATTGGAAAAAAAAAAAAAAAAAAGGAGGTGGGCCAGTAGTCTTCATTCTGCAACAAATTTGCAACCTGGGAGGAAAAAAAAGGTTAAACATGTGCTGAATTTCAGAAATAAGTGGGATAATTTAAATTGAATTATTGATTGAAAAATTGATCATTTGTTGAGGGAATTAAACAATCAAAGTTAATCAAATCAATCACAATTTAATTAAATCATCTCTCAAAAGTCTATAAATCAAGAGATTTATCCAGGGAAATGGAGAGGAGAGTCATTCATATAGTGAAAAATTCCCACAGAGAGGGATAGATAAAGAGTAACAATAATAGTAGTATTGAGCAGTTCATAGAGGTAGATCAACTCATAGAGGCAGAACAATTCACAGAGGCAAAGAATTTCACAATGAAGAAGGCTCATAATCAGAGAGAATTCGATATTCAAAGGCATAAAACTAAAAGGGGCATCTGCATTTTGTTTAATGATTGAAGAAGTGGAAGACAACAAGTAGGTGTTTTGAATTATTCTTAATTATTCTTTGTTATTTATTCAATATTCATTCAATAATAGCAACAAAAGTGAGAGTTATGGTGTAATCCCAAGAGGAAGGGTGAATTAGATTACTTAAAAAATCTAGGTCACTTTTTCCCTGTTTTAAAAATGCTTACAATATATCAATTTTAGTATTACTCAACCAATCATAAGACAATATTTTAAAGCATATAAAATAATTACAATGAATAAATATAAACATACAAATGCGAAAAAAATAAAGTGTAGGGAGAGAGAGAGCAAACACAAAATTTTTATGAGGTTCAGCTATCCCTGCCTACGTCCTCGCTTCAAGACAATCCACTTGAGGATTCCACTATCTGCTCCTTCAAACAAGGTGGAGTTACCTTTTACACACTCCTTCACTTGGGTAGAGCCCCTCGTTACAACATTCCTTCAAATAAGGTGGAGTCCCCCTTCCAAGCGATACCCCACACTCGACATGGTTCTATACCCGAACCGCAAAATACAAATGAGATGAAATATTTTTGCATACAATAGAAGTGTTTCTTCAATAAGCTAGTTTGTACAATTGAAATTATAAACACTCTCACAAGATATGATTTAAAGCTCAAAAGAGTTTGTGTGTTTCTCAAAAATATTTTGCAATATGAGAGGGTAGATGATCTTTGAGTAAAAATATGTATATTGAACGCTTCAAATATTCAAACCCTAATAAAAGATTTCTCCAAAAAATGTTTTCCGAAAATAAATGTAGGAACAGTTAGGGTTTTGCTCTCAATAAATTTTTTAAATTAATGAGCAGGAGAGTAGATGATCTTTGATGAAAAAATAAATGGCCTAATTAATGCTTCTTCAACAAACCTCAAGAGCGATAAATGATTTGCAAATGAAGAGAGTGAATGCCCTTTGATTTTGAGACAATAAGAGTATGGAGTGCCCAAAGATGTAATAATATGAAAATATATGGGCAAAAGTTATTTAATGACTTTTAGACTTGGTATTTATAGGCATTTTCAAAATATAGTTGTTTTATGGCCGTTGGAGTAATATAAAAATAATATCTTTTAATTTTATGGCCATTATGGAGCTGTTGCGTCAATTCTGCCTGTTGGAGTCGTCGACAAGTGGCTATCATTCGTCGACGAGTGGCTTGCATTCATTGACGAGTCACCTGGGCTGAAATATACATTTAGCTACTGACTTTGCTTCGTTGATGACTCAATATCACTCGTCGATGAGTCAGCCCCTTTTGTTGATGAGTCACCCTCATTCGTCGACAACTGGTATGAGCAAGAACTCAATAAGGCTTACTAGTTTGATTTGTTAGGACCCTATGAGCAACCAGAAAATTATGAACACCAGAAATTTTGGTCAAGATCGACCTACATCCACGGAGCACACAACAAATTCACTAAAATTGCCGGAAAAATACAACTCTCTTCTTCCTCTCACTCTCGCTCTCTGTACCCTCTCTTGTGCATCTCACAACTCTATAACTCCTCTATTTATAGGGCTTGGCATTAATTACAATTAAATATAATGAATCAAAAAAATAGAAGTTTCATCCACTTAAATTAAATGGTGGATAACAGCTCCAGCTTGCAACGTGTCTCCAGCTCCTCACGCGTCTCTAGCTCAGTGTCTCCTGACTCCAGCTACAACAATCTCCCACTTGGAGACAGAGACGCCTTCTCAACCAGTATCATGAATAAATGATGTACTCAAAATATGTCTTCAGGCATGAAGACCAACTGAAGTTGAACACAACTTCAGCTTCTCTGTAGTCACCACCTTAGTTAACATATCTGCTGGATTTCTGCTACCTTGGATTTTTTCTCAAGTGTCAACACGCCGTCTTCTATCAGAGATCTGACAAAGTGATAGCGCAATCCAATATGTTTAGTTCTGGAATGAAATGCGGAGTTCTTTGCCAGATGTATCGCACTCTGACTATCACTGTACAAAACATTCCTCTCCTGCTTTAATCCAAGCTTCGTTAACAAACCTAGAAATCAAATCATCTCTTTACTGGCTTCTGTCACTGCTACATACTCAGCTTCTGTAGTGGATTGTACAACAATCTTCTGTATCTATGACATCCAACTAAAAGCTATTGTGCCAACAGTGAATATATACTCGATGGTGCTTCTACGATGATTAATTTCACCTACAAAATCAGCATCTACAAATCCTTGGATTTTCAAATCTCTTTTTCCGAAACATAGGCACTTATCAATAGTGCCACGTAAATATCTCAAAATCCACTTCACTACTTCCCAGTGTGTCTTCCCTGGATTTGACATATACCCTGCTGACAGCTCCCATTACTTGGCCAATATCCAATCTGGTACCAACCATAGCATACATTAGACTTCCAACAGTTGAGGCGTATGGTACCTTAGCCATGAAGTCTTTCTCTTCATCTGTCTAGGGAGAATGATCCTTTGAGAGATGGAAGTGACCTTCCAATGGTGTATTTACTGCCTTGACGCTGCTCATGTTGAACCTCTGTAAAACACGGCTGATGTATTCTGACTAAGATAACTGCAATGTGTCTTATTGCTTATCTCTAGAGATCAGCATCCCAAGAATCAGCTTTGCAGGACCCAAGTATTTCATATCAAATTCCTCTAACAATTACTGTTTCAATTTTCTGATCTCTTGTATATCAAATCCTGCGACTAGCATATCATCAACATATAACAGTAGAATAATATAGCTAGTACGATGCCTTTTGAAGTAGCAACAGTGGTCGACATTGCACTTCTGAAAATTGTTTCTCTACATACAGTTGTCGAATTTCTTGTACCACTGTCTAGGAGCTTGTTTGAGACCATACAAACTATTTTTCAATTTGCATACAAGATTCTCTTTACCTTTTACTGAGAAACCTTCTGACTGTTACATATAAATTTCCTCATCAAGATCACTGTGAAGAAATGTCGTCTTCACGTCCAACTGCTCAAGATGCAAACCCTCTGAGGCAACAATACTTAACACAGATATGATGGTTGTCAGTTTGACAACTGGTGCAAAAATATCAGTATAGTCAATTCCTTCCTTCTGTTCAAAACCTTTGACTACTAACCAAGATTTATACCTTTTGGGTCCATCATGCTCTTCTTTGATCTTGTATACCCATTTGTTGTGAGGAGTCTTCTTACCATTGGGCAACTTAGCTAGTTCCCATGTTTTTTTGGAGTTAAGAGACTTCATCTCGTCTTTCATTGCAAGCTCCCACTTGCTCGAATCTCCTGCCTGACATGCTTCAACTTAGCTTTTAGGTTCTCCTCCATCTGTAAGAAGTAAATGGTTCACATACCTCATGTTTGGTATATGTTGTCAAGAAGATCTCCTAAGCTCTAGTGCTGGAGTAGAAGGTGGTGGTGCAACAATCTGCTCCACATGTTCCTCTGCCTGAGGAATCTCGGTATTCAACTGAGAATTCTCAGTGTTTTGCTGACGTGTCCTTACACCTTCTAAAACATCATCCACATCTACAAAGGTTATTTTAGACTCTGTAGATTTTGTTGTGTGTCTATCTTTGTACATCACATTTTCATCACAAATCACATCTCTGCTTCTAATCATATTTTTGTTTTCAACATCCCAAATGTGATATCCATATTCATCTCCACCATAATTGACGAAAGTGCATTTTCGGGATTTCAAATCCATCTTATTCCTGACATGATCATTGATATGTACATATGCAATACAACCAAAAACTTTCAAATATGAAAGTTTTACCTCTTTGTTACTCCAAACATCTTCTGGTAGACTATAGTCCAATGGTACTGATGGACTCCTGTTAATTAAATAAGTTGTTGTGTTGATTGCTTCTACCCAAAACATCTTTGGCAAGCCTGACTGCATACGCATGCTTCTAACTTTTTCCATCAACGTTCTGTTTATCTGCTTATCTATGCCGTTGTGTTGAGGCGTACCTGGTACAGTTCTTTCCATTCTGATACTATGCTCATAGCAGAATTTCTTAAACTTGGTGTCAACATACTCACCACCGTTATCTGTTCTCAGCTTCTTGATTTTCAAACCAGTTTCGTTTTCTACCATTACTTTCCAAATTTTAAAAACATCAAAAACATCATATTTATATTTCAGGAAGTAAACTCATACCTTCCGTGAATGATCATCGATAAATGTGACGAAGTAATGCTTTCCACCTGTGGACGAAATGGTTGTTGGTCCCCATACATCTGAATGGACTAGCTCAAGTCTCTCATTCTTTGGGGTACTGTTGTTTGTCTAGAAACTAACTCTCTTCTATTTTCCAAATATGCAATTCTTACATGTGTCAATCTTCACCGACTGTAAATCACTCAACTTACCCTTTGAGTGCATCACCCTGAGTCCCTTCTCACTCAGGTGTCCGAGTCGTTGATGCCAAAAGTTGCTATCATCATTTCCTATAGCAACTATAATAGACATGCATACATCAGGAGTTACATAAAGAGTACCACTTTTCTTACCTCAAGCAATTGTTAATGCACCCTTCAAAATCTTCCATTCATCACCAATGAAGGTTGTGTTATATCCTTCATCTACTAGTTGACCGATTGAGATCAAATTCTTCCTCAGGTCTAGAATATACCTGACATCTCTCAGTTTCCATACTAACCCATTCATTTTGATCTTCACTGTCCCCTTACCAGCAATGTCGCAAGGTTGATCATTGCCCATATATACTTTACTGAAATTACCTAATGTATACTCTAGGCAATCTCTGCTGCAAGTGGCATGGAATGAAGCTCTAGAGTCTAACATCCAAGACTCCTTTTTGCTCTCCAAAGAGCAGATCAACAAATCATCATTTTCCGAAGTAACATTTGCTTCTGTCTTTGCCCTCGTCTCGTATTCTTTCTTCTGACTTCTGCACTGGTTCTTGTAATGACCAGTTTTTAAACAACACTCGATAATTTTTTTGCTCTGGGAACATGTGTCTTAAGAACCTCTGGGATTTCTAGATTTAGATCACCTGGGCCTAGATCTGCCGCGATTGTTTGATCGTCCATGCCTGTTTCCTCTGCCTTGACTTTCCATACTCAAGGCTAAGCTCGAAGTGGAACCATGGTTTGACTGCATTTTAATTTCCTCTGTCAAAATCATGCTGACGACCTCATCGTATACAAGTTTTGATTTCTCTACGGAGCTACTGATCACGGTAACAACGTCATTCCAACTTTCAGGAAACTGATTGAGAATCGGTAGGGCACAAATCTAATTATCAAATGTTATCTCGACTGAGGCGAGTTAATCCGACAACTCGTTGAAATTATTCAAATATCTGCTAAAACTTTCACCTACAAACATGCTCATAGTAAATAGTCTTTTCATGAGATGTACCTTGTTAGCAATTGACGGCTGCTCATACATATTAGAAAGTGCATCCATCAGAGATGTGGTGGATGATATATGCTTGATATTGAATGTCACAGACTTTGACAACGTCATTTTGATGGCTTCGAGAGCTTTTCAATCAAGCAACTCCCACTCTTCCTCGTTCATAGATGTTGGCTTACCCTTCAATGGTAAGCGTAACTCCTTCCCAAACAAATAATCTTCCATCTGCATCTTCAAGAAACCAAAATTGTTGTTGTTGAACATTTCGATTTTTGAGCTCTTTTCATTCGACATCTTGATTTGCTGATCTAGATATGGAATTAGCTCAAATGGATAGCATGGTTGGATCCGTAATGGTCAAAAACCTTAGAAATGGTTCAAATCATTCAAAAAATGGACCCAAAACAACTCCGAAAAACTCGGTCAAAGTTTAGGTCAAACTTAGTCAAACTGGTCAATGCTATCGTGGTTGTGCTGACGTGGCCTGCTAACATGGCAGGATGCTAACGTGGCCTGCTGACATGTCAGGACGCTAACATGGCTTGCTGCCATGGCACTATGGGCCCACTACTGACGTGGCATTGTGGGGCCCACTACTGACGTGGCATTGTGGGGCCCACTACTGACGTGGCATTTTGGGACCCACTTGCTGGCGTGGCAGCTAGCATGGCACTATGGGGGCGCAGATGACGTGGTAGATGACGTGGCTGGGTGCAAAGCAATCCGGATACTGATTCGGGTCAGGTGTGGACCGGGTCTTGGGTTGGTCCGGTCTGAGTGAGTATTCGGGTCAGGTCGACGGGTTGGAGTCGGGTTGCCGAGTCGGGCTAAGGCGGTTTGGGCGAGGAAGACGCATGGGCATGCGTGTGGCGCGTGAGCGACAGGTCACCGGCGCGTGACAAGGCGTCCTGCTCCGTCTAGGCGCATGGTGGCACGTGTAGCTTCATCTGAGATCCTTTCGAGCTCCGGCTTGCACGGTTAGCTTCGTCTCGGCGAGGTGAAGGTGATGGTGGCCTCAAAAATCAATTTCAAACCACTAGACAGAGCTCTGATTTCGATGAACACTCCGATCTGGCCTTTTTGCTCCAACCGGTCTCTAATACCACTTGTTAGGACCTTGTGAGCAACCAGAAAATTATGAACACCAGAAATTTACGTGGTTCGATCAAGATCAACGTACGTCCCCGGAGCATACCACAAATTCACTAAAACCGCCGAAAAAATACAATTCTCTTCTTCCTCTCACTCTCTTCCTCCTCTCTTTATTCTCTTTGCTTTCTGTACCCTCTCTTGTGCATCTCACAACTTCACAACTCCTCTATTTATAGGGCTTGGAATTAATTACAATTAAATATAACAAATCAAAAAAAGAGAAGTTTCATCCATTTAAATTAAATGTGGATAAATGGCAGATAATAGCTCCATCTTGCAACGCATCTCCAACTCAGCATCTCCTAACTCTAGCTACAACATGATTAGTTGACGAATGCTTAGCATTAGTCGATGATTCCCCTGTTTTTCACATAACTAAGCCTTCTAATTAGTAAACCCATGTTAGGACAAGTGTTTACGAAAAATATTGAGTCCCTAGGGTCAATCTATGGTCGTTTTTGAGCTTTCCATCATATCAAGCAAGCCATGCATATACAATTTACACTAAATGCATTACAACTCAAATAAATTATGTGTTTTCATTCATTTGCTCTTCAATCTTCCATGGAATGGACGAAGTCATATGTGCTTTAAGTTCCTCATGGCTTCCATATTGTATTGAGTATTTGTGCCTTCTGAAATATACATATGTTCATACACTAAATGCACACACTAAATGCACAAATGAGATTTTGATGATTTTGTCACTATCAAAATAGGGATCAGACTCAAAAAGTCATAAAAAAGTACTCTAAAATCAATCGAATTCGACCCATTAACCTGATCCATTGACTCGACTTATGGGTTGACTTGACCCGTTGACCTGTCCCAGGAACAAAGTCCACCTGGACCTAGGTCCATTGATCCAGCCTACTGCTTATCTTCATAGATAAAGGGCCCCGACTCAATTTTCAAACCTAGGGCTCATTTTTCAAAACCCATGTTCTTTTTAAGAATACTAGGTCGCATGCCCATTTTTAAAAACAAAAGCCCATTTTTCTTAAAACAACCAACCCATACCCAACCAAATCTAAAATCCAAACACAAATTAATCAAAATTTGAAAAAAATTTGCAAAATAAAGAAAATAAAGGAGATTAGGGGAAGGGGTTACTTATTTGTGAGGATTCAAGAATCTTTGATCCTTTAACAATTTAAACCAAAAACAACAACACAAATAGATTAGAGAAACCATAAAACACAAAGAAAAAAAAAAAGAAAATCAGAGAGAGAGAAAATACATAGGAGAGTGAGAAAGAAGAAAAGAGGATATTAGAGGAGAGAGAGAGAGAGGAGGAAACACAGGGAAGAAAGAACAAAAAAGAAAGAGAGAGCGGGAGAATAAAGAGACAGAGAGAATGTAGAATATAGAAAGAGGAAGAAGAAGAAGAAAAAAAGAGAGAAAAGGAAGAAGAAGAAGAAGAAGAAGAAGAGAGAAAGAGAGAACACATAGAGCACAAAAAAAAAGGAGAGAGATAGGAGAGAGATGAAATTCGAGAGAAATGAGAGGGAAGAGAAAAAAAGTTTGCTTTTATATTGGGAGTTAGTGGGCCACACATGTCATCACTGTAGGGTGACACGTGGCACGATCTGGTCCAAGATTTTTATGGGTGACATGACCACATTTGGACCATCCGTTATATGTTTCTTTAGACAGTTGAATGATTGTCACCTTAGCAATCCATGTCACTTCCTTAGGGCCACTCACATGATAACACGTGGTAGGGAGTGATGTCATGCTACTGTTGCCCATTGCAATAATTTTTTTTTTTTAAAAAAAGGATAAATTGGGTGTTGTCATGTGGCAGGAGTGACGTCATGCTGACATCATCTTGTTATAGTAAATTGAAAAAAAAATAAAACAAATTAAAATAAAAAAGTGCCACGTGTCGCCATAGCGGATGGACATGAGGCCCCCACCAAAACGAACTGATTGACTCGGTTCAAACCATCAAAAACCATTTTTTTATTTTTATATATTTATTAATTATTTATTTAAAATTTTAATTGGTTTTTAATTTTAGAAATTGGAGAAAAAAAATGAAAACTCATAAAAAGTAGGAAAAATAGGGAAAATTTTGAAGAAATATTTTTGAAGTTAGGAAAAAATATTTTGAGTTATTTTGGCTGTAATTTTTTTAAAAAAAATGAAAAATTAAATACCAAAAAATAAGAAAAAAATCTTTAAAAATTATAGAAAATTTTATAAAAATGTTGACAAATTTTTAAAAAAATCTACAAAGATTTATAAAAATCTGGGAATGTTTGTAAGGATACTTTTTCTTAAAATTTTACGATTTTACTTAATTTTTATGTTTGCATTTCTATGATTTTAAAAAAGGTAAAAAAGTATTTTAGACATCACATGTATTAACTCAGGGGGGGGGGGGGAGGGGTGTTTATCTAACAAGATCCCCAGGTTTGGAGGTGTCTTATTAGACATTTTTAATCGCACTTTGATTTTTATTTTTATTTTAAAATTTTATTTATTTACTTTATTTTTTTATTTAATTAATTAATTTAAAATCATTAGCTTCAATTTAGGAATAATTAATGATTAATTAGGGTATGTAGAGGGTGCTGATACATTCTCCTCGCATAACTGAACTCTTGATCCCAACTCTAGTAAAGTAAACTGAGATTACAGGTTCATTGACTTAGAATTAGTCTAGAAACTAAGCAATGAATAGTAATTAGGTCTTCTAACCACACCTAAGTAAAATATTAGATTAATGGCGACTCCATCGAATTTCAATATTATTATTCATCACCATTTCGAACCCTTCTCCGATATGTTGTGACAGTTTAGCAACTCTACTGGGGACCAAAAGAGTCGAACCATCAATTAGTTTTAAATTATCCTGAATATGAATTTAATAAGCTACCGATTTTATTTATTTTAATATTTAATTAATTTAACTTTTTGAAAATTGAAAAAAAATAATAAAAATTAGGAAAATTTAGGGAAAATATTTTTAAAATCTGGAAAATTAAATAAAATATTATTTTAGTTATTTTGACTTAAATAATAAAAAAATAAAAATACCAAAAAATGAGGAAAAGTCTTTAAAATTTTCAAAAAATTTTAGAAAAATGCTAAAAAATTTCAAAAAATTTTGAAAAAAAAATATGGGAATGTTTTAAAATCCTTTTTGCTCAAATTTGGATGATTTTTGTGTGTGTGCATCCTAATGATTTAACGAAGGATAAAGAGGTATTTCAAATCTCACTTATATTAGTTCTGAGGGGATTTATCTAATAAGATCCCCTCATTTGGAAGTCTTATTAGACATTCATTAGTAGTTTTCATTTTTCTTTTGAATTTTTATTTATTTGTTTATTTTGAAGAATTTTATTGAAGGTCATTACATTATATTTAGGGATAATTCAGGGTTAATCAGATATTGTTCGTAGAACAGATATGCAGGGAGTGCTGATACCTTCCACTCACATAACTGAACTCCCAATTCCAACTTTAGGAAAATTAAATTAAGACTACTGGCTCATTGACCTAAATTTAGTCTAAAAGACCAATCAACAAGTAGTAATTATGTGATCTAACCGCACCTAAGTAAATAACATGTTAGTAGCAACTCCATTAAATTTTCAATATTATTATTATTCTCCATTCCAAACCCTTTCTTTGAGACATTACGACAATTTTATTAAGTGTAATGTACACTCGATGTAGCGCAAGAATTTAAATTGTAAGTCATCAAATTTTGAAATTGTGAGGTTCTTAACGAATATATCAATCCAGAATACCGATATATTTAAAGGCCGATTAGATTTAAATTAACAAATAAGGCATGGCACTACTTGTAATGCACATGCTTGTAATAATTATAATGAAAAAAGTATATAAGTTCAACAGTATAATAATAAAAATTAATTATATATTTTTAAACTATAATGTTTTAAAATAACTTTTGATAATCCAAAGAAGATATTTTACATGACAATTGAAAAATGATTTTTTGAATGGCTTTTACTATTATTTTCAAATTTTAAAAATTGTGTGGATACTTTTATTTCAAAGATACTTTAAACTTGCATGTTTACCTTATTTACTAGTAAAAATATATCCATGCAATGTAATAATAAATTGTCACAATAGCTAAAAAAACCCTAAAATCTAAATTTCAGTTTTACAAAAAGAAAATTAATAACAGAAAAAAATATATATTGTTGTGAATTATTTATTAGAAATAAAAACAGAAATAATAGCCAGCAGAAGAAATAATAATATCTTCCTGTACAAACTAAGGATTGGGACTGAATTCATCACCAGCAGAGGATTTAGACCGAAAGTTGAAGAATCTAAAGGCAGAGCAGTCCATCTGCCTCAGCTTCATCAGCAAGACCAGCACCATTCCACATCCAAACCCCAGAGCAGCCCCATACCCACCCAGCGTCAGCGACACAGCTGCAGAAACCAACATCACAAATGACTCTTCCTTACTGCTCATATCTCTGCAAGCCATGGCCAATTCGATCCCCGCAAACAGCAATAGCACCCCGAGAATCCCAATTGGGAATTGGTTCAAGATCCTCACGAAAGAATTCCCAAAAACCAGCCCAAGCACCACCTTCCCCACCCCCAAAAACGCCACCGACGCGCCGCTCCGGCCGCCGAACCGGAACTGCCCCGCCAGCCCACCGGCGCCGTGGCACACTGGCATTGCCCCGAACCAACACCCAATCCAATTCATGGCTCCGACGCTAACGGAAACAGCCCTGGCCGACACTTCCCGCTCGGGGAACAAATCCGCCGATAATTTACACACCGCAATCACCGAATTTAAAATGGTTAATGGAATTTGCGGTATCGCAGCTTTGACGAACCCGACTTTCCAATCCTCCCATGTGATTTTCATCAAGCCGATTTTAGAAGGACCAAGATCAACATTCTTGAAAATTGAAGGATCTCGGAGAAAGCATATGAACAATCCGAGTAAGAACACTAAAAGAGCAGCTGGAATTTTCGCTAGAATCCGCAATCTCCGACGAAGTCGGGATCGGGAGCGATTTGAGGAAGTGGGTTCGTCGAGATTTGAGGAGTATTCGTCGCTGAGAGAAGAATCGCCGGCTCCGGTGACTAGAACAAGGAAAGTAACCGCAGAGAGCGCGAGTACTAGGCCGTCGAGACCGAGCCAGGGCCGAGAAGAACCTGACTTACCAGCGGCGAAGTCCTGATCGAAGCGGATGTACTTGATGGCGGTAAAGGCAAAGGCAAGGCCTTGGGAGAGCTGGATGCCGCGGACGACGGGAAGAGGGATAATGCGGTACAGAACGGACATGAGGCCGGTGGCGCCGAGAAGAAGGGCGAAGGCGGCGGTGGAGAGGCCGGCGGCGATGATCTGGGGGAGGGAGATGTGCTGGGAGATGGCGACGGCGGCGATGGACTTCATGGGCTGGACGGGCATAGGGATGCCGAAGAGGAGGCCGGTGGCGATGTTGTGCAGGCCGGTGAAGATGAGGGTGGTGCCCAGGTCGAGGTGAGTGACCAGCGTTAGGGCGAGAACTATGGGGATGTAGGTGCCAAGGTCGCCCACGGAGCCGCCGAGTTCGGACCAAATGGTGGTCTTGAGCCGGATGGAGGCGGGGATCAGGAGACGGCGGAGGATAGGGGTGGTGGCTGTTGGGGTTGGTGATTGGGTTTCTTCCATGGTCGTCGTCGGAGATGCTTCCACTGTGCTCTGCTCTGGGAGCCCTGTACGGGAGCAATAACTTGCCAAACACTTTCCCATATTCCTCAAATTTACATTCTTTTTAATGCAATTATTAAAAATAGGTTAATTAATATTACAATGAATTTTGAAGATTAAATTTAAATTTGCGTAAATTAAATATATTTTAAAATTTTATTTTGTTTGAGAATATAAATTTTAAGGCTTAAAGTCTCGTATCTTTGAATTTAAATCTCAAAATTTATCACTTTAAAAATAAAATTATATATTTATTTTTAATATATAAGATGTCAATTGTTATTTATGGTGTAACTCTTATAGGAGTTTATAAATAAAGGAAAAAACATATGGATGTGGTATTGGTATAGGGTAGCAGCTCACACTCGTTGACGAGGAGATACCAAGAGTAAGGAAATCTCAAAGTTCAAAGACTCATCGACGAATGGATAAAATCGTTGATGAGTGACCTTCTTTGACTCGTCGACGAGTGTCCTGTTCTCGTCAACGAGTGGTCGCTGGGTTGCGAAAAAGAATTTAAATTTTGAATTTGAACGTTGGAGTTGTTAGGTATTCGAAAGGAAATCTTCGAGGCGTTGTTATATATGTCATTATGTGCATATTTCAACATATAAGAGAGTAAAAGAGAGGGTGAGAGAAGGAGAGAAGATCATTGTATTGTGAGACTTTGATTTTTATAGTGAATCTCTTGCCGATTGCTCTCGTGGATGTAGGATTTTTCAAACCACGTAATTCTTGGTGTCATTACACTTATCTTTATTCTCTTTATCTTGCTATGGTTGTGGAATGTTTTTTGTTTATCACCATTTTATTTGTTGCAAGTATGTGATTACGCGCTTAAATTACACAATTAGGTGTTTTAATTCATACATTATGAATTATATTTTTAATTAAATATCTAATTACTCTCAATAATTTAACATTGTATCCTATTTATATCGTTTAATCTATCAAAAGAAATCTTAAGCATCCTGAAAGACTCGAATCTGAATTGTGTTTAGTGCCATTTTGTTTCTCACTTTCCGACTGGAATTATGTAAAATTTGAGATTAAACTGTATTCCCTGAGGAGATGATCTGGCCTTTAGGTTAAATATTACATAATAGAACTCCTATACTTGGGATAGCTTCCAAATTGCTCATTTTTAGAGTGAGTCAAGTTTTTGGCGTCATTGCCGGGGAATGTTAGTTTTAAATTCAAACTAGTGTTTTTCTTGTTATTTTAATTTGTCTTATGAAAAAAAAAATGAAAAAAAAAAAGAAAAAAAAATTAAAAAAATTAAAAAATTAAAAAAAGAAAAAAAAAGAGTTTTGAAAAAAATATGACCGCACTTGCACCACGCACGCTTATGGATTTTTTGCAGCCCACACAAACCACGGAACCATCTTGCATCATATTGCATGAAAATGCACATAACTTTAACATAAAGCTTGGAATGATATTTGTGATACCTCAATTTTATGAGATGGAGTGTGAAAATCCGTATAAGCATTTAACTGATTTTGAGCTTGCAGGTATTACATTCATAGATGAGACTGCTACTAATCAGGCAATTAGATTGCGTCTATTTCCTTTTTTATTGAAAGACAAGGCTAATACGTGTTTTAATTCTCTGATGCCTAATTTTATCTCTAGTTGGGCTGATATGCAAAAAGAATATCTACATAAATTTTTTCCCTTACTGAGAACTTAATTTTTACAGGAACAGAACAGTCGATTCATGCAAAGAGTTGATGAGACATTTCATGAAAGCTATGAGAGATTTAGATATCTGGTTAACATGTGTCCCCACCATGGATTTGAATCATGACGCCTAGTCAACTATTTCTATACTGCGTTGACTCCTAAATCGAAATAGTTTGTTCATACTATGTGTTTAGGATATTTCTTCAACAAGGAGCTTGATGAGGCGTGAGATTTTTTGGATCATTGAGCTGACTATGCTCAGTAGTGGAACACTGGAATTGACAGAAGACCAATTATAGCTCAACCATTGAGAGCAATACATGGTGGAGAGTGGTATGAACTGAAAGATGATTTTTATGTTGAGGCACGTGTGGCTGAACTCACCAGAAGAGTGGAGGCTATGGAGATGGAAAAGGAGAATAGTACAGAGCAACTTTGGAATCAACCTTCCCAGTCTTATGCACCCTCTTATCAGTCGTCATATCATCAGGCTTCCTTTCAGCATCAGTATCAGCCACAAAAGATCTCTTAGAGCTATGCACCTTCAGGATTTCAATCTAATGCAGCACCTGCTCCATCGGAGAAGTCTCTTGAGGATGCCTTTCAGCATTTCATACAAATTCAAGTCACAACTAACAATCAGTACACTCAGGCCATAAATGAATTGTGAGATACCATTAATGAGATGAGCACGCAATTGAATATCTTAGAAAAAGGAGAATTTCTGGTAGAACCTCAACCTAATCTTCAAGAATACCAGCACCAACAGCAACAAATACATAATGTTTCTCTTGAGACAGCGGAGGCCCTTATTACTTCGAGAAGTGGAAAAGAAGTTCCCTAACCTGAGATACTCATTGATAGACCAACAGTTGTCTCGACACCTGAAGTTACAACTGAGATAGATGAGGTCAAAGAAAAATCAGAGGAAGCAAGCCCAAAATTGAAGAAGTCAGTTAACATAAAGAGTGAGACCAGTAAGGAGTACCAACCTGTGGTACCTTACCCTTAGAGATTGATAGTTAATGTGGAGAGCGAGGCTAGTAAGGAGTACCAACTTGTGGTACCTTATCCTCATAGATTGAAGTTGTGGAACCATCATTCCCTATTGGACTAAATGTTAAGGAGCACAATGTTGAAACAAATCCCCGCAGTGGTAAGGTGATGGGTACACCTGATAAAGAGGGTGACTAGACTAGTGAGAGCTTAATTTTCAAAGAACTGGGTAAAATTTTTAATGTTGATGCTTCTGAAGAACCAAAGGTAACTACTTTGACAACTTTTCCTCAAAGACCAGTTCTTAAAAAAGTGACTTTCCTGGAAAATATACTAAATAAAGATCCTTTCTTGTTAAAATAAGGAAGTCAATCTGCACATGTATTGTTTGGTATTTTGAAGAGTATTAATTCATTTGAGGTTGACTTTTGTGCAAGTATTAAGACTGATTCATTGTGGTGGCTTAAGTTTGGAGACCCGCTAGTTCAATTTATAGACCTGCACCCACCAGATGAAATTCCTCCAAAGCCTTCGTTAGAAAACTGTGATGTTTTTGTTTCCTTTCTTTTCATTTTGTTTTACCTTATTTTATTCTTAGTTAACTTTTAGGTACATTTTTTTTGTAGTTTTAGTTTTTATTTTCCATTACTTCTCCACCCAAGTACACTCTATTTCACTCGTGCACATCTTCTCTATCTCTCCTATGCTTTCACATTGAGGACAATGTTCTACTTTAGTTTAGGGGGTGATAATTTGCATTTGACACTGTGCACGTCTACTTGTTGGGTTTTATATTATTTATAAAAAGAAATAAAGAAAGAAAGAAAGAAAGAGTATTGAGAAATTACACGATTATGTCATGATTAAACACTGACATATACCCTTCACATACTTGCATATAACATAAGAATTACACACTTGAGTCATTTATGTGTAGTTTCTCTTTATATGATTTTATAATTCCATAAGAATTGATTGGTAGTACACTCGTGTTAATTTGGTTATATAAACTCTTGTATTTACATGATATCTCACAAGGTTGAAAATACACGTTCACGTGACTTGTAGCACTTAGGGTTCCTTATGAGCACTGAGAGAGCACCTGTGGTGATTATGACACCTTGTCAGGTATTGTTAAGCCATTTATCGTTCTTTTGAGTTTTTGATGTTAGCTCAGAGTTCATGAAACTCAATTTTCCTTTTTTTTTTTTTTTTGATACTCTTTGTACATTAGTCTCAGTTTTTGACTTGCTAGCCTAGAGGTGGCATCTAGTGGGGAGATAGAAACCTAAGTTTTGTAGCCTACTCAAGATGTGAAGGTTGAGCCACCCTTAGAAATAGATTTAGTTCATAAACTACTGTTCAAGCTTAATTCACATGAGTGGTATGAAGACAACAAAAGAAGTGTAATGATTGTCCTAATTAACCAAAAAAAGACAAAAATTAAGAAATTAGCATAAGAAAGAAAAAGGAAAAATAGAAATGTACATGAAATGAAAGATTAATAACTGCTCCATAGAAATGCATAAAAGTCATGGACACAACACATGTTCTCCACATATGAAGATTCTTCAACCGCTCAATGCCTTAGATGTATTCACGCTTAGTTTGTGAATAAGTTGATTTAGGGTGGTTTTGATTGGATATGGCGAGTAGGTGAGAAGATGTTAGGGTGAAGGACCCGACACCTCATAAATAGGCTAGATCCTTTTCAGACTAGTCCACTCCATACATTTAACATTTGTTCCTTGTAATATGTGGGATGTTTGATCGCGACACTCCTCCTCACATATGATGAGTAAACCTATTCTTTTTAAGTGTTTTTGAGGGTATACCAATTAGGCTGAGTCAAAATGACCGTTCTGTAGGTATCCACTAGTATCCTAGGTGTAACGAGTCACACACATCACACATTCCTCGATATTTCACCTGTTTATACTCAAATTTATATGACCGCATTAACTCTGAATTGTAGTGCCGGTTAACTTCTTGTGAGTATACTATTCTTAATTGCTATATAACGATGAAACTTGCATGAATGACTTACTTCGGAGTTGTATGCATTGTATATGATAAGCTTGTGTGAAATTCGGTTATATTCCTATATGTGAAATGGTATGGTTGTATCTCATGTGCATTCATTTCATGTTTGTTGGAGTTAGTATTTGTGAATACCTCCCTGGAATTCATTCATGTTATTTTCTAGAGACTAGTAAAACATTAGTTGAGGGTGTGATTACATGCTTAAACTACATAATTAGGTGCTTTAATTCATGCATTATGAATTATATTTTTAATTAAATGCCTAATTACTCTCAATATTTTAACATTGTATGCTATTTATAATATTTGGGGTTTATTAAGTAATTTATGAATTTTTGGTATTTTTTATTGCAAGACAATTATTGGGAGTTAAAACCGGCATCATTTCATAATTCGCACATAATTTTTTTATCCGAGCTCTGATCGAGACGATTCAAAATTTTAGAGAAAGATGAGAATATTATCTACAAATTTCGTGTTTTAAACTTTAAGCGATACAGACTCTAAGATGGTCAAAGTCAGGCTCATTCGCCAAAAAACAAAAAGAAGAAAAAGAAGAAACAAGAAAAAAAAAATATTTCTTTGATTTGACCCGGCCATGTAGCCGGGCCCTTGAAGGATTGTGCCGGGTAGGGCTAGCCTCCCTCCTCTCCCTATATAATTTTTTCTTTTCTCCTTTTAGAACCGACAACCCTTCCTTCTTCCCTTTTCCTTACTCTCCCTCTCCTTCCCTTCTCTTCTCCCTCACCCACTTCCCTTCTCTGCCCTCATCCTCTTCCGAGCCCCCTCTCTAACTCTCCCTTGCTTCCTTTCTCTCCTCTATCTCCCTGTACTTTCTCCCCCTATTCCTTCCCTTGCTGTTGAACTCGAGTCCTCTGTCTCCCTAAGTCTCTTCTCTACTCTCCCACTCTCACTCTCCCCCTTCTCTCCCTAACTCCCTACCACTCCTCCCTATTGATCCTAGCTGCTGCCCCTTCTTCTGCTTCTTAGCTGCCAAGGACCCGTGCACACCCAGCCCTACTGAAGCCATTGCTGCTGCTGGCTGCTGTCGTCCTACACTGCTGAACCCAAGTTGTTGGTGTAGCTATTGCGGCTTTAGTTCACGGCCAGCCACCTTGAAAACTCCCTGCTTCCTAGCCAAAGACCCGAGCTTCCTCCCCTACTCCTTGCTACGGTTTCAGCTCATGGCCAGGCCACCACGATTGCACCTCCAGCTGCTTTCTCTCTCTCTCTCTCTCTCTCTCTCTCTCCCCTTCTTTCTCTTTTTATTTCCTTTCCTTTTCTTTAGTTTTTTTTATTCTTGCTTTAAATATTTAAATGAATATTGTTATTTTTCAATTGAGTTTTAGTTAAATTTTTAAACTTGTGAATCTTTGTTTGAGTATTATTATTATTAAAGCTTATTTATTTTCTTTCTCTTTCTTATTTAATATAAGCATTAGATATAATTTTATGCCTAGGTTAATTTTTATTTAATTAAAGTTCGGTTTGATCTTTAGAAAGAAAAAAAAGAGAGAATAAAGTAGAAAAAATAAAAAAAAAATTATAGAAAAAATTAAAAAAATTATTTTTAGAAGTTAAATTAGTTGTTTTCTTTAAATCAAAATTTTATTTGTTGAAGTTTGATTTAGTTTAAGCTTAACCTTATTAAAATCCGAGTTCTTTTTATCTTATTTCTGTATACTGTTTAGTTGCAAAAGTTTTGAATTTTGTTTAAGTTCTTAATCACATTAAAATTGGTTTTTGTTTAAATTTGTGATTGATTGAGTTCTTTTTAGGATTGCATGTTTTCATTACGTATTAAAATTATCGTCTTCAATTCTTTTTTCTGAAGTTCAACACGTGTTTCAATTCTTGTTCGGTTGTTAAATTCAGTGCATGTTAAGAATTAGAATTTAAATTACATGTTTGTTTAATTTATCAAAACAAATCTCAAACATCCTGAAAAACATGAATCTGAACTGTGTTTAATGCTATTTTGTTTCTCACTTGCGGATTGGAACTATGTAAAATTTGAGATTAAACTGCATTCCCTGAGGAGACGATCTAGCTTTTGAGCTAAATATTATACGACATATGTAATAGCTCACAGAATTAAATAAGGCCTTGTCGACGAACACAGGGGATTCGTCGATGAGACTACATAAGGACCTCATCAACAAGGATATGTCTCGTCGATGAGAAGATACCAAGAGGGGGGCTTTAGCAGTCTGAAATTCGTCGACGAAGGTTCAGGTTCATCGATGAACTTTCTATAGGGGCTCGTTGACGAGATGACGTGTCTCATCGATGAATTCGGGGTTATAAATAGCTAAAACCCAGATTTTCTGCAGAATTAAGTGCTAGAAACACACACCCTCTCTTGAAAATGTCCCTCCTCCCTTCTCTCTTCGATCCCAGCTCCGTTTCTCGTCAGCTCGACGATCTGAGACCACCACGAATGTAATGACCTGGCCCTTTATACGAACCAGCACCGTTAACCCAAATACAAAATACCTGTACCTGTTCAAGATACATAGACAACCGGCCCTAAACAGGGACCTACGGGTATAAACCATACATAATTACAATGTAAATTTTACGGAAAAACATAAACATTCATCGGAATTTCTACTAGACTTATATTAGAGCTTACTAATACATCCACAAGTACATAAATCCAAACATAGAATAGATCCTGTTATTACAATCCTCTAGAAAGGACCTTCATCCATGTTTAATACATCATTCGAATGCTTACGTAAGCTAAACCAAAATACAACCTCCACAGTCCCTTTAGCTACTAGGACCGATGTACTGATGGATCTGAAAAAAAAGATTGTATAATAGGGTGAGACACCTCTCAGTAAGGAAGAAAGTGTTAAAACGGTGTGTGACTGCATATATGCACATTTTTATACAAACTCATATGTTTGAAACATTTGTTTATAATACTGTAACATATAACATTTATCTGCACATCAAGTATTTAAATCATGCATATGATTATTAGAACACCTCCATCTTGATATGACATTTTGCATGTTTATCCCGTGGCATGGGTTGTGTACTGATTGCCTCTGACAGTGTCCTATTTGTGCAGACAAAGCCGAGCATCTTTTATAGTCTGACCGCCCCCTGGTTTATTTTTACCAGCAGCTTACTAACTCCTCGTAGGTCGACCATCTAACGTACCC
This sequence comes from Malania oleifera, assembly GCF_029873635.1. Classification (NCBI taxonomy): domain Eukaryota; kingdom Viridiplantae; phylum Streptophyta; class Magnoliopsida; order Santalales; family Ximeniaceae; genus Malania; species Malania oleifera. Next base: position 18,253,004 of record NC_080422.1, read on the forward strand.
ATACTGATTTCTCATGTATGGTTGCACTGTACTGCCAGCATCGGTACCTAGCCCTAGGAGCTTATTTCAACCCCCGAACTGTAGTATCTTTCAACCCCTTTTACTGAAGTTTCTTTCAACTTATTTTGGTCACAAGCTGTGGTTCCAGTATCATATATACAATTTATAGAAAAATATAGTAACCTGTGTAATTCCAGTATTTTTGCATATTCAAATAATCACATCAGGTTCAAACTGGTGCCTATCCACTTAGTTTACCCCTTTTGTTTACTAATACAGCTCAGTGTATCATCAACCTCTGTTTTCCATATTCTCAGTATAATAAATTGGAACTTTGTTTCCATATCTCATATATATGAAGTATAGAATGTTCATGCATTTCCATTTTAATATATATCATACAAGTTCAATCCAAAACCCACTAAATGATAAAAAGTTCAGTAACCACCATTTAAATGGAGAAGTGAAAGATTTAAGTGACTCCTACTTCAGTTTAAATGCAAATAAGTGATTTTCATAAAATTTGGAGATCATACGCCAAAATCCTTGTTTTTACCAAGAATCGTAAAATTGTAAAACCGCCATTTCTACTCGGTAGAATTTAGAAAATAAGTAGTTAAATCATACATATAAATATAAACTAGCTTTTTAGCGGTTTAATTTTCAAAAAATGCTGTTATAATCAATTTCCCCTTACCTTAAACTCAAAACAAAATTTCGTACGAACACGATCCAAACCGACAACCCGGGACCCTCAAAACCTAAAAACCACAGAACATAACCTTACTATAATTTTGCCTACTATCCAAATATCCAATCAAAATTGAGATCAGATCCTTACCTTGATTTTTGGGAAAACCCAAAAATCCTCAAAACAACGATACGATCCGCTAAAAGTTGTAGAATTTCCTCCTCTGATCCCCGCAGGAACTTTCGTTTCTTAAAGAGAGAGAATTTCGTTGGTAGAGAGAAAGAGAGATTGGGAAGAAACTTAGCTTCTAAGCAACAAAAATGGATATTTATAGGGCCTTTGACCAAGTCCAACTCGTCGACGAGGCAGCGTCTTCGTCTACAAATCCGCCACACAGCTCATCGACGAAGCCATCCCTACGTCGCTAAGCCCAAGTTTTGGATATTTCTCTGACTCGCTCGGTATTTGATCGTCGACGAGGATCTAAATTTCGTCGACGAGGCTCTGAAGGACTTCGTCGACGAACTTGACTCCTTCGTCGACGAACCCAGCTTATTTCGGGTTTGGGTCTCTACAATCTCCCCTCTTTATAAGAATTTCGTCCTCGAAATTTACTAACCATTGCTCAACATAAACTTTTCTTACTATTCCGCTTTACAAAGAGTCGACCGTCACCTACAAAGTGACTTTGGCCTAATTTCTTTACATACCCTCACATATGGCGGAGGAGTACCATGGTTACAAAAAGATATTTCAGAAGATTACATCTATAAACAAGACTCTCCCAAAGATCATGCCATTTAATCTATACCATCTACACTACTATACATACTTATGTACTATTGAATAACTGCGGGTACTTCTAGCATATTTCAGATTCTAATTCCCATGAAGCTTCTTCCACTGCATGGTTACGCTATAGTATCTTTACGAGAGGTGTTTCCTTAGTTCGTAACTGCTGCATCTTCCGATCCAATATCTGCACTGGTACTTGCTCATACGATAAGGTATCACTGATCTCTAGAGGTTTGTAACTCAGTACGTGTGGTGGATCTGGTACATACTTCCTCAATACAGACACGTGAAATACATCATGGACTCTGGATAATACTAGAGGTAGAGCCACTCGATAAGCAACCGAACCTATCCTTTCAAGGATCTCAAAAGGCCCGATATACCGAGGACTTAGCTTCCCCTTCTTCCCGAACCTCATCACCCCTTTCATCGGAGTGATCCTCAGGAATACCATATCTCCTACTTCAAATTACAACTCTCGTCGACGAGTATCAACATAACTCTTCTGTCAACTTTGAGCTGCTTTGATCTTTTCCCTGATTAATCTGACCTTTACGAAGGTCTGTTGAACTAATTCTGAACCCAGTATCCGCTGCTCACCTACCTGATCACAATACAACGGAGATCGACACCGATAACCATACAAAGCCTCATAAGGTGCCATCTCTATGCTTGCCTGGTAACTGTTGTTATATACAAATTCAACAAGCGGTATATATCGTATTCAACTATCACCGAAATCTAGTACACAAGCCCGTAACATATCCTCTAACGTCTGAATAGTCCTCTCCGACTGTCCATCCGTCTGCGGGTGAAAAGACATACTGAACGTCAGTCGCGATCTTAGGCATCTTGTAAACTCTTCTAGAAACGAGATATAAAACGTGGATCCCAATATGAAACGATAGAAATAGGGACACCATGGAGTCGTACCACCTCCTGCACATAAAGTTTTTCAGCCTATTCAAAGAGTAGCTAACTCTGATTGGAATGAAATGTGTAGTCTTCGTCAGCCGATCCACTATAAACCATATGACATTCAGCCCATGCACTGCCGCAGGTAAACCCGTCACAAAATCCATCCAGACATGTTCCCACTTCCACTTAGGGACGTCGAGTGGCTGAAGTGGTCCTGCTGGCTTCTGATGTTCTACTTTGATCCGTTGACATGTTAGGCACTACTTTACAAAACGAGTAATCTCTCTTTTGATGTTGGACCACCAGAAAGATTCCCTCAAATTCTTGTACATTTTCATACTACTAGGATGTACAGTGTAAAGTGAATGATGTGCCTCCTTTAGAATGACCCGTTTAATCACCGCATCATTTAGTACACAAACCCTGCTGTGAAATCTTAATATCCCATCACCGGAGACACTGAAATCCGGCTTCAACCACTTCTGAATTCCTTCCGTAACTTCAACCAGCTCGGGATCCTCCTTTTGCACCACACGGATCCTCTCCTGCAAGGTTCGTTGTACCACCAAGCTAGCAAGAATAGCCTGATGGTTTCCTTCTACTACCTCCAAACTCAACCTCTCAAGGTCTATACAAATCTGATGTTGAACCTCCACTGTCGAAATAGACGCATCCACAGACTTCTGACTTAGAGCATCGACTACCACATTAGCCTTTCCTAGATGATAGCTAATAATATAGTCGTAGTCCTTAATCAACTCAAGCCATCTGCGTTGTTTCATGTTAAGCTCCTTTTGGGTGAAAAAGTATTTTAGACTTTTATGGTCGGCAAAAATCTCACACCTTTCACCGTACAAGTAGTGCCTCCAAATTTTTAGTGCAAACACTACCACTGCTAATTCTAAATCATGTGTCGGGTAGTTCTTCTCGTATTCTTTGAGTTGACGAGAAGCGTAAGCAACTACCTTGCCCTGCTGCATTAGAACACAACCAAGGCCCTTTTTCGAAGCATCACTATATATAACAAAACCACCATCACTGGATGGAAGAGTCAGAATTGGAGCCGTGACCAGTCGCCGTTTCAGCTCTTGGAAACTCAGCTCGCACTCATCCATCCAATCATACCTCACGTTCTCCCATGTGAGTTTTTTCAAAGGACCTGCTAAACTAGAGAACCCTTCCACAAACCGATGGCAGTAACCTGCAAGACCCAGAAAACTTCTGACCTCCTGAACATTTTTCGGTCTCGCCCAGTCCACTACTACTTCAATCTTACTCAGGTCCACTGACACCCCTTCTTTAGACATCACGTGCCCTAGGAATGCAATTTGTTCAAGCCAGAAATCGCACTTCTTTAGTTTAGCATACGATCTCTTATTCCTAAGCATTTGCAATACTAGCCTCAAATAAACTTCATGCTCTGCAACACTTCTAAAATACACTAGGATATCATTAATAAATACCATGATGAACTGGTCTAGATACTCATGGAAGACCCTGTTCATCAAATCCATAAAGGCTGTAGGTGTATTAATCAAACCAAAAGGCATAACCATAAATTCAAAATGGCCATACCGGGTTCGAAATGTAGTTTTCGAGATGTCCGCTGCTTTCACCTTTAGTTGGTGATACCTAGACCGTAGGTCAATCTTGGAGAATACCTGCGTGCCCTGAAGTTGGTCAAACAAATCATCGATCCTGGGTAGCGGATATCTATTCTTTATTGTCGCCTTATTTAGTTCTCGGTAGTCAATGCACATCCTCATCGATCCATCCTTCTTCTTCACAAATAACACCGGTGTTCTCCAAGGAGAAACACTAGGTCGAATGTACCCCTTGTCAAGTACCTCCTGAAGCTATTCTTTCAACTCTCTTAGCTCAGCGGGAGCCATACAATACGAAACTTTCGATATAGGCATCGTACCTAGAGTTAACTCAACAGAAAATTCCACTTCACGGTCTGGAGGTAAACCTGGCAAGTCCTCTAGAAATACGTCAGGGAACTCGTGCACTGCAGTAATCATCTCCAATTCCCATTCTTCTGTTGGCGTGTCTTTCACAAACTCTGGATACCCTTGGCACCCTTTAAGGAGTAGCCTCCTAGTTTGCATAGCAGAAAGGATTCATGGTGTAGAACGCACACACGATCAAAGGAATTGGAATTCCTGCTTTCCTGGCGGTCTAAACAACACCTCCTTCCAATGGTAAACAATACTAGCATAACTGGCAAACAACCAATCCATCCCTAAGATGATATCAAAGCCAAACATATTATACACTACATGATCGACTGGTAGTATGCTCGCCTGAATTTCTACTGGGAAGTTACAGATTACACCGCTACACCTGACCGTAGACCCAAACGTTGTAGCTACTATTAGTTCATAATCTAACCGTTGCACCTCAAATCCACACAGTTTCACAAATCTACGGGAAATAAAAGAATGCGTTGCCCCAGGAATCAAATAATACAACAACTTTATTAGAAAGCATGTAAATGATACCTGTGACAACATCGCCCACGTTCTCAGCATCGGCTGGAGTTAAAGAATACACCCTAGCTTGGGCTGTACCCCCTAGTTGACCACTTTGCTGTGCCTGAGTATTACCCCTGTATGGCTACTGCGAGGTTCCACTATTCCTCTGCATCTGACAGTCTCTCATCTGATGTCCTTACCTACCACACTGCATACAGGCCCCCGTAGACATCCAACACTGCCCATGGTGTGTCTTACCACATAAAGAGCAACATTGAACACGTGTGGTATTTTGGGACGTACCACCACTGTTCTTCTTCCACTTTCCTTGTCCTACCCCAAACGAAGAATTAGGAGGTATTGGCCTCTTCTTTGTAACCTGAACCTCTGCATCCTCTAGCAAACACTCCTTTGCTACCGTGGCTTTATCAACCAACTTAGCAAAGTCCTGTAATTGCAAGATTGCTGTCTGCTTATGGATTTCGCTTCTCAGACCCCTCTGAAACTTTCAGGCCTTCTTTGCTTCATTCGGTATCATGAATGTAGCAAATCGAGACAGCTCTTGGAATTTGGCAGCGTACTATTGCATTGTCAGCGATTGCTGTGTAAGATTCATGAATTCCTCCATCTTCGCATTTCTAACTGTGGTCGAAAAATAACGTTCAAAGAAGAGTTCTTTGAATCGGACCCACGTCAACGCTATTGGTATAAGTCGGTGCTCTTCCATTTGCTTTACAGATACCCACCATCTCTCAGCCTCCCCTGCCAACTTGAATGTGGCGAAGGTGACTTTCTGCCTCTCATTGCAGTTCAACACGTCTAGGATCTTCTCGATCTCCTGGATCCAATTCTCAGCACAACTAGATCTGCACTGCCCACAAAATTCGAGGGCTTCAACTTGGTGAACTACTCGATGGAGCAACCCAACTCAGTTGTAGGACGATCCTGCCCCCTATTCGTCTGCACTACCTCGGCCATAAGCTGCTGTGTGAAGTCACGCAACACACTAGTGGAATCATTACCAGCCTCAATGCTGGCACCCTCACTACTACTGCCTCCCACGTTGGCAGTGATATCTCTGGATTCCATCCTAAAAACAATCACGAGAATCCATTGGAAAGGTAATAGCCTAAGAATCGACTGATACTATCATGTTATAGACTCAATCCCTTAAATTCATATCCCCAATATTGCCATACTCAATTAATTTGACATTATCATTCGAACTTGAATTCCACCCTTCTACTAGGAAACAAAACCATCAATAGATTGCTGTAATTTTTTGAACCTTTCGACTGATCCAGAAAAACACAGAAGTCTATCAAGGAATTTTCGTCTCCAGATATACAAAGCAAAATCCTAGGTCTTATCCTTGTCCTATACTCTTGTATATTCTAGACTATCAAAACTATCAAATCCTAAGTTTTGCACATATTCCTTACCAAGCAACATGAATCAAATCATACTTCTGACTGGCTATGGCTCTGAAACCAACTGTAACGACCCGACCCTTTATACGGACCAACACCGTTAACCCAAATAAAAAAATACCTGTACCTGATCAAGATACATAGACCTCCCGCCCTAAATAGGGACCTACGGGTGTAAACCATACATAATTACAATGTAAATGGAAAAACATAAACATTCATCGGAATTTCTATTAGACTTATACCAGAGCTTACTAATATATCCAAAAGTACATAAATCCAAACATAGAATAGATCATGCTATTATAATCCTCCAGAAAGGACCTTCATCCAAGTTTAATACATGATTCGAATGCTTACATAAGATAAACTAAAATACAACCTCCCCAGTCCCTTTAGCTACTAGGACCGACGTACTGATGGATCTAAAAACAAAGATTGTATAATAGGATGAGACACCTCTTAGTAAGGAAGAAAGTGTTACAACAGTGTGTGACTGCATATATGCACATTTTCATACAAACTCATACGTTTGAAACATTTGTTTATAATACTGTAACATATAACATTTATCTGCACATCAAGTATTTAAATCATGCATATGATTATTAGAACACCTCCAGCTTGATATGACAATTTGCCTTTTTACCCCGTGGCATGGGTTGTGCATTGATTGCCTCTGACAGTGTCCTGTTTGTGCAAATAAAGTCGAGCATCTTTTATAGTCCGACCGCCCCTTGGTTTATTTTTACCAGCAGCTTACTAACTCCTCGCTGGTTGACCATCTAACTTACCTATACTGATTTCTCATGTATGGTTGCACTGTACTACAGCATCGGTACCTAGCCCTAGGAGTTTATTTCAACCCCCAAACTGGAGTATCTTTCAACCCCTTCTACTGAATTTTCTTTCAACTTCTTTTGGTCATAAGCTATGGTTCCAGTATCATATATACAATTTATAGCAAAATATAGTAACCTGTGCAATTCCAGTATTTTCGCAAATTCAGATAATCACATCGGGTTCAAACCGGTGCCTATCCACTCAGTTTACCCCGTTTTGTTTACTGATAAAGCTCGGTGTATCACCAGCCTCTGTTCTCCATATTCTTAGTATAACAAATTGGAACTCCGTTCCCATATCTCATATATATGAAGGATAGAATGTTTATGCATTTCCATTTCAATATATATCAAACAAGTTTATTCCAAAACCCGCTAAATGATAAAAAGTTCAGTAACCACCATTTAAATGGAAACGTAAAAGATTTAAGCGTCTCCTACTATAGTTTAAATGCAAATAAGTGATTTTCATAAGATTTGGAAATCATATGCCAAAATCCTTGTTTTTACCAAAAATCGTAAAATTGTAAAACCGGCATTTCTACTTGGTAGAATTTAGCAAATAAGCAGTTAAATCATACATACAAATACAAACTAGCTTTTTAGCGATTTAGTTTTCCAAAAATGTTGTTGTAATCAATTTCCCCTTACCTTAAACTCAAAACGAAATTTCGTACGAACACGATCCAAACTGACAAACCGGGACCCTCAAAACCTAAAAACCACAAAACATAGCCTTACTATAATTTCGACTACTATCCAAATATCCAATCAAAATTGAGATCACATCCTTACCTCGATTTTTGGAAAAAACCAAAAATCCTCAAAACAACGATCTGATCCACTAAAGTTGTAGAAGTTCCTCCTTTGATCCCTGCAAGAACTTCCATTTTTAGAAACGGGCGTCGAACGACGAAAATTCTTAGAGAGAGAGAGAAATTTCGTTGGTAGAGATAGAGAGAGAGAGATTTTGGGAAGAAACTTAGCTTCTAAGCAACCAAAATGGATATTTATAGGGCCTTTGACCAAGTCCAACTCGTCTACGAGGTGGCGTCTTCGTCGACGAATCCGCCACACAACTCATCGACGAAGCCATCCCTTCGTCGTCGAGCCTACGTTCTAGATATTTCTCTAACCCGCTTGGTATTTGCTCGTCAACGAGGCTCTGAATTTCATCGATGAGGCTCCAAAGGACTTCATCGACGAACTCAGCTTATTTCAGGTTTGGGTCTCTACAACGACGCTCTTGGGAAAGTTCTTTGCAAGTCTACTGGAGCGGATCATTGGCGGTGCTGGTTTGAATTCCATGCCAATCTCAAGGTAAGACATTTTATTTAGTATTTGCCTCTTCCACAGTTATAAGAAGTGTAGAATATGAAGAAATACTGATATTTTATTCTGGGGGATGTTGTTTTCAGGATATTGAGCGGGGAACCCTGTGGGTGTAAGGCCAGGATACAATAGGGGCTTTCTTAGAAATTAGGTAAGGGAAATATGATATGCTAGGGAGTTTTTTAGAATGTATAACAGAAGATTTTGTATATGTTTTTTCAAGCATGTTGATTAGTTTATTTTTCCAGAATATCATGAGTATTATTATTTCAGAGAAATTATAGTTATGAAGCATGGGATTTTAATTACATAATTGTGTGGCCTGAGTCTATTATAGTTTAATATGTTGATTATGAAATTTTATAGATATCCAGTTATACAAAGTTTATTAGCAGAAATTAAGATTTACAGCATTTTTCAGAATAACATGATTTCTAAACCATAACACTCAGATAGATATTACAGATATTTCAGATAGAAATTACAAATGTTACAAACAGATATTACAGATGCATTAGATAGATATTTCAGATAATACAAATAGATATTACAGATATTTCAGATATTACAACTCAGATTTATAGTCTTATGATTGCTTTGAAATCATGTTAAAAGCAGCAAGATAATTATATATATACTAGTATCACACAGTATCAGATCCCTGTGGAAATATCAGATAGATACAAACAGCAGAGCACAGTACCATTGCTAGTATAAATAGAGTGCAACCACATAACTCAGATAGTATGTACATTCCATCTAACCATGCCAAGAGAGATTGCAATCTCCCCAGCGAGCTGGGTTGAGGTGGCCGGTTAGACGATGTTAGATTGGAGATTGCTCCGTGAGATTGCAATGGGCCAAATTGGAGGATGTTAAATACAGATTGACTTGCTTTGTAGGGCAACCGGAGTAAGTCCAGCTTACAAGCCGCACAACCCTGTTATGAGGGGTTAAATCATGACATACAGATTCCACGGTATAACAAAATTTTCTATATACAGATATATCATACAGCAGCAGTTTATATTATCATATTAGCAGTATGTACAAATAGTAAAATTAGATACACATTTATATTTTAAGCTACATTGCATATGTTTTGTACAATATATCAGTTTATTCATTCTACAGTATCAGTATTATCTCAGTATACTATATGCGCAACTCAGCTGCCACACACTAGTAATAGCATATTTCCTTTTACTGAGCATTATCTCATCTCAGTGACCTACTATTTTTCAGGAGATCCAATTATGCGAGTAGATCAGGCTCACGGGTAGAGATTGTCTTGTGCTGCCTTTGCTGAGAGGGTAGGTGTATTTTGGTGCTAGTGAGTTGGGGTAGATCCCATGTTTTTGATGTTGTCACTGGGCATTCTGTGTTGTAAATATACTTCAGATTATTATAGTCTTCTGGTATTGTATATATATGACAATTTATAGTTTCTTGTATACTGCTGCTTAGGTGTGTATGACATACAGAGTTTCCTCGGTGCTCCTTTGAGCCTGAGATGTTTTTAGTAGTATCTCAAACCGATGGTAATTATGTTTATATATATATATAGAAAAAGGAAAAAAATGTATGTTATATAAGCAACAGAACATTACAACAGAACTTCTATACTTGGAATAGCTTCTGAGCTGCTCATTTTTAGAGTGAGTTAGTATGTATGTATGATCTTTTATATAATGTTCATTCCGTTGCACATTGTTAGGAGAGGTCGCCCTTATTTTTCACAACAATTGGTATTAGAGTGTGTTGTATGGCCTCCGAATTTAAGGATCTCGTGTTGTAACAAGGCATGGTGAAGGTTTATACAGAATTTCAACCAAATAGCGTGGATGCAATGACTTGGAATGAATTGAGAGCAATCATTCGTCTTTTTTTGGCTAAGGATGTGTTGTATCATGTCATGGATGGGAATTCTCTGGCATTAGTTTGGTGAAAACGGGAATGCTGATATATGTCTAAGGGTTCGTCAAAATCTGCAAGTCTAGTGGAGAAAGACTCAGAATGTAGTGTTGGAGATATGTTACGTGTTTCATCAAGTTCGAAGTGCCTCATAGATGATTCTTGAATCTTAGTCATCGAATGCTTTTATCCTAAAATATGGTTTGACACCGATAGATCAATTTATACTAGTTGTATTTTGATGGAAAATAATATTTCATGCAAAATATTTGTTATTGGAAATGTCAAAATCAAAATGTATGATGGTGTTGTAAGAATCATATGTGATGAACTCAGAATGTAGTGTTGGAGATATGCTACGTTGTTAACCTAATTGCTCATATTCCGTTTTGATAATGACAAATACCTTGGTACTAATATTTGCACTGAGCTAGTATGCATGTTCACTCTACGCATGTAATTAAAGAGAACGTTATATTATTATGGTATATGGTGACCCCAAGCAAGAATGAAGATTATTGTGTTTCATTTGTATTTGTAATTTTTATATTCTTCATTTCGGACTGTCACGTAATATGGTCTGTAGTAACTGCATCATGTATGATAGACCTTTATGTCCAGGTTACCCTAGATTGACCTTAGGTTCCCACACTTTAAGTGCACAGGACCCCACTACACTCACATGTCATTAGGAATAAATTTAAATTATAGAATGGAACTTAAGTTTAAAATCATAAGGGCTTCGGGTGACCGAACCAGGCAAGTCAAATTGCCTCGGTTGACTGAACTCAAACCCTAACTTTTTCCAACAACTCGGGCGCCCAAGCTTCACATTCAAAATACCCCCGGGTGACCAAATATGCAAGTTTGGCAGAACGAAGTTGAGACCAGGCCATCGAACCTTAGACATATTGGAAAATTGCATTGGTCAGTAAACCAAACCCTCATTCAGGAACCTGAAGTTCAAAATTTACTTTTTCTGTTGTGTCTATTCGGGCGACCAAACCTATGGCTCAGTTGACCGAAACCCTCAGGTTGGTCAAATTTTTACCATGGTTAATTGGGATTAAACAGAGTTAATTTCTTAAATACATTTTAAATAATTTTAATAATTCCCTATGTGTCCCCAACGGTTATAATTTTTACCTTCTTTATATATATGAGTTCATTTGCACAATTAAAGGGTGATTAGCATAATCATTAAGAGAAAATTTTCTCTGAAATTTTGAGAGCTCATTCTTCATATAACAAAGCCAAATACTCACCCTTTGATATTTCTTTGCTAAACCAAGTTTGGTGAGAGTGCATTTGAGTTAATCTACATTGTTTACACTTAATTAAACTCTCTTTGTTCTTGTTGATTTATCATTTTTGTTTGAGAGTTTTAGGTAAGGTTTTTCTCTTGGTTTAACTAATAATCTTTGTGCGGGAAAACCTTGGTTGCCAGTGAGTTTTTGCATCATTATTGCAAGACTCATTAAGCTTGTGGTTTTTGGTTGTACAAAATCTTTTTCAAGTATATTTTTTCAAATATCTCTTGAACTATTATTTTGAGAAAATTATCTTTAAGATATTTTGAATACACTAGTTGGAACTCTTTGAAACTTGTGATGATTGATTAATATTGATACTTTGTTTCAAAGTTTGTTTAAAAATACACACTAGGACTTGATTGTATATTTACATCAGATTGAGTGTTAGCACACTTTAGTTGCACTGAGCATAATTACTGTCATCCGTGAGTGCATATTTATCTAGACTATATTGTGGCACATATCTGCTTGTGTAGAAACACATTTGTTTTGTACACAATTTGATTATCTGTTGTATTCCTGATGTGTGTTCAGAAGAGGGAGACTTGCCCTGTGAAAAGTCTCGGATTGGCTTTGACCCGGTTAGGAAAGTTAGGTACATCATCCTGATAAGGTGTTGTATACAGTGCCACTCCACTTGTGAAGTGAGCCTTAGAGGAATCCTTGTGCTTGTGAGCCAAGGTGGGGACATAGGCAGTATTGGCCAAATCTTGATATCATATTATGTGTCACTTTTACATTTCTTGCATTATATTTTATTTTGTGCTTGATTTAATTTTCCTGCTGAATATATTGCATATCTAATTGACATGGTATTGTATCTGATTTAGAAATACTAAAATTGTTGTACATGTACTGAAAATTGTTTAATATATCATATATGCAATTTCATACATACTTAGACTGCCCTTAGGTTGTGTAATACTGCTGCTGGAATAGTTGAACCTAGGAGGAAATTTTTTTAATCTCCAATTCACCCCCCTCTTGGGATTGCACCAAAGTGAACAATATTTCTTTGGGTTTGGAGTGCCTCACGGGTGATTCTTGAATCTTAGTCACCGGATGCTTTTATCCTAGAAAATGGTTTGACACTGACAAGGCAGTTTATACTGGTTGTATTTTAATGGAAAATGATATTTCATGCAAAATATTTGTTATTGGAAATGTCAAAATCAAAATGTATGATAGTGTTGTAAGAATCATATGTGATGTAAAGCATGAATCGGGTCTAAGGAAGAATAGTATTTCATTGGGAACTTTAGACTGTAATGGATATTGTTATGAGTCTAAATATGGAGAAATGAAAGTGTGTGAAGGTAACTTAATAGTGATGAAAAGGGAAAAAGTAGTGGGAAATATCTATGCATTGTAGGCTGTTACGGTTGTAGGGGGAGTTACAACTGTTGAATCTAAGTCAGGTATCCTGTGGCATATGCGGTTAAAGCATATGGGTGACTACATATATTCAGATGTTTGGGAACCAATGGTGATAGCATTAGGGGATAGGCATATGTATTTCGTGTGTTTATCACAAAGGACTTCATGTAGTGGCTGAGGTGGAGAACCAGACCAGGAGAGAGATTCTCAATTCAAACATTGGGACCGAGTACGCTGGGTTTGTTCAAGAAGTTTTGTGAGTAAGGCAGGATATATGTAGGGCTTGCAAGGTACTTCTTGGTGAAGTTAGTGAGTACGGCGCGTTTCTCGTGTGATCGATCACCAGAAGTATTGCTAGATAGGAAAGTTGTAGGTGAATGGTGGACAGGTTTTGTGGTAGACTATTCAGTTGTGAGTGGTTGTTCACTAGTGCAATATTCTAGTGATGGAGGATCTAGACTTGGTATTTTGTCCGGACAGTACATCTTTCTGGGTTATAAGAAAGGTGGGTGCAAGCTAGGTGATCCTATGGCAAACAAAGGGGTGATCTAGGACATGACTTTTGGTGATAAAGTCATGGGGCAGCATACTCAGGTAAAGGAAGAGAAACAAATGTCAGAAAACTGTAGTAGCAGCAATCATGTTATTTAGGTGGAGTTGGGAACTCAGGGCAGAAATGTAGGGAGTTCTACCTCGAGTCAACAGACTCAGGGCAGAGATGACGTTATTTATATTGCAGGGAGTTTTCAGCTCAGGAGACCAGCAGAATCACAGTGGGCTCATGTATACAATTAGACGACTACTTAGGTGTGTGAGTTGGTGAGGCTTCCAGTGTGGAAGAGGGTGATAGGATGCCGTGAAGTGATGTATCTATTGTGTGTGAATGATATGTTATTGGCTGGAATTTCTTTGACTGTAGCTAATCAATTGGATACTTTGTTGGAAGGTTTTGACGTGAATGTGTTGGGTACGACCAAGATGGGTCTTGGTTTGCTAATTCACTTAAACAAAACTGCAAGGAGATTGGTGTTATTTTAGGGTGGTTTTATAGACAACGCTACAGGTAAATTGGTGTTATCTCAAGGTGGCTTTGTGGATAGAGTTACAGGGAGATTGGTGTTATCTTAGGATGACTTTATGGACGGAATTGTAGGAAGATTTTTGTTTTCTATCTCAGGGGAGTTCTGTGGAGAATCTATATGGAATGTCGACCATTCGATACCCAAGGACGGGGTTGTGATGTCCGAGATATGTCAAAGGTCCTCTATGATTATACAATGGGGTGTTTCAGTAGGTAACAGAGTGAACCGTCAGTTGTTAGTTTTGTTGAAGACTATGCAGGGAGCTTTGGTAATATAAGACTTGCAGCAACTTTTGTGTTTACTGTCGGGGGATGGTCTTATTGGAAGCTTAGGGTAAAGTCTTCAGGTGTTGTATCTATAACTATATCAAGGTTAATGGTAGAAGCAGAAGCTACCATCGGCAAGTTCAAGCAGTGTTGCTTGGAATTGGTCATGTCTCCAAGTGCTAGAAGGGATACGGCCCCAACCGAACGTTTGGAGTTCAAGGTGGAGTAGTCAGATATATTTTTTGGGTTCTCCTAAGGGGCATATAATCGCCAAGGTGGAGATTGATGTTTATGGTGTGACCCTTATACTTTGGGAGTTTATAAACAAAGGGAAAAACATATGGATGTGGTCTTGGTACAGGGCAGTAGCAAACACTCGTCGACGAGGAGATACTAAGAGGCAGGAAATCTCAGAGTTCAAAGACTCATCAACGAGTGGATAGAATCGTCAACGAGTGGCCTTCTTTGGCTCGTCGACGAGTGGTCTCTGGGCTGCGAGAAAGAATTTAAATTTTGAATTTGAACATTGGAGTGGTTGGGTATTCAGAGGGAAACCTCCAAAGGGTTGTTATATATGTCATTCTGGGCATATTTCAACATATAAGAGAGTAAAAGAGAGGGTAAGAGAATGAGAGAAGATCATTGTATTGTGAGACTTTGGTTTTCATAATGAATCTTTTGCTGATTGCTGCCGTGGATGTAGGCTTGGTCGAATCACGTAATTCCTGGTGTCGTTGCACTTATCTTTATTCTCTTTATCTTGCTATGGTTGTGGAATATTTTCTATTTTTCACCATTTTGTTTGTTGTAAGTATGTATGTGTGATTCTTTATACAATGTTCATTCCGCTACGCATTGTTGGGAGAGGTCGCCCTCATTTTTTACATCAATGTTACTTATTGATTTTCATATAACAGGTATTAAACTCAAAACAAAAGAAGATAGATTCTTCACTTCATTGTATGACAAACATATAGAGTATTGATTGTATTTTTTTTTAGGAATATCAATACCACTTTCCTTTCACACTAATCCTTATGTATATTAATCTTCAATAATAATATTATTTTTGAGAGTATGAATTGTGAGTCTTAGATTTAGATTTAGGTACATTTGAATAATTTTAATATACTTTTATATTACATCTTACTCAAATTCAATACAAGTCCAAATCTTATAAGATGAATGTTTTTGAATTTACCCGTACAATTTTAGGCTTTACTAAAAGAATAGATATAAATAAATTATAATTTTCAAAAAATATCTTTTGTAATTTACTTATATTTCGGGCAAGCTCTATTAGCACTAATGAATATATATTAAATATTGAATGACAATGTTATCTATTAACTTTCACTTTATAAGTGAAAAGGTTAAATAGAAATGTAATTTCATTTCATTATAAAAACTAAAAGGTAAAATTATTATTTAATACATAAAATGTAATAGTAAAGTGTTGATAATAATTTATTTGGAGTGTCACTAGCGTCTCCATTTTTTTAAAAATTATTTAAAGATTTTTATTAATGAAAGTATAGAAATATAAAATATATTATGAATAACAAAATAAAAAGAATGACTAACTATGGGCCTATTTGGTATCATTGTTATTTTTTATTTTTAATTTCTGTTTCTGTATAGTGAAAAAATATATTATAAAAATGTGTTTGTTTATGTTATTTGTTTAATATTTATGTTATCAAATTTTAGCTATTTACAAAAAAATTAAAAATCATATTTTATAATTTTTAATAGTTTTGACAACATGTTATCAGAAATATTTAACAACTAGAAATAGTTTCTTTTTTGAATCAAGTCATTCATTTTGTGCACACATTTTAATTAACATTAAATTAAAATTATTGTATGAATTTAAATATAATTAAAATAAAAATATACACAAATTTTAAAAAAAATGAAAGTCAATTACAAAATACTTTTATCATTTTTAAGTTGTCATATACAACAAGATTGTTATTGTAATGTGAATTTTTGAAAATATGACAATTAAGTGTAATTTTAATTTTTTTACTATAGTACTTTTAATTTGTGTTATTTTGCACCCTACTATTTTGATCATATTTATTTAACATTAGTATTTGTTTAAAGTTGAAAATGATCAATAATTTTTTTTTTAGCTTTGCAAATACTAATGATAGTTTCTAGCTTTAAACTTTTGTTTCTAATTTTTAATTTTTATTTTCATTATTTCTGATAGAGGGATACCAAGGAGCCCCAGAAAAAAAATTAATTTTTAATTTTTTCACAAATAATTAAAAATCAACAATAAAAATAGAAAACTGATAACGAAAATAAACATATATTTAAAATCTATTTTCTTGTATAAAAGAAAAATAGGAAACATAAAATAGTAATTTTACCAAATCAGATCCTAATCTTTGTAAAGACAGTTGCTTCATTAGTGGCCATCACGGATCCATGCAATAATAATATATAAATGAGATTAACAAGGATATTATTTGGCCTAGCAATTCAGCTCACAAAAAAATTCTAAAAGGACCTCACTCCTGGCATGCGATGAACTAAAGACAACAAAAAAGAGATTAGTACATGGGTCTTGGGCTGGTAAGTGGTAAACAAAGCTCAGTTGGGCTTGGGCCTTTCAAAGGTAATCTCCAATTCTATGTGTTGTTTTTAAACCCACCGTGGGCTGTGTTTGGAGACCCAGGCCCATTATGGGCCCATTTTATTAATTTTGGGCCTGCAGCCCACCCAAATGTGACCCGTCCCCTCCTCTCACATGCACACAAAAAAGTATCCTGTCCAAAAATTAGGTGAGTCAGCCCATTAGCCATCATTTTCCCACAATGGATTGCTGCCACACAGGGTAAGCATTTGATCAGTTTAGTTAACCCAATTAATTAATTAAAATAATAAAAAAATTTCGATTAAAATCACATTAATTGACCTAAATGAAATTTCATATTTAACTAAATTCAAAAGAATCGAATTTCAGTTAATAAATTTTAATCGATTTAATATTTTAATATATATACAATATAGCTTTTAAATATAAATAAAAAAAATAAATAATATATAAAATATAATTTTAATGTATATAATAAATAAAATTTTAATATATATAATATATAAAATATTTTAATATATTAATATATATAATTATTTATTATTAATTTATACTATTTGGTAAATTCGGTTAATCGGACCCAAAAATCGAACCGAAAACCAAAAATCGAAATTTAACGAAAATAAAAACCAAACCAAACCAAATAAATTTTTAACCAAAGTAAACCGATCGAATTTACTCGATTAATTTGGTTAATTTGGATTTAAAAGAATTATGCTTACCCCTAACTGCCACTTGGCGACACTCACCCCCCTAAATTTGAGAAAGATAATACAATTTCATGCTTAATAGATGATTATCGTTACTAATTGAAAAAATACTTTAGTTGTTCTTGTTTATTTATTTTTTATTTTTTTATAAATTAACTAATGGAGGCACGCGCATAGAACATAAAATATTATATTTTAATTAATATTTGATCTAGGTGTAGATGTAGGATGGCGAGGAGTTTGTGCATTGGGTGTTGTATTGAATATGAGAAGTATGTGAGAAAGTAAATTTCTAAGTTGTGTGGTGGAAGAAGCAATTTTAATTTTGCAATATAGTTATTATGCATGAGGTGACATTAGAATATTGAAATCATTTAACAGTGAATAGGCTTTAATTTCTAGCGTCTTTCTCGCTATGCTAATTGTACCAATTTAAATATAAGTTGTTCTTCATATGCAAGCTACTTGCCCAAATATGAAGATTTGCAAAGAGAAACGTCTAATGGCTTGTAAAAAGGATGAAAGAATACAACAAAGAAGACCATATCAAGCTACCTAAAGAAGCACAAAATCTAAAATTTGGTAGTCCTAAGTGACAAAAATTAAAATTTTCAAATTATCCTCATATTTAATTTTGATATACCCAAAATTAATAGGTTCATTCATGATGGAATAGGATTACAAAATTGCCATTAACACCCTTGCGTAACTAACATGCTAAAGTCAATAAGCACATTCATGAGAGGAAACGATTATTAAATCTCAATTAAACCCCCCTCCCCCATAAATGCCCTTAAATTATACATTACCCCCATGGGCACAATAATGTGTCCATAAATATTAAATTGAAAGAGGGTA
Organism: Malania oleifera; assembly: GCF_029873635.1. Classification (NCBI taxonomy): domain Eukaryota; kingdom Viridiplantae; phylum Streptophyta; class Magnoliopsida; order Santalales; family Ximeniaceae; genus Malania; species Malania oleifera. The sequence continues at coordinate 18,271,617 of NC_080422.1, forward strand.
AACCTCCACCATTATAAAAGGGTACTCTGAGAAGAGGTAGGAACTTCATTCACTAACTTTTCTCTTACTATTATAACCTAAAGCTTCCCATAGTGCATAACTTAAGCATCAAAGTCATCCTCTAAAGTACATTTTGGGTCCTATAAGCCATCTACGTTTGGTAATTTTCAGGTAGTCGCAGTTGAAGGACGATTCACAAAAGTTGTTCGATTTTTGACAGCAACAGTTGGCGCTGTCTGTGAGAACCTAAGAGACTTTTCCATCTTCAACCGTGACCACCTACACTACACCTTCAAAGTTGCTTGAAGTAATTCGGCTCTTGATATAACTATTCTAGCATATACTACTTAGCTTTGATTTACTAGCCATTTCAACCACAGGAAAGTGAATATCATGTTCTTCATTTAGGATTGTATTACATTCAAACACTTTAATATTCTTATTTACACTAGCTAAAGCAAAAGATTCTCCATCGCGATCAAAATTGATAGAGCACACCAGATTGGAAGAATTTAAGACACCCCCCTACTTTAGTCTTCCTTAACCTTCAACTTACTAAAATATTGATATTTGCACAAACCCTCAAGGAATGAATTTATTAATCCACTTTCTCTACCCTCACTAAATGGCTCTTTTGATGGTGCATTATTCATAGAACTTTTTTAGTTATGACAATAGACCCTTTACCACTACCAGTTATTGGCGAATATCTAGCCATTGGTTTGGTAGAGGCCCTAATGGGCTTGCGTCTTGTTAAAGGATAAGTTGATTCTAGCTTCTTAAAGTTCTTCATCAACAGTGAACTTTTAGAAATAATACTTTCTTGATTTTCAGTGTGAGTATTTGACTTCTTATCCTCGTCTAGATTACAATCAAGTTTCTCAACATTCTAACTTGGAACTTCTGGCCTAAATCACTTCCTTGACCCCATCAACATTCCAAAAATGAAGCTCCCTTTTTCTTGAGAATTGTTAGCTGCTTTGTAACTTATTCAATATTAGAAGACAGAAGGGAAATGGTATGCAATAATTTGTTAGAACCTTCCTGCTTTCTTTGCTGTATTAGCAAAAGGAGTTCCAGCAATAACTCTTGCTCGATTTTCTCTTGAAGCTATATTTGTTGCGGGATAAAAATGGCGATGACCTGCAAGACTGCTCTCCAAATTTTGATGATCTGAAAAGGGTGAGAGCAAAACAGGCTTGGAGGACACTTTGGGTGATCACTCCGATACCTAAGTAAGAGGAATGCTTCAAAGAGGTTGAATGCAAAAGTAAAAGTGAGTTCAAAATGAGATAACTTCACCTGTTTGCGTCCGCCTCTTTATAATGGCAAAGGTTGACCCTTGAGGTGATTCGTCATTATGGTGCGGGAGCGTGGATCGCTCTAGTGTCATAAAGCGCCAGCATGTATCACTCTGGGCATTTAAGGGACCAGCGTGGATCTCTTCCCTCTTTATTGAGTTGGAGCTCATTGCTCTCGAAAGAAGGTTTGACTTGGGGAGTGATTGTTAGGTGTTGGCTTCCTTTTATCAGCCGATATATTTTGCGTATATCAGTTGTCCCCTCTTAGTTTCGAATTTTCGGAACTGGGATCTCTCTCTCTTTCTCTCTCTCTCTTAGGGTCAGCTAGTTTGAGCCGGTTGGACTCCCCTTCGACTCTGTCGAGCCGATTCGTGTGCCAAGCTGCCTTATGCCGAGTTGATGCCACCGGGGTTCGACTGGTCCGAGCCGGTTAGGATCTCATTTGGCTTTGCCAAGCTGGTTCGTGCCCTGGGCTGCTTTTTTTCGGGCCGATGACACAGTGGTTCGACAGGTCCGAGCCAATGCCTGCTGAGCCGATGTCCGGGTCATTTGGCTGAGATGCTTTTGCCCAGCTATTCTTCACGGTAGCTTATGCCAAGCTGTTTTCTGCCAAGTTGTGTTCCTAGGCATTTTTTGCCGAGCTGTTTGGGTCGAGCTGCTCCTCATAGCATTTCTTGTCAAGATATTTTGGTCGAACTGCTCTTGGTGGCAATTCTTGCCGAGCCGTTTGTGCCAAGCTGCTTTTTGTGGCATTTCTTGCCAAGCTGTTTCAGCAGAGCTGCCCTTCGTGGTATTTCTTGCTGACCTATTTCTACCGAGCTGCTCTTCGTGGCAATTCTTGCCGAGCTGTTTATGCCAAGCAGCTCCCCATAGCATTTTTTACCAAGCTGTTTTGGCCGAGCTACTCTTGGTGGCCATTCTTGCCAAGCCGTTTGTGCCAACTTGTTCTTTGCAGCATTTCTTACCGAGCTATTTCGGCTGAGCTGCCCTTCATGGCATTTCTTGTCGAGTTGTTTCTACCGAGCTGCTCTTCGTTGCATTTCTTGCCGAGCCATTTGTGCCAAGTTGCTCCCCATTGCATTTCTTACCAGGTTGTTTCAGCCAAGTTGCTCTTTGTGGCATTTTTTTTTTGTCGAGCTGTTTGTGTCGAGTTGCTTACCATAGCATTTCTTACTGAGCTATTTCGGACGAGCTACTCTTAATGGCATTTTTTTTTTTGTCGAGCTGTTTGTGCTGAGCTGCTCCCAATAGCATTTCTTGCCGAACTACTCTTCATGACATTTTTTTGTCGAGTTGTTTCTGCAGAACTGCTCTTCATGGCATTCTTTGCCGAACTATTTGTGTTGAGCTGCTCTCAATAGCATTTTGCCGAGCTGTTTCGATTGAATTGCTCTTTGTGGCATTTCTCGTCGAGGTGTTTTTGCAGAGCTACCCTTCGTGGCATTTTTTGACAAGCTATTTCTACCGAACTGCTCTTTATGGCAAATTTTGCCTAACTATTTCTAATGAGTTGCTCTTAGTGGCATTTTTGCCGAGTTGTTTTGGCTGAGCTGCTTTTGGTGGCATTTTTTTGTTGAGCTATGTCTGCCGAGCTGCTCTTCGTAACATTTTGTTAGACGAAGGGACAAGGATTGGTTAGGGGGGAGAGAAGGCTGGACGGCAGGTGTGGTATTCCATTGCACTGCTGGCACCTGTCGCACTGTTTGACTATCTCGATTGCATTCTTCCTCATAATGGGCTAGTAGAATCCTTGTCGTAGGGCCTTGTGACCTAAAGCTCTGCTGGCCAAATGATTTCTGCATTCTCCTTCGTGAATTTATCTTAGCACATATTCTCCCTCTTCAGTACTCAAGCACCATATGTATGACAATGTTAGGGATCGCCTGTACAATTCTTTGTCTATGAGTGTGTACTTTGCTGCCCTCCTCCTTACCTTCAAAGACTCCTTTTTGTCCTCTGGTAGAGATCCGTCATGAAGATATTGCATCAGAGGAGCTTTCCAATCCCTTCGCTGACTTTAGCTACCACCAGGTTAACACTGACCTCCTCGTATGATGGTTTTTCGACTTGCTCCAAGTAGATGGCGTTCTTCCAGTCTGGCTTTGTAGTTGAGGCTAATCTTTCCAGCGCATCCGCCTTCACGTTCTCCACCCGTGGCACGCGCTCTATATAAAAATGAGCGAATTCTTTGATGTGTTCTTGGGCTTTGGTTAGGTATTTCTTCATTTTATGATCCCTAGCCTCAAATTCTCCCTTCACCTACTCCACCACTAATTGGGAATCACTTGCTACTTGAATTCGTGCTACCCCCAGTGCTTTTGCCAAGCATAGCCCTACTAGTAGGGCTTCATATTTGACATCATTGTTTGTTGTTGAGAACTTTAATTTCAACGCGTATAGTGTCTCCGATTTGTCTGTTGCCGTGAGGATTAGCCCTGCTCCCCCTTCGGCTGCGTTAGACAACCCATTCATATGTCCACACTTTTAATTTTTCTGCTATTTTTTAGGATTGTTTGGCTATGAAGTCAGCTAGTACCTGAACTTTGATGGTAGACTTTGGATGGTATTGTATGTTGAACTTTCCTAACTTAATCGACCACCTTATCATTCTTCTCGAGCTCTCTGGCACTGAAGGACCTGTCTTAGCAGTAAGTTTGTCAGAACAATTATCTTGTGCGCTTTAAAGTAGGAACTCAACTTTTGAGCAGCACAGATGATGGAGAAGGCTGCCTTTTCTACTGTGCTGTAATTCATCTCGGCTCTGCTTAGCACTTTGCTGGTGTCGTATATGGGTTTGTGTTGCCTTTCTTCTTCTCTAACTAAGACCGAGCTAACCGCATGTGGAGTCGATGCCATGTATAGGTAGAGGTTTTCTCCTGCTTTCGCCTTTATTAGTAGGGGAGGGAATCCAAGGTACTGCTTAAGCTGATCAAAAGCTTTACTTTGCTCCTCCCCCCATTCAAATTTCCTTTTCTTTCTCAATGCCTTGAAGAAGGGTAAACCTTTGTCTCCCAAATAGGAGACAAACCTGCTGAGGGAGGCTATCCTTCTTGTCAAGATTTAGATCTCCTTCTTTGTTCGAGGGGCCTTCATCTCCAGCAGTGTCCTTATCTTGTTAGGGTTGGCTACTATCCCTCTCTTCGTCACTATGAAGTTTAACAACTTCCCTGCAGAGACACCAAACACACATTTTGAAGGATTCAATTTCATTTGATACCTGTGTAGCAATTCAAATGTTTCCTTCAGATTCTTGTAGTGCTCCCTTGCTTTTAGGATCTTCACTAGCATGTCATCTACATACACCTTCATCGTTTTTTCGAGCTGGTATTTGAATATCTTGTTCACTAGCCTCTGATATGTTGCCCCCGCGTTCTTCAACCCAAAGGGCATTACTCGGTAGCAATAAAGCCCTATTTCTGTGATGAAAGATGTTTTCTCCTCATTTGCTCGGTGCATTGGGATTTGAATATATCATGAGTACGCATCCATAAAGCTTAAGAGCTCATACCAAGACATCGAGTCCACCAACTGATCTATTCGAGGAAGGGGAAAGCTATCTTTTGGACATGCCTTATTCAGGTCTGTGAAATCAATACACGTCCGCCACTTTCCGTTATGTTTCTTTACCAGAACTACATTGCTTAAACACTATAGATAGTTAACCTCCTTGATGAATTTGGCCTGCACCAGTTTCCTCACTTCTTCATTTATCACCTTGATTCACTCCAACGCGAAGCTCCTCTTCTTCTGCTTTATGGGCTTATGGTTGGGATCTACCTGCAACCTCTGCTCCATGATTGTAGGGTCAATCCCCAACATATCTTTGGCCGACCAGGCAAACACATCTGTGAATTCGTTCAGTAGCTCACTTAGTTTTGCTCTTAAAGTATTGGGCAAGCGACTCCTGATCTGCACACACTTTTCTTGATTACCATTTATAGGTATACGTGTGAGGTCATCATTCAGTGTGCTAATTTGGGGGTACTCTCCCTTCACCTCTAGGTCTTCAGCGGTCAAGGTCTCCCTTGCTTTCGTCTTAACTTTTAATGCCATCACGTAGCAATTTCGAGCTGCTTCTTGATCTCCCTTGACAATTTCTACCCCGTGCGAGGTAGAGAAAATGATGGCTCGGGCCTCATTAAGTGAGGGTCGGCCTAGTATGATGTTGTATACAAATGGCCAATTGACCACCAGGAAATCCGTTAATGAAGTGATTTGCTGTGGGGCTGTCCCCATTGTTACCGGGTGTGTAATTGTTCCCATGGAATGTACTACATCTCCTCCAAATCCGACCAAGGGGTGGAGATTGATTTTTGGAATTCTCTACTAATCTTCATTCCCTCGAGCATTGACCAAAATATTATGTTGGCCGAGCTCCCGTTGTCTATCAGCACGCACCTCACTTTGTAATTAGCCACCAGAAGGGAGACTACTAAAGCGACGTCGTGGGGTTGTTGTACTCCTTCATCTTCTCTATCAAAGGTGATAACATCATCTTGGTTTTGTCTTTTTACGCTTGGCTCCCTTTTCTCCACTAAGAGTACCTACTTAGCATACCTCTTTCGAGCACCTCCACTGTCTCCGCCACTAGAGGATCCTCCAAAGATCACAGTGATTTTCTCCTACGATCTGTTCCTCTTTCTCATCGCTGTTTGGCCTTTTCTGCTCGCAAGCTTCCCCTTGACGATCCCCTTTCTTTATGAACCTCGACAGGTGTTTTTATTTTTAATTTTTTTTTATCAAGGCTTCAGTTTCATTATTCAGTTGAATACACTTTTCTATGCCGTGCCCATGATCCCTATGGAATTAATAAAACTTTGGCATGTTCTATTTATATGAGGGTGTTCGAATAGGTTTGGGCCATGAGATGTACTCTTTCTTTCTTATGTGCATTAACACATCGGTTCGTGGTGTGTTTAAGGGTGTATAAGTGGGGAACTTACTAGTGTGCCCTCTCGCTTTAGAGCTGGCATGCAGCGTGCTATTCTTTTGCCTCTTCACAGGTCTGGAAGGTTCGCCAACCTCTCTACTACTCTTCCTTTTCAACTCGATTCGATTTTCTTTTCATCCATCACCTCTTCCAAGTTGACATACTTCTGTGCTCTGGCCATCAGTTCTCCCATGTCAGTTGGCGACTTCTTCCCCAATGAATACAGGAAATTTCCCGACTAAAGGGTTGTGGTGAGAGCTACCAAAGCTACTCCCATGTCTAGGTTGTGGATCTCTAAGGTTGCGGTGAGGAAATGGTGCATGAACTTTTTTAGTGTCTCCCGTTCCCACTAAACCATGCTCATTAGATGAGCCAATGTTTTGACAATTCTCCAACCACTGAGGAAATGGCTGCTCCATCTCAGAGAAGGAATCAATTGATCTAGGTCATAGGGTTTGGTACTAATCCATGGCACTACCTTTAACAGTGGCTGCAAATGCCCTACACATGATTGCATTAGGTGCACCCTGTAATTGCATCAATACCTTGAAGGTGTCCAGATAATCGACCGGGTCAGTCAAACCCTCGTACCTTTCAGAAGTTGGCATTTTGAACTTACTAGGCGGCGGCACCTCCATCACTTCTTTGGTGAACGGAGGCTTCGAGGGTCTTAGAGAGATTTCCCCGTAGAAAGGGTTGGTTCGACCCTCTTTCATCTTCTTCTCAATTTGATCTATCTTTTTAATCCTCTCCTCTAGCTTGGTCAATCTTTGCTCGTTGACTCCTATACTGTTTGTGTCTTCCACGTTCTTAGTGAGGTTAGTTTTTTCCTCAATCTCCTTCAGTTTCTCTACTTTCTTAGGCGAGTTGGGGTTAACTAGTTGTTGGTGGGGGACATGCTCTTCCTGACTCTTTTGCTGCAAGAGTAGGTTGAACATATCTTCTATCTTCTTCTGGGAAGCTTCCATTCTCCTTTGGAAGGTAAGAAATTCTTCCCTGATGACCCTCGAGTGTTCTACGGGTGTGGAGTGAATGGACTGGGGTGATTCTTTTCTAGTAGTAGGATTGGAGCTTAAGCCATGAGTAGTTGTCATTTTTTGAGTGTCGGAGGCTGAGAGCAAGATGAGCACCTCTCATAAGTAAGTTCCCACAGACGACGCCAACTGTTGCGAGATAAAAATGGTGATGACCTGCAAGACTACTCTTTGACTTCCAATGACCTGAAAAGGTGAAAGAAAAATATGCTTGGAGGACCGGGGGTGTACTTTGGGGGATCACTCCGATGCCAAAGCAAAAGGAATACTTCAAAGACGTTGAATGCAACAGTAAAGGTGAGTTCAAAATGAGATACCTTTGCCTATTTGTGTCCTCCTCTTTATAATGGTGAGGGTTGACTCTTAAGGTGATTCATCATTATGGCACGGAGGTGTGGATCGCTCTAAGATCATAAAGTGCCACCATGTATCACTATGGGTGTTTAAGGCACCAGCGTGGATCTCTCCCTTCTTCATTGAGTTGGAGCTGATTGCTTTCGTCAGAAGGTTTGACTTAGGGAGTGATTGTTAGGTGTTGACTTCCTTTTATCAACTGATATATTTTGGGCATATCGATATTGCTGCTTCATGCTCTTCTAGATATCCCTTAGTTCATTAAGAAACTCACTTTGTAACAAATCACCCATTGTTGGTTAACTATTTGGGTCAGGAAGTAGCAGCGAGAAGCAAAATGAAGCTTTTTTGGGCCACTTCAGCAATAACTGAGGACGATGAACTTTGTCTCAGAAAAAAAACATGGTTCTACTCTTTTCTTCTCTTAAGGTAACTGCGCAAAATAACTCAAAAAGGAGGACCCCTAATATATAAATTTCAAAAGCACATGAACTTGGAGCCTTAGCAACTTCTTTGGGACTAGTATTTGATTCAACTGCAAAGCATAACTGGTTTTAGGTGCCATCTGGGAAGCATTTGCTGGAGTTGCCTCGGGTCTTGTATCTTCACTTCTTAACTCAATTCCTTGCCGATGCGAGTCTTTTGGCAAGAGTGAGGATGACCCTTTCACCTCCAGAGTCTGGTTGTTCATCCCATCCTCGAGAGAATCGGAACCCAATTCAATCAAGACAGAGATTTAATAAAGGAAACATGATTGAAAGAGGACATAATGAAGCATGACGGACACACATTATGAACAACAATTCCTTAATAGTGTTCCATGTTAACTCTTGTCGTTATCCACCTGAATATGTGCAGGCATCAACCGATCTTTCTAGTTTATCCAGCCACTGCCTCAGGCTCACATTGCCCAATTCTATAACTTGAACAAAAGGGTTGACCATGACCTCATCCTCAAAACCCTAGAAAAGCCAACCTGGGGGTTTTGAAGTGATCAGCGTAAGCCAAAACAATTCAATTGATTTCCTCTCTCCCCGATATAAGCCTAGATTAACGTGATTCATCTCTTGAAAAGCTTATTTTGTTGGCATGAATCAACCTACTTTAAGCCCCTAGAATGATCTTATAGACACCCTAAATTTTACGAGGTCATTTTAGTTATGAAGCTGGGGGCCTGAATCAAATTAGTCTAAATTTTAGAGACTGAAATTCCTTGGATTACAATTGATTTACTTAGCCATGTTCCTAAGTGTCCCTAACCAGGGTTTTCAAAATCATATCATTGGGAATTTAAATGAGGTTAGGAATTTCTAAAAAACATTACCTTGTCAAAATTGGTTGATTAACTGAAGGTCCTTGAATTTTTAATTCATATTCATGCATGAGTAGGAGCCCTAAGTTGATTACCCACCTAATCATGTTCTTAAGTGCCGGTTATTTCAAGACCAAGTCTTAGGAATTTAAGTGGTGTAAAGTCATTTAATTTGTCAAAATTTGTTGATTAATTGAAAATCATTAAAGTCCTGTTTGTTTTGATACATAAATAGGAGGTCGGGCATGCATAAATAAGTAAGTCATTTCATTAAAGGGGCACATGCCCAAGTGCTGAAATGTAAATAATATACAATATAGAGGAAAACAATACAATACTGGAGATATTGAAATATAGGGAAATATCGTACATGTAAGGGAAATAAAAATCAAATCAAAATCTGCAGTTGAGCATGCAAGCATATTCTAAAGCATCTCAGAGGTTCGGTTCACTAGATTAGAAAGAAAAATTAGAAAAGTTAGAGTTGTTAAATGAAAATTTAAAATAAACATGTGCGCAATAAAATTACCCTCCTATGGAAACAAGTTTTCGAGAGAAATTGCAAATTGTTGAAATATTCCCTTCTCAGACTCGCTGCCTGAATCTCCATTAATTGGAGAATTAACTGAATCGTGGGAATTAGGGAACATATTTATGTTTGAACAGATTTTTGTAGGGAAGGAAAGAAGGAATAAAATACTGATTGGACCTTGCCTAAACCAACCCTATAAATAGGGAGTCTCGCACATAGCACAAAGGGAGAATTAGGCAATTGACAAAACAATTAAGCAATTGAGAGACAAAATCGAGAGACTAAGAGGAGAATTGTAGACTGACAGTGAGGAAGCATAGACAGAGGTAGAAAGAAGTTCCAAAGGTGTTCAAAATAGCAGCAACCTTATGAGGCTCTCAAAAGTTGGAGCCAATCCTTCGAGTAGGCACTCTGTAGTGCCTTCCTATTCTGTTAGAAATGGTGTGATCCTAAGAGGGGGGGGGGTTGAATTGGAGATTTAAAAACTTTTCGGCTAATTTAAATGTTTCACCAATTCACCATATATCATATCCCATTCAATATTATATGTGTGTATATAAAAAGATTAAGCTATTTGGTTCATGCATACATGCGTATCTCATTCAAAGTAAATGTGTGCATGCAACTAAATATAACAGTAAATAAATAGGCATACACATACTGAATTTAAAGTGCAGTAATTTAAATGAGATATAGAGAGAAACACACACAAGATTTGTTATCGAGGTTCGGCCAAACCAGCCTACATCACCGCCTTGGGCATACCCCCCAAGGATGACACTATACCTGCTCACTTAAAAGGGCGAAACATAAACCATTTACATCCTCTCTTTACGAGGCGAGGAAAACCCCAACTCAATTACTAGGTCGAGCTGAACTAGTCTCACTTATAGGGCTGAGACTCCCCAGTTTAATCTTTGGGTTGAACTGAATCGGTTTTATTTACGAGGCTGAAGCTCTCTAGTTCAACTAACGAGTTAAACCCAACTAATACATGGAAAACATTTTTGTACATGAAAATGCTTCTAAAACATACAAACAGAAATGTACACATTAAGCTTATAAAACATCCACTTTTAAAAGATATGAAATAAATGCTCAATAGAGTAAATGTGTTTTCAAAATAATTTTTACACTATAAAGATTTTTTAATGAAAGCATGAATGCAAAACTATATTTCTCCAACAACATATTTACCATGGAAATATGTGGAGAAATCTTAAAGCTTACTCTTAAGATGATTTTCAAAGTAAAAAGTAAATGAGAGTATAGAGCTTTGAATGAAAACAAAAATGCCCAAATAAACACTCTCTTGTAAAAATGATTTTCAAGAAATAAATAAAAGAGAGTTATTGGAGAGTAAAAATATTTGCCCCAAAATGATTTTTGAAATGAAAATGTAGTTGAGGAAACTTTGATTAACTAAAAGATTTGAGAGAAAGCATTGCTAATTAAAGTTCCAATTTAAACAAATGAAGGCGGTATATATAGAGATTCTGAGAAATATAACTGTTAGGGACCTATTGGAAATTTTCAGAAAAGTTTAATTAAGTTTTAACCATAATTACCACAGTTAAAATATGGCAACCCGAGAGTTTCGGTCGCCCGAGCCATAGGTTCGGTTGCCTGAACAGACTCAATGAAAAATGTGTTTTTCAAGTTTGGGTGCCCGAGGCTAGGTTCAGGTGGCTGAACCAAGGCGATTTTCCAAACGCTCGAGGTTCGGTTGCCCAGTTCTAAGTTTGGTTACCTAAGGTGAATTTGACTGTGAAGTTCGGGCGCCCAAGGAAGGTAAAAAGTAACCGCTCTAAAATTCGATCGCCCGAGGACGCTCAATTCAATTTGGTTCGGTCACCCAAACCAAGTCAAACTTGTTGACCAGTCAACCATTTGGTCAATTGAGGCATTTTCAAAACGCACAGTTGCCCGAAGCCCTTTCACACTTAAGATTTTATCCTGATTTTTAGCAAAATTATGTGTAGGGACCTATGGTTAATCTAAGGTCTAGACATTTTAATTACCCTAAAAACCTAGCGTTGGTCGACTAAAATCAGCCCTAAGGTCGATCTATGGTTCTGTCTGAGCATTCAAATCATTTCATGTATATTCATGCATTCTTACAAACCAGAATAAAAAAAATTAAAATGCATATACAAATTGAACAAATGTCTTCTTCTTCTTCTTCTTCTTCTTTGCTCTCCTGTCCTTATGAAATATGCCAGATAATATTGCTCTTCAAGTTCTTTTGGCATCCATGTATCGATATCTTATGTTCGTACTGAAATGAAAACCTGTTCACACACTAAATGCATACATAAGATACTGGTGGTTTGTCAGCATCAAAATAGAGATCAGACTCAAAAGGCCAACATATTTAGAACCCAGAAGCCCCCCAAAAGACCTCTAGACAGACACTCTACAAACTCATGAGAAGGACTAGAAGATCGGAGGAGTGGAAGATTTTAGGTAACTTTGGTTTTTCCTTCCTTATTCTAAGCATGTAATATTGAATTGTGAAGTGTGATTATGAAAGCAAAAACTTTGACCCGAACCCAAACTTGGGTTTGAACCCCCCTGACTTGAACCTGAACCGAGATTCGGGAACCCAAATTCAAACCTCAACCATGAACCGAACTCCCCGAACCAACCCCTTTGGACCGAACCTAGCCAAGCCCCCATGAAGCCTGAATCGAACTAAACCTCAAAGCTCAACTCCTTTTTTAAAACCCGAGGCCCAACTTTCTTTTAAAACTTGAGCCCAAACCTATTTTAAAAATAACCTGAGCCCAAACCTTTTTTTTTTTAAACCAAGCCCAACAACTTTTTTTAAAACTAAGCCCAACAACCTTTTTCAAAACCTAGGCTTACCAACCTGTTTTAAAACTCGTTTTAAAAATAACCTGAGCCCAAACCCATTTTAAAACCAAGCTCAACAACCTTTTTTAAAACCCAGGCCTACCAACCTGTTTTAAAACCCGAGGCCCAAACCCATTTTAAAAATAACATGAGCCCAAACCCTTTTTAAAACCAAGCCCAACAACCTTTTTTAAAACCCAAGCCCAACAACCTGTTTTAAAACCTGAGGCCCAAACCTGTTTTAAAAATAACTTGAGCCCAAACCCTTTTTAAAACCAAGCCCAACAACCTTTTTTTTAAAAGCCAAGCCTAACTCCCTTTTAAAAGTCAAGACCAACTCCCTTTTAAAACCAAACCCGCTTACTCTTTAAAACCCGAACCCATTTAGTTTAAAACTCCCAAAGCCCATAAAACCAGAGCTCATAAAACTCAAGCCCATTAAAATCAAGCCCAATAAAATCGAGCCCAATACGAGTCAAGCCTGATAGGCCTACTCGGGCCTAATCGAGTCTATATAACCCCAGGGGATAACTCATACGAGTCAACCTAGTTGCAACTCATCGAGTTAGGGTTCAACGAGTTAACTCGTCCCTGAACCCTAATAGATCTTAAACCATGGAATCGCTCGATCACGAGCACACAACAGTAGATCGAGCATACAATCACAGAATAATCTAAAGATCAAGTAGAGGGATGATACTTATCTGATCACACCCTTAGGAACTGTATAAACCCCTCATGGGTTTCATCGCGAGATTAACCATCTTTCAAACACCTTCGTGTGATCGGTAGCTCGCCATTGTCAAGAAGAGCCTCATCAGAAGCAGGACACTCTTGGGTGTTCAGTAGCTCGCAAACAGTTGAGGGTAAATGAGGTTAGGGTTTCATAGATCTGCAAAGTAGAAAGAAGGATCTGAGAGTGAGAAAGAAGAATAAAAATTTTAGGGTTTTAGGGATTTTAAAAACAGAGAGGAGAGTTAGGGTTTCTGTTGAGAGAGCTAGGGTTTCAGGAGGTTTCACTATAGAAGATTGAGAGAGCAGAGGTTAGGGTTTTGGAATAGAGGTTAGGATTTTAGAATAGAGAGAAAAAGAAAGGAGAGAAACAGAGAGGGATTCAGAGTTTCAGATCAGAGAAAAAGAGAGGATAGAACTTCTAAGAGAGAGAGAATAGAGAGCTTCAGAGAATCGCTGAGGGAGAAAAAGAGAGAGAGAGAGAGAGAGAGAGAGAGAGAGAGAGAGAGAGAGAGAGAGAGAGAGAGAGAGAGAGCTTTGAATGGAATGGAAAAATGAATGAGAGAGAATTTTTTTGGCTTTTATATGTTATGCTTCGAGACCACAAGCGTGCGACACATGGCACCATGGCTTCCACATCTTCAGCATGCTATGCGGCTCCTCTTTGGCCGTTCGATTTGTGTTTCTTGGCAACAGACACGATCGTGCCATGTTAGCAATCCATGTTGCACCAATCCGACCCGATTGATGGCCTACACGTAACCTCCATACGTCATCATGACATCACTTGTTGCGGGCTTTAATTAGAAGATACGTATATATATTTGTAGCCCACGTGTCCTCACCTGGAGACGACAATTGGCCCAGACCTTTTGACCCGATTCAGTTCTCTACGAACCGGTTGACCCACTAAATCGGTTTAAACTGGTATTTTGTATTTTCTTATTATTCTATTTATTTAAAAAATCAGGAAAAATATGGAAAAATCAAAAAAAAAATTGAGAAAAATTAGAGAAAAATTTTGTAAAATATTTTTGAGGTCAGAAAATGGTTTTTGCACACTTTTCATTAAGAAAAATAGAAAATGGTTCCTAAAGTCTCCCAGAAAATTTTGAAAATATTATTTAATATTTAGAAAAAATTTATAATTTTTTAAATAAATTTGGGAGATATTTTCTTAAAATATTTTCTTGATTTTTCCCCTATGATTTCAAAACGGGGCATAAGCTTTTTAAGCTTCACGTGCCTTAGTTATGAGGGATGTATTATTATAAGTATACTATGTAAAAAAATGTGAATACTTGTGTGATTTATTGGTGTCTTGTAACTTTTCCAAGGGAGCAAAATAGAAGGCTATTAAATTTAATTAGGGATAATTTTTAATTAATTAGTTACCGTTCGTAGAACAGGTGTGTAGGGGGTGCTAGTACCTTCCCCTTACATAACCAAACTCCCGAATCCTACTATGGTATATGCAGACTGATTCTACCATTAATTGGGTGGTAATCATGTGTTTTAACCATATTCTAAAAGGTTAGTGATGACTCCAACACTCCATTTTTCCAAAAATATCAAAACTATTTTTCATTTTCCCACCTCGGGGCACCCTCGCGCCTGGGACGTCGCAACTTGTGCCAACCAAACTCGGATGAACCCCTCTGTGATGATGTTAAACACGGTTTCCTATAATAACATGGTAAATGATAAGATGACTAAGGCCGATTTCATTTGGAATTACTGACGAATGGATGATGGCAAGGACTCATCCCTTGAATAAGCAGGCAAATGACTTTAAGGAATTATTGGGATTGGATGGTATACTAAATCAAGTCACTTGGAAGTAAACATAAGAAAAACGAGTGGGCGTAAATGGAGCTCTCATACGACACATCTAGGAGCAGTTCAAGGCAAAGTCAGTAAAATTAGAGTCTGATTATTATGCTATAACAAATGCAACAATATTGAGGAGTAGAGTGGAAGTATGATGGGGTCCCCAATGATTGAATGTTTTAGCGCGACTCTTGACCAGAGTGATGACAAGGCAACTACTTCTCAATGCTTACAGGGATGTCGACATGCTGTTCATGTTATTGCAGTGATGGGTATACAGATGCAAATAGATGCTTTTGTCATAACTGTGGCCAAGTTCACTTACCTCCATAATGTTGCAGATATGAAGCCAAAAAAAAAAAATATTAATGTTGTGCAGACGATGATATTGGTTGCTGTTAAAGAGGGTAATTATCTTTAAGAAGCAGGGGAGCATATCTTAATATGCTTGTTAGGACCGAAGGAGTCCATAGGTGTGCTTGATACACATGGGTGAGCACCAACTTGACCCAAAAGTTTAAGTCTATTAGGTCTTGGGTCTAACCATATATATAAACACCCATCATCCACTCAAATTTTTCAATGTTTCACAAACTCACAAGTGGAATTCTCAATAATCTCGCCCTCACTTGTGAGTTCCAATTGCTCCCCTTTGAACAGAAATCGTTTCCCTTATGGGAGTAACCTCAATTCCCAAACAGTTGCTCAAGTGGACCTTACCACCGACACCTTTCATGCCTCAAATTGCATTCCACGTGCCTCGAGCCAATTCTACCTCCCACATCTTGACCTCATTTGGATCTATCCCCAATCTAAATGATCCTTATTGGCCTTGGTCACACACTTGGTCTTCCAACTGTTAGCCTGTTAGGAGAATTAGCTTCACATATCGACTTTATGATTTCGTTCGCCCCGAGCTATGAACCATCGGCTCTAATACCACTTGTTAGGAACAGTGGAGTCCATAGGTGTGCTTGATACACATGGGTGAGCACCAACTTGACCCAAAAGTTTAAGCCTATTAGGTCTTGGGCATAACCATATATATAAGCACCCATTATCTACTCAAATTTTCTAATGTGGCACAAACTCATAAGTGGATTTCTCAACAATGCCTTTCAAGATTTGAGCACCTACAAATATTGTGAGATAGTGTTTCACCACCATTTAAGTAGAAGAAAAGCTGTAGAAATCTTTAGATTTTCCATCTCTAAAGAAAAAGGAACTCTTCGAAATCCAACTATGATGGCTGTTGTTTGAGGAGGTTCATATGACAATACCCCCCTTGGATTTAATACTTCAGGGTTGGTAATTTCAGAATAGATAAATAGCTTCATTTTAAATTTGGATCTGCTAGGCCAAATTAGGAACTCTAATTTAAACCGTATATTTGCTTATAGCCAAAGGTTACATAGTAAGGAAAAAATGTCTTTTATAGGCCCTTCGTAAAGTTTCTATGTTCAGGGTCCTACTAGTACTAGGTAGCTGCATTAGTGCACTTGGCAGGTGACCTAGGTAGCATACTTGCAAAAGATGAATGGAAAGAGAACTTTTTTGGCTTTAAAAGTGACAGTTGCTACTTCTCTACCATGTTTTATGAAAGTCATGAGACCCATGGATAACATTAAGTTGCCTGATGGTGCTCAGTTATGTGCTGATTTGGAATTTTCTGACCATGGATTGGCTACTAATCTTGATGATGGAAATTTTATTAAGGCTAAAGACACTAAAAAGGGTCACAAAAAGTCTACAAAAGCTAAAGGTCTTGGTACTAAGGCATTGATGTCCTTTGCTTCTGCTGATGTACCAGCTACATCAAATTTGGTGGAGAAAGTAAAAAGTTCTCACCTTGTACAATTAGAGGAGTATGACCTTGTCAATGGAATTTTAAACATCTTAAAAGGCTATTTGGCTAATGCCCGAGTGACGATTTTAATCAAGTGTTTGACTTCAATAATGTGGCTGACGACAAAGAAAAGATTGAAATTTTTTATGGTTAACAAAAGAATGATGCCATCCTTTCCAATATACCTTTTGCACTGTAGACTGGAACTTGATTCCACTAGAGCACAGAGAGTTCCTACCTTCTTGCCTGATTTTCCACTTGGGACTAAAAATAGGTACAAAAGAGGGGAACCCAACAATAAAATTCCTCTGACAAAGCCTACAGACGATGCAACTTTTGTAAATGAACCTGCAAGGTTAAAGCCTTAATTCCTAAAGCAGGGGAAGAAATAGTTGTTAGATTTGAATGGCTCCCTCTCAATAAGAGATACACAACGGCTTAGAACCAATTCCCCTAAATTATAAAACTCGAGACTTTCTAATGAGATTCCTAGTCAAGAACCATCTCATCCTAGCACTCCTAGTTCATCAACATCTAATTATGGGATTTTTAGTGCTCCAAAGGCCAATGGCACCGAGAGAATGGGTATTGCCACAAATTTCAATATGAACAAAGAAACACAGATTTTAGGAGGGATCCTAGCCCTAGAGGGATGCTAGAAAATTCAAATATACCCTTATCAAAGTCGGATGAGCCTCAAGGGAAGTAGAGAATATTCAATTGAGATAGTAACGTCCAATCTAAGGTGCAAAGGTAAGGATTTGCAATGGCTATGTTGACCTTATAGGTCTTTCTCGGTTTTGATAATGACAAATACTCTTTATATTTGATGGCTTTCAAGTTTGTGTGTAGGATCATACTAACTGGATCATATTGAGGGCATACAGCACACAATGGCTTGAAGCAAAAGAAGACCCAGAAGATTCGTTGTTGTAATTTTATAAGTTTAATATTGGGTCTGTAATAGTAATATAGGAACAGTTTGTAATAATTAATGCATGACATGCATTTAGGGACTAAAGCTCAATACCGTAGTTTGACCTTAGGGATGACCGACACCGAATTTTTTTGGTGTCCTCATAGACCTTAGAAAAACCTTAGGTCCCTACACAAATGCACAAAATAGTCCTCATTATCATTCAAAAATCAGGGGATCAAAATTGAGACAAATTGGACTTAAAATGAAAATCATGAAAATCCTGTGAGAGGTTGGACGACCGAACTTGTGGTGTTCAGAACACCTCGGGCGCCCGAATAGCTGAGAAGTCAACGGGTTGACCAGGTTTCGGGCGACTAAATCTGTAATGAACGCATCATCCTCAGGCAAACGAACCCATGTCAGAGTGCTTTTCACCAACCCGGGCGCCCGAACGTTCGTGTTCAAAAAGGCCTTGGGAGACTGAAGTGGACCGTTCGGTTAACCGAACTTAGTTTCAGGCACCCGAACCTCGAAAAAAATGCTTCTGACTTTTTTTCAGCCAACCGACCCTGACTTGGGGCACCCAAACCTTTAAAAAGTGATTTTTGGACTGAGTCTATTCGGGCACCTGAACCTCAGACTGGGCACCCGAATCTCTCGAGTTAAATTAATTTTTACTAAAATTGAAAGGGGTAAACTGGGTTAATTTTTCTAAACTTGTTTTAAACTTTTCTAATTATCCCTATTGAGTCCACAACAGTCAAAAATTCCACCTTGCCTATATATACATGTTCATTTGCAATAATTAGGAGCGGATTAGCAAATTGATTAGGGCCAAAATTCTTTCTAAATCAAAATTTCCTTTTTAGCCTATACTACTTCCAAACACTCATACACTCTATTCTCCTTGACCTTTTAAGTGTTGTGAGTACTTCTAAAGTGATTGTGCTTAATCTCACTAGCTCATACTCTCATTTGCTATATTGATTGTTTGATTTTTGTTGAAAGTAAAGCTTTAAGTTCTCCCATCAATTTTATTTGATAAATCTTGTATGAGAAGACTTAGTGGCTTGTGGTTCTTGCATTTTCATTGCAAGTTACCTTAGCCTATATTTTTGTGTGCAAAAATCATTTTCAAAGCTTGCACTCAAACTTCCATTGTGCTTAGTATATTGAGAACATCTTGTTGAGTTTGTTTGAATCATCTTTCTAAGCATGTTTAAAACTTTGATATGATTTTGTGATATTCATATACTATGTTTCAAATATTGCTTTGATATACACTCTTGAACTATATTGATTATCTATACTTATTTGAGTGTTTAGCACACATTAGAGCACCGAGCTTATAGTTCATACATTCTTGAGGTGCATTGATTATATTGTGTTGTATTGTAGTACATAGTTTACTTAGTTGAGAAGCGCATTTCTGTGTACATAAATTTTCATACATTTGTTGTATTCTAGGCGTGGGCCTGAAAAGGGAGACTAGCCTTGTTCAATAGTCCCTGATTGGCTTAGACTTGGTTAAGAAAGTTAGTTGCACCATCCTGATAAGGTGTAGGTTGAGGTCAGCCCCGTGAATTGACCTGATTGTAACCGGTGCCGCTCCACCTATTAAGTGAGCATTAGTAGAATCCTCATGGTTGCGAGTTAGAGGCGGGGACGTAGGCACAATTGGCCGAACCCCGATAACATTTTTTGTGCATGCTTTTAATTTTTGCATTTAAAATTTCAGCACTTGAATGTTTATATTTTACTATTGAGAATTGATTGGGTTTATGAATATGTAGAAAGACCTTAGGTTTGTGTAATACTAGTTATGTAATTTGGACCAAATCTAGGAGGAATTTTTAAATACCCAATTAACACCCCCCCGGCTCTTGGAAATACACCAAGGCTAACAGGCTCGTTGGCTGAAGGCTCTAAAGCTAGAAAATACATTTCCATAATTAATCATGCAAGTTATGTGGATATTCATTCCAAAGCATTGGTGCAGCCATACCGTTGTAAGGGTTTTGAAAAGAATCGAGTGCCCTTGAAATATGGCACACCTGGATTATTTGTGCCATTTGGGGTCAATAGTAACCTCGTGATAAGCTTCTCTGATGATGACGATGATGATGATAGTGGTAGTGAATCTGAAGGGTGTAGACCGGGAAAAGCTTCAGAAACCAAGTGCAACGCTCATGGAGTGATAAGCAATAGAAGCCACCTATTCCAACACAGAACAATATGCAAATGTTATGTCGGGCTACAAGAAATGAAACTAAATTTATACCTAAGAAAGCTTCACTAAATCACATAGTTACTTCATTAATGACCAAAACTCCTGGAACCAATTCTAGGAATGCTAGGATAGCCTCGTTTGAGTAAGGAAAATATATACAAAGTATGTTTTCCTAGTCGAGGATCTCAGACAGAATTGAAAATGCTAAGACAAGATGAAACAAATGAAGTTAACTAGAATGATGTCACCATCAAAGAAAGACAGTTAGGTGAAGGTTTTGCCCATGACAACCTTCCTGCTGAAACCCAAGATGACTTTTCTGATGAGTAATTAAAATGTAGTACAATTTTTGAAGACCTAAATGCTTTAGGTAAAGATTGAACAGTCTACAACAACAACAACAACAACAACAACAACAACAAAACCAAGGCTTAGTCCCACTAAGTGGGGTCGGCTATATGAATCCTTTTCTGCCAATTTATGCGATCATGGACCATTTCTTTTGATAGATTCAAGGATATTAAATCCTTACTTACTATCTCTTCCCAAATTATTTTAAGTCTACCCCTACCCCTTCTATTGCCCTTCACAATAATTACGTCACTCTTCCTCACAGGTGCACTATAAGGCCTACGTTGCAAGTGTCCATACCATCTGAGTCATCCCTCCCTTATCTTATCTTCTATAGGAGCTACACCTAACTTATCACGAATATGTTCATTTCTTAATTTATTTTTCAATGTTATACCACTCATCCATCTAAACATTCTCATCTCGGCAACTTTTACATTTTGGATATTATGTTTCTTCGTTGCCCAACATTCCGATCCATATAGCATAGCAAGTCTTATAGCTGTCCTATAAAACTTTCCTTTCAATTTTAGAGGTATTCTACGATCACATAGCACACTTGATGCACTTCTCCATTTTAACCAACTTGCTTTAACTCTATGCATCATCTTCAATTTCTACTTCAACTTACATAATAGATCCAAGGTATCGAAATCTACAAGTGCTATTTATTTCTTCTTCATCAAATTTAACTTTATCTCCAATATTCCTCTTATCATTACTAAAATTACATTTCCTATATTTTGTTTTATTTCTACTTATCCTAAAGCCTCTAGATTCCAAAGCTTCTCTTCATAATTTCTAACTCAGCCTCTACTCCGTCCCTAGTTTCGTCAATTAATACAATATCTTCTGCAAACAACATACACCATGGAACGTCCTTTTGAATACTCTTAGTCAATTGGTTCATCACTAAAGCAAAAAGATAAGGACTCAAAGCAGATCTTTAATGTACACCTATGGTAATCGAAAATTCTCTAGTTTCTCCATCTATAGTCCTTACACTAGTCATTACTCCATCGTACATATCCTTAATGACATCGGTGTACCTACAGCATACACCATTTTTTTCTAAAACCCACCATAGAACTTCCCTAGGTATCCTATCATATGCTTTCTCAAGGTCAATAAATATCATATGCAAGTCCTTCTTCTTTTCTCTAAACTTTTCCATTAATCTTCTTAAAAGATAAATAACTTCTGTGGTAGATCTCCCAGGCATAAAACCAAATTAATTTTCTGAGATCTTCATTTCTAACCTTAATCTTTGTTCAACTACCCTTTCCTATAGTTTCATCGTATGACTTATAAGTTTAATTCCACGATAGTTATTACAATTTTGAATTTCTCCTTTATTTTTTAATATAGGTATTAGCGTACTTTTCTTCCATTCATCTAGCATTTTCTTAGTTTTTACAATTGTATTAAATAAATTAGTTAACCACATAACTCCGTTATCACCCAAGCATTTCCAAACTTCAATTGGGATATTATCTGGTCCCATAACTTTCCTATTTTTCATCTTTTTTAGTGTAAACTTAATTTCGTTAACTCTAATTTTACAAATAAATCTTATATTTGTAGTCCTTTCCTCATTTGACAATTTTAATTTTAAGCGTTCTATTTTATTTTCGTTAAACAAGTTACTAAAGTAACTTCGCAATCTTTCTTTAATATCTTCGTCCTTAACCAAGACAATATCATCCTCACTTTTTATACATCTTACATTTACTAAGTCCTTACTCTTCTTTTCTCTAACTTTAGCAAGTTTAAATATATTTCTTTCCCCTTCTTTTGTACCTAATCTATCATACAAACTATTAAATGATCTATATTTAACTTCACTAACGGCCCTTTTTGCATATTTTCTTGTCTCCTTATATTTTTCAAAATTATCTCTGTTTCCACATTTTTGTCACGTTTTATATCAAATTCTTTTTGTCTTTATGATTTTTTATACATTTTTATCCCACCACAAACTCTCTTTACTAATTGAGAATCTTCCTCTTAATTCACCTAAAATCTCTTTTGTTATCTTTTTAATAGAGTTAGCTAATCTATTCTAAAGAGTATTTGTATTTATCCCATCCTCTAAGGTCCAATCTCCATCTTTAATCATTTTATCTTTAAATTTTATTATATTTTCTCCTTTTAAATTCCACCATCTAGTTCTCCTACATTGATTTATTTTATCATTTTTCTTTCATTTTTTAATACATATATCTAATACTAAAACTCTATGTTGTGTGATTAAGCTTTCACCTGAAATAACTTTACAATCCTTGAATGATAAACGATCTACCCTCCTAATTAAAAAAAAATCTATTTGACTTCTATTTTGTTTACTTTTAAAGCTTATTAAGTGTTCTTCTCTTTTCTTAAAGAAAATATTCATTATTCTAAAATCATATGACATATCAAAGTCTAAGATCTTCTCCTCATACTCATTTTTATCTCCATATTTATATCCTCTATGTATCATTTCATAATTTTTATTATTTCTTCCAACGTGTCCATTTAAATCTCCTCCTATAAATATTTTTTTAGTCCCTGGTATGCCTTGTATAATATTATCCATATCTTCTCAAAATTGTCTCTTAAGATTTTCTACTAAGCCAACTTGAGGAGCATATGTACTAATGATATTTATTATCTCTTGTCCTAATACCATCTTAATTTTTATAATTTTATCCCTTACTCTAGTTACATTTACAACACTATTTTTTAAGTTTTTGTCTATAATAATGCATATTCCATTCTTATGTTTTTCTTTTCTAGTGTACCAAAGTTTAAATCCTAATTTATCGATTTCTTTAACTTTCTTCCCCACCCACTTAGTTTCTTGAAAACAAATTATATTAATTATTCTTCTAATCATTGTATCCACAATTTCCATGCTTTGACCTGTAAGTGTCTTTATATTCCAAGTTGCTAATCTAATCCTAGTTTCCTAAATTAACGTCTTGACCTGCCCACGTCCAGAATGATGCAGGAACTTTAGCATATTTGACATCGTACCTGGGTGCCGACACGGCGCATCGCTTCGGGGCGATGACCTAGCCCACCCTCGCCCACTTTTTGCTACATCCAAGTGGTTTAAGTGCAATGCGTCGCTCGTAGGGGACGCCCCAGTAAATATTCGGTACGGATTCATATCAAAATGATATGTCAAATTTTACACTGACTGTCAGTTACCTAACGCAACCATCCTCCTTAACCTGGGCTTGAGACTAGCTGTGTGCGAAAAAATTACGCTACCTTTGAACAGTCTAGAAGTTAAAAATCCCAAGTTCCATGGAATCCGGCAAGCATAGTATTTCAGGGATGAACAAATCCAGTTCCACTAGATGCTCCACTACAGATTTTGAAAGCATGAAAGGGCAAGATACCCAGTTGGCTGCCTGCAAATGCATCCTCCTAAGTCCTAAGCTTGAAATATGCCTCTTAGATAGAATAATTTGTACACCATATGTCATTCCTATTGGAAGGGCGGCAAAATGACACGTAGAATTTCTACACACTGAGACGAAAATTCTAAAATGAATTGTCTGTTTTGATTCAATCGCACATTATTGGATTTTAATTTACCTTTTTGTTGGGGAATATAAATTTTGTATGACTTATTTATTAGAAATAAAAAACAGAAATAATAACTGAAATCTCCCGATTAAAAAAAAAAAGACCAAAAAATGAGAACGTTTAAAGGCCTGGGTAATCTTCATCATATTAAATACAGACAGCATAATCAATTACAACACCCAAATATCTTCCTGTACAGACTAAGGATTGGGACTGAATTCATCACCAGCGGAGGATTTAGACTGGAAGAATCCGAAGGCAGAGCAGTCCATCTGCCTCAGCTTCATCAGCAAGAACAGCACCATTCCACAGCCAAATCCCAAAGCAGCCCCATACCCACTCAACGACACTGCTGCAGAAACCAACATCACAAATGTCTCTTCCTTACTGTTCATATCTCTGGAAGCCATGGACAATTCGATCCCCGCAAACAGCAGTAGCACCCCGAGAATTCCAATTGGGAATTGGTTCAAGATCCTCACGAAAGAATTCCCAAAAACCAGCCCAAGCACCACCTTCCCCACCCCCAAAAACGCCACCGAAGCGCCGCTTCGGCCACCGAACCGGTACTGCCCCGCCAGCCCACCGGCGCCGTGGCACACCGGCATCGCCCCGAACCAACACCCAATCCAATTCATGGCTCCGACGCTGACGGAAACAGTCGTGGCCGACACTTCCCGCTCGGGGAACAAATCCGACGATAATTTACACACCGCAATCACCGAATTTAAAATGGTTAATGGAATTTGCGGAATCGCAGCTTCGAGGAACCCGATTTTCCAATCCTTCCATGTGATTTTCATCAAGCGGATTTTAGAAGGACCAAGAACAAGATTCTTGAAAATTGAACGATCTCGGAGAAAGCATATGAACAATCCGAGTAAGAAAACTAAAAGAGCAGCTGGAATTTTCGCTAGAATCCACAATCTCCGACGAACTCGGCATCGGGAGCGATTTGAGGAAGTGGGTTCCTCGAGATTTGAGGCGTATTCGTCGCTGAGAGAAGAATCGCCGGCTCCGGTAACTAGAACAAGGAAAGTGACAGCAGAGAGCGCGAGTACTAGGCCGTCGAGACCGAGCCAGGGCCGAGAAGAGCCCGATTTACCGGCGGCGAAGTCCTGATCGAAGCGGATGTACTTGATGGCGCTGAAGGCAAAGGCGAGCCCTTGGGAGAGCTGGATGCCGCGGACGACGGGAAGAGGGATGATGCGGTACAGAACGGACATAAGGCCGGTGGCGCCGAGGAGGAGGGAGACGGCGGCGGTGGAGAGGCCGGCGGCGATGATCTGGGGGAGGGAGATGTGCTGGGAGATGGCGACGGCGGCGATGGCCTTCATGGGCTGGACGGGCATGGGGATGCCGAAGAGGAGGCCGGTGGCGATGTTGTAGAGGCCGGTGAAGATTAGGGTGGTGCCCAGGTCGAGGTGACTGACCAGCGTTAGGGCGAGAACTATGGGGATGTAGGTGCCAAGGTCGCCCACGGAGCCGCCGAGTTCGGACCAAAGGGTGGTCTTGAGGCGGAGGGAGGCGGGGATCGGGAGAGGGCGGAGGAGGTGGTTCCGCCAACGCTGACGGTGGAGGAGAGAGGCGGTGGCTGTTGGTGTTGGTGATTGGATTTCTTCCATGGTCGTCGTCGGAGATGCTTCCCCTGTGCTCTGCTGTGGGAGCACCGAGGATGATGAGTGGCTATGTGGGATTGGATTAGATTACGAATGTATGGGAGGAGACGCTTTCCCCTTCTCATATTCCTCAAATTTACATTTCTTTTTAATGTAATTATTAAAAATAGGTTAATTAGTACTCAAAATGTATTTTGAAGTTTAAATTTAAATTTTTGTAAATTAAAAATAAATTAAATATAATTAAAAATTTATTTTGTTTGAGAATATATATTTTAAGGCTTAAATTCTCATATGTTTGATATTAAATATCAAAATCTATCTCTTTAAAAAAAATTATATATTTATTTTTAATATATAAGATGACAATATTGCTCATTGGTTTTCATATTAGAGGAACAAGCCCAAATCTTATAAGATGAATATTTTTTAATTTACTAGGCTTTAATAGAAGAATAGATATAAATAAATTATAATTTGAAAAAATATCTTTTGTAATTTACTTGTCTTTTAGGCAAGCTCTATCAGCACTATATATATATATATACAAGTGAAAGTGTTAAATAGAAATGTAACGTGATTTCATTTATAAAAACTAAAAGTAAAATTATCATTTAATACATAAAAGTAAAAGTAAAGTCTTAATAATATTTTATTTGGAGTCTCAATAGCATCTCCATTAAAAAAATTATTTTAAACATTGTTATTAATGAAAGTCTAGAAATATAAAATACATTATTAATAATTAAATAAAAGAGCATGATTAATTATGGGTTTATTTGGTATCATTGTTATTTCTTATTTTTTGTTTTCATTTCAGTGTAATAAAAAAAATTATAAATATGTGTTTGTTTATATTATTCGCTTTATATTTATGTTATCAAATTTTAGCTATTTGCAAAAAAAAAAAATTAAAAATTAAAAATTAGATTTTATAAATTTCAGTTGTTTCGACAACTTGTTATTATATATATTTAACAACAAGTAGAAATAATTTCTTTTTTGAATCAAATCATTCATTTTGTGCGCACATTTTAATTAACATTAAATTAAAATCATTGAATGAATTTAAATATAATTAAAATAAAAAAATACATAAATTTTTTTAAAAAATAATAATAAAAGTCAATTACAAAATACTTTTATCCATTTTTTATTGTCATATACAACAAGATTGTTATTGCAATGTGAATTTTTGAAAATATGACATTAACTGTAATTTTAATTTTTTACTATAGTTTTTTTGCTTTGTGTTTTGCACTTTTATTATTTTAATCATATTTTTTAAACACTATTATTAGTTTAAAGTTGAAAATGAATATTAATTTTTACAAATATTAACCAAGTAGGCTGATAATTTCTGGCTTTTAGTTTTTGTTCCTGATTTTTAGTTTTTGTTTTCATCATTTTTGATAGAAAATACCAAACAACCCCTAAAAAAAACTAAATTTTAATTTTTTTGCAAATAGTTAAAAATGAACAATAAAAATATAAAATTGATAACGTAAATAAACATATTTTTAAATTCTATTTTCTTCTTGTATAAAAGGGAAAACATTAAACATAAAATAGTAACCGTGCCAAATAGATCCTAATCTTTGTGAGGGCACTTCCTTCTATTGATATTTTATATAGCAATACTATTTTACATGACATGTGACCATCACATATCCATGCAATAATAACCCAAAAAAAAAAAAATAATAAGAAAATAAGTAAGTGGTCCTACTACTGTCTTACCTTCTTCCCTGCTGTTACTTGGACCTATGATCATGTGAGCTTATTACTACAAAAAATAGCATTTTTAGCAATGAAAAAATTAGTGACGCAATAACAATCATCACTAATAATATGCTATTATTGACGAAAAACAAATTTGTCACTAATAGTTAAGTCATTAGTGACGAAACTCATATTTGTCACTAATGATGCATTATTAGTAATGATTTTTTGTTCGTCACTAAAAGTAAGTTTTCATGTTCTAACTATCGCGCGAGAATATTAGCAACGATTTATCAGATATTAGTGACGGTTGTTGACCATCACTAATAGTAGTTTTTTAGTGACGATTCTTAAAAATCGTCACTAGTAGTGGTCTTTTAGTGACGATTTTTGGAATCGTCACTAATAACTCCTGACTCACTCTAAAAATTAGCAGTGCAAAAGCTATCCCAAATATAAGAGTTATGTCGTGTAATAATTAGCCCAAAAGGTTAGATTGTTTCCTCAAGGAATGCAGTTTGGTTACAAACTCACGTAAAATAGAAAGAAGAAAATAAGAAAACAATTTACTGAACATAATTTAGATTCGATTTCTGAGGGTTTTTGAAAGTTTGTGGCGAAATTAAAACAAAATGAAACCTAAAATAAGAACATAACATGCATAAACAATAAAATAAATACTATGAAATTAAACAGACCAACCAACTATGCTAACCTAATACAATCTATTCAATCATTCAAATAAACTGTATGAGATTTTACAAGAAAATTAACCAACTCTTTAAACATTGAAATGACAAACTAAGACAGAAGACTTTATTAATTTCATAAGCATTCAACAATTAGATAAACTTAAAAATTGGCCTAAACAAAACTAGACTACACCTAAACAAAGTCTTAAACAAAAATAAATTCAACATAAATAAAGTCTTTAAACAAAAATAAACTACACTCAAACAAGATCTTAAGTAAATATAAACTAATTTAAACAAAGTCTTAAACTCAACCAAATACTTAAACAGATTAAATCCACATTAAGATGAACTTAAATGAAAATTAATCCAACAATATTAAGTTCCATTAAATACTACAATGACATTGAAGTTTAAACAAACTAATTAATTAAAGGAACAAGAGAACAAGAGAGAGTGAGAGAGAACTAAAACAAAAATTAGTCTAATAAAAAGGTTCTTCAACAATAAAATAACTCAACTTAATAATGAAAATAAGATTAAAAAAAAAATGCAAAATTTTACAATAAAAAAAAAACTCAAACAAATATTTAAATTCAAACAATGACTTCAAATAAAAGAACAAATTGAACTAAAAAAAAAAAAATACTCAATCAAATTTTAAATTCAAACAAAGATAGAGAGAGAGAGAGAGAGAGAGAGAGAGAGAGAGAGTTATGAGGTGTGTTTTCCACACAGCTGCTATCCTTTTCGTTTCAGCTATGCACAATTCCCCAAAGAGAAGACTCCTCGGCTCCCAAAAGAGAGAGAGAGACTCTTTAATGCCCTCTGTTGTGGTGCTCTACCCAAGAAAACCCTCATGTTGATTGTATAGGTCATACCTGGTTTTGATAATGACAAATACTCAAGTATTTGATGGTTATCGAATTTGTGTGCAGATATATATTAGCAGATCAATTGATGGCACATAAAGACTCAAAGTATAAAGACCCTAAAGTTTTCTTTCATTGTAATTTATATTATATTCAATTCGGGTCTGTAATAGTAAAGTAGGAATGGTTTGTAATAAT
Organism: Malania oleifera; assembly: GCF_029873635.1. NCBI lineage: Eukaryota > Viridiplantae > Streptophyta > Magnoliopsida > Santalales > Ximeniaceae > Malania > Malania oleifera. The sequence continues at coordinate 18,300,526 of NC_080422.1, forward strand.
CTACGTATCATGCATGTAGGAATTACAAAGCTCAAATGACCATTGACAGACTTCGGTCAACTAACGCCAGGTTTTTGGGACTAACTCAAATACCTTAGAAAGTCCTTAGGTCCCTGCACAGACACATAAAATAGTCCCCATAATCACTTGCATTATCAGGGAATCAATTGAAGTGAAAATGGATATAAAGGACAAATCTGTGAGGTTTCGGGCGACTGAACCCTGGGTGTTCAAAACACCTTAGGCGACCGAACCTTTGCTGAGTCAAAATGTTGACTTTGGTTTTGGGCAACCGAACATTTTTTGAATGTATCGTCTACAGGAGACCAAACCATAACTTTGATCTTTCCAACCAACTCAGCAGCCTGAACTTCATGTTCAAAATAGTCTCGGGTTACCGAACACATAAGTTCAGGTAATCGAAATCTTGACTAAGCACCCGAATCATAGACAGTGTGAAAATCGCATTTGTTCAGCCAACAAAACCTTGACTTGGGCACCCGAACTTTAAAAAACTATTTTTCTCATTGAGTTTATTCGGGCGACCGAACTGTGGGTTAGCCACCCAAAAACTCTCGAGTTATTTTATTTTTATGGAGGTTAAAGAAGGTTAAACGAGGTTAATTTTATTAAACGGTTTTAAAAAAATTTTAATAAAGACCTCTATGTCCCTAACGGTCATAATTTGACCCACTTCTATATATATATGGGCTCATTTGTGAAAATTAAGAGGAGATTAGCAAGATCATTAGTAAAAATCCTCTCAAATTCAAATAGCTTATTTTTGCCTATGCTGCTTCAAATACTCTCATACACTCCTTCCTTTGATCAATCCAAGGATTGTGATTTTTCTTATTGTGCTATTACTCCATTTCAAATTGCTTATTACTCTCATTATATTGCTTGTTGATTGTTACTGATTTTGGAGAGTCAAGCAAGAGTTAATCCACATATTTATCTTGATAAATCTTGTGTTAGGAAAAGTCATTAGCTTGAGGATCTTAGCATTGTTATTGCTCGATTCCTAAAACTATAATTTTGTGTGCAAAGTATTTTACAAGTTATATTTATCAAACAATTCTTGTGCTTATTTCATTGGGGAAAATATTTTTTGAGTCAGTTTGAATATTGTTGCTAGTATCTTTGAAACCCTAATCTATTAGTGAGATTTGTTATATATTGTTTCAAAGGTTAGCTTGTTTAAACACTCTTGTGCATACTTGAGATTATCATTGTATTGAGCGTAGATTGCACATATACACCACTGAGCTTATCGTTCTTACATGTTTGGTGTGCATTGATTAGTGATTGTGCTTAGTGGTACATATCAACTTGTGTAAGAAACATTTCCATGTACGCAAATTTTATATTTGCTGTATTCTAGGTGTGGGTCTAAAAAGGGAGACTAGCCTTATTGAATAGTCCCAGATTGACTTAGACCCGGTTAGGAAAGTTAAGTGCACCATCCTGGTAAGGTGTAGGTTGAGGTCAGCCCCATTAATTGACCTAATTGTAACCGGTGCCACTCCACTCGTTAAATGAACCGTAGTTGAATCGTTGTGCTGGTGAGCCAAGGCGGGGATGTAGGCACTTTAGGCGAACCCCAATAACATTTTTTGTGCGTGCATTTAATTTTCGCATTTTAAATTACACCATATGAATGTTTGTATTTTACTATTGTGAATGATTGGGTTTATAATTTCATAGACAAACCCTAAGTTAAGTAATATTATTGCTAGATTAGTTGAACCTAGGAGAGAAATTTCAAATACCCAATTCACCTCCCTCTTGGGAATACACCAAAGCTAACACCTCAGCTGCCCTTCTTTTCGCCCCCCTTTAAAAAGTCATAATTTCCCCCTTTTGTTAGCGCATGACTACCCCAGGTGTCAAGCCTAGCGCATGGCCTTCCTGTTTCTCCCAGCACATGGAAGGCCTACGACCCTCTTCATTCTCATGCATGCATGGTTGGCAGCCCACGTAGCTTCCTTTAATTCTCATAACCCATCTTCTCATGCATAGCCCATGCACGTCTCACGCATGCCTAACTGTTGCATCTGAGTGGACCTCACGAATTGCATGGCCAAGCTATGTTGTTGGTAGCCCACGAAATGCATGCACGTCACGACTTCCTTTTCACACACGCATACGGCCTACACAAATTTGCATGTATGGCCCCTTCCCTTTTCAATTTCATTCGTGGTCTGGCTTCATTTGCATGCATGGCACAGCCTGAGACCCTCCTTAATGTTGCATGGCCCATGCACGTTTGCTTCAAGGCACGACCCTTCTTCTTTTATCTTCAAGCATTACCTGCAATGATTAAACATGAATATTCGTAAATTTATGGGCAAAGCTAAGATAATTATCTCAAGATTATCAATTAAGCTCGATGATTAAAATACTAGACATAATTAAGTATTTAATTAAAATTGTAACACTCAATTAATATATTTAAATTCTTAATTACGCAACTTTGACGCGTAATCACACCCCCCAACTAACGTTTTGTTAGTTTCTAGCAAATAACGTGAATGCATTCATACCAGGAGAGTAATAACCATAATTCAAATACTTTTGAAAATCACATGCCATGAAATATGCTTAATAAGTTTAGGAACACAGGAAATTGATTAACCCAAGTTAAGTATTGAAATTAGGAATAGCTTCCCAAGAGGGGGGTGAATTGGAATCTTTTTATATTTTGATGTTTTTTTTTAATATTTTTCTTTAGATACTGAATAGAGCACAACAGATAATTTATAAACACTCCTTAGAATACTTGTAATTTAAACAAACAAGATAATCAATAAAGCTAAAACAATTTAATCACTCAATCAAGGATGATATTGCTTTTGTTGATTTCCCTATGACTATGTATCACCTGCTTTGAATTAACTTTAGTATGTGCCTCTCTTGATTGAGATTTCCGCAGATTAACCAACGTACTCCCTTTTGGGTTTCCGCAAACGGTTAATCGAAACATACTTTCTAAATACTAAGAATCTTTATTTCCTTCTCTTTGAAACTTGTCACTTGCACTTTGAAGTCATACAACACAGCAAGCAAAGTATATAAAATAAAGAGAAAGACACAAGATTTTTACGAGGTTCAGCTTCAACACAGCCTACATCCTTGCCCTTGGCAAAATACCAAAGGTTTCCACTATAGCAGTTTCGTTACCGGGTGGAACAACGCCTGTTTACAATCACTCCTTTGGTCAAGGCTAGAGTCCGCCTTCTCCAAACAATATGCCCTTGTTTGGTCAACGTTCCAACAGCTTGGAATCATTCAAAATCTACAAGAGAAATATCAAAACCTGATGTACAAGAGAACCTCACTCACAGAGCAAATTAGTACAGATAAGAACTATGTACTTCAAAAGATAAAATATCAAGAATGAAATAAAATTTTGAAGCTTTTCAAAGAATTCACCAAAATCCTTTTCTTGAGATGAGAAATCAGTAGTTCTTCAGGATTTGATGAAAAATCAGAACAACAATACTTTCAGCTTTACAAGAGATTGAGTAAGAGACTTTGAGAGCAAGAGAGCTTTGAGAGAGTTTCAATGCTTGGGATATTTTTAATTTATAAGAACCATGTATTTATAGAATTTCAAGTAGGTTCCGTTGTTGTAAGAGTTTCCTTAAAGAGTTTCCCAAGTTGTTAGAAAATTTGGGTTTCAAACGGCTATAATTTAAAAATAAGAATTTTAGAATTTTTGCCCGTTGAACAGTGTTCAGTCAACTGAAGTGTCGTGGTCAGTCAACTGAAGTTCCTTAAACCCTTAAAAAATTGAACTCAATACAGGTTCAGTCAACTGAAGTTAGAGTTCAGAAGACTGATGTCGCAGGTTCAGCTGACTGAAGTTGCAAGTTCAGTAGTCTGAAGTTTCTTATACCCTTAAAATACAAGGTTAGTCATCTCAAGTCAAGGTTCAGATGTCTGATGTCGTAGGTTCAGCTGACTGAAGTCACAAGTTCAGTCGTCTGAACTCACTGTTGCAACTCTCTGCCTGTTCTGGAAATTCTTCAGTCATCTGGACTTATTCTTCAGATGATTGAAGTTATTCTTCAAATGTTTGAACTTTTCAGTTCAGTCAACTGAAGTCTCTACTTCAGTCATCTGAACTGAAAAGTTTAGTCAACTGATCTTACTTAAATCTGTTGTATAAAAAGGCTCTCTTTAAAACTCTTTTACTCTCTCATGAATTTAATAAAAACTTAATTAAATAAGTCTTTAAACCTTGATAATCTCTTAGAAAAAGCTTCAAAATATATTTCAAAGATATTTTGCCTTTTGAAATACTTACACATATGTTTCCTAGGCCTTCAAGCTTGAGTTCTCTTAGCTCTTGAGATGTTTTGAACAATTTTCTTGAGCTTCAAATATATCAGGCCCTTTTTGAATCTCTGAGAAGATATCTTCATACTTGACTTATACTTATTCTTCTCTTAAACCATACTTGATCCATATTTCCTGAAACATCAAAACTCAATCTTTTTCAAGTTAAATCATCCTTTGTTTGTTATCACCAAAATCAATTGAAAGACCTTGTTAGGCCAACAATCTCCCCCTTTTTGATGATGACAAACAAGGAATAATGATAAAATGTAAAATGAATTACTCCCCCTTACTATGAACATTAATAAGCAGTTTAAAAAGAACTCCCCCTTGCTCATGTAATTCATATATAACAAAGAATTAGGTTCACAAGCTATATTGTAGATCCATCAAGATCAAAATCACAGATATGATTGTAGTTTATGTACTTTTACATAATCCAGATTTACATAATCCTGATTGCAGTTCAAGTTCACATATACTCAAGTGCATCCATATTCTTTTACATAAAGTTCACATAATCCATTTACTTGCAGGACGTTCAGTTTTTTTTATGTTTTATCTTTACTAAGCACTACTCGTTCTCCCCCTTTGGCATTAATCAAAAAGAATAAGCCAAACAAAACAAAAAAAAAAAAAAAAAAAATTTGTTGAGATGATAATATATATATATGTCCCATTCATCAAAAGGTTACATTGAAGCAGGAAAACAGATAAGGTAAAATACATAAGTTGTGATCCTTTTAAAACAAAAAGTTACATAGAAACCTAAACTAGAAAACATCTAGCTTTCCTAGTCTTCTTCTATAGAATCATCTCCTTTTCCTACTTCTCCTCCTCCTTCTTCTTCAGTGTTTTCTTCATTACCTTCATTTTCAGAATTTCCTTCATCATCATTATTTCCATCATTAGTACCATCATCGTCATCATCATCATTTGCACTCTAATGAGCAGTGCTAATGTCCATGGGATCACTGCTCTTAGAAGTTTTGGCATGATAGTGCTCTATAAGAGTGACTTGTTTATCAAGTGATGTGACCTTTGCCTTGATATTCTGAAGACCAGTGCGTACTTCAGAAGAGAAACTAGAAAAGTCTTGTTGAAAGGATAAAAACCAAGAAGGTGCTTCTAAAGATGAGCCAAGTTCTTGTGTGGAAGAGGATTAGGCTGCTGTTGATACTGGAGTAGAGGCTGAGGCTGAGGCTAAAGCTGAACCTGCTGCAGATGCAGGTGGTGCTTGTGTAGACTTAGCAACTTTCAAATACCATCCAGTATGTCCCTTATCATAGCCCATTTGTTTGAGAGAAGTTTCATTAAAAAAATCATATCGAGTCCTCTTTATGAAAAACTTAGAAACATTGGGAACATTTAGTTGAGTAAAGAGGAGTGTAAGAATTCCTCCATAAGGAAGAATAACTCGATTTGATTCCAACTTAGTCCATATCCAACGGACAATCAAACTAGCCAAATCTAACTTCTTGCCTTTAAGTAGACACCAAAGAACAAAGCACTCGATATAAGAAAGATGATCAAAAGAGCCTTGTTTTGCTAAAATATTAGTTGAAATGAGTTTATGAAGAATTTGGCTTTTTAAATTCAATTGCTTGTATAGTGGAGGATGTGCAAAATAAACAGGATCATGTTCCATAATCATAAGAAGAAATTCTGCAGGAGTGAATCCTTATTCTAGGATCCAAGACTGAGAAAACACAAGACAATTAAAATCTCCTTGAGCAATTTTGAAAATAGGAGATAATATTTCAGAATTCAACACAATTTTCTTTCCTTTAACTTCGGAAGTGTAAATCCCATGTTCATATTGCATATTTGCATAGAAGATTTTGATTAAATGAGGAAAACAACCCTTAGGTTGTTGAATGATAAAGTCATACCGTCCAATATCACGAAACAAGTTAAGAATATCAGGAAATTCAGTGACAAAGAATGATACATCCAGAACTTTACCTAAGATTGGTTCTATAGAACTCAAGGAATTTTGATAACGGATTCGAGCTTGAGGAGCAACTAACCACTTATCAATATTTTGGGTTTCTCTGCCTGAAGAAGGACCTTTGTTCGCAGTCCGCTTGGTGCGAGGCATGGAGATACAGATTTGCAGAGACCCTAGATGTCTGTGAGGAATCTAAGTAGAGTAGAAATGGGGAAGTGAAGGGAAAGTGAGGGAAAAGGAAGAGTTTGGAGTTCGGATGAATGAGGCAAAGAACTTCAGAAGTCTGAAGTTAGGGTTTAGTCCACTTGAAAATATATAACTCCTGCGACTTCAGATGACTGAGGTTAAGTACAGACGACTGAAGTCTGAAAAACCTGAAAGTTTAAAAGTCAGTATGAGTTCAGTCGTTTGAAGCCCTAGGTTCATTCAGCTGAACTCTTCTGCTACTGTGTTCAGACGTCTGGGGTGTGAACATCAGACGTCTGAAGTGTATATAAATTCTGGAATTTTTCTTCTAAAACACTTCTCTGCTGTGAATTAACCCAAGTTCTCTCCTAATATGTATAAATCTTTCTTCACATAGAAGTTTTGTAAAAATATCAGCCCATTGATCACTTGTACTTATAAATTCAAGAATTATATCTTCCTTTTGAACATGATCTCTCAAAAAATGATGTCTTATGTCTATATGCTTAGTTCTTGAGTGTAAAATTGGATTCTTAGATATATTTATGGCACTTGTATTATCACACTTTATCGAAATTGTTTTACATTCTAAATTAAAATCCTTTAATTGTTGTTTCATATATAGGATTTGTGCACAACAACTTCCTACGGCTACATATTCAGCTTCGGCAGTAAATAAAGCTATAGAATTTTGCTTCTTTGAAAACCATGACACTAATGAATGTCCTAGAAAGTGACATGTGCCACTTGTACTTTTTCTATCAATCTTACATCCAGCATAATCAGTATCAGAATAACTTATCATATTAAAATCCGTGTCCTTTGGATACCATAACCCTAGATCAAGTGATCCTACCAAGTACCTAAGAATTCTCTTTACAGCTATTAAGTGTGATTCCTTGGGGGCTGATTGAAATCTAGCACACATACACACACTAAACATAATATCCAGTCTACTAGCAGTTAAATATAGTAGGCTACCAATAATTCCTCTATAGTGACTGATGTCTACGTGCTTGCCTTTTTCATCTCTATCAAGACTTGTAGTTGTACTCATAGGAGTTCCTATTGGTTTACTTTGTTCCATATCAAACTTTTTAAGCATATCCTTGATGTATTTAGTTTGATTTATGAAAGTTCCATTTTTGGCTTGCTTTATTTGTAGTCCTAGAAAATAATTTAACTCCCCCATCATACTCATCTCAAATTCTTTTTGCATACATAAAGCAAAGTCTTGACATAAATCTTCATTTGTAGCTCCAAATATAATATCATCCACATATATTTGAACTATTAACATATCATTGTTTTTGGTTTTGATGAATAAAGTACTATCAACTTTTCCTCTTATAAATTCATTTTTAAGTAAAAATTTACTCAACCTCTCATACCAAGGTCGTGGAGCTTGTTTCAAACCATAGAGAGTCTTTGTCAATTTGAATACATGGTTTGGATTTTTAGAACTTTAAAAACCTGGAGGTTGTTTGACATATACTTCTTCATTTATATATCTATTTAAAAATGCACTTTTTACATCCATTTGATATAACTTAAAATCCTTATGAGCTGCATAAGCTAAAAACATCCTAATAGCTTCCATTCTAGCCACGGGTGCAAATGTTTCATCATGATCAATTCCTTCTTCTTGATTATACCCTTGAGCCACTAGCCTAACTTTATTTCTTACAACAACTCCATTTTCATCCTTCTTGTTTCTAAACACCCATTTAATTCCTATAATTGATTTATCTTTAGGTTTTGGTATAAGTTCCCATACTTGACTTCTTTCAAACTGATTTAATTCCTCTTGCATTGCTATAATCCAAGAATCATCATTTAAAGTATCTTCAATATTTTTAGGTTCATCTTAGGACAAAAATGCATAATTATTACAAATATTCTTTAGTGATGCCCTTGTTGTTATCCCTTTTGATGTTTCACCAGGTATTTGTTCTTTTGGGTGATTTTTATTATATTTCCATTCTTTAGGAAGATTCAGATTTTCTGCAAAGTTTTCATTTGAGACACCATTATCCTTTTCTTCTTTTATTTCAATGTCCTTTTCTTTTTGAAGAATAACTTCTTTTTCATCATTCATGTCTTTGGTGTCATAACTATTTGTTTCATCAAAAGTTATATAAATTGATTCCATGATCATAGAAGTTCTTTTTTTAAAAATCCTATAAGCTTTACTACTTGTAGAATAACCTAAGAAGATACCTTCATCTGATTTTGCATTAAAGTTTCCTAGATCATCTTTAGTATTTAATATAAAACACTTACAACCAAAAACATGAAAGTAGGAAATATTAGGTTTTCTATCTTTCCAAAGTTTATAAGGTGTTTTATCTATTTTTGATCTTATTGAAACCCTATTTACAATATAGCATGTTATATTTACAACTTCTGCCCAAAAGTATTTAGGCAAATTATTTTCATTTAGCATTGTTCTTGCCATTTCTTGTAAAGTTCTGTTTTTCCGTTCAACAACTCCATTTTGTTGTGGAGTTCTAGGTGCTGAAAAATTATGAGTTATTCCATGTTTTACAAAATTTTTCAACTTCCTTATTTTTAAACTCTCTTCCTTGGTCACTTCTAAAACTTGTTACATTGTAACCTTCCTCATTTTGTAATTTCTTACATAAGTTTATTAATTGGTTACATGCTTCATCTTTGTTTGCTAAAAATATTATCCAAGTGAATCTTGAATAATCATCTACTATAACAAAAGCATATTGTTTACCACCTAAGCTTAAGGTTCTTGTTGGACCAAATAAGTCTAGATGCAAGAGTTCTAGAGGTCTTTTAGTGGATATGTATTTTTTCTTCTTAAAACTAGTTTTTACTTGTTTTCCCTTTTGACATGCATCACACAACTTGTCTTTTATGAATTTAGAATTTGGTAGTCCTTTTACAAGATTTTTCTTAGATAATTTGGATAGTAAATCCATGCTAGCATGACCTAGTTTCCTATGCCATAACCAACTTACTTCATTCATAACTGTTAAACAAGTTATGTTTTGATTTGCTATTTTCTCAAGATTTATACAATATACATTATTTATTCTATAAGCCATAAACATGATTTCTTTGTTTTGGGGATTTTGGATAACACATTTTTCTTTCATGAAAATTACTTCAAAACCTTTATCACTTAATTGACTAATACTTAAAAGGTTATGTTTTAGTCCTTCCACTAACAACACATTATCGATAGTAAGTGAAGATTTTTTACCAATTTTTCCAATACCAACAATTTTTCCTTTGGCATTGTCGCCGAAGGTGACGTATCCCCCATCTTTTTGTTTTAGAGTAGTGAACTTAATCTTGTCACTGGTCATATGCCTTGAGCACTCGCTGTCCAAGTACCATTTGTCTGTTGTCATTGTTGTCCTAAGGCAAACCTACAATGAGGAATACTATATGTTAGTTTTTGGTACCCAAATTCTTTTGACTTTCTTCATTTTGTTATTAGTTCCATTATTTGCTTTCCACTCTCCTTGAACTTTAACATATTTTCTTTTTAATGGACAATTGAACATCACATGACCTTTAGTTTTACACATATAACAAGGGGTGTGTTCATGTTTGTTATTTGATGAGGCACTAGCATAAAACTTGGCTTCCTTAACAAAATATCCCATGTATAGCTTTTTATTCTTTTTATTTGTTTTACCATTGTAGCCTATTCCTTCTTTGTTTCCATGAAGCCTTTGCTGTCCGATCATCTTTTCAAAGTTTTCTTTACCTTTGGTAAAATCATAGATAATCTTTTCTTTATCCTCAATTTCCTTTTTGAGTTCATTTATTTTCAAATTTTTCTTATTTAAGCCTTCTTTATGAGCTTTATCTAACTCTTGTTTTACTACATTTAATTCTTCTTCCAACTGCTTATTATAAGTATGTCTTTCTTCTTCAATAGCTTTGAATGATTCAAGTTGTTTTACTAGCTTTTGATTTTGATCTTTCAAAGTTATATTTCTTTTAGAAACTTTTATAAACCTTTTATGGAGTGAGAATAACTCAGATTGTAATTCCTTATAAGAGGGCAAGCTATCACATGACTCATCACAGGACTCATTTTGAGATTCAGATGAAGAGTAATAAGAATTTACCTCCTCATTGTTTGTCATGAAGCATATATTCGCCATCTCCTATTCACTTGATTCGATTTCATTTTCGCTGGAGCTCGAGTCATCCCAAGTAGCTTTCATTGCTTCCTTATTTTTCTTCTTGTCTTTCTTGAATAATGGATAATCTGGTTTAATATGCCTTGACTTTTTGCAATGATAACAAATTGGTAGATCATTCTTACCTTTACTTTCTTTCCTACTTGTCTCTCCTTTTTCAGTTTTCTTTTTATTAAACTTTCTAGGAAACCTTTTATTTCTTCTATAAAATTTTCCTAGTTTCTTAATAATGAAAGCCAGCTCATCTTGATCTAAGTCACTTGTTTCGATTTCTTCTTCACTAGTGCTATGACTAGATGCTTTTAGAGCTATAGATCTTTTATGCTTAGATTCAGGATTTCTTTCCTTTAACGCAACTTCATATGTGATAAGTGAACCTATAAGTTCATCTAATGAAGTAGTCTTTAAATTTCTCCCTTCTGTGATAGCTGTGGCCTTTGGTTCCCAAATAGAAGGTAGGCCTCTTAGAATTTTTCTGATCATTTCATAAGTAGTATAGGTTTTTCCTAAAGCACTTAAGGAGTTTATTATGTGAGTAAACCTAGTGTACATGCTTGATATGGTTTCATTAGAATTTATTTTGAATGCTTCATATTCACTTGTTAACATGTCTATCCTGTTATCTCTAACATCAACGGTTCCTTCATAAGTTACTTCTAGTTTATCCCAAATTTCTTTAGCTGTTTTGCAGGCCATGTGTCGGTTAAACTCATTAGCATCCAATGCACAATATAATGCATTTATAGCACTTGCATTTATTTGAAGCAATTTATAGTCTAGGTCAGTTATATCTTTCTTTTCTTTTAGAATATGTTTTCCATCAACTATTTTAGTGGGAATAAGATTTCCATCCATGACTACTTCCCAAGCTTTCCAATCCATGTGTTGGAGATATATTTCCATTCTCTTTTTCTAGAAAGTATAATTGTGTCCACAAAAGATTGTTGGACGGGTTGAGGATTGGCCTTCACCAAAGGGTGTTACTCCAATATTTGCCATTAGATCTTTTTATAGTTTTTTTATTAGGAATCTCTATAACTAGGCTCTGATACCAATTGAAATTAAAAATAGCTTCCCAAGAGGGGGGGGGGGGGTGAATTGGAATCTTTTTATATTTTGATTTTTTTTTAATCCTTTTTCTTTAGATACTGAATAGAGCACAACAGATAATTTATAAACACTCCTTAGAATACTTGTAATTTAAACAAACAAGATAATCAATAAAGCTAAAACAATTTAATCACTCAATCAAGGATGATATTGCTTTTGTTGATTTCCCTGTGAATATGTATCACCTTCTTTGAATTAACTTTTAGTATGTGCCTCTCTTGATTGAGATTTCCGTAGATTAACCAACGTACTCCCTTTTAGGTTTTCGCAAATGGTTAATCGAAACGTACTTTCTAAATACCAAGAATCTTTATTTCCTTCTCTTTGAAACTTGTTACCTGCACTTTGAAGTCATACAACACAGCAAGCAAAGTATATAAAATAAAGAGAAAGACACAAGATTTTTACAAGGTTTAGCTTCAACACAGCCTATGTCCTCGCCCTTGGCAAAATACCAAAGGTTTCCACTATAGCAGTTCCGTTACCGGGTGGAACAACGCCTGTTTACAATCACTCCTTTGGTCAAGGCTCGAGCCCACCTTCTCCAAACAATATGCCCTTGTTTGGTCAACGTTCCAACATCTTGGAATCGTTCAAAATCTACAAGAGAAATATCAAAACCTGATGTACAAGAGAAGCTCACTCACAGAGCAGAATAGTACAGATAAGAACTATGTACTTCAAAAGATAAAATATCAAGAATGAAATAAACTTTTGAAGCTTTTCAAAGAATTCACCAAAATCCTTTTCTCCATATGAGAAATCAGTAGTTCTTCAGGATTTGATGAAAAATCAGAACAACAATACTTTCAGCTTTGCAAGAGATTGAGTAAGAGACTTTGAGAGCAAGAGAGCTTTGAGAGAGTTTCAATGCTTGGGATATTTTTAATTTACAAGAACCATGTATTTATAGACTTTCAAGTAGGTTCCCTTGTTGTAAGAGTTTCCTTAAAGAGTTTCCCAAGTTGTTAGAAAATTTGGGTTTCAAACGGCTATAATTTAAAAATAAGAATTTTAGAATTTTTTCTCGTTGAACAGTGTTCAGTAAACTGAAGTGTCGTGGTCAGTCAACTGAAGTTCCTTAAACCTTTAAAAAATTGAACTCAATATAGGGTCAGTCAACTGAAGTTAGAGTTCAGATGATTGATGTCGCAAGTTCAGCTGACTGAAGTTGCAAGTTCAGTCGTATGAAGTTTCTTACACCCTTAAAATACAGGGTTAGTCATCTGAAGTCAGGGTTCAGATGTCTGATGTCGTAGGTTCAGCTGACTGAAGTCACAAGTTCAGTCGTCTAAATTCACTGCTGCAACTCTCTGCCTGTTCTGGAAATTCTTCAGTCATCTGGACTTATTCTTCAGACAACTGAAGTTATTCTTCAGATGTTTGAACTTTTTAGTTCAGTCAACTGAAGTCTCTACTTCAGTCATCTGAACTGAAAAGTTTAGTCAACTGATCTTACTTAAATTTGTTTTATAAAAAGGTTTTCTTTAAAACTCTTTTGCTCTCTCATGAATTTAATAAAAACTTAATTAAATAAGTCTTTAAACCTTGATAATCTCTTAGAAAAAGTTTCAAAATATATTTCAAAGATATTTTGCCTTTTGAAATACTTACACATATGTTTCCTAGGCCTTCAAGCTTGAGTTCTTTTAGCTCTTGAGATGTTTTGAACAATTTTCTTGAGCTTCAAATATATCAAGCCCTTTTTGAATCTTTGAGAAGATATCTTCATACTTGACTTATACTTATTTTTCTCTTAAACCATACTTGATCCATATTTCCTGAAACATCAAAACTCAATCTTTTTCAAGTTAAATCATCCTTTGTTTGTTATCAACAAAATCAATTGAAAGACCTTGTTAGGCCAACAAGTATCAATTGAAAGATTTACACACTATTTAGTAAATCAACTAAGGTAATGAAATGTAACAAAGCTCACGTGCATTAGAATAAGGTTAGAATTCCAAGATTGACTACCAATAGACCTTAACGGTTTCAATCACAACAATTAATTTGAGACAATCGCTCGGTCTTACTCTAATTCAAAACCATTATAGTGACGATTTTCACACTATTACACTTTAAAAGGCACCCTCTTTCTTGTTTAGTTAGAACCCCAGTAGTAGGAAGTCGTTTCTAGTACATGAATGTACAATGGTGGCTTTCACGCTACTACAATTTAAACGGCACCCACTTTTTTATTTAGTTAGGACCTCAGTAATAGGTAGTCATTTCCAATACACAACTGTTTCCCTTTTTTTATTTTTATTTTTTATTCTTTTTTCTCTTTTTCTTCTTTTCTTTTTGAAATTGATCCCTGACTTGTTTCTTATTTTCATTTGCTTCAAACTTTTTTTTTTTTTTTTTCTTTTTAAAACCATTAGGATATGATTCATTAGAGTCCCAAACAACTGAAGTATACATAAACTAAAAACGATCTAAGTTAGTCTTTCTAATTCTTCTAACATGTGTTGTGTGTGTTTAGAAAAACTTTCAACATCCTTCCTTTGGTTGAAACTAAGTAAAATGGATAAATTTCCCTTTTGATTTAAACTCTGGTTTGCACTACATCCTGCATGTTCCATATCTTCAAAAAAAAAAAAAAAAAAAATTTAGTGTGTAACGTTCACAAATAAGGAATTTAGCATGCTTTGAGCTCAATACCAGTACTTCCAAAAGGTGGACCAAACTAACATGCAACATCACATGTAAATATCACATTAAAACTCATCAGATGGAAGCACACAATTGCACATGTAAATTCTCTCCCTCCAATTGAATCGAAACATTGTCCTCAATGTAAAAGTATAAAGGAAACAAAAAAAATATGTGCATGGGGGAAGCAAACCAATAGAAAAAAAAATAAAAAATCATAACCAACAAATGCAATAGAAAAAGAAAATAAATATGCAAATAATAATAATAAATAAAACTAAAAGAAAAAAGAAAAACAATAAAGGAGAATGGTCAGATGACTCCCTTGGGGTCTTGCAGAAGCAAGACCTCTTCATGTGGATTGAAGGGAGTCGTAAATGGCTTGAGACGTTGTCCATTGACTATCAAACTATTGCCATTCTTTAGATCTACAATGTCTACCACATCATGAGAATGGACCTCTTTCATGATGTACGAGCCACCCCATCGAGACTTCAGTTTCCTAGGAAAAAGATGCAGTCTGGAATTATAGAGAAACACTTGCTAATTAGGGAAAAGTTGTTTGTCATGTAGCAACTTCATCCACTCCTTTACTAAGCGGGCATTGTCATAGGCTTCCCTCTTGGATTCTTCAAGCTCACAAATTTGCAACTTTCTTAAACCTTTGGCATCATCAAGTGAAAAATTAATATGTTTTATAACCCATAAAGCACAATACCAAAAATTTCAACAGGTAAATGACAAGTCTTACCATAAACTAACCTATAGGAAGACATCCCTAAATTTTTCTTGAATGTAGTTATATAGGCTCAGAGTGCATCAACTAATTTTTCTAACCAATCCTTTCGATTAGGACGAATCGTCGTCTCAATTATGATCTTGATCTCTCTATTGGCCAACTCAACTTGACCATTAGTATGGGGGTGACATGGAGCAGAGACCTTGTGGGTCACTCTATATTTTTGCATGAGTATTTCAAAAGGTTTATTGCGAAAATGTAACCCTCCATCACTAATTATCGCCTTAGGCATGCCAAAATGTGCAAACAAGTCTTTAAGAAATCGGATGACAACCCTATGATCATTTGTCTTACAAGGTATGACTTCCACCCATTTTGACACATACAACAACTAAAATGTAGGAATTCCCAAAGGTGTTCGAGAAGGGTCCCATAAAATCAATTCCCTAACAATCAAAGATTTCAAGAGTTAAAATAGGTATTAGACGTCCTAGCCCGCGAGTATATAGTCTAGAGGGGGGGGGGGAATGGACTCTTTTGCGGAATTACAAACTTTCTCTACAAAATAAAACACTTGGAAAGATGCAAACAATTATATCACAATATATGAAATTTAAATCATACACAATACAAATGATAAAGAGTATAGGGAGAGAAAATCAACACCGGCATTTTTACGTGGTTTGGCACCAAGCCTACATCCACGCCTTGAGACCAACTCAAAGATTCCACTATACGATCTCCTTCATCGGTGGAGAAGCCTTACAACTTGGGAACAAATCCCTATCCACTCACCAAGAGCCTCTTTGGTTCACAAAGAACCTTCACCAAATGGTCTTCAAAGAATCTCACAAGAATATGATGGAAATATAATATGATACTCTTCAAATGAGCAAATATTGAATACAAAGGAAACCTCACAGTATCTTCCAAGTAATGAATCAAACATAATTAAAGAGTAAGAGAAAATGAGCACTTTTGAATGAAGAACAACAATGCAAAGTGTTAGGTACTTAGGTTTTGGTGTAAAAAGATATTTTTTACTAAGAATGATCAAAAGCCTTCAAAACCATGTTAATACAATTCGAATAGCTTGTATTTATAGCTTAAGAGCCTTAGGAGCCGTTAACTAGCCGTTGGGGGGAAGAAAAGATATTTTATTTGGTAAACTAGCCGTTTTCTACCCGTTAGCGTCATTCGGCCCGTTGGACTTGTCAACTAGGTCCCTGCACTCGTCGACTAATGACATACTACAACTCATCGATGAATCCCTTATTTTCGTCAAAGAGGTCCCTGAATTAGAAAACGTTATCAACATAAAACTTGTGGACTTTTATCTTAGATTTTCAAGGACACCAAGATCATCCCATTTGGACTTTTTTGACAAAAGTTATGCCCAAAATACCGAAAGGTATTCAGGACTCAAGGCCGCACTATGGTAGTGACGATTGCTTTGTTTTTCCATATCAAAAAACATTTTAATGACTCAAAACTTTCTTGAACAAAAGTATATGAAATATATTAAGTTTAATGAAGATTAAAACTTGTCCAAATGAGTTTCCTTTTGAATATAAGATATCTTAATTAATAAAACACGTTTGAAAACCCATTTTGATATCTTATATGCTTAGTATGTCCTTTTATAAATATACTTGACTTTCTTTGAATCTTTAGGACATAAAACTTATTTTAACACAATTGGGACTAAGTATAAAAATGTTCTTAAAACTAGGATGTTAAAAACTTGTCCCTTTGAAAACATATTTGAGTTTTAGGATTCATTTGACAAACTCTTGTTTTAACTTAGAAAACTATGAATTATGAGTTTGTTACTTTTGTGCAGATCCTATATGCTCATGTGTCCTAGTATGCTTATGAAATGGCTCAACTCTTACTCAAAAATCAGGCAAGACACACACTGCAAGAGTTACAATATGCACTCACTCACACAACCCTTATTACAATTAATTTATACACAATAAAAACTTCAGGATGTGGTTTGGTGCTTTCGAGTCAACGTCCTTCCGATCTTTTCTATTTGATATCTACTCGGTCCGATCTTTGCTTCTGATTTGGTACCTCCATGTATCCAACACTTTGTATCTATACTAGATAAGATCTGTAAGGATGGAAAATATTAAGAAAAACAAATATGTTAATATCATCAAAACATATAAACCAAGATAGTGTAGCTGTCAGGGCTAACAATAGGGGAAAGAGGCATTTCATTCTTTGCTGTAATTTTTACAATTTTTTTTTATAGGGCTCACAAGTCTTGCAAAAATATTCAACATCTTTAAACATAGTAGGCAAGTAGAGTCCACTTTGCAAAAATTTTGAAACATTTTTCTTTGTAGCAAAGTGGCCTCCACATGCTCCACTACGGAAAAAATGCATCATAGAGGTAAACTCATCATCAGGCACACACCGACTCACCAACTGATTAGAACAATATTTGAACAAACAAGGATTGTCAAAATAATAGTGTCGCACCTCTGTAAGAAACTTATGCTTGTCTTGAGCTGCCCAATGCTCTAGCATTCAATTAGTGACAAGGTAATTTACAATATCCGCAAACCAAGAAGCGTGTGACACTGCAAAAAATACTCTTTAGGAAAATCATCATTTAAGGGAGGGAGAGATAAAGATACATCAGGTAGCTGCAAACGAGAAAGATGATCAGCTATAACATTTTCAACTCCCCCTTTTTTTTTTTGTCTCGAATGGTAATGTCAAACTCTTGAAGAAGGAGAATTCATTGGATAAATCTGGGCTTAGCATCCTTCTTTGCCAACAAGTACCTCAAAGCAAAGTGGTCAGTAAAAATAATAACAGGTGACCCAATAACATAAGAACGAAATTTATCTAAAGAAAACACTACAACTAACAACTCCATCTTGGTGGTGGTATAGTTTTTCTAAGCATCATTTAAAGTATGACTTGTATAATAAATAGCAGAAGGCTTGTTATTGACTTTTCGACCAAGAATGGCACCAAGAGCGAAATCACTAGCATCAGTCATGATTTCAAAAGGCAAGTCCCATCGAGGAGGTTGCATAATGGGTGCAACTATCAAGTGTTTCTTCAAAGTCTCAAAAGCCCATTGGAACTCATCAGTCCATAAGAAATCAGTATCATTTTGCAATAAAGCACACAATGGTTTAGAAAAACTACTAAAACCTTGAATGAAATGCCTATAAAAGCTAGCATGGCTAAGGAAAGACCAGATATCCCTCACTATCTTAGGGACGAGTAACTTGAAAATCAGCTCTACCTTGGCTCTGTTAACCTCTATACCATGCTTAGAAGCTAAATGACCAAGTACTAAACCACTACTTACCAAACATTTTTCCCAATTTAACAACAAATTCTTCTTTTCACGTCTTTTCAAAACAACAGTTAAATTTTTCAAACAGACATCAAAAAATTTACCAAACACCCAAAAATCATCCATAAAAACTTCACACATATCATCTAACATATCAGAAAGAATGTTCATTATACAGCGCAGAAAAGTAGTAGGTGCATTGCATAAACCGAATGACATTCTATGAACAGCATAAGTACCAAAGGGACAAGTGAAGGTGGTCTTCTCTTGATCCTCCGATGCTATGACAATTTGATAGTATCTAGAAAACAATAAAAATCATTACTAGCTACTTTTTTGAGTATTTGATCTAGGAAAGGTAACGGGAAATGATATTTTCGGCTAACCAAATTCGACTTATGGTAATCGATGCACATTCTCTAACCCATTACCTTCCTAAATGGGATCAACTCTCCACTAGCATTTTCAATGACAATTAAAACCAGATTTTTTCAAAACTGCTTGTGTTGGGCTTACCCAGTTACTGTCGGACATAGGATAAATGATGTCTGCAGCTAGCAATTTCAACACCTCTTTCTTCACCACCTCCTTCATGGTAGGATTTACTCTTCGCTGTGCATCACGAATTAGTCTCGCGTATCCTTCCAGAAAAATGTTATGGGTATAGATTGAAGGGTCAATACCTTTGATGTTTGCTTCGAAGTAAGATGAGAGGAAATGACCACCAGGAATGTCACCTCAATTGGGCCTAGAAAAACATACTTCAAGTCCTCAAGTAGTGGCTTTAACTCAAGTGTAGGGACTTCTTCTTCCGATGACTTCATGACTTCCGATAAGTCAAGAGCTTCAAAAGTTGGCTTACGCCAACTACTCATGTAACTTGCATTTAATAGCTGAGGGGAATCATTTATCTCTATGAACTGCCCCTCTAATTTTGTTAACTCTATAGACAAAGGAACTGTCTCATCAAATACATCAGGCTTCTCAGAAAAGTCATTCTCAAATGCACTATCAGAATCAAGTACCGATAATAGCTCTGAAATATCAAAGTCATCAATCAAATCAACCACATGTACCTCTGAGTCATCACAACCACTCGGCATCTTGCAAGCATTGAACACATTCATCTCCAATGTATATATTCTTGAATGTGAGCTTCACTACTCCACTTCAAAAATTGATCAATGCATTGGAGGTAGTAAGGAATGGATGTCCAAGAATGACAGGCACCTAGTAAATGGTGGAGACCGGCTGTTGCATATCCAAAACTACAAAGTCCACTAGATAATAAAATTTGTCCACCTGAACCAACACATCTTCAATAATACCTTGTGGAACCTTTATTGATCTTTCAGCCAACTATAGCATCATGGAGGTCTTCTTCAGCTCTCCCAACCCCAACTGCTCATATATCGAGAATGGTAGCAAGTTCACACTACTCCCTAAATCAAGTAGAGGTCTTTAAATGTGAGATTCATCGATCATAATGGAAATAGTGGGAGAACCAGGATCCTTGAGATTTTTAGGAGTTTCACTCAATATCAATGCGCTGACTTGCTCTATCAAGAAAGCCTTCTTCTTTACATTCAATTTAATTTTTATTGTGCACAAGTCCTTTAAAAATTTTGCATACGATGGAACCTATTGTATGACATCTAAAAGCGGAATATTAATCTTTACTTGCTTGAAGATTTTTTGAATCTCAGTGTGATATTTTTTCTTCTAGCCAGCTATCAACCTCTAAGGATAGGGTACCATAGGTAAGCATTCTTTGCTAGTCTCAATCTCCACATTGACTGACTTCTTCAATTCTGGGCTTGCTTCCTCTGATTTTTGTTTGGCCTCATTTGTTTCAGTTGTAACTTCAGGTGTTGGAACAATTGTTTGTCTCTCATTGGATATCTCAAGTCGGGGAACTTGTTTTCCACTTCTCAAAGTAATCACAACCTTCGTTGTCTTAATAGAATCCCTTGAAACATTATGCACTAGTTGCTGTTGTTGTCGGTATACTTGAGGATTTGCTGAGGCTGTGCCTAAAATTTTCATTTCCCCAGGGTACTCAATGTCATGCCCATCTTATTAATGATGCCCTACAATTCATTTTACGGCCTGGGTGTTCTTACTATTAGTTGTGACTTGAATCTGCATCAAATATTGAAGTGTATTGGTCATCTGTGCCATACTATCATCAAAATATTTCATCGGTGGAGTGGGTGCTACATTGGATTGAAATCTTGGAGGTGAATAGTTATGAGAAATATGATGTAGCTAATACTGATGCTGAGGAGAAACCAGGTGATATATTGGCTGAGAAGGTGGTGTATAAGACTAAGGAGGTTGCTGAAACTGCGAAGAAGATTGACCAAACTGATCATTCCTCCATGAAAAGTTCGAATGACTCCTCCATCCCGGATTATAAGTGTTCGAAAAAAACTGATTCAGTGCTCTTTTAACCCAATTCACTGATTGCAGCTTATTAGATCTACTCTCCTGTAACATTGGCATAATCAGACAATCCTAAGTCTTATGGCTAGAATCGGTTCATAGAGAACACACCTCAACTAGTTTCGCAGCTTTCACCTTCTCTATTTCCATAACCTCTACTCTTATAGCCAAAGCAGCAATACGAGCATAGACATCAGTTTCCTCTTTGATTTCATATTTATCTCCTCCACTAATTGCTCTAAGAGGTTGTACTGCCAATGGTGCCTGATCAGATCGTGTATTTCATTGTTGGGCACTTTCCACTAGGTAATCAAAAAATGACAGTGCATGATCTGGTTCCTTGCCAAAGAA
This sequence comes from Malania oleifera, assembly GCF_029873635.1. Classification (NCBI taxonomy): domain Eukaryota; kingdom Viridiplantae; phylum Streptophyta; class Magnoliopsida; order Santalales; family Ximeniaceae; genus Malania; species Malania oleifera. The sequence goes on from NC_080422.1 coordinate 18,321,825, forward strand.
TTTCCTATTGCACATGGTCTGAACAAACTACTTGTATTTAGGAGTGAGAGAGGTGTAAAAATAGTTGACCACTCTCCAAGACTTAAACCCATGATGTGGACAAATTTTTATCAGCTCTTTGAACCTTTCCCAACAAGCTTGGAAAGTCTCAACACCTTTCTGTATAAAACTGACTGATTTGCTCATATAGAAACTAGGTTCTCTGAAAAGGAAAAAAATTATGTAAGAACTCACGCTGCATATAAGTCCAACTAGAAATAAAGTTAGGCCTCAAAGAATTAAACCAAATCTTTGCTTTATCCTTTAAATAGAAAGGAAATAAATGAAGTTTAATACACTCATCAGTGTCAACTCTAGTAATGAAAGTAGTGCAAGCCAACTCAAAGTCTATCAAATGCTGGTTGGGACTCTCAGAATCCATTCCCTGAAACTGAGATATCACTGAAAACATCCAATGCTTAATTGTGAAATTAGGTGCATCATTAGGTAAAGTAATGCAAGATGGTGTAGTGGTTTGTATGGGCTGCAAAAAATCCTTAAAAGTGTGTGGTGCAAGTGTAGCCATAGTTTCTTCAAAACTCTTCAACAAAAAGATCGTTTAAATCAGTTTCAGTATCCTCACTTGTATAAGAGACAGAAGAACTATTTGACTCTGTGTTGTGTGTGTCATTACTGGTACTGAGTGAAATTTTGTATAATTTATTTGAAATGTATCTAACCTAAGGCATCAAACATCAATCCAAATAGCAGTCATTCACCAATACAGTAGAAAACACACAAAAATGCAATAGAGATAAAGCTACTCATGGAATTTTTTTTTTTCATTTTTTTAGATTATGAGAAAAATCAAAATAAAGGGAAAAACACTAGTTTGAAACTAAATCTGACAATCCCTCGCAATGGTGCCAAATACTTGACTCACTCCAAAATGAGCAGCGCGAAGGCTGTCCTAAGTATAGGAATTATGTCGTGTAATAATTAGCCCAAAATGTCAGATTGTTTCCTCAGGGAGTGCAGATCGATTGGTTTCAAACTCGCGTAAAACAGAAAGAAGAAAATAAGAAAACAATTTATTTAACATAGTTCAGATTCGATTTCTTGGGGTTTTTGAAAGTTTATGGCGAAATTAAAACAAAGTGAAACCTAAAATAAGAACATAACATGCATAAAAAATAAAATAAATACTATGAAATTAAATAGACCGACCAACTATGCCAACCTAGTACAATCCATTCAATCATTCAAATAAATAGTACAAGATTAAACAAGCAAATTAAACAACTCTTTAAACATTCAAATGATGAACTAAGACAGAAGACTTCATTAATCTCATAAACAAAAATAGACTACACCTAAACAAAATCTTAAACAAAAATAAACTCAACGTAAATAAAGTCTTTAAACAAAAATAAACTACACCCAGACAAGGTCTTAAGAATAAAATAAACTAACTTAAATAAATTCTTAAACTCAACGAAATACTTAAACAGATTAAATCCACATTAAAATGAGCTTAAATGAAAATTAATCTAACAATATTAAGTTTCATTAAATATTAAAATGACATTGAAGTTTAAACAAACTAATTAATTAAAGGAACAAGAGAACAAGAGAAAGTGAGAGAGAACTAGAACAAAAATTAGTCTAATAAAAAGGTTCTTCAACAATAAAATAACTCGACTTAACAATGAAAATAAGATTAAAAAAGCATGATGAACTTAATAATAAAAATAACTCAAACAAATATTTAAATTCAAACAAAGACTTCAAATAAAAGAACAAATTGAACTAAAATAATACTCAGTCAAATTTTAAATTCAAACAAAGAGAGAGAGAGAGAGAGAGAGAGAGAGAGAGAGAGAGAGAGAGAGAGAGAGAGAAAGAGAGAGAGAGAGAGAGAGAGTCGTGAGGTGTGTGACAACCGAAAAATTTTACTTCTTTTTTTTTTTTTTCCTTTTATATGCTTGAAACTCTAATACCATATATAAACCACCCAACCCCCAAGTTGGTTGCCGAGTATGACTTTCCATAAGCTAATATACAATACAACGGAAGCATAATATACATATACCCTACATACAATACATACTAGAGTACTAATACCATCATAATATAAAAGTACCTCTCTCCCAAAACCACCAATATAACCCAAGGTACATAAACATATCTATACACAGATAAAATAGTAGTGTCTCACCGCCACTGCTTTCAATCCCCAAAATCACTAATCCTACATGGAGCTCTCTAAGCTCGTCTCTCTAGATTTCCTGAAATGTTAAAATACTAAGGAGTGAGACACCTCTCAGTAAGATGGAATAAATTATTGTTAGTGTGTGGTAATATGAGTTTAAATGATTCAAAACATGTTCATTTAACTAAGTAATCATGAAACCTATACTTATATCCATATACATACATACATACATCTATATATATACATACATTTGCATTCATATATTTTTCTCAAAATTATGTATGTGCTCAATACGTCTTCCTGGGTTCGAAACCCAACGTGTCTGTAAACATAGTTTCATCATGTCTATAATTAGGAACCAACCTAAGTAGATATCCATATATCATCGTCATGTAGTCACCCCACATGATCGAGTTATGCAACCCGAAGGCGGGATTTAGTCATGTTTGGTCCACTAGGCTAAGTCAAAACAATTCTTGTTTGTAGTACGATTGGCCCACCACAGACTGGTCCGAACCCAAGGGCGGTTAACAACCCTCCGCAGGCCCAATTGACTCCCAATACCAACACTCTCCCCAATAAGTGTGGTTGCACTAACTCATTTCCTAGCAATGGTATCGTGCTCTCAATTACATTACTGGTCCACCAAGGTTCTCATTTCCACAATTTTCACAGTAGTCTCAATATCAAAAATATCTTACTTACCCTAGTTTTGGAGTAGTGTCTAGAAAGCCTAAATCACAAAATCACTATGGTTAGTAGCTGCCAGATGAAACCGTAAATGGTTTGACTTTTTAACCAAACCTTTTTTACTGTTTCACCTTAACTGTTCCTCAGTTACTCAAAATCGTCGACGGTTTTCTGCACTCCCACCAAATCGTTGACAATTTGGTCCACACCAAACTAATTTTCCTCTTTTGTGTTATATTTTTATTTTCAATATTTTTTCGGGTCTTTACATCCTCCCCTCTTTATAAAAATTTCGTCCTCGAAATTTGTTAATCAACATTTATATCACCACCTGAAAAACAAACCACAAAATCTTTATTAATTACCCTCACTTATGGTAAAGGAATACCGTGGTTACAAAAAGGGTCCTAAGATATTACAATCAATCACATAAAAAAATTTCTCCCAAAACCATTCATAACCAAAAACCAAAAACAGTAACCCATACCTAACTACCCTACATTATACACAACAAAAGTCGAAAACAATTATTTACCTTTTCCTTTATCAGTTCAATGCTAGGTCCCGCTGAACAGGTGTGGATATCTCTGATGCATTTTATCCTCTAATCCCCATGAAGTTTTCTCAACTGCGTGATTGTGTTAGAGTACTTTTACCAAGGGGATCCTTTTTGTGCGTAATTCCTTTTCGGTCTAGAGTTTGAACGGGCACCTCTTCATATGATAGGGCATCTTTGGTTCTAGTGATTAATAACTGATCACGTGTGAAGGATCTGAAACGTACTTCCTTAACATAGATACATGGAATACGTCATGGATCATAGATTGTGTCAGAGGTAACGTTAACCTGTAGGCAATTGGATTGTTGACTTTTTGAGTCTGATTCCTGTTTTAATGCTGACAAAGCACATTTATCTTATGTGTGCATTTAGTATGTGAACAAGTTTACATATTAGCACGGACATAAGATATAGGAGAAATGGAAGCCAAGACGGAACTTAAAGCCTATATACAGCTTGGCGTATTCCATGAAGAGAAGAACAAAAAAAAAAGGCCATTTATTTCTTGTTGTAATGCATTTAATTTTTTTATACTTGGTCTGTAATAATGCATGCATGTATGATATGGATGAATGCTCAGAACGACCGTAGATTGACCCTAGGAACGAAATGACCTTAGGGCACATAACATTTCTAAGAAAAATCTTTTTCTAAAAGACTAAAATTATACAAAAGGTTTAGAATATTTTAGGGTCATATTTGGGGCAAAAATAGACTTTGGTCGACTGATGTTGGATTTTTGGGCTTAATTTAAAAGCTCGGTCGACTGAATCTTTGGTAGTAAAAATGCCTCAGTCAACCGAACTAAGACCAGTCAACCAAATCCTTGGCAGCATAAATGCCTCGGTCGACCAAACAGGTCAGAAGTCAACATGTTGACTTTGCTCAGTCGACCGTTCTGTTTTGAACACACCGCCCTTAGTTGACCGAACCAACACGTGTCTAACACCCCAACTACTTGGTTGACCGAACTTATAGTTCATTTTGGCCACGGTCGACCAAACCATATGAGTGGTCAATCGAACCTAAGCCACGGTCGATCAAACCCACGAAGGGGTTCGAAATCATCTTGAGACGGTCGAACATATCTGTAGTTCAAAAGTGCCACGGCCGACCGAATGTAGTAATATGATCGACTGAACCTTGAATATGGTCGACCGAACCTCTCCTGTTACGAATTTTTTAAGAGCTTAAATGTAATTAACTTTTAATTAAATAATTTGGAAAATACCCAACGTGTCCCCAACGGTCATAATTTTCATAAAATCTATAAATACCCCCTTCATAACTCAAATTAGTAATTTTGATTAACTCCAATTTCTCTCTAATCTTTTTGTTGGAATTGGTGTATTCCCAAGAGCGGGGTGAATTGGGTATTTAAAAATTTTCTCCTATATATAACTAATCCAATAACAGTAGATCACAACATAGGGTCTGTCCAAAACACATACCAATTCAAAAGGTGAACTACTGAGCAGATATATAATCAATTTATAGCAATCTCAGTATATCAAACATTGAGAACAATGAACATGAACATATAGGTGCAAAAAGTAAATTGCATAAAATTAAACTGATACCAGATATGAAACAACCCAGAAAATTTTAAACTATTTAAAATAATAAGAAAGATAGTAAAAGGGAAAAGGGAAAATAGCAGAAAGGGAAAAGGAATTTTTAAAGAAAGGTCAGCGAGAACTCATCGAAGAACTAACTAGTCTCTTTGATGAGAGTTCTTCCTTGACCTGTCCACGAGGGCACATGTGTCATCGACGAGGAGTTGTTGAGGGGTTTGAGATATTCTAAATTTCGTTGACGAGCTTCCAATTTTGTCGACGAATGGTGTTCTTGGGCTCATCAACGAGTCCGCGTGTCTCGTCGACGAGGCTCTACTTATAAATAAAGTTGCTTTCATTTTTCAACGAGAAAAATTCTGCATGAAGCCTCTCTCTCTCTCTCTCTCTATATATATATATATAATGGTCCCTCTGCCTTCTCTCTTCGATTCCAGGCTGGATTCAACCCGATTTCACGATCCGAAACCACCACGAGGTTCGTAAGATTGTTCTCTACAAGGCTGCCGAAGCAGATCATTGATTTGGGATTTTGGGGCACCATTCCAAAATCAAGGTAAGTGAGTTGTTTTGGAATTTCCTTAACAAATATAATTATTTGGAGCCTAGGAAGTAGTAAATGAGTGTTTTTATAAGATTTGAGTAAGTTGGGATTTTTGAAATACAAGGTCTCGTTTTGTTCAGTTTAGGCTGTAAAAAATTGGTGTGTTCCCAAGGGGGGGTGAATTGGAAATTTAAACTTTTTCTCCTAGGTAAATCTATCCAACAATCAGTGTATACACAACCTAGGGTCAGTCTATGCAATTTCCAAATGCGTAGATAATATAATGTGGAAATTAAGTCATACGCATCATTCACCCATAACATACTTGTGCGGTAAATATAAAGTGTGGAAATGTAAATGAACACACAATATGTTATCGGGGTTCGGCCAACTCTGCCTACGTCCCCGCCTCTAGCTCGCAAGCAGGAAGATTCCACTAATAGCTCACTTAACGGTGGAGCGACACCGTTTACAACCAGGTCAAATTAACACAGGGTTGACCTCAACCTTAACCAGGTCAATTAGTGGAGCTGACCTCAACCGACACGCCTTAACAGGACGACGCACCTAGCTTTCCTTATCGGGTCTAAGCCAATCTGGGACTATTCCAGGGCTAGTCTCCCTCTTCAGGGCCGTGCCTGGATATACAAAAAAAGTGTATATAATCAGATGGTACAGTGATTGTGCTTTCGTGTAAAGTAGATATGTACCCAAATGCGTGCAATAACCTACACCACAATATGATTCAATATGTAAGCTCAATGTGGTCTAAATGGTTCAACTCTCAAAGGTATTTTCTATCAGTATAATGCATACGTGAGAGTGTCAAACAAGCAATCTTTGTATCACAAGATATTCAACAAATAAGTTCACACAAAGATGTCAAGTCTCTAGTATTTCAATCAGCAAGATATCTCAAGCATGTTGGTATTAAATGATGTATATGCTTAGTTTGCAAAAGATGTGTAGTCTTTGTATTCAGCAAATAATATATGAGTGAAAGAATATTGCAAAAAAGACCACTAACACACAAACAAATATCTCTTCAAATATTTTAGAAGATAAAAGTGCAATAGATATTTGGAAGTGTTTGAAAAGTTTTTGCAACCAAAAACAAATTCAATCTTCTCAAGATCTTGCAATAAAGGTGCAAGCTTAGAAGATCAAACAAAGTCTTCTTAGGATAGGCTTATTAGTAAAAGCCCCCTAAGAATCCTTAGGTTTGGCTCTTAAGAAAATCGTGTCAAATAAGTAACACAAGGAGAGCAAACCTATTTAAGCAAAAACACTCAATCAACTTACAAATGATGTAGGCAATAATAGAAGGCAAGTATAAGTGATTTGAGTAAGAAAATGAGTAGTATAGGGTTTTTATTTTTCAGAGAATTCTTCCTTAATCAAAGTGGCTAATCACCCCTAATTTTCTCAAATGAACTTATATATATAGACATGGGAGAAAATATGACCGTTGGAGACTTATTGGGTATTATTAGGAAAGTTTAATGATGTTTAAAGCATTTTAACCCTGTTTAAAAAATATTAACCGCGGTAAAAAATCAGGGCAACCCGAGAGGTCCAGTCGACCAGAACAAGTTCAATCGACCAAGTCTCATATGCTTCGGTCGACCAGGGGACTTTTGAACTGAAGGCTCGGTCGACCAGGAGAGGGCGATTTCTCAATTTTCCAAGGTTCGGTCGACCAGGACGTTTTGAACTACCTGGTTCGGTCCACCAGACCGCTGGGATTTCTCCCGAGGACCCTTCGATCGACCAGGTAATTGGAGTACAAATAGGGTCGGTAGACCAGATGGTCAAACTTTTGACCCCAGGGGGTTTCGATCGACCAGGGTCTTTTAAATTACCTGGTTTAGTCGACCAGGGCCTTAGTCAACTATTGACCTAGGCCTGGTTTCGGTCAACCAATCCAAAATGAACTGACTGTGCTGGTCAACCGAAAGTGCACCATGTGTGCATTTCAGTCCAATCTTGAAGCATACAAACCCTAATGAAGTGCCTAACAAATATATATGTAAATGCGTGTGTCCTAGGGTCACTTAAGGTCCAATTTGAAGACACCGAAGGGTACACCCTAAGGTCTTTCTCAGGTTCTTTCTCATTTATGGTTTGTTTGAGCTTACGTAGTAAATCATACATGTGATGTGTGTGAGCTTATTACAAACCAAATACCTACTTACTATTACAGACCAATTAAATATATTACAATATGGAATAAACTTTGGTCGTCGGGCTTTACTTGCTTTGTGCACATCTTTATCTTAACATTCTTAGTTCCTGCACAAAAACTCAAACACTCATTAGATACAATGAGTATTTGTCATAATCAAAACCGGGTGTGACCAATAAGGTCAACATAGGCAATAATCCCGAGGAGCGGGTAAGTGAAAATAGTTTATAACAACAATTTTTATTAATTTTAAACTGGCTAATTTTGGGTATAAATTCTATATATTTAGATATAGTTTTCTAAACAGTGCAGGTATTGAAAATATTGTTTTTGATATTATATTATATTGGGAAAAATCATGTTGCTTGAAACCAACCTTGTTAATTAAATGGTTGCAAGTACTGTGGAATGATGATTTATTGTGATTACAAATACTGTTGGGCTGCGAATTTTGTTTGGTTGAAAATACTGGTTGGTTGTGAATACTCGTTGATTGTGTATACTATGGTAGATGTGTGGATGTGCTTGAGTGGTTGGATTTGCCATTAATTCGTTTTGTGGTTCATGTAAATCGTGATATAACGTTGGCAATGGTATGAGGAGGTCGTTATATCGTACCTGATATAACCGTCATATAACGTTGACAGTGGTATGAGGAGGTAGTTATATGGATATTTATATTGGGGGGTAAACATTGGTAGTGGTATGAGGAGTTTGTTTCACCTATTTACCATGAATAGGGTGGTTTATGTTATAATCTGTGTGATGATTAGTGCTGTGTGGACCATGTGATGTGTGTGGTTGATAATCCTATGTGGACATGTATGTTGTCTGTATAATAGTCCTGTGTGGACACGTATTTTTATATGTATGAGAGTCCTGTGTGGATGTTGTATTCTGTGTGGATATGGAGCTTGTTTGGGTATGATTGAAGATTGTGTGAATTATCCTGTGTGGATTGATTTCGGTATGCGTATATGTGTGGAATTCTATGAAATAATTGTTATTGGTTGCAAGTAACTTTAATTATTTAAGTATTTTTGGTAAAGTAGAATACTCCACCCAAGGGCTTGCTGAAGAAGGCGAGTACTCTGATAATTATTTGTGGATACCAGAATAGAGGGAAGCCACTTGTATGGGTGGGTGACCTTCCCTATTCTTGGAGACTTTACCTGGATACATAACCCGAGGGCTTACTGAGAAAGGTGAGTGCCCTGGTATTAGCACTAGAGCAGAGGGAATCTACTTGTATGGGCGGGTAGACTTCCCTATTCTCGGTAATTATCAATAAAATAATGATGTATATGTGTATGTGAATGGGTGACAGAGAAGTTGACTATGATGATGTGATTAAGGGTGCAATTTCTCTCAGCTGCTTTTGATGGAGAAATACGATTGTGTGTGTATTTTGTAATTATTTATTAAACACTTCAGCCACACACTGTTGCAACTTATTTTTTTCCTTACTGAGAGGTGTCTCACCCCAACGAATATTTAATCTTTTTAGGTCTTCCAGGTGATCAAGCGTAGAAAGCTCCAGGGTAAGGTAGTTTTGTGAGTAAACAAAAAGAACGGATATGTATAGTTTTATTTTTAATTATTCTGGTCATGTAATATGGAGGATATGGTTATAATTTTTATGGGTTTGCGTATGTAGATATAGAATTTTGGTATTATGTTTGAGGTTATTTAATTATTTCTGTTGCATGAATGGTATCAGAGATGTGTGGATGGTCTCATAACACTTGGGGCCCCACGTGGTGGGTCCAGGGTTTTACAGTTGGTATCAGAGCATAACGGTTTTGATGACTTAGGAGGATTAATACCAAAGTATAGGTTTGAGTTGAATAAGGATAGGAATGGGTAGGTTAAGGTACTGACAGGAGTTTGAGTCTGTTTCGTAGCCTAGAGGTAGAAGTCTCTTGATGGACTTCTGTGATTTTCTGAATCAGTCGACGGTATCGTAAAACCATGGTAAATCCATCGACGGTGATGTTTCCAAGCAGAGAAATTGAAATTTGGAATTTGAATTTAAAAGTTAAGATGATTGTGGATAATTGGATGTTGGATACTTAATTAAGGATTTAGATATTAAATTGGTTTTATGTGTTAAGATTATGTCATAGATATATTAAGATGTGGAGATTCTAAATTGCCTCTGTTGTATATTTATATTTAGGGATGGATCCTAGAGGCAAGGCGTGGATGAAGAAGGAGGAAGAGAGTTGGAAGCTTCTAGTGGGGATGAGATTGGCACCTCTCATTTGTTGCGAGGAATAGCTCGTCAGGTTAGGGAAGAGTTGAGACGAGACTTCGGGAGATCAAGCTACCCACCAGTGCATGAGGGTTGTACTATTGATTAATTCACCCATCTGAAACTCACATCTTTTGATGGTGGCACTGATCCGATTAATGCTGAAATGAGGATGCAAGAGATGGGAAAGATAATGGCAGTGTTTAACTGAACCGAGGAGCAGAAGGTTCTTTTTGCCACCTTCAAGTTGGCCGAAGAAGTTAAACGGTGGTGGCACGCAGTGAATCTGTTTGAAGAACAACAAGTGGTACCTATAGCAATGACCTAGGGTCATTTCAAGTAGGTCTTCTACAACCGATACTTTCCCGCCACCACTAGGAATGCGAAGGTGGAAGAATTTTTCAACTTGACTCAGGAGCGCCTCACTGTTTAGGAGTATGCTGCTAAATTCCTAGAACTATCTCACTTTGCATCTTCCATGGTTCCAAATGAATACCAAAAGGCGAGATGGTTTGAAAGGGGTCTGAATCAAAGCATTCACGAGCACATGGCATGTTTTTAGATTTAAGATTTTGCAAAACTGGAGGAGAAAGCCACTGTAGAGACCCAAACCTTTTAAAACTGGATTCATCGACGAAGGATCACATTCGTCGACGAAGTCCTTCAGAGCCTCGTCAATGAAATTCAGAGCCTCTTCGACGAGAGAATGCTGAGGGGTTTTGGGGGTTCTCAGGAAATTTTCGTCGACGAAATTCAGGGCCTCGTCAGCGATTTTTGTGGTGGATTCGTCGTCGAAAACGCCGCCTTGTCGATGAATTGGACTGGGTCAAAGGCCCTATAAATATCCCATTTGAGTTGCTTAGGGGTTAAGATTCATCCAAAAGCTCTCCCTCTCTCTCTCTAAGCTACGAATCTATCTCTCTCTCAAGGATTCTTCACCGTTCGTCGTCCGTTTCCAAAAACGGAGGGTACTGCGTGGATCAGAAGAGAAAACTCTACAAGTTTAACGGATCAGATCATCATTTCGAAGATTTTTGGGTTTTTCCCAAAATTTGAGGTAGGGATCTGATCTTAGTTTTAATTGGGTATTTGGATAGTAGTAGAAAAGATAGTAAGATTATGTTCTGTGGTTTTAGGTTTTCGGGATCCCGGGGTTGTCGATTTGGACCGTGTTTGTACGAACTTTTATTTCGAGTTTAAGGTAAGGGGAATTTGATTACAACAACATTTTTGGAAAACTAAACCGCTAAAAAACTAGTTTATATTTATATGTATGATTTAACTGCTTATTTGCTAAATTCTACCAAGTAGGAATGCCAGTTTTACGATTTTATGATTTTTGGTAAAAACGAGGATTTCGGCGTATGATCTCCAAACTTTACAAAAATCATTTATTTGTGTTTATACTATAGTAGGAGATGCTCGAATTGTTTACTTATTCATTTAAATGATATTTACTTAATTTCTATCATTTAGCGGGTTTTTGGATTAAACTTGTGTGATATACATTGAAATGGAAATGAATGGATTTTCTATACTATCGATATAGAATATGGGAACAAAGTTCTAATTTGTTATACTGAGAATGTGATAAACGGAAGCCGGTGATACACCGAGCTGAACCAGTAAACAAAGAGGGGTAAACTGAGTGGAAAGACGCCGGTTTGAACCCGATGGTATTATTTGAATTTGTGAAAAATACTGGATTTGCGTAGGTTATCATGTTTGTATAAATTGAATTTATGATACACGGAACCACAACTTGAGAGTCTTGGGAGGGTTGAAAAATACCTTCTTTGCGGGGTTGAAATAAACTACTGCCATATGATACGGCGCGATATCGTAGCTAGATGTACACGTGCAACCACACGTGTTAAACGGTGTGGGTACCAAGATGGTCGGCTAGCGGGGTGAAACCATTGGCTGATATTGGGCCAATGGAGGTAGTCCGATCATAAGTAGGTACTCGGCAATGTCTGCATGAACAGGGCATTGGACGAGTATCAGCGCACAACCCAGGCCCCAGGGAAAAATTGGTTATAGGGATATTTTGCTATTAGTCATCTTATAAATCATTAAATGGTTGAAAGATAGATGTGGGAATTTTGTAATATGAATGATGATATACCTGATGCATTACTGTATTGAAAATATTTGATTTATATTTTAGATGTTGAATTAAATTATTCATATATGCAGTCACATACTGTTATAACTTCTTCTTCCTTACTGAGAGGTGTCTCACCCTATCATACAACCTTTGTTTTCAGGTCCATTAGTGCGCCGATCCTAGTAGCTAAAGGGACTAGGGAGATTATTTTTGGTCAGCTTACGTAAGCATCTGAATTGGGTATTAAACCTAGATGGAAGTCTTTTTTGGGAGGGTTGTAATAATAAGAATTGTTCTATGTCTGGAATTTATGCAAATTTATGGATGTATTAGTAAACTCTGGTATAAGTCTAGTAGAAATCCCAATGGATGTTTATGTTTTTCCATGACATTTACATCATGATTATGTATGATTTACACCTGTATGTCCATGTTTAGGGTGGGTTGTTTCCATATCTTGAACAGGTATAAGTATTTGATATATGTGAGTGACACCTGGGTCCGTGTAAATGGTCGGGTCGTTACAGTTGGTATCAGAGCCCGTAGCCAGTCGGAAGTATGATTTGATTCATCCTGCCTGGTTAGAGATATGTGCTAAACTAAGAAGTTGCCAATTGTGATAGTGTAGAATATACCAGAGTATAGGACAAGGATAAGATCTTGGATTTTGCTTTGTATATCTGGACATGAAAATTCATTGATAGACTTTTGTATTTTTCTGGGTCAGTCGAAAGGTTTAGAAAATCACGACAATCCATTGACGACTTTGTTTCCTAGTAGAAGGGTGAAATTCGAGTTAGAATGAGGATGTCAAATTTATGGAGTATGTTAATTGTTAAGAATGTGAATTTGGAGAATTGACCTTATATTGTGATAGTAATAGCTGATGGGTAGGTTATTACCTGTCTAATGGGTTCTCGTAAATGCTTTTAGGATGGAATCTAGGGATATCACTGCCAATGTGGGAGGCAGTAGTAGTGAGGGTGCCAGCCCCAAGGCTAGTAATGACTCCACTAGTGTGCTATGAGACTTCGCACAGTAGCTTATGGCTGAGGTAGTGCGTTCGAACAAGGGATAGGATCGTCCTATGACTGAGTTAGGTTGCTCCATTGAGCAGTTCACCAGATTGAAGCCCTTTGCTTTTGTGGGTAGTACAAATCCAGTTCGTGCTGAGAATTCGATCTAGGAGATCGAGAAGATCTTAGATGTGTTAAATTGCATTGAAAAGCAGAAAGTCACCTTTGCCACGTTCAAGTTAGTAGGGGAGGCTGAGAGATGGTGGGGGTCTGTAAAGCAGATGGAAGAGCACCGACCGATACCGATAGCGTTGACATGGGCCCGATTCAAAGAACTCTTCTTTGCACGTTATTTTTCGGCCACAATTAGAAATGCAAAAATGGAGGAATTCATGAATCTGACGCAGGATAGCTGACAGTGCAGCAGTACGCTGCCAAATTCCAGGAGTTGTCTCGGTTTGCTCCATTCATGATTCCTGATGAAGCGAAGAAAGCTTGGAAGTTTCAAAGGAGTCTGAGGAGTGAGATCCGTAAACATATGGCGATCTTGCAGTTGCAGTACTTTGCTACATTGTTTGATAAAGCCACGGTAGCAGAGGAGTGTTTACTGGAGGATGCAGAGGTTCAGGTTACGAAGAAGAGGCCAGCGCCTCCTAATTATTCCTCTGCCTTCTGTCTTCGATTTCGAGCTGGATTCGACCCGATTTGACAATTTGAAACCACCACAGGGTTCATAGGATTGTTTTCTGCAAGGCTACCAGAGCAGATAATTGATTTGGGGTTTTGGGGCACCATCCCAAAATCAAGGTAAGTGAGTTGTTTTGGAATTTTCTTAACAAATATAATTATTTGGAGTCTAGGAAGTAGTAAATGAGTGTTTTTCTAAGATTTGAGTAAGTTGGGATTTTTGGAATACAAGGTCTTGTTTTGTTCAGTTCAGGCAATAATCCCGAGGAGCAGGTTAGGGGAAATACTTTATAACAACAATTTTTATTAATTTTAAACGGGCTAATTTTGGGTATAAATTCTATATATTTAGATATAATTTTCTAAACAGTGTAGGCATTGAAAATATTTTTTTTGATATTATATTATATTGGGAAAAGTCATGTGGCTTGAAATCAACTTTGTTAATTAAATGGTTGCGAGTACTGTGGAATGATGATTTATTGTGATCGCGAATACTGTTGGGCTATGAATTCTGCTTGGTTGAAAATATTGGTTGGTTGTGAATACTGGTTGATTGAGTATACTGTGGTAGATCTGTGGATGTGCTTGAGTGGTTGGAATTGCTATTGATTTGTGTTTGGTTCATGTAAATTGTGATACAACGTGGGCAATGATATGAGGAGGTCGTTATATCGTACCTGATATAACCATCATATAACGTTGGTAGTGGTATGAGGAGTCGTTATATGGATGTTTATATTGTGGGATAAACATTGGTAGTGGTATGAGGAGTTTGTTTTACCTATTTACCATGAACAGGGTGGTTTGTGTTGTAATATGTGTGATGATTAGTCTTATGTGGACCGTGTAACCTGTGTGGTTGATAGGCCTAAGTGGACCAATCCTGTGTGGACAAGTATGTTGTATGTATGATAGTCCTATGTGGACTATTCCTGTGTAGACACGTATTTTTATATGGATGAGAGTCCTATATGGATGTTGTATTCTATGTGGATATGGACCCTGTGTGGGTATGATTGAAGACTGTGTGAATTATCTTGTGTGGGTTGATTGTGGTATGCATATATATGTGGAATTCTATGAAATAATTGGTATTGGTTGTGAGTAACTTCAAATACTTAAGTATTTTTGGTAAAGTAGAATACTCCACCTGAGCGCTTGCTGAGGAAGGTGAGTACTCTAGTAATTATTTGTGGATACTAGAGTAAAGGGAAGTCACTTGTATGGGTGGGTGATCTTCCCTATTCTCGGAGACTTTACCTGGATACATAACCCGAGAGCGTACTAAGAAAGGTGAGTGCCCTGATGTTAGCACTAGAGCAGAGGGAATCTATTTTTATGGGCGGGTAGACTTCCCTATTCTCAGAATTTGTCAGTAAAATAATGATGTATGTGTGTATGTGAATGGGTGATAGAGAAGTCGGCTATGATGTGATAAAGGGTACATTTTCTCTCAGCTGTTTTTGATGATGAAATACGATTGTATGTGTATTTTGTAATTATTTATTAAAAACTTCAGCCACACACTGTTGTAACTTATTTCTTCCTTACTAAAATGTGTCTCACCCTGGCAAATATTTAATCTTTTCAGGTCTTCCAGGTGATCAAACTTAGAAAGCTTCAGGGCGGGATAGTTTTGTGAGTAAATAAAAAGAATGGATATGTATAGTTTTATGTTTAATTATTCTGGTCATGTAATATGGAGAATATGGTTATAATTTTTATGGGTTTGCATATGTAAATATAGAATTTTGGTATTATGTTTAAGGTTTTTAATTATTTCTACTATGTGAATGGTATCAGAGATGTGTGGATGGTCTCATAACACTCTGGGCCCCACATGGCGGGTCCGGGGCGTTATAAGATATGTTATTGAGATATAGCCAATACTATCTACGTCCCTGCCTCAAGCTCACAAGTAAGTGGATTCCACTGGTTGCTCACTTGCGTGTGGAGTGACACCATTTACAGCACCTTACAGGCTAGTGCACCTAGTTCTCTTAACCGGGTCTGAACCAATCTAATGCTCTCCTAATCAAGTCTGAGCAAGTCCGGGACTTTTTATAGGGCAAGTCTCCCTCTTCCAACCACACACTGCGAATACAATAAATTATCAAATGAAATATTTTTTACAATCAGAATATGCTTCTAAACAAGCAGTTGTGTACAACAATATGCTCGAAATGCACTCACGTATGATAAGGAGTTAATCCTGAAGTGAGATTTGGTTAAACACAAATGTCAGCTCACACCAAGATGTGTGTGTGTGTGTGTGTGTGTGTATATATATATATATATATATATATGTGTGTGTGTGTGTGTGCGTGTGTGTGTGAGTAAGTAAGATCTTTAATTCTAGAAAATATATATTCACAATATGATTAATCAAAGAATCTTAACAACCCTAAACTGAATATCTCAATAATATTTTTCAAAGATGTAGCACAATATATGTTCAGGGTTTAAGCCTGCAAAAGATTTATCAAATATAGAAAGCAAGCTTTCAAGTCTTACAATCAGTATGCGAAGACTCAGAAGCAAACAAAATGATTTTCCCAATCAATGCAAATCAATTAGAAAATAATGTGGGAAAATTACCAAAGCAAACTCTCAAAAAGGATTTTTCAAATGAGTATAAAAATTTGAGAGTACAAGCTTAAAAGTAGTGTATGGAAATGCACATAGCATATAAAGATTACGCTTCAATTTTACAATTAAATTTGTGAGAGAGGAGTGCAAGAAAATGATACCTTCTTCCTTTTGAAAATGATTTTATTTAGTAAGAAAATGACAGAGTATGAACAAATATGCTTGCAAAAATATGGAGTATGAAAAATGGGAGTATGAAATTATTTGAGAGAATTCTCTTAATCAATTTTTTCTAATCCCCTGCTAATTAGAGAAAATGAAGTGGTATGTATAGTTTCTAACAAAAAAATAACCGTTTGGACTCAAAGGAAATTATTAAAAATATTTAATCAATTTTTAACCTCAATTATCCTTAGTTACCCACGGTAAAAATGTGGCAACCCGAGAGTTTCGGTCGCCCTGCCCTTAGGGTCGGTCGCCCGAACAGACACAGTTAGAAAAGTTTACTTTCTAACTTCGGGTGCCCAAGTAAAGGTGTTAGCTTTGGTGTATTCCCAAGAGGGGGGGTGAATTGGGTATTTAAAAATTTATCTCCTAGGTCTACTTATCCAATAGTAATATTACACAAATTCAGGGTCTTTCTATATAATCATAAACCCAATCAACACATGTACAACATATATGAATTAAACGTAAAACATACATGTGCTGAAAATGAAAGTGCAGAAAATAAATTGTGGAAATATAAAGTACATGTACGATATGTTATCGGGGTTCAGCCAATATTGCCTATGTCTCCGCCTTTAGCTTGCAAGACCGAGGATTCCACTAATGCTCACTTAACGGGTGGAGCGGCATTGGTTACAACCAGGTAAATTTACAGGGCTGACCTCAACCTACACCTTACCAGGATGGTGCACCTAACTTTCCTAATCGGATCTAAGCCAATCTATGACTATTCAACAGGGTTAGTCTCCCTCTTCAAGCACATGATTGGAATACAACAAATCTATAAAAATTTTACGTACAAATAAATGCTTCTTAGCTAAGCAGACTATGTACCGATTCAGCACAAGCACTAATCAATGCACACCAATAATGTACGAATTACAAGTTCAAGGGTGTATATATGTGCGATCAACACTCAATATAAATTCTATGCTCAATCATGCACAAGAGTGTATCAGCAAGCTTTTCTTTGAAACTTTGTATAAACAATATATCTTAATGTCAACTTAAGGTTTCAAAGATGTTAACAAGAGTAATCAAACAATCTCAAAAATATTTTTTCAAAATACTTAACACAAGAGATGTTTGAAAAAACTTGTAAAAATATTTTTGCAACACAAAATATGGGCTAAGGTATTTTGCAATATCAATGCAAAAACCCACAAGCCTCAAAGTTTTCCCCACACAAGATTTATTAGATTAAATCAGTGGGAAAACTTATACTTAACTCTCAATATTAAAATCAATCAATCAAACAATACAAATGAGAGTATTAAGTAAAATGAAGTGGAGTATAAACACTCAAGGCACTCTCACAAAGCTTGGATGATCAAAGAAATAGGTGTATGAGAGTGTATGAGATTAGTATGAACAAAATAGGATTTGGAAATTTGAGAGAGTTTTGGCTTAATCATATTTGCTAATCCACCCTTAATTTTGCAAATGGGCTTGTATATATAGCCATAGACAAAATTATGACCGTTGGGGACTCAATGGGCAATATTAAAAAAAATTTAAACCTGTTTAAAGAAAATAACCGCATTTAACCACTTTAACCTCGGTAAAAAAATAAACAACCCAAGAGTTTTTGGGTGCTCGAATAGACACAATGCCAAAAACGAGTTTTTATAGTTCGGGCACCTGAATAAATTTTTGATTTGCTGAATCAGGCGATTCTCCAAAAGACTATGTCTCGAGTGTCCAATCTGAAGTTTGGTATGCCAAACTTATGAGTTCAGTTGCCCAAGGGTAAACTGAACGTAATGTTCAGGCGCCCTAGTTGGTGAAAAAGTGTCAGGTCAAGGGTTCAGTCGCCTGTAGACCTTACGTTCAGTTTTGGTTCGGTCGCATGAAAGAAAGTCAACCTACTGACTTTTCAGCGGTTTGGTCGACCAAGGTGTTTTGAGCACCAAGGTTTGGTCGCCCGACCTCTCACAGATTTTGTCTATTTAGTCCAATTTATTTCAATTGATTCCCCTGATAATGTAAGTGATTATGAGGATTATTTTGTACGATTGTTGGGACTTAGGGTCTTTCTAAGGTCTTTGAGTCGGTCCCAAAAACTTGGCATTGGTCGAACAAAGGGTGATCCCTAAGGTCTTTCTAAGGTCTTGAGCTTATAATCCTACATGCATGATGTGCATTATTACAAACCTTTTCTTAATTAAGAAGTACAAACCCAAATAGAAATTACAACAAATAAATATGTCGGGGTCTTCCTTTTCTTCAAATTATTGCATGCCATCAATATGATCTTACTAATATGCTTTTGCACACAAACTTGGAAAATGTTAAATACCAAGGTATTTGTCATGATCAAAACGGGATATGACCAATAGGGTTAACAGAATGTTTGGGTAGTTGGGCTGAGGCGATTTTCCAAACACTCGAGGTTCGCCCGCTCGGTGATCAGTATAGTCTGCCAAACTTCATACTTCGGTCGCCCGGTGTATATTTGAACTTAAAGTTCAGGAGCCTAGGGAAGGTAAAAAGTGACACCCTTTAGGTTCGGTCGACCGTGAACATTATATTCATTTTGAGTTCGGTCTCCCGGAGCTTGGTCAAATGTTGACCTTTTTACCTATTCGGTCGACCGAGGCATTTTTAACGCGCTGAGTTCATTTGCTTGAAGCCCATTAAAAAATAAGGATAGGCCCTAATTTTTGCTTAAATTTCACCCCTACTTGCATAGATATGACTTGTGAGTTTAAGGGGATTTGTGCAATTGATGTGTAGGGACCTAAGGGTCGATCTATGGCCTCTTGAGCATTTAGTCCTATCATGAATGTGATGCAGTTATTACAGACCATATTAATTATTATGGAACCAAGAATAATAAATGTATTTACAAATAAAGATGAACACGTCTTCTTCTTTGCTCTTCATATTTGCATGGAATATGCCAGGAGTATGTGCTCGTTTAAGGTCTGTCTGGCTTCAACTTCATGTGTGTGATCTAAATGATTAACATGTTTAAGTATTTAGGCACACACATTAGTAACTTGTGATTTGTCATTATCAAAATTAGGGATTAGACTCAAAAATTCAATTAAAAATGGGGTTTAGCCTAAAAAAGCTCCCCCTAAGAGTATGCATAGTTCAAAGATAAATAGTATAGTATAAGTATATTAATAAAGAAGACATTACAAATGATTATCCATTTAATTTCAGCATTGAAGCACAGTCACACTGGCATTTTGCTCAACAAAAAACTCTCCCCCTTTTGGCATCATCAAAAGGATTAGGCTAAGTGAAAGAAATTTAGAGATTTTAAAAACAAACTTAGCTTCAGAGAACTTCCCTGTTTTAAAAACATTTTCCCCCCTTTTAACGGTTAAGCGCAGAAGAATTCTCCCCCTTTATCATATAGTATTTGGGTGTGAATAGTTTTAAAACAAAATAATATGGCATTTATATGTCTATAAATACATATATCACCCTAATGATGTTATCAAGAAGTACTAGGGGTGTGCTTGCTGAAAAATAAACTTTAAAAATTATGCAAGCAAAATTTTTCTAGTATCTCATTTAAGCATACACAAAATGTGACTATAAAAATCAACCATAAAGATCCTAAAGATATTTAGCAATCTAAAGCGAGGATCATACGGCAAAAACAAACAACTTGAGGCAAGGCCAAAGATTTCTTATTGTGATTTTTAATAAAAACATTGCTTTTACACACAAGCCACAATGAATTCAAGAACTGATCCAACCAAAAATTGGTAAGCATAATATGATAGACATTTAATATAGGATGCTCCACCTATCGATTTGAATCCTAACTTAGATACAATGAATTGCTTATACTAGTCATAAATTAATTACACTGAGTATGCCAAGTAGTATAGACAATTATTTTTGAATCTCTTAAAAACAAATATACTGGATCAAGATTAATTCACTCTATTTATGCAACCAATATAATTATCCCTATATTTCACAAATACATCAGAAAAGAGATATCAAGGCATACACTCGTGCTAAAAAAACTCGAGAACAATCCATATCAAATTATGAACCTTTAAGAGCTAGATATGATGTTTGGGTTTCAAGAAGAGCCTTAATATTCAAAAAAACATGACATGATGCATGCGAGTTCTTTACGCTATTTTTCTAGGGAATGGAGCTTAACTCCTCTACACATTCGATGATTATGCTAGGATGAAGTTAAATATTCAATTAGTTTTCACTCATCCTTTCAAAACATATTTTAACATTTGATTTATCATAATCATCGTTGTACAAGGTTTTATTTTGGAAAAATTTTCGAAATTCCAACAGCATGCTGTCTATAAATTTTACATTTTCCCATAAAACTTGTACCTGATAGTTGGTTGTTTTCAACAAAATATTCATATAAATCATGCAACAACTTAAAATTTCTACCAACATGCAATTCTCATCACTGCATCTACCATGCAGGAGACATTCTATACTAAGCATGTAATTAGGTAGCAATTAACAATTCATAACTTATTTCCATTAAAGAAATTTAAGCATTTAATCATAATATGGATAGTATGCAATAGTGTTGTTGTTATGTGGGCATAAAAAGATTATAAGAGCATTTAATTTATATATATCATCATGAAAGAGAAATGCTCCCTCTGTGTTATGCACTAAATCATTTTATGTCTTTTCATATTTTTCACATTCTTTAGCCAAGTGATTTAAAATTCTCAATGATTCAAGCTTGGCTTTGATTGGTTTAGGCTTATCAGACCAAAAAGTCACAATGAATATTCATTTAGGTGAGATAAGCCAATGTTTGCCCCTTTTCTTATGATCTCCAAAATGTGAGAGGCACAAGATGGAATGGCTTTCGATTTAAACTCTCTGTGCATAGGTCTACTTGAATTTTATGCATTCATCTAGATTGATACCTGCTGCAACCAACTTAGCCATTCAACTCATCACGAAGGATATGAAACTCTAATGGATTTTATTTAATGTTTGAGAGCTTATAAAGTGAAAAAGAATAAATACTCTTAACGATTAAATTATTATTAAGTTTAGAAAAGTATTCAGAAGTGAGCACATGTGGATAGTATTAAAATAGTGAATATGTCCAAACCAATTAGACAAAGAGCATCTACGAGTATATGAATTTTTGAACACTGCTCTTTGGTGATTGGAAGGTATCCTTTAGATATAATTATGATTTGGA
This sequence comes from Malania oleifera, assembly GCF_029873635.1. Classification (NCBI taxonomy): domain Eukaryota; kingdom Viridiplantae; phylum Streptophyta; class Magnoliopsida; order Santalales; family Ximeniaceae; genus Malania; species Malania oleifera. The sequence goes on from NC_080422.1 coordinate 18,343,628, forward strand.
GTAAGGATACGAACCAATGAAAAAGTGAATTTTTATCGGATGTGATCATGGAGTGGTAAAGTTCTCCTATGGAGGAGAAGATGAATCAAGATTAAAGGATTTATATATTAAACTCAAAGGGAATATTTTGAATAAATAAAAATTGAATCCCTTTGTGGATGCCTCTAATTTTGATTAAAAAAAATTTCCTTTTTAAATAAGCACTAATGTGTTGTTCATTTGGAGGTGGATTTCATTTAAGCAAGCTATATCCAATAGTTTCACATTTTACCCAATCATTATGATATAATCGTATAAAGTTTAGATTGGATAGGTTACTTGAATTCTTGGATAGGTTTGATTTTCTAAGATTCTTAGTATCCAGAAGGTGCATAATGAAGGCATATACTAAGATTTTTCAATTTAAGCAAAAACCACAACACCAGCCTAGAGTCATCATTATCCCAACTAAACCTACGATCTAAGGAAGAATTAACTAATTATATAATTTCTATTAGAACCAATTCTTCCTTTGGTTTAGAGGGGTTTTCCATCATGATTACCCATTTCATTTCCTTGTTAATGCCTCTGGCACCTCTACATAGGCATGTAAACAAGATATGCCCTTTTCTTTCACAATGTAGGCAGACTTTATGTGCATGTGAGAGATTTTTCTTATTAATTCTATTTTTACGTGATGAAGCATGAGCAAGACAATGGGATTTGTAAAATGAACCCTTTTTGAAAGATATATTTCTTTTAACTCCTAAGGGTTTATTTTAACTACACTTCTCATTTTTGGATTTGAAAATTATTTCAAAATTATCTTCAATTTTTCCTTTCTAAACAGATGATTTTCAATACTTTCATAATCTTTTTATTTTCCAAGGTGGCACGATAGTCTTTTAAATCTCCTAATTGTTTATCCAACCTTTTGTTTTCCCTTTTCAAGATTGTCTTCTTTTTAAACACCCTAACTAGAAATTTATACATTTTTAATAAAACATTTTCCAATTTTTTACAGGAGGGTATGCTTTCATTTATCAATTCGGCACATGATTCATCATAGGAATTATTATAATCATTTTCATATGAATCATTGCATGCATTAATATCTCCAGAAACAATAGATGATTCATCATAAGCTATATCACAATATTTTTCATAAGAATCATCACATACATTAACAACAGAACTACCATTATATTCAATAGATGATTCAGCATATGATATATCACAAAATTCAGCAATGGAATCATCTATAGAAGCTGAGATAGGATCATATACCTCTTTGTCTATTAATGCAATTGCTCTATCATTTACCACTTTTTGAGTGGTGGTCTCATCCTTCCGAGAGTCTCCATATTTCCTTTCAAGTTCATCCTAGATTTCCTTTGTACTTGTACATGCCATAATCTCAAGTAAAATATTAGAATCTAAAGCACAATATAGTAAATCCATGGCATGTGAATTTGCATGCATAAACTATTATCATTTTCTACTCACATATAGATTCCTTTATCAATCACTTGTCAGGCCCTCCAATCCATAGATTTTATAAAAATGTTTATTCGAATTTTTTACTGGGTGTAGTTAACACTACAAAACAATGGAGGACTAGTAGGTGACTGTCCCTCTCCAAATGAGGATACACCAATACGAGTCATTGATATCTTTTGCAAAAATGTTTAAGTCTAGTGCAATGAGGCTTTGATACCAATTGTTGGAATTGGTGTATTCCCAAAAGGGGGGTAAATTGGGTATTTAAAAATTTTCTCCTAGGTATAACTAATCCAGTAACAGTAGACCACAACCTAGGGTCTATCTAAAACACATACTAATTCAACAGATGAACTACTAAACCGATATATAATCAATTTAAAGCAATCTCAGTATATCAAACATTCAAAACAATAAATATTAATATACAAGTGTAGAAAGTAAATTGTAAAAAATAAAACTGACACCAGATATGTTATCAGGGTTCGGCCAATACTGCCTACGTCCCCGCCTCAAGCTCACAAGCAAGAGGATTCCACTAGTTGCTCACTTGCGAGTGGAGTGACATCATTTACAAAAAATTATTAGCTGGTGCACCTAATTCTCTTAACTGGGTCTGAACCAACCCGGTGCTCTCCTAAACGGGTCTGAACAAGTCCGGGACTTTTCATAGAGCAAGTCTCCCTCTTCTGACCACACGCCAAGAATACAACAAATAATCAAATGAAATATATTGTACAACCAGAATATGCTTCTAAGCAAGCAGATGTGTACAACAGTATGCTCGAAATGCACTCACATATGATAAGGAGTTAATGCTCAAGTGAGATTTGGTTAAACACAAATGTCAGCTCACACCAAGATGTGTATATATATATATATCTGTGTGTGTGTGTGTGTGTAAGTAAGATCTTTGATTCTAGAAAATATATATTCACAATATGATTAATCAAAGAATCTTAACAACCCTAAACTGAATATATTAATAATATTTTTCAAAGATGTAGCACAATATATGTTCAGGGTTTAAGCTTTCAAAAGATTTATCAAATATAGAAATCAAGCTTTCAAGTCTTGCTATCAGTATGCGAAGACTCAAAAGAAAACAAAATGATTTTTCCAATCAATGCAAATCAATCAAAAAATAATGTGGGAAAATTATCAAGCAAACTCTCAAAGAGGATTTTTCAAATGAATATAAAAATTTGAGAGTATAAGCTTAAAAGTAGTGTATGGAAATGCACACAACAATATAGAGATTACACTTCAATCTTGCAATTAAATTTGCAAGAGAGGAGTGTAAGAAAATGATACTCTCTTCCTTTTGAAAATGGTTTTATGTAGTAACAAAATGAGAGAGTATGAACAAATATGCTTGCAAAAATATAGTTTTTACTAATCCTCTCCTAATTAGAGCAAATGGAGTGGCATATATAGTTTTTAGCAAAAATATAACCGTTTGGACACAAAGGAAATTATTAAAAATGTTTAATCAATTTTTAACCTCAATTACCCTTAATTACCCGCGGTAAAAATGTGGCAACCAGAGAGTTTCGGTTCCCTAGCCTTAAGGGTCGATTGCCTGAACAGACACAGTTAGAAAAGTTTACTTTCTGACTTTGGGTGCCCGAGTGAAGGTTCGGGTAGCTGGGCCAAGGTGATTTTCCAAACACTCGAGGTTCGGTCGCCCAATGATCAATACGGTCTACCAAACTACATACTTCGGTTGCCTGATGTATATTTGAACTTAAAGTTCAGGCACCCAGGGATGGTAAAAAGTGACACCCCTTAGGTTCGGTTGACTATGAACAATATATTCATTTTGAGTTCGGTCGCCTGGGGCTTGGTCAAATGTTGACCTTTGTACCTATTCCGTTGATCGAGGCGTTTTTAACACACTGAGTTCTGTCTCCTGAAGCCCATTCAAAAATAAGGATAGACCCTGATTTTTGCTTAAATTTCACCCCTACTTGTATAGATATGACTTGTTAGTTTAAGGGGATTTGTGTAATTGATGTGTAGGGACCTAAGGGTCGATTTATGGCCTCTTGAGCATTTAGTCCTACCATGCATGTGATGCAATTATTACAAACCATATTAATTATTACCGACCCAAGAAAAATAAATGCACTTACAAATAAAGATGAACACGTCTTCTTCCTTGCTCTATATATTTTCATGGAATATGCCAGGAGTATGTGCTCGTTTAAGGTTTTTCTAGCTTCCACTTCACTTTCATGTGCGTGATCTGAATGATTAACCTATTTAAGTACTTAGGAACACACATTAGTAACTTGCGGTTTGTCATTATCAAAATTATAGATTAGACTCAAAAAGTCAACAATCTCCCCCTTTTTTATGATGATAAACGCACCAGAGCAAAATGGGGTTTAGCCCAAAAAGACTCCCCCTAAGAGTATGCATAGTTAAATAAATAGTATAGTACAAGCATATTAATAAAGAAGACATTACAAATGATTATGCATTTAATTTCAACATTGAAGCACAGTCACACATGCATTTTGCTCAACAAAAAACTCTCCCTTTTTTGGCATAAAAAAAAGGGTTAGACTAAGTGAAAAAAATTTGGAGATTTTAAAAACAAACTTAGCTTCAGAGAACTCCCCTCTTTTAAAAAAAATGTTCCCCCCTTTTAACGTTTAAACACAAAAAAATTCTCCCCCTTTATCATATAGTATTTGGGCATGAATAGTTTTAAAACCAAATAATATGACATTTAAGCACACAAGTAAGAAAATAAGATATGTCGCATGTAAATTCATTTTCTTGCAAAAAAAAATTTAAAAATATATGTGTGTGTGTGTGTGTGTGTGTATAAATACATATATCACCTTAATGATGTTATCAGGAAGTACTAGGGGTGTGCTTGCTGAAAGATAAACTTTAAAAATTATGCAAGCAAAATTTTTCTGGTATCTCATTTAAGCATACAAAAAAAATGTGACCAGAAAAATCTACCATAAAGATCCTAAAGTTATTTGGCAATCTAAAGCAAGGATCATACGACAAAACAAACAACTTGAGGCAAGGCCAAAGATTTCTTATTATGATTTTTAATAAAAACATCACCTTTACACACAAGCCACAATGAATTCAAGAACTGATTGAAGCAAAAATTGGTGAGCATAATATGATAGACATTTAATATTGGATGCTCCCCCTATCGATTTGAATCCTAGCTTAGATACCATGAATTGCTTATACTAGTCATAGATTAATTACACTAAGTAGGCCAAGTAGTATAGGCAATCATTTTTGAATAAAGAAGAAGACGTTTATTTCTTATTGTAATGCATTTAATTTTTTATACCTGGTATGTAATAATGCATGCATTTGCATGGTATGGATGAATGCTCAGAACAACCGTAGATTGACCCTAGGAACCAAATAACCTTAGAGCACTTAACATTTCTAAGAAAACATTTTTCTAAAAGACTAAAATCATAAAAAAAAGGTTTAGAAATATTTTAGGGTCTTATTTGGGGCGAAAACAAACTTCGGTTGATCGACGTTGGATTATTGGCTTAATTTAAAAGCTCGGTCAACCAAATCCTTGGCAATATAAATGCCTCGATCGACTGAATAGGTCAAAAGTCAACATGTTGACTTCGCTTGGTCAACCGTTTTGTTTTGAACACGCTTCCCTTAGTTGATCGAACCAACACATGTCTGACACCCCAACTATTTGGTCGACTAAACTTATAGTTCATTTTAGCCACAATCGACTGAACCATATGAGCGGTCAACCGAACCTAAGCCACGGTCGACCGAACCCATGAAGGAGTTCAAAATCGCCTTGATACGGTCGACCATATTTGCAGTTCAAAAGTGCCACGGTCGACCGAATGTAGTAATATGGTCGACTGAACCTTGAATATGGTCGACTGAACCTCTCTGGTTTCAAATTTTTTAAGAGCTTAAATGTAATTAACTTTTAATTAAATAATTTGAAAAATACCCTGTGTGTCCCCAGTGGTCATAATTTTCAAAAAATCTATAAATACCCCCTCCATAACTCATATTAGTAATTTTGATTAACGCCAATTTTCTCTCTAATCATTTGTTAATCAAAGTTCCCCAAACCATTTTTATTGCAAAAATCTCTTCTTTAGGACAAACTTTTTAAACAAAACTCTGCACTCTTTTCCATTCATTTATTTCAAAATCACTTTGGAAGAGAGTAAATTTATTTTGGGCATTTATTTTCATATTCACATGCACATACTCTCACTTATTATTTATCTTTGAAAATCATTTTCTTGAGAGTATAACTTTGGTTTCTCCCGGTTATTTCTTTTGATAAACATTCTTGGGAGAAAATATTTATTGCACAAATCCTTTTGAACTTAAACTCCAGATTCTCCAAATACTTTTATTTTCAAATATCCTTTTTGGAGAACATAATAATCATCTTATATATTCATATATTTTATTTGTACAAAATTATTTGAGAAAACACCCTTTCTCTACTGAGCATTATTGCATATCATAAGAGAGTGTATGTATTTGAGCTTTTAATGTTGTACATCTCTGCTTGTATTTAGAAGCATTCATTTATACAAATATATATATATATATATATATATATATATGTGTGTGTGTGTGTGTGTGTGTGTGTGTGTGTGTGTGTAATGGTTGGGTTCAACCTGTTAATTGAACTGGGGAGTCTCAACCCGTAAGTGAGACCAGTTGGGGTCATTCCGGAAATTGAACTAAGGAGTCTCAGCCCCGTAAATGAGACAAGTTGGGCTCAGCCTTATAATTAAGTTGAGGTTTCCCTCGTCCCATAAGGAGAGGTTTTAACGGCTTCTACTCCCCCTATTTAAGTGAGTAGGGATAGTGTATTCCTTAGGGGGTATGCCCAAGGCGGGGACGTAGGCTGGTTTAGCCGAACCTCAATAACAAATATCATGTGTGTCTCTCTCTATCTCATTTATATTTCCACACTTAAAAGTTTGTATGTGTATGTTTTTTTATTCATTGTTATAATTATTTGCATGCACACATTTAAATTAAATGAGATAAACAGCACACGTGTATGCCTAAACTCATAGTTTAATTATTTTACATACACGCGTGTACATTGAATGGGATATGATTTGTGTTGAATCGGTGAAATGTTTAAATTAACCAAAAAGTTTCTAAAACCCAATTCACTCCCCCTCTTGGGATCACACCAATTCTAACATGGACCAACTCTTTCCAATATCTCAAATGGTCCAATATACCTAGGGCTTAGCTTACCATTTTTCCCAAATCTCAGAATTCCTTTCATCGGTGCAACTCTCAAGAACACGTGATCTCCTACACCAAACTCCATCTCTCTCATGCGAGTGTCTACATAGCTTTTCTGTCGACTCTGAGTAGTTTTAATTCTGTCTCAGATGAGTTTGATTTTCTCAAAAGTATGTTGTACTATTTTTGGCCCCAAAATTTTATTTTCACCAATTTCATCCCATTATAACTGGGATCGACACCTCTAACAATATAATGCCTCATACGATGTCATCCCAACACTGTCCTGATAGCTGTTATTATAAGCAAACTCAACTAGTGGCATATGCTGGATCCAACTACCACTAAAGTCCAATACACATGCCCGCAACATATCTTCCAATATCTGTATAGTCTTCTATGTATGTCCATTGGTCCGAGGATGAAATGATGTGCTGAATGTCAGTTGAGAACCCAAGGCTCCTTGTAAACTCTTCAAAAATTGAGATGCAAAACATGGGTCTCGATTAGAAACGATGAGCACTGGCACTCCATGTAGTCTAACTATATCTTGTATGTATATCTTTGCCAATCTACTCATGTAGTAGTTAACTCTAATGGGAAGAAAATGGTCAGTCTTCGTCAATCAGTCAACAACTACTCAAATGGCATCCTGTCCATGAAGTGCCGGCAATAACCGTTGTAATTGGTTTGATCCCAAGAGGGGGGGTGAATTGGACATTTAAAACTTTTTAGGTAATTTAAAACACTTCGCCAATTCACCATAGTTCATATCCCATTCAACATATATACATGTATGTAAAATGAGTTTAACAATAAAAGTAGACATACACATGTGCAGTATCCTATTTAAATCAAATGTGTGCATGTGAATAATTTTGACATTAAATGAACATTCATACACATGCTGAAATTAAAGTGTAGGAATTTAAATAAGATAGAGAGAGCGACATCAAATATGTTATCAAGGTTCGGCCAAACCAACCTACATCCCCACCTTGGGCATACCTCCCAAGGATTCCACTAAACATGCTCACTTAACCAGGACGAGCAAAACCCATTTACATCCTCTCTTTAAAGGGCGAGGAAAACCCCAGCTCAATTATTAGGCTGAGCCGAACTAGTCTCACTTACGGGGCTGAAACTCCCCAATTCAATTCCGGGCTAAACCAAACTGATCTCATTTACAAGGCTGAGACTCCCCAGTTCAATTAATGGGTTGAACCCAATCGTTACATAAAAACCTTTTTTGTACATGAAAAATGCTTCTGAAATACAAGCAGAGATGCACATGTTTAAGCTCAAATAAATGCACTCTAATACGATATGCAATAATGCTTAGTAAAGTAATGGTGCTAATCTAAATAATCAGTACACAAATAGAATGTGTGAAAATATGAGTATTATAGTCTCCTATAAATATTTTGCAAATAAATAATATTTGGAGAAACTAGGAATTTTAAGCTCAAAACAATTTGTGCAATAAATAATTTTTCTCCCAAAAATATTTATTGAAGAAATAACGTAGAGAAACCCTAAGCAATATTCTCAAAGATGTTTTTCAAAGATTTGATACCTAGTGAGAAGATGTGCAAATAAAAAGCCCTAAATAAAATACTCTCCTCAAAGATAATTTTGAAATAAATGCATGAAAGAGAGTAGGAGAGATTTATATAAAATATTTTGCCCCAAAAGAATGATTTAAACAAGAAAAAGCATTTTGAGGGAACTTTGATTAACAAAGGGTTTAGAGAGAATTTGGGTTAATCAAGGTTGCTAATTAAAGCAAATGAGAGGGTATTTATAGATTTTATGAAAATTATGACCGTTAGGAACACAAAGGTCATTTTAGAAAATGATTAATAATGTTTAATTAAAAATAATCTCACTAAAAATAAATTAACCCACGCGATTCGGGTGCCCAACCCAAGGTTCGGTCGCCCGAACAGACTCAGCTAAAAAAGGTATTTTAAAGAGTTCAGTCGCCCGAGTCTAGGTTCGATTGGCTAAACCAAAGTCAGAAACATTTGCGCATGGTTCGGGTGCCCAATGCAAAGTTCGGTCGCTCGAGACCATTTTGAACACGAAGTTCGGGTGCTCGGGTGTCAAGGATTCGGTCACCCGAGGAATGTGCATTCATATTTGGTTCGGTCACCCGAAACCAGGTCAAACTGTTGACTTCCTAGCTGTTCGAGCGCCCGAGGTGTTTTGAACAGCACATGTTCAATCGCCCAACCTGTCACAAATTTCCCTATTAAATTCATTTTCACCTTAATTAATTCCCCTGATTTGTTAAGTGAATTTGGGGACTTTGTGCACACTGTGTAACATCCTCAAAATTCTATCCATTTTTTTTTAAATCTATATATTTATATATATCCATACCTAAGTAGTGAAAACACAAATCATACAACCATTCACATATACGCTATACAATACCAGAATCCCAGTACGTACAGACCATAGCCATACAAAAATACCCCTCCAGCATCATCTACTCAAAAATGTACACAACTCTATCAAAAACTCACCCTATAACCAGGGTGATCAAACTACTCTCTATCCACGAGCCTGATCTGCTCGCCTAGCTAGGTCACCTGAAAAATGTTAAAGTAATGGGGTGAGTCGATGCTTAGTAAGTGGAAATACGCTATTACTAGTGTGTGGCAACTAAGTTAAGGATACTTTTAAATAGTAACTAAACAATAATACAATAAATAATTTGTAAAACATATCTTTCTATCACAATTTAAAATATAAATGTATCATCTGTACTTTCTACTTTTCATAATGATAATATCATACTATACTCATCATATACTGTAAAACTGTATAAATATACATAACTATACTTTATCCCTGGGACTCTGTACATCATGATTTGACCCCTCATGACAGGGTTGTGCGACCCGTAGGCGGGACTTCATCTGGTCAGCCCTCCAGATAAGTCAATATACTCTACTCTACCTCAGCCCGACCAAACTACATCCACTCCTAGGCTCGGGATTGGCTACTACCTCGTCAAACTGGCCCCCTCCACCTAGTGAACTGGGGAGCTACATCCTCTCCGAGCACGGCTAACAGTACCCACACACTATCTGATATATGTGGTTGCACTCTATCTGTATATAGCAACGGTACCGTGCTCTGTAATCTATATCTATATTATATCTATTTGTAATCTTTTCCACAGGGATCTGATATTATATATATATATATATATATATACTCTTTTACTATTTTCGCCATATTTCCAAAATTACCATAACGCTATCTTTCTGTACTGTAAATACTATAATCTCTATATACTGTATCTGTAGCATCTTGATGCTACCTTTGTATATCTTTCTGCATCTCTCTCTATATACTATGTCTATATACTCTATATGTTATGGTAATAGGAAACATGACATACTATAACTCTATATATACTGTTCTGTATAAAGCTGTAATATAAATACTAATCTGAGTAAAACTATATGCATGTATATGTGTATATATATATATATAACTATTTCATGAAACTAGTCATATAAAAACTGTATATGCATGTAAATTTCTCTGTATAATCTCTGTGAATATATAACTATATCTGTATATTCTGTATAACTCCATATACTAGGAAAAACTATATAAACTGTATATGTTGTCTATATCTGTGTATTCAGTATAGTATGATACATTATAAAAGCTATATAAATTCTTTCATCACATGAAAATCTACTCAGGCTACACAAGCATTTAAACTCATATTCTGTAAATACTGTATAATAAACTAGTATAAATATGTGTCTATGAAATCTCTGATAGCATTATAAAAACTTCTAGCATAGTATATTTCCCTTACCTTAACTTTGAAAAGCCCCTATATAATTCTGGCTCTATACCCACAGGATTCCTAACTCAATATCCTAAAAACACAATCCCCCAGAACAAAATATCAGTATTTTCTTACCTACAACATTTCTTATAACTGAGGGAAAGGCAAATTCTGAATAAAATGTCTTACCCTGAGATTGGGAAAAAATCCAACCCAATTTTTCCAACGATCAGTTCCGGCAAACTTGTAAAGAACTTTGCCAAGAGCGTCATGGTAGCCTCAGATATTCGATCCGGTGAGAAACAGACCCAAAAACGAAGAGAGAAGTGAGAGAGGGACGTAGAGAGAGAGAGAGAAGAGAGAGAGGAGCGCTGGAAATGGATAAAAATCTGAGTTTTAGCTATTTATAGGGCTCGATTCGTCGACGAGACACATCACCTCATCGACGAGTTCTTCAATAATTTCGTCAACGAACTTCCACCCTCATCGACGAATTTCAGGCAGCCCCAAAAACTCTCTTGGTATTTTCTCATCGACGAGACATGGCTTCGTTGACGAAATCCTTTATGCGCTCTTGATGAATCTCCTGTATTCATCGATGAACCCTACAAAAATCCCAGGTTTTTACATTCTCCCCTCCTTATAAAATTTTGTCCTCGAAATTTATTATTTGTATCTTCATCTATACACTCCATCATTCCGTAAAGGAAAAGGTCTACTTATTTTATTATCTGCTCTCACTTGTGGAGAAGGAATACCGTGGTTACATTTATGTTCTGGAAGATTACACATATAAGACTAAAAACTATCTACTAACTAAAATCAGTACATGTACCTGCAAAAGGAACCTATCTAACTATTATACTTTACCTGAGTACCTTTATACCTTTTGGAAAAACTACAGGTATTTCTGTCTAATCTGCTCCTCAAGCTCTCAAGAAGCTTCCTCTATAGTATGATTCCTCCACAAAACTTTAACTAACTATATTTCTTTAGTACGTAAAGTCTAAACCTTTCTATCAAAAATCTGTACTGGTACTTCTTCATATGCCAATGAATCCTTAAACTCTATCTCTGCATAGCTAATGATGTGGGATGGGTTTGAGACGTATTTCCTTAACATGGCAACATGAAACACGTCATGAATACGAGCTAAAGCTGGCGGCAAAGCTAGTCAGTAGGCAACTGACCCTATTCTCTCAAGTATCTCAAAAGGGCCAATAAACCTAGGACTCAACTTGCCCTTCTTTCCAAACCTCATAACTCCTTTCAGAGGAGCTATCTTCAAAAATACTCGATCTCCCACATCGAATTCCAACTCTCGGCGGCAAGTGTCTGCATAGCTTTTCTGCCGACTCTGTGCTGTACTGATTTTTTCTCTAATTAATCGGACTTTGTCGGATGCCTGTTGTATTATCTCGAGACCTAAAACTCGCCTTTCACCTACTTCATCCCAGAAAAGAGGAGAACGACATCTCCTGCCATATAATGCCTCGTATGGAGTCATGCCGATACTAGTCTGATAGCTATTATTGTAAGCAAACTCAACTAACAATATAAACTGGATCCAACTACTCCCAAAATCAAGCACAGAAGCATGAAACATGTCTTCTAATGTCTGAATCAGTCTAACCATCTGTCTGGGGATGAAAAGCAGGCTAAAAGCTAGTTGCGTATCCATAGCCTCCTGAAAACTTTTCCAGAATCGTGAAGTAAACCAAGGATCTCGGTCTGAGACTATGGATACTGGTACTCCATGAACGCGAACTATCTCCTGAACATATATCTCTGTCAATCTATCCATGAAATAACCAATTTTAATAGGAATGAAATGAGCGATTTTTGTCAGACGATCTACAACCACCTAAATCGTATTCAGTCCCTGTCAAACTGGTGGTAACCCCATAACAAAATCCATAGAAACGTGGTCCCACTTCCACTCCGGAATAAACAATGGCTGCAATTGCCCTGTTGGCCTCTGTTGTTTAGTTTTAACCTGCTGACACGTCAAGCATTTCTGAACAAATTTGGCTATCTCCCTCTTCATTCCACTCCACCAGAAATATTCTTGTAGGTCTCTATACATTTTAGTACTACCGGGATGGACTGTGTGTAGGGATCTGTGAGCCTCCTCCAGTATAGTTCTCCTGATTTCAGTATCTACAGGAACACATAGCCTAGTACAGAATCGCAGAGCTCCATCATCTGATATGCTGAACTCCTCACCCTGACCATCACGTACTCTAGCCATCACCGCTGCCAATTCTGCGTCATCACCCTGAGCTGCCTTAATCCTCTCGTAAAGTGTAGGCTGAACCACTAGGCTGGCAATAACTACCTGAGGACTCTCCTCCACCAATTCTATACTGAGCCTATCCAAATCCACTAGAATCAAGTGCTGAATCTCCATAGCTACCAACAAAAATCCCCCTGATTTCCTGCTAACAGCATCTGCCACTACGTTCTCTTTTCTTGGGTGTTAACTAATCGTGCAATCATAGTCTTTAATAAGTTCTAGCCACCTTCTTTGCCTCATATTCAATTTTTTCTGAGTAAAGAAATATTTTAAACTCTTATGATCCGGGAAAATCTCGCACTTTCCACCATATAAATAATGCCTCCAAATCTTGAGAGCATACACCACTGCAGCAAGCTCTAAATCATGGACAGGATAATTTTTCTCATATTCTTTAAACTATATGGATGCATAAGCAATGACCTTGCCTTGTTGCATCAACATGCATCCAAGACCCTTCAAAAAGGCATCACTATATATCACAAAACCGTCCTCCCCTGATGGAATAGCCAATATCGAAGCTGAAACTAACCGCTGCTTTAACTATTGGAAACTCTGCTCAAAGTCATCAGTCCATTCAAATTTTACATTTTTCCTCGTAAGTCATGTTAATGGACCTGATAGCCTAGAGAAACCATTCACAAAACGTCGGTAATAACCTACTAACCCTAGAAAACTCCTGACTTTCTGAACATTTCCTGGCCTTTCCCAACTCACCACTGCCTCTATTTTACTCGGATCAACTGATACTCCTGCTTCTGAGATCACATGATCGAGAAAAGTAATCTGCCTTAACCAGAACTCAATTTCCTTGAATTTTTCAAATAATTTCCTTTCCCTTAATACCTATAATACTAGCCTCAAATGATGCTCGTGCTCCTCAAAACTCCTCGAGTAGACCAGTATATCATTAATGAACACAACCACAAATTGGTCCAAATACTGGTGGAACACCCGATTCATCAAATCTATGAAAATCGCTGGTGCATTAGTCAACCCAAATGGCATCACTAAAAACTCATAATGCCCATACCTGGTATGGAAAGCGGTCTTCAAAATGTCCTCTGCTTTAACTTTCACTTGATGGTAATCTGACCGCAGATCAATCTTAGAATAAACTTGGGTGCCCTGGAGCTGTTCAAATAAATCATCGATCTTAGGGAGACGATATTTATTCTTGACTGTCAGTTTGTTTATCTCCCTATAATCAATGCACAATCTCATGGTTCCATCTTTCTTTTTCACGAACAAAACTGGCGCTCCCTAGGGCGACACACTGGGCCTGATGAAACCTTTATCCAGTAATTCCTGGAGCTGATCTTTCAGTTCTTTCAACTCGACTGGAGCCATATGGTACGGTGCTATAGATACTAGTGCAGATCCAATTAACTTAATCTCATGATCAGGCGGCAACTCGGGTAATTCTTCTAGAAATACATCTCGAAACTCTCTCACTATTGGTATGTCAGCTTGTCTCAATACTTCTTTTGGCAATTCTTTTATGTATGCGACATACCCCTAACAACCATATTGTAACAATCTTCTCACCTGAATAGTCGACACCAACTGTGGCGAGGCACGCACACGTGAACCCGTAAATCTAAATTCTGGCGCACCCGGGGGTCTGAAAATTACTTTTTTCTGATGACAATCTATACTAGCGTGATAAATGGCTAACCAATCCATACCCAGTATCACATCAAATCCCTACATATCCAAGACCACAAGATCGGCTAACAGTACTCTCTCCTCAATACTTACTGGAAAATTCTGAAGTACCCTTCTACATCTAATCACAGATCCCATCGGCGTACCCACAAACAATTCTATATCTAATGGTTGTGTCTTTATTCCAACTATTTTCACATATCCCGCTGATATAAAAGAGTGGGTGGCACCTATATCAAACAAAAACAATCATTCTAAATGGGAAAGCAGTAAGAGTACATGTGACCACGTCTCCAACCGCGTCTGCGTCACCCGGTGTCAACGCATAGACCCTCGTTGGTACAGTGTTCCTTGACTGACCACCGCGAGGTGCCTGATATCCACCTCAAAATGGTCTGGGAGCCAGTGCATAATTTGATGGCATCTAAAGCGATCGAGCCATATGACTCGGCCTCCCATAGCGATAACAAACATTCTTCCCCAGTCGGCACTCACCAGGATGTCTTCGTCCACATCTAGGACAAATGGCAGGAAGCTATCCGCCCTGAAATCCCCTGTGCTATACCATCTGTCTTTGGCCTCCGCCAGATCTACCTCCTCTCCAAGGGCCTCAACTAGGACCCTCCTGAAAACTCGAGGGCACAGTCTTCTTCCTCTGACTCTGTGTCTCTGTCTCTCTAGATAGACTCTCCTCTGCTATAGTGGCCCTGTCAACCAATTCTGTAAAATCCTAGATCCTCAGTACTGCCACCTGCTGGTAAATATCACGCTCAAGTTTCTATCAAACATTCTAGCCTTTTTTGCTTCATTGGGGACAACATATGGGCAGAAACGAGAGAGCTCAATAAATCTCGCCGCATACTATGGGACAGTCAACAACCCTTGGGACAGACTCGGGAACTCCTGTACTTGAGCATCTCTAACTGAAATAGGATAATATCTATTAAAGAACATGTCCCTGAATCGGGCCTAGGTCATCTGCACTGGTATAGCCCTTTGCTCCTCCAACAACTTGGTGGCTACCCACCATCTCTTGGCCTCCCTCACTAGCCTATATGTGGCATATAAAACTCTCTACTCGTCGGTGCAATGGAGTACTATCAGAATCTTCTCTACCTCTTGCACCCAGTTCTCAGCAACTGCAGGATCAGTCACTCCAGAAAAAGCTAGCGGATTCATCTTCATAAATTTCTCTATGGTACATCCTTGAGCTGAGGATGGACCTCCCTGCTCTCTAGAGCTCCGTGCTATCTCAGCCATGACTCGCCAAGCCACACTGCGTAGCACAGCATCTGAATCCCCATTTACTGCGCCAAAAGGACCAACACCATCATCCCCACTGACGTAAGCGCTATTGCCTCCTGGGTCCATCCTACAAACACATAGAACACCGTTTCAAAATTCTATTTTCCTACAGATCCAACTTATTCAACTAAAACTATAAATCCTTTATTAACTATCCCTCCTACTCCTAACCCCAAAATCCAATCCTGCAACCCAAACACATGACTCGTCAACAGTTTACTATGGTTTTCCTAGAATCGTCACCCCAGGAAAAACCTAGAAACAATCACGAAATCCCGTATCCGGATCACAGAACAAAACCTCAAATCTTTTCCCTATATTCTAGTATTGTTTTTCACTACATTCTAGAGTCTACAGAACCTAGCAACCTAGGCTCTGCTACCAAAATGTAACATCCTCAAAATTCTATCCATTTTTTTAAAATTTATATATTTATATATATCCATACCTAAGTAATGGAAACACAAATCATACAACCATTCACATATACGCTATACAATATCAGAATCCAGTATATACAGACCATAGCCACACAAAAATACCCCTCCAGCATCATCTACTCAAAAATGTACACAACTTTGTCAAAACTCGCCCTATAACCAGGGTGATCAAACTACTCTCTATCCGCGAGCTTGATGTGCTCGTCTAACTGGCTCACCCAAAAATTGTTAAAGTAATGGGGTGAGTTGATGCTCAGTAAGTGGAAATATTCTATCACTAGTGTGTGGCAACTAAGTTAAGGATACTTTTAAATAGTAACTGAACTATAATACAATAAATAATCTGTAAAACATATATTTCTTTCACAATTTAAAATATATCTGTATCATCTGTACTTTCTACTTTTCATACTGATAATATCATATTATACTCATCATATACTAACTGTACTTTATCCCTAACGTCATGATTTGACCCCCCATGACAGGGTTGTGCGGCCCGTAGGCGGGACTTCATCTGATCAGCCCTCCAACTAAGTCAATATACTCTACTTTACCTTAGCCTGGCCAAACTGCATCCACTCCTAGATTCAGGACAGGCTACTACCTCGTCAAATCGGCCCCCTCCACCCAGTGAATAGGGGAGCTGCATCCTCTCCGAGCACGGCTGACGGTACCCACACACTATCTGAGATATGTGGTTGCACTCTATCTGTATATAGCAATGGTACCGTGCTCTGTAATCTATATATGTACTGTATCTGTCTGTAATCTTTTCCACAGGGATCTGATACTATATATATATATATATATATATATATATATACATATATACTCTTTTACTATTTTCGCCATGTTTCCAAAATTACCATAACGCTATCTTTCTGTACTATAAATGTTGTAATCTCTATATACTATATCTGTAACATCTTGATGTTATCTCTGTATATCTATCTGTATCTCTGTCTATATACTCTGTCTGTAAGAACCCGAACTGTGATAATGGGTTAATTTATATAAAGAGAGGGACATTTTGGTAAAAGAGCAGGTTCGTCGACGAAGCCATATTTCGTCAACGAAGCTTTTGTTATTCTCATCAACGAAATTCAGAGCCTCGTCGACGAGGAAATTCTGAGAGGTTTAGGAAAAATGGAAATATCTGGTTCGTCGACGAGGCCACCGATTTGTCAATGAATTTTGTGAAGAATTCGTCGACAAGGACACCAATTCATCGACAAAATCCTCCAGGTCAAAGGTCTTTATAAAGGATATTTTTGTTTGCTTCTTGGCTAAGTTTTGGAAAAGCTATCTCTCTCTCTCTCTAGAACTCTCCCTACACTCTCTCTCTCTAGTTTTCTTTGCCATTCATTGTCAGATTCTTGAATCCAACAATACTGTGAGGATCAGTGAAGGATTCTCTACATTTCTAGCACATCGAAATCTTGTTTCGAGTGATTTCGAGTTTCTGGCTAAAATCGAGGTAAGGCTCAATTTTCGTTTCTGATTAAGTATATGTGTAGTAGTACGGATTGTAAGCATGTACTGTATTGTGGTTTATAGGTTTTGGAGTCTCGATTTGTAGTTTTGAGGATTGTAGAGTTCGTAGTTGGAATTTGGGTTAAGGTAAGGGGATTCTGTTTATATCAGTTCATTTTCGAAATCAGGATCGGTAAGCTTGTACGGTACGATCATATGTATGCTATGACTACTTATTTGGGGAAATCTGTCAGGTAAAACTACGGGATTTTTGGGTTACAATTTTTTAAGAAAATTGGAGATTTTGGGTATCATCTCTACTTTGTTTGGGAAATCGTTTGTTTTGTTAAAACTGTATTATTGAGATAACCGTAATCCATAATTGCATAAACTGTATATTTGAAATTGTAAATGATATGATTCGCTGTAAACCAAATAAGTGTGGTATGTATGAATGTATGTATTTGTTCCAGGTATTTGTAAAACAGCTATATGGCGGCTAATTACCGTACGTTGAAATGTATAGGGACATGAGTTCCAAAATGATTCCAGGTTTTGTGAAATCGGCTAGGGCGGCTAATTACCATACACTGTGCCATGGATCGGTTAACTACCGTAGACAAGAGTGTCCGGCTCTATATCCGAGGGTGTGAAATATCACGAATCTAATTTCGGTTGGTCACTGAAGTGGTGTGAGCTATATGCTACATCGTATGAAGCAATGGATTCACTATTAGGCCTAGGTCATTGCAACGTAGTTGTGCATATGGCAATGTAATCGTGGTGAGACTAGGTGACCTTGTGTAGTCGCGTATGTAGCAATGTAATCACTATTCGACCTGAGTCGTAGATCTTCGTAGTTGCATGTGTAGTAATGTAATCGCTTTGAGACTAGGTGACCTTTGTGTAGTTACGTATGGAGCAATGTAATCACTATTGGGCCTTGATCGTCGCAGCGTAATTGTGTATGTAGCAATGTAATCGCTGTGAGACGAGGTGACCTTGTGTAGTTGCGAACTAGTGTGACGACACTGACCGTATGTATGTATGTATGTTGGGTATCGTATAAACTGGAATGGTTTTTGTGAATACTGGAACTGTATGTATTTGTATGAAACTGTACGAATTGTTTCAAACTGTATCGTATGTATAGTGTTATGAAGTATGTAAAATGACACTGGTATGCCACACACTTATACAAACTGTTTTCTTCCTTACTGAGAGGTGTCTCACCCCGAATGTACGTACAATATTTTTCAGGTCCTTCAGGTAGCGGTAAGTAGTATCCTAGCATTTGGAAGCAAGGGTGACGTAGCTACTGCTAGTACCTTTTAGGTACGAGTTTTGGTATCCAGGTTGTCAGAATAGTTTTGTAGACACATGTAGTATGTTTTTTATATGGGAATGTATATCCTAGCTTGTATAAACTCTGGTATAAGAATAGTTATGTATGAAAGACCGTATTCCACTACGTATTTTAATGAGTATGGACGTTTGTACATATGTATATAGGGCATCAGTTCACCCCACGGGGTCGGACCCTCCATTTGTATTGTATCATGTATGTTTTAAATTGATACAAAGACAGGTTAGATTACAAAATTCACCCCCGAGTCTCATTTCCGAGTTCGGGGCGTGACATTGTTTGTATACTCTGTATGTTATGGTAATAAGAAACATGGCGTACTATAACTCTGTATATACTGTTCTGTATAAAGCTGTAATATAAATTCTGATCTGAGTAAAACTGTATGCATGTATATGTATATATATATATATATATATATATATATAACTATTTCATTAAACTATTCATATAAGAATTGTATATGCATGTAAATTTCTATGTATAATCTCTGTGAATATATAACTATATCTGTATATTCTACATAACTCCATATACTGGGAAAAACTATATAAACTGTATATGCTGTCTATATCTGTGTATTCAGTATAGTATGATACATTATAAAAGCTATATAAATTCTTTCATCATATGAAAATCTACTCAGGCCACACAAGAATTTAAACTCATATTCTGTAAATATCGTATAATAAACTGGTATAAATATATGTCTATAAAATCTATGATAGCATTATAAAAACTTCTAGCATAGCATATTTCCCTTACCTTAACTTTGAAAAGCCCCTATATAATTCTGGCTCTATACCCGCAAGGTTCCTAACTCAACATCCTGAAAACACAATCTCCTAGAACAAAATATCAGTATTTTCTTACCTACAATATTTCTTATAACTGAGGGAAAGGCAAATTCTAAATAAAATGTCTTACCCTGAGATTGAGACGAAATCCAACCAAATTTTTCCAACAATTAGCTTCGGCAGACTTGCAAAGAACTTTGTCAGGAGTGTCGTGGTAGCCTCAGATCTTTGATCTGGTGAGAAACAGGCCAAGAAACGAAGAGAGAAGTGAGAGAGGGACGTAAAGAGAGAGAGGAGCGCTGGAAATGGATAAAAATATGAGTTTTAGCTATTTATAGGGCCATATTCATCGACGAGACACGTCACCTCGTCAACGAGTTCTTCAATAATTTCGTCGATGAACTTTCACCCTTATCGACGAATTTCAGGCTGCCCCAAAACCTCTCTCGGTATTTTCTCATCGATGAGACATGGCTTCGTCGACGAAATCCTTTATGCGCTGGTTGACGAATCCCTTGTATTCGTCGACGAACCCTGCAAAAATTTCGGGTTGTTATGCACTAAGTGGGAACCTAGGGTCCCTAAGGTCAATCTACGGTCATCTAAGCATTCAAAACATATCATGCAAGATGTATGCATTATTATAGACCAAATATAAAAAATAAATGCATATATAATTTAAACACAAATGTCTTCGTCTTTTGCTCTTCAGTCTTCATGGAATTCGCTAGGAGTGTGTGAGCTTTATGTCTCTCCTGGCATCCATTTTGTGGCATATTATGTTCATGTTGAAATGACAACCTATTCAAACACTAAACGAACACATAAGATACTAGTGGTTTGTCAGCATTAAAACAGAGATTGGACTCAAAAAGCCAACAGTAACCCTAAAATGAAGTCCATAGAAATATGCTCCCACTTCCATTTGGGGATGTGAAGTGGTTGCAATGGTCCCATTAGTCTTTGATGTTCAGCCTTCACCTGCTGGCATGTCAAACATTGGTCTACGTATTTAGTAATTTCTCTCCTCATATTCTGTACCAGAAGGATACTCGCAAATCCCTGTACATTTTCATACTTCATGGATGTACCGTATATAGGGAACGATGCGCCCCTTCCCAGACAATCCTTTTAATTTTCGCGTCATCGGGTACACACAACCTGCTATGAAACCTCAAAGCTCCATTATCTAAAATATTAAAATCGGCTCCCTGTCCACTTTTCACTTTACCCACAATCTTCACCAACTCCCCATCTTTCATCTAAGCAGCCTTAATTCTTTCCTGTAAAGTGGGTTGAATTACCAAATTGGCGATGAGTGCTTGGTGATCTCCCTCTATCATCTCCACACCAAGTCTTTCTAAATCTATTCTGATATGATGTTGCGCCATCACTATTGATACTGAGGCACTTCCTGACTTTCAGATCAAGGCATCAGCTACCACATTAGCCTTTCCTGGGTGGTAACTAATGGTACAGTCGTAATATTTGATCAGCTCGAGCCACCTCCTCTGCCTCATATTTAGCTCCTTCTGTGTGAAGATATACTTTAAACTTTTGTAATCTATAAATATCTCACACTTTCTAGCATACAAATAATGTCTCCAAATCTTCAACGCATATACTACTACTGCTAATTTCAGATCATGCGTTGGGTAATTCTTCTCGTACTCCTTGAGCTGCCGAGAAGCATAGGCTACAACTTTCCCCTGTTACACTAGCATACATCTGAGCCCCTTCTGAAACGCATCACTATAGATTACAAAACCCCCTTCTCCCGAAGAGATTGTTAGTACCGGTGCAGTGATAAATCATTGCTTTAATTATTGGAAACTCCATTCGCATTCATATATCCACTCATATTTTACATTCTTTCTGATCAATCTTGTCAAAGGGCCTCACAGTTTAGAAAATCCCTCTACAAATCAGTGGTAGTACCCTGCCAATCCCAAGAAACTCTTGATCTCGTGAACATTTTTCGGTCTTACCAGTCCACTACTGCCTTTATCTTGCTCGGATCCACAAAAATACTACCCCTGGATATCACGTGCCTAAGAAATGCGACCTATTCTAACTAGAATTCACACTTCTTAAATTTGGCATACAACTTCCTTTCTTACAGCACCTGAAGAACTATTTTCAAGTGATCCTCGTGCTCCTCGGGACTCCTTGAATACACTAGATGTCATCAATAAATACCACAACGAACTGATCCAGATACTGGTGGAAGACCCTATTCATCATATCCATGAATGTAGTAGGAGCATTCGTAAATTCGAATGGCATAACCAGGAACTCAAAATGGCCAAACCGAGTTCAGAATGCTATCCTTGGAACATCTTTGCCTTGACCTTCACTTGATGGTACTCGGATCGGAGATCAATTTTAGAGAAAACCTATGTTCCCTGGAGCTAGTCAAAAAATTCATTAATACGGGGAAAATGATACTTATTCTTAATCGTCACTTTATTTATCTCCCTGTAATCTATACATATTCTCATTGACTCATCTTTATTTTTCACAAAAAGTATCAGTGCTCTCCAGGGTGGCACACTTGGCCTAATAAATCCCTTGTCCAGTAAATCTTGCAACTGTCCTTTTAATTCTATTAATTCCATCGGAGGCATTCTGTACGGAGCCTTAGAGATTGGCGCCGTCCATGGAAGTAAATAAATAGCAAGCTCAACTTTACGATTAGGAGGCAACTCCGACAGATTTTTCGGAAACACATCAGAGAATTCTCTCACAACTAGTATATCCTCAAACTTTAACCCTCCCTCGTGTGCTTTCTTCACACAAGCTTAATACCCCTGGCATCCTTTAGTAGTAGCCTCCTCACATGAATAGTTGACAATAATTGTGGTGAGGAGTGCACACACGACCCCACAAATCTGCACTCCTACTCCTAAGGAGGTCTATACACCACCTTTTTTTTATGACAATCGATACTGGCGTAGTTGTTGGCTAGCTAGTCCATTCCCAGAATTATGTCAAACCCATGCATATTGAGAACCACTAAATTAACAGGCAATGACCTCCCTTGAATACTGATGATACAATCCCTAAGTATTCACCTACACACCACTACGGCTCTTGTCGATGCAGCCACTGAGAAACTGACATCCAATGGTTGAGCTTCTATTCCCCATATTTTGACAAACTCCCGGGCTATGAATGAATGAATCACCCTTGAGTCAAACAAAATAATAATTTTATATGATAGAATAAAAAAGGTTCCTGTCACCACATCGTCTGCCACCTCTGCATCTCCCGGTGTCAATGTATACACCCATGCCAGGGCAGTGTTCCTCTATTGCTCTCTGCGGGATGCTTGGTTGTTCCCTTGGTATGGTCTAGGAGCAGGCACATTATTCAGCTGCACACAGCAGTATCGTGCCACATGGCTAGGTCTATTGCATCGATAACAGACCACCGCTCTCGCTCGGCATTCTCCTGAATGTTTCCTATAGCATTGAGGGCAAGTAAAGGGCACTAGATTGCCCTAAGGAACTTGGTGTCCCTTCAACTGCTGATGGCCCACATCATATCTCCTCCGCCGCCCCAGACTCGAACTCACCTGAAATTTAGGAGGGGTGGGCCTCTTCCTCTAACTCTGTCTCCTTATACCCCTCTGCCGACTGGTCTCTACTACATTGGCTTTATCCACAAGCTCTGAAAAATCCCATATCTGCAAAACTGCCACTTGATCATATATTTCCTATCTTAGTGCTCTCTCGAACCTTTGCGCCTTCCTTAATTCATCAAGAATCATAAATGGGGCGAAACGAGATAATTCCATGAACTTAGCAGCATATTGTGGCACTGTCAAATGACCCTAAATCATATTCAAAAACTCCTCTATCTTAGCATCTCTAACGGAGGTAGGGAAGTAGAAGTTGAAAAATATCTCTTTAAAGCGTCTCTAGGTCAGTGCTATAGGTACCAGTCTCTGCTCCTCTAGGAGCTTCACCGCTGACCACCATCGCTCAGCCTCTCTTATCAGTTTAAATGTTGCATATTGAACTTTTTGTTCGTTAGTGCAATTCAGTACTGTTCGAATCTTTTCAATCGCTTGCACCCAATTCTCTACCATAATTGGATCGGCACTCCCTAGAAAAACCGAGGGATTCATCTGAGTGAACTACTCTATGGTGCAGCCCTGGTTTACTGGCGAAAAACCCTGCTCCGTAGAACTCCGTGCTATCTTCTCCATCACCTGCTGAGCCATGCTATGTAGGACTTGATCTAAATCACTGGCACCCGAGCTAGAAGCCCCCACATGGCTGTTACCTCTCGCATATTATTCTCGGGGTCTATCCTAAAAATATAACAGAAAAATCTTAGAATTTCATTATCTTACTGTGACAGTTACTATCATATAACTAAGAAAACAATTAAGCATTTCACTTCTTCATTGTAAACATCAATACACAACCCAGACACAAAATCGTCGACGGTTTTTACCTACCACACAAAATCGTTGACAACTTGGCCCAAAATTCCTCTCCAATCCTTTTCTTATATATATACTTAACCATTTCAAGGGCCAAACCCCTAACCCACAAAATTTTGACCTATCCAATCAACTAGTGTCTCAAGTTCCGACCTCTCTGCACAGAAACCAAAATCATCAATGGTTTGCCGTAATTTTCCTGAAACCGTCATCGTAGAAAAATCACAGAAGACCGTCAATGGATTCCTGCTTCCAGGCTTCGAAACCAAAACCCAGGATTCTATCTAGCTTCCAAAAATGACTTACTAGATTCCTAATCTATCCATTTCCCACCCTCAACAAAATTCATTCCTATACTCTGGTATTGCTTGTAACGACTTGCCTATTTTCCATATATATATATTTTTACAACATACATAATGTAACGTCCTGCTATTTAAATGGGTTTTATATATATATATACTATAACATTTAGCATGATTTGATACCACACTGGATTGAACCCAATCATCAACTTAAGCAGCGAGAAGCGGAAATCAAATAAACATATCCATATATAATTATATACAATACCAGAGTACTAACAGGTTTCCCAAAATACACATATATAACTATTCCCCAAATATCCTCAACTGGTGAGGGCTAAACAAAAATACTCCCAAAAATATACTCACTCTCTCTGACAAGGCAGTACTATGACCCCTCCATCTACAAGCCTGGTCCGCTCGCCCAACGGGCTCACCTAAAAAATAATTCAACACTGGGATGAGCCAAAGCTCAATAAGACGAAATATGCTATTGCTAGTATGTGGAAAATGAGCTACAATACTGTGAAAATTTATTACTATATAGTCATGTATCACTGAATCTGTAAAGCACAATACCAGTAAGATAATCTTCATCTTTTACCTGTTGCTTAACATTTCTGTACTTTAGGTCTCTATTCAAAATATTGTTAATGTATGTATATATTTTTTGTTTTTGTAAAACTGTATAAACATAATAATAACTGTAAACTTCCCTGCGGATAACTGTGTGTTATGATTTAACTCCTCATGATAGGGTTGTGCAGCCCGTAGGCGGGATTTACCCTGGCTGGCCAACCAGGAATAAATCACTATAATCCATAGTCTGATCAGCCCTCCTCAACCCATATCTGATGGGGAGTCTGTCCACTCGTGGGCTCTATGCGATCGACCTTTATACCACGTATTATCTGAATAAGTGGTTGCACTCTATGAACTGTATGTAAATACGGTATCGTGCTCTGTAAACTGTATGGTCCAATAGGGTCTGTTACTATGTAATACATCTCTATATACAACTCTCTGTTTTACCATGATTCTATAATAACTGTATACCATGACGCTGTGGAAAATTGTATCTATATCAACTGTGTTTCTATAATTAACTATAAATCTGTATGTCATGGTACTGTAAAACTGTATAAACATGGTATTTCTGTAATTACTGTAAAATACATTCTCTGTATAATCTGTAAAACACATCTCTGAAAAATACTATAAAGCATGTTTCTATACTATATCTATATTCTCAAGCCACACAGTAATTTTAAAACATATTAATCATATTTGATAAATTGTATAAATCTCTACTGTAAACAATACTCTAGTGGAACATTTATAATTTTATACTAAAAACATTCTCAAATAACCTAGCATAGCATATTTCCCTTACCTGCTTCCTGCTAAAAATTCCCTACTATTAACAAGTCCAACACCCGCAGGGTTCTCCACTCAACACCCTGAAAATCATAAATCTCAGAATAAAACATCAATATTTCTTGGCCTACATCATTTCTTACAACTGGAAAAATGCCAAAAATTGAATAAAAGACCTTATCCTGGATTTGGGATGAATTCCAACTCCGTTTCACCAACGATCCGTTCCGGCAGACTTGAAGAGAACTCCGCCAGGAGCGTCGTGGTGGCCTCAGATCATCGATCCGGCGACGGACGGGGCCGAAATTGAAGGAAGAAAAGGGAGGAGTCGTAGGGGTAGGGAGAGAGAGAGAGAGAGAGAGACTGTGGCGAATTTCTATCGGTATCTTCTCGTCGACGAAACCCCTGTGTTCGTCAGCGAAGTCGACTGCCTCCGTCTGTTACTGATTCCATTTCCCTCTCTCTTTATTATTTAAATACCATTATTTTTTGGGTCGTTACACATAATAATCCTGATATCCTGCTAAACTGCAATAGTCTTGGTCAACTCGGACACATGGGTGTTAAGGATAAACCTATCATACATGTCTGATACCTAAGCAGAGGAAAACATAAATTATATACATGTCATACACAACACCAGAAACCATACCAGAGTTATACTAAATCTATCATATGTATACAACCATCCACAAAAGGACCCAAAAAGTAACCTAGGGTCAAAACCCAAAAACCCATCTGACCCTAGCTCAACTACTTACCCTTTTGACAGGATAGCTCGGTCAACTTCTACTGCTGTGGGGCTTTATCCACCCTCCTACCTAGATTTTCTGAAATATTTGTAATGCTAGGGTGAGACACATCTCGGTAAAGGAGATAAACTAACATTAGTGTGTGACGATATGAGTATTATTGTGACATATATAGGAACTATACTTAATTGTATAACATGTACAAATGCCTGTATATTTTCTAAATAAAACATGATTCATCATATCATAGTAAATATCATAATGATTATCGTACTAATTTCTATAATCATGTAAAACATCTTCTATAACTGTACAATACTGAAATAATACCCAAGATGGATAGCTAGTCGGTGTCATGTTTTACACCGCATATGACAGGGTTGTGCGGCCCGAAGGCAGGACCTAGCAATGGGTAGCTGACCACGCTAAGTCAACATAAGTTTGTAAGTATGATGGGCTTGCCCCACCTGGTCCAGATTGCCAGTGGGACACCTGTACTACCATGAAGCCACATCAACTGCCATCTCTCACACTCTATCTGAGATGTGTGGTAGCACTAACATAAACATAATCTTGAACATATAGCTATGGTATCGTGCTTCGTGAAACTAAACTAAGCAATCCAGGTTTTGATAACATATAATACATTTCAAGATACTGATACATAACTATTTCTTATTTCATAGAAATATCTGACATGATCATATTTTCATGAATTCTGACATAACATGCATATTTACGGCATTTATGCCAACATACATCACAACATTTGCGCCGTCATATCATAATATGTAAATCACGGCATCTGTGCCAACATATCATATCGTATAAATCATGACATCTGCGCCAGCATATCATATCGTATAAATCACGACATCTGTGCCGGTGCATAACACAACATAATATATTGAATCTTGATAATTTTGTATTGTTAACGTATTATCTAAAAACCATAGTTCCTGTACTATTTTTATGGTTTTTCTAAAAACTGTTATACCATGCTTAGTATGAGAAATTGTAATATTTCAGTATAACATAATTTACATGGAAAATCATACTCATGCCACACAAATGTGAATAATATTTTGAATATAAAATCAGAACTGAAACCATGTTTTCTTCTAAAATGTATAAAATCCATTTCCTTGTTCAACAACAGTATTCCCAAACACTATATTATATCATATGTAATTTCTGAAAATAAATGTTGTATAATAATAAATAATTTCATGAAAATGCTGACTTAATTTATCCCCTTACCTGATTTACTGAGAAACCCACATTCTAACCCAAAGTTATGCATATAGTATTCCCAACTCAATACCCTGAAATTTACATTTTCCCAAGAAAAATTTTAGTATTATTCCATCTACTACACTTCCCTCAGTCCAGAAATACCAAATACCTTATAAAACTTAAAATGACTAACTTACCCAAATTTTGGGATGGTGTCCAAGTTGGCTTATCCAACGATCTACTCTAACATACTTGAAGAGAATCTTCCCAGAAGTAGCATGGCAGCTTCCAATCGTCGAACCAGAGAGGAATGAAGCGAGAAACCTAGAGAGAAGGTGGGAGAGACAAAATCTAGTGAGAGAGAGAGAGAGTTTTGCATGAAAATTTCTTGCTGAAAACCTGAGGTTGGTATATTTATACACCTGGATTCGTCGGCGAGACACGTCACCTCATCGACGAGGCCAAGAAGAGAGTTTGTCGACAAGCTCAAAACCCTCATCAATGAATTCAGGCCTGACATCACCACTCTTGATATATTTTCGTCGACGAGACACGTGGCATACGACGAACCAGTGAAGGAGTTCGTCGACGAGACCAGAGGGTTCGTTGACAAACCCTTCTTTGTCCCCTTTTTTAATTTCTTTTCCTTCCACCTATTTTTCTCTCTCTTTATTATTTAATGGCTATAAATTTTTGGGTCTCTACATTCTCCCCTCCTTATAAAAATTTCATACTCCAAATTTACTATTTGTATTGAATACCATCCTTTGAGGAAAATGGGCTACTTATTTTATTACTTACCGTCACTTATGGCGAAGGAATACCGTGGTTATATTCAGGGTCTTGGGAGATTACAAATACATAAAATAAAAATTCTCCCAAAATCAAAACACTACCTACTAACAAAAAATTATTACATGTACTGATTATCCTACATAAAAAAAAAAAAAAAAATTTAACATACTTATCTGCATTTTTCTTGATTACTGCCTGTCCCCACTAAATAGGTGCGGGTATTTCTATCGTATTTATTCTTCAAGCTCCAAAGAAGCTTCTTCCACTGTGTGATTTCTCCATAGGACTTTTACTAATGGAATTTTCTTATTGCGCAATTCCTGTTCCTTCCTGTCTAAGATC
The DNA here is from genome assembly GCF_029873635.1 of Malania oleifera. Taxonomy (NCBI): domain Eukaryota; kingdom Viridiplantae; phylum Streptophyta; class Magnoliopsida; order Santalales; family Ximeniaceae; genus Malania; species Malania oleifera. Next base: position 18,372,791 of record NC_080422.1, read on the forward strand.
TACACTGGTATCTCCTCATAAACCAGTGAATCTCTAAGTTCTATCTCTGCATAACTGACTACGTGGGAGGGATCTGGGACATATTTTCTCAGCATGGAAACATGAAATACATCATGTATTATGGATAAAACTGGTGGTAAAGCTAGTTGATAGGCAACTGACCTCACTCTCTCAAGTATCTCAAAAAGGCCAATAAACCTAGGGCTTAGCTAACCTTTCCTCCCACACCTTATAGTTCCTTTTAGTGGTGCTATTTTCAGAAATACATGGTCTCCTACTTCGAATTTCAACTTCCAGCAGCGAGTATCTACATAGCCTATCTGCCGATTCTAAGCGGCACTGATTCTTTCTTTAACAAGTCGGACTTTTTTGTATGCCTTCTGCACTAACTCTGGTACCAAAACTCGTCTTTCACCCATCTCATCCGAGTATAATGGACAATGACACCTCCTACCATATAACACCTTGTAAGGTGTCATGCCGATGCTGGCCTGATAGATGTTAGTGAATGCAAACTCTACTAGCGACATAAATTGAGTCCAACTACCCCCAAAATCTAGCACACATGCCCGTAACATATCCTCTAATATCTGAATCGTCCTCTCAAACTGCTCGTTCATATGAGGATGAAACACTGTGCTAAATGATAACTGAGACCCTAGAGCCTCCTGCAAGCTCCTCGAAAATTGTGACGTAAAACATAAGTCTCGGTATGATACTATAGACACTGGCACACCATGTGATCGCACTATCTCTTGAATATACAGTTCTGCTAGCCTGTCCATGGAGTAGTTGACTTTAATAGGAATAAAGTGAGCGGTCTTTGTCAGTCGATCTACGACCACCTAAATAGCATTCTATCCCTACTACACCAGCGGTAACCCTATCACAAAGTCCATAGAAATGTGATCCCATTTCCACTCCAGGATGTAAAGTGGCTGTAGCTGGCCCGTCGGCCTCTGGTGCTCAGTCTTTACTTGCTGTCACATCAAACACGACTACACAAATTCAAAAATCTCTCTCTTCATGCCGTTCCACTAAAAAGACTCTCGCAAATCCCTATACATTTTAGTATTGCCTAGATGAATCATATATAGGGACCTATGAGCCTCCTCTAGGATCATCCTTCTAATATCCATATCTACAAGCACGCACAGCCTGGTACGAAACCTCAAAGCTCCATCATTAGAAATACTGAACTCCTTCCCCTATCCTTCTTGTACCTTCTCTATCAACTCCATCAACTCTGCATCATTTTTGTGGACTACTTTAATCCTTTCCTATAGGGTAGGCTGCACCACTAGGTTGGCAATAAATGTCTGGTGATCACTCTCTTCTAACTTTACGCCCAGCCTCTCCAAGTCCATCTAGATCATGCGCTGAATTTTTGCTGCTGGTAATGCTGCTATCATGGATTTTCGGCTCAGCACATCAGCCACCACATTTGTTTTACCTGAATGGTAACTGATAGTACAATCATAATCCTTGATGAGCTCTAACCATCTTCTTTACTGCATATTCAACTCCTTATGCATGAAGAAGTACTTTAAACTTTTATGGTCTAAAAATGTTTCACATTTCTCTCTGTACAGATAATGCCTCCAAATTTTTAATGCATGAACCACTGCAGCTAATTCAAGATCATGGGTGGGATAATTCTTTTCATATTCTTTCAATTATCTGGAAGCATATGCTACAACTCTACCCTGATGCATCAACACACACCTAAGCCCTTTCAAAGACGCGTCACTGTAGATCACATAACCATTATCTCCTGATGGAATGGTCAAAATCGGTGCAGTAACGAGCCTCGATTTCAATTCCTGGAAGCTCTGCTTACAACTGTTGTCCCATTCAAACCTGACATTCTTTCTAGTTAGTCGTGTCAAAAGCCCTATGTAATGACCTGCTTATATATCATATAAGAAAACATATTTAATAATAATATCACCCGAACCCGTGGATAACGGGGACACATCTAACATTCATAGCGGAAACTTAAGCAGCAATAAATATAAATCACATTCTCATAACCAAAAAAATACATAATACCATAGCCTACTACATTCCCAAAATACTGTGTTTATATATAATCTCCAAAAATACAAAAATATTTACATATCTAGGAACCCACAACAAAAATTTCCTGTCCCTAGGACAAAACTTACCCTCCAAGCAAGGTATTATCACACTATCTCAATGGCGGCCTTGATCTGTCGGTCATTCTAGGTTGCCTAAAAATTATTTAATTTTGGGGCTGAGACACCTTTCAGTATGGGAAAATAAACCAAATACAGCTGTGTGGCAACATGAATATTTAATGCTAATATAGATATACAGTACATTTCGCATACCACAAAACATTAATCATTTAATAACTGCATAAACATATACTTTCATATTTATAATAAATCATACTATTCATAAACTGTCTAGCATAGCTAATGATACTGAAAATTTACCCAGGATGTATACCTAACTGATATCATGTATTACCCCCATGATGTGTTGTGCAGCTCGAAGGCAGGACCCGACAATAGCTGGCCGACCACTGCCGAGTAAAAAATGTCTGTAAGTACGATGGGCCCACCACACCTTGGTTCGAAGTGTCAGGTGGACATTTACAACTCTACACTGAAAGCCACATCGACTATCCATCTCCCACCCCCTTGTGGGGCAGTTAGCACAAGTCTTAATGTAGTAATCTTATCTATATAGCTACGGTACCATGCTCCTGTAACTCAACTGAACTATCATCCGGGTTTTGATAACATATAATACATGATAATATACTTGTTCAACATAAATAAATTGATAGCATTTTCTAAAATAACATACATACATATGGCCTTGCGCCAATTTCTTTCATATATGCGGCCTTGCGCTGAACATTCATAAATATGGCCTTGCGCCAAAATCATACGTAAAACACGGCCTTGCACCAGCTATCAATCATGGCCTTACGTCAATATTTCATACATATCATTATGAGTAAATAATTCATTTATCATGTAATTTGAAATCATAATGTATTGTATTATTTCACAATTCCTCAAAACATACTTTATTCATAAAATTGTCATATAATAATACTTCCCACAAAAAATAATATCCATGCCACACATTGTTGTATAAAACCATACATTATATTCTAATATCATAATTTCTGGCATTTCATACATATATATACATTTCAACATAATAGTAATATTTTCCCAAATATGCATTTTCTCCATAATATACAAATATAATACATGTTTTCTTGAAAATTAATTTTCTGATAAATAATAATAATTTGTATGGAAAAATAACTACTTTAGTTTATTTCCTTACCTAATACTGAAAAGAAACCACCCTAAGATACACTCGTCCTGCTCTCACAGGGTTCCACGTTCAATACCCTGAAAATGACAACTCTCAGAACTAAACTTTAGTATTTCTCCATGAATAACCTTTCCTATAACTACTGAAAGACCAAATTTTGCATACAAAGTCTTATCTTAAACCAGGGATGAATTTCAACTCGGTCCCACCAACAATCCACTCTGGTAGCTTTGGAGAGAACTTCCCCATGAGCGTCGTGGTGGCCTCAGATCATTGATCCAGTGAATGTCGAAGCTGAAATCGAAGAAAGAGGAGAGAGAAACCATAGATAGGAGAGGGAGGGAGGATTTTTTCTGATTTTCTGCGTAAAAATTTGAGGTTTGGGCTATTTATACTATGAGTTTTGTCAACGAGCCACGTCACCTCGTCGATGAGGTCAAGAGGAAATTCGTTGACAAACTCTCCCCTTTGTTGATGAAATTCAGAGTCATCCAAAACATCCTCTCTGTATCTTCTCGTCGACGAAGCACACCTTTGTCGACAAGCCTATACTACCACATCGTCGACGAACGCGAAGCGTTCATCGACGAAATTTGCTGCTGCCCCCTTTTTATTGTTTTCATTTTCCTCTCTCTTTATTATTTAAATATCATTATTCTTTGAGTCATTACACCTTGATAATGCTGAGAATCCTTCTACAAATCGATGGTAATATCTTGTCAATCCCAAGAAACTCCTGATTTCCTGTACGTTCCTCGGCTTGGCCCAATTCACTACTGCCTCTCTATCTTGTTGGGATCTACTGAAATTTCATCCCCTAATATAACATGCCCCAAAAACATAACTTTCTCTAACCAGAATTCACATTTGCCAAACTTGACATATAATTTCTTTTCCCTAAGCATCTGAAGTACGAGCCTTAAGTGCGTCTCATGCTCCTCAAAACTCCTCAAGTAGACCAGTTTGACATCAATGAAAACCAAAACTCACCTCGTTGACGAGGCCAAGAAAGGAGTTCGTCAACAAGCTCATAATCCTCGTCAATGAACTTTAGGCCCGGCATCACCACTCTCGGTATATTTTCATCAATGAGACATGTGGCATACGATGAACCAGTAAAGGAGTTCGTCAACGAGACCAGATGGTTCGTCAACAAACCCTACTTTGTCCCCTTTTTGAATTTCTTTTCCTTCCACCTATTTTTCTCTCTTTATTATTTAATAGCTATAAATTTTCGGGTATCTACATTGTTATCCGCTGAAGTCTACAGAACCTAACAACCTAAGCTCTAATACCAAACTGTGATGACCCGAAAATTTTACTACCTTTTTTTTTCTTTTATATGCATAAAAACCTGATACAATATATAAACCACCTGAACCCAAGTGAGTTACTGGGTATGATTGTCCATAAGCTAATATACAATACATCGGAAGCATAATATATATATATATATATATATATATATATATATATATATATATACACCCCATATACAAGAGTACTAATACCATCATAATACAAAAGTACCTCTCTCCCAAAACCACCTATATAACCCAAGGTACAAAAACATATCTATACACAAATAAAATAGTAGTGTCTCACCGGCACTAGCTTCAATCCCCAAAATCACTAATCCTGCCTAGAGCTCTCTAAGCTCATCTCTCTAGACTTCCTGAAATGTTAAAATATTAAGGAGTGAGACACCTCCCAATAAGATGGAATAAATTATTGTCAGTGTGTGGCAACATGAGTTTAAATGATTCAAAACATATTCACTTAACTAAGTAATCATGAAATCTGTACTCATATCCATATACATACATACATATATATACACACACACACACATTTGCAATCATATATTTTTCTCAAAAGTATGTATGTCCTTGATAAGTCTTCCTGGGTTTGAAACCCAACATGTCTGTAAACGTAGTTTCATCATGTCTGCAATGAGGAACCAACCTAAGTGGACATCCATATATCACCGTCATGTAATCACTCCACATGAATGTGTTGTGCGGCCCGAAGGCGGGACTTAGCCATGGTTGGCCCAATAGACTAAGTCAAAAAAATTCTCGTCTGTAGTACAATTGGCAAACCGCAGCCTGGTCTGGACCCAAGGGCGGTCAACATCTCTCCGCAGACCCAATCAACTCCCAATACCAACACTCTCCCCGAGAAGTGTGGTTGCACTGACTCATTTCCTAGCAACAGTACCATGCTCTCAATTACATTACTGGTCCCCCAAGGTTCTCATTTCCACAATTTTCACAGTGGTCTAAATATCAAAAATATCTTACTTACCTTAGTTTTGGAGTGTTGATCCTTAACAACAGGTTCTGACTTGGAATTATGTGTCATGGTCATGGTCAAAATAGAACCCCCTCCCCCCCTCCCCCTCTCTTTTCCAAAGATAGTGCTAACTGTTGCTGCAAAAAAATTGGCTGGTTGATATAAACTAATCTTTGACCACGACCACCTGCAAGGAAATGAACAAAAGAGGCTTGGAGGACCTAGGGTATGCTCTAGGGATCACTCTGATGCCTAAGTCAGGGACTGTGGGAGGATAAAAGTGCAGGAATAAGAAGGAGTGGATGAGAATGAGATGTTCACCTTCTCTCCGGATGTTCCTTTTATAGTTGGGGATGACATGCCCCTATTAAATTTGACATTTATTTGCTAGTTATTTTGATGGTAGGGGGTTTCATCTTGGTTTAATGGTAATAATGGAAAGTTAATTGCAAAACCTTGATTTTCGCCTTTCATTAATTTGTTTTTCCAATCTTATTTTCATGCCATATATATATAATGGTTCTAAGTGAAGCAAACATAATTTTTTTCCATATTTTAATCTTCTACATGCTTAAACTTATAATTGGTTGTTGATTATGTTCAAAACATATATAGAAATTGTATATTGCTTAAAAGCATATTTGCCAAAACGGTTAAGGAATTGTAAATGATTTTAATTCTGCTTGATATTCTCTTATTTGGCTTACTTCTTATTAATTTGACCAAACTTACTATGTTTGTTTCCTTCACTTGTAAGTTGTAATCTTATAGGTGTTATTTTATCAAAATAATTATATGCAATGTGCACTTGTTGCAACGAATTACTATCTTCCTTTTATTAACTTTAGTTGAGAAACAGAAACTTATGAATTTTTTATATGTATTTGAATTGATTTTGCATGTATATATCTAATCAGAATAATACTTTATGCAAATGGAGGTAGAATCTAAGATGTACCAAATAAATTATGGCTCCATGTGTGTAACGATCCTCGACCCAACTCCGATGAGATATTATCCGTTATGGTCCATTGGTTTCATGTTATTTGTTCTATAAAAAACACGTCATTTAATTGGAACCCAAACCCTCCTTATAGCCCAAGAACTCCCTAGTATACATCCAATTTAGGACCTTGATAAATTATCCCGTCCAATCTCTGACGTCTTTGTTCGTGTGAATTTCATAGTACACATTCAATATGAGATTGTGATAGACTCTATTGTCTTATTTTTGACATCCTTGTTAGCATGATCTTCCTAGTACACATCTGATATGAGACTATGATAGACTCTACTGCCTAATTTCTAATATCCTTGTTAGTGTGATCTCCCTAATACAGACATCCGATCTGAGACTACGACAGACCCTTTCATCTGATTTCTGACGTTCTTATCAAAGTGGCTTATATTTTTGTGTAGGGTTCACTCACATGATAGTGCCACAGGGAGTCCTTGATACAAAATGTAACTGCTCCGGGCCCAACTCCAGTGAGGTATTATTCACTTTAGCCCACAAACCATGCGAATTTGTCCTATAAAAGATGTCTCACTTGATTGAAATCTAAAACCTCCTTATAAGTCCAAAAACTCATTAGTAAATATTCAATGTGAGACCATAGTAAGGTGCAATGCACATACCCCACACTAATTTTTAATAAAAGCATACAGGTTAACTATAGCATGAGTATTCTTGGTAGCAATAGTACCTCTAATAATGAAGACTACCGAAATAGGTTGAACTCAGCTTTATTTAGGACAAGCTGGTAATTCTCAAATATAAATCTAAAAATCATTCTTTCTCTTTTGTGGGCTAGTCTTATATATAAAAAATATTTAAAAATCAATCTAATTTGAAATTTTGATCTGAATCGAAATTGGGGTTAAATGATTTGTTTGGTTCGATTTCGGTTTATGCTTTTTATGGTTTTGCCTTCAGTTTGAGTTTTTCTGTTCATGAACCGATGGTTACCCGAACCGATATGTTTATATATTTACAATATATATTATTTATATTATACATTACTATATAATAATTTATATAATATACTTAAAATTACAAAATAGTATGTCCGAAATATTTTTGGGTGATTAATTTATATAAATAAAGTGTAAATACACATAATAAATTAAAATTTAAGTAAAATATCTAATTTTTCTTTATAAAAATTATAATAGTTTAAAAAATCAGTTCATATTAAATAACTGAAATATATCTTCAGTTAAATCGAAGGATTCGATTCGGCTTTAGTTCAAAAAAATATTGAACTAAAACTTTCGATTCGATTCGATTTCTAAACTTCGATTCCGATAACTGAACCATGCAGCCCATTCAATTGTCAAAGCCCCCCGGGGGGGTCAAAGCTGATGTTGATGATGGGGACATGGGCAATGGGATGAGGGATCCAAATGATTTGATGAGTACTTAATTTCCGAAAGGAGCCTTTTGAGATTAGCTTTTGCATTTGTGTTTCTTTATTCTGTTTTCAAACAAAATGATGCACTACTCATCACTTGCTTCTTTATTTTTGAATTGTGGTAGTAGGCCCCAACTGCTCTATGCTTTGACATAAAAGCCCTTGGGCTCATCCCAAATTTTGGGTTTTAATTTTTGTTATTTGAATTTTAAATAGCATGACATGTTTTCATTTCTTTTTCTAAAAAAAATTAATGATATCTAAGGGGAGAAGTTGATCACAAGCACAGGGAAGTGCCAAACATTCCTCGAATTTGGTGCTACATCATAGTGTCCAATGTGGCGCAATGATGGCTGAAATCCTCAAATCATTAAAAAATATATATATATTTACCTCACTAAAATGATTTAGATGCGTAAAAACAAATAACGAGAATTTTATTTCAAATTATGTAAATGTGGCACAAATTAAGTTGATACATCCAACAAGAATACTTTAGAATACGAGATACAAAGCGATCATCAATTCAGTCATTACTATGCATATTGTGCACTAGTCAAGTGTTAAGATATTGTCTCAGTTTGTATTATTCATTAAATGACTTTCTTTATTGTATGTACTTATTACCTTCAATTTAAAAAATATTTCACGATACTTGAATTGGTACCCAATATTTTCTCATCGATTCATAATTATAACAAGTAACAACATTATTAGTCGATCCCGAGTCTCTTGTTAAAAATAGAAACATATGTGAGGTCCACATGTAGTTCTGTGTCTAGAAGAGGCATCCTTAAACACAAACTCTTGAAAATTCAATTAGTCACCATTTTAAAAGCATTTAAACACTTATATGGGATTAGTTAATCCTTTAAAATAAATTAGTTATACTTTACTTACTGCCTTATGCTTTAATTTGGATGCTCAACTTTTTCACCTTACACAAAAAATTACAATTCAATTCCACACGATCGACAACTATAAACTTACATGATAAACGCATCAATAGGGCTCGATGAATTTTGTTGGCTTCTCGTTTGTTTCTCGTGTGGACTAAAGCCTACTTGCCTTCTTAACAAAAAAAAAAAAAATAGTATTACGATTTATTATCAAGTTAAAAATATGTCAATATCAAAATTGAAACATCAAAATTAAAATTAAGCTATAAATTAATATTACTAATGGCATTACTTTTTTTTTTTTATATTAATTCTACTATGGTTTTAATGTGACAAGCAATAGAATTGTGCAATGCACAGGCTCACTGAATTAAATATTAGTTTTGATTTTTTAATCGCACTTATAAATATGGAAATGACAATATTTTTCAATTAATTCTCATGAAAATAATAATTTTACTAGCCTTATATGGCAACATACTTACTTTGCAATAAAAAACATATATGAAATTTTAAAAAATTAAATGTTGAAATTGAAACGGCAAAGATCAAATTTCAAACTAATAAAGTTTCATTAATTAGATTCACCATTTGTTGTCAGTAAATGATATGATTCCAAATGTACTTAAAATGATAAAGAATATTAATTCTCGAAACGTTTGATAAAGATATTACTTATTTTATTTTTAGAGTTGAGTATAATAATTTTCTTTTGTTACGGTTTTACTGTAACAAGGTTCAATACTATTTAACCTTTTTTTTTTATTATTATTACATAGGAATTCCAGCTACCAACGAGTCATTCAGATCCCCTGATGCGGCACCAAACTTACGGATCAGCGTCCTTCGTCCCCAGGTCTCGCTGATCAGGATAAAATTCAGATGCGGACACGACTTATGTGCATCAGTTAAACATTCGGCCAACCTGACTCCTGGGACACATCTCCATTACCATCCACGATCCCCGCTGGCTCACAGAGAACTCTCACCATCCACGGTCTCTGCTGACTCACAGAGCGAACTTTCACCATCTACAGTCCTCGCTAGCTTACAGGGTAAACTTTCACCATTCACAGGTACCGCTGGTTCCGTGAGTATATCTATCTGGAATTAAACCCTCGAGACTCCTTCTTACTTGTTAATGCCTTTCCACCGCACCATGTCGTGGGGGCTATTTAACCCTTTTTTGGAACATATAAAAGTAAGTGATTATTATGAGAAATACTTAAATTAAGTGCTTTGAATCAATAAGTTATGTTTGGTTACACTTAAATGAATACTTATTTTTTAAAAAAAATTTAGACTATTTTTTTAGAAAAATAAGTTTTTAATTTTTTTTTTTAAAAGGTGCTCATCTAAAAAAAAATATTTATAATTAAAAATTCAAACTACTTTTAAATATGTATTTTTTTTAAATAAATAAATATTTCTAAAAAATTCTATAAATATTTCCAAACAATTGGTTGACTATTTGTCAACCTTTCCTATTTCTATAGTAAATTACTGTTGGGAAGTCCAAGTGCGATTATAAAACTTCGAAGACCCCGAAGGGTAGTTTTGACCGTTCAAGAATATGCTAATGAAAATGGAGTAAGGGAGTGGGCGTGTGGGTCAGAATTTGCTGAAGAGGATTAATTGCCGGAGGCCAGCACAGATAGCCGTTGCAAATCCTACCCATGCCACGTGGCTATTCCAAAATTTGAAACTCCACATTCTTCTGAATTTTTAAAACAAAGGGACCGTTACAAGTCTGACCCTCATCAAGCCACCTGGGTTCGGCTCACGCTTTCCCCGGTTTTGATCTTCTCCCATTTCCACAATTTCCCTCCGAGGAAGAGTCATCACAGGCGACGATGGCTGCTGATTATGCGTTCTCTGAAGACGAACTGGTCGTTGACCAAGGCCTTGGGTACCCTAAAGCCTACGCCAAGCTCTGCCGAGATCGCCATTCCAGTCCGTACATCCATGGCCCTCCCTTCACCTTCACTCCTTATCTTCTGCAACCGCAAGAGGTAAGAAGAAGACTCTTCTGTTCTTTTTCTTCAGTGATTGATCGGTTGCTAAGAAAATTGAACCAGGGCAAGAAAATGAGAGCTTGAATTGTGGCTTCTTATGTGCTGTGCCGGGTTTCAGGGAAATGATGTAACCTGATATCCGGTAGGCCCAAACGAGGCAGAATTCAATATCTTCGTTTTCCTGCGCGACAATCATTACAATGAGGATGCTTTTGTTATTTGATGCTCTTGCAAATGCCAATTTTACTTGAAATTTAAAGTTTTCTCGCAAAAAATTTGACTACAAATCTGGTTTCCTCAGCAAATGAAATTTTGAGATGGGCATTGTGTGATTAGCCTAACAGTGGATTTTAGAAATTCTTTATTGATTAGAAGTTTTCAAGCACAAAGTTCTTTCTTGAAATTTGGTTATGAATTTTGAAACTATATGTTTGTCACCAGTTTTATTTTAAATTTAGTTTGAGAGCTTGGATTTCAATTCAGACTCTTGATTTGAAAAAAAAAAAAAAAAGTAAAGTAAAGAGTAAGAGATACTTACCTCTCTTGAAATTTGGCTACAAAAATAAAAACTTCTCATGAACTTTGGCAAGTCCCATAGACTTATGCTGAGATTTCAAATGAACCACGTACATCTCCTAACATTTGATTTTTGGAACACTTGTATCTTCCAAAAAGTTTGTTTCTTTGTTAAATATAAAGAGAGTTCAGTGTCATTTTTGGCAAACTTGGAGAGAAGTTTATGGAATTTTTGAACTTCCATGAGAGGTTCTTGAAATTTTTGAAATTTCTAAGAAGCTTCATGTCTTTTTTCCAAATCTAAAGAGACCTAAGTATTTTATCAAAAAAAAAAATCATTTGGTTTTCTTCCAAATCTACAGGAATTATTTGTGGGTATTTTTTTTTTGGAATTATGATGTTGAGATTGATTAACATGAAATTACAGGCCTCGCGAAAATAGTTTCTGCTTTTTATTCCAGCTTTTGGAAGAACTATAAAAATGCTTTTTTGTAACTTTTCCAATATTTGTACATGAAAAATAACAAAAATATATTTTTGTTTGGCATTACACAATATATTTGTTTACATATTATTATCAATATATGATTTGAAACTTAAAAAGGATAAATTGTAAACGCTTATAATTTGTTTTTACTTTTTCTTACTTGATTTGCTCATTGATTTTGATTAATCCATGACTAAAAGGAAAATGCTGGCCATCTAAAAAATTTTACAAACTTTGCATCACATGATGTCCTTTGGGTGCTGCATATTAAACTCTCAAAGCTAATATGTACCACTCAAATGAGCAGCACAACCAAAAATGATAGTACCATTGCTAAAATATATGTTATTAGGCTGCCAACTAATAGTATGTACATTAAAACACATGTAATTTTGAATGAAGAATACAAAATTAAGTTTACGTATTTAAGATGTTTTTCGAACTAAATATTAAACTAATTTATATATTTATCCATGAATTCAATTAATGTGTTTTTAAAAAAAAAAAAAAACAGGGAGGTATTTTCGGTAATCCAAAAATTTCCTTGGCACTCTTCATTTATCTTTGACTTTTCATTTTGGAAGTAAAAAATTGAAAATAAATAGATCATAAATTCATCATTTCATTGGGAAAATCATGTAGAGTGCTAATAGTGTTTTTTTTGTAGTGCCTAACAACTTTATAAATCTTCCCTTTGAAAAGAGATCAATAAACATGTAGCTTAAACTATCTCAGACCCTTGGAAAAAAAATGAGCCCAAAATGTATGGAAATGAGTACAATAAATATATATTTTTAATTGTGTGGGGCATTATAATAAATATTATACTTTGATCAACTCTTCTAATTTTATTTTATTTTTTTAGTTCAAAATCACAAAAAAAAATAAGGGCAAGAGAGACCCTTGTTTTGCTTTTATATATGTAATTGATCTTGGAAATGTGAAAAAGAAAAAAGAAAAAAAAAATTTGTAATAATTTGAAAAAAAAAATACAAACTATTTTAGGCCGCTACAGTTTTGTAATCTTTTAGAATTGTTTCTTCACAATAATTGGCTCTGTTCATCTCCTTAGTGATTTCAATATGCTGTTGTAATCATTTGAAAAAAAAAAAAAAAAAAGTAGAAACTATTTTAGGCCGCTACAGTTTTGTAATCTTTTAGAATTGTTTATTCACAATATTTGGCTCTGTTAATCTCTTTAGTGATTTCAATATGAATTTTTTATTCCCTTTATCATTATTAGACATCTCTAAGATAAATTGAAGTTTGAGTACAAATATGAGATTTAGTGCATGGTAAGCCATTAGTGCACTTTACCCTTCTTGCTGGTTGTTGGGAATTAAGAACAAATTCCCGAAACTTGTGAGAAACAAAATAGAGAAAGAATACACGCCGAAAAAAAATCAATCATACGCACAAGACAATATTTACGTGGTTCAGTAATTTTACCTACGTCTATGGAGTTGTAGGGATTTTAATATTATCAGGAAGAAAAACACAGACAGTGCGGCAATACAATGCTCTCCCTCTCGCTCTCTCGCAAGTACGGCCACACACCCTTATCACCTAAAAGCAATCCTTTTATATGTTGCGCATAGGGTTTCGTTCCGAATTGGCTCAAAAAAGGCGTTGCCTTAGGATAGAAATTTCTCATTAAATAAAGGTCATCATCCAAATTTAACACAACTAAGCTCCACAAAAGCCAACAGGTTGCTGCTGCGTTATTGTTATTGTTGCTGTTTTGATTATCCAAGTGTTCAGCTTTGTGAAATTATATTGTGTTTCAGGCTGTGAGGGCTAGTGATTTAGATGAGATGTTCCCAATTATCAACCCCCGAGCAAAACCTACCACGAAGCCAAAGATTTTTGTCGGTCTCCTGTGGAAGCAACTCAACCACCTTGGGTAACCATCTGAATTATGCCCTAGTGCTCTCAGAAATGGATAGTAATGAATTATAAGGTTGAGTTTCTAATAGCTGTTGCTAATTTAAACTTTAGGAATGCCGGATTTGATCCTGCTATATTTCGAATAGACCCATATGGAAATGTTCTCTATTATCATGCTGATCCAGCTTCTCCTCTTGCTTGGGAGATTGATCATTGGTTTCCTCCCTCAAGTAATTACATCTCTCTCTCTCTCTCTCTCTCTCTCTTACACACACAAAAACACACATGACTGACTTGTGGGCTTTTTGAAGGAGGAGGATCGACTGTTCCAAGTAATCTGAGGATATTACAATGGCGTGTCTGCAAGAAGAAGCATAACAAGCTCGAATTTCTGGTTCCATGGTGGGATCTGCAGTTGGGTATTTCAATAAACCATTTCTTGTCATTTTTCGCTTCCTCAAACTCAGATTTCAGGTGAGTCCGCTTCATTTTTTTTACACACTTTTTATTTCATATGTTTTGATTCACGAAAAAATAAAGGTACCATCATGTTTTGCAACTTGGGCAGGCACAGAGCATTTTCATTTTTGTTTCCTGAAGGAGAAAATGAAGAGCTGAGTGCTGCACAAATAGTGGACTCGCATACTTTTCCGCAACATTTCATCGAATCAAAAGAGAAAGTAGGCCTTGCACCTGCTGCCATTGTTTTATCTCGAAGGGAATCTTATGATACTTCACCTGCTCTGACGTCACTAGATGTCAATAGACGACCAAGGCCAAACTCTCTCATAGTTGGTCAGTAATAATAAGATGGCTTCTTTTAACTTGCTGATTTGCAGAGCAATTTAACATTTATGTAATGAAGATCTTCCTTTTCATTTGATGGTGACAGCTTCTAGAATACTAAAACCAAGCATCTCTAAAGAAAATGAAAACCCAGACATGATTACAAATCCTTATCAAGCCATTGTGATGGCCAGAGATTCCCTAAAACAAAGGGAAGACACTTTAAAGATGCAGGCAGAAATACAGAAGTTGGATGAAGAAGTAAACCAACTGAAACAAAAGAACGAAGAAGAAAGGCTGACGATTCAAGACCTAGAATTGGTCTTGATAAAACGTCGGAGACGAGTTGAAAAGTGCAGACGACTTGCAGAGACACAATCTTCCTATAGAACTATGCTAGAGAAGATGATTCGAGATGCCATGCACCAGTAAGGCTGCTCAAATTCATTCTACGCCTACGTAAAATCTATTCTGAAAGAAAAATAATAATCTCCTCTTTGTACATTTTTCTTGTAGGAGTGTCATTTATAAGGAACAGGTGAGACTGAATCAGGCAGCCACAACTGCTCTTACGGCAAGACTTGAAGCACAGAAAGCAATTTGTGATGCCTCAGAAAAAGAACTCCACAAAAAATTCAAACAAAGGGATGATATTGAGAAACAAATAAGACCTGAATATGGGCAAGCAAGGAAGAGATCAAGAATGGGTGACACTGATATTGAAGAAAACGAAAATAAAACAGTTCTGCTTTTACCTGGAATCGAACCAAATATGCCTTTGCACAAGGAGCTCAGGGTGTTCCTCGAGGAGGAGCAAAGGGCATCTGAATCCGGCTTGTCTTTCAATGAAGATTGGAAGCAAAAAGAAAAAGAAGAGAAGATAAAAGATCTGGTTGTCCATACTTCCGGAAAAGAGCATCAGAATGACAACTCCATTGTTGCTGTAAATGACAATGTCCCAATTGAGGAGAAACTTCAGGCATTGGAGATAGGGGAAGAGAAGAAGTACTACATTCAATTTCCAGACCCCAAAGGAGAAGAAGATGAAGAGTGCAGGAAGCAGCGTGGAAAAGGGAATGTTGAGAAGTGGCTCCAAATGCTATTAGAGAATGCACAAGACGGTCTTGAGCCGGAATCTCAAGATGCCACTGAACATGAAACTAGCAAGGCTGATGAAATAATTAAAAAGCTGAATCATAAATATCCACATGATGAGATCCGGATCTTAAGATTTCCTGAATCAGAAAGTAGGGAGGGTGCAGAGCAGCAGGTTCACAAGGATAACATGCGGCATGCAATTGAAAAGAACTACAATAAGAAGGGCAAAGAAGAAAATGCTGAGTTAGAAAGCCGTGAAACAACTGAGAAACACAATGCCATTGAAGTGGGAAGCAGTGGGAAAGGAGTTGACAGCTGCAATAGCTTTGAAGGGAATGAGAGAAGAGGGCAGAGTGGAAAGGAAAGGAAACTTGTGAGGTCAGAGAGTGAAAGGGCCTTTAGGCGAATTCCCTCCTCACCATCCATTATCTTGGGTATGAGAAAAGGAGTTGATTGCATAGGGAAGAAGCCCGTAGTAAGTGGTGAGGATGATGAAGGTGTTGAGGATCGTGTGCCAGGTAACAACTTCATCAAGTCATCCATAAAGACAATCAAGAAGGCCGTGAGAATATGAGATGGATCCTACAGCATTGGTACCATATCTTTGGTTTTCTTTTTCATCATTTATATATTTAAATATTTTGTGTGTAGTTAAAGAGTGGTAGTGATAGCTTCATTAGTTGAATAATTGTGTGAAATTCGGGTATTTGATTGTGTTTGATTTGTGTATAAGATTGGTTGTGCCAGTTATGTGATAATGGCTTCTTGTTCAGTCAGAAATTGATTCTCCCACCTTCAGAAGAATAAAATAGAGGCTTTCCCCTTTGAATCTTCCATGACTATCTTGGTTTCATATGGAAATTTATATATAATTTCGAAAAAGATTTTTTGTCATAACTTACAGGCTAGAAAAATATATTTTGTCATAAGATAAAAAAGAAAAGACTCACCATCTTTGGGACCTGATCCTAAACTGCTGCTCAAAAGCTTATCTTTGTTTTTCCTGCAATAGCTGCATTAGCTGAATGCTTGCAAAGCTATTTGATTGTCTATTTGTGAATAAAATTGGTTGCGCCAACTATATCTGTGATAATGGCATGATCATTTCAAGCTTCTTTTAGTTGGATTGTCAATAATTATTGTTCTGTGTCTTCATTTTTTCCACATTTACATAGCAATAGCTTCATTGCTGTTAGATTTGTAAACACAATTGGTTGAACAAATTATTTGATAAATTCATGTTTAAACAGGTAAGTTCATTTTAAGCTTCTTTTTATTTGACTTTTTTCAATGAAGCTTAATAATAGTTCTGTCATTGCCAATCAGTTTAACTCTTTATGAGGACAATATAGCCCCCTGTTAAGGGGACATGGAGTTATTTTCAGTATGTTGCATCATCTAGCTCTTGGTTGAGGACCCTACCCATACAGTATGCACAACAAGTTCTCTCTTTAAAGAAGTCAATAGAAGGCAGCTCGTTGGCTTACAAAAGCATCTTAATGGTCATTGAGGAAATCATTAAAAGGGTCTAATCCAGAATATGTTCATGCATTTAACAAATGGGAAAAGAACAGAAAGAACAAAGAAAATAAAGATAAATGGAGTAACATGTAACTCTACAAGCTTATTTTTCTCCCACATCAAACTGCTTGCTAAAACCTTACATGGAAATCAGCAGAACAATCTGCAGAGATTTCCTTTCTGTTCATATCCCAAACAACTAATATATGTATAAAGGAACAATGGCGTGGGATGTGGGAAAATATGGAAACACCTCTCATGCTTCTTTATGATGCATCTTTCACTAAAGCTTCATTTCGTATGGTGCAGAGAGTTCTACTGCTTTATTTGCTTAACGACAACAACAACATACACTTTTGTACAATATTAGCAAATGTTGCATCTCGTACATTCTCATCCACATACAGGTCAGCCTGCTATGCAATTTTACAGCAAAAATACAGATAAAGAATTCTAACTACACTTTGCCAACGAAATTTGTTTGAGAGGGCATTCAGCGAGGAGGGAGTTCACTAAACATCCAGTGGCACCACAGATCAAAATTGAACAGATCATGAACTAGAGACATTACACTTTTTCCTACTTCAAGTTGGACATTGTTTATGACATATATATAGGACTACTTTAGTCTTGGCATTCATGCCTCTCACCCGAGAGGCACTTACCTAGCTGTGGGGCCGCAGCTTACTGCTCCATAAAAAAAGGAACAAAGGATAACATGAATACAAAAGAAAAAATATTCACATCTTCATTTGATCTTTTATACAACATTAGCAACATTCATAGATTGTCATCCACATTGAGTTCAGCCCCAGTATGCAATTTTATGGGGAAAATACAGATAGCATAAGGAACTCTACCCTTTGCCAATAACATTTGTTATGAGGGAGGGCATGCCCTGAGAAGGGAGTTGGCTGGATATCCAGCAGTACCACAGATCAAAATTCAACTGGACCTGGAATATTGACAAATTCTTCCCCCTTGAAGTTGTAAATTTGTTTTTTATGATCAATAAACACCTTCATTAATATATTTCTGTCCAAAATCCAAATCATCATGGCTCACTTTCCTGTCTTGCATAAAACTCATGGTCAAGAAACACTAACCCATTGCAGAACACTGCTTTCTATATTTCTAAATGAAAATTGGTTTTATGTTCTTTCAACACTCTGTCCAAATTTCCTCCAATAACCTTTATCCCTACAAGAGCAGACTCCGTCCTTAAAATGGTGGAATTGTTCAGTATCCCTGATGGAAATCTCTCTCCGAACAACCTTGGAGATAAATTTGACTGTATTATGACAACTTTCACACGTGTAGAGATTTTTCGTCACCCAAATAGGCATCCCAGGGGCAGTATTGATGAGGCCAAATGCAATGGCCAGTCTCTCACTGTGCCCGCAAAAGATCTCAGCTTTTGTAGATTCAACTTTGCCAATAGAACTGTCTTCTAACCAACTTAAACCGACTGCCTCCATTTTCTCATAAAAGCCCTCCAAAACTGCATTTATTTCCTCTATTTGAGGATGAAATACATCACCACTGAGAAAAGCATGAACTTTTCCCTTCACTTCCACCCAACTGCACCCAGGATCAACAATAAGCCCTCTCTCCTTCATTGTCTTTCTTATTCTCGCAACTTCATCCCATTTGCCACTGCCAGCATAGAGGTTGCAGAGGAGAATGTAATAACCGACGCTTTTTTTCTCAACTTCAAAAATATGCTGTGCAGCAAGCTCCCCAAGCTCAACCTGCCTGTGAATCCTGCATGCATTTAACAAAGCTCCCCAGATGGCAGGGTCAGGCTTTATTGGCATTTTTTGTATGAAACAGTGAGCATCCTGTAAATGGCCAGCACGGCCAAGTAAATCCACCATGCAAGCATAATGCTTCAGATTTGGGACAATATAATGTGTGTCTCTCATACTATTAAAATACTCAAACCCCTCGGATACCATCCCTGATCGACTACATGCACATAGTAAAGAGATGAATGTAACCTCATCTGGATTAACCCCTGAATCTATCATTTTATGGAAAAGCTCCACAGTTTGTGTTCCTTGCTCACGCTGAGCATAGCCTGTTAGCAGAATATTCCATGAAGCTACGTCTCTTTTTTGAGTGTTAAACTGATTCCATGCAGGTCCCATCCTTCCACACCTTACATACATGTCTAGAATAGAATTAGGTAAAAAACCATCAAAGCCTAATCCGGTCCTTAATGCATGAGCATGAATCTCTTTTCCACACATCAAAGCTCCTATTCTAGCACATGCAGATAGGACAGAAACCAAGGTGACAAAATTCGGTTTGAGTTTCATTTTCCGAAACAAAATCAATGCCTCAAAGCTCTGATTGTTGATCCTAAGGCCAAAGATGATGGATGTCCAAGATATGACATTCTTGTCAGGAATGTTGTGGAAGACTTCCAAAGCCTTATCAATGCATCCACACTTGGAATACATATCAATAAGGGCATTTGCAACTATAACATATGAAATTAGTCCAGTCCTGCTAGCAAACTCATGAAGTTTAATACCCATATCTAAAAGACACAGAGAGGCACAAGCAGATAGAACACTAGCAAGTGTGATCTCATCTGGTAGGACACCTTCTAGCTCCATCATTCTGTAAGTTTCCACAGCTTCCTCTGGCTGCCCATTATTTTCATAACCAGAAATCATTGCTGTCCACGACACCACATCTTTAGACTCTATTCTAGAAAACACTCTCTCAGCATCCTCCCACATCCCAAAACTCGAATACAGTTGAATTAAAGAGTTACACACAGAAACATCAGCCTCAAATTCCATCCCGACCACAAACCCATGAATTTCTCTCCCCAATCTCAAGTCACTGAGAAGCTCACAGGCAGAAATCACACTTGTCATGGTCATCAAATCTGGATCAACGGAATAATCTTGACACATCCTTAAAAACAATCTCAATCCTTCCAAAAGCTCCCTATTCTCAAAATACCCTGAAATCATTGCATTCCAAGAGACCTTATCTCTTTTAGGCATTTTATCAAACAACAACCGTGCACTAAAAATGTCACCGCATTTCGCGTACATAGTAATCAATGAATTAACAACATCGACATCCAATTCCAACCCATATCTAATTACATGCGCATGAACCTCCCTCCCCCTCACCAAGTCGGGTACGCCACCACAAGTCCTCAAAACACAAGGAAAGGTATATATGTCAGGCCGTATTCCAACCCACAGCATTCGATGGTACAAATTCAAAGCCTCATCAAAGAACCCTGCTTTCGCATAACCACCGACCAAAACATTCCAAGAGAAGACATCCCTTTCCTCCATTCTCCCAAACACATACCATGCATCATTCAAATTCCCCATTTTCACAAACATACTCAACAACGCGTTACCGAGCCCAATGCTTAAACGGGTAATTCTTTTTGATACATAGGAGTACACCCGAGCTCCTTCATGCCCTGCTCTCTTCCACTCACACAGCCTAAGCAGAGCAATGTAAGTTTCCTCCTCGACGGGTAGCTGAAGTTCGTGCATGGAGTCCAGCCGTTGAAGTGCTTGTTCCAATTGCCCATGGAGGCATAAGTGGCGTAAATCTCTGTTTGGGGTCCTTGTGTCGACGGAGTTGGAGTTGAAGACAGAGAGTTCATGGGGTCTTCTGAGGGAGTTTCGGTGAGTTTGGATATTGTGAAAGAAATTCAAAGTTTTGGGCTTATGGGTTTTGGAGTGAAGAGGATTGTGAGTCTCTGTGTGTGGACGAATTTGAGGGGTTTTAGCAGAGACCGCCATTTTCGGATGCTTGGAGGTGAGGCTCAGGTGTTTTGGATAAGGTTACGGTTTAAACTATTAAGAGGAGCCGTAGCCGCGAAACATGCCGGAGAGGAGCCGTTGAAGGAAGACGGAAAGCCAGTTCAAAACGACGCCGTAGAGACTCAAATAATAAGTAAAATTGAAATGAAGTAATTTGGTAAAAGATTCAAGTAATTTTTTAATTTAATAACTTGGCATGGATAATCAAATAATAAGTGCCCTTAAATGAATAAATTATCTAAGAAAATGTTATGAAGTCAATATAATTAAAATTGCTTCGAGCCGATTAGTTTAATATTAGGTGTTTAACTTCATGTATTCTCTTCCTAAGAGCTTTGTCTTTTGGATATGACTCCTAGCAAATAAAACCCTATATCATTGTTTGCTTACTGCTACCAACTAATTTATCTTTGTTTTCGTTAATTTTTGTTTATTAGATTTTAAATTACATATATTTGAATAATTTGATTAAGGATGCTTTCAAAAAGCATTGCTTTGATAGTTTTGTTAAATAAAAGAAAACTCTTGTATAGGTAAAATTGTAAGTATGAAATATCTTAATCTCGTGTAATTAATAAATTAACAATACATAAAAATTGTTTAGGTATCTCATCATCGAACATTGTGCACAGACTTAAATTGAAAATAAGTTATCATTACTAGAATTACAAAATAGTTAACAAAAATTAAAAGATAATAATAATAATAATAATAATAATAATAATAATAATAATAATAATAATAATAATAATAGTCTTTTAAGGATCGATGCCTCTAGCTTGTGTTCCAATTTCTCAACAATCAATTGAGCCCTTTAGATCTATATCCTATATTCTCAAATCTCATAACATCCATGCACCATTCTACTTCTTTCTAAAATCATATATATATATATATATATATATAGAGAGAGAGAGAGAGAGAGAGAGAGGATGGAAGCTAGAACAATCCAACTTGTACATTCTCTGGTGTTTGCTTTAATGTTAGGTGACACTCATCCTCTCGTTGTAAGATTATTTGAGAAACATAAGATGCCATCTCTACTACATATATAGAATACAACAAAGTAGGAGTGGAGAATAATTTCATTTTTGAATTCCTGCCAAGAAAATAAAGCAAATAACAATATCAACAAAAATAGTAAAATCAGTTTTAGAAAATATTAAAAGTAGAAATTCAAAAACAAAAACACACACACATTTTAAACAAACAATTGATATGGCGTGTTATGCCAATGTGTTATAAAGCATTATAATTGAACTAAAAAGCATCATACTCGAGTATTGACCCGAATCCAAAAAATCAAGATCTAAATACTCATATCCACATCCGGGTCTAATAACCCGGATTCAAATGCCCAGATTTGACCTAGGGACTCAAGTCAGTCAGTTGACCCAAAGACCTAATACCAAGGTCCAACTTTGACTTGGGTCCATTAATCTTGTACCCTAATTTGAACCCACTTAGACCTAGACTTTGGCCTAGACCTAATTTCAACTAAACTCATCAACTCACTGATTTAACCTAAGTCCAACTGGATAAAATTCAATCTTAGACCCAAACTGGCATAACACTATTAAGTCAGCTCAAAGTCCAGTCTAATTTCAAACCTAAATAGAATCTCATTGGACTCAACCCAATTGGCCAAACCCATTTGAATTTAAACCACGCCCAATAGTTTGTTTAGCTTACAAAGCCCATGTTGACTTGACCCTAATTAAACCCAAAAGCCCACCAAATTGAGGCCCACTCATTTGATTATTCCAATTGGCCTAGTTGGCTAAGCCCAAACACATTAAACTAAAACCCAGTTAAGCCCAATCAGTTACCTAACTTGACCTAAACCTAGTTCAGTCCAGAGGCCTCAAGACCAATACTCTCAAACTCATACTCATCTAGATTTAAACCCTAAATTTAGGTTAATTTAATCTAGGCTCCAAGTCCATTTGGCCGCTACGAAAATCATAGAAAACTCAAGAAACTCCACAAAATTAAATGACTCAAATGAAAACTGAAGAAAAAAAATGGAAAGGGGATCTTACCTTTGGGGTGATTGATCCGAGTTTGAATTCGAAAGAAGATAACTCAAAACTTTGTGCTTATATACCTCTTTTTATGAAGACCTGCAAAATGAGAGGGAAAAAAAGGAGTGAGAATGAAAAAAGAAAAAGAAAATGAAAAAGAAAGAAGAAAGAAATAGATTAAGAGAGAGAAAGAGTCGTTCAAGGGAGCAGAGTACAGAAAGAAAAAGAGAAAGAGAGATCTATGAGAAATCGAAAGAGTCAGAGAGGAGAGAAAGAGATCTATGAGATAAAAAGGGTGAGATTAAAGAGTAAAGAGGAGAGAGAGAGAGAGAGAGAGAGAGAGAGAGAGAGAGAGAGAGAGAGATAATTTAGAAAAGAAAAGGAAAAATATATATATTAAATTTTCCAATATATATATAATAATAATAATACTAATTAGTTGGACACGTATCACCATACAGACGGTGACACGTGGCATAATCAAAGCCACGCATTTGGGGAGCAACTTAGTGCGATCTTAGCCGTCCAAGTTGTGTTTTCTCAAGAGGATTAGATCGCTGCTGCAAAGACTCATTCAAGGGAGTAGAGTACAGAGAGAAAAAGAGAAAGAGAGATCTATGAGAAATCGAAAGAGTCAGAGAGGAGAGAAAGAGATCTATGAGATAAAAAGGGTGAGATTAAAGAGTAAAGAGGAGAGAGAGGGAGAGGAAGGGAGAGAGAGAGAGAGAGAGAGAGATAATTTAGAAAAGAAAAGGAAAAAAATATATATTAAATTTTCCAAAATATATATATAAAATAATACTAATTAGTAGGACACGTATCACCATACAGACGGTGACACGTGGCATAATCAAGACCACGCATTTGGGGAGCAACTTAGTGCGATCTTAGCCGTCCAAGTTGTGTTTTCTCAAGACGATTAGATCGCTGCTGCAGAGACCCAGAGAATTATAGCAATTAAATAATAAAGGAAAAGAGGGAAAAAATATTTTTCCAAGGGGGTTCAGTAGGGACTTGTCGACGAGCACAGAATATTCATCGACGAGTGGCCTCTTGGGAACATCGACGAGGACACATGTCTCGTTGACGAAGAGAAACCAAGAGGCTTGATTTCAAGACCTGAAGTTCATCGACGAAGGTTATGATATCATTGACGAACCTCCTTCTTGGACTCGTCGACAAGGTGACGTGTCTCGTCAACAAGGCCGCACTTTATAAATATCCTAAAATCGGGATTCAGCGAAATTATTTTCATACAAAGCTCTCTCTCTCTCTCTCTCTCTCTCTCTCTCTAGAATTCTTCTCTCTAACTTCTCTCTAGGATTCCGGCTTCGATTCTCACTGGTTTGATGATCGAAAGCCGCCACATTACTCCTGGGAAGATTCTCTACAATACAGCGGGATCAGAATTTTGATTTGGAGTATTTGGGTACTATCCCAAAATTTGGATAAGTTGGTTATTTTAAGTTTTACAAGTTATTGGGTATTTCTGAACTAAGGGGAATGTGTTGGAAGGTGTTATACTGGTGTTTGTTGATTTATCGGGGAAACGTGAATTTTAGGGTATTGAGCTGGGAACACACAGGAGTAGGTTTGTGTAGATTTGTGGGCTTTTCAGTAAGCCAGGTAAGGGGATAAACTAAGTTAGCATTTTTCATAAAATTATTTATGAATATACAACATTTACTTTCAGAAATTATATATGTATAGTACAAAATTTGAAAATACTATTGTTGAACAAGAAAATAGATTTAATACATTTTTATCAGAAAATATGATTTCAGATCATATTTTATGTTTAAAATATTATTCATATTTGTGTGGCATGAGTATAGATTTCCATGAAAATTATGTTATACCAGAATAATATGATTTTTTAAGAATAAACATGTTTTAAACAGTTTTCAGAAAAATCATGAAAGCGGTACAGAAACTATGGTTTAAAATATTATTTTAAATAGTACAGAAAATTTATGTTCAGTAAGTTATGATATGGTCGGCGTAGATGTCGTGATTTATATGCTATGATATGGTTGGGGTAGATGCCGTGATTTATATGTTATATGATATGGTTGGCGTAGATGTCGTGATTTACGATCGGCGTAGATGCCATAATTATGTATGATATGTTAGAATTCATGAAATATGATCATGTCAGATATTACTCAGAAATACGAAACAGTATGACAGGTTCAGAATGATTTTTGGGTTATGACCTTAGGGTACTTTTTGGTACTTTTGTGGATGATTGTACATATATGACAGGTTCAATAGAATTCTGGTCTTGTGCCCATTGTTGTATGGCATGTATGTAATTTATGTTTTCCGCTGCTTAGGTATCAAAGATGTATGACAGGTTTATCCTCTGCACCCATAGGTCCGAGTTGATAATGACTATATTAGTTTAACAAGATATTAGAGTTATTATGTATATGGTTATGTTGAAAAAAAAAAATTATATAGCAAAATGGGCAGGTCGTTACAGTTTGGTATCAAAGCCTAAGTTGTTAGGTTCTATAGACTTTAGAATGCAGTGGAAACAATACCAGAATATAAGAAAAAGGATTCGAGGTTTTGTTCTACAATGTGGAGGCAAGACTCTTATAGTGGTTTTTGTGTCTTTCCTGGGGTGACGATTTCAAGAAAGTCATGGTAAACTATTGCCGGATTATGTTTCTATAGTGTACGACTGAATCTTGAATTAAGTTAAGGATGTTAAGATAGTGGTTAGATACGTAAATTTTAAGGATATGGTCCCTAAGCTATGTTTATTATCTTTTTAGGATGGACCCTGGGGGTGGCAGTGCTTACGTGAGCGGTAGTGAAGGTGCAGGGCCCTTGGGTGCAGGTGGGGCTGATTCAGATGTGGTATTACGCAATGTAGCTTTGCAAGTCATGGCTAAGATTGCCCGAAGCTCTAGGGAACGGGGAGGTCCATCTGTAGGTCACGAGTGTACGATAGAGAAATTCACTAAGATGAATCCTCCGAAATTTTCAAGAGGAGCTGATCCTGCAGTCACTGAAAACTGGATGCAGGAAATTGAGAAAGTATTGGCGGTGCTGCAGTGCTCGGAGAAGCAAAGGGTCTTATTTGCCACCTATAAGCTGATAGAAGAGGTCGAGAGATGGTAGACTGCTGTAAAACTATTGAAGAAATGGAGGGTAGTACCTATAGTTACGACTTGGTGCCGGTTTAGAGAGTTGTTCTTCAACAGATACTTTCCGGCCACTACCAGGGAGGCCAAAGTAAAGAAATTGCTGAATTTGAAGTAGGGACAGCAAACAATCTAGCGGTACGCAGTGAGGTTCATAGAGCTGTCTCACTTCGTCCTGTATATCATTCCTGATGAGGCAAAGAAAGCGAGACAATTTGAAAGAGGTTTGAGGCATGAAATATATAAACATGTAGCGGTGCTGAAAGTGTAGGACTTTATTGAGTTGGTAGACAGAGCAGTTGTGGTAGAGGCCAGTGAGCGGATGGGTGTAAAGGAGCAGGGATAAAAGAAGAGGTCCACGCCTTCAGGTTTTCAGCAGGAATCTAGTTGTGGCCCGTGGAGGAGAGGTAATTATGGCAGGGGACAGAGGCAGGAGATGAGGGCTGTGAGGCTCAGGGTATGCAGATCTACCTAGTCTGTCAGACGTGAAGAAAGAAACATCTAGGAGAGTGCCAAGAGGGGAGAGACATATGCTATCCTTGTGGTGGACCAGGACATTTAGCACGAGATTACCCTACAACACCTGGTACCAATCCTACTCCGAGACCTTACCAGGGAGGTTATCAAGCACCCCATGGAGGCCAGCAGAGGAATGTAGCCCCGGTGAAGGTTTACGCATTGACGCCGGGAGACGCTGAGACTGCAGACGACGTCGTGACAGGTACCCTTACTATTTTATCATATCAAGCTATTGCTTTATTTGATTTGAGTGTCACACACTCTTTTATGTCTACAAGATATGTCAAACTATCTAGTGTTGAGACACATATGTTAGATGTTGAATTGTCAGTAGCTAAACCGACAGGGTTAGTGATGAGGTGTCATAGGGTGCTCAGAGGCTATCCAGTAGATATCCAGGGGAGGGTATCACCTTCTGATCTAATTGTGTTAGATATGCATGGATTCGATGTAATACAGGGTATAGACTGGCTGGCAGCTAACTATGCTAGTATCAACTGTCATTTGAAAGAGGTGATATTCAAACCACCAAGAAAGTAGGAATTCAGATTTTTGGGGCCGCAGGTGCATTCCTCACCTTAGTTAGTGTCATCCATACAAGCAAAAAGACTACTCCTGGACGGGTGTCAGGGATTTACGGCCTATGTAAAGGAGGCGACATAAAATGAATTGAAATTTGTCAGTATACCAGTGATAAAGGAATTTCTAGACGTTTTTCCAGAGGAACTACTCGGGTTGCCTCCCGACCGCGAGGTAGATTTTACTATTGATTTACTTCTTGGGATGGCATAGATCTCTAAAGTTCCTTATCGAATGGCTCCAACAGAATTGGAGGAATTAAAGGATTAGTTGTAAGATTTATTGAATAAAGGGTTTATTAGGCCTAATATATCACCTTGGGGAGCTCCAGTTTTATTTGTGAAAAAGAAAGATGAGACTATGAGGATGTGCATAGATTAAAGGAAGATAAACAAAGTAACAATTAAGAACCGGTATCCTCTATCCTGTATAGATGATTTATTTGATCGCTTTACGATACACGGGTTTATTCAAAAATTGATATACGCTCTGGGCACCATCAGGTAAAAGTCTGGACAAAGGACATCTCTAAGATAGTGTTCCATACTCGATATGGCCATCATGAATTTTTGGTCATGCCATTCGGACTAACGAATTGTGACAACCTGAATAATAATAATATTTAAAATAATAAAAAGGAAGAGAAATGGAAATAGTAACAGAAGGAAGCAGTTTACTTCGTCGACGAATGCAAGTTGGTTAAAATAAGTTGGAAATCATCCCTAAGTTGAGGTAAGGTTTTTTAAGCCAAATTTGATCTTACGCTAATTATAGGAAATGATATACATGTGAAAATACTGAAGTTTAGCACTAGGAATTTTCATTTTCAGGGTATTGATCAGGAAATCCTACGGGTGTGAGTCCTGGAATACATAGGGGTTTTCTCAGTAGCCAGGTAAGAGAATAAACTAAAGCAGTTATTTTCACACAAATTACTATTATTTATGAGCAAATTGATTTTCTGAAAATTATGTATGATATTTGAATATTATGGAGTAAATGCATGTTTGGGAAAATACTGCTATTGTATGAGAATTATGGTTTTTGAATGAAATGTATGATTTACCCAACTTTGTGTGGCATGAATGTTATTTTTCATGAAAAGTGTTATGATATGGAAGATTTTACGAGAAAAGCATGTTTTCAGGTATTATGAAAAGATACGTTATGTTATGATGATTTTGAAAAATACATGATAATTGATTTATTTTCAGAATGTATATACTTGAAATGATTCCGGCGCAAGGCCGTGTATATATAAAATGATTCCGGCGTGAGACCGTGTATATATGAAACAATTTCAGCGCGAGGCCATATTTATGAAATGTTCAGCACGAGGCCGTGTTTATGAAATAATTTCGGCGCAAGGCCGTATTTATGAAATTATGAAAGATGTTATATGTTCACATATTATATGTTATCAGAACCCAGATGTTAGTTCAGTTCAGTTCAGGAGTTCGGTACCGTAGCTATATATAGATCAAATATTTACGTTCAGACTTGTGCTAACCACCCCACGAGGGGGTCGGAGATGGATAGTTGATGTGGCTTTCAGTGTAGAGTTGTAGACGTCCACCTGGCAGTCCGGACTAGGGTGTGGTGGGTCCATCGTACTTACAGACATTTTTGACTCGACAGTGGTCGGCCAGCCATTATCGGGTCCCGCCTTCGGACTGCACAACCCATCATAGGGGTAATACATGACATCGGCTAGCTATTCATCTTGGGTATGTTTTCAGTATTATTAGATATAATAGACGATTTATGAATGATATGAGTTACTAAAAAAATATGAAAGTATATAATGATTCAGTATGTTATGATGAATGTTTACAGATATATGAATTGTATTGTATATCTATAACTACATTATATATTCATGTTGCCACACAACTGTATTTAGTTTATTTTCCCTTACTGAGATGTGTCTCACCCCCGAACTTAATTAATTTTTCAGGAGACCCTAAGAGACCGGTGGGTCGTGGCCACTGTTGAGTGAGTTGAGTTTCCCTGCTAGAAGGGTAAGCTTATCTAGAATCAGAAAATTTTTGTTGTATGATCCTAGGTCTATTTTGATGTTTTGGAGATTGTATTCAAATACGGTATTTTGGGAATGTAGTAGACTCTAGATATTATGTAACTAATGGTTTAATGGATGTAATTTATTTTTACTGCTGCTTAGGTTTCCGCTGTTTATGTAAGGCTATCCCCGCTACCCACGGGTTCGGGTTGATGTTATGATTATTTATGTTTATTATGAGATAAGTTAAGAAGGTCGTTACACGAATGCTCTTGTTGTATTTATGAATTTGATGAACAGAGTCTTTCATTAGTATTTAGATTAGTTTGTTGTAGTTTTCATTGATGATATACTAGTCTACTCGAAGAGTTTTGAGGAAGATGAGACGCACTTAAGGCTGGTACTTCAGATGCTGAGGGAAAAGAATTTGTATGCCAAGTTTAGCAAATATGAATTCTAGTTAGAGAAATTTGCATTTTTTGGGGCATGTTATATCAGGAGATGGAATCTCAATAGATCCCAGCAAGATAGAGGCAGTGGTGAATTGAGTTAGGCCAAGGAATGTTCAAGAAATCAGGAGTTTCTTAGGACTGACAGGTTATTATTGTCTGTTTGTAGAAGGATTTTTAGGATTGTTAGGGCTTTTGATGTGATTAACCCGGAAGAATGTCAGGTTTGAATGGGATGACGATCGTGAGCAAAGCTTCCAAGAATTGAAGTAGAGGCTCATCACATCACTTGTATTGACCATTCCATCAGCAAGTGATGGATATGTGATCTATAGTGACGTTTCTTTGAAAGGACTCAGATGTGTGTTGATGCAACAAGGTAAAGTTGTAGCATATGCTTCTAGAAAATTGAAAGAATATGAAAAGATTTATCCTACCCATGATCTAGAATTGACTGCAGTGGTTAATACATTGAAAATTTGGAGACATTATCTGTACAGTGAAAGATGTGAAATATTTTCAGACCATAAAAGTCTAAAGTACTTCTTCACACAGAATGAGTTGAATATGAGATAGAAAAGATGGTTGGAACTTATTAAGGATTACGACTGCACCATCAGTTACCACCTAGGGAAAGCAAATGTGGTGGCTAATGCTCTGAACCAGAAATCAGGGGAAGCGACACAATTAGTAGCATTAATTTAGCACTCGATCCAGAGGGACTTGGAGAGGCTCGGTGTGGAACTAGTAGAGAGTGATCGTCAAACATTTATTGCCCACTTGGTGGTATAGCCTACTCTACAGGAAAAGATTAAAGCTGCTTAGAGGGATGACGAAGAATTAGCAGAGCTGATAGCTAAAGTGCAAGATGACCAGGGACAGGAATTTAGTATTTCATATGATAAAGCTCTAAGGTTCCATACCTGGCTGTGCGTGCCTATATATATGGATATTAGAAGGACAATCTTAGAGGAGGCTCATAGGTCATTGTATACAATTCATCCTAGCAACACTAAAATGTATAGGGATCTTTAGGAGTCTTTCTAATGGAGCATCATGAAGAGGGAGATAGTCGAATTTGTGGAACATTGTTTGACGTGTCAGCAGGTGAAGGCGGAGCACCAAAGACCGTTGGGACAGTTACAGCCACTTCACATCCCTGAGTAGAAGTGGGACATATTTCTATGGATTTTGTTACAGGTTTACTACCAACGTTGCATGGGCAGAATGTAATTTGGGTGATTGTAGATGGACTAACAAAGATGGATCATTTTATTCCTATTAAAATCAATTACTCTTAGACAGGATGGCAGAAGTATATATTCAAGAGATAATATGATCATATGGTGTGCTAGTTTCTATAGTATCGGACTGAGACCCACGTTTTACGTCACGATTTTGGAGGAGCTTGCGAGAAGCTATGGGGTCTTAATTATCATTCAGCACGACATTTCATCCTCAAACTGATGGGCAAATGAAGAGAACGATCCAGATCCTTAAGAATATGCTACGCGTGTGTGTGTTGTATTTCGAGGGTAGTTGGACCTAATATCTACCGTTGGTTGAGTTTGCATATAACAATAGTTATTAGGCCAACATCAGTATGGCACCTTACGCAAAGGTGTCATTCTCCATTATACTAGGATAAGATGGGTGAGAGGCAAGTTTTGGGACCAGAGTTAGTGCAGCTAGCATACAATAAAGTCTGACTTATCAAAGACAGAATAAGTGCAGCTCAGAGTCGGCAGAAAAGTTACGCTAATACTCACCACCGAAAATTGAAGTTTCATACAGGAGATCATGTGTTTCTAAAAATAGCACTGTTGAAAAGAGCTATGAGGTTTGGGAGGAAAGGTAAGTTGAACCCTAGGTTTATTGGCCCATTCGAGATATTAGAAAAAGTGGGTCCAGTCACCGATAGGCTAACTATACCACCAGTTTTATCCAGAATACACGACATATTTCATGTTTTCATGTTAAGGAAATATGTCCCATATCCCTCCCATGTGATCAGTTACACAGGGATAGAACTCAGTAATACTTTAGCATATGAGGAAACACCAATGTGGATTTTGGATAGGAAAGAACAGGAATTACGCAATAAGAAAATTTCCTTAGTAAAAGTCCTATGGAGGAATCATGCAATGGAAGAAGTTTCATGAGAACTCGAGGAACAGATACAATAGAAATACCCGTACCTTTTTAGTGGGAACCAGCAGTAATCAGATAAAATCAGGTAAGTAAGTAACATTTCTTTTGTACATTAATCAGTACATGTATTAGTTTCTATTTTAGTTGGTTATGGGAGATTTTTGTTCAATTATTGTAATCTCCCAGAACCGTATATGTAACCACGATATTCCTTCGCCATAAGTGAAAGTAAGTAATAAAATAAGTAGTCATTTTTCCTCAAGGGATGGTGTATAATTTAGATAGCAAATTTCGATGACGAAATTTTTATATATAAGGAGGGGAGAATGTAGAGACCCAGAGAATTATAGCAATTGAATAATAAAAGAAAAGTGAGAAAAAGGATTTTTCCAAGGGGATTCAGTAGGGACTTGTCTACGAGCACAGAATATTCACCGACCAGTGGCCTCTTAGGAACATCGACGAGGACACGTGTCTCGTCGATGAAGAGAAACGGAGAGGGTTGATTTTAGGACCTAAAGTTCGTCGACGAAGGTTTTGATATCGTCGATGAACCTCCTTCTTGGACTCATCGACAAGGTGACGTGCCTCGTCAACAAGGCCGTACTTTATAAATATCCTAAAATCGGGATTCAGCGAGATTATTTTCATGCAAAGCTCTCTCTCTCTCTTTCTCTCTCTCTCTCTCTCTCTCTCTCTCTCTCTCTCTCTCTCTCTATATATATATATATATATACATATATCTAGAATTCGTCTCTCTGACTTCTCTCTAGGATTCCGGTTTTGATTCTCACCGGTTCGACGATTGAAAGCTGCCACGTTACTCCTGGGAAGATTCTCTACAATATTGTCATATCAGAATTTTCATTTGGAGTATTTGGGCACCATCCCAAAATCTAGATGAGTTGGTTATTTTAAATTTTACAAGTTATTGAGTATTTCTGAACTAAGGGGAATGTGTTGGAAGGTGTTATACTGGTGTTTGTTGATTTTTTGGGGAAATGTGAATTTCAGGGTATTAAGCTAGGAACATATAGGAGTAGGTTTGTTTAGATTTGGGGGTTTCTTAGTAAGTCAAGTAAGGGGATAAATTAAGTCAGCATTTTTTGTGAAATTATTTATGAATATACAATATTTACTTTCAGAAATTATATATGTATAGTACAGGATTTGAAAATATTGTTGTTGAACAAGAAAATAGATTTAATACATTTAATCATAAAATATGATTTCAGATAAGATTTTGTGTTTAGAATTTTATTTTTTTTCATATTTGTGTGGCATGAGTATAGATTTCCATGAAAATTATGTTATACTAGAATAATATGATTTTTCCAAAATAAGCATGTTATGATAGTTTTTAGAAAAATCATGAAAGCAATACAGAAACTATGGTTTATAATATTATTTTAAACTGTACAAAAAATTTATGTTCAGTAAGTTATGATATGGCCGGCGTAGATGCCGTGATTTATATGTTGTGATATGGTCAGCATAGATGTCGTGATTTATATATTATATGATATGGCTGGCGTAGATGTTGTGATTTACGATCGGCGTAGATGTCATAATTATGTATGATATGTTAGAATTCATGAAATATGATCATGTCAGATATTACTCAGAAATATGAAACAGTTATGTATCAGAAATATGAATTGTACTATATGTTATCAAAACCAAGATGACGTAGTTTAGTATTTCAGAATATGGTACCGTAGTTATATGTATAAGTTCAATTTTATGTTAGTGCTACCAAACATCTCAGATAGAGTGTGGGAAATGGCAGTCGATGTGGCTTCATTGTAGTGTAGATGTTCCCCTGGTAGTCCAGAACAGGTGGAACAAGCCCATCGTACTTACAGACTTATGTTGACTTAGCGTGGTCGACCAACCATTGCTAGGTCTCACCTTTAGGGCGCACAACCCTGTCATGTGGGGGGTAAGACATGAGATCAACTAGTTATCTATCCTGAGTATTATTTCAGTATTGTACAATTATAGAAGATGTTTTACATGATTACAAAAATTAGTACGATATTTATTATGAAATTTATGATGATATGATGAATCATGTTTTGCTTAGAGTTTATAAAGCTAGTTTTTATCAGATATGCATGTTATGTATAGTTCACGTTTAAGCACGATAAAACTCATGTTGTCACACACTGATATTAGTTTAGCTCCCTTACTAAGAGGTGTCTCACCCCAGCATTACAAACATTTCAGGAAATCCATATAAAAGGGCGAATAGAGCTCCACAGCAATAGAGGTTGACCAAACTACCCTGTCATGAGGGTAAGTAGTTGAGTCAGGGTTAGAATAGTTTTTGGGTTATGACCCTAGGATACTTTTTGGTCTTTTTGTGGATGATTATACATATATGACAGGTTTACTAGAATTCTGGCATTGTGCCCGTTGTTGTATGGCATGTATGTAATTTATGTTTTCCACTGCTTAGGTATCAAAGATGTATGACAAGTTTATCCTCAGCACCCATGGGTCTGAATTGATCATGACTATATTAGTTTAGCAAGATATTAGAGTTATTATGTATGTGGTTATGTTGAAAAAAAAATTTATGTAGCAAAATGCGCAGGTCGTTACAACTACCGTGTTAGAATGTGTGTCAAAAGCCTAGCGCCCATTGTAGCCTACCACATTGCGGGTGACGTCACGCTAACGCCACCCTACTACAACAAATAACTAAATAAATAATATCTTGTGTCACATGTCACCACCATTGGTTGACACATGGTAGCTCTATTCCCCATCTGGGTCAGCTTGGTCTTATTCGGGTCAACTTGAGTTGACCTATTGACCTTGTTCAAAGCATTTGAACTAGTCCGACTAGCCTCAAACTGCCCAAATCATTTCTTTAATTTTAAATTTTTAAAAATTAGAAAAAATAGTAAAAATTAGAAAAATCAAGAGAATTATAAAAAAAATTCATGCAAATAAACAAAAATTATTTGAATTATTTTTTACTTTGATAAAAAATAGAAAAATAAAGTACCAAAAATGAATAAAATAAAGGGAAAAAATCCCAAAAATTTTCAAAAAAAAATGTTATAAATTTTCAAGGAAAAAATCTTGAAAAAATTCTGGAAAATGTGGGGAAGTTTTAAAGACTCTTTTTTGCTCAAATTTGATGAATTTATTTGATTATTTTTTTCATATAGATTCTATTTTGTCCGTGTGTATCCCAATGTTTAAACAAAAGTCAAAGAGGTGTTTCAAACCTCACCTATATTAATTCTGATGAGGGCTTTATCTAATAAGATCCCCTCCTTTGGAGGTCTTGCTAGACATTCTAAATCGCACCTTATTCCACATTTTCTTTTAAAGTCACAATATTTATTTATTTATATAAGGAGTTAATTAAAGATCACTAGATTTAGTTTAGGAATAATTCATGGTTAATTAGGTATCATTC
This sequence comes from Malania oleifera, assembly GCF_029873635.1. Taxonomy (NCBI): domain Eukaryota; kingdom Viridiplantae; phylum Streptophyta; class Magnoliopsida; order Santalales; family Ximeniaceae; genus Malania; species Malania oleifera. The sequence continues at coordinate 18,408,175 of NC_080422.1, forward strand.
ATAAAATGAGTGTGTAAGGGATGCTAGTACCTTCCCATCGCATAACTAAACTTCTGATCTCAACTCTGGTAAATGCAAACCAAGACTACTGGTTCCTTAGTCTAGGATTAGTTTGGAAACTAATCAACAAGTAGTAATTAGGTGACCTATCTTAACCTAGAAAAAACAGGTTAGTAACAACTCCATTGAACCTTTAATATTATTATTTCTCATCATTATAGATCCTTCTCCAAAACGTTGTGACACCAGTCAACTAATAAAAGGTCCATTTTGTCTTGTAAAATTACATCTAAGGGGTCTTCTTTGGTAGTTTTTGAAAACACAAGAGATAGAGTATCATTTTTAGAAAACTCAGGAGGTGTTGCTAGATTTTACCCTAACATGTTTACATGCATCCTAAATTCATAATTTGAGTTATTTTGACTTGAGGGACAAAAAATATTTGTATTTTCTATTATTAGAACCTTCGACCATTTTACATATCAATACAATTAGCCTACTCTCTCTCTCTCTCTCTCTCTCTCTCTCTCTCTCTCTCTCTCTCTCTCTCAAGTCATCTCCTATGCTTTCTCCATCCCTTCTATGATTTTTACGATTCTTATCCTACAATTCTTATTCCACAAGGTACTCATTGTGAAATATGACATTATCCCAATATAGGAGCTAGCTTAATGATCTCATTCCATCATCACATCCATAACCAATTGCTCACATCCACATCATCTTAAAATGTATTTCAACACTCATTTTCTATAAACACAAATTTTGGTTGGCCAAATGAAACCCATTATGCTACTAGTTATTAGAAGTACATGACAAACTATTAGTAGAAACACTATGTGGCCTATGCTAGTCAAACTCACCAATATTAATTTGGCAACAATTCGACAACAAATTGTTGAAAAGAATTTTCATGTGTTTTTCACACATTCACAAGACAAAAATCGCAATAAAGACAATGGTTGACAATTTGAAGGGTAAAATGAGATCTTGGATAGATGACATGCTAAAAAAAACATGTTCAGAAATACTAGATTCACAACAGAAATGTGTGTTTGCACAATCCTTCTACAGGTGTGGCTACACCAATGCCAATAACTATTATGATTCATATGAATTTGACCAATCTGCTCTTTAACAATTATACAGAAAGGGGCAAGTTTCAATTTCTCCATGATTTTTGCCTAGTTAAACCATCTTTTATGATGATTTTGGCCAACTTAGTAGCACAGGAGGCATTAAAATCTTTTAACAGATGCTATCAACTAAGACGATTACAAGAATCTCCTCCTAGTTGATTATGTAAAAATGATGAAGACCTCACACTATTGATGAAAATTATTTGGACTCTTCAATGACCAATTATACCAACAAAGAGAAGGAATTCGACCTTGTCAAACTCATTATTGATAGAAGTTCTAATGATCTTGGGAGAAAAGAATATCTTAGTAGTTACAAGGGTCCCAAGCAAGTTGATTATCAAGCTTGAATCCTTATGTTGAGACTATTGTAATTAAAATAAGACTCGATGTGGACATGAACACTTTCAAAAGCAAAATTATTTATTCAAACAAAAATCACTATTTGACTTAACCTAAATTTGGCATATGATAATTAACCAACTCTTATCTTCAATCCTAGTTTGGTCAATTATGCTCTAAAGTTAACATAATGGAGAAGAATTGTTTATAACTTGACCAATTAGGAAACTAGTCAGCTTAAGAAGACAGCAAAGGAAACATATTTTATAAGCATTTTGGATTCTCATTGATAAACATGAAATGCAACTAAATTGAGCGGTCATTGGGGTGGGGGGAGCAATGTTTATGCAATCTTTGTGCATTCTCCAACAATATAACATGGGGGTCAAATAATTGTGTACATAGCATAGAGGAAGATGACACACATTGGAATAAGGCCTCACCAACTAGAAAGGTCATAAGTGTACCTCAAGACATGAAGATTTGCTTGCCCAATGTCACAAATGTCGTCCAATTATAGGGTGACAAAAGGTTGCCTTGTCATCGGGGACAAAGTCACTTAGTTATTTAGTAATAAATGTTGCTCAGTCATCAGCCAACAAAGTAGACAAGCATTGAGAATGGCTTTGTGCAAAATCTGTAGTGACCTGAAGAATAATAACATTTTAATAATAAGAGGGAAAGAAAATAGATACAGAAACAGAAGGAGACCGTACATTACATTTTAGAGATAATATTAAATAATCATAGTTGTGGGAAATTGCCAAGCTTCGTCGACGAACACAGGGTTTTGTCGACGAAGGCTTTAAGGATTTCGTCGACGAATACAGGGCTTCGTCGACGAGAAAGTACCGAGAGGGGTTCTGAGGCAGCCTGAAATTCGTCGATGAATACAAGACTTTGTCGACGAATTTAATGAAGGATTCGTCGACGAATTCGTTGACGAAGTGACGTGTCTCATTGACGAATCCGGCAGTATAAAAATGGGAAAACCAGGATTTTTATCATTTTTCTCGCCGCTCTCTCTCTCCTCTCTCTCTCTCTCCTATGACTCTCTCTCCCATGACTCTCTCTCCCTTCTCTCTTCGTTTTCGGCCCCACCAGTTGCCAAATCGATGATCCGAAGCTACCATGATGCTCCTAGTGGAATTCTCTACAAGTTTGCTGGAGCGGATCGTCGAGAAAACGAAGTTGGATTTCATCCCAAATTTATAGTAAGGTTTTTTATTGAGTTTTTGATTTCCTGACAGTTATAGGAAATGATGTAGACTAAGAAATACTGATGTTTTGTTCTGAGACATTGTGTTTTCAGGATGTCGAGTTAGGAATCCTGCGAGTATAAAGTCAGATTTTTATAGGGGCTTTTCAAAGTTGAGGTAAGGGAAATATGCTATGTTAGGAGTTTTTGTAATGATATTAGAGATTTTATAGATGCATAACTACACCATTTTACTATATAGAATTTTCAGGATATGAGTTTGAAACAGTATCTGTATTAGAATATGAATTTAAATGCTTGTGTGGCTTGAGTAGATTTTTATGAGATGAAGAAATTTATACAGTTTTTATAATATGTCATACTATGCTGAATTGAGGGACAGCGATACGTAATGCCTCAATCTCAGTGAGAGATTATACAGATTATACAAATAAGGATATACATATACAGAAAAATATACATGCATATACAGTCTTTATACGAATAGTTTCATGAACAGATATTTATATATATACATATACATGTATACATATTTATTCAGATCAGTATGTGTATCACAGTTTTATACAGAATGTTATATATACAAAGATTACAGCAATTACAGTACAGAAAGAAGGAGTTATGGTAATTTTGGAAACATGATGAAAACAGTAAAAGAGTATATATGTATATATGTATATAGTATCAGATCCCTGAGGAAAGATACATAAACATATACAGATTACAGAGCACGGTACCATTGCTAAGTTACAGATAGAGTGCAACCACATATCTCAGATAGTATGTGGGTATCGTCAGCCGTGCTCAGAGAGTATGCAGCTCCCCAGTACACTGGGTTGAGGGGGCCGGTTTGACGAGGTAGTAGCCGGTACCGAGCTTAGGAGAGGATGCAGTTTGGCCGGGCTGAGGTAGTGTAGAGTATGATGACTTATCTAGAGGACCGACCAGATAGAGTCCCGCCTACGGGCCGCACAACCCTGTCATGAGGGGTCAAATCATGACGTGCAGAGTTCCAAGGATACAGAATAGTTATATGTATGAAAACAGTTTTACAGTATATGATAAAAATAGTATGATATATTATCAGTATGAAAAGTAGAAAATACAGACGATACAGTACATTTTAAATTGAGAAAGAAAGATATATTTTACGAATTATTTATTGCATTACAATTTAGTTGCTATTTTTAAGTATTCTTAACTTAGTTGTCACACACTAGCAATAGCATATTTCCACTTACTGAGCGTCGACTCACCCCATTACTTTAACATTTTGCAGGTGAGCCAGTTAGGCGAACAGATCAAGCTCGCGGATAGAGTGTAGCTCAAATCACTCTAGTTATATGGTGAATTTTTGACAGAGTTGTGTATGTTTTGGGATAGATGATACTGGAGGGGAATTTTTGTATGGTTGTATATTCTGAATTCCGGTATTGTACAATTTATGTATAAATGGTTTATGATTTGTGTTTTTGCTGCGTAAGAATGTTTATTGTATATATATATATATATATATATATATATATATATATATATATATATATATTTTAAATGATAAGAATTTTGAAGTCGTTACAAAATCCATGCATAAGAGTTTTGTATCAACTATAATAATTAGGCTTGCAATATTTAGAAATTTTTTAAATTTATGATTATGATTAATATTTAGAAACGTCTCAAATTTATATTGGAATTCATGTTTAGAGATGTCACGAATTTATGATTTGAGTTACTTGTACTCCAAGTTTAACTTGGATAAGTGGTATAAATATGTGTATTTTCTATCTTTTAAGGACTAATCATTTTTACACATCAATATAATTAGTTGGTGCTAAATGGTCTAGTGTCATTTTATCTCTCTTCCATTCTCTTTCATGCTTCCTTTCTCCCTACCCTATTGTCATCTATCTCCTTCATTCCTCTAGCTTCTAATCTTAATATATCATCACCTACCTCACTTTCTCCTTCCTTTTTATAATATTCTACAATTTCTACACTTATTGTCCAACAAACCTTATTCCATAAAGTACTCCTTGTGAGGTAGTGCACTGCCCTAAAATACCTTATTCTAATGGGATTAATATAACAATCTCATTCCATCATCACATCCACAACAAATCATAGACATCCACATCATCAAAAAAATGCTTACTTAAATACCTTCTTAACTTGTTTGATGGGATCGGGTCCAATTTACCATTATAGACACCTCATTTTGTCCGGAGCTTATATAATATAATTTGGGTAAATATCCATTAATACAATAAAATGAGAAAAATATAGAAAAAGTGAAAAATACATTGAAGAATGAAATTTTTGACATTGAAAATAAAAAATAGAAAAGGAAAAATGAAATAAAAAAAAGAAATCAGTAAGTCAGCTTCTCCATGCTAGCACCTACACACACATACACAAGAGAATTTTAGTTAAGAAATTAGAATAAAAATTAATTAGTTTTTAAATTTGATTGAACAATTTAAAATTGATTAATAAATTTAATTAAAAAATCAGTTTTAAATTTGATTAATCAATTTAAAACTGATTGGTCAATCAAATTTAAATCAATGTTCTTCCCCGAGGTTTATAAATAGACGACTTTAGAAGGGACAAGATAAAGACAGACACAGAGAGAGAGAGAGAGAGAGAGAGAGAGAGAGAGAGAGAGAGAGAGAGAGAGAGAGAGAGAGAGAGAGAGAGAGAGAGAATTGCTTAGGGAAGAAGGAAAAGTAGAAAATTTGAGAGAGAAATATTGGGAGAGTTTGAGGTTTTAATGAGAGAAGCAGAAAGGTCGAAGGAAAGGCGGTTGTGAGATTGAAAGACAGGAGTAGCATAAGATTGATAGTAAATAATTCAAGGGCCTTGAGCAAAGGAAGAGAATGTTGCAGATTGGAGAATTTAGGAACAGAGGTTAGAATTTTCAAATTTTATATTAATATGGTTTAAATTTCTGGCATACTGAATGTTGAACTTAAAATTCTGTAATTAGAGTTTAAAATTTGAATAGAATAGAAACCAATAAATCTAGAAATTTTTCTAAGATATTCCAAACAAAACCTAAGCTTTTGACTTGGACTTGGAAAAAACATACCTGAGTACCCATATCTAGATCAAAATTCGTATTTGGGTCTGATAACCCAAATTTGAGTGCCCCAAATTTGACCCTGGATCCGAATCAATTTGGCACGAGTCCAAATTAATTGATCCATCTATCTAAGACCCAAGTCAACTCTTGACCTATATAAACTAATTCTTGAATCCAATTAACTAAACCTACCAAGAGCCCAATAGCTAAACTAGGCCAAAGTCCCAGCTGACCCTGTTAAACTATCCCAAACTAGATCAATTTGGCCCGAGTCCAAGTCAATTGATCCATCTATATAAGACCCATGTCAACCCTTGACCTGGGTCAATTAATTCTTGAATCCAATTAACTAAACCTACCAAGAGCCCAATAGCTAAACTAGGCCAAAGTCCCAGCTGCCCTGTTAAACTATCCCAAACTAGATCAGGCATAATTGGGTTTGAGTTTATTTAACCCAAAAACTAAGCCAGTCATCAAAGCCCAACTACTATTAACCCAAAGCATAGTAGACCTATTGACTTAAGGCCCATTTAATCTTACCAAGGCCTAATTGCGTTCATTTTAAAATTAGCTAGACTAAAGCCCAATTAGGCTTAAACCATAATCCTCCAGCTCATGGCTCAATCGGGGCCTGATTAAATCCAATAGCGCAGCCAACTTGAAGTCCATTCACTCAATTAGACCGAAATCCACAAAGCCTAATTAGGCTTGGTCCAATTTAAACCTACCAATGCACCCAAGCCCAAATACCAGTTTGATTCAACCCATTTTAAATTAGTTTAGCCTAAACCCAATCGCAACATATTCCTAACCCTAGTCAATTGAACCTGGCCTTATTTGGTCCACAAGAAACTAAAAGAAAATGCATGAAAATAGATAATAAAATGAAAATAAAAATAAATAAAAAATAAAAAAAGAGATTGAACATATCTTACCTGAAGGATGATTGATCCAAATCTGGATTTGAAAGCAGAAAACTCAAGGCTATCTACTCATGATTTCCTCTTCTCTCGAGGCCTGCAAAAGAGAGAGAGTATCAAAGATAAAAATAATAACTAGTGTGACATGTCTTACCGTATGAACAATATGACATGGTGTGCCCAAAAATGTAAATTTGGAAAGCGACGTGGTGTGATCCTAGACGTCCAATGTGCATTTTCTCTAAATGGCTAAATTGTTGTCACATCAACGATTTATGTCAAACCTCCAATGCCCGTCGTAGCTTGTCACGTGGCGAATGACATCATGTTGACATCACCCTACTGCATTAAATTTTGTAAATAAAATAAAATAAAAGAAAAGAAAAATCCTACATCACGTGTCAACATTGTTGGTTGACATGTGGCAAACCCATTCGAACTTGGTCACACGATTTAACCTAGGTTAACCAGAGTTGACTCGTTTACCCAGTTCAAATCAGTTGAACCGATCTGACCTGTCCTAAATCGTTGGTTCACTTTTTAAATTTTAAAATTAATTTTTAATTGATTCTTAATTTTTAAAATTGGGAAATAAAAAAATTAGAAAAAATTAGAGAAAAAATTAAAAATTTATAAAAAATAACCAAAAATTATTTGGTTTATTTCGACTCATATAACAAAAAAATGGAAAAATAAAAATACCAAAATTAAATAAAATGGAGAAAAAGTTTTTAAAAATCCTAAGAATTGCATAAAAGTGTTGGAAAATTTTTAGAAAAATTTTGGAAAACTTGTGAATATTTTAAAGACTTTTTTTGCTCAAATTTGATTAATTTATTTGAATATTATCTTTGTATATTCTATTTGCATGTGTGTGTATTCCAATAATCAAACAAAGGGTAAAGAGGTGTTTCAGACATCACCTATATTAGCTCTGAGAGGGGTTTATCTAATAAAATTGTTTCATTTGAAAGTCTTATTAGACATTCTTAAATTGCATCTTATTTCATATTTTCTTTTAAAGTTTTAATGCTTATCTGCTTTTAAGAAATTAATTAAAGACCACTTGATTCAGTTTAAGGATAATTCATGGTTAATTAGGTACTGTTTGTAGAATAGGTATGTAGGGAATGCTAGTACCTTCCCCTCGCATAACTGAACTGTCAATTTTAACTTTGGTAAATGTAGACTGAGACTATTGGTTTCTTGCCTCACGATTAATCAGGAGACCAATCAAAAGATAGTAATTAGGTGAACTAACTGCTCCTAAGAAAATAACAGGGTAGTGGCAACTCTATTAAACCTTTAATATTATCATTTCTCGCAATTTCGAACTTTCTTTCTAGGACGTTGCAACAACCACCTTTCCATCTCAATCTCCTTCATAAAAAATGCTTTGTGCATTTATACCATAAACAAGAGATCAAAAGACACTTGGTTTTAAACTTATATTTTTAAATTGGTATAACAACATGATGCAATACCAACCTTTATATATATATATATATATATATATATATATATATATATATATATATATATATAACTTGTGAAATTTAAAAAATTTTGAATTATCATTTAAAATCATTTTGGTATAAACACCAACCCCAAAAAAGTTTAAAATAAAGAACATTGAAAATTTTAAAGTTTTAAAAAAATTGTGTTGTCATTTAAAACAATCTTAAAAATATTTTTGAAAAGGCATTTTCAATGGAAGGTACAAACCTAGCCATTGCATGATGCAGAAATCTTGTCGGCAAAAGGTGGAAATGTTTGCTATTCCATTAATGAATACTATGGCCTTTAGATCCAAGACCCAAAATTCTATTTGTTTTTGTTTTAACTCTTCTAATTCAAGAACACACTTTTTTACTTTTCTTTTTTCCTCAATTTTTAGAGAGCAAGAAATGGTACATCATAATTATTGGCAAAAGAAATTGGAAATTAACAATTTCCGACACGTTTTCCGACATACCCATCATCTGTATTTCCACACATTTGAATTACAAGACCCCAACATAGGGACATATCATTATCATGATGATAATGAAAATTTTCATGCAAATTTTTTAATTAAAATATATGTGTATCATAACTTATATTTTTATTATTTCAATTTATTCTAATTTATTCTTGAAAAATAGGTGTTTTACCAACTAAATGTAATATAATGGTTCATTTGAGAGTATGAAGTTCGAACATTAGATTTAGATTTGAGCGGATTTAAACAAATTTTAATATAATTTTATATTACTCCTTATCCAAATCCAATACAACTCCAAATTCAGCGTCTATCTAAATATAGGGTAAGGTTCATTCAATTATGAAAAATAGTTTTCATTTTCATTTTTAGTTTTTCTGATATTACAAAAACTAAGGCCGCCTTGTACGTTCTCTATTTTTTCAGAAGATTCGCATAGAAAATGAGAATATAATTTTAATAACTTTCCCACGTAACTATTGAAAAAAATTAAAATAATTTGAATTTTTGTACGTTTTTAAAAATTAAAAATGAAAAATAAAATTACTTTTCATTGCCAACAGGCGGATAAAAAGTTATTTTGTAACAAAATAGGAAAACAAATGTGGAGCAAGAATTGTTTGTGTGTGTGTGTGTGTGTGTGTGTGATGTCAAGTAGAAAACAAATGAAGATATATATATATATATATATATATATATATATATATATATATATTCCAAATTTAACAAACTGAAAAACAAAATAAGGAGAGATTTCGACCTTTAGTGCAAGAGCATCTGGATCTAATTTTGGTAGGGGAATCAAAGACATACATAGACTGGGTGTTGAATCCAAAATTAGGGCACAACCTGGCTTCCAAGCGTATTATGAAAATATTATTGGGGGGACCTAATTACCTATATGCCCTAGCTGTGACTTGAAGACTTACCTATGCATGACCCATGGACAAGGGTAGACCCGATGATACGGTACATGCTTTTCCAACATATATATATATATATATATATATATATATATATATATATATTTAAAAAAAAAAAAAAAAAAAACAATGGTTCCAAGACCCTTTGAACACTAAACTAACCCACTAAAATAAAAGAGTCTCTCCTCTATCCTTCAAAACTCTAATACTAAGATATTATCTCAAATAAAAAGTCATAACCCTACAAGATTCGAATATTAGTCATTTAATAAGGACAGTCTTAAATGTATCACTTGAGCCACCCTTATAGAGCTAAAAATGTATGTGTGTGTCTATATATATATATATATATAAAATTTTATATATGATATCTTAATTTTAAGAAAAAGTTTAACAAAAAATCTTAAAAGAAGTAATGTCTTGTTTGATTTGCAAAATGGAATGATATAGGAAAGTAATGACTTTTTGAGTCCGATTTCTACTTTGATGTTGATAAAGTACAAGTTTCTTACATGTGTATAGAGTATGTGAACAGATCTTTAATTCAAACACACACATAAAGGGAAGTGGAAGTCAGAAGGAACTTCAAGTTTATCATCATTCTAGCGTATTCCATGAAAATTGAAGAGCAAATAAACGAAGACATACTTTGTTTTATTTTGTAATGCATTTAGTTTATATTTGGTCTGTAACAATGCATATCCTGCATGACATGATGAAAGTTCATAATGACCATAAACAAACTTTAGGGCACCCAACACTTTAATGAAAAATCCTTTCCATAAAAACTAATATCATCCAAAAGGATTTAAATCATTTTGGGTCAAAATCGAACAAAAATTAGGTTTTTAACTGTCCTCGGTTAACCGAATCTTCACATTTTAAAACAACTTAGTCGATCAAACTTGCCCTGAGGAAAAAATTGAATTTTTGATCATGTTCGGCCGACCGACCCCATATTGAACTAAAATGCCCAGCCAACCGACCTAAGAAAATTGACCAAAGTCCAAGGCTCAACTGACCGATCACTATAGTTCAAAATGGCCTCAGCGGATCGGCCTTTGATGCCCGACAGACCGACTTTAGCCCCGACCGACCGAACCTACGAAGGTTTAGAAATCGCCTTTGGCTCGGCAGATCGACACCTTTCATAGCCGATCGAACCCTTAAAGAAATTCAAATTTTTTGTGTGAGGTCAACCGAACGGTGCTAGCACCGGTCAACCGAACCTCTCAAGTCTTGGTAATTTCCAGCGCTTAAACGCAGTTAAATTTTAATTAAACAAATTTCAATATACCAACAATGTCCCCAAACGGTTATATTTTCAGAAACTCTATATATACCCTTTTCATTAGTTCAATTAGTAACATGATTAGCCAAAAATTTCTCTCAAATATTTTGGGCTATTTTTTTATCAAAGTTCCCCCATACAACATTTTATTGCAAAATTTTCTTTTGGGGCAAAATTTTTACACTCTCCCCAACTCTCTTTCGTCATTCTTTGAAAATTTATTTTACAAGAGAGTATTTTATTTGGTCATTTATTTTCATTGATAAGCACATACTCTCACTCTTTCTTTTGTTCTTGAAAATCATTTTGTGAGAGTTAGTTTAGTGTTTCTCCACATATTCCTTCTTCAAAAGTATTTTTGGAGAAACTCATTTTTAGCATGTGAATATTTTTACACACTATTTTTCAAACTAAAGATCATACATATTCATTTGTGCAAAAATACCTTTGAAAGCAAATCTTAGGTTCTCCTACTATTTCTTGAAATATATTTTAGGGAGAAAATTTTATTAGGGTAAAATCTTTGAAGCACTTATTATATATATCATCTTTCAAAGATTGAAAATATGATTTTGAGAAAAACACTCTTACTCTCTTGAGCATATTTCATATCATATGAAAGTGTATTTTAAGAGCTTTATTGTTGTACATCTTTACCTGTATTTAGAAGCATTTTATATGTACAAAAATTGGTTTTATGTACCGGTTGGGTTCAGGTTGTAAATTGAACTGGAGAGTCTTTGTCCCCTAAAGAAGACTGGTTTGGTTTAGCCCAATAAATTGAACTAGGCCCCATAAAGGAGATTAGTTGGGTTCAGCTAGGTAATTGAGTTAGGATATTCCTCGCCCCATAAGGAGAGGCTATATGGTTGGGGCTCAACCCTGTAATTGAGCTAGGGTTTACCTCGCTCCATAAGGATAGATTGTAACGGTTGCTGCTCCACCCATTAAGTGAGCAGGAATAGTAAAATTCTTAGAAGATAGGCGGGGACGTAAGCTGGTTTGGCCGAACCACGATAACAAATATTCTCTCTCTCTCTCTCTCTCTCTCTCTCTCTCTCTCTCTCTCTCTCTCCCATTTAAATTTTCGCACTTTAATTTCCGCACATGTATGCTCGTTCATTTACTGTTATAATTAATTTTGCATACATGTCTTTAATTTTAAATGAGATATGCTTCACATGTATGTTTACATTTAGGGCTGATCATTTCACATACACGCTTTAAATCTTAAATGGGATATGATGAGATGTTTGTGTGCAAATATTTAAATTGTAGAGAATGTCATATTTTTTTAAAAATATTTACATAATTAATTGGGGAAATTGAGACTGCTTAGAAAGACCCTAGGTTGAGAAAAACTGTTCATGATTTGAATTAAACCTAAGAATATTTTTTTAATACCCAATTCACCCCCTCTTGTAGAGACACGAACCAAGAAAATAAAAGGAATAAAAAAAATAAAAATAAAGAAAAGAAGAAAACGATTCGAAAAAGGACCAAACCGCCAACGGTTTGAGGACCCTCAGAAAAACAGTCGATGGTTTTCTTGTAGTACAAGATACTGAGAGCTGAATGCGGAGGAATATGGTTTGGTTAAGGCCAAGTCGTTGATGGTTTCATGCGGGGCAGCTTCCCTATATATATGTTAGCTCATTTTTTTTTAGAAAATTCCTTTTCTTCTCTCTCCTAAAACTAGGGTTTCGGGAGTTTCTCTCTCACGAGTCCCTCTTACTCTCCCGAGCTCACCCAAAGGTCTCTCGCACTCTCCGGTGGTGTCTCTCATCTTTCCGACTTGCGGGCTTCCGTTCTTTGGCAAGTTCGAAAGTTAGGGTTCTATTTTCCCATTCATTTTAGGCAGAATTTCAAGCAACAAGTAAGGGGAATAAATTATACCATCATTTTATTAATTTTTAACCAATTAAATTCGAGTATAAAAGCCTGTGTATATGTAACACCCCAACCCCGAAGGGTCTGGGATATTTACCTTTTACTATTAATTTACAATGAAAGTAAATAAACTCAATTATTATTAAACTAGAGCGCTAATTATCCATATTACAATTATTTATTTCAAAAGAAGAAAAATTACACAAGCATAAATATCTGGCATCATACTAATATTTCAAATAAATCTTTATTTTTCTATCCCCACCAGCATGCTTGCTAAGCTTGATTTCTGACATGCTCTTCAGAGTTATCTGAAATAAAAATATGATTAGAGTGAGACGACGCTCAGTAAGTAAATAAGATTATTATTAGTGTGTGGCCAAAATGAGTTTTTTAAAAATTTCTTAAAATAATATTTAATACTATAATTTCAAAACTGCTTCTAGAATAAATATAAATTTAAAATTTTCTACATAAAACTTTTACCATCAATTACAACAGTAAAATTTTATAATCATATAATATAACTGTTAAATTAAACTTTTAACTTTAAAACTGTAAAAATATTTAATGATAAACATACATATACTTTTCCTCATACGTTTTCCTTAGATCATCATTTAAGCACCAGAATGATCCTTTCCATGTAAACTTACATTTTTCCTTTAAATCATCAGTAACTTTGTACACGTAATTAAATATGTATAAACATATATTGTAAAAAAAATTACCCTTAGGCCTGTTTGTCGTAAGTTATGTTTACCCCCATGACTGGATTGTGCAGTCCAAAGACTGGACTTAGCTGACTGGCCGACTAAACTAAATCAACGTACGTAAATATTAAGTGAGATTTTCCTTATTAAGTCCTGCTTTGGAACCAGGTGTGCACTCAGGAGAAATCCACTAATATAAATAACCACTTTGTAAACAGTGTGAGTGCACTCTGATCCATTTAAACTTTAAGTTGTGGTACCGAGCATCTGTAACTTTGAACTTTCGTTGTCATAAGGGGTTTTAAAATCATCTTATTATAATTTATGTAATTTAAAATAATAGCGTGAAAATCTCATATTTACTTATATTTTCATAAATACATGTAACGTAAAAATAAACTCATGCCACACAATTTTTATGTTAAAAATATTTATTTATTTATTTTTAATAGAAAGAAATGCTAAAAATTACCCGAGTGGATTAGAATATTTCTTAACCCAAAAATAAATGCAAGAATATTAAAATTAAAACTGGTATAATTAAATATGCATAAAATTAAACTTAGAGAAATTTTGTGGAACTAACTAACATAATTGAAATTTACTTATAAAATAAACTCGGGTATGAATTTTAAAGAATAAAAAAAAATCAATATAATCAAATTTACTTACCTTCTTCTTTTATGTTGTGCTACGAACACAATAACTATCTCTAAGAAATGAGATCGAAAAGAGTGGGTGAGTGAGAACTTACTTAAAAATTCTCTCTCCACCACAAATTTTTTCACTCACTAATCTTTCTCTTCCTTGGAAAAATTGTTGTGAGAAATGAAGGTTGAGAGCTTCCTATTTATAGGAAAATTTTGGGAAGAAATGGAATTTATAAAAGTGTTGGGAGATGGGTGAAACTATAATTTTTTTAAAATTAAAGAATGGGCAAGGGATGGGTAAGGTATGGGTTGAGTATGGGATGGGGATGAAGGTCATGTAGGAGTGCTTGCCACTATTTAAATAAATTTCTAATTAATTACTTACTTAATTAATTAATTAATTAATTAGTTAATTAATTATTTTATTATTTTATTATTTTATTATTTTATCATTATTATTATCATTGTTATTACTTTTAAACTATTTTTAGTATTTATTTATTTTTAAAAAAGAATTAATTTAAATTTTGAAAACTCATGTGGGCCCACATGGTCTTGTGGGCCCCACACAACTTCGAGACCTAAATGGATCTACAAAACTCCAATAATCCTCATACGATTTTATAAGCCCTACACAATTTCGAGACTCGTGTAGACCTCCACACGGCTTCGGGACTCATATGGGTCCCACATAGTCTTGTGGGCCCCACATATGATACCTATATTATTATTATTTTATCATATATTTCTGCAAATTATGTCAGTCAAACATTATTTTATGTACTTATTTACGTATGCAAACAGTGTTTATCATATTTATCCTATGAAATTCCATTTTGACCAGACCGACCTCCAGGAAGCGACTGAACCGCAATGGTCTTTGAGCACTCGCTAAGATAAGATCTTTCTTAGGCATCAAACATGAGCTCAAAGATCCTACAGAAAAACACTTCTGTATTGATATTAACTTAATAACCATTTTTATTATTTTATTATTATTGTGCTTTAATCGTATATATATATATACGATTTTCTGAACGGGTTAGGCATTTGAAAATGATAGTTGTTTATTATAATTCATATTCCAATGTGAGCAGGGTATATGATTTATTAATAGTATATAAAAGTATGGTTGACATTCAAACTGTGTGGCACGAGATTAACTTTTTGTAATAAACTGGTTGTGAGTCACTGTGGTATCTAAGCTTGTGTATTTGGGTGATTACTATGGTCAATGAATTGATATATTTGGATTATTGGTTTTGTATGGTTATTCGTGTGTATCACAATATAACGTTGGCAAACCTGAGGAGTTCATTACATTGTCATATATATCAATGGGGTAAAACATTGGCAGGCCTGAGAAGTTTGTTTTACTCATATACAATGAATAGGTCATTGTAAAAGTGTAGCAATGAAGGTCGATTGTGAAGAACTTGTGTTATCCTGTGTGGATGTGAAACTAGTGTAGTTTCCTATGCGGATGTGAATGAAATGTATGGTATCCTATGTGGATGTGTTGTGGTTTATGTGTATGCAGGTTCTATGGTATGATTGATGTTGATTGTGTGTGGGTACATGTATGTAAATTTAAATGCATGAATGTTTATGGCAAAATAAAAATCTCCAGCTTGAGGGCTTACTGAGTAAGGTGAGGACCCTAATAAGTATCAGTTGTAGTCACATCCAATTAAAAAAGGCCAAGTTACAAACGTTATCAGAGCAAAGGGGCGTTACATGTATAGACGTGTAAACTCTCCAATCCTTGGGAAATCTCACTTATAAATAGTTATGTATGTGTGAGTACATTCTACATGTGTCTTGTCAATTTATGTTGATTAATGAATAATTATATTTTGTATATACTAAAACTCATCTGCCACACACTATTATAATTTATTCTAACCTTACTCAGAAGTGTCTCACCCTAGCAAAATATTAATTTTTCAGGTACTTCAGGTGATCGAGCTTAGTAAGCTCCAGGGCAGGGTTAGTTTTTGTAACTACGAGTAGTCGTAGGAATTGAAATATGTAATGTTATGTTTTTATATTTCGTTGGGAATGTAATATAAAGTGAATGGATACACTTTTTGGGATGTATAGCATAGAACTCTGGTATTTTAATTGGAGAATGTTTAATTATTTTCGCTACGTGAATGATATTTATGGTATCAGAGATAAGTGAATGGAACATATAACACCCCAGGCCCCACTTGATGGGTTCGGGGCATTACAAATTTGTATCAAAGCTTTAGGTTGTTAGGTTCTACAGACTCTAGGATGGATTAATACCAAAGTATAGGTTCAAGTTAGGATGATGATAGAAACGGGTAGATTAGGATATCAGTAAGAAATTTTGAGTTTGTTTCGTGGCCTGGAAGTAAAAACCCCTTGATGGTCTTCTATGATTTTTTGAATGAGTCGCGAGTTTTAGAAAATCATGATAAATCCATCGACGGTGATGTTTCCAAGCAGAGAGACTAGAACTTGAAAATTAGAACTCAAAGGTTATGATGATTGATTTATGGGGATAAGCCTCTGAAAGAGAATTTTGGTAATTTAGGTGTTGTGATTTAATGATTGAGGTCAATTGGGTGTTTGATGTTTAAATTGAGGATCTTAATGTTTTCTGGTTTCTTTGTTTTATAATTGTACCAGTTATGTCAAGATATGGAAATTCTAAACTCGCCTCTGTCCTATCTTCAGGATGGATCCTAGAGGTAAATACGTGGACGCTGGAGGAGTTAATGATTTAGGGGCTTCCAGCGGGGATGAGATTGAAACCTCCAGATTGCTATGAGGATTAGATCGGCAAGTCAGGAAACCACCAGTGAACCAAGGCTGTTCAATTGAGCAATTTATTCGCCTGAAATCCTCTACTTTTGCGGGTGGCGCTAACCCAATCATGGCTAAGACTTAGGTGCAGGAGATGGAGAAGATACTGACAGTGCTGAGTTGCACTGAGAAGCAGAAGGTTCTCTTCACCACCTTCAAGTTAACATGAGAGGCTGAACGATGGTGGCTAGCGGGGAAGCTACTGGAAGAGTAGTGGGAGGTACCTACAGTTATGGCATCGAGTCATTTCAAGGAGGTTTTTTATAACAAGTACTTCCCCGCCACCACTAGGGATGTGAAGGCGGAGGAATTTTTCAACCTGACTCAGGGGCACCTCACCGTTTAGCAATACTCTATTAGGTTCATGGAGCTTTCTCACTTCACCCCCTTTATGCCAGGAGGTTTGAAAGGAGCCTGAAACAGAGGATCCATAAGCAGGTGGCAGTCTTGTAGATGCAGAACGTCTCAGAACTGGTGGATAAAGTCACCATAGCAGAGTTCAGCCTGCAGAGAGGTGCAGAGATGTCAGAGCATAGGAAGAGACCTATGCATTCCAGCTCCCATGCAGATGTCAGACGGGATTCATGGAGGGGAGACAAAGATACTGTGGGTCATAGGTCAGATAGGACTAATCAAGACTATCGAGAAAATTCATCATGCCCACATTGTCCTACATGTAATCGTAGGCATTGAGGAGAAGGTCGGGTTGGGAGTACTGTGTGCTATAGATGTGGTAGATACGGCCATATAGCCTGAGAATGTTGTGGACCGCCAAACAACGCACTTGCTCCTAATCAAAACCGAATGAACAATCTGGTGCCTTGTGGCGGCCCGGCACGTGTTTACACATTTACCCCACTGAGGCATACAATGCTACAGGCACAGGTAACGAATTTATGTTTAGGGATAAGCGATAGTTTTATTTGATTCTAAGTGATGTAATTTTTCACATGTTAGAGTATATTGAAATGTGTGAAATATGGTTAGTTAATAAACTTTTAAGTTCATGAAAAATGATTGGTTAACAAATTTCGAAGACAAAATTCTCTTTGGGAGGGGGGGATATTGTAGAGACTTGAACCAAGAAAATAAAAAAAAAGAAAAATAAAGAAAAGAAGAAAATGGTTTGAAAAATGACCAAATCGTTGACGGTTTGAGGACCCTCATAAAAACCGTCGACGATTTTCCCGCAGTGCAAGATACCGAGAGCTGAACGCAAAGGAATATGGTTTGGTTAAAGCCAAACCATCGACGGTTACACGAAACCGTCGATGGTTTCGTGCGAGGTAGCTCCCCTATATATATATATATATTTTAGCTCCTTTTTTTCAGAAAATTCCTTCCCTTCTCTCTCATAAAACTAGGTTTTTGGGAGTTTCTCTCTCATGAGTCCCTCTTACTCTCCTGAGCTCACCTGAAGGTCTCTCGCACTCTCTGGTGGTGTCTCTCATCTTTCCAACTTGTGGGCTTCCGTTCTTTGACAAGTTCGCAAAGCTAGGGTTCCGTTTTCCCGTTCGTTTTAGGCAAAACTTCGAGCAACAGGTAAAAGGAATAAATTATACCAGCTTTTTATTAATTTTTAACCAATTAAATTCGAGTATAAAAGTCTGTGTATATATGTATGATTTTCTGAACAGGTTAGGCATTTGAAAATGATAGTTTTTTTATTATAATTCATATTCCAATATGAGTTGGGTATATGATTTATTAATAGTATATAACAGTATGGTTGACATCCAAACTGTGTGGCATGAGATTAACTTTTTATAATAAACTGATTGAAAGTCATTATGGTATCTAAGCTTATGTATTTGGGTGATTACAGTGGTGAATGAATTGATATGTTTGGATGATTGGTTTTGTGTGGTTATTCGTGTGTATCACAATATAACGTTGGTAGACCTAAGGAGTTCGTTATATTGTCTGGATTTAAATCACAATATAACGTTGGCAGGCCTGAGGAGTTTGTTTTACTGATATACTCTAAATAGGTCATTGTTAAAGTGTAGCAATGAAGGTCAGTTGTGAAGAACTTGTGTTATCCTGTGTGGATGTGAAAATAGTGCAGTATCATGTGTGGATGTGAATGAAATGTATGGTTTCTTTGTGGATGTGTTGTGGTGTGTGTGTGTGTGTGTATGCAAGTTATGTGGTATGATTGATGTTGATGGTTTGTGGGTACATGTATGTGAATTTAAATGCATGAATGTTGTTGGCCTAACATGGCTTTCGAATCTTGTTTTGATGTTAACAAATAAATGTTAATTTAACAAGTTATTGTTTAAGTGATGATATTTCAGGAAACCTAGTATGACAAAGTTCAGAAGGTTCAAAGAAATAAAAGTCCAAGATCACAAGTACCATAAAGCTATACTTCATCAACAAAGTGATCAAAAGAGAAGCTAAAGAGGACCAAGATGTTCAAAACATATGGAAGCTTAAAGAAGACTCAAGCTCAAGGCAAAGATGACTCAAAGCAAAGAAACACATGAAGACTTCAAGCTTAGAGAGTTTGAAGTCTTTAGGAAGTCTTATATAAGTACTTCATTATAAATATCATTTTGAATGCTTTGAAGCTCATTAAGGATTGATGCGGACTTAGAGACCTTACTTTGAAAACCTTGGAAAATGCTTTTTAAATGTATCAAAGCAAGATGGCTAAGGATTTTGGAAACAAACCTCAAAAATAGTTTTTATAACTGTTCAAGCGACTGAACTTTAAACCTTAGGCAACTTAAGATTTTCCTGAACTGTTTTTGAATAAGCAGTGAAGGTTCAGACAACTAACCCCTGAATCTTCAGGTGCCTAACCCTATTTTAAATTGAAATTTTACACAACATTTAGAAGGTTCAGGCGACTAACCCCTAAGGGCTCAGTCGACTGACCCTTGAACAGATAGTTTTTTAAATAGATTTTTAAATTAAAAAATTGAGTTGCTTGTGCCCTAAACTTCGTATAAACTTGGGAAACACTACAAGTAACTTGGGCAACACGAATTTAACACTTTTTGAACCTATAAATACATGGTTTCTCAAATCAAATCAATACCAAGAATTAAAAATTCAGTTTTCAAGCTATATTGCTCACTCTCTCTTAAAGCCCTCTTGCACACATACTCTTTGTTGACCTCATTGGTCACACCCAGTTTTGATTATGACAAATACTATTGGTATTGATGGTTGCACTAAGAATTGCATGCAAGTTCACCGTGCACGTGTATTTAGACTGAAAGGACATATCATGATGGCGTGCGGTGTTCGTGTTGAAGAATGAAGATTTTTGTGTTGTATTTGTATTTATGTATTTATCTCTTCATGCTGGGATGTAATTTATTATGAACTATGCACGTGTATGGCTTGTAATAATTTGTATCATGCATGGTAGGTAGGTATGCTCAAAACGACCATAGTTGGACTTTAGGTACCTACACAAACCTTAGGGATCTTTCCCGGTAAAACAAAAAGTTCTTAGGTCTCTAAACAAATGCACAAAAAGTCCCTATTATCATCTTCATATCAAGGGAATTACAACTGACTAAAATATGGACTTAAATTGAAAAGGTTGAGAGGGTCCGGGCGACCGAACCCACATCGTATAAAGTGGCTCGAGCGACCGATCAAAGTCAACATGTTGACTTATCTTCGGGCGACCGAACCTCTTTTGAACGTATCTTCCTCAGGCACCCGAATGCTCTTCCAAGCACTTTTCAACTACTCGGGCAACCGTCTGTTTGCGTTTAAATAGAGGCTCGGGCGACCGAACTACCTGGTTTGGTTAACCGAACTCACCTTCGAGCACCCAAACCTCATACATTTGGCTACTGACTTTGGTTCAGCCAATCGATCCTTAACTCGGGCACCCGAACCTCTTAAAATTGATTTTTGACTGTGTTTGTTCAGGCACCTAAACCTCAGGCCGGGCACCCGAATCTTGCAGGTTAAAATATTTTTTACTGATTTTTAAATGGGGTAAAGTGGGTTAATTTTCTTAATGTTGTTTTAAGCAATTCTAATTATACCCATTGTGTCCCCAACGGCCAAAAAATCCTCCTTGCCTCTATATACCAATTCATTTGTCTTAATTAAAAAAAGATTAGAAAATTTGATTAGGGCAAAATTCTTTCAACATCCTAAACCCTATATTAGCCAAATATTCTTTCAAGCACTCACATATTTCTCATTCATGATTTCTCTAAGCATTGTGAGTATTTCAAGGCTATTGAGCTTAACCTACTTAGCTAGAACTCTCACTTGGATTATTTGATTTTCTTTGAGAGTTTAGCGTTAAAGTTCTTCCACAGATTTCATTTGATAAATCTTGTGTGGGAAGACTTTGAGGATTTAGGTTCTTGCATTATTGTTGCAAGTTACCTAAACCTAGTTTTTGTGTGCAAAAATCTTTTATCAAAAAGCTAGTCTTTCAAACAACTCCATTGTGCCTTATATTGAAATATCCTATTGAGTTTTTTTGATTTATCTTGCTTAACATATTTGAAACCCTGATCCGATATTGTGATACTTAAATATTATGTTTCAAATCTTGCTTAGATATACACTCTAGATCTGGACTAAAAATATATACGTGATTGAGTTAAAGATATAAGCCGAATTTATAAAAAACTCGGTATCACTCTCTACCCTTTCTCTTTAATTTTTCTACATTTATAAATTGTGTGGTTGTGTATCCAAGTACAGGAAGCTGAAAGTTTGAGATTGAGAAAACTTTTAATTTAGGAAAGTATGTTGATTAATCTTTTGCGGAAACCTTAAAGGGAGGATGTTGATTAATCGTTTACAAAAATCTTGGTTAAAAGAAGTGCACCAATATTCATACATACAATGCTTTATTTAAACTCTAAGCTAAGTTTTTGCAAACGCTGAATCAAGGAAGTGTTGTAGCTCATATAATTGGTTAAGTATCTTGTGGTTGATTGATTGATATTGTTGAAAGTATTTGGTCTGTATTGAGTGTGGATTGTGGTTGGTTTAATTAAGCATTAAAAAAATCATTCTTTTGTGTTTGCTAAATTTACAATAAGTTGTGAATCCATAAAAAAGTTTTAAAAATTTTTTAAACCCAATTCACCCCTCCCCCCTCCTCTTGGGACTACACCTTAGTTTTCAAATGTTTATGACGAAATAAAACTCTCTGCCCGAGGGCTTACTGAATAAAGTGACCTGATAAGTATCAGTTGTAGCCACACTCAATTAAAAAGGTCAAAGTTACAAACAGTACCAGAGTAAAGTAGCGTTACATGTATGCGTGTGTAAACTCTCTAATCCTCGGGAACTCTTGCTTATAAATAGTTTATATATGTGTGAGTACAGTCTGCATGTGTCTTGTCAATTGTTGTTGATTAACGAAAAATTATATTTTGTATATACTAAAACTCATCTCCCACACACTATTATAATTTATTCCAATCTTACTCAGAAGTATCTCAACCCAACAAAATATTAATTTTTTAGGTCCTTCAGGTGATCGAGCTTAGCAAGCTCCAAGGCAAGGTTAGTTTTTGTAACTACAAGTAGTCGTAGGAACTGAAATATGTAATGTTATGTTTTTATATTTCCTTGGGAATGTAATATAAAGTGAATTGATACACTTTTTGGTATGTATAGCATAGAACTCTGGTATTTTTATTGGAGAATGTTTAATTATTTCCACAGCGTGAATGATATTTATGATATCAGAGAAAGGTGAATGGAACACATAACCTCCCGGACCCCAATTGGCGGGTTCGGGGCGTTACGCCTCCCCTCTTGGGATCACACAAATTACATCAGAAATGAATGAAATGAAAATTTAAGTGTAAAATATGATGAGATTAGTGAATGAAATTGATTTCATTCTTCTCGATTTTATTTGATTCCTATGTGTAGTAAATTTCTATAACAGATATATAAGTAATAATAGTGTAAATCAATTTGTGGATAAAAAAACTAGTCTTTTAAAATAAGATCGAATATTGTAAAATAAATAAATTTTTATATTACATATAGAAGTATGAATAGTGCAAACCAGTTTATGGTCAAAAGTGTACTGTTTTAAAATAAATAAATTTCTATTATTCATAAAGGATAAATCATTTTGTACACAATTTAATTATCTTCTGAAAGTAAACTCTAATATTATTAAAAGTAAATTTTTTTTAATAATATATATAAATTGAAATCAATGAAAAGCAAATCAAAAATTACATTTAGAATATTTAGAAGTTATTGTTTGAACATAAAAGAAAAGATTTCATTTATATATACAATATCATAATTTAACAAAAGCATGAATATTATTAAAAGAAACAAATTTCTATAATAGATATAAAAAGTAAAATCAATCAAAATTAAATGAAAAAGTACATTTAGAATGTTTAGAAGTTATTGTTTGAATAAAAAAAAAGAATATTTCTTTTACATACATACAACTTATAAGAAATTAATGAAATTATGAATAGGGTAAATCATTTTGTAAAAATAATATCTTTACATTTTAAAAATAAGACAAAACATTCTTAAAATAAAGTAAATTAAACCACTACTAAATAAAATTACATTTATAAAATTAATTTTTATAAGTTAAGCGTCTAAAATTCAAAAAATAAATAGTAAATAAGCTTCATTTACTAAAAGAAATAAACTAATGCGAACCTAAGTTTTCATTGCCTAAATTTTGATAATAACAAATTTTAGTGGCTAATGATTTTGCAATTGAGTTAGGTGTTTATAAGTGTTATATAAATAAGGTTTTAAGTGTTCAAACATAGAAACTTGAAGAAGTTTGAAAAGCATTTCAATTATTTTAAATTTGTACCAGAACGGTATTTAAAATTTATCCTTTTATTGTAGATGTGCTTAGATTCTTTAAGATTTATCTTGTTATGGCGCACACAGGAGGAAAAACATATCGTTCTAGGTAAAAGTATTGGGAACAATTAACAGTTGACTGGTCTAGGAGAATAATCTACTGATTTCTTAGAATAAGCGACTACTACTACTTTTTAGCAAATCAATGATCATCTATGTACATTAATAATTAATGATAGATCGATTGATATCTTTGATTGATCTGTTAAAACTAAGAGAAGAAAGAAAGAACTGTAAATAACTTCTATATTCATTGTATATATAAAACTGTACAAGGGTCATTTTTTATAGGTGAAGGAGGCAAACTCACAAAGGTAAATCATTAATGACATTAATGCTAATTACACAAATCATACTTTAATTAAACAAATCATGGAGATTGACCAAATCATGGATATTGGTCAATCAACTTAATTAGGGAGATATGCTAACATTCCCCATCAAACTCAAGGTGGTATCGAAGATGCCAACTAGAGTTTGCAAACTAAAGCACGATGGTGACCAAGTGGATGAGCCTTTGTAAAG
The DNA here is from genome assembly GCF_029873635.1 of Malania oleifera. Taxonomy (NCBI): domain Eukaryota; kingdom Viridiplantae; phylum Streptophyta; class Magnoliopsida; order Santalales; family Ximeniaceae; genus Malania; species Malania oleifera. The sequence continues at coordinate 18,432,549 of NC_080422.1, forward strand.
ATATCAGTCAACTGATCAGCCAAAGGAACTGACAAGAGGCGAAGTGTCCCCTCTTGAAGATGATGACGCACAAAATGACAGTCGATCTCGATGTGTTTGGTGCATTCATGAAAGACATCGTTATAAACGATCTGAACAGCACTATGATTGTCACAATAAAGCGGAGTGCTCGAAGGCTAAGGAACATACATATCTTGGAAAAGCCAACGAAGCCAAATAAGTTCAGAAGTAGTATTAGCAATGGCCTGATACTCAACCTCAGTGCTAGAGCGAGCAACAATAGTCTACTTTTTGCTTTGCCAAGAGATAAAAGAGTCACCAAGTAGAAAAAGGAAACCAGTGGTAAACCGGCAATCAGTAGGGTCCCCTACCCAATCAGCATCAGAACAAACCTGCAACGTCAAGGATGAGTGAGAGGAAAAATGAAACCCATGAAATAATATTCCCTTCACATAGCGTAAGATGCAAAGAACAGTTGCATGGTGAATGGAACGAGGAGTCGACATAAATTGGCTAACAAGGTGCACTGCATAAGCAATGTTTGGTCTAGTGATAGTGAGATAAATCAAGCTCCCAACAAGATGTCAGCAATGAGTGGCATCGGGAAGGAGCTCCCTATCAGTAGAACAGAGTTTGATGTTAGGCTCCAGCGGACTATCAGCTATCTTACAATCAGTGAGACTAACACGTGTGAGAAGATCAGAAGCATACTTGGCTTGGGTCAAATAATAGCCATAGAGGTAGGGGACACCTCTAAGCTGAGGAAGTAGTTAAGAGAACTGAGATCTTTCATCTCAAACTATTGACATAGAAACTGCTTAAGCTCATGAATACCAGAAGTATCATCACCAGTAATGATCATATCATCAACATTAAGTAGTAGAATAGTGATGCTAGTATCAATGTGACAAGTAAAAAGAGTTGAACCGTAGATGTAACGACCTGCTTATCCTAACATATAATTAAGCACAAATAATAATACAGTCCACCCGAACCTGTGGGTAATGGGGACGCATCTGACATTTATAGCAGAAAACCTAAGCAGCAGTAAATATAAAATCGCATTCTCAAACTATAAAATACATAATATCAGAGTTAACTATAAACCATCACGTTCTGTAATTATATACAATTTCAAAAATACCAAAATGTATTTCCTAGGATTCTACAACAAAAATCGTTGATCCTAGTTCAACACTTACCCTCCTAACGGGGTAACACAGACTTAACTCAACGGCGGCCTCGATCCGCCGGTCTTTCTGAATTTCTTGAAAAATTATTTAATGTTGGGGGGTGAGACACTTCTCAATAAGGGAAAATAAACTAAATGCAGTTGTATGGTAATATGAATATTTAATGCAATTATACATATACAATACATTTCATATACCTGAAAACATTCATCATATCAAACTGAATAATCATATACTTTCATATTTTCTAATAAATCATACAGTTCATAAAATGTCTAATATAACTGATAATACTAAAAATTCACCCAAGATGTATAGCTAACTAATGTCATGTATTACCCTCCATGACGGGTTGTGCAGCCCGAAGGCGGGGCCCGATAATGGCTGGCCGACCACTGCCAAGTCAAAAATGTTTGTAAGTACGATGGGCCTGCCACACCCTGGTCTAGACTACCAGGTAGACGTCTACCACTCTACACTAAAAGCCACATCAATTATCCATCTCCAACCCCCTCGTGGGGTAGTTAGCACAAATCTGAACATAGTAATCTAATCTGTATAGCTACGATACCGTGCTCTTGTAATTGAACTAAACTATCATCCGAGCTCTGATAATACATAATACATGATAATATATAGTTTAGTATAAATAGATTGATATCATTTTCTGTAATAATGTAAATACATACTGCCTTGTGCCATTTACTTTCATATATGTGGCCTTGCGCCAAAATCATACATATACATGGCCTTGCGCCAGCTATCAATCACGGCCTTGTGCAGAATATTTCATAACTTCTGAAAATCATATTTTATTCATAAATTTTCATAATATAATACTTATCATTTAAAATAATATTCATGCCACACAATGCTGAGTAGAATCATACATTTCATCCTAAAATCATATTTCCTGTATAACAGCAGTATTTTCCAAATATTCATTTTTACCATAATATACAAAAATAAGACATGTTTTTCTAAAAATTAATTTGCTGATAAATAATAATAAATTGTATGAAAAATAACTGTTTTAGTTTATTCCCTTAACTGATACTAAAAAGAAACCCCCTAAATGCACTGGTCCTGCACTCGCAGGGTTCTCCACTCAACACCCTGAATTCAACAATCACCATAACTAAATTTCAGTATTTTTCTGTGAATAACATTTCCTATAACTACGGTAAAACCAAATTTGGCATAAAAAGTCTTACCTTAACCTAGGGATGAATTCCAACTCAGCCCCACCAACGATCTGCTCTTGCGGACTTGGAGAGAACTTCTTCAGGAGTGTCGTGGTGGCCTCAGATCATCGATCTGACTAACGACGGAGCCGAAATCGAAGAGAGAGGAGAGAGAAATTGTAGGGAGGGGAGAGAGAGAGAGAGAGAGAAATTTTTTCTGATTTTTGCGTGCAAAATCTGACGTTTACACTATTTATACCATGGGTATCGTTGACGAGTCACGTCACCTCGTCAATGAGGTCAAGAGGAAATTCGTCGGCGAACTCTCCCCTTCGTCGATGAAATTCATATGTTGCCCAAAAGATCCCCTCGGTATCTTCTCGTCAATGAGGTGCACCTTCATCAACGAAGTCTGCTGCCTCCTTCTGTTCTATTTCCATTTTCCTCTCTTTTTAATATTTAAATACCATTATTCTTCGGGTCATTACAGTACGGGTTAGAAGCAAACCCGGGTTTTGCAACAGTGGAGCTGAACTTGGCAAACCAAGCACAATGAGCTTGCTTGAGCCCATATAATACATGTCGGAGACAACAGACCTTAACAAGCGGATGAGGATACCCTGGAGGAGGCTACATATATACCTCCTCAGCTAAATCACCATGTAAGAAGGCATTCCTGACATCCATCTGAAATAAAGGTCATCATCGGGCAGAGGCAACAACCAAAAGGGAGCAAACGGAGGTAATACGAGCAACAAGGGCAAATGTCTTCTTATAATCAATGTCATACTACTGAGTAAAGCACTTTGCCACTAAATGAGCTTTATATCTTACTTCAGAATTGTCAAAGTTCATTTTCCTTTTATACACCCATTTGTTCCCAACTATAGTCTTTCTAGGAGGCAAGTCAACCAGGTCCCAAGTATAAGTTTTGTGAAATGCGTCAAGTTCTTCAGACATAGCTTGCTACCAAACATGAACAGAATAAGCTTCACGATAGTTGTGAGGCTTGTGAAGAGAGTCAAGAGTAAAAAAATAATGGTAATCACTAAGATAGGTAGGAGGTGCCCTTTCTCTACTAGAACGACAGACATCCAAATCAGAGGACTCTGGCGGAGTGGATGCGATGGCATAATCATCAGACTATCCAGGTTCGTGAGAGGCAAACGTGGAGTGATCACCTGATGAGCTGTCACGATCTGTATTAAAGAAAAAATCTGGAGAGGGATCTATGGCAGGGTCAATGAAAATGGGAGAGTATGAAGGACAATCGGATGAAAGTGGAGAGATACTAAGGAACATTTTGTGTGCCCAAAACTAAACATGTTGAGAGACTCAAAGACACTTGTCTATGGGGTCATAGCACTAATAACCTTTGTGTTCAGTGCCATAACCAAGAAAGCAACAGAAATGAAAGTGAGGTTCAAGTTTTGTATGTTCATGAGGTGGGAGTAAAACAAACCAAGCACGATCAAATACTTTAAGAAGAGAATAATCAGGTACCTTTCCATGGAGGACCTCATATGGAGATTTATTGGAAAGAGTAGGGGTTGGAACTCGATTAATAGTGTAAACGGCAATAAGAGCAATTCCCCCCAAAAGGAATCTGGGAGGGATGCAAAGAAAAGTTGAGAGCGAACAATGTCAATAATGTGACGATGGTTACGTTCTACACGGCCATTCTGTTGGGAGGTGGATGGACAAGATTGATGGGACAAGGTGTCTGCCTTTTTAATTTCTTCAATGAAAGGGGTAGAAGTATACTCCAAGGCATTATCAGACCAAAAAACTTTAATGGTGCAATTAAACAGAGTTTTTATCATCTGCTTAAAATTGCGAAAAGCATTAAGTAACCCAGTGTGATCATGCAAAATATAAATCCATGTATACCAAGAGTAATCATCGATAAAAATAACAAAGTAATGAGACCTACCCTTAGTAGAGATAGGAACAGGTCCCCAAATATTAGAATGAACCAAATCAAAAGGTGTAGAAGACAAAGAATTACTTTCATTAAAAGGTAAAGCTTTTTGTTTCCCAAGTTGACAAGACATACAATCAAAAGTTTCAAATTTAACATTTCCTAAGCAACCACTAGAAGCTAAAGACTAAACACGAGACAAAGAGGTATGACCAAGACGAGAGTGCCAAACACTGGAAGACATAGAAGCAGTAAGAGACGGAGGAGAACAAGAACTAGGCAAATGCAGAGATGTAAGCTCGAAAAGGCAGCCAACTTTATGCCCGGTCACTACTAGTTGGCCCGTCTTCAGATCCTGCACATCACAACCTTTGTGAGAAGAGGTTAAGATAAAACCACTTTCAACAAGTTGACCAACATAAAGGAGATTTAGAGACAAGTTAGGCACAACATAAGTGTCAGGTACAAAAAGAGTAGGAGTAGAAATATGACCAAGATGACTAATCGACATATGTGAACCATCAGCAATATAAATTAAGGAAACAGGATTTAAAAACTTCCAATGGGTCACTAAAAAGGAATCAGAGGTCATATGATTGCAACAGGCAGAGTCAATAAACCAAGATGCAGAGTTACCTGTGGAGACTGATAAGGCAAAAGAAGTACGAGATAGAACCTGGGTGATAATTGTCTCAAGGTAAACTATAGAAAGAGATGACAAAGAAGGTGTAGAAGAAAAATAAGAAGTCGATGAGCTGGTGGAGACAGCAGCAACAGGCTTGGAAGAGTAAGATTCCTTAGCCTTAAAAGCATCCCTTGCATCCTTAGCCTTTTTCTTAGGATAATCGAAAATACGGTGGTCGTCTTCCTTACAATAGTGGCATTGGCCATTGAAATGGCACAGTTTAGAAGAAGCAACAGCTGCAGCAGGACTAGCTGAAGTAGATAAGCTAGACAGAGCAATAGCCAAGACCATATCGGTAGAATGAACCCGACAAGTCTATTGTCATGTCTTTTCAAAAATTAGTTTCGCAAGAGCAATCTAAAGTGTAGGAAGAGGAGATCGATGTAACAAAGATGCTCAAGTATTCTCAAATTCATCCCGGATACGCATCATAAAATATATATAAACTAACGATGATCTCGATATGCAGCAAAAAGCTTAATCGACTGCTCATCTGAAAAAGTAAGGTTAGCTTGAGAAAGCTCATCCCAAATGCTACTAACCTGAGCATGAAACTCGGCAATAAACTATCCAGGTTCCTGACGCATATAGGAAAGCCTAGTTTCCAACTGAAACTCGAGAGAAGCATCACTACCACAATTGTATCATTTTTTCCAAAAAATCCCAAGCAAGTTTGGCATTCTGAAACTTAGGAAGTAGACTCTGAATGGAAGGAACTAATGTATTAATAAACCGAGAAAGGATCTTACAGTGAGTACTTTCCCATTCATCAAGAGCCTCATCAAACTCCTCAATGGATTGTTGGTTAGTTTTTGTGGGTTTTTTTTTGTTCCGATGACAAAACACCAAAATCTCCGACCAATAAAAAAAACTGACATTTGTTGGGCCCAAGTGAAACGACTTGCTAAGTTTAATTAATTTTTTTTTTTACTATATATATATATATATATTATGAAAGTTCATTTCTCAGATACCTATTAATATATGTCACAAACAACCTAAGCAGCGGAAAATTGTATACATAAAAACATATCCACATATATATCTACAATACTAGAGTGTCAAAATATTCCCCAAACTATACATACACAACTATTCCCCAAAATACCCTCAACTGAAACTAGGGCTATACAAAAATAATCTCCCAAAATACTCACCCTCAGATAGAGCAGTACTATAGCCCCCTCTATCTACGAGCCTAATCTGCTTGCGTAGTTAGATCACCTGAAAAATATTAAATTACTCGGATGAGACAACGTTCAGTAAGACGAAATATGTTATTGCTAGTGTGTAGCAAATGAGTTACATACTTGTAAAATCTGATTTAGAAATACCATAAATAATGGAATCTGAGAAAACACATATACCTATTACAATATAAATCATGCCTATGTTACTTAACATAAACTGATTTTCTGAATATTCTATTCATAATACTTCTAATACTTATAGGTACGTCTACTTTTTTGCAAAACTGGTTATACATACAAACACATATATATAATAACTGAGAAAATTCCCTAGATGGATAATTGAAAGTCATGATTTAACACCTTATGACAGGGTTGTGTGGGACCTATCTCTGGCTGGCCGACCAGGATAAGTCAACTAAACTCCGAAATTCAGATTGACCTCCTCAACCCTAACTGATGGGGAGCTTGTCCACAACATAGGCACGATTGACCACTGAAAATCCACATATTATCTGAGTTATATGGTTGCACTTTGAACTAAAAATTTCTGAGTTACGGTATCGTGCTTTGCTGACTGAATCTGATCCATCAGGGTCTGACACTATATAAGTAACAGATATTTCTATAATACTGTTTTACCATGATTTTGAAATAACCATAACACTATAAAAATGATCTAAAAATCTGAATAACTAACAAAATATTTAATATCTGTATATCTAAATATCTGACTGATTATCTGAGTATCTGGGTGTTATGGTTCTGAAAACATAGCATTCTAAAAATACTGAAATCATATGTTTCTATACACATACTGTAAATCATGGAATCATAGAAAAATATATAAATCATGGTATTATGAATATTCTACAAAATTTCTATCTGTATGTATACTGAGAATTTATCATTTCATAAAACATATACATTCATGATATATTTTTCCATCCAGCTTACTATAAAACATAGTATTTGTAAACTATATAAATACTGTACTAGTCTGTTCCAAACCCATGCCACACAATTAAATATTAAGATTCTCAGACTCTGAAAACTATATTTTCTGTTACCCCAACATTTTATGATCTAAATAATAATCTGGTAAAACATATAATTTATACTGAAATCATACTAAGATTTTCTAGCATAGCACATTTCCCTTACCTGATTTCTGAAAAGTCCCTATAATAACCAGTCCTACACCCACAGGGTTCTCCGTTCAACACCTTGTAAACAACATCTCACATAATAGAAATTCAGTATTTCTTCGACTACTACATTTTCTACAACTGCAGGTTAGTCAAATATTGAATAAAAAGTCTTACCCTAAATTTGAGATGAAATCCAAGTTGATCCTGCCAACGATCCACTCCGATAGAATTAAAGAGAACTTCTCTAGGAGTGTCATGGCGGCTTCAAATCATCGACTCGGGGAAGAATGGACCTAGAATCTTAGAGAGAAGAAGGAAAAACCGTAGAGGAGCGAGAGAGGGGATTTTGGTGAATAATTTGCGTAAAAATCCAAGTTTAGGACTGTTTATACTCTAGACTTCGTCGACGAGGCCACGAAGGAAGTTCATTGATGAATACCTACTCCTCATCGATGAAGTTTAGAAATTGACCTATAGTCTCTCTTTATCTTCTCGTCGATGAGACACATCCTCATCGACAAGCCCCTCATGTGTGCTCGTCGACAAATCCCATGTGTTCATCGACGAGACCCTGTTAAATTCTTTCTTTAATTCTTCCTTCCTCTCATTCTTCTGTTATTAAATTATGATAATTATTTGGGTCTCTACATTCTCCCCTTCTTATAAAAATTTTGTCCTTGAAATTGGCTATCCATATGATTCATCATCCCTTAAAATAAATGGTCTACTTATTTTATTACTTACCCCCATTTATGGTGGAGGAATACCGTGGTTACGTAGGTAGTTCTGGGAGATTACAATTATACCATAAAAGAAAAATTCTCCCAAAACCAAAAACACTACCTATCCTATTTTATATATTACAATTATAATGTACTAAACAAAATAGAATTATCATTACTTTAACTTACACATTACTATTGTAACCCACTAAACAGGTGAGGATATTTCTATTTAATTTCCTCTTCAAGCTCCCAAGAAGCTTCTTCTATTACGTGATTCCTCCACAGGACTTTTACTAATGGTATCTTCTTATTGTGCAATTCTTGTTCTTTTCTATCTAAGATCTGCACTGGAGTTCTTCATATGCTAGAACATCACTGAGTTCTAATTCTGTGTAGCTAATAATATGGGAAGGATCTGGGACGTATTTCCTTAACATAGAAACATGAAATACGTCATGTATTCTAAATAGAGATGGTCGTAAAGCTATTCGATAGGCAACTGACCCAATCTTCTCGAGTATCTCAAATGGGCCAATAAACTTAGGGCTCAACTTGCCCTTCTTCCCAAACCTCATAATTCCCTCTAGTGGTACTATTTTCAAAAATACATGATCACCCACTTCAAATTCCAATTCCCAACGACGAGTGTCTGCGTAGCTTTTCTTCCGACTCTATGCTGCACTAATTCTATTTCGAATAAGTCAGACTTTATCATACACATATTGTATTATTTCTGGCTCCCAAACTCACCTCTCACCTAGCTCACTCTAGTATAAAAGAGAATGGCACCTCCTACCATAAAGTGCTTCATAAGATGTCATGCCTATGCTAACCTGATAGTTGTTGTTGTAGGCAAACTCCACCATTGGCAAATACTAGGTCCAGCTACCCCCAAAATCCAATACCCACGTTCGCATCATATCCTCAAGTACTTGGATCGTTCTCTTTATCTGATTGTCTATTTGAGAATAAAAAGCGGTGCTAAATACTAACTAAGTCCTTAATGCCACCTGCAAGCTCTTCTAGAATCATGATGTAAAACGTGGATCACGGTCTGAGACTATAGATATCGGCACTCCATGGGGTCGAACATTCTCCTATATGTAAATCTCTGGAAATTTGTTCATAGGGTAACTAACTTTAATGGGCAGAAAATGAGCTGTCTTTGTCGGCCGATCAACATCTACCCAAATGGCATTTTAACCATGCGGCGCCAACGGTAACCCAATAACAAAATCCATGGATATGTGATCCCACTTCCACCTTAAGAATGAAAAGTGGCTACAACTGTCCTGCCGACCTCTAGTGCTTAGCCTTAACCTACTGGCACGTCAAATACTGCTGCACAAATTCTGCTATCTCTCTCTTCATGTCGCTCCACCAAAAATACTTTCACAGATCCCTATACATTTTTTTACTACCTGGATGAACCGTATATAGAGATCTGTGAGCCTCCTCTAGAATCATTCTCCTAATACCATCATCCGCAAGCACACACAATCTGGTGCGAAATCTCAGAGTTTCGTCATCAGAAATTTTGAATTCCTCTCCCTGACCATCCTGTATTCTGGCTATTACTTCTGCAAATTTTGGATTATTCTCCTGAGAAGCTTTAATTCTTTCATATAACGTAGGCTACACCCCTAGGCTAGCAATAAACGCCTGAGTATCATCTTCCACTAACTCCACGTCGAGCCTTTCCAAATCCATCAAAATTGGGTGTTGAATTATTGCTGTTAACTGTGTTATACTCTCTGATTTATGGCTCAATGCATCAACCACCACATTTGCTTTACCTGGGTGGCATCTGATTGTGCAATAGTAATCCTTAATAAGTTTCAACCATCTTCTTTTCCGCATATTCAACTCTTTTTGTATAAATAAGTACTTTAAACTCTTGTGATTAGAAAATATTTCACATTTCTCACCTTACAAGTAATTCCTCTAGATTTTCAGTGTGCGTACCATTGTCGCCAATTCCAGATCGTGGGTAGGGTAGTTCTTTTCATATTCTTTCAACTACCTGGAAGCATACGCTACCACCTTACCATACTGCATCAATATACAACCGAGCCCTTTCAAAGATGCGTCATTGTAAATTACATAACCATCACCTCCTAATGGAATCGTCAGTATCGGTGCAGTGACGAGCCACTGCTTTAATTCCTGAAAAATCTGCTTACATTCTTCATCCTATATAAATCTAGCATTTTTCCTAGTCAAATGCAGTAGAGGCCCTGATAAAGCTGAAAATCCCTTATTAAATCGACGGTAGTAACGTGTCAGTCCCAAGAAACTTCTGATTTCCTGAACGTTTTTCGGCCTGGCCCAATTCACCACCGCATTAATTTTATTGGGATCCACGGAAATACCATTCCCTGAGATCACGTGACCCAAAAACGACACTTTCTCTAGCCAAAATTCACATTTACTAAACTTAACATATAACTTCTTCTCCCTAAGTGTCTATAGTACCTGCCCCAAGTGTGTCTCATGATCCTCAAACTCCAAGAGTAAACCAGTATATCATCAATAAAAACCACTACAAACTGGTCTAAATACTGGTGAAAAACTCTATTCATCAAGTCCATAAACACAGCTGGGGCATTCATTAGGCCAAATGGCATAACAAGGAATTCATAATGCTCATACCTGGTCCAGAAGGTTGTCTTTGAGACGTCCTCTGCTTTTACCCTCACTTGATGATAACCTGATCTGAGGTAGAGGATATGTGTTCTTAATAGTGACCGTGTTTATCTCCCTGTAATCAATACACATACTCATAGTCCCGTCTTTCTTCTTTACAAGCAACACAGGAGCTCCCCACGGCGATACACTAGGTCATATAAATCCCTTATCCAGTAAGTCTTGCAACTGATCCTTTAGTTCTCCTAATTCAGTTGGAGTCATACGGTAGGGAACCTTAGAAATCGGCGCTATCCTTAGAGGTAAATCTATAGCAAAATCTACCTCACGTTCGAGAGGCAACCCAGGTAGCTCTTTTGGAAAAATATCTGAAAATTCTCGTAGCATTGGTGTACTGTCAAGCTTTGATTCATTTTTCGACACCTCTTTTACAAAATCCATAAACCCCTGAATTTCTGCCTATAAGCAATATGCTCGCTTGCATGGTTGTCACTAACTACAACGAAGCACGCACTCGTGAACCAACAAATCTAAATTCCTGCTTGCCAGGGAGTCTAAAAATGACTTCTTTCTGATGGCAATCAATACTGGCGTGATTAGCTGCCAACCAATCCATACCCAGTATTATATCAAACCTACACATATCCAGTACGATCAGATCAACTGGTAACACTCTCCCCTGAATTTCTATTGAATAACCACTTAGCACTCTTCGACACCTCGACACTGACCCCAATGGTGTAGCTACTATCAATTCTATATGTAATATAGAATGCAAAGATAAAGGAATGAGTAGCACCTAAATCAAATAAAATAATAATTCGATATGGTAGAACGGTAAAAGTACCTGTCACTACATCTGCGGCAGTCTCAGCATCACCCGGCGTCAAAGTAAACCCTCGTTGGGACTACATTCCTCTGCTGGCCTCCATTAGCCACTTGATAACCTCCTTGATAGGGCCTGGGAGCTAGGACCTAGACTAGCGGTCCTAGGCATGCACGTGCCATGTGACCGGGTCTTCCATAACGATAGCAAACATCTCACCCTGCCCGGAACTCCCCCGAATGTCGTCTCCCGCATGTCTAACACACTAGGTAGGTATGTATACCTAGATTCTCACGAGGTCCTATCATGCCTCTAATCTCCCCTATCACGGCCTCCTCTCCATGGGCTCCGAATGGAACCTGCCTAGAAACCCTGAGGTGTGGGTCTCTTTCTCTGACTCTGAGCTGCGATACCTCTTGTATGCCACTCTCAATAATCGCAACCCTATTCACGACCTCCGCAAATTTCTGAGCTTGAAAACCAATCACCTGCTCAAACAAGTTCTGCCTCAGACCTTCTTCAAACTTTCTTACCTTTTTCTCTTCATATGGTGCTAAATGTGGGGCAAATTGTGATAACTCAATAAATCGAGCTGCGTACTGAGATACTGTCATCTGTTCCTGTACTAAGTGCATAAAATCTGCTACCTTCACACTCCAAACAATAGCAGGGAAATATCACTCGAAGAATAGCTCCTTGAATCGGTGCCACATCACCGACACTGGAACAGGCCTCTGCTTCTCAATCAGTCGCGCTGATCCCTACCAATGTTTCACCTCTTCTGTCTGTTTAAACGTCGCAAATACTACCTTCTATTCATTCGTACATGGAAGCACTGCCAACATCTCCTCAATGTCCTGGACCCAATTTTCAGCCATAATCGGGTCATCTCCTCCAGCAAAAGATGGGGGCTTCATCCACGTAAACTACTCGATCGTGTAGCTACGCTCCCCTGAGCTCTTGGCCATCTCAGCCATCACCTGTTGGGTGATGCTACGCAATACTACATCAGTATCTCCACCTCTCATACTAGAAGGCCCTGGTCTGTCTCCCCCAGCGTTCGTACCACTACTTCCTGGGTCCATCCTGAAAAACAAGAAGCACACTTAAAAACCTCATCTCTTGTACAAACCTAATCTATTTCATTCAACTGAAATCTCATATTCATAATTAACTACCTTCCCTGATCTTAATTCAAAATTCAATTTTGCAACCTAGACACACGACCCGACAATAATTTACTATGACTTTCCTGAAATCGTCATCCCAGGAAAAATACAGAAACCACCACGGAATTCCTGTACCCAAATTACAGAACAAACCTCAAATCCTTTCCTATACTCTGGTATTGCTTCCGTTGCACTCTAAAGTCTATAAAACCTAGCAACCTAGGCTCTGATACCAAACTGTAACGACCTGCTAATTTTAATTAACTTTGTTTTACTCTATATATATATTGTGAAGGTTCATTTCTCTTATACCTTTTAATATATGTCACAAACAACCTAAGCAGCAGAAAATTGTATACATAAAAACATATCCATATATATATCTACAATACCAGAGTGTCAGAATATTCCCCAAATTGTACAAACACAACTATTCCCCAAAATATCCTCAACTGAAACTGGGGCTATACAAAAATAATCTCCCAAAATACTCACCCTCAGATAGGGCAGGACTGTAATCCCCTCTATCTACGAGCCTGATCTATGAGCCTAGTTGGATCACTTGAAAAATATTAAATTACTGGGATGAGACAACGCTCAGTAAGACGAAATATGTTATTGCTAGTGTATGGCAAATGAGTTACATACTTTTAAAATCTGATTTAGAAATACTATAAATAACGGAATCTGAGAAAACACATACACTTGTTACAATATAAATCATACCTATATTGCTTAACATAAACTGATTTTATGAATATTCTATTCATAATACTTCTAATACTTATACGTATGTCTACTTTTCTACAAAACTGATTATACATATATATATATATATATATATATATAATAACTGAGAAAATTCCCTGGATGGATAACTGAAAGTCATGATTAAACCCCTCATGACAGGGTTGTGCGACCCGTAAGTGGGACCTATCACTGGTTGGCCAACCAGGATAAGTCAACTGAACTTCGAATGTCAAATCGGCCTCCTCAACCCTAACTGACAGGGAGCCTGTCCACAACATAGGCATGATCGACCACTGAAAATTTACATACTATCTGACTTATGTGGTTGCACTGTGAACTGAAAATAACTACTGTATCATGCTCTGCTAACTGAATCTGGTCCATCAAAGTCTGATAGTATATAAGTAATAGATATTTTTATAATACTGTTTTACCCTGATTTTGAAATAACCATAACACAATAAAACTGATCTAAAAATCCGAATAACTGACTGAATATTTAATATCTATATATCTGAATATCTGACTGATTATCTGAGTATCTGAGCATTATGGTTCTGAAAACATGGCATTTTGAAAATACTGAAATCATAAGCTTCTATACACATATTTTAAATCATGGAATCATAGAAAAATATATAAATCATGGTATTCTGAATATTCTACAAAATTTCTATCTATATGTATACTGAGAATTTATCATTCCATAAAACATAAACATTCATGATATATTTTCCATCTAGCTTATTGTAAAACATGGTATTCGTAAACTGTATAAATAATGTACTAGTCTGTTCCAAACCCATACCACACAATTAAATATTAAGATTCTCAGACTCTGAAAACTATATTTTCTGTTATACTAACATTTTATGATCTGAATAATAATCTGGTAAAACATATAATTTATACTAAAATCATACTAAGATTTTCTAGCATAGTATATTTTCCTTACCTGATTTTTGAAAAGTCCCTACAATAACGAGTCCTACACCCACAGGGTTCCCCGTTCAACACCCTGTAAACAACATCTCACAGAACAAAAATTTAGTATTTCTTCGACTACTACATTTTCTACAACTGCAGGAAAGTCATGTATTGAAAAAAATGTCTTACCCTAAATTTGGGATGAAATCCAAGTTGATCCTGCCAACAATCCACTTGAGCAAAATTGAAGAGAACTTCTCCAAGAGTGTCATGGCGGCTTCAGATCGTCAATCCAGTGAAGAATGGGCCCAGAATCTTAGAGAGAAGAGGGGAAAACTATAGAGGAGAGAAAGAGAGAGAGAGAGAGAGAGAGAGAGAGAGAGAGAGAGAGGGTTTTGGTGAATAATCTGCGTAAAATTCAGAGTTTAGGACTATTTATACTCTGGGCTTTGTTGATGAGACACGTTACTTCGTCGACGAGGCCACAAAGGAAGTTCGTCGACGAGTACCTACTCCTTGTCGACGAAGTTCAGAAACTGACCTATAGTCTCTCGGTATCTTCTCGTCGATGAGCCCCTCATGTGTGCTCGTCGACGAATCCCCTGTGTTCGTCGACGAGACCCTATTAAATTCTTTCTTTAATTCTTCCTTCCTCTCCTTCTTCTCTTATTGAATTATGATAATGATTCAGGTCTCTACACCAAGCATTATAGTTGGAGTAATTCTAAACAATCTCTATAGGGCGACCAACATCATTTAAAGAAGCCATAACAAAAAAAAATGATAATGTTGACCAATTTAGAGCAAAAGGCGGGCGTCGATGGAATGAGCACAAAAAACTAGTCAAAAAAAACCAAATTCGTCGGAGCTCTGGATTTGCCGAAAGTGGCGGCGGACGATGGTTGGAAAATTGCTGGAAGGTCACCGAAGATGACGACGAGCGATGGCGGATGCGGCAGTGTCTGGCCTCTGGTGACTGGGCTCGTGAGGCGTGTGGCGTCGGATTGAAATGATTTTTGCACCAAGCAAAAAACTCTGGAGCAACCGAATCGATTTATGGTATTGGAATACCAGTGGCGATAGAGTGGCGAAACCAAAAGAAAGACACCAACTAACGGTCAAGAACCAAATTTGGCTCTAATACCATGTTAAAACTAAGAGAAGAAAGAAAGAGTAAATAACTTATGTATTCTTTGTATATATAAAACTATACAAGGGTCATCCTTTTCTAGTTGAAGGAGACAAGCTCACAAAGGTAAATCATTAATGGCATTAATGCTAATTACACAAATCATGCTCTAATTACACAAATCATGGGGATTGACCAAATCATGGAGATTGGTCAATCAACTTAATTAGGGAGATATGCTAACATGATCAATTAGTTGTTATGACCAAGATAGTTTAACGGGCGAAAACCAACATTTTGACCAAAAGTTTTACATATATGCCCTTTAAAGGCTTATTAAGTGTAACTAGGACATTACGCCGGTGAATTACTAAGGATGCGTCAATGGGCGGATGGCAAACATTTCATCCCCAGATTTGGCACCGCACCATAGTGTCTAATGTGGCATGATGGTGGCTGGAGTCTCCGGGTCATTAAAACAAAACAAAAGAACTATAAACTCAAACTCTTTTGTCCTTTTCTCTCATCAAATTATTTTCTTGCTCTCTCATTTAAAAGAAAGAAACACAAAAAACTTTACGACCATTATCATTTTGATATTTTTAGTTGAGAGTTTTTATATATTGTTTTAAAGTTTATTTATGAAAAATCCTTCTTTGAATTATTTGGTGTCCTTAATTGCACAGTTCACAATAGTGAAACTCCAAACTAGCTAAGACCTTAAGAGAGTGGAAGTAATCTTGAAGTAAGCTTGAATGCCATTCTCTAACTTTTCAAATATTAGAATAAAAAATACAAAAAATAATCAAAGATATTTTTCAGCTTTCTTATATATACAAATGTTGAAAAATTTAAAAAAAATGATTTTTGTAATTTCAAAAAATATTTAAATTAAAATAAAATAATTTCCACAACTTAACAAATCATAAGGTCTTATTCAGCTAATAAAAAATTATCATATAACTAAATAAGAAAATGATTAATTTTCATGTTTATAATTGTTTTCATTTATGTGGAGAGAGAATTGACATTTACAAAAACGAAAAATAAAGAGAGATTTCCTGCAACCACATCGGGATCTACTTTCCTAGGGGAATCAAAGATAAACCTAGACTAGATTGGATCCAAAATTTGGTACATGCTTCCATACAACATTACTTGGTACCAACATGGCCTCTCTGTGACTTGAAGACTTACCTATCCATGACCCCAGGATAAGGGTACACTTGTCAAATATATACATGCAAACATACATACATATATATATATATATATATATATATATATATATAAAGATAAAGCTTGGATAAAATTTCATTAAATTTTTCAATGAATTTTTGTAATTTAAAAAACTATGTCCACCCACTTCCTACGCATAATCTTTTTTTTGTTATAAATACATGGATAGCTTGATAATTTTAAATCAGATTTTTCTTACAATTTGATATGAATTTGTGTGAATTTGAATAAATTAAAATAAATAATTTGATTTATTTTTAAAATTCATACAATTTTAAATATAAAGTTTAAATTTTATATTTTTAAATATAATTTTATTAATAATTTTAAAAAATGATTTATTTTAGTAAGATTTTAAAATAACATAAAATATATTTGAAGTCTAATTAAAATAGCATGATGAATATATTTGAACTCTAATTACTTGAAGTATAGTGTTTCCACCTTTCACACACATGATGCTTTGGTGTTTTTCTAGTGCAAAAGCTCAAAGTAGTTCAATGAAGGTAATGGGTGCTTCAACCAAAGGAAAAAGGAAAGGGTGTGTGTGTGTGTGTGTTTAAACTTTGGGTGTCTTTATTGTTGAAGCCAAAAAATGTTATTGTCTAAGTAATTAAAAGGGCATGTGAGGTTGTTTGATTCTAATGTTTTTTTTCGATACAATATTTTGAGCGTGACAACTCTATTTATCTCAAAACGATTATCACAACAATTTTTTATAAATAATATATTTTTATAATTTGTTGGAGTTAGTTGTGTGGGAAAAAAGTTAACTAATCTTGATTTGTAACAATATCCTATAATGGATAACTAACTCATATTTTGAGTTATGAGAAAATCATTGCCTATGTTAAACTAGTAGGGGTGTGAGTATCTTATATAACCTATTGACCACTACATTTGAAATCAAAGGACTAGAGAATTGGGTTTATCAACATAAGCACTGGATTGCACAAATCATATGAAAATCAAATGACAAATTTCATTACATTCAATTTGACTCCACTCCATTCTTATGTATCAAAAGTAGTTGCTAATGCTATGACCTATATAGATTTATTAGAATCAAAACGAAAGTTTTAGAAGACAACTTTAAGGTCGGCTATACTCTATGTTTTAGAATGTTGGACAACTAAAAATAACATGTACAAAAAGTAAAAAGTGTCGAAATGCGAATGTTAAATTGGATGAGTAGTATAACATTAAAAGGTAAACTAAGAAATGAGCATATATGCAATAACTTAGGCATAACATCGGTCAAAAAAAAGATAAGGGAGGAGCAACTTAGATGGTTTGAGTATTTGAAACAAAGGTCTAGTATAACACATGTGAAGAAAAGTGAGTTAGTTATTGTTTCCGTCATAAAAAAGGGGTACAAGTAGGCTTAAAATAACTTGAAATCGGGTAGGGAGGAAGGATTTAATAACTCTTAATCTAGCAGAGAAAAATTCTCTCGATCAAGTGAATTGGGAAAAAAAATTTATGTAGCCAACCCTACTTAGTGAGACTTAAAGCTTATTGTTGTTGTATTATTAGATTTTCAAAATATGTATATACAAAAAAAGAAAGATCTTATTCATGCCTCAAAAACTACAATTTTGTCACTGCATTGCCATAACAATTAGACCATCACCATAACGTTTTTTTTTTTCCTCAATTTATGTATAAAACTCAATATAAAGTTGTAAGAAATCATTCCTTCACATACGATTTGGAGCCCACCAATTGCAAGAGTTACATGTGGATCCTAATAATGTAAGTCTCCATAACTTTTATGCGTCCAAACATGTACATTAATATAACATCTTGTAATCAATTGGTTTTAAATCATACCACATGGGATAATTGTCCCTACCTTGTACTTGTTTCTCAAGACGTAGAGTTCCTCCACCTATAAGGAGTACCAGTACCCCTCACCATCAACTTCTTTTTCATCATCCCCATTGGTGTTTGTCTCCCAAATCCTTCTTCCTCACTACCCTCCTCATTAATCCTCTGGTCACCCAAAGAACTACCTCCATTGTTACTAGTTTTCAATGAATTAGGGTTTAACCCAATCAACTTCCTCCATGAGAAAAAGAAAAACCCTTTCTTTTTCTCTGCATGTTGTAGCCTCTCTATCTGCCCCTGCATTATGTTGCACTCCCTCTGCAACCTCAACACATCTTCTCTTAGCCTCTTTATCTCCATGTGTTGGCCTGTTGTCGCCTCTCGCTTCGATAGGCACCTCACTGGAAATCGCTCTAGCCCGATAGTGGGGTTAGGGCTACGCAATCCACTGAAAGACCCACTCCACTCTATGTGTTGATTCAACTTAGTTTGCTCTGAGAATAGCACCTGAATCACTGCTCGCACTGGTAGCCGCTCATTTTGCGCAGCGTGAAGTGATGCCTCTGGTGAGAGCTTTCGACTATCAATTAATTTACACATGCTTTTCCTCTCATGCTTCAACACAGCAGGATGTGCCTTATTTATTCCACAACGCAAAGGTTATTCATTAGTTTATGTCCCAAGTAATTCAAGAACACATTAGAAAAAAATATATATGAAATAGGCATAAGCGACATGATTTACATTGAACTAATGTCTTTGTGCCGACCATATTTTTCATGCAAGCAAAATTTGAGAATTTGAATCTTATTTATACAAAATATGAATACAAATCAATCATACAAGCAAGAAAAATTCTAGCATGACATAACGAGGATGATACTTTGTCAATCTTGCATAATGTTCGATCAGTAAGTTTTGTTAAAAAATTTTCGTCCCAAAGTAAACTAAAAGTGAAGTTAAGAACCAACTCATACAAATCACCGGACCTAAATGCATGCACATCCTATAAAATGGAAGCTACTATATTTTAATTTAATATTAAAAGGGGGTGCTTCGGGAAATTAGATAGCATTAATTATATGCATAGGGTGCATCCACAATGTAAACATTGATTTTTTTATAATAGATGGTTTCCCTATAAGTTGGTGAATTATTTTTTAGATAACACAAAAAATTTTGTAATGGGTGCACGCCAATCTATTTAAATAAATAAAAATTGAACACTAAATTTAAATGCCATTTGGTACTAAAGCTTTATAGTTTGGTAAGGAAATGCCAAAAATGCCAACAAATCCAACACTAAAACTACAATGCGCTCTCACATGCTTCTTAGTCGGACAAAACAAAAGCCAAATTTAGGCTGTCTGGTGAGCTAAATTTTAAAATGAAGGGTATCTACATGTGTCAGCAGCCCACTTTTTGACTTGTTAAAACCCTACTCATTGCCCATCTACCTACCCACCTCTCCTCACATGAAGAATCTCTTGCTGGTGACAATTCAAAGAACCAATTTTAATTTCTTTGCCACCCTCCAAGACAAAGGGAAATGAAAAAAGAACGCCATTTTTTGTGCTCTGAATATAATACAGATATATTCTCCTCCATGAATTATTAAAACCCGATTGATTTATAAGATAATATTTTTTAGTTCAAAATCTACACCCATTTAAGTTGCACAATAGAAATATTGTTTGATATATATACTCTTTACATTTCGATTAAGGGGATTTTGAGTTTCATTCATTCAGTAACTACTAGAAATTTAGATGTTTCTCACAAAACTTTCATACCATCATTAAGAATATAACATAATGAATTATTCATAGCATTGTTAATTATGAGATAGTTATATGTAAAATATATGACTAAGAAAATTGAATTTCAATTAGACTTTATGTGAAGAGTGTTTGAGTTCAAATTATAAAAAATGAACTATTGTAATCTTAGAGTGAGTAGATCTTTTTAAAAAAAAAAAATGCATAATTGAGATTAATTGGATAACTCACTTTCAGATAGGTATCAATGGCTCTGTATAATCCATCATCCGTGGCACGGGCATTGCCGGGGAGAGCTCCGGCGAGGGCAATGAACTCCGGCAACGTCAAGTTGGAGTCCACCGCCGCCTCCGCAAGGTAGCAGTCGACGAGCTTCGCCACCTTCACCAGGGCGGCGCCGCTCCTAACCGCCTCATCCAAACTCAGAAACCGCTTCACCAACCGAGTCACGAGTTCCACGTCCAGCAACGTCCCACACGTGTAGCTGAAGGACGGTATCATTAGGTCCACGAGCGAAGCCTGGTCCAGCTGCCACGCCGCCCGCTTCTCCAGCTCGGCCCGGTAATCCGGCTCCACCCCGACCACGTTCGCTGTACGGAGCAGTCGCAGGAGGAAGTTGCAGGCGACGGAGTCCTTCTCCGGCGGGAGAATTCCCACCAGGGTTTCCACGAAGAACCGCTTCTTCATCCACGATGCCGTCACGCTCTCCGGTGATCCTTTTGTTAAAGTCATGTCCTTCTGGGTGCCGGCGCTGTCGCCGGAGAGCTCCGGCAGCCATTTGGAGGCGTAATGGGCGATAATTGAGCCGATTAGGTCGGGGCGGACGCCTTTGGCCTTAATGCCGGAGAGGGTTTTTACGAAGTAGTCCATGTCGAGGATGCAAACGTCGTCGAACCAGCATTCTGCGGCGAATTGGGCTGGTTTTCCGTGCAGTGCTATGGTTCCCGGCGAGGCTGCTTTCTTCATTTTAGCGCATACTAGCTGTAGGTAGTACTGAAAAATGGAGAGAACCACCCTTTTGTGTTTATCTACATTTATATTTCATTATTCACCCTTTTAGTTCCTTTTTTTCTTTTGAAGGTTTCAAATTTGTTCTTATAACTATTTACCTTAAATTTTATTTTAAAATACCTTTTTAATTTTTTAAAATTTTTATAATAAATGTATAATTAAATAATTAAAACATTCTTTAAGTCTTAACGATTTTTTCTTATAATTTGTTAAAAATTTTAAAAATAAGAAACTGTAAAATACAAACGCATCACATGTCCACAAGAGTGTGTATATTCTACAAGAGATAGGTTATTTAAAAGTGTCAAAAATTTATTTTTATATTATATGTCTTATTAGACATATAAAATTTGAAGACTATTCCAAAGAGTCTTTTACAAATATGGTTGATGGAGAAAAAAGATTAAAAACTTTTTATACTATGTTTAAGAGTATAAATTTCAGATCTTGGATTTGAATTTCGACGAATTTGGATAAATTTCAATACAATTTTGTACTATATCTTATTTAAATCCAATATAAATTCAAAATCGAAAGACTATCCAAAGCTAGCGCATGTATGCGATATTTGGGAGCATGAATTTCAAATTTTGAATTAAAATAAGTGACATTCCTCTATCCTTCTCCATCCAAAGTTAATTATTATTAGATTTAATCTTTAAAAAAAAAATTATAACTTTCGAAATTCAAATCCTAACTTTTTACCAAGAGAGTCATCGTTAAAGCTAGGAGGCATGGAGAGACTGGTTTTTGTAAGGGGTATATATATATATATACCTGCGCATGAATATTACATAATAAATTAGTAAAAGTACAAGGTAATTAAAAAGGTTAAAAGAAAGAGAAAGAAAAGGGTGATCAGAGGAATCAGAAACGACATATCCAATTAAGTAGTGGAGCCGCGAGGGTAAGAGGAGGAGAAGAAAGGAAGAGGCCACGGCTCCTGGTGGAGCACTGCTGGCTAAAATGTCTGAATAACCTTCTACGATTTGGGCTTTTATGTGGAGGAAGAAACTAAGTGAAAGAGACATTCGAGGCTTAACAATGAACAGTGATCTATCCTTTACCGTTGAAGTTTGGAAGCTGTACGTGCTGTGAGAGAGAGAGAGAGAGAAGGGGACAAAGCGTGATTAATGTAATATTCCATTCCCATCCAACTCGATCATCATATTCTGTCCCATGCATTCTCTGGCTATGCAGAATAAAAATCAACGATACCTCCATTCCAGATTGAAAGAGACTCTCTCTCTCTCTCTCTCTCTCTCTTGTGGTCACCCAAACATGCATACACTAGTATTTAATGATGAAGAGCAAATGGCAGAGAGAATCAACAAGATGTTCATTCATTATTAAATGTATGCATCCTTTTTCTTTCATCAAAATGCATGAAGGCTAACTAGGGAAGGATGCCATATGTGTAAATGCCAAATATTTTGCAGCCCCTCCTGGTCTTTGGGTTCAACTTAGATATAGGGGCACTCTATTATTAATCTTATTTAAATAGTGCTATTATATTTTTGTAGTATCTTGGGAGTGTTCTAGCTAATCAAACAATGTGTTGGGCTATCCTACAGTCTGCCCTATGTCTTGTCATGATATAGGGCTACAATCGAGTCAAATCATTTACGAGTTACTCAGTGCTCGACTAGATGATGACTCGTGTGTTTAAATTCACTTATTAAGATAAATGTGTCAAGCTTGATTTTAGACTTTGAACTCAAAAACTGAATAGGTCAAACTTAAACTAGAGGATACTCAGACTATCCCCTAAGCTTATGTGTGCGACACAGCAAATACAAAAAAAATAGAGGAAATCAAAAAAGAGAAGAAAAACATGAATTTACTTGGTTCGGTAATGTGTCTGGGTCCGTGAAGTCCCTACTCAATTTTCACTATCAAATGAAAAAAGTTTTGTTATTCATCACAAGAAAAACATCACAAGTAACATGACATCCCATCATTTGTTGAAATTAGTTGACTTTTTCATATTCAATAAATTTTAATAAATTATGTAAACTCACATCACTTTTGATTTGCTCTTGTGATACTTTTTTTGTTCCAAATAGAGTTTTTCCATACAAAAATTGTCTTGAGATTTCAAACCTTGGATATAATATATGTATATATGACCCCATATGAATGTGGGGAGAGATATCAACAAACAACCACAGTGGAATAATTCTTCTCCTTATATGCAAGCAAATATAGTGTATCCCTACTTTTATACGTACTGAAAATAATAAGAAAAATAATCAATCACACCAAGCCACAAGAATACAATCAATTTTTTTACGTGAAAAATTTCTCCAGTGTGAGGAAGAAAAACCACGGGACATAGTCCAATTAAAACCTCCACTATCAATCAAATAATGGGTACACCAAGTCTTCTCTAATCTCAATTAGAGGTTACAAATATATCTCATCAAGATATCAACAATCTTGGCAAATACAAAGAGAATTGGAGAGAATATACCAAATTCGTAGTTACTATTCACGGGCAAATATCCCAACTCCTGAGCTCCAAATCCGATCTCCATCGTTCACATTGTAACTCCTTGAGTCGTGAACCTCTCCTCCAAATTTCAGCTCAATTGGACCACAGAAGAAGCAGGATCGGAGTCTTGATGAAATCTGTGCAGCATGAGAAAAATCACGTTTTTCTCTCTTTCTTTTTGAGAAGTGACGGCTCCTCCCTTCTCCCCTCTCTTTTTATAACTTCCTTTAGGTTTTCACACTAAAATAGATAGGCTTTGGGCTTTTAATAAAGCTCACTTGAGCTTTCCTCCACATGGAAGGAAATAACCCAACAAATCTCCCCTTTTCCGACTATGTGGAAGGAATCGTCATCCCGGCGATCGAACAATAAACTTCAAGCTTCTCCTTTGGTAGTGTCTTTGTCAATATATCAGAACCATTATCATCAGTGTAAACCTTCTCAAATTTCAATAACGTATCGTTCAACGCATCTCTGATCCAATGGTATCGTACATCAATGTGTTTCGATCTTGCATGGAAACTGGAATTCTTAGCAAGATAAATAGCACTTTAACTATCACAAAACAACACATACCTCTGCTGCTCGAAACCAAGTTCTCTCAAGAACTTCTTTACCCATAGCAACTCTTCAGTCGCTTCCGTTGGTGCAATGAACTCTACTTCTGTCGTAGAAAGAGCAATGCAATTCTGAAGTCTCGATTGCCAAGCTATAGCCCCCACTTGCAAAAGTTATCAAATAGCTCGAAGTAGACTTATGAGTATCCACATCCCCAGCCATATCTACATCTGTGTAGCCAACTAACAATGGTTGTTTGTTTCCCAAACCAAGTCTCAAACTAGAAATGTCTCGAAGATACCTCATGATCCACTTCACTGCATTCTCGTGCTCTATTCCTGGATTTGACAAGAATCGGCTAACTACACCAACTGCATAGGCTATATCTGGTCTTGTGCAAACCATTGCATACATCAAACTTCCTACTACTAAGGCGTAAGGAACTCTTTCCATGTCTTCCTTTTCCTTATATGTAGAAGGACATTGCTTTGTACTTAGTCTGAAGTGGGTAGCAAAAGGAGAGTTAACCACTTTACCTTTGTCCATATTGAACCTCTAAAGCACTTTCTCAATGTACTCCTATGACAAATATAACTTATTGGCACTACTATCACGACTGATTCTTATACCAAGAATTTTATTTGCTAGCCTCAAATCCTTCATAGCAAATGACTTACTCAATTGCTTCTTCAATTGGTCAATCCTTGAAGCATTCCTACCAACAAGCAACATGTCATCCACATAAAGCAGTAAGAAAATAAAACCATCATCAGAGAATTTTTGAACAAATATACAGTGATCTGAAGTTGTTTTCTTGTAGCCTTGCTCCCCCATAACAGACTCAAATTTCTTATACCACTGTCTCGATGCTTGTTTCAAGCCATATAGGCTTTTCTTCAGATTGCACACATAATCCTCTTTCCCTTTCACTTTGAAATCCTTTGGCTGTTTCATATAAATCTCTTCCTCCAAATCACTATGAAGGAAGGCAGTTTTCACATCCATCTGCTCAACTTCCAAGTCAAGACTAGCTGCTAAGTCGAGTACTGTACGGATCAATGACATCTTTACAATTAGAGAGAAGATCTCATCAAAGTCAATACATTTTCTCTGACTAAACCCTTTTACAACCAATCTAGCATTGTACCGTGGTCGTGAAGAGAACACATTTGGCTTCTTCTTGTAAATCCACTTGTTCTCCAAAGCTTTTTTTCCTTTAGGCAGCTTCACTAACTCAAAGGTGTGGTTATCATGCAATGACTACATCACATCTTGCATGGCCTCAATCCACTCTGTCTTGTGTTCATCTTCCATGGCTTCTGTAAAACACTGGAGCTCTCCCCCGTCAGTTAATAACACATATTGTTATGCTAAATACCGAGTGGAAGGATGTCGGTCTCTGGCTGACCTGGATGGAATCTCTGGTGAAATCTCTGGCACTGTCAACTGCTCATCAGTCTCAACAACTCCCTGAACCTATAAGGGAACATCCACATCACCGCTACCCCGGTGGTTATCCTGAACATCATTCTCAACCTGAGATGAAAAATTATTCAAAGGAATTGGATCCACATCAGTCAAACTGTCATCCTGCTGAGACATAGATTTCTCTGCCTTCTTAATATCCTGAATCGCCTGATCTTCTACAAACACGACATCTCTGATTCTCACAATTTTCTTCTCAATTGGATCATAAAACTTGTATCCAAAATCATCTTGACCATATCCAAAGAATTATACACTATCGCGTTTTCTCATCAAGTTTAGACCTTTCATCTTTTGGAATATGCACAAATGTTTTGCACCCAAAAACACGCAGATGATTATAAGAAACATCCTTACCTGTCCAAACTCAGTTTGGCACATCAAACTGTAGAGGAACACGAGGTGTAAGATTCAACACATGAACAATAGTGCTCAATGCCTCCCCCCAAAAGAATTTTGGCAACCAGGCTTGTGAAAGCAAACATCTCACTCTCTCAACTAGTGTTGTGTTCGTCTTTTTTGCTGTCATTCAATTGAGGAGTTTTCGAAGGAGTTTTTTAATGTCGAATACCCTGTTGTCTGCAATACTTATCAGATGGACCAGAATACTCTCTACAGTTAGCAATTCGGACGCACCTCTGTTTCTTCCCAGTCTGTCTCTCAACTAGGGCTTGAAATTTCTTGAACTCAACCAACACTTGGTCTTTTGACTTCAAGATATATACCCATAACTTCCTTGAATGATCATCTATGAAGGTCACAAAGTATCTGGAACCACCAAGTGTTCTCGTCTTCATAGGGCCACACACATCCGAATGTACCAAATTCAGTATCTCTGACTTTCTCGAATAAGGGGAATTCTTGAAGAAAACTCTACTCAACTTCCCTAAAAAACAATGAGTACACCTTTTCAGAAGTGCAAATTTTAGTCCACATAGCAGACTTTTCTTCCCTAGTAGAGCTAATCCTTTCTCACTCATGTGAGTCAGTCTCTTGTGCCACAACTCTCTTGTACCATTATCCTCCATTGCATTAACAATGTCGTTGGAGATCATTGCTTGCAGAATTTACAATGCAGAGTGCTTCATGTCCCGGAGCACAACCATAGCCATCATTGAAAGTATTGCAATACCCTTCGTCATCAAGTTTACCTACAGAAATCAAATTTAAACGAATGTCAGCAATATGCTTCACATCTCTAAGAACTAAACTTGTGCCATTATTTGTCTTCAGATACACATCCCCAATTCCAATTACTTTAATCAAGTCATCATTTCCCATCTTTACTATTCTAAAGTCACCAGATCTAGATGTAAAGAAATCCTTTCGAGATGTAGCATGAATGGAGGCACCACTGTCAATTACCCAACTGGTCTCATGATATGCAACATTTATCATCTCATCATCATAAACAATGAAGAATTCTGCAAGAGTGGTAGTAGCAACTCTATCATCACCATCTTTGTCATCTCCACTCTTCGTTTCCTTCCCTTTCTCATTCTTGTTTTCTTTTTTCAATTGCCCGCAATATTTTTTGATGTGTCCCGTTTTCCCGCAATGATGACACTCAACATTTGCAAACTTGTTGGACTTGCTTCTACTATTATCTCTGTTCTTCGGACCTCTGCTCTTACTTCTCCCTCTCTTTTCTATAACCAAAATTTTTTACTGTGTTTTTCTTCTCATCTCTTCATTTAGCAAACAACTCTTGGTCATATCCATTGTGATTACACCTTCTGGAGCGAAGTTTGACAATGAAGTTCTGAGCGTCTCCCACAAGTCTAGTAATAAACCAAACAATCATAACCCTTGTATCTCATCATCAAACTTAATACTCATTCCAGCCAACTGATTAATAATTCCTTGGAATGTATTCAAGTTATCAGATAAAAGAGTCCCGTCCTGGTACCCTAAAGCCATCATTTGTTTAATCAGAAACAACTTATTATTTCTAGTCTTTCTAGCATATAATTCTTCAAGCTTACTCCATAAAGAACGTGCATTTGTCTCTCCACTAATATGATTCAAAACATTGTCATCTACCCACTGCCTGATATACTCACACACCTATTGATGTAACAAAGTTCATTCCACAACAGACTTTTTTTCTGATTTTTTAGCACTAAATACTGATAGGTAATAATCTTTCACATAAAGAACATCCTCCATTTTTCCTTTCCATATGTGATAATTTGAATCATAGAGATTAATCATTCTACTAGTATTTGCTTCCATAACTCAAACTGCCAACCAGACAATATGTGAACCGATCTCTAATACCACTTTGTTGGGAGAGATATCAATAAACAACCACAGCGGAATAATTCTTCTCCCTATATGCAACTAAATATAGTATATCTCTACTTTTATACGTACTGAAAATAATAAGAAAAATAATCAATCACACCAAACCACAAGAACACAATCAATTTTTTAGGTAGAAAACTTCCCCAATGTGAGGAAGAAAAATCATGGAACCTAATCCAGTTAAAACTTCCACTATCAATCAAATAATGGGTACACCAAATCTTCTCTAATCTCGATTAAAGGCTACAAATATATCTCATCAAGAAATCAACAATCTTGGCAAATACAAAAAGAATTAGAGATAATATACCAAATTCGCGGTTACTGTTCACGAGCAAATATCCCAACTCCCGAGCTCCAAATCCGATCTCGACTGTTCATTTTGTAACTCCTTAAGTCATGAACCTCTACTCCAAATTTCAACTCGATCGGACCACAGACAAAGCGGGATTGGAGTCTTTATGAAATCTAGGCAACATAAGAAAAATCACGTTTTTCTTTCCTTCTTTTTGAGAAATGACGGCTCCTCCCTTCTCCCCTCTCTTTTTATAACTTCTTTTAGGTTTTCACACTAAAATGAATGGGCTTTGGGCTTTTAATAAAGTCCATTTGGGCTTTCCTCCACATGGAAGGAAATAACCCAACAATGAAAACTCCAAAATACCCTCATATGATAACACAATTACATTTGCACCCTAACTCAAACATGATGTACCATAACACCCCCATTGGATTTTGTTTAATTAAACAAAGAGGTTCCACGCATTGAAGGCTTGAGGGCCCCCTACAAGCCCCATTTATAAAAAACTTCAAGTGGATAATCCTTTTGGATTTGAGTCATAACTCAACAATTTTCACCTTGACAAATATTCACCTCTTGGAGCTATCATACCTATACTTGCACTTGAAGTTGCACATCACTGATTTAGCAACTAGCAATATGGAGTAAGTTTAGGCAATGCAAGAACATCTCCTTAGTTACTGCCTTCACCAACATGTCAACTGCATTTTCTTGTGTAGCCACCTTAACCAACTATATCTCATTAGTAACAATCAACTTTTGTATCTTGTGATATCTGACTACAATGTGTACGGGTGACTCGAGTTCGCTCCCAAACTACTTTCGCTCTGTTTTTCTTTTTTATTTTCTTTTTTTTTTTGTACATTTTTTAAATAAAAATATTAGTTTGTAAATTTCAAATGAAATATACTAATTTTTTTATTTGAAATATAATAAAAAAATACTTTAACATATTAATACTTATTTTAAAAAATACTTACTACTTACCCTTCTTTCATTAATTTAATATTAAACTCAAAATTTAAATATATTTTTTAAAAAATTTTAAAATCAAAAACCCATGATTTTATTTTTATTTTTATTTTTTTGATAAAAAATATTGACCTCCCCTTAGGTTTGACAAAAAAATAGGAATCTCCCCCGAGATTTCAAAAATTTCAGAGTTCTTTTTTAAGGTTTTAAGAATTCTAAGAACCTTTCTTAAAATTTGCTAAAAAAAATATAAATATTCTTTTTATATTTTACAAAAAGACAAGTCTTTTGAAAGAAAATTTATATCTTTTTGGCAAATCTCAAGGAAGGTTTACAGCATTTTCAAAACTTCAAGGGAGACCAATAGAATTTTAAAATCTTAGAAGAAATCTTCGTCTTTTTTCCAAATCTTACGAGAACCTTAAAGGGAATTTTTATAATAATGACAAGATCATCAACTGCTGCCCTCAGCCTAATTTGTAGTAAGGATTGCAAGAAGTTCACAACGGAACAATGAGATAGTTTGATCTTGATCTCAGTAGTTTGATCTCAGTTGGATGGCCTCGGACTACACAATTGGTAGCATCTTGCACTCCAAGACCCTTTGGCAAATCAATTCAATTGACAGATTTAGAACCTCATTAATGCACAACAATATGATTTTTGTTCCCCTTACAATTCTCTTCCATAACACACTGTGGGATTACCTTTCATTGTCCACATTGCTTCATTAACTGAAGATGAATAATCTACCAATGTCATGGCAGATTGCCAAACTTCTGCTACTCTTTTTAGGGTTTTTGTTCTTTACATATAGTTTATAATAATATTTTTCTTCTCAATGTCGCAATATAAACAATTAAACCTACTATTTGAGGTCTTAACGAGGAACCAGATCCTAGTTCAGTGTTTGGTAATTTACTCATAGGAAAGTAATCCTAGATTAATCAAAATATCACAATATAGCGAAAAATAAAATTTAAAAAAACAATAAAGGAAACACAAAGAACTTACAGTACTAATATTGAAAAGTGCAAAGAGGTAAGGAACAGGTCAAGTTTCATATGCCAATATCAAAGAGGCAAGAATGCATGCTAATGAATGTATAAATTTTACAAATATATGTGTGCATATATATATATATATATATATATGAAATACTGTAGAGGTGGGCGATGGGTCTAGATACAACAAGAATCAAAGATAGCATGCATATGCTTGATACAGGATTATCTATTTCTGCTCATTAGCATGGTGTTTTAGATGATTGTGTATACACATGTATAGTTGGTTCATCAAACTTCAAGGTTTAAACAAAATTTTGCCTAATTTGCAATACATCTACAATACTCGAGTAATTTTTTATTACAAAGTGAAAACATTTAATGAAAATGAAAAAATTTAAATAGTCAATCACTTCACCTCTCACAAGCATTTCATCAAACAATCTATGTGCATTTCTCCTTTTCAACAATGGTGTTCTAATTAGAACATATATGCTAGAAACTATACTATGTTTTACACAAAATAAAGATGTATACATAAATGTATAAGCGGGCATAAAGCGTATTGCATATGCCAATCAAAATTTGCGTAGATAAATTTGGACGGACGAAGGGTTGGTATTGGATTAACCTGACGATCGTAATTTTTCTGCAGATCAGGATTCGATTCGCTTCTTTATAGCAGTGATTGCTCGGTGCAGAAATTTGCTTCAAAACCTGCGAGGAATATCGATTGAATGGGGCAGATTTATAAGGAAGTACACAATGATCGTCCAACGACAGCCATTAGCCATAACCAACGGATGATTGACATTCCGATGGTGCGGCTCCAGCAAGAAGAGAGGTCGCACATAACGGCCGATGTAAAGTTGAACGGGGCAGTTGGAAAATGAATCGCGGAATGCAAGAAAAGCATGAGCTCTTGGTCTTGGGACATGGACGTGATTATAAATTTGCGTGAATAACAGATGAAGGGTAAAATTGGTATTTCAATTTTTATCCCCTAGGACTGCCAGATTTTCTCCCATGTCCTTTTACAACTTACAAGTGTATTTTAATAGCTTTCATTTTTATCTATTCACTTAAGCTATAGAGGGCTTAAATTTAAAAATGAAACAAATAAGACCATGCAAAACACAGCTCTTTTTTTTTTTTTTCTTTCTTGAGTTAAAGTAACATAAGATTGGCTAAACTCTCGATTGCTACTCAAATTTAGTATGACACTATAAGGATTGGATAAGAAATGCATTTGTTTGATCTGAATAACTTCCGAATTGAAATATGTTTCAACTAGTTCACCAAATAAGTGAATTAGTTAGACACCATAGGGTTTGGTGGTAATTCTTAATTCTCTTTAAATTTCTCTAATAGAATTAGATATGGAAACATGTCTTATTCAAATTTAGAAGTCTTTTTTTCTAATTGTTTCTCTTATAAAAAAAAATAAAACTCAATTTTAAACTGATTAAAATTAAAATAATAATTTTTTTTGTATGATACTAAATTCTACTGTTTTTATTTATAATTATTAATTAAATATGATAAAAAAATATTATTTATATTAAGTTTAAAACTTTAGCTCAAGTAATTGATCATTAATTTTATCAAATATTTATAAAAAAATAAAATTAAAATTAAAATTAAAAAAATAACACATATTAGATATTAGATAACAAACAATTAAATAATTTAGGTTTTAGATTGAATGATCGATTCAAATTCAATTTAGATCTGATTCACAAAATCATATTTAAGTTTAATATTTCGTACTTAACACTTAATTTTACCAAATGCCTAAAATTAGTAAGTTATTCCAAACCAATTATCAAAATATATAATAAGGTACTTTGTAAATATTGAACCCCAAAAATTCACTCCTACCCTAAATGGTAGGTCAAAAATACAAGAAAGGATAATTTTGATAAATAGTTCAGACCAAGCTTGCAAACTCTTGTCTTGAAGCAAATGCATCTCAGATGTTGGCGTGCCAAAAAAATTTATATAGGGTTAAGATCATAATAGATCCACTTACTTTCTCCATTTTACAATTCAACCCAACCAACTTTAGTTTTTAATAGAAAGACATCCACAAAATATTCAAATAACAAATTTAATTTAATAAATACAAATATGCCTACATATATTCAAATCTAATTTGACCTATTTTATGACTAAATTAATTTTATTA
This sequence comes from Malania oleifera, assembly GCF_029873635.1. Lineage (NCBI taxonomy): Eukaryota > Viridiplantae > Streptophyta > Magnoliopsida > Santalales > Ximeniaceae > Malania > Malania oleifera. Next base: position 18,465,212 of record NC_080422.1, read on the forward strand.
TCTTATTAATTATTAATCATCAATTTTTATAACATAAGAGTTTTTTATTAATAACTTTTTGGCATTAAAATTTTCATTAAATAGAATTTTTAATTACAAATTATTTTCATTGTCGCACCTTTCAGATCAATTCTAAAGCCCTATTAACCATCCAAACAAGAATTTTGCAGTAGGAGAGGGGCTGAAAGAGAAACAAAAGATGAGAGGGGAAAAGCTTTTCATCAATGTAAATGGAATGCAATATTCTACAAGAAACAGGAATCAAAATTAAGCAGATACTGAGCTCCTTACCTATGGAAAAAAGCGAGCTTAAAAAAAACCCAGTAGCATGCCTGCTTCAGCTCTGATTATTTCTACAAATATGAAAGTAAATAAAATTCTACAACAAACAAATACCCTAACAGTTGTTCTCATCATCTCTTGCTTATTCTCCCTTCACTACCAGCTCAGGGAAGAAAACACTACTTAACTATTGCGGGTAGTAGCAGATGTTTCAGAGGAACTGCTTGTCGACTCACTTGCAAGAGAACCATTCCCGGTTTCATTCTCGGCCACAACCGGGATCTTGACGCTTGCTTTTTCCATCTCCTTCTCAAGCTCCTCCTCTTGACGCAGTGCCGTGAACTGGGTATCCAAAGACCTGGCTGCCGCCAACCATGCAACAACGATCACCATAAGTATTCCTCCAAGGTAAGGAGTCGAGTTCGCAAGTGATCCAAATGTTAGGATCATGAACTGCTGAATCAGAGCACCTCCAGACTTTCCCAACGGATTGCAGACAACGTCAATAGCTGCCTTCCCTTTAACCTAAAGCGAAGAATTAATGGACAGAGTGAATAAATGTATTTCACAAGAGACTTGACCTTGGTGAGTTAAATGTCGAGGTTTAGAAGAAACCAAATTGATTGTTCCAAAGATCCCCATTTATTTTCCAAGATTGAAATTAAATTATTGAAACCATTTAAACTTCCAAATTTGTTGCTAGTGTTGAGCATGGGGCAAATTGAAGCCAAATTCATAAATAAATAAATTAAATCTTAAAGAGTAAGGAGTCCAAACCTTAGTGTCCTCATCCAAAGGAATATAGGCCATTTCTTTGCAAGGATCGAATAAGCTATACTTGGCACTCTTGCTGAAAATGTTTTGCAGGGCACCAACATATACGGCTGCAAGAAGTGGAGTCATCCCAAATTTCCCAATAACAGGAGCAAGGGGGTCCCCAAACAAAATCAGAGAAAAGAAGCCAACTCCAGTGAGGAGGAGGACGGTGGGTGTGATTGTAGCTGCGACGCCCCACCCATATTTGCTAAATATAAATTGACTTAGCAACATCATTGTGAAAGTTGCAATTCCGGTGCATGATGAAAAATCACCCATGAAGGAGGAATATTCATTTGGGCTTGGAAACTACACAATGAAGAGGGAGAAATTAAGAAATGAAAGGGGATGAGTCAAAGAAGTCGTAGAAGCAAAAATCACTTCACCTGAGCCTTGAGCTTCGATTTCCAAGTAACCTCCACAAGATTGATGCTAATACCATATGCAACCACCAATGTGGCAAGATCTCTAATGTATTTTGAAGACACCAAGAATTTCAAGCTCTCCATTGTCCCCATTTTGGCCTTTTCCTGCAAAGTGATAAAAGATATGAGATGAGAAATTCTACCCAAAAATCATTGATTAGTTGACAAAAAACTGCACCAACCTAGCAGATGGGGAGAAGGGGATCTATGCATGACAATACGTGGACAATTATTTATGGTACTAAGAATTCAAGTATGAGATAGTTTTGGCACCCATAGCTTGGATGACTCTATGGTCAAAACAGTTTCATTGATGTTCGAAGTAGTAGTTCTATATGCAGGGAGGGCAATTTAAGAATGTGATATGGGATAATTTTAGCACCCATTGCTTAGAAAACTCTATGGTGAAAAGATAGTCCCATTAATGTTCAAAGTAGTGGTTGTTCCACATGCAATGAGGACAATTTTGTTGGGGGAAAAAATAATTCAAAGCATGGTACAACTCACTTCTAGTGATATGAGTTTGAATCAGCACATAAGCAGAGAGACCAAGAAAACTGTACATATCAAGAACTTCGAATAATAAAAAATGAAATAAAATAATTCATTCATTTAATTTATGAAAAAACTGTACATATCAAGAATGTCTAATAATAAAAAAATGAAGGAAAATAATTCCGCTCATTTAATCAATGAAATAAATGAACATACGTAGTGTAGAAATCAAAACAAAAAATATGATCAGAACATTAGCTCTGTGCCCAACAACAAAAATCCCTACTCTATTGGTTCTAGACATCAAGTATTCACTACCATCCGATGACATAAAAATAGAATCCCCTCTTTAAAATATTATTTCAACTTTTCAAACAACAAACTTGAATAATTCATAAGAGAATAATTCTAAAGATATAGTGATTGTTGTTCCTATTAGTAAAGACTATTATCAATTAGATATGATACTTCTTTTTGGAATAAACAAGAATTATATTCTAAATATACATTTTTACTGCATGACAAGTTACTTTTGTTGAGCTATTTATACTTCAGCATATATGTATCATGGCCTCATTGATGGCCATCAATCTTTAGTTGACACTAAGACAAGTAGTCAAAAATATTCATTTCGAGCTGAATTTAGAAATATGGAGTCAGAGACATTCAGAGCAACAAAGTCAAGTATAGGATGAAACGATAGGTGCTTATTATTTCAGATTTCCAAAGCTTAAATTAAGATGACACATTATTAGCCAAACATTTAAAAGTAAGCAGTAATTGAGCTTTCGGCAGGTGAGAGGACCAAACTCAAGTGGCTTAATGATAAAAATGGCCTGAAAATGCAATAAGAAAAATGATGAGCGAAGAAATACCACCCTTGGCACAAAGTTACCTTCTTCTTTTTACTACGGGTTGGAAGTGGAACAAAATTATTCACCCACCAATAAAGGAAACAGATCACAAGGCCCATCAACACCACAATGCTCATCATTCCTTTAAGGGAGATGGCCCACCCATCAACTCCAGGACCCAGGTTTTTTCTCAAATTAGAGAAGTACTTCACTGTTCTGCCAGAGAAAATAAGTGCAACATTGGCTCCAAGGCCAAACAGAGGGTAGAACCTTTTGGCTTCCTCAATGGTAGTTATCTGCGATAGAAAGCCAGCAGCAACAATTAATGCATCTCCAATTACCAATATTCAGATGCAAACGTAGATTTGGGTAAAAGAAATATACAAACCACATACATATAGTCTATTTAAGAATTTTTAAGTGCATGCATGTGCGCATGAGTTTTGCTTATAGAACACTGTAGTCATGATGTAGCCAGAACAATTAAAAAGATGTTATAAATATGCCCCAGTTTGGTTGTAAGAAGAGAGAATTTGAATTTTCAAAACAATACTAAATTAAGATTTAAAATAAAGAAATCATGATTTCAACAAGTATCCAAATGTGTCGCATTAATAAATCATTCTGATGACAAGAACCAACAATCATGCATAACACTACAGCTTTTCTTCTAATACCCCTATTATCCTTCACTTCTCACACAAATTTGAAATTGCTAACCTATAGTCGAAAACAGGCAAAAGCGCTTTTCAATTGATCCAAAATGAAACTTCGAATGGCAAAAAAGAAAATAATTTCAATAAATTCAGAAGAAATTTTAAAACTTTATAAAATAAAGCTACTTAACCATGGTGATGCAGATTCATAATTACCACAAAATGCTAATGCCCTAGTGAACCACAAATTGGTACAAACGTTCCAAAACATGGTTACATTTCAATTCCAGATATTAAATCTAGTGATCCAAAGTTTGAATTCAACGAACTCTACATGCCATTTTTATAATAAAAGGTCCAGCATTATCACCTTATAATTTTATTCTCACTTCACCAGAGAAAAACTCTTTTATATTAGATTAAGAACAATCCCAACATCCTCTCTTGAATATAACAGTAATCACACATGTCCTCTCTTAAATATGTGCAATCACACATTTTTGCCCAATATATCCATATATATACCCCTAACCTACCCATTTAGAGAATGTGCCATACAGCAATCCTGCTCCCATTCTAGAAAACACAACATTCTGCATTCTAGATAACATTGTGAAGAATACACTACTCTGAATCAGCAGTAGTTATACTCTCATTTAGCAATTTTAACCACAACTCTCCTCCAATTTCTTGGCAATTAGATAAAGCATAAAGGCTGTGTTCAGTAATAGGGAATGAAACTCAGAGAAATAAGACTGCTAGAGGAATTGATTACCCATTCCTAAGCTGGAATATATATATATATATATGGAGTAACCATCTGTTTCCTTAGGTTGTTAAACGTCATGTTTGATATTAATTTGTCAGAATGGATATAGAAGTGTAAATTTACAATTAAAAAAATTAAGATCATTTGCCATCTGGAAATGGAATGGCATCCCTAGCCCCATTTCAAGAAACTGATTCTCCAACTCAAGCTGAATGGCATTCCTGAATATCACATAACGTTTCCTGGACTCAACAAATTTTGCATTCCCAGTCTTTCATTCCAATAACCCTGCCATACTGGGCCAAGGTGCTCAAAAGCTCATTTCAATCTCAATTCCTTCGAGCCATTCCCATTCTTTCATTCCAATAACCCTTTGACATACTGAGCCTAAGTGCTCAAAAGCTCATTTCAATCTCAATTCTTTTGAGCCCAAAGGAAAACATGAGGTGAAAGTGGAACTTCTTTATGATGTTAAGAAGACATGTCCACACACACTCTCGCACATACACCAAGGAAATCATATACACTGAAGCCCTAAATACAATGCCACTTAAAAGCATTAAAAATTATTACAATGCACCATGCATGCAATCTAAAGACCATAACGGAAACAACACTGTTGACGTAAAGACAAGAATACAACAGAACAATTCAATGGCATGAACCAAAACATCAAACCCACAAGTTCACTCATACACCAAAGTGTCTTGAAACGTGGAAAATCACTCAACATAATATCTGTAGTTTGACAATCCTACGGTCCTACCATAATATTCCTTTAAATAACAGATGGCCTTCCCAGAAAATAGCAAAACAATAACAGCAAAGACGATGACGACGACAATCACAACACAAGTCTAAAACTAAAAGCCTAGAATAAAAGGAAGGTAATGCCAAAAAGAAAGTAATGCATTTTAAGTCCATCTAGTGTTGGTAAAATGCATTGAAACATAATTCCATTTATCAACCAGCCTATGATTTATTGATTAACTAAATTCATGATAGGTGGGTCAAAAGGGTGACAATAGTTTGGGTGTTTATATCAGTTTAGGACAAACTTCTACAATGAATTTAAAGGAAAGATCTGGCTCCACCTTTTCATGTTTGAACATCACTAATTATAATTTAGACTCATCTAGTTTCTACAATTTTCTTCAGCAAATAGTTAATGCATGCATAATGTCCATGAACACCTCCTTTTAATCAAGTTCATCCAGGCACCCAGCTTACTAGCCTGATTGACATATATAGCCATACATGAACACTTAGTTATCATTCATCGCCTCAGGTGAAGGAGGTGCAGTTCTATCATTTCAGTTTAAAAAAAAAAAAATGAATAGCTCTATTGTACTCTAGTCCTGCATGTGGTAATGATAAATTTCATGAACAAACCATTTTGGACTCAAAGGTTGCTTGCATCCTTCTAATTTGATGGACCATAATTATATTAAATCCGATCTGAAGGATGCAAGCAACCTTTCGAGTCCAGAAGTGCTCCATTCATCAACTCCCCCATTACAGTATGAGGCACAAGAGCATCAGAGGCATCATTTTCAGTAAAATAGAGATATCCATAATAACTGCATCTCCTTAGCCTGACACAGCCCCATATCATGCTCTAACAGATAAACTGTCCTTTGATTGTCCAATTCTCCTTCAGTTATTTAAGGAAGCTCTATAGTAAAAGAACATTGGTTTAACCAAGTGTAAAAAGGGAAAAATCATCATAATTTTGTCTTTTTCCTTGAAGGGTAAGGGGGAGGAACAAGTGGATAACAAACAAAGCCTAACAAATGAAGCATCACTCACTCAAAACTAAAATTAGTATGATTAAAATGAAGATGAACAAGAGCACATAATGACTTCACGCCCTTTTTCAACACATGAAACCGAATCAAATTCTGAAAAGAAGAAGATAACATCATAACAATCAAACAGCCAAAAAGTTAGAAATGTCACACAAATTCCATATTTCCTACCAGTTGTTGGGCATAAAACACGCTATCCACTCCAGTACCTTAAACTAGAAAAATATACATCATCAAAATCCTCAACACAGTAGAACAAATCCCAATTAATTAACTTTTAATACAAAGGTAGATTTCACACTGACCAACCATATAGGTTAGTACTATTAAACAATCATTGCACGATTCCAGACTCATTTGGAAACTGTGAAGTTCAAACATAAGATGAAAAACTATTGAATCAAAAGCTCAGGTTAGCTATGCACTCAAAATCAAACCTCAAACTAAAAAATTTTAACTACCAAGCAGGAAGAGGAATTTTAGAAACAAATAATTCCACAATAAGAAAACAAGAGATGATCACCTGATTTGCAAAACCCCAAAACAAAACCGAGATAACCACACTTCCCCAAAGCTCGGCCATGACATAGAACAAACAGAAACTCCAGATCCTCATAATTGCAAGCGGGCCAAGAAACCTTGGGCCAAGCGCGGCGAGAAGCTTATCCGCGAGGGCTGTAGGGTGGACGAAGTGGCTGAGAGGATACAAAACAAACCCAAATGCCCCGAAAAAGGCGATGAAGGGAAGGATAACAGTGTAGAAAAGGGCCTGCTTAGACAATACATTAGCCAATTTGGTGTACAACAGCATAAACCCAACAGCCATGGGCAAGTTCACCCAAGTTTTTAGGAATGGTATAATCTCTGCGCTACTTCCCTGGGCTGTCACGACCAACACATCCTTTGTGTCTCTGAGGATTGTGTAATTGAAAAGTATACAAAAGAACATCAATCCAAGTGGGATAATCTTCTTGAGCGTCAAAATATCAATACCCAAGAACTTGGGTTGCTCTATTTCCCCAAACAAGGTTTGCCCATCAGCTGCGGCTGCAGCCTCGGCTCTGCAGATATGCAAAACTCTCTCCTTCTTGCAAACCCCGCGCCTTTTTTGGACAAACCCATGAAATTTTTGGAACCCATTACCAGATAGAGGAAACCCACCAAGGGTTTTGGGTTTAAGAGCGAGAAATCTGTGCCTGAGACTCTGCTGCGGGTTTAAAGCCCTGGGTTTGGGGTTTGCAGGCAGAGAGAGAAGCCCTTTGGTCTGCAGCACAGCCTCCATGTCTCTCCTATGCCTCTTCAGAACATAAGAGAGACAGGCAAAAATAAAGAGAAAGATAGGGTGGCTGGAGAAGATTGATTTTTCTCAGAGAAGCCCGGTGGAGAAACGAATATCTTTTATATATCAGCGGAAGACGATGAACCCAAACCCTGAAAGGGTTGAAGAAAGGCTAAAAATAAAAATAAAAATAAAAATAAAAAAACAAAATAAATAAAAATAATGAACAATAAATGTGAGGAAGAGACACCACGCAGTCAAGCATTCGCTCACATGCTCTGATGCCCAGATTTCATTTCGCCATAAAAAGGGATTAATTAGTGTGGACAAGTGGAAAAAACAAAAAAACAAAAAAATTATTTCTCAAGCTAATGGTTAATCCCCAACTAAGCGAAAATGTGACACAGAAACAGTGAAGAAAAGAAGAGCACTGCCCCGCAACAAATGATACGATGCCCAAAATGGCCCTGCCTTGTGAAATGGCTAAAACACCCCTATGTATTTTTGCTACACAAAAATATTTTTTTATTTATGCTTTTTTAATATTTATATTGGCATAATGAGGTGGCCTGTGAAGGGTATGTGAAGCTGCCAACCCAAATTATTAAGCCGAGCTACATTTGGGGGAGGCTTGTAGGAGTGTAGGGTAGGGGTCCGATGAGATGGCCCATGGGCTAATGGTAGGTTAAACCTTTTGGGTTTAATTTAACATTTTACACCTATCTATATATATATAACTTTCTTTCTCAAAAAATTTATATATATGTTTATATATATGTGTGTGTATGTGTGTGTATTGGCCATTCAACTGCATTTTGTTGTACAGCTCAAGTGTTTAATTTTTCTTAGGGAAAGTATTTTTCTTTTCTAATAAATCTTTATTTTTTAATGTTTTAAATGCAATAATTAAATTCTCATGATTTTATGCTTAATCAATCATTTGATTTAAGAAATTAGGATTCTCAAAATTGATATTCATTCCAAATATTTTACATAAACTGCATATAATTTTTTTTAAAATAATAGTTGTGTTTGCATAACATTATTATCTTAATTATTTCAAGTGCTTAGTATTCATAACAAGATATTATATTTGGGGTATTAAAGTTTTAGACATCTACTTTTTTGAACAAACATGTAATTACTTTTATCTAAAATTCTCCAAAATAATATTTAAAAAATTGCAACACTTTATAAATCCAGCTTTGAGAATAAAAAGATGAAGGATTAAGGAAGTAAGTTTGTAATTGAGTAAACTTTTAGAACTTTATTACATAATTTATTATTTTATTCTAACAATTTTTAATTCTTGCTTGAAGAAGATGCTCAATTTCCAAATTAATGCAAATATAATACTTGTCATTGACATGATCTCACACATTAATTATAACTTTAACTTTGGTTTCGATAGGAATTTAAGAAAATGCCAAATTGAGAGTTTTTTCCTATTTTGAACACCACAAACTTTGTATGCATCTAAATTAGTTCTTTTATTTTCTTTTCTTTTCTTTTCTTTTTAATTAAATGAAACACAACCATCAAAGCCAGATTCAGCCCGAGGCAGTTGACAGAGAGGGAATGGCAGCTCCCGAATAAGAAAGGATGAGGTTTTGATGAAAAACGGGTAAAACACTTAAAAAACAGAGTCGTCACGTTTTTTAAAAAAAAAAACACTGGAATTCTACTAAAAATCAAAACATGAGTTTGAGAGTATATTTTTGTGAGGGAAAGGTATTAGCACTCTGTACGATACCCTGTTCGTAGAACGATTACCACAATTACGTAAGTGTTGCCTTCAAAACGAAAAGAAAAAAAAAAATGAAAGAGAGAAAATACTTTCTTGCTCATCCAGTAACAAAATCACTATCTGAGCACTCCAATATGGATTTGAGAAACCCAGAGCATTGCTCTAAAAGGGTTAGCCTATGAACCCTAAATTTTGGTAAAAATGTGATGATGGTGATGGCTAATAAATACATAAAAACAATTGGTTTTGAAAATGTTAGACTTACATCGTTGACTTGAAAATCAAAGTTTTAGAAAATGGAAACCTGACTTGTATTACTGATAAATGAAGTAGGTAAATGAAATGTGTGAGTTTTGAAGAAGAGTGATGATTTGAAAAATGTGATAAGATGCATGAGTTTTGAAAATTTAGGGTTTTATTATTGGTGTTATTTAAATTTGAGAAAATACTATGCAAAAAACATATTTTTGGAAATTTTTTTTTAATTTCGATAAGAAATGAGATGTTATTAGATAAACTCCTCCTCATAACTAATATAGGTGTGGTCTAAAATAATATATATATATATATATATATATATATATAATCAAACAAATTAATCAAATTTGAGCAAAAAGAGTCTTTAAAACATCTTAGGTTTTCAACATTTTTCTGAAATTTTCTAATCTTTTTAAAGACTTTGTTTCCATTTTATTTATTTTTTAGTATTTTTATTTTTTTCATTTTTTTTGTTATCTAAGTCAAATACTCAAAAAAAATTATTTATTTATTTATTTTTTAATATTTTTCCTAATTTTTCTGATTTTTTACAATTTTTCTAAATTTTTAAAAATTTAAAATTAAATTTTTTTTTTAACTGAAATAGCTACTCAAGACGAATTAGACCGATTCAACTAGTTTGAACTAGATCAAGGGGTCAGCTCAAGTTGACCCAGGCAAACCAGGTTGACTTAGTTGGAGAAGAGGTATCACATGTCAGCCAGTGATGGCGACATGTGGCGCTGATATTTTATTTTTATTTTTTTTGAATTTACTGTAGCAGGGTGACGTTAGCATGACGTCACCTATCACGTGGCAAGCTATGACAGGCATTAGGGGTTTGACACGAATCACTAACGTGGCAGTAGTCGACCGTCTAGAGAAAATACACATTGGATGGCTAGGGTCACACTACATCACTCCCCAAATGTGTTGTCCTGTGCGTCGCACATGTCATCGTCTGTATAGTGACATGTGTCTCACTAATTATTATTATTATTATTATTATTATTATTATTATTTTTGTTGTTGTTGTTGTTGTTTTTTACTTCTTTTTTTCGAATACACTCTCCCTCTATCTTTCTCTTCTCTATCTCTCCCTTTCTATTCCTCTCGTCCCTTTCTACTCCTCACTCTTTCTCTCTCTCTTTCTCTCACACAACTTTCTCTCTCTCTCTCTCTCTCTCATTCCTCTCTCTCTCTCCACTCCTTAATTTCTCTTTCTGTTCTCTCTTCGCTCTTCACTCTATTTCTCTCGCACAACTCTCTTTCTGTCTCTCTTTATTCTTTCTTTCTTGTTTTCGATCTCTCTCTTTCAATATCTTTCTCTTTCTTTCAATTTCGCATAACTCTCTCTCTATTCTTCTCTCGCTCTTGTTTTTGATCTCTCTCTCAACCTCTTTTTCTTTCTTTTAATTTTTCACAACTCTCTCTCTCTTCTTCTTCCTGTACTCTCTCTCTCTCTCTCTCTCTACTTTTCTTCATTTTTTTCAATTTCTTTCTATTTGCATTTTGTTCTTCTTTGTAATTCTGCCAATTTATTTTATAGATTGAAGTACAAATCTATGAAGACAGAGTGTTGAATTCTCTTTGAAAATTTTCCTAGTTGTTCCTATGGATTTTCTTTGAGTCCAAACAAGGAAGGTTAGGGTTTTGGTTAACCCAAATTAGAATTGACTTCGAGCTTGAGTTAAGGTTGCAATAGGGTTTAGGTTAAGTTACATTGGGCCAACATACCTGGCTTCGAATTGAACTTTGGGCCTTAGGCTGTATGCGTAGGTATTGGGCTGGCTTGTTTGCTTTATATTTGGGCTAAATTAATTTAAGTCCAATTGGGCTTGACCTAGCAGAACTAAAATGGGCTTGGGTTTTTTAATTGGGCTTCAAGTAGTTAGGTTGTGAATTTTTGGGTAAATGGGGTTGTGTTAAACTCTATTAGACTATTGGGCTAATGGGCTTGGGCCTAATTGGATGAGGCTCGGCAAATTGGGCCGAAGCCAATGGGGCTCAATTTGAGAATGACTTGGTCTGAAGTTTAATGGATTTAGGTCAATAAGTCAACAAATTTAGGTCAAAGTTGACCTAGGTCCTAGGTCTTTTGACTTGGACCTGGATTCCCAGATCGAATCTAGGATATTCATATATGGGCTTTGGACCTAGATCTATAAACATGTGTATTCTAGTTTTCAGGTCTGGCTCAAATATCTGTGTCTGTTTAAGGATTTTCTGAGGAATTTTTGGTTTTTTAATTTGAATAAACTTATAAAATTAAACTCTAACATCTAAAAATTTCTGCAAAATTACCCAATCATGCATTTTGTCAATTTTAAGAAAAATAGATCATGCATTTAAATAAATCATGACATACCTTTTTAATTCCTTCTTCTTTTCCTTTATTCTTTCTGTTGTCGCCTATGTCCCTTCTTATCTATTTCTCCCCACTTTCTGCTTCAGCTTGCACCTTTGTTCCTCAATTCGAAATCCTCATGTTTGTAGACCCCTAATGCCAACCCTCTAGCCTCTTTTAGAACTCAATCTCTCAATCTCTTAGTTTTTTCCCAATCTCAGCACCCAATTCTTTCTTGATTTGAATGAGTCATTTCTCTCTTTTTCTATTTATATGTATGTCCTCTACCCTTCTGTAGGGAGATCAATTCAATCAATTTTAATTTGATTCATCAGAATTTAACTAAATAATCAAATTTAAGTTAAATTGCTCAATTTACTATGCATTCTAATTAAACCCACATGTCTAATTTCCCTTTTCCTTTTGTGCTTACAAGTATGTGAAAAGTAAGGTGAACTCCCAAGAGGGGGAGGCGGACGAATTGGGTTTTTTTTTTAAAGAAATTGCTTTGCTTACTTTGTATTTAAGAATTCCTTAGTTGAATTTTAATCTCGGCAATATATACTTTCAGCAATTTACCAACAACCACGATACTATTAAGTTTAACCAATATTCAATCTCAAGTTCAAATTTTTAATATTGACACTCAGCTGATTAAATTCCAAAAATCATATTAGGATAGTTTAAAAATAAATTTCAAATTTCAAATTCAAAACTTAGATTTTATTCCTTTACTCCAATCAATGAAATATAATTTTTAGATATTTGATTTTTGAAAATTTTTAAATTAAAATACCTTGCAGCTGTTTTAATATTCAAAATCAGAACTTTGATGAATTTATCATTTAGCCATTGCATGATTCATCACAAGATTTATTACAGTAACTATCATATGAATCTATGCATGCAGTATCAATAGAAATAGTAGATGATTCATCATAAGTTATATCAAAAAAAAATTTACCAGAATCATCGCATGCATCATCAATAGATTTATCATTAGATTCAGTACATGTAATATAACAGCATTCACAACAAGAGTCATCAAAAGAGATAGGTGAGAATTATATACCTCACTGATTGCAAATGTTACATGCTCATGATATGTCACTACCTGATCATTTGAGCTTGGAGCTTCTAGAGTGGCAGTTTCTTTTTCCTGGGTCTCTCCATATCTCTTCTTAAGCTCAACCTAAATCTCATGTGCACTACTACATGCCATAATCTCATGAAGAATATTAGTATCTAAAGCACAGTACAGTAAATCCATGGCATGTGAATTTGCATACATATTAGTATCATTCTCATTAACGGGCATACAAATTCCCTTATCAATCACCTGCTAGGCCCTCCAATTTGTAGATTTTATGAAAACGCTCATGTTGATTTTTTAGTGGGTGTAATTTATACCATAAAACAATGGAAGACTGGAAGGTGATCGTCCCTCGTCGAATGGTGATACACCAATGAGAGCCATTGCGATCTTTTACAAAAACTGTTAAGCCTAGTCTAACCTGACTCTGATACGAATTGTTGACTTTGGTATATTCCCAAGAGGGGGGTGAATTGGATATTTAAAAGTTTTTGCCTCCTAGGTTAAACCAGATGTTAGTATAATACAACTTAGGTTCCATCTAATCATACACCAATTGCGCAGATAATGATATGCTGAAATTAAATCGTGCACAACATTCACAATATAACATACATGTGCGAAAATATAAATTTTGGAAATATAAACAATGCACACACGATATGTTATCGGGGTTCGTCCAATACTGCTTACGTCCCCACCTTGACTTACCAACACAAGGATTCTACTAATGCTCACTTAATGGGTGGAGCGGCACAGGTTATAATCAGGTTAATTAACGGAACTGACCTCAACCTATAACTGTACCTTACCAGGATGGTACACTTAACTTTCCTAACCGGGTTTAAGCCAATCTGAGACTATTCAATAGGGTTAGTCCCCCTCTTTAGGCTCATGCCTAGAATATAACAAATATTCAATTTTTACGTACACGAAAATGTGCTTCACAATAAGTAGAAATGTACAACAATTCGGCACAGTATAATCAATGCACATCAATAATAGGAACTATAAGCTCAGTGATGTAAATGTGTGCAATCAACACTCAAAATAAAGAATATACTCAATCAAGCACAAGAGTGTATCAACAACCTTTTCTTTGAAACAATGTATGAAATAATCTCAATATCAATTTAGGATTTCAAAGATGCTAGCAAGATGATTCAAACAAACTTAAAAATATTTTCTTTATGTACTTAGCACAAGAGATGTTTGAATGCAAGCTTATAAAAATATTTTACACACAAAAAAATATTGGATAAGAAATCTTACAATATCAATGCAAAGACCCGCAAGTCTCAAAGTTTTCCCCACACAAGATTTATTAGATTAAATCAGTGTAAAAACTTATGTTTAACTCTCAATATCAAAATCAATCAACAAATGACACAATGAGAGTTTTAAGCAAATTGGAGTGGACTATAAACACTCGAGACACTCTCACAAAACTTGGATGATCAAAGAAATGGGTGTATGAGAGTGTATGGGAGTGATAGGAGTAAAATAGGATTTGGAAATTGAGAGAGTTTTAACTTAATCCTTTTTTCTAATCACCCCTTAATTGAACAAATGAGGAGATATATATAGGAAAGGGGAAAATTATGACTCTTAGGGACAAAAGGGTAATTATTAAATTTGTTTTAAAAGTGATTAGAAAAATTAACCCTTGTTTAACCCTATTTACCTAGATTAAAAATTGGATCAACCCGAGAGTTTCGGGTGCCCGATCCATAGTTCGGTCACCCAAACAAACACACTCAGAAAAGGTTTTTTTTTAAAGTTCGGGTGCCCGAATATGGGCTCGGTTTGCTGAACCAAAGGCGATTTCAAAAGAACATGGTTTGGGTGCTCGATCCTAAGTTCGGTCTGCCGAACGCATGTGTATGGTCGCCCAAGGCCTTTTAGAATGTATAAGTTCGGGTTGCCAAGTTGGTGGGAAAAGTCAGAGTAATGGTTCGGTCACCCGTTGACACTACAGTCAAAAAGGTTCGCTCGCCTGAAACCAAGTCAACCTTCTAACTAGTTAAAGGTTCGGTTGCCCGAAACTAAGTCAACCTTCTAACTAGTCGAAGGTTCAGTCGCCCAAAGTGTTTTGAACACTAGGGGTTTGGTTGCCCGAAATCTCACAATTTTGGCCCTTTATGTCCTATTTTAATTCAATTATTTTCCCTGATAATATATATAATATGGAGACAAATTTATGTGTATGTGCAAGGACCTAGGGTTTTTTCTAAGGTTTTAGGCATCTTAGCTTAGCCTAAAAAACCTGGCGTCGGTCGACCGTGTCTAAGGTCTCTCGATTTCCATGTGATGTGCAGGGACCTATGGTCGTTCTAAGGCTTTTGAGCTTGTAGTTCCTATATGCATAATATGCATATTATTACAGATCCATTTGAAATGAAATTATTACAAAACCAATAATATTACAACAAATAATAAATGTGTCGGGGTCTTCATATTTCTTCAAGTTGTTACATGCTATCAATGTGATCCAGCTTAGTATGATCCTGCATATAAACTTGAAAGTCATCAAATACCAAGAGTATTTCCCATTATCAAAATCGGGTGTGACCTATAAGGTCAATATTTTATTTTTTTCCAATATTTTAAATAATTAAAAAAATCACACTTTTATTTTTTAGTTTTCTAACTTTATATAAGAAAATTAGATAACATTTTTTTATTATTTCCTATATTTTTTTTCTTCTTATACAATTTTTTTAAAAAAAAATTGAAATTATTTAAAAATTTATAAAAATTAGAAATTAAAATATTTTTTGCAACCAAATAAATATTTTATTTTTTATATTTTTAATAAAAATCTTTAAATTTTTGAAAAACAAGCAAAAATTTTCAATCATATATTTAGAAAGCTAAAAACTAAAAAATAAAGATCACTTTTCACAACTAAAAGGGTCCTAATAAATTTACATCAAAGAAAGTCGGAAATTATGAAGCTTCTATAATATCTTCCCCATATTAATTATTGAAAATAAAAATATAGATATTCTCATTAATTTTCTCACCTTTAAAAATTACGTACCTTTTTCAAGTGGCATTCACTTGTAAGGAAAATTTGAATCTCGATAATGAAAAATTACAAAGAATTATTTTAGTCCCTCTGAACATAAGCTTAAAACCCGAATGCTCATCTTGTGGTAATGAATTTTAACATATTTCTAGTTAATTTAATAATTAAAATTAAGGTGATAAGAAATTTTTTTTAAAAAAAAAGAAAAACAAAAGGCACTAGGGGTTGGTTCTATAAAGTTTGAATCCCATGGGACTCCTGCTTGATGAAGCACCCCTTTCCAACACACACACACACACACCCCGTGTGCTCCTGCTCATTAATTAATTCAAAGCTTTGCACTTCGAATCATAAAATGATCTTCCATTGCTTTCCAATAATTTTTCTCAACCCTATATTTGGATAATTCATGATTTGAATTATATTAAAATTTGTCCAAATCCAAATCCAAAATCTGAACTTCATTCTTCCAATTTAAGAGTATAGATTGTAAGTATTGAATTTGAATTTGACTTTGAAATACTTTGTTTGAGCTAACGTGAATTTAAATTTAAAGTCTTTTCTAAACGCAGAGCGAAGGTAATGCTTGGAGAATAGGGTTCGGCTCTTCTATTTTAATTTGTGCAAATTTAGACGAAATATAATTATATATAATTGTATACTACGTTTTGCCCACATTTATACAAATTTAAATTTAAAATTAAAATTCAACCTTCAAACTGCGAAAAGTAGGGTAAGACTTTGAGGCCCGTTTGAACTTGAAAAATGTAAAAGAAATTGAAAGAAGAATATAAAAGAATTTAATTTTTCATGTTTAGTTATCAGAGAAAAAAGAAATTATCAAATTAGTAAATAAATTTTGGTTTTAAGCACCATAAAAGTTTAAATTTTCTTAATCTTTTTTATCAAAATAGAAAATAAGTGTCCTTTTATTTTCCTTTCTACCACCAAAATCTTTTATTCAAATAGACTCAAAAATATTGAATATAGATTTATCATAATGTTTTGAGTTAACAACTTATCTCAAATTTTGTTTTATATTTTACCACTAGTTTGCATTTTTTTTTTTTTGATAATTTGGGGACTCCCGCTACCATCGTGCTACTTAAGATACTATGGTGCCACACAAAATTTGAAAGTGAAAGGCGTCCTTCCATTGACGCACCCCTTCTAATCAAATTCAATTTGATTTAGTTTTTCTCATTTTTCGTAATCAAAGCAACCAAATTAATAAATTGCATGGCCTTAATTTTATGTCCTTTATAGTTATGCCTTTCTAAGATTTGAACTGAAGAACTCAAGTCAAAATCGAAAATTCCCTAAGATCCAATGAAGACATAGGAGACAAAATATCTTTTTTTCCGGGAGAGGTTGAGCTGCGGGCAAACAAAGTTGTATATTCCTCGTTGCGTTGCGTGTGTGAGTGTCTCACCTGCCTTGTAATCTTTCAATTAGGTTTAATTAAGGGTTGAACTTTGAAGTCCACCCATGAACATGCGTGGGAATTGTAAAGCTCGCCTATTTTGCCTCTCGCATCTTCAAATTTGGCACTTCAAAGTTCAAATGTAAATTTCACACGTTTTACATGAATTAAAATTTATAAATTTCTAGGTTCATGTGTTTCAGGGCTGCTTCAAAAGTCAATAATAATTTAATAAAAAATGGGAATTTTTTATTTCTTTTTTTTTTTTTTTCTTGTAAGAGTAAATTCCGAAGATCTCATACGTTGTTTGAATATGACGTTACATCCCTTACATTGGGTTGCAAGCATAAAATTCAAATAATGTATTTGAATTTGTATGAACTTGAAAAAAAAAAAAAATACAACACAAGATTGTATTATTAAATTTCTTCTAAATCTATCTATTAAATTACCATTTTACTTAAAGTCTAAACTCTTTTAGATTGTATGTCAACATGTATATCAAGTTTTAACACTTCTACATACGTGGAGAGATAAACATACGATAAATAACACTCATGATAAAGAACACAATTTTTTTTTTAAACACCACATGATAAATGCGGACAACAAGACTAAAACCTAAGACCTCTTGGTAATCAGTTCTAATGTCATGTTAGATTACCACTTTACTTAAAAGTTTAAACTTTTAGGTTATGGACCAACAGTGTATGTCAAGCTTTAACACTACTCAAATCTAAATTCATGTCCTAAAAGTAACATAATATATATCATTTTGTTTTGGTACATAATTGTTATTGTACTTTTTCCATTCAAATTCATACAAATTCAAGTTTAAGGCTCAAAATTTGTACTTATAGACACTACCTTGTGCAACATTTGGAAGCATAAATTTTGAATCTTGGATTTGAATTTGAGTATATTTAGACAAATTTCAATATAATTTTATATCGCATCTTAGCCAACTCCAAATTTAAAACCTATCCAAACATGGGGTTAGAGTTTTTTGTAACTACCAATGGACTCCTTAATTAGATTTTAGCTTTATGGACAAAAGTTATCCTCCTTCACTTAAATCTTTCATATTATAAAATGTTAAACGTCCCAGCTCGGGAGACAAATAATAAAGACAAATAATAATATTTTATGGACTCTTTTCGCGTATTTCGATTTTCTCTACAAAATAAAATACTTGATAAGACTCAAGCAATTATATCACAATATATGAAATATAAATCATACACAAGACAAATAATAAAGAGTAGGGAGAGAGAAGCTTAAAATTGGTATTTAACGTGGTTCGGCATCAAGCCTATGTCCACACTTTAGCACCAAACTAAGGATTCCACTATCCACTATAAAACTCGTTCATCGGTGGAGCAAGCCTTAACCGGGTATCAAACCCTCCACTCAGGAACAAATCCCTACCATGCTCACCAAGAGTCACAAGGATCACCAAGATGCCTTGTCAATTGGTTCACTAAGAACCTCCACCAAGTTGGTTCATAAAGAACCTTTTACAAGAGGATGAGTATGCAAAGAAATGCTCCTTGATTGAGCTAATATCACTTACTAAACAAACCTCACACTATTCTCTCAAGGATTGAATCAAACACAATTTTGGAAAGCAAGAGAGATTGACCACTTGAAATGAATAACTAAAATGCAAAATGTTAGGTTTTTTAATCAAAGATGTTTTTTTCACTAAGAATGATCAAAAACCATACTAAACAAGTCTATGGACTTGTATATATAGCCAAAACCACGAACTACCTGTTATTAGACCATTGGAAGTAAATCCCACAAGAAACTACCCATTTTCTAGTTGTTATTGCGGTGGGCTCAAGACCACTAGTCGACTAGTCCCACTCACTAGTTGACTAGTACCCTGCACTAGTCGACTAGTCACCTGGGTTACGAGACATAAAATAACTACTGGTTTTTCTAGTCAATGAGTGATATGCACTAGTCGACGAGTGCTCCGTTTTTCCTTATCAAAAAGTCTTTTAATCACTTAACACATTCTTGGACAAAAGTATATTAAATATATTAAGTCTAATGAAGATTAAAACTTATCCAAGGTTTCCCCTTGAATATAAGATATCAAAAACTTGTCCCTTTGGAAAACATATTTGAGTTTATGATTCTTTTGACAAACTCTTTGATTGAACTTTGAAAATTATGAAAATTGAGTTTGTGACTTAAGTGAAAACCAATAAATTCAAGTGTCCTGGTATGCATGCATTTTGCTCAACTCTTGCTCAAAAATCAGGTATGAATCAAGACCGCAAGAGTTACAAACTATTCCTACCTCACACAACCCATATTACATATAATTCAATATAAAACATCCTTCGGTTGTGTTTGAGTCCTTTCCGAGTGAGTGTCCATTTGATCTTTCCTACTCGACATCAATTCAGTTCGATCTTTGCCTTTTGACCAATACTTCATGAATGTGTCACTTGTACCTGTACTAAACATAATCTGCAAAGATAAGAAAACATTAGGAACCACAAATAGGTTAATACTATCAAAACACATAAACTATGATAGTGTAGCCAACAAGGCTAACATAAAACATTTTAATGGTTTTAAATGCAAAAGATAAATGTTTATAGTTGGTTTTCTTTTTTGGATGCTAGTACATTAGCTTCAAGTATCTTATGTAAAAGTACATGGATTTTTTGTTGTCTACAAAAATTTGAGAGCAAGAAACTCGTAATTCTACGAGAAGACTTCTCCAATGTTGACAAAATTGTCCACATGATCTCTTAAGATGGTGCAAATGTTTGTTCTTAGATGTGGATAGGAGGGAATGTTGAATACAAGCAATGGGATGTACTAGACATTGTCAAGAGAGGAGAACCATGTAATTCTTAGAAGCTTAAGTTTCAAGTGGTGAGAGGATGACATAAAAATGTTGATGACTTAGAGAGAGAAACTCTAGTTTGGAGAGAGAAAGTTTTTAGGGAGAATAAGAGCTAAAAGATCCCTAATGAGGAGAGAATGGTGGTATTTATAGTGTAAATTAAAGGTATGATTATTATTCAATGAGAGAGAATCACAGTTGTATATGAGGATTCGTCCAATTGGAAATATGGCAATCTGAGCTATTCAATGATAAAACAAGATGTGATTAGAAAGAAAATGAGGAAATATCACGTGGCGTAAGTAACACTTAAGCTAACTCAGGAAATATTAAGGGAAGTAGACCGTCCGTAATGAGTCACAATTTGAGCCCACCAAGTCAAATCTCTTTATAACATTTCAAAATTTGAGATTGATAAAGAGACCTGCCACTGCCTCATGATCAATCCTGAGCACGCGTTGAGCATCTAACTCTCGCAAAAACAATTGTAAGATTAGAAGTTAATCGAGTAAGTGATTAATATGTAATTATAGGTCTTTATTAATATCATAGTTAGAGTAAGGTACAAAAAGGCATTTACATATAGTATAGGGGTAGACATGTTTAAAGGCATAAAAGTTTTTTATTCCTTTAATTCTTCATTTTAGTTGTTTTTGTAAGATAACATAGTTTTCTTTTGTTATTATTGTTAGATTATCACTTTACCTAAAACACTATCCTGCACTGTAACTCAACAACATGTGGAGAGATAAATAAATTATAAATAACACTACAAAATAAAGTGGGCGACAAAACTAGAACCTAGGACCTCTTGGACGGTATCAAAGTTTTGATACCATATTAGATTATCACTTTATTTAAAAGTCTAAACTGCTAGGTTGTGGACTAACAATGTATATCAAGTTTTAACAATTATAACTGCAAGTTTGATATGCAATAATGAAATCAAATATGAAGGAGTGAAATCAAATTTCTCACTTACTTTCATCATATCTTGTATTTAAATATTCATTCCATTCCACAAAAGAGACATATCATAAGTTCTTTCTCTTCTAAAACATCTTACTCCAATATTTACTTAATATTTAATATGCTCGAAAGAAACAAAAATTTATAGGACAAATTTTTAATATTAAAAAAAACAAATTTGGTGCCGCACCAGGGGGTTTGAAGGGTTTGTTGGTGGTTGAAGTTCCTATGTAATCAAATAAATAAATAAATAAATAAATGATTTTCCTGTCTACCACTAGGGTTTAACTACACACTTTAACATGTTGGCACATAATAAATAGAGACAGCCGAGAGCTAGCTAGCTAGCAATAATACTTATAGGGTAATTAAAGTGGTTTTGTGAAAATTAAAGCGTGATTAATGGGAGATATTCTATTCTAATTCCCCTTCTCACTCTTTTAGAATTCAAACACACAAAGTATAAAATAGATGTAGATTTAATTCCTATGTCTCTTAAAAGACTCATCCATTTAAGATCTAAATTACAAGAAGTTAATAATTGAATATAGTAGGGTTAATTCTCACTCCACACTTTGCTTTTACGTGTGTGTTCCTTTTGAATTGAGGAAAAAGTTGACAATAAAAAAGAAAAATATAAGTAAATGTCAAAGTTTACACCTTCTATCTCCTTTTGAAAATTATATCATAGAAGGGAATGTATCTCCTTTTGAAAATTATATTATAGAAGGGAATGTATCGAAGCAAAAAGACATTATTAAAAATAAAGAATACAAATTTTAACATGTAAATTCAAAACCCATTTACTTATTTTATTTATTTATTCTTTTTTTTAATAATTAGAAAAATAAGGTTTATTTGTAAAAATATATTCTTTTTTTTTAATTATAAAAATTTCATCTTATTTTTTTTATTTTTAGAATTTTTATAAAAATATAAAAAATAATAATATTTCATATTTCATATTTTATACAAATATTAGAAAATAAAAATATAATATTATTTTTATAAGTGAATAGACCATTAAATCTTGAAAAGATTCATATAACTGATCCCAAATAATCGGACTTGAGACTTATTGTTATTGTTGTTGAGAATAGGCCATAAATCCGAGTTCATCATTGAATTTAGACAAAATAAATAAATAATAAAATTATATTTAAGTTTGTCAAAATTCACAACTTTAAGTTTAAGGCCGCATTTGAGTCAAAATTTTGCTTGAAAAAAGAAAAGGAAAAAAAATTCATTTTTCATTATATTTTCTCTCAACACCAAACAATTTTAACTTTAACAAAATTAAAATTACAAAAAACCAAATGTTAATCATATATAAAATTAAATTTTTCTTCATTGAATTGTTATTTTTGTTTTTACGATATTACAGAAAAAAAAAGTATATTTTTTACATTAATTCTATTTCACATTTTTCAAGTTTCAAATAAATAAACATTTAAAAAACATATTTCCAAATACAAGAAGGATAAAATTAAACATATGTTTGGATTATTTAAAAAAATATATATTTTAGATTTTTGCAGGGTTTCATCCGGTGCGAGAGATACCAACGTAAAGCCTATGGGACCCAAAAAGTTGGCAGAGTGCTGACATGGAAAGCGCCTATTGGTAGGAACAAAGACATGTGCCGCACGGAATCACAAGGTATTTATTATTCCCAGAGATTAGGCAGCAGCGGCAAGTTGGGCCGGAACGGTCCAAAAAAGGCACGCTGTTTACCCCGCATATTCTCGTCACGGGGTATGGGGGGAAACGATCCACTAGATGAACGATGGAAACTGATCCACGTGGCAAAAAGCTAGCGGGCGAACGTCACCTACCGCTTGCGGAGCACGAGACGCAAAGCTCCCACACGAACTCGCGGCTCGCCCTACTCTCCTAGGAGTAGGGATAAAAACGGAATTTCGGTGGCATACCCCGTACCCCACCCGTTCAGTTATTCCCGTCATTTGCTTATTGGTTGACCCAAATGACTAAAATGCCCACATTTTTAATTAAAATTTATTTTTTTAACGGTGAATAATTTATGCTAGGAGAGAAGGTAATTTGAAGTCTATTTTTTTTTTCATTCATTTTAAAATGTGCTTAATTTTACATTCTATATTATAATTTTAACAGTTGCAAATTATAAATTAATAAAATGATTTGATTTTTTTAATCTAAAACATCTTTATAACTTTTATTATTTTCTAAATAACAAATTTGAAAATTTGGTCCACACATGCCCACAACTGCCTTAATAAAGTTATAGATACCATATTTTGTTTCGGACACTTTCATTAAAAAAAGATAAGATTTTTGAGTTGGCTTAGATCACCTTGTCAACCTTATGACTAATTACGCATGCATATATAGGATCTACTTTTAAAATAATAATTCATTGCATCTTGTTCGAAAAGTAACCCGTACATGTATGCATATCAAAATAGGAATAGTTTGAAATTATCGGTCACAATACTAGCTTGGCGATTCATGACCATCTAAAAAGTTGTCTAATTTAAAGACTTTAATTTTTTATAAAAAAAAATACAATACATCAGATAAGGAAATATCGGGGTGCCTTGCTTTTGCAAGGTTTGTTTAGTTTTGGAATGTATTTTCCGTTTTCTAATTTTTAATTTTCTAAATTATAATAAAAAAAATTCATATCATTTTTAATAATATAGTTAAAAACAAAATAATAATAAAAATATGATAAAATATAATATGCAAAGTATAATTAAGTACATAATTATCAAAATGATTTTACTGTAAAAAAATATTAATTATATGTAATAAGTTTTTTATACTATAATGACATAATTGATAAATAAACTAATTTTCAGTTCCTATGTTTATATATATATATATACCAAATACTCTGATATGCCTCAAATATATCACATACCATAAGTTTAAAGGAGACTAAAGTCCAACATTGATGAGGACAGTTATCACCCAAGTCAACTGTTCGGTTAGAGCAATTAACGTTAGCGCCATGATGATCAGAGTAATCTACGTCAACGGTATAATAACCGGAGCGATTCATGCTCACACCATAATTCACCAATAAATGACATATCACCCTTAGGTCAAACTCCATCGCTATAAATGAGGTTTCGCCAATAAATTTTAAGATTTTGATAAGAAAGAAGAAAATAGTACAAATCATGTAGGCTTTGTCTATGTGCATTTGAATCCTATTGCTCACGTGTTACCTATTTTAAAATTATTATTTTTTAAATTTAAAATAAAAATATATATTGAAGACAAACCCTTATTTCTTATTCAAAAATAGTTAATAAAGATGTTTAGATATAATTATAGAATGCATTAAATACATTTTTTTTGGGGAAGGAAAACTTTAATTATTATACTTACTTTCATTTCTTTTAAAAGTATATGGTAAAGAGGAGAAATCGTTACTTTCCTATTTAAAATAATTAATTAAAATATTTATTTGGTACAATTAAAGAATGCATTGTGCAAGGATTAGAAGACATGCTCAAAAGTGCAAACTTTTCCTCTCTCTCTTTAAAATATATTTTTAATTGAAACACCTATTACTCCAATCTTTATGAACCAATAAAACCCTTTTACTCTTCAATAAATTTTTACTAATTAAATAAAATCCCCTTTCACTATTATTTATTATTTGCTTTCTTATTATGAATAATCATCATTAAACCCTTTTCATAATACATAATAATATGTTAAAAATGAAAAATATTTTTCTCTAAATTGTTTCTAGTATTTTTTTTATATTATGATTAACTAATAAATAATTATGTGCCACTATTTTGAAATATTATCTCTAATGAATATAATAATAATAATAATAATAATACTATTATTATATATAGATATTATAATGTCATTATCAGTTTGAACATCAACTAAACTCGTCTATCAATGCTAAATAAATATAATATTAGTATTATAATATAATAATAATAATATTATATATAGATATTATAATGTCATTATCGGTTTGAAGATCAATTTAACTCGTCTATCAATGGTAAATTAATATTATATTAGCAACTATGATATATATTATTATATATAGATATTATAATGTCATTATCAGTTTGAACATCAATTTAAAATATCACCATTAAAATATGTATATATATATATATATATATATATTATATTATATTATATTATATATGTATATTACAGTTTTCAAAATAATTCTTCGTACACGTGGAGGGGGGGGATGGGCTAAGAGCACAGCTGAGGAATGATTGGACGAACTCAAAGAAACAGAAGAACAAAACTTGGGCATTCACATACCTTAGGATTCAGAGTGAAGAGCAGTGTCCCAGCTGTTGTTTCCATGCCCTCTTCAACCCCACAAAATATTTGTTTTCTTCACTGTTCTGTTAATTGTACTGCGAATTTGCCCGTAGGAGTAAGGATCCAGTAGACGCTACCAGAAGAAAAGCAAAGCTTGAGTCAAATACAATTATAATTAGTGGAAAAATCTTAGAGAGAACTTGAAAATTCTTCAAAATTAAACTCACGAGTCAATTACAATTATAATGAAAAATTTCTTCTAAAATTCAACTTCTTTCAATGGAATTGATATGAAGAAGAGAGTCAATGATAATTTTCTCATTTGTAAAGTAAATGACATTGCTCCGCTAACTACCATAACTTTTACCATATACGAAAACAAGACACAGGTAGTTCTCTTAAAATAAATTTTTAGATAAATCTTTTCTTAATTTTTTATTACTATCCCACGCTCCCATAACCCATATTTGAAATTATAATTTCATCAAAATTATTATTATTATTATTATTTGGTGATAAAGGTGGAACTAAATCCAAAAGAAAACAAGTAACTTTATATGGTAAAGTAATAAGAATACCTGTCACAACATCTCTGACAGCCTCAGCATCTTCTGACGTCAGTGCATAAACCCTCGCTAGAGTTGTGTTTCTCTGCTGGCTCCCTCGTGGCGCCTAGTAACCTCCCCGGAATGGTCTGTGAGCTAGCGCATGGGTCGGCGGTCCCTGACATAATCGTGTCATATGACCAAGTCTTCTACACCGGTAACAGACGTTCTCTCCCAAACGGCATTCTCTTGTATGTCTTCAGCCACACCTAGGGCAGGTGGGATAAATCTACTTGCCTTGAAAACCACGGTGTCCCGTCATCTACCTCTGGCCACCACTGTACCGGTCTCTTCTCCATGAGCCCCGACTGAAACTTGTCTGAAAACCCGGAGGCGTGGGCCTCTTCCTCTAGCTCTACGTCTCAGCATCCCTCGGTAAACTCTCCTCTACTACTGTGGCCTTATCCACCTATTCAGAGAAATCCTGCATCCTTAATACTACCACTTGTCTAAAAATTTCCTACTTCAAGCCCCTCTCAAATATTCTTGCCTTCTTAGGCTCATCTAATACTATTTAAGGGGGAAAACATGACAACTCTATGAATTTCGCCGTATACTACTGAATCGTGAGATTTCCCTGAGTCAAATTCATAAATTCTACCACCTTAACCTCTCTGACAGTGGCGGGAAAATATCTATCGAAAAATGCCTCCTTGAATCGACCCCACGTCATAGCCACTAGTATGGATCTCTGCTCCTCAAATAATTTTGTAGCAACCCACCATCTCTCGACCTCGCCTATGAACTTGTATGTAGCATAGAGGACCCTCTGCTCATTAATGCAATGGAGCACCGTTAATACCTTCTCAATCTCCTGCATCCAGTTCTCGGCAATTGTAGGATCAGCTCCTCTTGAAAACGCTGGAGGGTTCATCTTCGTGAACTTTTCTATCATACAACCCTGTCTTGCAGATGGGCCTCCCTGCTCCCTGGAGCTTTGTGCAATCTCAGTATTAACCTGCTGAGCTATGCTGCACAAAATAACATCTGAATCCCCGCCGCCCATGCTAGAAGGCCCTGTACCATCATCACCGCTAGCGTGAGTACTACTACCTCCAGGATCCATCCTACAATAATATCAAATTATTCTGAGAATCTGAACCTCATAATGCTATCATTACATTAATCTAACTAAGACATTCTCATACCACCTATCACTAATCTAAGGTCTAGTCCTACCATATGGAAATAGAAACCGACGATAGTTTACCATGGTTTTCCTAAAATCGTCACCCCAGGAAAATCAAAGAAACCACCTCGAAGTTCCTACTTCCAGACTGTAGAACAGAATCATAAATTCTCGCCCTAACTTTCCAGCATTAACTCACTGAAATTCTATTCTTATATTCTGGTATTGTTTTTCGTTGTACACTAAAGTCTATAAAACCTAACAACCTAAGCTCTGATACCAAATTGAAACGACCCAAAAATTCATGCCATTTTTTTTCCTATGCTATAAAATCATATTACTATGATACCCTTGATAACATCTACAATAACATCTCAGTCCCCAAGTGGGCACTGAGGAATACTTGTTTATAAGTAAACACACCTATGCAGCGGAAAATATAAAATCATTTAATTATAATTAAAATACCAGAATTCAGAATTTTCCCAAAACATATATATACATCACTCTAGTATTCACCACTAGTTCAACTAGTATTTACAAAAACACCTCTCCCGACATACAATTACCCTACAGATAGGGCAATATAAGATCCCCTCTATCTTCGAGCCTAATTTGCTCGTCCAACCGAATCACCTAAAATATGTTAAATTACTAGGATGAGAGAACTCTCAGTAAGACGAAAATATGCTATTGCCAGTGCGTGACAACTGAATTTACATGAACAATATACTTTTAATCTACTGAAGCTGAAATAGCATACACAATATAATATAGTATAACTCACACATTCGTGGCTTAAAATATAACTGTTTTTGAACTTTCCATTAAGTCATACTTTTAGTATCTATAGGTATATTTGTTGTTCCTATAA
Source organism: Malania oleifera (assembly GCF_029873635.1). NCBI lineage: Eukaryota > Viridiplantae > Streptophyta > Magnoliopsida > Santalales > Ximeniaceae > Malania > Malania oleifera. The sequence goes on from NC_080422.1 coordinate 18,493,237, forward strand.
ATTTGTATGTATGTATGTATATATATATATATATATTAACCCCTCCTGATAGGGTTGTGTGTCATGTAGGTAGGACTTAACGCTGGTTGGCTTATTAGGATAAGTCAACTAAAACCTCTATCGTCAGATCAACCGCCTCAACCGGGACTACCGGGGATTCTGCAAGCTCTCCCAAGGCACAATCGACTACTAATAAAATCTATACACTATTTAAGATATGTGGTTGCACTCTATATTGTAATAGCTACGGTATCATGCTCTGTAATCTAATCTGTCCCATCAGGGTCTAATATTATATAATACTGTTATATATCTTATTGGTTTACCATGATTTTGTAAAACTGTACTAACCATGATTCCGTAAAACTATATTAACCATAACGCTGTAATAAACTGATCTGTATAAACTGTAATAACTGTATGTTATGATTCAGTAATATCTGTATGTCATGGTTTTGTAATCTGTATATCATGGTACTATAAAAAATATTTATCTGAATAAAACTGTATATCTGAGTAAGACTATAATATCTAAATAAACTTGTATATTTGAATAACTGTGTCTGAATAAAACTATAAGTTCAGTAAAATATGAGTAGAATTTTGTACCATACTAATATTTCTCATGCCACATCACTAAATAAAATTCATAAACTATAATTTGTAATACTGTAAAATTTTTTTCTCTGAAAACCCATGAACATATACTACGCTTTATCGGTAAGAAATTATGATTTAACTGGTATAGCATATTTCCCTTACCTAACTAGCAGGGAGGTCTGACATCAACTTTATCCTCACACCCATAGCGTACCAAACTCAAAACCTTGAAATAATGTACATTTCCTAATTCAATCAAACCAAATTCAGAATAATAACTATACTCGCCTTTTTCCCCAGGCTCACATATATCTTTATCCATGAAATTCTAAACTTCTAGTTATTTATCAGTGTTACCTGAGTTCCTAAGAAAACACCCACTGGGATCCTCAACCTATGCCTGTGGTGTTTGGAAACCCAAACCCTGAAATCACAATACCCTAGTTTAATCAACTCAAACTTCAGTATATTTTCATCTAACACAAGATTTGGGTTCAAAAAAACCTACTAATTATATAAACTCTAAAATAACCTACTTACCCCGATTTTGGGATGGTACCTAAACTTCTCAAATCAAAATTTTGTTCTGGTTAAGTTGTAGAGAATCTCCCCAGGATCAACGTGGTAGCTTCTAATCGTCAAACCGAAAAAATCAAAGTTAAAATCTTAGAGAGAAGGCATAGGATTCAAAAATCTAAAGAGAGAGAGAGAGAGAGAGAGAGAGAGAGAGAGGAAAATAGCTGAGTTTTTGTCAAAAATATGATTTTTGCGACACATGGCCTCGTTGACGAACCGAAGAAGAGAGTTCGTTGACAAGAATGATGAGTTCGTCGATAAGCCAAAGAGTCTGAATTTCCCCTCTCAGTATCACTTCGTCGACGAGACACTGAAGCTCGTCCACGAACCATATAAGGGCATTCAACGACGAAACCGGGGTTCGTCGACGATCCCTGCTTTGTCCCTTTTTGGATTTCTTTTTTCTCCCATTTATCCCTCTTTCTCTTTATTATTTAATTGTTATTATTTTCTAGGTCTCTACAGTATATGTGAGAGTAAGTGATCAAAAAATAAATGCCCAAAACAAATATGCTCTCTTTCAAAATAATTTTTGAATGAATAAAAAGAAAGAGAGTTTTGGAGAGTAAAAGATTTGCTCTAAAAAATAGTTTTTGCAATTAAAAATTAAGTTGGGGGAACTTTGATTAAATAAGTTTTTTATACTATAATGGCATAATGGATAAGTTAGACTAATTTCTAGTTCCTATGTTTATATATATATATATCAAATACTCTAATAAAATTTCGATCCTGATCAAACATGAGAGAAGAATATGACATTTCATTTCAAATTTCGGTGAATTTTGATTTCGATTCTAATTTCAGCATGGGTTTGATTTAGTTTTTAAATTTATTTCAAAAAGTAGATATGGACTGCAAATCATAAGAAAGAAGAAGATAGTACAAATCATGTAGGCAATCCTATTGCTCACGTGTAACCTATTTTAAAATTATTATTTTTTAAATTTTAAATAAAAATATATATTGAAGACAAACCCTTATTCCTTATTCAAAAATAGTTAATAAAGATGTTTACATATAATTATAGAATGCATTAAATGCATTTTTTTTGGGGACGGTGGAGGCAAATTGGAAAGGAAAACTTTAATTATTATGCTTACTTTTATTTCATTAAAAGGTTGAAATGAAAAAGTATATGGTAAAGAGAAATCCTTATTTTCCTATTTAAAATATTTAATTAAAATATTTATTTGGTGCAATTAAAGAATGTATCGTGAAGGATTAAAGACATGCTTAAAAGTGAAAACTTTTCCACTCTCTTTAGAGTATTTTCAAATTTAGAAAATTTGTAAAAGAGAAGTTGAAATCTGGTTAAAACATAGAGCGGCGAGTGTGCGCTAAAGCCAACAAAGGTGCATCTCTATCAAAGATGGCTTTAATGATTTAGTGTCGCGATTTTTTTTTTTTTTTTTTATATTTTTCCTTTTCCCTAAAATCACGTTGGGTGAATTGAGAACTAATTATGGTTGACAATGAGCCATCAAAAGATTATTGAGCATGACAATTGCAAATTTTGATATCACTATTAAAAAATAGTAAAAATGTTGACTGTTAAAAAAATATTGTAATAAGAAAATATTTTTACTATTTTATAGAAAATTTGAAATTTATTGAGAAAATATTCAAATTTTGAAATTTACTATTATATTAGGAAAATATTTTTACTATTTTTCAATTGTAATATTATGGTAAAGTAAATCTTGGAAGTATAACTATTAAATAAAATAGTTATAATAAATTTTATTTTTGTTATAATATTTTTTATTGTGTATTATTTTTTAATTTTATTATTTTAATCACTTTTTTACATTATTATTATTATTATTTGATTCAAAGATGAAATTGGGCATTTTTAAACAATTTTCAATTTATTTTAACTTTATAAATATTAACCAATCAAATTATTAGTTTTTATTATTTTGTTTTTGTTTCTAGTTTTTGATTTTGATTTTTGTAATTTTAGACAATGATACCAAACAATCACTTAGTTTGCCCTGGATTACCACTAATCCGCAACCATGTTATTGATATATCAAAATTTAAAATTTCTTGAAGATTTAAATTTAGAAAAAAATTAATTTAGAATTGTAAAAAGCAAATCACATTATTTTATTTTTCAAGGAAGGCAAATTAACAGGATTAAAAAAATAAAATCAAACAAATAAACTTACAAATAGATTAAGAACTTTATTTATCGTAATGTTTAGGAATTGCAGGTAAAAAAAAAAAACACTCAAAAAACTATTATATCTTTATCTCCATTTCAAGAAATTTATATGCTTAAAAGACTCTTCATTAATAATTGAATTAATACTTTTGGTAACTATTAATAATTGAAATAATTTCTTTCGTAATTTTTTTTCTTAACTACTATTAATTATTACATTAATATTTTAATAATAATTTTTATGGTCAATGTTAATAAATGAATTAATTTACGGAAAAATAAATAATATTAAAATAATTTGAAAATCTCCATAAATAAAATTATTAGTATTTTAAAACAATCTCATAAATTTAAAATTTAATTATTGTAACCACTAGTGATAATTGAATTACTATTTTTAATGACCAATTAAGTTAATTCTCCTTAATAATTAATATTAATAATTTATGTAACCATTAATAATGATTGAATTAATAATTTGAATTAATTTATGAAATAATAAATAATATAATTAATATTTAAAACCATCCATTGATTACTATTTTAAGTCCCTTTATCATTTTTAAATGTTATTTTTTTAACATCTAAGAATATTTGAAGTATTTTTCTTATAATACTACTAATAATCAAAGTAATAATTTTTTGTAACCATCAATAGTAATAAATATTTAAATTCAAATATTATTAACAATTATAAGAAATTTTAATATACCCGACTATTAATATTAGCTGTCACAATTGTTTAAATTAAAAACTTATGTTAAATTTCAAAATATTGATAATTTTATTTATGGTTGAGTTTCAAGTTTTAATAAACTAATTAAATTATAAATTTATTAGTTAATTAAAAACTATTATAGTTGAGACTTGCATTTAATTACATAATTAAATTTTATATTTTAATACAAAATTGATATTTCATACTACTTGTAATATTATAATTTAATAATTTTATTTAATAGTTGTTTTTGAGTGGCATGCCCTAAGTCTCTTCTAGTCTCAATTTAAAATCTAACTTCAAAATTTACAAAACGTTCAAGCCCAAATCATACGAGTACTTAAAAATTGTGGCCCAATTGTATCTCAACTTTTAAATTGAGGCCCAATTAGGCTTTCATTCCTCAAACCTAGGCCCAATTTGGACCCCAATCTCTCTATTCTAACCAAACGTTCACTAAATCCTTAAATTGGGGTCAATCACTTTTCAACTTAATTCAAACAAAATTAAACACTAATCCCCCATTTGGTTTGCAGAATGAGGCCTAGAATGGAATCAAATTCCAAAAATAGAATCACATTTTTGCATTTGATTTGCAAAATTAAGGGACGAATTGTATTCCAGTTGGAATACGATCCTTATGAATGGGGGAATCGTGATTCCAGATTAAATGGGTTATAATTGATTTTCATACAATGAAATTAGACACATTTTAAAATGAAAAAAAAAATTCTAGAAACAACAAATGCTAATAATATAAATTATTATTATAAAAAAATAATAAAAACTAAAATAATTGCAATAAACAATATATTGATTAATATAAAAATAATAATAAATGAAAATATTAATAAAAATGGCCAAAATAATAATAATAATAATAATAATAATTTCAAGGATAATTCTATAAAAATAATAAAAAATAATAATCAATAGTAATTGCAATAAAAATAATATTTATTTACTATAAAATAATAATAACAACATGAACAACAAAAACAAAAAAGGCAAAAACTATGATAATTAATATTTTAAGGATAATAATTACTGTAAAAATAATAACTAATAATCACTATTATGAGAATAATTTTAAAATAATAATAAAAAAACAAAAAATAATAATATTAGCTGTTTTTTTATTATAAAAACAATAACTAAATATAATTACAAAAATAATAACAAAAAATAAAATAAAAACAAGAACAATAATATTAAAAAATTCAAAGGAATAATAATTATATTTTTACACTAATAATAATCATCTTTATGAAAATAATAAATAATAATAATAAAAAAAACATCAAGAAAAAATAATATTAATTTTTATTACTATTATAAAGACAATAACAACTAATAATAATTACAATAACAATAACAACAACAAATAATAAAATTTATTACAATTAAAATAACAATAATAACAAGAAATAATAATAATAATAATAATAATAATAATAATAATAATAATAATAATAAATGCAATAATAATAATAATTATTATTATTATTATTTTTAAGTGTTATGGATTTATATTGAAAGACATGCTTTATTCCATTTTAATGAGAATCTTTGTGAGTAATGTTTGCTTGACATTATTTATTTAATAATTATACATGTGTGTATTTTATTCTATATAGTAGGTAATCTAGTGTGTAGAGTACGACTTACACACAGAAGATTATATCATCAGTTCTTATAGAATATAAGTTTATTGTTCACAGTGTTAAATGAAATTGGACACACTATTGGTAGAACTGTAGCACAATGTTTTAATAGGTCTATCTTGACTATTGAGAATGATACAGTTCCAACTTCTTGTGCTAGTACACTTTGTATGTATTGAACATGACCGTCTTGAGGTAATTGTTTTTATACTAATTATATAAAACAATTAATACCTCATGGTTATTATGAGTGCTTATGCTCTTAATCATGATATGATTATTAGATACGTGCATATAATGTTTATTACTTTGATTCATAGAAGAGTGAGATTCTTTATGGGTCAAAATACTAGTGAATTGGGTGATGACATTATATGTATGGTGAATATTAATTATTGATGGAATCCACGTCCCAGTATTGGGATTGACGATACCCCCTTGAGAAAGCTTATAAGTTTAAATTATGTCAAACCCTGCAGATGAATTTTGAATTGAGCATATCAATTAATCAAATTGTCAGTCATTTATTTAATAAATGGGCATCTGTAATCTTTACATGGGGAGATAAATAAGCATTTAATAATAGGAGCTCAAAATTTAATTTCGAATATGACAAGGAGTGCAATTATAATTCTTTAGTGGTATGAATTATAATTAACGTAATTAAGGATAAATTCAGGTCGAATTAAGAATTCTTAATTACGTGGAAAGCATTAGTCATATTTGCCCAGAGGTCCCTGTTGTATATACATGCGCTCCATTCAGCATCAAAGAGAGAAGAAAAAACTCTCACAGAGGCAGACATTTTTGTGAGAGAAGAAAACCTTAGTAGCCGCTTATGAGCCCACTCTCTCAGAATTAAGATGTGTTCAAGGAATACGGTAGAAGATTCCTGGTCATCTTCAAGAGCTCGTTTTTGTACTTGTAGATTTGGGATCAAACTAGATAGATCTCGTAGGTATAATCCTAATCACGTAATTAGGGATTGCATGATTTGGTAATTTTTTTTTGTTATCCATATGCACTACAACCGGATCTTAGGGCTATTCCAAAAGTCCCTTTAATTGGTATCAAAGTCTCAGTTGATATTGTATACGGATAATAATACCGTGTTCTTCGAAAATCGAATCAATGCATGCTTGAGTTAGAACGTGTGTATGCACTAACATCTGTTTTGCAGTGTTTAGTCCGGCAATTAAGGTCACATGAATGTATGTTTTGTGATTGCGATTGTTTATTGCAAGATTCGTAGCACGTGAACTCCAGTTATGGAGGCATAGGATTTTGTAATCTGATGTAGTTTTATCACACGAATGCATGTTTTATGATTGCGATTGTTTATTACAAGATTCGTAGCATGTGAACTCCAATTATGGAGGCATAAGATTTTGTAATCTAATGCAGCTTCATATAAGAAGGAGGCACAATTGTGGCGTGTGTATAGCAGTGGCGAAAAATAGGAAAAACCCTAGAACAGTGATGCGATTTTTCGTTCCTTTTTTGAATTTGAATTTGAATTTGAATTTGAATTTAAATTTAAATTTACGTGGACCCCTGCGACTTGACTGAGTAGGTTGAAAATGATATATATATATATATATATATATATATATATATATCTATTTATTTATATTTAAAAAAAAACATTCCTAACCTTTTCATAGCAAACCCATAAACGCTCCTAAACCACTTCATTTCACAGCAAGCCTGTTGACCTTATAGGTCACGCCCTGGTTTTGATAATGACAAATACTCTTGTATTTAATAAATATCTAGTTCATGTGTAAGTTCATATTAGTATATCATCAATGGCACGTGAAAGCTCAAAAGCTTGAAGACAAACTCTTGATCTTAATTGTAATAATCTTAGTGAAATTTGTCTGTAATAGTAATTAGGGTATTCGGTTTGTAATAAGCACACATATCACATGCATGATTTATTTTGTAAGCTCAAACCAGATACAAATCAAAAATGACCTTAGAAAGACCTTAGGGTGTCGACCGACACCGAACTTTCTCGGTGTCTTCAATTTGGACCCCAAGTGCCCATAGGAAACACACACTTACACATATGTTTGTTAGGCACTTGAATAGGACTTGTTTGATTCAATACGGGACCGAAATGCACACTTGGTGCACTTTCGGTCGACTGGCCAACACAGTTCACTTTGGCCTGGTCAACTGAACCGGCCCTGGGTCAACAGTTTGACCAAGGCCCGGTCGATCGAACTTCACAGTTCATTTCTTGCCGGTCGACCGAACCACCTAAGAGTCAACATTTTGACCTCCCGGTCGACCGACCACTTTTGTACTCCAACTACCTAGTCGACCGGAGGGTCCTCGGGAGAAATCCCAGTGGTCTGGTCGACCGAACCATGCAGTTCAAAAAAGGCCCGGTCGACCGAACCTCGGAAGATTGGGAAATCTCCCTCCCCGGTCGACCGAGCCTTTCAGTTCAAAAGTCCCCTAGTCGACTGAGCCATTTGAGTCCTGGTCGACTGAACCATTTCTGGTCAACCAGACCTCTCGGGTTGTTCCTTTTTTTTTTTTTACCACAGTTAAATATTTTAAACAGGGTTAAATTGATTTAAATATCATTAAACTTTTCCAATAATCCCTAATAGGTCCCTAACGGTCATAATTTTCAGTATGTCTATATATACTCTTTCATTTGGTGGATTAAGCATTGATTAACAAAAAGATCAAGAAAATCTCTCTCAAGCAAAAATACTTTCTTTTGATTCTCATTTGCTCACACTCTTCCAAATACACTTTAACTTACATTCAATACTCGTAAAATCATTTGTAAGTATTCTTGAGTGCTTAGATAGGAAGGTTCACTCTCTCTTGGTTGTGAGATTGATATAATTTTATTGAGAGCTGAACCAAAAGGATTCTTAGGGTACTTAGCCAATAAGTTCATCCTAAGAAGACTTTACTAGGTCTTCTGAGATTGCATATTTGTTGCAATATCTTAAGAAGCCCATTTTTGCTTTTGGTTGCGAAATATTTTCAAAATCATTTACAAATATCTATTGCTCTTTATTTTGAAAACCATTTGAGGAGATATTTGTATTTGAGGTGAAACATCTTTGTTGCAATATTTATTCACTCAAATATTCTTGCTGAAAACAAAGATCCTATTGATTGAGATATTCTATTGATTGATATTCTTAAGGCTTGCTTGGTGTTATGTGTAAACATGTTTGATTGAATATTTTGAGATACACATATTATTATTGATACACTCACGTACTCATTACATTGATAGAAAACATCTTTGAGAGTTAAACTACTTAGACCACATTGAGCTTACATTATTAAATCATCTGTGGTGTTTGTGTTTGTGCGCATTTGTGGTACAAATCTGCTTTACGTGAAAGTACTCATATATTGTACCGTTTGATTGTATACCTGAGAGATTCCAGGCGTGGCCTGAGAGGGCGGTAATCCAGCCCGGTAAGGATTGGTGTAAAGGTTGAGGTCAGCCATGTGGTAATTTGACCTGGTTTGTATAGGTGCCGCTACACCCGTTTAAGTGAGCAAGTTATTGTGATAATCCTTGTGTTGGTTAGCCAAGGCGGGGACGTAGGCAGTTGGCCGAACCTCGATAACATATCTGCATGTCATCCTTTCTTTACTGCTTTCTGGTGCTTGTGTGATTATTTAAACTGCTTTATTTAATTTCTGGTATATTTACATTATTTGCACTAGATTGACCATAGGCTTGTGAACATACTGCTGTTAGGAGGAATACCTAGGAGATAAATTTTAAAAATACCAATTCACCCCCCCTCTTGGGATCACGGTAAAGCTAACAAAGCCCATAAACCCCAAACTCTTTTTTCCGACTCTGCTTCTTTCTCTTTACAATCCCACATATGCGTTCAAGTTATCAATGAATTGGGTCTCTGTGTTTCATCATCAGCTTCAACGTGGAATTTCTTCATTGCCCGCAACAATCAACATCTCCTGTTGCTGTTAGTTGAAGGCTAAACGACCGGAACATGGTTTCAGGTTTGGGGGAATTGGGGAAATGGGGAATGAGGGTTAGGGAGGGACTAGAAGAGGAAGATGTCATGCGGGTGGAAGATGGTAGATGGAGCTTCAGATTTCAGAATTAGAACATGAAAGTTGAATTGTTGGAACTGGAACAGGAAGATGGCATGCGGGGTGTAGGTACGGGTGCGACATGTAACGACCTGCTTAATTTCTATGTTTTTATTTTATTTTTATACCATGACATTCTACATGCTCTAATACCATACTGGGGATGAACCCAAATGTTAGCCTAAGCAGCGAGAAGCATAAATCAAATAAACATATCCATAAATCATTATATACAATACAATACCAGAGTACTAACATGTTTTCCAAATTATACACATATCACTGTTCCCAAAAGATCCCTCAACTAGCTAAGGCTATACAAAAATACTCCCACAATACTCACTTTAATATCAGGGCAGTACTAAAGCCCTTCTATCTACGAGCCTGGTCTGCTCGCCTACCTGAATCACTTGAAAAATGGTTCAACACTGGGATGAGCCAACACTCAGTAAGACAAAATATGCTATTACTAGTGTGTGATAAATGAGCTACAATATTATTAAATCTGTTTCTATATCATCATGTATAACTGGATATGTAAGTACAGTACAAGTAATGAAATACACCACCCTTTCCATGTTGTTTAACATAACGGTATTGTAGGTTACTATTCAAAATACTTCTAGTGTACATAAGTATGTTCCTTGTTTATGTAAAGTTGTATATACATAGTAGTAACTGAAAACTTTCCCTATGGATAATTGTGTGTCATGATTTAACCCCTCATGACAGGGTTGTGTGGCCCGTAGGGGAGATCTACACTAGCTGGCTGACCAAGGTAAATCACTATACTCCATCGGTCTGATCTGCCCACCTCAACCCATATCTGATGGGGAGCCTATCCACGTCAAGGGCCTAGGTGATCGACCTACTACCACATATTATTTAAATAGGTGGTTGCGCTCACAACTATATGATACTATATAATATATCTCTATATACAACTATATGATTTACCATGATTCTGAAATAACCGTAATAACCATGATGTTGCATAAACTGTAACTATAATTCATACATCATAATACTAAGAACTATATAATCATAACACTGATAACTGCATAATCATAGTACTGAAATTCGTATAATCATGGTATTGAAATTCATAAAATCATGATTCTGAAATTCATAAAACATATCTCCGTACTATATTCATATATGTCAAGCCACACCATACTTTAATACTTAATATTCATAATTTAATAAACTGTATAATATTTTGAAATTACCTAGCATAGCATATTTCCCTTACCCGACTACTGGAAAGCCCATATGGTATACTAGCCTAATACCCGCAGGGCTTCCTACACAACACCTTGAAAACAATATTTGGCAGAAAAAAATATCAGTATTTCTTCGCCTACATTATTTCCTATAACGGTCAGAAGGCCAAAAAATGGACTAAAAGGCCTTACCCTAAATTTGGGATGAAATCCAACTTCGTTTTACCAATGATCCGCTCCAGCAGACTTGCAGAGAACTTCGCCAGGAGTGTCGTGGTGGCTTCGTATCGTCGATCCGGCGACTGGTGGGGCCGAAATCGAAGAGAGAAGGGAGAGAGAGAGAGAGAGAGAGAGAGAGAGAGAGAGAGAGAGAGAGAGAGAGAGAGAGAGAAGCACTGAAAGTGAATAAAAATCCGAGTTTTCACTATTTATAGGGCCAAATTCGTCGACGAGACACGTCACCTCGTCGACGAGTCCTTCAGAAAATTCGTCGACAAAATTCAGAGTAGCCCAAATCCTTCTCTCGACATTTTCTTGTCGACAAAACGGGAACAAGTCAACGAGCTTCTGAAGACCTTCGTCGACGAAACCCTGTATTCGTCGACGAAGTCTAGCAATTTCCTGAAATTTTTCTCCTTCTGTTTCTGTTTCCATTTTCATATCTCTTTATTATTTAAATACTATTATTCTTCGGGTCACTACATTTTCCTCTCCTTATAAAATTTCGTCCTCAAAATTTAATGTCTGTATTTCCTTCTATCATCCCATAAAGGCAAATGGTCTACTTATTTTATTACCTGCCCTTACTTATGGCGGAGGAATACCGTGGTTACATGGGTAGTTCTGGGAGATTACAACCATAAAAGAAAATTTCCCCCAAAACCAAAATACTACCTAACCTATATTCTACATTACAATTACACTGGACTCAACAAAATAAAATTACCATCTTAGCATATACATCAATACTATAATTCATCAAATAAATAGGGATATTTCCGTTTGATTTCATCTTCAAGTTCCCATGAGGCTTCCCCAATCGTGTGGTTTCTCCATAGAACTTTTACTAATGGTATTTTCTTACTGCGCAATTCATATTCTTTTCTATCTAGGATCTATACCGGAGCTTTTTCATATGTTAAAGCCTCACTGACTTCCAAGTCTGCATAGCTGATGATATAGGAAGGATTGGGGATGTATTTCCTTAACATAGAAACATGAAATATGTCATGAACTCGAAATAGAGATGGCGATAAAGCTAGGCGATAGGCTATTGACCCAATTTTCTCAAGTATCTTAAAAAGGCCAATAAACCTAGGGCTCAACTTACCCTGTTTCCCAAATCTCAAGATCTCCTTCAGTGGAGTTATTCACAGAAATACATGATCACCCACTTCAAATTCCAGTTCTCGGCGGCGAGTATTCGCGTAACTTTTCTGCCGACTCTGCGCTACACTGATCTTATCTCGAATAAGTCGGACTTTATCACACGCTTGTTGAATTATCTCTGGACCCAAAACTTGCCTTTCACCTACTTCATCCCAGAACAAAGGAGATCGACATCTCCTACCATATAATGCCTCGTAGGGTGTCATGCCGATGCTAGTCTGATAACTATTATTATAAGCAAATTCAACTAGCGGCAAAAACTGAATCCAGCTACCTCCAAAGTTTAGCACACAGACACGAAGCATATCTTCTAATACTTGGATTGTTCTCTCAGTCTGACCATCGGTCTGAGGGTGGAAAGCTGTGCTGAATGCTAGCTAAGTCCCTAGTGTCTCCTGTAAACTCCTCCAGAACCGTGATGTAAAACGTAGATCACGATCCGAGACTATGGATACTGGCACTCCATGGGGTCGAACAATCTCCTGTATATAAATCTCTACTAACCTGTTCATAGGGTAGCTAATCTTAATAGACAGAAAGTGCGTTGTCTTCGTCAATCTATCAACTACCACCCAAATAGCATTCTGACCATGTAACGTTGGCGGCAGCTCAGTAACAAAATCCATGGATACGTGGTCCCACTTCCACTCGGGAATGAAAAGTGGCTGCAACTGACTAGCTGGTCTCTGGTGCTCAGCCTTAACCTGCTGGCATGTCAAACACTGCTGCACAAATTCTGCTATCTCCCTCTTCATGCCACTCCACCAGAAATACTCTCGTAGATCCCTATACATTTTTGTATTGCCTGGATGAATAGTGTATAGAGATCTGTGTGCTTCCTCTAAAATCGTTCTCTTGATACTGTCATCTGTAGGCACACACAATCTGGTGTGAAATCTCAAAGCCCCATCGTCAGAAATACTGAATTCCTCTCCCTGATCATCGTATATACTGGCAAACACCTCCACTAACTCTAGATCATCTCTCTGAGCAGTTTTAATCTTTTCATATAATGTGGGTTGTACGACCAAACTGGCAATAAGCACCTGAGGATCATCTTCCACTAATTCCACACCGAGTCTTTCTAAGTCTATCTGAATTGAATGCTGAACTATCACTGCTAGCTGTACTGTGTCTCCTGATTTACGGCTCAGTGCATCAACTACCACATTTGTTTTACCTGGGTGATAACTGATGGTGCAGTCATAATCCTTGATGAGTTCTAACCACCTCCTCTGCCGCATGTTCAACTCTTTCTGTGTAAAGAAGTATTTTAGGCTCTTGTGATCCGAAAATATCTCACACCTCTCACCATATAAATAATGTCTCTAGATCTTTAGCGCACGTACAACCGCAGCCAATTCTAGATCATGAGTAGGGTAGTTTTTTTCATATTCTTTCAACTGTCTGGACGCATACGCCACCACCCTACCATGCTGCATCAGCACACAACTGAGCCCTTACAAAGACGCGTCACTGTAGATAACATAACCATCACCTCCTGATGGAATCGTCAGTACTGGTGTAGTGACGAGCCACTGCTTTAATTCCTGGAAGTTCTGCTCATACTCTTCATCCCACACAAATCTGGAATTCTTCCTGGTCAACCATGTGAGAGGACCTGACAAAACTGAAAATCCCTCAACGAAATAGCGATAATAACCTGCCAGTCCTAAGAAGCTTCTGACTTCCTGCACATTTCTCGGCCTAGCCCAATTTACCACAGCATCAATCTTGTTGGGATCCACTGAAATACCGTCCCCTGAGATCACATGGCCTAAAAATGCTACCTTCTCAAGCCATAACTCACACTTACTAAACTAGGCGTAAAACTTCTCCTCTCTGAGTGTCTGCAGCACTTGCCTCAAATGCACCTCATGCTCCTCAAAACTCCTCGAGTACACCAGTATATCATCAATAAAAACTACTACAAACTGATCTAGATACTGTTGAAAAACTCTGTTCATCAAGTCCATGAACATGGCTGGGGCATTCGTCAGACCAAAGGGCATAACGAGGAACTCGTAGTGCCCATACCTGGTCCTGAAGGCTATCTTTGCAACATCCTCTGCTTTTACTCTCACTTGATGATACCCGGATCTGAGGTCGATCTTAGAATATACCCGTATACCTTGGAGTTGATCAAACAAATCGTCTATACGGGGTAAAGGATATTTATTTTTGATAGTAACTTTCTTTATCTCCATGTAATCAATATACATCCTTATGGACCCGTCTTTCTTCTTTACGAACAACATTGGAGCTTCCCATGGCGATACACTGGGTTGTATAAACCCCTTGTTCAAAAAATCTTGCAACTGCTCCTTTAATTCTCCTAATTCAACTAGAGCCATACGGTAAGGAACCTTAGAGATTGGCGCAGTCCCTGGAGGTAAATCTATAGAAAAATCCACCTCGCGCACAGGAGGCAACCTTGGTAGCTCCTCTAGAAAAACATATAGAAATTCTTGTACTACTAGAGTGCTATCAATCTTCAATTCATTTTCAGATGCTTCTTTCCCAAAAGCTATAAACCCCTGACCTCCATCCACGAGTAATCTGCTTGCCTGCACGGTGGATACCAACTGTGTTGGAGCATGTACCCGTAAACCAACGAATATGAATTCCTGCTCTCCAGGAGGTCTGAAAATTACTTCTTTCTGGAAACAATCAATGCTGGCGTGATTGACAGCCAAGCAATCCATAACCAGTATTATATCGAACCCACACATATCAAATACAATAAGATCTACTGGTAGCACTCTCCCCTGAATTTCTATCGGATAGCTTCTAAGTACCCTCTGACATCTAATCAATGATCCTGATGGTGTAGCTACCGACAATACTATATCTAATGACTGGGTTTCATTCTTAGATAATTTAACATAAGATACAGAAATGAAAGAATGAGTAGCACCTGAGTCAAATAGAACAATAACTGGATATAAAATAACAGTAAATGTACTTGTCACCACATCCGTAGCAGCCTCTGCATCACTCGGCATCAGAGCGTATACTCGTGCTGGGGCCATATTCTTCTGCTGGTCACCACGAGGCGCCTGGTATCCTCCCCGAACTGCCTGATGTCCTCCATGATAGGGCTTGGGAGCTGGGACCTGATTTGACTGACCTGGGCATTTATGTACCACGTGATTGGGTTTCCCACAACGGTAACATACACCTCTGCCTACCCGGCACTCCCCCAAATGATGTCTCCCGCACGTCTGACACATCGGGTAAGTCGGCGCACCCTGGTTCCCACGAGGTCTTGCCATTTACCTCTGGTCTCCCCTATCGCGATGTCCTCTCCATGGACCCCTATTGGAGCCAACCTGAAAACCCTGAGGCGCAGGCCTCTTCCTCTGACTCTGAGCTGTTACACCCCTCTAAATACCACTCTCAATGATCGCAGCTCTATCTACAATCTCTGTGAATGTCTGAGCCCTGAAACCAATCACTTGCTCAAACAGATTCTGCCTCAGTCATTCTTCAAACTTCCTTACCTTTTTCTCTTCATCAGGTGCCAGATGCGGAGCAAAACGTGACAACTCGACAAACCGAGCTGCGTACTAGGATACGGTCATCTGCCCTTATACCAGATGCAAGAACTTTGCCGCCTTCACACTCCGAACAATAGCAGGGAAATACCGTTTGAAGAACAGTTCCTTGAATCGGTCCCACGTCACTGGAACTAGAACCGACCTATGCTTCTCTATCAGACGCACTGCTCTCCACCAGCGCTTCGCCTCCCGAATCAACTTGAATGCTGCAAATGCTACCTTGTGTTCATCCGTACATGGAAGCACCGCCAATGTCTCTTCGATATCCTGGACCCAATTCTCAGCTACAATCGGGTCATCTCCTCCAGTAAAGGATGGAGGCTTCATCCACGTCAATTGCTCAATCGAACAGCCACGCTCCCCAGAGCTCCTGGCCATCTCATCCATCACCTACTGAGTGACGCTACACAGTACAACATCTGTATCTCCTCCACCTATGGTGGAAGGTTCTGGTCTATCCTCCCCAGCATTTGTGCCACTGCTTCCTGGGTCCATCCTAAAATAGAAAACACACTTAAGCAACTTATCCCCTATATAGACCTATCCTATACCACTTGAAAATTGATTTCCTTCCCCGACCTTACCCAATATCCCGTTTTGTCACCTAAACACACGACCCAACAATAATTTATTATGGTTTTCTTGAAATTGTCACCCCAGAAAAAACACAAAAACCACCACGGTAATCCTGTACCCAGACATTGAACAAACCTCAAATCCTTTTCCTATACTCTGGTATTGCTTTTGCTGCACTCTAAAGTATACATAACTTAGCAACCTAGGCTCTGATACCAAACTGTAACGACCTGCTTAATTTCCATATTTTTTTTTATACTATGACATTCTACATGCGCTGATACCATACTAGGGCTGAACCCAAACGTTAGCCTAAGCAGCGAGAAGTATAAATCAAATAAACATATCCATAAATCATTATATACAATACAATACCAGAGTACTAACATGTTTTCCAAATTATACACTTATCACTGTTCCCAAAATATCCCTTAACTAGCTAAGGCTATACAAAAATACTCCCACAATACTCATTTTACTGTCAGGGCAGTACTGAAGCCCTTCTATCTGCGAGCCTGGTATGCTCACCTACCTGAATCACCTGAAAAATGGTTCAACACTGGGATGAGCCAACGTTTAGTAAGACGAAATATACTATTACTAGTGTGTGGCAAATGAGCTACAATATTATGAAAATTTGTTTCTATATAATCATATATAACTGGATACGTAAGTACAGTACAAGTAATGAAATACCCCACCCTTTCCATGTTGTTTAACATAACAGTATTGTAGGTTATTATTCAAAATACTTCTAGTATACATAAGTATGTTCCTTATTTCTGTAAAGCTGTATATACTTAGTAGTAACTGAAAACTTTCCCTATGGATAACTGTGTGTTATGATTTAACCCCTTATGATAGGGTTGTGTGGCCCGTAGGCGGGATCTACACTGGCTGACCGACCAGGGTAAATCACCATACTCCATCGGTCTGATCTGCCCACCTCAACCCATATCTGATGGGGAGCCTGTCCACGTCAAGGGCCTAGGTGATCGACCTACTACCATGTATTATTTAAATAGGTGGTTGCACTCATAACATAAATATTTGTAGCAACGGTACCGTGCTCTGCTGTATGGTCCAACAGGGTCTGATACTATATAATATATCTCTATATACAACTGTATGATTTACCATGATTCTGAAATAACCGTAATAACCATGATGCTGCATAAACTGTAACTGTAATTCATACGTCATAATACTGAGAACTGTATAATCATAACACTGATAATTGCATAATCATAGTACTGAAATTCATATAATCCTGGTACTGGGATTCGTATAATCATGGTACTAGAATTCGTATAGTCATGGTACTGAAATTCATAAAATCATGATTCTGAAATTCATAAAACACATCTCCGTACTATATTCATATTCTCAAGCCACACCATACTTTAATATTTAATATTCATAATTTAATAAACTATATAATATTTTGAAATTACCTAGCATAGCATATTTCCCTTCCCTGACTACTGGAAAGCCCTTATGGTATACTGGCCTAACACCCGCAGGGCTTCCTACACAACACCCTAAAAACAATATTTGCCAGAAAAAAATATCAGTATTTCTTTGCCTACACCATTTCCTATAACCGTCAGAAGGCCAAAAATGGACTAAAAGGCCTTACCCTGAATTTGAGATGAAATCCAACTTCATTTTACAAACGATCCGCTCCGGCAGACTTGTAGAAAACTTCGCTAGGAGCGTCGTGGTGGCTTCAGATCGTCGATTCAGCGACTGGTGGGGCCGAAATCGAAGAGAGAAGGGAGAGAGAGCATTGGAGAGAGAGAGAAGTGCTAAAAGTGAATAAAAATATGAGTTTTCACTATTTATAGGGCCAGATTCGTTGATGAAACACGTCACCTCGTCGACGAGTCCTTCAAAAAAATCGTCGACGAACCTTACCCTTCGTTGACGAAATTCAAAGTAGCCCAAATCCTTTTCTCGACATTTTCTCCTCGACGAAACGGAACTCGTCGACGAGATCCTGAAGACCTTCGTCGACGAAACCCTGTATTTGTCGACAAAGTCTGGCAATTTCCTAAAATTTTTCTCCTTCTATTTCTGTTTTCATTTTCCTCCCTCTTTATTATTTAAATAGTATTATTCTTCGGGTCACTACACGGCATGCTGGGCAGTGGATAGAAATTAGGGATTTAGGGTGGAACCTAGAACTGGAAGAGGAAGATGGTGTGCAGGTTGCAACATGCCAGTTAGTGGGTAGATGTATATACAAGCAAATAAATGGGTCACTCGTCGAGTGATCCGACTTGAACCTGCCTAACTCGTCTAATAAATGGGTCAGGTTTGGGTTGACTTGTTTATAAACGGGTTGACTTGTATTAAACCCTAACCCAGTTTAATTAGGTAGGTCACAGGTCACCTGTAGGGTTTTGACCCATTTTTCCATGTGAAGGATCCTTGAGTCATTCATTAGAGAATGCACAATCTTCAAGCATAGACTCAAACATTGATAAAGAGTTAGTAGTTGAATTTGAAAAAAAAATGTTCATTTGTCTTGCAATGATGAAGTTGACCAAGTGCATTTTGAGTATAAGAACATTATTTGTGAAAAAGTATATGAGAGGAAAATTGACTTTGATGAAAGCATTTCATCTATGTCCATTTATTTTATTACACTATAATGGGAAAACAATTTTTTCAAGCAAAAACACTTCTTCATGCAAATATGAACAAACTTCAAAATACCAAATTATCTTTTCTCAATCTATGCTTCAAATCAAAAACTTGGAAACTCCGGTTTAAGTGAAGTTATCTTTCGTGGATTTCAGAATATGCCTTGAATATTAAGACGCCACATGAAATGGTATTTTAACTTAATCCTATTAAAGAAATTTGTCGAGAATTCTAGTAGTTGAAGATTTGCGAATATCTGATTGTATACGGTGATTTGGGATTCTTTAGATTGTATTACTTGAATATTTGTTTGCATTTGATAGTGTAGAATCTCCTTCATTTAGTATTTAAATAATTTTAAATTTGTATTTGAATTTGATAGTCCAGAATCTCTTTTATTTAGTATTTAAATACTTTTGAATTTGTAACAAATTATACCTTGTACAAGTCCTATATATAAGACATCTCTATATCAAAGAAAGTGTCCTACATTTTCTATATGGTATCAGAGCTCTTTCTCTAACGAGCATTTTTTTCCTTCTCTTTCCTAATGGTCGTTTCTTCTAAATCCGTTGTTGTCACCATCCTAGACACTCCTGGCAGTGACAACTCTTCTTTTATTGTCATAAATGTCAACTCCAAGCTTCCCTTGAAGCTTACCCTTTCCAACTTCCCTTCTTGGCACACCCAATTGACGTTATTGCTCATTGGCTATGACCTTTAGGGCTATCTTGACAGTACAATCGTTTGTTCGCCACGAACCATTTCTCCCAGCACCTCCTCTGTCGGTTCATCTTCTACAGGTGTCTCTAATCCGATTTTCTGGCATTGGCTTCAGCAAGATGAGCTGATCCTCCATGCCATCCTTGCATCTGTCTCCAAGTCGGTTATGCCGCTCATTGCCACTTCCACCATTGCTCATGATGCTTGGTCCAAGTTGCAACAATTGTATATCAATTGTTCATGCACTCGTGTTATGCAACTTAAGGAGGAGTTGACTCTCATTCAACGAGAGTCCCGTTCGGTCTCGAAGTATCTCCATGCCATCAAGGTATTAGTTGATGAACTTGCTATAATTGATTCTCCCGTCTCAGTGGATGACATTACTTTGTATGTCCTTAACGGTCTTGGCCCTAAGTATTGTGAGATTGCAGTGCCTATTCAGGCACATGAGACTTCTCTTACGTTTGAGGAGCTTCATGACATGTTAGTTGGCCACAAAAGTTACTTACGACATGTTGATGCATCCAATGTTGTCCTGGTTGCCACTGCGAATTCCACTCAGTGCCGAACTTCCGCTTCCACTTTCAACCACAACCAACGTTCTAACCCTAGTTCCTCTAGTCAGAATCGCTCCAAATTTGGTCGCAATAATTACAAAGAGTAGTCTGGTAAGCCCCGAATCGTTTATCAGCTGTGCGACAAAGTTGGCCACTTGGCCAATACTTGTTACTCAGCTTCAGGAGTGAAGTTTGTTAATTGTGTTGCTACAAATGCATCCACCGACAAAAAATAGCTTGTGGATTCCGCTGCTTCTCACAATATCACCTCCGATCTTTCCAATCTCTCTGTTCACTCGGAGTATGATGGCACGGATGAGGTCGTCATTGGCGATGGCTTAGGTTTGCGAGTCACACATGTTGACTCTATGTTTCTTCCCTCTTCCTCAAAGTCTTTTAAATTGACTAATACTCTTTGTGTTCCTAATATTCACAAAAACCTAATCTCCGTTCATAATTTCACTCGTAGCAATGATGTCTATCTTGAGTTTCACCCATTTTATTTTCTTGTAAAGGATCGGAGCACGGGGGCAACTCTACTTCATGGTAAATGTCAGGATGGTGTCTATCCAATGGCGATGGCATCTTTCGTTAAAGCATCTTTTGTTTTAGCACTTGTTGGTGAACAAACAACAGCCGACACCAAGTATAGAAGATTTGGGCATCCGTAAAATAAAGTAGTTGATTTTGTTATTCATACCTTTTCTCTACCAGCTGTGGTGTCTAGTGTCTCTTCATCTTCCGTTTGTAATGCTTGTCAATGCAATAAAAGTCACAAGTTGCCTTTTTCTTCCACTTCTCTTGTTAGCACTCATCCACTTGAATACATTTATACTAATGTTTGGGGGCCTACAAATTCCACTTAGCTTGATGGGTTTCATTTTTATGTCTTGTTTGTTGATCACTTTACTAAATATTGTTGGTTGTTTCCCATCCAACGAAAAAGTGACGTTTGCAACATTTTTTATCAATTGAAAGGGCTACTTGAAAAATAGTTTGGTTTTCACATCAAACACTTATACTCCGATAATGGGGGTGAATTTCAAGCTCTTCGTCATTTTATATCCTCTAATTCCATTGGCTGGCTTACCACTGCTCCTTATACACCTGAGAAAAATGGTACGAGTGAACGCCGACATCGGCACATTGTCAAAACTGGTCTCACCTTGTTAAGTCAAGCGTGTCTCCCTCTTTCCTATTGGTCCTACACATTTTAGGTAGTGGTTTATTTAATAAATCGTATGTCCACTCCTATTTTGAAAAATAAAAGTCATTTTGAATATTTGTTTGGTCGTTGCCTCGATTACAAAAAGTTGTGTATATTTGGTTATCAGTGTTACCCATGGCTCAAACCTTATGCCACTAGTAAACTTCAATCAAAATCTATGCCTTGTCTCCTTCTCGGTTACTCGAGTTCTTATAGTACCTATAGGTGTATGGACCTTGTTACCTCTCGCATTTACGTGTCTAGGCATGTGATTTTTTATGAATGTATTTTTTCCTTTTCTTCCTTTGCTCATGTTGTTGTGCCTCCTCTGTCAGTTTCAGGTGCTATGACAAAGGACCTTGCCATTCCCGCAGTGCCTTCCATTGGACCCTCCTCTCCTACCATTGTGATGGACAACACTACTGCAGCTCCAATTTCATCACTTTCCCTTGCACATTCTCCGCCAGAGGTAATCCCTTCATCCACCATACCTGCATTTTTGGCCCGGTCCACCCATACTCATGGTATGACTACCTTGTCTATGAATAATATTCATAGACCCAAACAACTTTACCTTGCCACTCGACACCCTCTTCCTCAACCTATTGTGCCCACATGTATGTCTCATGCCTTGAAAGATCCCAAGTGGTGGCATGTTATGTCCGAAGAGTTCACTATGTTGGTTAAACATGGTACATGGGAGTTGGTTTTACTGTGCTCTAAAATTAAACCCGTTGGCTGCAAATGGGTTTTCTGTATCAAACGTAATCTTGATGGTATTATTTCTCGTCATAAAGCCCGGTTAGTGGCTGAAGGTTTTCATCAACGGCCTGGCTTTAACTATAATGAGACATTCAGCCCTATTGTGAAGTTTGGGTTGTCCTCTCCATTGTTGTTTAGAAAAATTGGTCATTCGCCAACTAGATGTTTATAATTGCGTTTTTCCATGGTCGCCTTAAGGAGGATGTATTCATGGTTCAACCTCTGGGTTTTGTTGATCCTAATCTTCATTTTCATTTGCAGGTTAAAAAGGTCTTTGTATGGCTTGAAACAAGCACCTCGTGCTTGGTATCAAGAATTGAGTGCTTGTCTTCTTCAACTTGGTTTTCAGCAGTCTAAATCTGATTCTTCTTTGTTTATCTATAAGAGTACTGATGCTACTCTTTATTTTTTGGTATATGTCAATGATCTCTTAATCACTGGGAGTAACTCTGCTGCTATTTCTAAGGTTGTTCAACAGCTCGGTCATCGGTTTTCTCTAAAGGATCTTGGTCCCTTGCATTACTTTCTTGGTGTTGAGGTGATTTCAGTTCCCCATGGACTGTTCCTCTCCCAACAAAAGTATATTCATGATCTCCTTCCTTGCACTAAGATGGATTGTAACGACCTCAAAATTCATACCATTTTTTTATATATAAATATATACACCATAAACAGTCCTACGCAACGGAAACATAAATCATAAACCATCTATACATAAACTGTACAATACCAGATTCTAGATATACAGACCATACAAAATGCCATTCCAGTATCATCTATATCCAAAAAACATACACAATTATGCCAAAAACTCACCCTATAATCAGGGTGACCAATCACTCTCTCTATCCGCGAGCCTGATCTGCTCGCCTATCTGGCTCACCTGAAAAATGTTAGAATAAAGGGGTGATTCAACGCTCAGTAAGTGGAAATATACTATCACTAGTGTGTGACAGTTAAGTTAAAAGTACTTTAAAATATAGCAACTGAACTGTAATTCATCAATATGTAAAACATATCTTTTAAGCATATTTATTCTTCTCGATTTAAAATACACTGTATTATTTGTATTTTCTATTTCTCATACTGATAATATCATACTATACTGTAAAATTGTAAATATATAAATATCTGTACTTTATCCCTGGGACTCTGTACATCATGTTTTGACCCCTCATGACAGGGTTGTGCGGCTCGTAGGCGGGACTCTATCTGGTCAGCTCTCCAGATAGGTCATCATACTCTACACTACCTCAGTCCAGCCAAATTGCATCCTCTCCTAAGCTCGGGACTGGCTACTACCTCGTTAATACCGGCC
This sequence comes from Malania oleifera, assembly GCF_029873635.1. Lineage (NCBI taxonomy): Eukaryota > Viridiplantae > Streptophyta > Magnoliopsida > Santalales > Ximeniaceae > Malania > Malania oleifera. The sequence continues at coordinate 18,517,039 of NC_080422.1, forward strand.
CCCTCAACCCAGTGTACTGGGGAGCTGCATACTCTCCGAGCACGGCATGACGGTACCCACATACTATCTGAGATATGTGGTTGCACTCTATCTATATCTAGCAACGGTACCATGCTCTATAATCTGTATCTATCTGTGTAACTTTCCTCAGGGATCTGATACTATATACATATATACATATATACTCTTTTACTATTTTTCGTTATGTTTCCAAAATTTCCACAATTTTATGTTTCTGTACTATAAATACTATATCTGTAGCATCTTGATGCTACCTCTGTATATCTATCTGTGTATTCTATATATATACTCTATCTGTGTGTTCTGTACGTTATGGTAACAGGGAAAACATAGAATGTTATAATACTGTATATATATATACTATTCTGTAATAAACTGTAATGTAAAATACTGATCATGAAACTACTTGTATAAAAATTGTATATGCAAGTAAATTTCTCTATACATGTATATCCTCATCTGTATAATTTATATAATCTCTCATTGAGATTGAGGCGTTACGTACCGCCGTCCCTCAATTCAGTATAATATGATATATTATAATAACTGTATGAATTTCTTCATTTCATAAAAATCTACTTAGGTCACATGAACATTTAAACTCATATTTTAAAACAAATACTAATTCAAACTCATATTCTGAAAATTATGTATAGCAAAATGGGGTAGTTATGCATTTATAAAATCTCTATTATCATTACAAAAATTCCTAATATAGCATATTTCCCTTACCTCAATTTTGAAAAGCCCCTATAAAAATCTAGCTGTATACCCGCAAGATTCCTAACCCGACATCCTGAAAACGCAATCCCCCAAAACAAAACATCAGTATTTCCTAGTCTACATCATTTTCTATAACTATTAGGAAGTCAAAAACTTAATAAAAGATCTTACCCATAATTTGGGATGAAATCCAACTTCATTTTCTCGACGATCTGTTCCAGCAAACTTGTAGGGAATTCCACCAGGAGTGTCGTGGTAACCTCGGATCGTTGATTCAGCGACTGGTGGGGTCGGAAATGAAGAGAGAAGGGAGAGAGAGTCGTAGAGAAAGAGAGAGAGAGAGGAGAGAGAGAGCTCGCTGAAAAATGAGAAATATCCCGGATTTCGTATATATATATAATAGGGGATTTCGTTGACGAACACAGGACGAGACCCTGTGTTTGTCGACTAGTCCTTTACAGATTTCGTCGACGAGACCCTGTGTTTGTCGACGAAATTCAGGCTGCCTCAGAACCCCTCTCGGTATTTTCTCGTCAACGAAACCCTGTGTTCGTTGACGTAATTTCTTAACCACTCGTCGACGAATCCCTGTATTCGTCGACGAGTCCTTGTAATTTCTTGAATTTCTTTTATTCTCCAAAAATGCAATGTCGTCAACGAACGCAGCCTCCTTCTGTTTATGTATCTATTTTCCTCTCTCTTTAATATTTGAATATCAATATTTTTTAGGTCGTTACATGGATGGTGCTAGGGCAGTGATGACTCCACTTGCCACAAAGGATCTTCTTTGGCTCCACGATTGCTCTTTTATTGCTGATCCGACTGAATTTCGCCGAGTTATAGGAACTCTTCAATACCTCTCTCTAACTTGGCCAGACATTGTCTTCCCAGTCAATAAGCTGACTTAGTTCATGTATAAACCATCTCAACTCCATTGGATTGCTGCCAAGGTACTTGAAAGGTACTTTTCATCATGGCATCCTCCTCAAGCGCACTAAGAATCTCACTTTTCAAGTTTTTTCGAATGCTGATTGGGCAGGTGATAGGGATACTATATCCTCCATCTCTGCCTACTTTATTTTTCTAAATGATTGTCCCATTTCATGGAGCACGTGCAAGCAGCGTATTGTGGCTCATTCCTCCACTGAGGCGAAATATCGAGCTCTTGCTTCAGCCACCTCCGAGGTTGTTTGGATTCGCTCGTTGTTGCAAGAACTTGGTATTTTGATTCCTAAGCCTCCACATATGTTTTGTGATAATATTGGTGCTTGCAGTTGAGTCTTAACCTTGTTATGCATTCATAGATGAGGCATATCGCTATTGATCTTCATTTTGTTTGTGATCTGGTTAAAAAAGGTTTGCTGCAAGTCTCTTATGTTAGCACCAACATTCAACTTGTCGATCTCTTAATTAAGGCTCTATCCCGTCACAAATTTCACTCTTTGTGCTCCAAGATTGGTTTAATTGATGGCATGCCTATCTTGTGGGGGCGTATTAAGGAAATTTGCCGAGAATCTTAACAGTTGAAAATTTGCGAATATCCGATTTTATGCTTCGATATGGAAGTCTTCAAATTGTATTCCTTGAATATCTGTTTGTATTTGATAGTTTAGAATTTCCATGATTTAGTATTTAAATATTTTTGAATTTGTAAAAAACTACATTTTATACGAGTCTTATATATTCTTATCTTTACATCAATGAAAGTGTGAAGCATTTTATGTAAATCCATCTACTTTGACCCATTAAATATAAAATCATTACTGTATACACTTTATTAAATAACAATATAGAATGTCCCTATCAACTTTGTCCAACTCCTCCATTATTCAAGAAGTAAAAAAAAAGGTGAAAAATGGATGAATTATTGTGTAAATTCATTCTGTATTACGAAGACAACAAATCAAGATTGCAAATTGACGCAATTTTTATGATATCATACACCTCCCTTGTGAATACAAATTTTAACCTCTTGAAGAGAATTAAGCTCATCATTTATTACATTGTATTCAATTTTCTTTTTACCATAAAATTCAATACCAATCACGAGACGGCCCAACCCGACCCGGGCCGCCCAAACCCTAACCCGACCCATAAATAGAAAATAATCAAGTGCCTTTAGGCCCATACCTCTCCACCCTCTCATCAATCCATTCCCTCATGTCCTTCAACACGACATTAGCATTCTCATCAGGCTCCCCTTGCACCAAAGAATGGTACATTCCATCATACAGCTTCATGGACTTGTCCACACTGGATGCCTTCTCGTACAACAGGGAGGTCGACGTGGGGCACGTGACTCCGTCCGCCGTCCCGTGCAGCGTAAAAAACGGCGCCGTTACCCTCGAGAAATTATTCTGTATGTACTCGCACACCCGAGCCAGTTCCCTCATGGTCCCCACTCTGGGTGGGCCCGTATATCTCCTCGGGTTTGAGGCTATGATCTTCAGCTTCTCGGGGTCCTTGATCGCTTTTCCAACCATCTTGTTATCGGGCATCGCCGCCCACGTGTCGGCCATCCCGAAGAGGAGTCCATACAAGAACAGACGCGCCTTCGACGGCTTCATGTTTTCCGGCATGACGAACAGTGGGGCCGAGAAGATCAGGCCCGTCCACGTTTCGGGCTCCGATTGGAAATACATGAGCATGGTGGCGGCCCCACCCATTGACTCCCCGAAGAGGAAGGCCGGGAGGTGGCGGTAGGATTCGCTGGTGCGCACGCTCTTGAAGAACGACAAGGACGCGGCGGCGACGCCCTCCATATCGCCGAGGTAGCAGCGGATGCCGTCGGATCGGCCGTGGCCAAGGAGATCCGCGGCGAAGACGGCGTAGCCCCAGGTGGCGAAGTTGATGCAGATCTTCTGGAAGAGCCAGCCGGTGTCGGATCCGTAGCCGTGGGACATGAAGACCGTGGCCTTGACCGGGAGATCCAACGGCAGGAAAGACTGCGTGAAGAGTTTGCCGGCGCCGGTGGGGGTTTGGAAGTAGGATTTGGTGTTGCGCACGCCTTGGGAGGTGTAGTACTCCTCCTCCGGTGCGTGGCCCCAGAAGTTGGGCGGTGGCGCTTCAGGATTGGTCTCTGACGGTTCCGGCGGCATTGTGCTTGCCGTTAGCGAGCGTGTTCCTGTCTGGGGGTGGGTGGGGGGTGCCGTGGGGTTTAGAGGGGTGGCTTTGTAGAGAGAGAAAGAGTGTGGTTCTTGAGGAGAGAGAAAGTGGTATTCACCTACTCCGTGTACTCCGTGGTGGTTTTGGTATTGGGCTGGTGGGGGTTGGTGAGCTGGGCTGGGCTGACCGTTTGTGGGGCCCACCACTAAGGTGTATTTGGAAATATAGTATTCCACTAGATCGAATGCGAGCGGGCTCTGGTGAGCTTGGACTGCAACCGAGATGTGGCTGGAGGAGGATGAAGATTTTGTGCTCCCCTGTTGACTTTTAACTATTGCTTGCCAATGAGATTAAAAAGGATACTTTGACGCGCTGCGCTTGAGCGCATGTGATTCTGTTTTTTTTTTTATTCTGCTTATGCCGATTGGATTTCGGTTTCAGGCTTGTCGATAGGGTTGAAACTTTGGATGGGCTGGGCCTGGGCTAGATCCATGGTCAAGCCCAATTTCAAGCGAGTAGGAGTCAGTTATCGAGAGTTTGGGCCAGATCTTTTTTATGAACTATAGAGCAGCAACCCCCTTTCAGGATCCAATAAGCTGCCACGGAGCCCAATCGGCCCTGGTTGAATTTCCAAGGCCATGTTAGAAATCGACTTCAGGCTTTTGATTTGAATTGAGTTCACGTGTGATAAATTGATTAGACTGAAAATAAAATAAATATAAATATAAATTATGATTCAACATATATATGAGCATAAACTCAAATTATTATTATTTTTTTTTAAAGGATGACGGCACCTCTAATTATTTATTGATATACCCTCACTTTTAACGGAAGAATATCCTGATTACAAGATAAGTATTGAGAGATTACAGATAAAAATTAAAGGTCTCCCAAAAATAATACCAATAATTAACCAAAATAATACTACAAATCCAAACATGCTTATCAAAAACAAAAATAATAACATAAACTAAAATAAAAAAATTTAAACTAACCAAACCAAGAGGATGAACTAATGACGAAAGATAGTGAGATCCAACCTATCCATGCAAAAGATACCTTTCAGAAAATGTAGTAAAAGATGTTATTCTTCGTAAATGACATCGTTTCCCATTTCTCCTTTTCTAACGAGAAAATCAGCAGCATTATTGTTTTCCATATATTGATGGATTACCATGGAGTTCACACCTTCTAGCTTCGCCACGAGATCTTCCCAAAAATCCCAAAGATACCATAAAGTATATTTACCTTTCTAAAACCAATCAACAACAATTTGCGAGTTACTTTTAATAATCACATTAAAATAATGAAGTCGTTTGCATAAATGAATTCCTTTTAGAATTACTTTTAATTCCACATTATTGTTCGTATCATTGCCAAAATAGCTTGAAAAAATCGCTTTCACCATACCATGATAGTCCTAAATAATTCCTCCACCTCCTGAAGTACTCGAATTGCCCCTACAGCTCCTATCACAATTAAGTTTTATCCACCCTATTGGGGGTTTAACCCACAAAATTATTTTTCCAGACCTAGCGCAAACTCCCTGATGCTGAATTTGAAACTTTTTCAAAATCGTAATGTCCGATATCTTCAATTTTCGAAAAGAATTAGAGCTCTCAACTACAGAACTAACCCAGTATCAAACACTTCTTCACATCTGATCCGCACTTTGATAAATTCCTTCCATTCTCGTTTTGCATCTTCGATTCCAGAGGCACCACGTAATCAAACACGGAATCAGACCGATTAAAATACCTTAAATAGATGATTTTCGAGGATAGTGGAACCAGTTTGCAATTCTGTGTTTCTAGAGAAGGAACCGTTGGAAAGGAATCCCCAACACCACACTAGCCCAACACCAAACCTCTGAAGCCACCTCGCCTGAAGAAAGAATGTGATCAATGTTTTCCTGACTTCTTTGCACGCAGCAATCACAAACCGAAGTTGTCGATATTCCTTTGCCCTGAATTCTATCATCTACTGCCAAGCATCTAAACCAGGTTTTTCATAAACACATTGAGATTATTCTAAGCAATAGAGAATGCCAAAACCAGTCATTCCACTCAAAATTATCACTTCTGCTCCTTACTGCCTCCCATGCAATTTTTGTAGAGAAATTTCCGTCAAGGGCAGGCTTCCAAATGAATATATCTTGACCACTTTTATCAGCTAACACATTATGCAAGATTTCCATTGTTCTGTCGGCCCCAACCAATTCCCTTAATAAATCAGAGTTCCAATTGTTATTCAGTTAGCAATCCTTAATACACAGCTTCTTGTTCGAAATATCCTTGGTGCGCACAGCTAACGGGCCTGATGTAAGTCATCTATCGAACCAAAAAGAAGAGTTCCCACCTCTCATCAAAATTTTAACATTATCCATAATTTCTGGAATGGTGGCCATCACTGATTTCCAAAACTAAGAGTCATTTGGTCTCCCTTTCTTCATTAATAAATGATCATTTTTGCAATATTTAGCCCTGAAAAAAACCTGACCATAGTTAGAAGTGAGCAGTTTGAAGGCAAGTTTCATGAGAAGCGATTTTTGGACTTCTTTAAGATCTCTCGCACCCATACCCCCTTCCGAGGTAGGTTTACAAATTTTCTCCAAAAAGTGTCAATGAATCTTCCTTTTACCTTTCACCTCTCCAAAAAAAAAAAAAAAAAAAAATAGCAAGAAGAGAGTTGATGCGAGAAAATGTGACATGCGAAACATTAATAATCGACATTAAATGAATCGACATGCTAGACAACACGTGTCTTAATAAAATCAATCTTCCACCTTGAGAGAGCAACTTAAATTTCCACCCTACAATTTTCTTCCTAATATTCTCCACAAGAGACTCCAAGATCTTGGAAGATAATTTTCTAGAAACCAAAGGCGCACCCAAATACGTAATTGGGAATTTACCTTTCATGAAACCCGTGATTCTCAAAAACCCATGTTTCCGAGCAGGAGTAATGTATTTCAAAAGGAATAACGCAGACTTTGTCTTTTGACCCGACCACTTCTTATACATCTCCAGAGTGTAAACCAAGTTTCTAATAGACCTTTTCCCACAATTTGAAAAAATAAGAATATCATCCGCATAAAGCAAATACGAAACCAAAAGGGCCTCAATCGGATGATTAAATTGTCCAATACGACCTGTCTCATAGTTGTTCCTAAGCAACCTTGTCAAAACCTCCTCCATTATGATGAATAAATAATGAGAAAGTGGATCCCCTTGCCTTAAGCCTCTAGTCAATTGAAAAAATCCTTTAAAAGTTCCATTCATCATAATAGAAAATCACGAGGACTCCACACAATTTTTAATAAGCTTGAAAAACCTCTCAGAGAAGCCAAAAGCCTTAAGAACCTCCAAAAGAAAATTTCAATTCACTCTGTTAGAATTGGTGTATTCCCAAGAGGGGGGGGGGGTGAATTGGAATTTAAAACTTTTTTACCTAGGTTAATTTATCCAACAACAGTATATACACAACCTAGGATCAGTCTATACAATTTCCAAATGCGTAGATAAGTATAATGTGGAAATTAAATCATACACGTGATTCACCCATAACATACATGTGTGGTAGGTATAAACTGCAGAAATATAAACAGACACACAATATGTTATCGGGGTTCGGCCAACTGTGCCTACGTCCCCGCCTCTAGCTCGCAAGCCAGAGGATTCCACTTATAACTCACTTAAGGGTGGAGCGGCATCGTTTACAACCAGGTCAAATTAACACAGGGCTGACCTCAACTTTAACCAGGTTAATTAGCGGGGCTGACCTCAACCTACACGCCTTAACAGGACGACGCACCTAACTTTCCTAACCAAGTCTAAGCCAATCCGGGACTATTCCAGGGCTAATCTCTCTCTTCAAGCTCATGCTTGGAATACAACAGGTTTGCTCAATAAAACAAACGGTGTAATGATTGTGCTTTCAAGTAAAGTAGATTTATACCCAGTTATGTTCAATCACATACACCACAATATGAAATAATATGTAAGCTCAATGTGGTCTAAATGGTTCAACTCTTAAAGGTATTTTCTATCAGTGTAATGCGTACGTGAGAATGACAAACAAACAGTCTTTGTATCACAAGATATGTTTAATAAATAAGTTAACACAAAGATGTCTAGTCTCAAGTATTTCAATCAGTAGGATATTTCAAACACATGAGTATCAAATGAAGTATATGCTCGGTTTGCAAAAGACGCGTAATCTTTGTATTCAGCAAATAATATATGAGTGAAAGAATATTGCAACAAAGACCACTATCTCATAAACAAATATCTCTTCAGATATATTTATTAATATAAAACACACTAGATATTTGAAAATGATTTTGAAAAGATTTTGCAAACAAAATACTATAAGATCTTTTTAGGATATTGCAATGAAGGTGCAAGTTTGGAAGATCCAACAAAGTCTTCTTAGGGTAGACTTATCAACAAAGTCCCCTAAGAATCCTTAGGTTTTACTCTCAAATAAAATTATGTCTAACAAATAAAATATGAAGAGCAAACCTTCCCAAACACAAACTCAATCCACTTACAAATGATGTAGGAGATAATAGAAGGTAAGTTTGAGTGATTTGAGTAAGAAAATGAGTAGTATAGGGTTTTTATTTTTCAAAGAATTCTTCCCTAATCAAAGTGGCTAATTTTTCCGCTAATTTTCTCAAATAATCTCATATATATAGGCATGGGAGAAAATATGACCGTTAGGGACCTATTGGGTATTCTTAGGAAACTTTAATGATGTTTAAAGCATTTTAACCTTATTTAAAAAATATTAACTGCGGTAAAAAATCAGGGCAACCCGAGAGGTCCGGTCGACCAGAACAAGTTCGGTCGACCAAGTCTCATATGGTTTGGTCGACCAGGGAAATATTGAACTAAGGGCTCGGTCGACTAGGAGAGGGCGATTTCCCAATTTTTCGAGTTTCGGTCGACCAGGCCATTTTGAACTGACTAGTTCGGTCGACTAGAATGCTAGGAATTCTCCCGAGGACCCTTCGGTCGACCAGGTAGTTGGAGTACAAAAAGGGTCAGTTGACCAGATGATTAAACTTTTGACCCCAGGGAGTTTCGGTCGACCAGGGCCTTTTGAACTGCCTGGTTCGGTCGACCAAGTGGTCAAACTTTGACCCAGGGAGGTTTCAGTCGACGAGGGCTTTTTGAACTACCTAGTTCGGTTGACCAGATGGTCAAACTTTGACCTAGGGAGGTTTTGGTCAACCAGGCCAAAATGAACTGACTTTTCTGGTCGACCGAAAGTGTACCATGTGTGCATTTCGGTCTCGTTTTGAAACAAACAAGCTCTATTCAAGTGCCTAACAAACATATATGTAAATGTGTGTGTCCTAGGATAACTTGAGGTCCAATTTAAAGACACCAAAAAAGTCTAGTGTCGGTCGACTGAAGGGAAAACCCTAAGGTCTTTCTATGGTCATTTTCTCATTCATGGTTTGTTTGAGGCTACGTTAGTAAATCATACATGTGATGTGTGTGTGAGCTTATTACAAACCAAATGCCTACTTACTATTACAGACCAATTTAAATATATTACAATATGGAATAAACTTTGGTCTTCGGGTTTTACTTGCTTTGTGCACATCTTGATCTTATCAGTCATAGTTTCTGCACAAAAACTCAAACACTCATTAGATACAATGAGTATTTGTCATAATCAAAATCAGGCGTGACCAATAAGGTCAACACACTCTATCATAAGCCTTAGCCATGTCCATTTTTACCATCATATTGTCGCCAGCCATTTTTTTGTGCAAAGAATGAACAAGTTCTTGTGCAAACGTAATATTCTCAAAAATAATATGCCCGAGAATAAAAACACCTTGCTCATGCAAGACCAATTTATCAACAATTTCAATTAGCCTAAAAATAATTATCTTGAAAAAAATTTTGTAAGCCACGAAGCACAAACTAATAGGCTGGAATTTATCAAAGCTAGAAAGGTTGTCCACCTTTGGAATTAAAACAATAAACAAAGAGGAAAAGAACTTGGAAAGAGGAGTACCCTAAAAAAAATTCTTTGCTGCATCTAAGACATCTTTTTTAACAATGCCCTAGCAAGAAATATAAAATTCAGAGCCAAACTCATCTAGTCTCGGACTGCTTACTTTGGAAATAGAGAACACTGCTCTTTTAACTTCTTCTTCCGTCGGATTGGCACAGAGAAAATTATTATCAGCATCTCAAATCTGCCTTTGAATTAACTTAGAAAGATCACAAGGTTCAAACACCGAAGCCTCTGAGAGAAAATTTTGAAAAAAGCAACTGCTTCATTATGAATTCCTTCCGCACCATCCAATATCCTCTCGTCATTCAGAAGCATACGGTCTATCTGACCCTTATTCCGCCTCTGATTGATAACTGAATGGAAGAATTTAGAGTTTTGATCCCTCTTAATCAACCATTTTTTTTTTTTTTTTGCAATTTGTCTTAGGTGAGATGCTTCCTTATTCTCCCACACCTAAATCTCCAACTTAGTAGTCAAGTAATCGGCTTTGACCTCCTTAGAAAAACCTAATTACTATTGATTTTCTAGAGATTCCATCCTTTCCTCGAGAGCTTGTAGGTTTTCTCCCACTCTCCCAAAGATATTTGTATTCCATGCATGTAAAGCAACTTTCGTTCTTTTAAGACAACTAGCAAGTTTCAAAAGACCCAAGGCCAAGTTGTTCCAATTCTAGGTATCTTTAACGCCCGACAAAAACAAATCATGCGAACTCCACATATTAAAAAACCGAAAAGGGGTAGGGCCATATAAAGAGAATGGCATATTGGTATAAACCACCTTAGGACTATGATCTAAGGACTTCCCCCTCAAATATTTGAATTTAATCGAACCATACAAGTTGGAAAAAGCATTATTAATAAGAACTCGATCAAGCTTAGACCAACTACAAGCCACCCCTTCATGGCCATTGTACCATGACATACGAGGGTCTGTGTTTGATAAATCAAAGAGACTACAATGATGTAAACAATCATTAAACTCCATCATAGGTAAGAGTGGTCTTGGATTTCCACCAATTCTTTCCACATTTGTTCGAATAACATTAAAATCATCTAGGACCAACCAATGGAAATCTGAATGGCACTCCTCCAGTTGCCACCATAATTCCCTTCTTTCAACATAAAAACATTTGGCATAGACAAAACTCACCAAAATCCTTTGGCCGTTCTTGAAGAACCACCCAAAGATCATCTGAGTCGTGATTGAAATCACCTCAAAAGCATTCATATCTTTCCAAAATATCCACAACTTACCGTCCTGATTTTCATTAGATATAAAATGGTGATAATTCAAAAAATTACCCAGCATTATCATCCGCTCCTCAGCCGCGAAAGGTTCTGAAATAACAAACAAACCAACATTAAACTTATTGATCAGCTTCTTTAACTTGTCTCTAGACCTGCCCAATCCTCTAATATTTCAAAACAAAATTGTATCAGTCATAAATTTAATTCATGCGGTCGGATGTGAACCCTTTGAGATTTCCTCACAGATTTTTCCTTACCGGTTTTGGTGTTTTCGGAAGTCCATCCCTGCCCTATATCTGACTTATACATTTTTTCTTTGCCCTTCAACACTGAAATTACACTTTCCCCCCTCTCGGAAAAATAACCCAAGCAAATTCCCCCTGATGCAAACCATGGTTCCCACCTTTAGTCTGTTTAATACTGTCCACATGATCCATTTTCTCTTTAGACATAGGTTCACCAAATGAAACTCGAACATCATCATCACACCCACCTTCCTCACACTCATCTTCGTCACTTTCTGTTGAACCTTCATTCATATTATTTTCCAAGCCTCTTTGCGGCACATCAGATTTTTGAATTGCATAATATTCCTTTTCTTGAGTTGCAGGAATTTTTGGTAATACAGGGCACCTATCCTTGGTCGTCTTCATCATCAGCGCATTATTGGGTCCTGCTTCCTGCTCCACCCTCTTTGCCCCTTTATCCACATCAGTACTGGTTTCCATTACACTGTCATTCGTCTTTGGTTTCCATATCTTTTTTTCTTTATATTTTCCATCATTCCTTCGTTTCTCTCTTACCCTGCAAACAATCGAGGTATGTCCTTGCCGGCAACATTTAAAGCAGAAAAAATCCATCTTTTCATATTTGGCTTCTTGCCAAATACATTATTTCAGAGATAAAACAAGAGGAAATCCCTTAACCAGCTTCATCGTTAGGTCGACTTGTACGCAAATACATGCCCTCGAGGCTCTCGTATGGTTAATTGTTGCATTATCGGTTCCAAGATAATGACCAAAATGAGTTGCTATAATTTGAAGAAAATCCGCTCGGTAAAGATGCATTGGTAACCCATGTAAGAAAATCCATTGAGGAGCCAATGGAGATTTTTTTTTTGACATCAAAATCCTTCGTCCACTTAAATAGCAAAAATGAATTGCCTTCCATAGTTCTACCTTCCCTTTCCTACCCATGCACAAAATCACGTTCATTTTTAATGTGTATGAACACATGGTAATCATCCATAACACTAATAGTTGGAATTTCCGTCAAGCCCTATGTTTTCACAATCGATAACCGAATTTTATCAATAGATGACTGATTTCTCAAAAATTTTATCACTAATGCAAAACGAAACTCTTCCTCAACCTTAACCATCTCCACTTCTCATAAAATAAATCCCAATTCACCATTGATATTAACTGGCAATCTCATAGGTATTATGAATGTAGGTATCTCCATTTTTTTATTCACGACTTACATATGACTATGTTGACTCTGTGAGTCCGATCTATGTTTTGATGCTGATGAAACATTGTGATCTTATGTGTGTATTTAGCATGTATATAGGTCTATGATTGAGATCACATATAAGGGATAGGGAGCTCAGAGGCCAAGACAGATTATATACATTCACCTGGCGTACTTCATTCAGTGAAGAGCATGAAGACTGAAGACTTCTTTGTTTTTCATTGTAATTGCATTTTAGATTTCAGGTTTGTAATAATGGATTGTGATATTTGCACGACATGCATGATAGGGTTTTAAACTCAAAGAACTTAGTCTAACCTTAGGACCCTCTACATTGCATACAAATGACCCCTATTACCTTAAAATTAATCGTCATATGAATAGGGACAATCTTATAAGAAGAAAAGGACCGAAATGCCCAAATTGGCATGTTCGGTTGACCAAACGCTTATACACAGGGACCTTTAGTCGACCCAACCTCAACCGAGTCAACATGTTGATCCTTCGGTCGACCGACCGTAAATGTAAAGCAATGCCCTGGTCGACCGAACCGCCTTGCGGAAAGTTTGAATGCCATGGTCGACCGAACCTCCAAGTTCAAAAGAACTTAGTCGACCGAAGTTCATAAAGTTCGGTCAACCGAACTAACTATGGTTGACCGAACCACGAAGTTTAAGAATTGCCTCAAGTCTAGTCAACCGAACTCATAGTTCAAATTCTCCCTTGTTAGCTTTGGTGCAATCCCAAAGGGGGGGGGTGAATTGAAGATTTAAAAAATTTCCTCCTAAGTTAAACTAATCTAGTAACAGTAACCTAGGATTAGTCCAAGTATATATGAAATTGTAGATACGATATATTAAACAATTTTCAGTACATGCACCACAATTTCAATATTTCTCAACTAGATACAATGTAGTGTCAATCAGATATGCAGTATATTTAGTAAGGAAACTAAATCAAGCACAAAGCAGAATACAATGCAGGAAGTGTAAAAGTGACACTGAATATGATATCGGGGTTTGGCCAATCTTGCCTATGTCCCCACCTTGGCACACTCACACAAGGATTACACTATAAGCTCACTTAATGGGTGGAGCGGCACCTAAACAACTAGGTCAATTAGCACAGGGCTGACCTCAACCTCATACAATCCTTACCGGGTTGGATTTCCGCCCCCTCAGGCCACGCTTAGAATACAATAGTATTTTCACAATGCAAATAGGGTACAGTGATTGTGCTTCTCAATTAAGCAGATATGTACCACATGTAATCAATCAACCACACATCAACAATATAGGTAATGTAAGCTCTGTGATGTGATTTTTGTGCAAGCAACACTCAACAAGATGTAATCACAAGTATGCTCAAGAGTGTATAAAGAAGCTATTTCTTTGAAACAAGATATTCAAATCTCAATAATAAATTAGGGTTTCAAAGATGCTACAACAATATTCAAATCAACTCAAAAAATATTTTCTTCAATGAAATAGGCTCAAGAGTAGTTTGAAAGATAATATAGCTTGTAAAAAATATTTGCACACCAAAAATATAGTTATAAGAATCTTGCAATGACAATGAAAAGATCCTCAAGCTACTACATTTATCCCAACACAAGATTTATTAAACTTAAATATGTGAGATAAACTTTGTTTAACTCCCCAAAATAAATCAATCAATCAAACAAGAGTAATGGGAGTATTAAGCAATCTATACTAAGCAATAGCATAAATAAGAACTCTCACAAAGCTAAGATTGATAAAAGGAATGAAGGTATGAGAGTAGTTGGAAGTATTATAGGCAAAATAGGATTTTGAGTTTGAGAGGATTTTGCATTAATGATTTTCTTAATTTCTTACTAATCCACACAAATGAGGCCTTATATATAGAAGTTGGGCAAATTATGACCGTTTAGGACATGTAGGGTATTATTAGAATTGTTTAAAAATAATTTAGAAATTTTAACCCTGTTTAAACATTTAACCTCGGAAAAAAAAAGCAACCCGAGAGTTTTCGAGTGGTTGAACCTTCGTTCGGTTGCCCGAATAGACTTAGTTAAAAAAGCAGCTTTTGAACGTTCGAGTGCCTAAGTCTAGGTTCAGTTGGCCGAGCCAAAGCGAAAATCATTCTGTCCGCATTTTGGTCGCTTGGACTATCATTCGGTTGACCAAACTCAAGTGTTCGGTCGCCCAGGGCCATTTTGAATGTAAAGTTTGGTTGGCTGAGTTGGTGAGAACGGTCACTTTAGCTGTTCGGTCACCCGTGGACAGTGTGGTTAATTATATTCGACCACTCGAATCCAAGTCAACATGTTGACTTGTCTATGGTTCAGTCGCCTGAGGTGTTTTGAACACCAAGGGTTCAGGCACCCGACCTCTCACAGTTTTTCCTATTAAGTCCATTTACACTTCAATTTATTCCCTTGATATTATATGTGATTATGAGGACTATTTTGTGCATTTTTTTAGTGACCTAAGGTCTTTCTCGAGTCATTGGAAATGATCCAAAAAATTCAGCGTCGATTGAGCGAATCCCTAAAGTCTTTCTAAGGTCTTGAGCTTACAATTACCTACATGCATGACATGCAGAAATTATTATAGACCTTTTTGTGTATTTACTATTACAAACCAATTAAAAATGAATGCAAATACAATAGAAAAGTAGGTCTTAATTCTTTCAATTCTTCAGATGCTATAAATGAAGCTTGATCTTCATAATTAGTATGACTTGCTTAAGTTCCTACCAACAGTGCATGCTAAGGATAAACTTGTTCAAGAAGCTTAGTGCACAGGTGAGAAACATTGGTTTTGTCATAATCAAAATGGGATCAGATTCATAGAGTCAACATTCTCCTCCTTTTTGATGATGACAAAACAACTTCCAAAAGTGGGTAAAGCCAAATAGGCCCCCCCTAAGTATATGCATAGAATTTGAATTTTAAGTATAAGCATTTGACGAATGAAGACAAACATACACGAATTATGCATTCAATTTTAATTGTCAATAAACCTCAATTCTAATATGTATTTAGATGTATTTAACTTTCCTAATTTTTCCTTAGACATTTCTCCCCCATTTTGACATCAGCAAGAAGGGGCTAAGGTAGGAAAGTAAACACAAGACATTCATATTTAAGATTCAATTTTGGGAAAATTTTTGAAATTTCAGCAGCATACCGTTTGAAAATAGAGCAATTCCCAAAAATAAATCAAAGACCTGAATGATTACAAGAATATCTCATTATCATTGCATGCAAGATATTCAGTATAGTCCAAAACAGTGCATGCCATGATTTAAATACACCCAACATTCATGATCAGTATGATGCACACATCTCAATATATATTTTGAACATGAATGAAAGTGCTAGAATTGTTAAGGAATTTCAGAGCTTGAGAAAGTTAAGTTGAGTTGCTCCCCCAAACAATTTGAAGATATGACCAAAATGAGATGAACTACATATACTAGCCAATAATAAATTTGCTAAGCAGTATAAGCAGTTACTTTTAGATTCCTTGGACCAACTATACTGAATGTATATATATATATATATATATTTGTCACCTGATTAGTATAGTCAACCCAAAAGGCTACAAATGCATCATAAATAGATATTAAGGCGTACTGTATAACACATAACCAAGAACAATTTAGATCTAAGTATAAAGCCATAAAAGCTGGATATTATGTTCAAGGTTACAGAAGAGCCTCAATATACAAGAAATAAATCCATAAGATGTATATGAGTCCCTTAAGCTCTTTCTATAAGGATGGAGCTCAGCTCCTCTAACTACCTGATGATTATGTAAGGATGAAACTTAATTTTCAATTAGTTTTTACTCATCATTTCAAAAATATTTTAACATTTATTTTATCATAATCATCTTAACACAAGGTTTTAGTTTGGGAAAATTTTTGTCGAAATTTTGGCAGCATGCCATCTGTAAATTGAACATTTCTCAAATTTTCATGCACCAAAACCTGATATATTCAAGCAATCAATTCAAAAAAAAAAAAAAAAAAAATAGTTTGAGCATCCGAGAATCTATTTCAACTATCAGCATGCAATACACATCCACTGCATCCGCCACGCAGGAGGCATTCTAGATTAAGCATGCAATCAGGTAGCAATTATCAATTCATAAATATAATCCATCCATAAAAAATATATAAATAGTAAAGAACAGAGGATAGAATTGAGTTCAATGCAGATTTGTTATTCATTAAGGCATATAAACTATGATTATGAGAGCATTTTAATTTAGTACTCGTGAAAGAGTAATGCTTCCCCTAAGTTAATCACTTAATCATTTTATGCCTTTTCTTATTTTCTAATTGCTTAGCCAAGTGTTTTAGACTTTTCGTGATTTAATCTTGGCTTATCATGCTTCGGCTTAGAGGACTAAAAAGTCACAATAAGTATTTCTTTAAATGAACTAAGCCTACATTACCTCTTTTCTTTAAGAATCCTAACGAGTGAGAGGCATAAGTTCAAATGGGTTTGAATTTAAGGTTCATGCATAGGTTTTTATGAATTTTGTTCTATCATCTAGATTGAAACCTATAGCAATCATTTTAGCCTTTAAACTTATTTTGATCATGTGAAGCTTTAAATGATTTGATTGAAGTTTGAGAGCTTGGAGGAAAAATTGAATACTCTTAAAGAATAAACTTCTATTGTGTTCAGAAGAGTATATGAGGAAGTAGGACATTATGCATGATTAAATATGTCCTAACTAATTTGGCAAGGAGCATTTATGGGTATATGAATATTATAGACCAGAGCTCATGGGAGATTGGAAAGTATCCTTTAAATATGATCACTATTTTGAGCAAGGATACAATCAAGGAATAGGATGAAAACTTTACCACATGTGATTGTGGTTGGTGAAGTTTTCCTATGGAGGAGGAAGATATTTGCATGAATCAAAACCAGAGAATTTTATATTTAACGCACAAGGGATTATTTCGAATGAATCCCTTAGTCAATGATTCTAATTTTGATTAAGAGAAGGATATCTATTAATGAGCACCTGATGAATAAGGAGTTATGATCAACAATGCATAAACCTGGAGAGATGACTAAAAATTTTACTATGCTTTTAAAGCTCCAAGATGAGTTTAGGATTAGATGATACTTAATGTATTATTTATTTCCTAAAACTCAGTCTTATGCAATGGACAAAATATGCTTAACATTAGTTTTTCATATTTAAGTATGAGTTAAGCATTTAAAATTAGATACAAGGCAAACATGTCATGACCATTTGAAAGTGAATTTTTATTCGAGTAGCCAATAATTTCATATTTCAACCAATGGATATATGCATTAAGTTCAGATTGGTTATATACATGGATTTGCAGATTGACTTGATTTTCAAATGATCTCAGTGTACCAAAAGGTGGAATGACTATACTAAGATTTGACATTTTCGGGACAAACCACTTTGTAGGAATCATTCCCCCAAAGCCTAGAACCTAAGAAAGGAATTTATGTAACTCCAATTGGAATTCATTCCTCCTTAAGTTCTAATGAGTTTCCTTTCTTTACAACCCATACCATTTTTCTATCTTTGAGTCTTGATGGGTTAGGACTAGGTCGCACTTTGACTCTCTAGACCCGTTTGCATTTTATACCTTTCTTTTTAAACAGGCAATCAAATTTTATGTGCCCTTTGTTTTTACACAAGACACGTGTGGTGTGAGTGTATGGACTAGAGGAGATACTAGCATAATGTTTAGATTCTCTTACAAAGTATCCCATGTATAGGTTCTTCCTTTTCCTATTTTCAATCCCATTAAAACCTATACCTTCTTTATCTAAAGTCATCTTTTGTGAACCTAAGAGCTTGTCAAAGTTTTCTTTACCTCTAGTGAATGTATGGATGATCTTATACTGGTCTTCTATTTTCTTTTCTAAATCTTGAATTTTTAAGTTCTCTAGACCTTTGCAAACATTCTGAAGTTTCATAAATTCTTTAGTCATATTGATTGCTTTATTTTCAACATCATGGATATGAAGATCCTTTTCATTTTCAATTGTAAGTTGGGATCTTACGTCTTTAAGCTCTTTTTACAGCATAGCATTCTTGTTTTCCAAATTCATGATTTTCAAATCCTTTTCTTTATTAACAAGAATTTGTGATTCAAGTTCTTTCAATGATGCCTCATTCTTGTTTTGCAAAATAGTAGCGTTTAAGTGTTTTAACAAGAGACTTATGAGTTCTAACATATTCAACTTGCAATTCTACATAAGTTGGCATGCTTTCACTATCAGAACTATCACATGATTTAGAATCAGATGCATCACAAGATTTATCACATGAATTATTACATGGATTATTTGATAAAGCAGAAGGAGATGAACTTACCTCATCGTCAGTTAAAGTTAGAAGGCACTGATTTTCTTCACCATGATCCGTTGAGCTTGAATCAATGGGAGTGATAGCCTTTTCTTGCCCAGTTACTCCATACCTCTTTTCGAGTTCTTCCCATATTTCTTTAGTGTTTGTACATGCCCTTACTTCATGAAAGATATTAGTATTTAAGGCATAAAGTAGAATATTCATGGCGTCAAAATTCATTTGAAATAAATTCATATCATTCTCATTTATCTCAATTTCAGATTTAGGAATATCAACATTATTGACAGTTTTCATAAGCATGATATTCCCTTGAGAAATAACTCTTCAAGTCCTCCAATTCAATGATTTTATAAAAATAGTCATTCTAAGTTTCCAATCAGAAAAATTTTCACTAGAAAACATTAGAGGGTTTGCAGAGAACCTTACCCACAGACGATTGGGATACACCAACACGAGCCATCATGATCTTTTACAAAATAACGTTTAAGTCTAAGTAACCTGGATTTGATATCAATCCCAAGAGGGGGGGGGGGTGAATTGGAGATTTAAAAAATTTCCTCCTAGATTAGACTAATCTAGCAACAGTATAATGCAACCAAGGAGTAGTTCAAGTATATATGAAATTGTAGATACGATATATTAAATAATTTTCAATACATACACCTCAATTTTGGGTACTTCTCAACTAGATACAATATAGTGGCAATCAGATATGTAGTATATTCAGTAAGGAAATTAAATCAAGCACAAAGTAGAGTACAATGCAGGAAATGTAAAACTGATACCGAATATGATATTGGGATTCGGTCAATCCTGCCTATGTCCCGGCCTTGGCACACCCTCACAAGGATTACACTATAAGCTCACTTAACGGGTAGAGCGGCACCTAAACAACTAGATCAATTAGAATAGGGCTGACCTCAACCTTTACATACAATCCTTACCGGACTGAATTACTGCCCCCTCAGGCCATGCCTGGAATACAACAATATTTTCACAATACAAACAGAGTACAGTGATTATGCTTCTCAATCAAGCAGATATGTACGAAATGTAATCAATCAACCACACATCAACAGTATAGGTAATGTAAGCTCTGTGATGTGATTTTTGTGCAAGCAACACTCAACAAAATGTAATCACAAGTATGCTCAAGAGTGTATAAACAAGCTATTTCTTTGAAACAAGATATTCAAATCTCAATAATAAATAGGGTTTCAAAGATGCCGCAACAATATTCAAATCAATTCAAAAAATATTTTCTTCAATGAAATACACTCAAGAGTTGTTTGAAAGATAATATAACTTGTAAAAAATATTTGCACACCAAAAATATAGTTATAGGAATCTTGCAATGACAATGCAAAGATCCTCAAGCTATTGAGTTTATCCCAACACAAGATTTATTAAACTTAAATCTGTGGAATAAACTTTGCCTAACTTCCTAAAATAAATCAATCAATCAAATGAGAGTATTAAGAAATCTATACTAAGCAATAGCACAAACAAGAACTCTCACAAAGCTAAGATTGATAAAAGGAATGAAGGTATGAGAGTGTTTGGAAGTGTTATAGGCAAAATAGAATTTTGAGTTTGAGAGGATTTTGCACTAATGATTTTCTTAATTTCTTACTAATCCACACAAATGAGGCCTTATATATAGAAGTTAGGCAAATTATGACCGTTTAGGACATGTAAGATATTATTAGAATTGTTTAAAAATAATTTATAAATTTTAACCCTGTTCAAATATTTAACCTCGGTAAAAAAATAAGCAACTCGAGAGTTTTCAATTTGCTGAACCTTAGTTTGGTCACTTGAATAGACTCAGTTAAAAAAGCAGCTTTTGAACGTTCAGGTGCCCAAGTTTGGGTTCAGTTGGCTGAACCAAGGTGAAAATCATTTTGTCTGCGTTTCGGTCGCCTGGACTATCATTCGGTTGACCGAATTGAAGTGTTCAGTCACCCGGGGCTATTTTCAACATAAAGTTTAGTTGGCTGAGTTGGTGAGAAGAGTCACCTTAACTGTTCGGTCGCCCGTGGACGGTGCGGTCAATTATGTTCAGCCGCCCGAATCCAAGTCAACGTGTTGACTTATCCATGATGCGGTCGTCCGAGGTTCAGGCACCCGACCTTTCACAATTTTTCCTATTAAGTCTATTTACACTTCAATTTATTCCCCTGATATTATATGTGATTATGGAGACTATTTTGTGCATTTGTGTAGGGATTTAAGGTCTTTCTAGGGTCATTTTGAAATGGTTCCTCAAATCCAGCGTCGATCGACCGAATACCTAAGGTCTTTTTAAGGTCTTGAGCTTACAATTACCTACATGCATGACATGCAGATATTATTGCAGACATTTTCCTATATTTACTATTACAAACCAATTAAAAATGAATGCAAATACAATAGAAAAATAGGTCTTCATTCTTTCAATTCTTCAGACGCCATAAATAAAGCTTGATCTTCATAGTCTATATGACTTGCTTAAGTTAATACCAACAATGCATGCTAAGGATAAACCTGTTCAAGAAACTTAATGCACAAGTGAGAAACATTGGTTTTGTCATAATCAAAACAGGATCAGACTCATAGAGTCAACATCCCTGGTCGACGGAATTGAGCACTACGATCGACCAAACCACAAAAGTGGTCGATTGAATCTCTCGGGTTGCTCAATTTTTACCAAGGTTAAATTGGGTTATTTTTAATTAAACTTACTTAATCTTTTTCCAAAATACCCAGCTTGACCCCAATGGCTATAATTTTTCTCAATTCTATATATAGCCCTTTATTTGCAAAATTATTGACTTTTTTAGTCTGATCCTTGTTTTGATGTTGAGAAAGCACAAGTATCTCATGTGTGCATTTAGTGTTTTTGAATAAGTTTATGATTCAACACACACATGAGGTAAAGGACATGGAAGCCTGGAGGAATATAAAGATCATATTTTCTGGCATATTCCATAAAGACTGAAGAGCAAAAGACGAAGGCATTCATTTTAATTTGTATATGCATTTAATTTTAATATCTTGATCTGTAATAATGCATGCATCTTGCATGATATGTTTTAAATGCTTAGATGATCGTAGAATGACCATAGGAACCGAATGACCTTATGGCACCTTTCGGTCGATCGAAGGTTGACCAACGTCGAATTTTTAGGATTATTTCTCGAAGGCCTTAAACTAACCTTAAGACCTTGAATATTGCATACAAATGTCTCCCATATTCTTGAAAATAAGCATCATATAATTAGGGACACCATTATAAAGAGAAAAGGACCGAAAATGCCCAAATTGGCATGTTCGGTCAACCGAACTCAGTTATACTAAGATCCTCGGTCGACCGAACTCCCACTGGGTCAACAGGTTGACCTCTCGGTCAATCGACCAAATATATACAAGCAAGACATGGTCGACCGAATCTCCTCCGGTTAACAAGTTGATCTCCTAGTTGACCGACTAGAATTATATGGGCAACGCCCTAGTCGACTGAACCCCCACGTGGGAAATGCCAACTTTCCGGTCGACCAAACCTCATAGTTCAAATTAACCCCGTCGACCGAACCGCACAGATATGGAAAATCGCCTTTGAAACCCTCAAGATGGTCGACCATACTTTCAGTTCAATTTTTCCTTAGTCGACCGAACTGGACACTATGGTCTACCGAACCTCAAGTATGGTTGACTGAGCCTCTTGGGTTATTGAATTTTTTATCGCGGTAAACGAGGTTATTTTTTAATTAAACATCATTAATTTTTTTAAAAAATGACCTCCGTGTCCCCAATGATCATAATTTTCACAAACTCTATAAATACCTCCTTATTACTCCAGATTAGTAACTTTGATTAACTTTAAAACCTCTCAAATCATTTTCTTAATCAAAGTTCCCCCACTCAAATTTTCATTGCAAAATCTTTTTGGGTTATAGTTTATACTCTCCAATCTCTTCCATTCATTATTTTGAAAATTGTTTTGAAGATAATATTTTACTTTGAGCATTTATTTAACACTCGTTTACATTTACTCTCATTTGCAATTTCATTTATTAAAATCGTTTTTTAGAGTAGCTTAAATATTTCTTCTGGTTATTTTTTTCTTGATAAATATTTTTTTTGGAGAAATTATTTATTGCACAAATCCTTTTGAACTTTAACTCCAGATTCTCCAAATACTTTTATTTGTAGATATCTTTGTTGGGGAACATAATAATCATTTTATATATTCACAGTTTTATTTGTGCATTAATTATTTAGATAAGCACCCTTTACTATACTAAGCTCAAATCATATCATAAGAGAGTGCATGTCTCTTAGAGCTTTAATGTGTACATTTCTGCTTGTATTTAGAAGCATTGTATTATGTACAAAAATTATTTTTCATGTACTGGTTGGGTTTAACTCGTTAATTGAACTGGGAGTCTCAACTGTTGGGATTTTGTGGAGCCTAGTTATGTTTTGATTTGGATGACGACCCGACCTCTATTTAATTAGAGATTTCTATCCTAAGGCTTAGTCCATGGAGCGAAGGCTTGGGCCGTGAGCGGGGAAAATTTTTGGAGCCCATTCGGAACGGAACCCTAGGCGCAACATATAAAAGGGTGCTTTCGGGTGATTAGGGTTTCTGTGGTTGTATCCGCGAGAGAGAACGAGAGCGAGAGAATTGTATCGCCACACTCTCTGTGCTTTCTTCCTGATAATATTGAAATCTTTGCAACTCCGTGGACGTACGCAAAATTGCCGAACCACGTAAATATTGTCTTGTGCTTGTGATTGAATTTTTCTTTGGCGTTATTCTTTCTCTATTTGTTTCTCACAGGTTTCGAGAATTTGTTCGTATATTCCTAACATCAACCTCGTAAGTGAGACCGGTTCGGCTCAGTCTAATAATTGAGCTGGGGTTTTCCTCACCCCGTAAGGAGAGGATGTAAACGGTTTTGGCTCCGCCCGGTTAAGTGAGCAGGTTTAGTGGAATCATTGGGGGGTATGCCCAAGGCGAGGATGTAGGCAGTATTGGCTGAACCTCGTTAACAAATCTGTGCGTCATTTTCTCTCTATCTTATTTAAATTCATGCACTTAAATTTCAGCATGTGTATGAATGTTTGTTTAATTTCATAATTATTTGCATGTGTATGAATGTTTGTTTAATGTCATAATTATTTGTATACATGCATTTGATTTAAATAAGATATACTGCGCACGTGTATGTTTACTTTCACTGTTAAAATTTTTTTACATACACGCACTTACATTGAATGGGATATGGTATGTGGTGAATCAGTGTAAATATTTAATTTAGTCGAAAAGTTTTTAAAACCCAATTCACCCCCCCTCTTGGGTTCACACCAATTCCAACAAAAATTAAGAAGTGATTAGGGTTTGAGATTAGCAAAAATTTTCTAAAAATCTTTTTGACCAAAATCATCCATACTCTCATATCTTTTCAATCCCATTTCCAAAATCTACCTCCTATACTCATCTAGCCACTTATTGTGAAAGAAGGTAGTGTTTGCATATTCTTCTTGTAAGCTAAACTCTCCTTTGTTCCTAGTTGATTATGTACTGATTTTTGGAGAATTGGCTAAGGTTTTTCCCATAATATTTCATTCATAAATATTTGATTGGAAAAAACCCTTGTGAGGCTTAAGATCTTATATCCTCATTGCAAGATTCATAAGCTTGATTTGTTCTTTGATGAAAATATCTTTAGCAAGCTTAAAACCCTATTATTTACTGTGCTTTACATTTGAGAAATATTTGTGTGATATTTGCTTAGGGTTATAATGACTGTTTGATTATTCACTCAAGAAGCATATTTTCTTAAGATTAAAAGTCTTAGTCTCCCAACATACATTGATAGACATTTAGTTGATAGTTAACACATTAATTAACAAAATCTCACTTAAGCTTAATATCCTATCATTAGTGAGTGCATTATTTGGTTGGTCATATTGGTACACATCTGTTTTGTGTGAGAAGCTTATTTGGTTGTACGCATTCATTGATTGTATTCCAGGCGTGCCCTGAAGGGGGCTTGATCTAACCCGTAAGGATCATTACGGTCTTCTCCACTCTACAAGGAGAGTGTGTAAAGGTTGAGGTCAGCCCCGTTAATTTGACTTGGTTGTAAACGGTGCCGCTCCACCTGTTAAGTGAGTAGTAGTGGTATCCTCGCGCTTGCAAACTAGAGGCAGGGATGTAGGTAGTATTGGCCGAATCCTGATAACATTTCTTGTGTCTACTTTTATTTTATGCATTTAAATTTCAGCACTTGAATGTTTATGTTTTACTGTTGAGATTGATTGGGTTTGTAAACATATAGACATACCCTAGGTTTTGTTATTACTGGTGCTGAAATTTCATTGAACCTAGGAAGAAAATTTTAAATACCCAATTCACCCTCCTCTTGGGAATACACCAATTCTAACAATTAGTATCAGAGCCTCATGACATTGACTTAAATGTTTTTGCTTTAGATCGAGATGACTCAAATTGGTGTATCCCCATTCGGAGAGGGACGATCACCTTCCAATCCTCCATTATTTTGTGGTATTGATTACACCACCTGGAAAATTAGGATGAGCATATTTGTTAAATCTGTGAACTGGAGGGCTTGGCAGGTGATAGATAAAGAAATTTGTATACCTGCAATTGAAAATGATAATAGTGTTATGCATGCAAATTGACATGCCATGTAATTACTATATTGCTCTTTAGATTCTGATATTTTTTTTGAGTTTGTGGCCTCCAAGAGTGCACAGGAAATCTGGGTTGAGTTTGAAAGGAAGTATGGAGTGACCCAGGAAAAGGAGATTGCACTTCAAATGTTTCAAGAACCAAAATGATCTGGTAGTGGCCAATCATGATCCAATTACATTGGTAGACGATGAGGTATATGATTCTGACTCTACCTCAGTTACTGATTTGTGTAATGAAGCATGTGATGATTCTTATGCTGAATCCTGTGATATATCATGTGTAGAATCATCAGTTGCCTATAATGACCGCTTTGACGATAATACATGTATTAACTCATGTGATGCTTACTATAATAATTCTTACGCCAAAACATGTGATAATCTATATGATGAATCATATATTGCTTTTGATAATAATACCGTATATGATGCATGCATTGAGTGTTATTATGAAATATCTGATGCTAAATCATGCAATAAATCCTATGATAATGGCATGCCCTCTAACAAGGAACTAGAATGTACTTTATTGAAAATGAATAAGCTTCTAGTTAGGGTATCTAAATAGAAAATATTTTTGAAAAATGAAAATAGAAGGTTGGCAAAACAATTAAAAGATCTAAGAAAATATCATGCCACCTTAAAGAAGAAAAAGATCAAGCAAATATTGAAATTCATCAGCTTAAAGGAAGAAATATAGGATGATAAATCCTTAGAAATCAAAAGAAATAAATTTTTTGAAAAAGGGTTCATACTCTAAATCCCTTAGTAATAAAAACTCAAATGTCTCTTCTAAACAAAATAGAACAAATAAGCAAACTCACTCGTATGAGCGTAATGATCGCTTAGGACTCATCGGTTTTGCTTATTTATGTAAGAGTGCCAGAGGTTTAAATAAGAAAATGATGTGGGTGATCTTGATAGCTAATTCCTCAGAGAGAGAAGGAGGAAGAAGTCAAACTGAATCATAGGATAAGCCATAGTGGGGTAGATGTAACCGACAGCTTGGGAAGTTGTTAAGCTTAGAAAACCTCTAGATTGATCCCCCCCCCCACCCCCCCTAAGTTGAAAAATCATGTGTTGCCCTTAAAGAAGGATTTTGGTCAAAATGTGGTGAAAAATGATGAAGTTAAGTGCGTTTGGCCGACCGTCCACAAGTGACCTAACATCTTCGGTCAACCGTGTGGTTGACTTTGACTCTTCAGTCGACTAACCATTTTGTACTGGCAAACTTCGATTGATCGAACCCACTTTAGTCTACTCCTTAGTCAACCGAACTCGAAACCGAACGTTCTTCGGTCAACCAACCTTTTCAGAACAAAATCATCTTGGTCGACCAACCATAGGAAACCGAAACGTCATTTTAAGTTTCGGTCAACCATCCCTTACTTCAGTCGACCGAACATGTATGGTTTGTGAAGAATATGAAGCGTCCATCGACCGAACTTCCCCCTGGTCGACCAAACCTCACAGGTCTATATATATTTTCCGCGAGAAGAAGCTCATTTTCACCGTGAAATCGAGAGATTTTCCTTTGTTTCCTTAGGCATTCTTTTACATCCTTACCCTAGTACCAAAACTACTTCCACCAACCTCCATGGCCAGATCAAATGAGCATGATGATGCCTAGGACATTGCCTATGCTCTGAATAACTGGGTCCTGTTAGAACAAGCTAGGATCGGATACGTGAGGGAGTTCCGCCCCAAGGAAGTGATACTGGGTAAGATTCTCAACCTTCAATTTATGGAACACCACTTCAAAAACATTATGGATATGTTCCAATTTCAGGGGTGGGAATCATTTATCACATATTAGTCCAATGGGCACTATCCCACATTTGTTGGATTATTTTACGCCAATCTAGGAAATGATGAGGATGGGTATTATTCTAGGGTTTTGGAGACCGAAATTAGATTCAACGCTGAGTATTTTTCATATATTCTGGACATAGGGTGGGGTGATTTTGAATGCCCTGATTTAGTAACCTCCTGGATAAATGAACAGGAGTTTACTATTGGGACATTCACAAACTTGGTTATAACCAACCCTCTTGCAAATCCTAATCACCCTCCGAACTAGAGATCCTTCACCTCAGAGGCCAAGATAGTTCACCACTTGATTACATACAATATTCTGCCTAAGGTAGGATTTAGGGTGGATGTTTATTTTCTCGACTGCTTTGTTATGTGGTGTATATTTGTGCGAAAGAAACTTGACCTGCTCAGTTTGATGATTCGATGGATGAGGGCCAAGACTATTCGGCGTAGGATCATTATGCCCTATGGGGGAATCATGAACATATTATTTTTAGCAATGGACATTACCCAATCTAACATTGTTGTGCTAAAGAGGAAGAGGGGCACAAAAATGTTCTCCTTGGTTACCCTAAGATTGATGGAGTATGTGCTGGTTGGCAACATGTGGTTGCCCACAGGGATTAGGAGACCAGGAGATCAAGAGGAGGCCCCACAGGAGATGCCTTCGCAGCCTGCATAGTCGACGAATGATGATCTGATAGGAGCCATCACTGGGTTTGCAAACTCATTTGCGCAATATAGAGATTCTCAGTTTCAAGTTACTCAGTCCATTTAGTTAGACATCAGGGAGCTGAGGGATATGGCTTCATCATCCAGTGCACAGTACTCTGCTCTTCGTGATGAGTTTAGGGAGTTCTCGATCTTTTCAGAGAGCAGGTACATGGAGCTAGAGAGGGTCATAGCTGTTAATTTCAGTGAGTTGAATGATCGCATCCATGAGTTGTAAGATGATAGAGATCGGATGACGATGGACTTTGACCCGGATGGAGGAGATGGCGCTGATGATGGGGGTGACATATAGACACCGGGAGAGTACCTTGCAGGATCCGAGATCTTTATTATTATTATTATTATTATTATTATTATTATTATTATTATTATTATTATTATCATTATTTTTATTATTCTCTAGTATGTATCTATAAACAGCTGACATTGTTTTTATTTCTCTTTCACTGACTATACTACACTTACACCCGCTATCCATTTTGGTTTCTATAGATAATTGGGTCATTTGCAGTTATTTATGTTTATCGGTAGTTATTCATTGAGGGGGAGCACTGGTTGTTCATGACATATGTATTCGCATGCTCCTATGATCCTGTTATCTTATATATATACATATCTGATTGCCATTTTCCGTTCTTTTCATGTATATTCTTTGATGAATGACATATTTATATGGATTGTTTACTACCTAGTTGCATGCTTAGTTTAGAATGCCTTCTGCATGGCGGATGCAGTGGATGTGAAATTACGTGCTAGTAGATGATTATAGGTTCTTGCATGCTTAAAATTGAGATATAAAATGCTTGTTTGAATTTTTTAGGTACTTGTTTTTATGGGAAAATAACCAAGTTACAGACAGCATGCTGCCAAAATTTTGAAAAATGTTTTCCCAAAATAAAAATGAGTACATTGATGATTATGATGAAATACAAGTTAAAACATTTTGAAAGGATGAGTGAAAACTTAAATAATAATTAAAATTTATCCTGGTATAATCATCAGACACTTAGAAGAGCTAAGAGAATTGATTACACTTGGCATGTTAATTGAATTTCATATTTAACCAGTGTAAGCAAAGCACTCCTTCTAAGCTTCTATTTCAATTGAAAGGGGGAGTATCTAAACGTAAAACTCCTATCATGTTATACTCACCAACATTTTCAGCTTAGATGTATCTTGGACGTCACAGTGACATGTGCTTAAAAGAAATGTTTTTCTTGAAAAATCTTAAATTGATATATGACTGTTTTGCCCATGTCATCAGTTTGCCATGAGATCCTTATATCTAAATTCATGACCCTTAGGATTTATATGGTTGCCTTTTTGTCTGGTTATATTAAGGATGTGCTTAAATGCTTAACCAGATGAATGTTGCTTGCTTGAGCTTAGAAATTAAAGTTTCTTTTTCAGCAAGTGCACCCCTAGTACTTTTTGCAAACATCAAAGGGGGATATATATACACATATATATTTACATATATTTTTTTGGCAAGATGTAATCTCAAAACTTAATTTTTTTTTTATGTCTTGCCTTATTACTTATATATCTACATATATATATTTTTTAAATTGCATAAATGGTTCGGTAACTACTCATGAAAATGCATGCGAACTAGTTAGATCATGTTTATGCTCAAACCTTTTATTTGCTTTCACATGCAGTGTGCTTTTAACTAAAATCTTTCACGGGTCTTATGAAATATTTGAACTGACATGGTTTATGGATAATCCTGTTTGACTATGTCTTTCATGTCATTTAAAGTCTTTTTAAAATGACCAGTCATACTGCTTTGTGTATTCAAATTGCCATATTTTTTTTTTCAAAAATAGATACATTTTTATTCCCTTTTACTGATGCCAAAAGGAGGAGAAATTTTCGTGGGCAAAATGCATGCATGCGCCTTATAGCCTTACAGTCTAAATGCAATTGATACCATTTTATATCTTTTGTCTTCTTTATGCATATTCTTAGGGAGAACCTTTTCAAGCTGGATCCATTTTGCTCATGTGTGTTTGTCATCATAAAAAATGGGGAGAT
Organism: Malania oleifera; assembly: GCF_029873635.1. Classification (NCBI taxonomy): domain Eukaryota; kingdom Viridiplantae; phylum Streptophyta; class Magnoliopsida; order Santalales; family Ximeniaceae; genus Malania; species Malania oleifera. The sequence goes on from NC_080422.1 coordinate 18,547,301, forward strand.
TGTTGACTTTGTGAGTCCAATCTCAGTTTTGATGCTGACAAAACCCTATGATCTTATGTGTGTATTTAGCATGTGCATAAGTCTATGATTGAGATCACACATAAGGGACAGGGAGCTCAAAGGCCAAGGAATTATATACATTCACTTGGCATACTTAGTTCAGTGAAGAGCATGAAGACTGAAAACTTCTTTGTTTTTCATTGTAATTGCATTTTAGATTTCGGGTCTGTAATAATGGACTGTGATATTTGCATGACATGCATGACAGTGTTTTAAGCTCAAAGAACTTAGTATGACCTTAGGACCCTCTACATTGCATACAAATGACCCCTATTGCCTTAAAATTAATCATCATATGAACAGGGATAAACTTATAAGAAGAAAAAGACTAAAATGCCCAAATTGGCATGTTCGTTCGACTGAACCCTTATACATAGGGACCTTCGGTCGATCGAACCTTAATCGGGTCAACATATTGATCTTTCGGTCGACCAACCAGAAATGTAAAGCAGCGCCTTGGTCAACCGAACTACCTCGTGGAAAGTTCCAATGCCATGGTCAACTGAACCTCCAAGTTCAAAAGAACTTGGTCGACCGAAGTTCATAAAGTTTGGTCAACCGAACTAAGTCTAGTCAACCGAACCGCGAAGTTCAAGAATTGCCTCAAGTTTGGTAGACCGAACTGAGCACTACGGTCGACCGAACCACAAAAGTGGTCGAACGAACCTTTTGGGTTGCTCAATTTTTACCAAGGTTAAACTGGGTTATTTTTAATTAAATTTACTTAATCTTTTAATAAAATACCCAGCATGTCCCCAACGACTATAATTTTTCCCAATTCATTTGCAAAATTAAGAAGTGATTAGGGTTTGGGATTAGCAAAAATTCTCTGAAAATATTATTGGCCAAAATCATCCATACACTCATATCTTTTCAATCCCATTGCCAAAATCTATCTCCTATACTCATCCAGCCACTTATTGTGAAAGAAGGTAGTGTTTTCATACTCTTCTTGTAAGCTAAACTCTCCCTTGTCATAGTTGATTATGTATTGATTTTTGGAGAGTTGGCTAAGGTTTTTCCCATAATATTTCATTCATAAATATTTGATTGAAAAAAACCCTTGTGAGGCTTAAGATCTTACATCCTCATTGCAAGATTTATAAGATTGATTTGTGCTTTGATGAAAATATCTTTAACAAACTTAAAACCCTATTATCTACTATGCTTTACGTTTGAGAAATAATTGTGTGATATTTTCTTAGGGTTATAATGACTGTTTGATTATTCACTTAAGAAGCATATTTGTTTAAGATCAAAAGTCTTACTCTCCCACACATACATTGATACACATTTAGTTAAGAGTTAACACATTAGTTAACAAAATCTCACTTGAACTTAATATCCTATCATTAGTGAGTGCTTTATTTGGTTGGTCATATTGGTACACATCCGCTTTATGTGAGAAGCATATTTGGTTGTATGCAAAACTTCATATTCATTGATTGTATTTCAGGCGTGGCCTGTAGGGGCTTGATCTAGCCCATAAGGATCGTTAGGGCCTTCTTCGTCCCGCAAGGAGAGTGTGTAAAGGTTGAGGTAAGCCTTGTGAATTTGACTTAGTTGTAAATGGTGCTGCTCCACTCGTTAAGTGAGTAATAGTGGAATCCTCGGGATTACGAACTAGAGGCGGGGACATAGGTAGTATTGGTCGAACCCCAATAACATTTCTTATGTCTGCTTTTAATTTACGCATTTAAATTTCAGCACTCAAATGTTTATATTTTACTGTCGAGATTGATTAGGTTTGTAAACATATAGACAGACCCTAAGTTGTGCTACTGCTGTCGTTGGAATTTCATTGAACCTAGGATGAAAATTTTAAATACCCAATTCAATTCCCCTCTTGGGAATACATCAATTCTAACAGATTGCACTCTGAAACCAGCCTGGACTACCTTCCTCGCCGACGGTGAGGCTATCAGAGGGGGAACAAACCTTCCCAAACACCCAAAGCGCTGACGAGCTGACGCTAACCAGGTTGGGTTGCAATATATGAAGATTAGAGTTAGAGTATTCTAGATGGGAAAGGGACTGACATGCATTTGTAAGTGTTGTTTGGTCCTCTTTCTCCTTGAAGGCACGCAAGAACTCGTCATTTGGAGATAAGAAACCCTGTGTGCAGCGTGCGGTGGTGTCTAATTAGGACTTGCTGCGACGACGATGGCCTCCTAATTCAGAACTGCTGCGACAGTGGCGGTCTCCTTCTTCGGCGACGTGCAGCAACTGTGATAGCGGCGGTCTCGTTCTGGCGTGCAACGATGACAATCTCCGGCGGCGTGCAGTGAGCCGCGACGTCGCTGGTGGGAAGCCCCAACTTGCTTTCCAGACTGCGTGTCTGGCTCGACAGGGGCTCAGTGTAAACCTTTTTATTTAAATAGGAAACTGGCAGGACTCTCAGCGGTGACACCAGCGCCGAGATCCTCGAAGAGGAGTTCCCTGTCTTGGAGCGAGTGTATTGGCTGTCGGAGGAGAGGATGGCGTAAGTGGCGAAGTGGATGGTGACGGCGGTAGTCTCCTTATGGCATGTGGCGATTCTTCTTCACGAGTGAACTAATCGTCGGAGGAGACGGCGTCGGTGTCGAGCTCCTTCTGGCGTGTGGCGATGGCAAACTCCGTCAGCGTGCAGCGAGCCGTGACGACTCTGGAGGGAAACCCTAGACTCCGGTGGCATTTTTGAAACTAATGTTAGAAAATAAAATATTATCAAAGAATAAATGATGATATGAAATTAAAAAATTTAAAACCTATCTTAAAGTAAAGTTGATTTATGAGATACTTGAACAAGGGAAAAAAGTCTATTGAAATAAAAAATTTTAACTAGTGATTATTATATCATAGATTAAACTACAAGTGTTAATAATATTTAAATAAGAAAACAATAATTCTCGGCTTCTTAAACTTAATGTATAAACCAAATTCTGTGTTTACTATTGACTGCATAAACATATAGCTCAATATCTACTGATTATTGTAGAATAAATTCAAAAAACTCTTACGTTGATCATAAAAATAAAATCATGGTAGATGCTCACAGAAACACTTCCAAACACATGCTTGTAGCCATAACCTATTAATTTTTGCAGTTGTGCATAGATAAAATTAAGGGCTTACTTGGATTGGTCACGACAATGAGAACTAACTTTTGAAAGTTGTAATTGTTGAACTATTTCCTAAACTTTTGATAGTAAATATTCATAACAACAAAAATATAGTTGAGCATAATATTTAGGCTAATGTAAGAACCCCTTGCTATATATGGTTGTAATTCACATTTTCGGAGGCAAATACTACATTTGATAACAATTTTGTCACGCCTTGAACCCTGAAATGGGACCTAGGGGTGAAAATGTAAACCAACCAGTTCCCGTATCATACAAAACATCCAAGATACAGAACAAAGGATGAGGGTCCGACCCCGTGGGGTTCCCAGGCACCCTAAACACATCCAAACACAACAGAATATACGCAGTGGAAAAGGTCATTCTGAATATATACAGTACCATACCAGAGTCTATACAAGAGTAGAAATAGGCTCTATCATACAACATACAAACGGGTGCCCAAAACATCGCAAAATGACAACCTACCAAAATACAGTCCTAGCACTTACCCAAGCGCTAACCCTAGTACACCGGCCACTACTCTCCCTACACCAGGACGCTAGTTCCAGTTACTTGAAGGACTTGTAAAAATGTACGTACAGTAGGAGTGAGACACCTCTTAGTAAGGAAGCACACAGGTTATATCGATGTGTGGCATTTGAGTGTTATCATGATGCAACATACACACAGTTAAATGCAGTTCCAATACTAATTCTACACAGTGCATACACGCACACATACACATGATCAGCAATCTCGATGTCGTCACACCCTTTGGCCCGAAGCCAGCCCGTGACATACGGCGTTAGCCCATAGCCAACCCGCAAAACACGGTGCCACCGGCACATGGCTAGTCCTCGACTCCTATGGCATCGTACCGGCGCTAACTGGTGGATCCACACCCTTCGGCCTGATCTGTTGGACTAGGCTCACGCCCTCGGATATAGAGCCGGACACTATGCCAATCTATGGCCAGCGATTTCATACGCCCTCGGATATAGAGTCGGACACTCTCAGTACCTGGAACAATTCGAAACCACGTTCCTACTAGTATTTAAACCAATCACACACACACGCATGCTCATATAACCAAACAAACCACACCCATTTGGTAATCTAAAATCATGATTTTCCAAACACATACAGTTTAAACAAGTCAAGGCACGGTCATCCCTATAACACAGTATAAATCAATATATACGCCCAGTTTTCAACAAAACTAGGGATGCAGCCCGTCGCCCCCTTTTTCCCCAAAACTGTAATCATGAAAAACCCAAAGTTTTCCCTATTAGATCCCCCCAAATGAGTAGCCAAAACACACACAGGATTGTGAACCACAGTTCCACCGAGTCCGATTTCAAAAATAACTGATATAAATACAATTCCCCTTACCTTTTCCCCGAATAGCAAATCCCGAACTCTAAGGCTCCTAAACAGCGAATCGAGTTCCAAAACCTACAACCAACAATATAGAATATACTCATAACACTGTTTCCTACTAAACTACCAGATCAAAATAAAAAACTGAGCCTTACCTTGATTTTATGCCAAAACTCAAAAATCTCCGAAACGAGATTCCGATCCGTAGAACTTGTAGAGAATCCTTCCACGATCCTTGTGGTATCTTCAGATTTACGATTCTCACAACGAATAGTGAAGAAATCTAGAGAGATAGAGAGCAGGGAGAGTTATAGAGAGAGAGAGAGAGAGAGAGAGAGAGAGAGAGAGAGAGAGAGAGAGAGAGAGAGAGATATTTGAGCTTTCTTAGTTTGGAAGTAATGAAATTTATATTTATAGCCCTTTGACCCGGCCACCCTCGTCGATGAATTGGCGTCCTCGTCGACGAGTCTGCCATTGCCTTCGTCGACGAAGCGGTTGCCTTGTCAACGAGCCTAAGATCCCCGTTTTCTCGAAATCTCTTGGCTTCTCCTTGTCGACGAGCCTCTGAACTTCGTCGACAAGAGATACAAGGCCTTCGTCAATGAACTCTGACTTCGTCGACGAAACCTGTTCAAATTCCAATTTTACCCCTCTTATTTATTTAAACCCATTTATCACGGTTCGGGTTCTTATTGTCATCTCTCATTCACAACTCATTCATATAACTATGCATTCATACACAATTCTAAGAAAACTGGAGGCTACTACAACGCAGTCCCAGCATACACATACACATACATACTCTCACTTATGGCAAAGGAATACCGTGGTTACATATACACCCGTATTAGGAGTTCACAATATACACACTCCCGACGACTAACCACCTATCCCAACCCAACGTAAGATAATGTACAAGTGCTCAAAATAACTATGGATACTTTCGGCGTATTTCCATTTCCAGTTCCCAAGAAGCTTCTTCAACCTTGTGGTTTCGTCATAATACCTTCACTAACGGTATCTCTTTGGTACAAAGCTTATGAAATTTACGATCCAGAACCTGAATAGGTATCTCCTCAAACGCTAAAGTATCCCCAATTTCCAACTCATTATAACTGATAACATGTAATGGATCCGGCACGTACCTTCTTAACATGGATACGTGAAAATCATCATGGACCCTTGAGACTGTCCATCAGTATGGGGGTGGAACGTTGTACTGAAAGTAAGCTTCGTTCCCAGTGCTTCCTGTAAGCTCGTACAGAATCGAGAAGTAAACCTCGGATCCCGATAAGAAACAATGGACACCAGTACTCCGTGCATTCTCACTATATCATGCATATACAGGTCCGCTAACCTACTTAAAGGATAACTAACCTTCGTCGGTACAAAGTAAGCAGATTTCATCAACCTGTCCACGATTACCCAAATAGCATTCTGCTCGTGAAGCGCTGGCAGCAATCTGGTAACAAAATCCATGAAAATATGCTCCAATTACCATACTAGGATAGGCAAAGGCTGCAACGGCCCTACCAACCTATGATGTTCAGCTTTCACCTGTTGACACATCAGGCACTACCCCACGAACTGAGTAATCTACCTCTTCATACCAGACCACCAGAAGGTCTCACGCAAGTCCCGATACATCTTTGTACTACCCGGATGTACCGTATACAAAGAACGATGTGCTTCCTCCAGAATCGTCCTTCTGATCTCATCATCGTTCAGAACACATAACCTGGTCCCAAATCTCAACACACCTCCCTCAGAGATGTTAAACTTTGTAGCCAGTCCTTACTGTACCTTTTCCACAACCTCTGCCAACTCTACATCACTAGCCTACGCGGCTTTAATATGCTCAAACAAAGTCGATTGGACCACCAAAATAGCAAAGAAAGCCTGATGATCCACGGATACCAACTCGATACCCGAGCTCTCCAAATCCTGTCTGATGTGATGCTGAGCTACAACTGTCGATACAACCGCAAGCTTCGACTTCCGACTCAATGCATCAGCTACCACATTAGCCTTCCCCGGGTGATAACTGATCGTGTAATCACAGTCCTTGATCACCTCTAGCCACCACCTTTGCCTCATATTCAGCTCCTTTTGCTTGAAAAGTACCTGAGACTCTTGTGGTCAGTAAAGATCTCACATCGCACACCATATAAATAGTGTCGCTAGATCTTCAGTGCATATACAATAGTAGCCAACTCTAGATCATGCGTAGGATAATTCTTCTCGTACTCTTTCAGTTGCTGAGAAGCATGCGTTGCTACCTTACCCTGCTACATAAGCACACATCCCAGACCTCTCAGAGACGCGTCGCTATAAATCACAAACCCACCATCACCCAAAGGAATGGTCAAAATCGGAGCAGTAACCAGTCAATGCATCATCTCCTGAAAGCACTGCTCTCAATCACTGGTCCACTTAAACTGAACTCCCTTCCTGGTCAATCGAGTCAGAGGCCCAGAAAATTTAGAGAACCCTCCACGAACCAACAATAATAACCCACCAGTCCTAGAAAACTACGAACCTTTTGCACATTCTTTGGTCTCAAACAGTCAACCACAACTTCGATCTTACTAAGATCAACTGATATACCATCACCAGTAACCACATGGTCTAAGAATGCAATCTGACTCAACTAGAATTCAAACTTCTTTAGTTTAGCATTCAGCTTCTTCTTCCGCAGAATCTGTAATACTAACCTTAGATGTTCCACGTGCTCTTCCGTAGACCTCGAGTATACCAGAATATCATTAATGAACACCACCACGAATCGATCCAAGTACTCATGGAAAACCATGTTCATCAGATCCATGAACACCGCTGAAGCATTCGTCAACCCAAATGGAATGACCAAGAACTCATAGTGGCCATATTTGGTTCGAAAAGCCGTCTTCGCTACGTCCTCAGCTCTGACCCTCACCTGATAATATCCTGACCACAAGTTGATCTTTGAAGAGACCCGCGTCCCCTACAACTGGTCAAAGAGATCATCTATACAAGGTAGAGGATCACGATTCTTCAAAGTTACCTTGTTAATCTCACGGTAATCAATGCACATTTGCATTGACCCGTCCTTCTTCTTCACAAAGAGTACTGGAGCTCCCCAAGGCGAAACACTAGGTCAAATGAAGTCCTTGTCTAGTAATTCTTGCATCTGATCCTTCAACTCTTGAAGTTCTGCCGGAACCATCCAGTATGGGGTTTTAGAGATTAGCGCCTTACCAGGCAACAAGTCTATAGAAAACTCCACCTCTTGATCCGGAGGTAAATCGGGTAAATCATCTGGAAATATACTTGGGAATTCACTGACTACCCGAATATCCTCGAGTCAACTCATCCCGTGGAAGTTCCTTCACACAAGCTAGGTACCCCTGGCATTTGTCCAAGAGCAACCTTCTCGCCTGCAATGCTGATAGAATCTGTGGCACTGGACGCACAGATGAACCCACGAATTTGTACTCTTACTCCCCAGGAGGTCTGAAAACTACCACCTTCTTACGACAGTCGATCACCGCATAACTGGAGAACAACCAATCCATTCTCAGAATGACATCGAACCCTGACATGTAGTATACAACAAGATTCTCCGGTAGCAGATTCCCCTGAATTACTACTAGGCAATCTACCAACATCTTCCCACAGAAAGATACACTCCCAGATGGTATAGTAACAGATAATACCTCATTCATGTCTCGGGTCTCAACCCCACACCGTCCAACAAAATTCACAGAAATACAGGAATGGGTTGCACTCGAATCAAACAAAACAGAAGCCCTAATTGAAAGCAATAATAAGATACTTGCCACTACGTTCCCTGCATGCTCAGCGTCCGCTGGAGTAAGAGAGTATACTTTGACTGGAGCTGTATTCGTCTGAATGGTTCCCCAAGGTATCTGGTTAGTCCCTCGATTCACACTAGATGTAGGCACATCTCGCTTCGGCACATAAAAATCATGAAATATGTGACCTGACTGGCCACAGTTATAGCAGTTACCCCCAAATGACCAGCACTCACCCTCGTGCCATCTATGGCATCTGGTACAACGATCCCTAGTCTGGCTCCCCTGGGAACTCTGGCACTCGGTATTCTGACGGTAACCTGAGCCCTTGTTCCTCTTCTTCCACGATCCCTGACGAGATCCTGTCTGAGAACCAGAAGGTACTGTCCTCTTCCTTGATTCCTGATCCACCTCGTCCTATCAGATACCAGTCTCAATCACCGTGACTATATCCACCAACACCGAGAACTCGCGGATCTGAAGCATACCCACTAATCTATGGATATCCTTCCTCAAGCCTTTCTTGAACCTCAGAGTCTTCTTATACTCGCTCAAGATCAAACACGGCACAAAGCGGGATAACTCTATGTACCGAGCCGTACACCCTTGCACCGTCATACTCCCCTGAGTCCGAGCAGAAAACTCATCTACCTTCGCATCACGTACAGAAGCTGGGAAGTATCTATCGAAGAACACCTCCTTGAAACGGCTCCATGACATCTCCTCAAGATCACCCCTTTGCTTTTCCAACAAATTCACCGCAGTCCACCATCTACCCGCCTCTCCAGATAGCTAGAAGGTGGCGTAAAAGACTCGCTGCCTATCAGTGTAGCGCAGGACCTCCAAGATCTTCTCAGTCTTCTCCACCCAATCCTCTACTATCGTTGGATCAGCTCCTCCATAGAACATTGGAGGATGCATGTGTGTGAAACTCTCAATGGTGCACCCTGTAGCAGTAGGAGAGCGCTCGCGTCTCCTCACACTCTACCCGATCTCCCGTAACACCCGCCTTGTCAAACCTTAAGGCACAAAAGGAGACTCATCACTTGCAGTCTCCTCGGAGCCACTTCCCAGGTCATTATCCTTGGGCTCCATTCTGCAGCACAATAAGAATCTATCAGTATCCCTACAACACATACAGTTAACACAATGATTTATCACTAATCGTGTTAACTACTCTCTGCCAGGTCAAAGTCTGTCCTATTGCACCAACACGAAAGTCATCAATGATCTGCCCTGCTTTTACTAGAATCGTCATCCCAAGAAAAAACATGGAATACCATCGACAAATCCTGGTCTAGCAACCGAACAACCCTCAACCAACTCTACCCATATCCAATATCCTATACTCTGGTATGTACTCACAGCTAAGCCTAACCAAGTCTACAAGACCTAATAATTTGGTTACTCTAATACCAAGTTGTCACCCCCTGAACCTTGAAATGGGACCCAGGGGTGAAAATGTAAACCAACCAGTTCCTATATCATACAAAACATCCAAGATAAAGAACAAAGGATGAGGGTCCGACCCCGTAGGGTTCCCAGACACCCTAAACATATCCAAACACAACATAATAAACGCAATGGAAAAGCTCATTATATATATATATACAATACCATACTAGAGTCTATACAAGAGCAGAAATAGGCTCTATCATACAACGTACAAACGGGTGCCCAAAACATCGCAAAATGGCAACCCACCAAAATACAGTCCTAGCATTTACCCAAGCGCTAACCCTAGTACACTGGCCACTACGTTCCCTACACCAGGACGCTAGTTCCGGTTACTCGAAGAACCTGTAAAAATGTACGTACAGTAGAGGTGAGACACCTCTCAGTAAGGAAGAACATAGATTATATCGGTGTGTGGCATTTGAATGTTATCATGATGCAACATACATGCGGTTAAATGCAATTCCAGTACTAATTCTACTCATATCCAACATCCTATACTCTAGTATGTACTCACAGCTAAGCCTAACCAAGTCTACAAGACCTAATAACGTGGTTAGCTCTGATATAGGCTCACACCCTCGGATATAAAGCTGGACACTCTTCCAATCTATGGCCAGTGATTTCATACGCCCTCGGATATAAAGCCGAACACTCTCAGTACCAGGAACAATTCGAAACTGCATTCCTACTAGCATTTAAATTAATCACACACACATGCATGCTCATATAACCAAACAAACCACACCCATTTAGTAATCTAAAATCACGATTTTCCAAACACATACAGTTTAAATAAGTCAAGGCACAACCATTTTTATAACACAGTATAAATCAACATATACGCTCGGTTTTCAACAAAACGAGGGATGCATCTCATCGTCCCTTTTTTTGCCAAAATTGTAATCATGAAAAACCCATAGTTTTTCCCATTAGATCCCCCCAAATGATTAGTCAAACACACACAGGACCGTGAACCACAGTTCTACAGAATTTGATTTCAAAAATAACCGATATAAACACAATTCCCCTTACCTTTTCCTCAAATAGCAAATCCTAAACTCTAAGGCTCCTAAACAGCGAACCGAGTTCCAAAACCTACAACCAATAGTACAGAATATACTCACAACACTGTTCTCTACTAGACTACCAGATCAAAATTGAAAATCGAGCCTTACCTCGATTTTACGCCAAAACCCGAAAATCTCCGAAACGGGATTCTGATCCGTAGAACTTGTAGAGAATCCTTCCACGATCCTCGTGGTAACTTCAAATTTATGATTCTCGTGACAAACAATGAAGAAATCTTGAGAGATAGAGAGTAGGGAGCGTTCTAGAGAGAGAGAGAGAGAGAGAGAGAGATATTTGAGCTTCCTTAGCTTGGAAGTAATGAAATTTTTATTTATAGCCCTTTGACTTGGCCACCCTTGGCGATGAATTGGCGTCCTCGTCGACGAGTCTGCCATTGCCTTCGTCGATGAAGCGGTGGCCTCGTCGACGAACCTGAGATCCCTGGTTTCCCGAAATCTCTCGGCTTCTCCTCATCAACGAGCCTCTGAACTTCGTCAACTAGAGATACAAGGCCTTCGTCGACAAACTCTGACTTCGTTGACGACCTCTTCAAATTCCAATTTTACCCCTCTCTTATTTATTTGAACCCATTTATCACAGTTTGGGTTCTTACAAATTTTGTATCAAATGATGAAGTTTTTTCCACACACAAAGTTTTCTATAATGGCACACATTTTTAATTTTTTGCCAAAATCAATAAAAACAATTTATTATGATTATTTGCTTTTTTTTTTTTCTTTAATCAAGTTAATATTGATTTTTATTGATCATTTAGCAGCATCAAAATTGCACCTATAGAAAAAAGTATGTAAAATGAATTGATTGTAAACTTTCCTTCAAAATGCACTTATATTATCATAAAATCAAAGTAGAATTTGGGGACAAAGTAGAAACTAAAAGTGCATGTTCTTGTTTGGTTGTCTAGAAAAATAAAAAGTTTTTTTTTTTCTTTTCCTTTCTTATCTGTACATTAATTTTGTTTTCAACAAAATGAAAAAAATATATATATAAGATGGACAGAGAAGAAAAAAGTTACTAAAGTTAAAAGCTAGAAGTAGAGGAAATAAGAGGAGAGTAGAAGAAAATAAAGGGATTTAAACATGACTGTTTGGAGATGATTGTTTGATGGTGGTAAAAGCACTAAAAGGTAACTTTAGTTTTTTTTTTTGAATTTGGAAGGAGGAAGTTTCAAATAAATAAATAAAAGGAAGTTAGAGATGCTCAATGACTACTTTTTTTGTAGTGATCCCAAAAAAATAAAATTAATAAAAAAAATAAATAATATATAAATAAATAAATTTAAAAATTTTAAATTTAAATAAAAAATTAATTAACTTAATTAAATTATTATTATTAAATAAATGATAAAATATAATATAATATAATAATATCATATATTATATTATAAAATAATATTACTTCCTGAAGCTTTGAAGATTGAAATCAATTTTCAAAGGGCGTTCATCTCTCTGGTTCTCTCAATGCTTCTTGTCAATCCTTCGTCCTCCTCCTCTCTCTCCTCGATTTCGTTGGCCTAATGAGTGCCGATCAGAAAACGAAAGGTATCATTGGGTTCCTAACTCCGCCACCGACATTTCTACTGGCGCGGATTTATCGTGAGAGCGGCATAGGCACCACTCCTGGGGAAAGGTATATTTCCTCTAAATCTTTAATTTCTTCTTCAATCTGCCATTAAATCGACGATCAGGCACCACGAGTCCTAGTTGTGATCGTCGTCATTTTGACGTGAGTAAATTTCTGATTGGGATTTTTTAGACCCTACTCCAAAGCGAGAGTGAGATTTGAGAATTAGGTGAATTGGTTATATTTGAGGTTATAATTATTTATTTGGAATTTATGGGCCTAGGAAATATTAAAATAATATTTTATTTAGGGTTAATTTAATGGAATTAGGATTTTTGATTCAGGACTCGGGTGAGCGCCGCAAGTATTTTTCGGGGTCCCTATTGGCGTAGTTTAAGAAATAAAGTAAGGAAAAAAATATATATTAAACCAAAATTTTTATGAATTTAATGGAAAATGAATTTTGTTATATAAACGTGTATATGTTTCAGTATGAGTTTAAAATGTCAACCATTTAATTATATTTTTCCGAGCTTAGGGCTGTTTATTCAGTACGTATATGCGAAAATGAACTGATGAAAGTGAAAGATATTTTCAAGATAATTATGCAAGATAACAAAGGCATATTTTGAGTATATGAATGTTAAATGTAGGTTGACTTATTTTACAGGAAATATATAAGAATTTTACTGCTAAATAGTGTGGCATGAGTTAATAGGAATTTCGTGTGGAAATATGTTATATGTATGAGATGCAAGATATACACAAAATGAACTGAGTATAGAAATATTATATGAAATGTGCTGCATGTGAGTGTTAATGCAATCATGTAAAACAGTTGAAAGATGTTAGGTAAAACAGTTGAAAGATGTTGGGTAAAACAGCTGAAAAATGTTGGGTAAAATAGCTAAAAGATGTTAGGTAAAAGAGTTGAAAGATGTTGGATAAAAAAACTGAAAGATGTTAGGTATATAATGAAATAAAATGAAAATGGAAATGAATGAAATGAAAATGAAATGTGAAATGTGAAATGTGAACAATGTAAAATGGGAAAAAGTTACTTAAAGTGAAATGAAATGAAATGTTAAAGTTATAAACATAAACATATGTGAATGGTTGAATAATGACAGAAAAAATAATGTATTATGATATTAGAAGTATTTATGCTCGTAGAACATGTTACGATTGGGCGGGGCATACTCTTTGCCCGAGGGCTTGCTGAGAAAGACAAGTGGGCTAGTAACTTCAGATGTGGCAGTAACTGCATAACGTACTAAGGTAGAGGGAACCTACTTGTATGGGCGGGTAGATTTCCCTATCATTGGAGCTTTCGCTAGTAAACCTTTGTTTGAACTGTGTGAGTATGAGATCAATCTAACACTAAAGGGTTTACTGAGTAAGGTGAGTGCCCTGATATGCTTCAGTAGTGACCTTCGGGTTACAAATGTATCAGAGCAGAGGGGTGCTACTTGTATGGGCGGGTAATCACCCTTATCCTTGGGTAATCTCGTGGGTTAAATATTTTGCATGCGATTGATTATGTTCAGAGAATGATTTCAGAAATTATGTTAACGATTTTCAAATGTTAAATATTATGTTGTTATATGAACTCATTTTAGCCACACACTGTTTTAATATATTGTTTCTTCCCCTACTGAGATGTATTTCACTCAAACATGAATTTATCTTTTTCAGGATTTCCTCAAGATTGAGCTTAGAGAACTTAAGGTTTTATAACATTTTTGGGAAAATAGAAAGAGAAAAAGGTATATTTTTATGTTAATTTTGACATGTATATTTAATGTTTTATGTTTTATGTATTGAAGTCTTCAGATAGATGAATAGTTGTGATTACTGGTATTTGTGGATTATGTTTTGGAGACATGTATATATGTGATTACAGGTGGTAAATAGTTAATTTGAATTATGGATAAGAATAGTAAACTCTGGTATTATATAATTGATGATCATAGTTATGTTTTTTGTTGCGTATTTATTATGGTTTATTAGGTTTAATGCAACAGACCGGATTTAAGGGTTCGGGCGTTACATTTTTTAGTAGAGAATCAACAATGATGGATGTTAAAATGAAAGGTCAGAACTAAAAAGGAATTAATTATTACGAGAAACTAATGATTAAAATCAAGGGCAAAATAGACATGAAAATCAAAATATGAAAAACATAATCATAATCTAAAAAATTAAATCATATAGCCATGGAGAGATAATTCAGAATAAAATTTTGAAATATGTAGCCACAAAGTAAATAAAAATTTAAACAATTCAAATGAAAAAAAAATCTTGAACGCCAATTAAATTCATCAAATAATGGACAAAACACTAAAAAGTCACTTAAAAATTAATTTTGATAATAATGCTTGAAATCTAAAGAGTTGTGGAAGATTAATAAGAAGCGGTTAAAATATGATATTTAAGATGTTGATGATATTTCTATTTTGAATAAATGGATAGGTGAAAAGGGGAGGGTAGGAAGAAAAAGAAGGAATTTAATTGTTGGTTTTTTGAGTCCGATCTCTGTTTTGATGCTGATAAAGTATCTGTATCTTATGTGTGTACTTAGTTTGTGAAACAGTTCATATTTTGGCACACACATAAGGATTAAGGGAAATGGAGGCCAAAACGGATCTTAATGCACATAAACCTGGCATACTCCATGAAGTGAAAAGCAAAAGATCAAGAAGAAGACATTTAATTTTATTGTATTGCATTTAGTTTATTATTTGATATGTAATAATGCATTACATGCATGATGTGATTGATAAGTTCAAGACGACCATAGATAAACCCTAGGGACCAACATTTTTCACTAAAAACCTTATTTTAAAATGCTAAAATCATACATAGTTTTCAAAATAAATTTAGGGTTAAAACTGGGGCAAAAACATTTGGTGGATCGACGTTGAATTTTTTAGCTTATTCAAAAGTCTTGATCGTAGGGAATCGGAGAAGGACCATAGCTGACCTACACACATAAGGATTAAGGGAAATGAAGGCCAAGACTGATCTTAACGCACATAAACGTGGCATACTCCATGAAGTGAAGAGCAAAAGATCAAGAAGAAGACAATTAATTTTATTGTATTGCATTTAGTTTATTATTTGATTTTTAATAATGCATTACATGCATGATGTGATTGATAAGTTCAAGACGACCATAGACAGATCCTAGGGACCAACATTTTTCACTGAAAACCTTCCTCTAAAATGCTAAAATCGTACATAGTTTTCAAAATAAATTTAGGGTTAAAACTAGGGCAAAAACATTTGGTCGACTGACGTTGAATTTTTTAGCTTATTCAAAAGTCTCGATCATAGAGAACCGGAGAAGGACCGTAGCTGACCTACACACATAAGGATTAAGGGAAATGAAGGCCAAGACTGATCTTAAAGCACATAAACGTGGCATACTCCATGAAGTGAAGAGCAAAAGATCAAAAAGAAGACATTTAATTTTATTGTATTGCATTTAGTTTATTATTTGATCTGTAATAATGCATTACATGCATGATATGATTGATAAGCTCAGGACGATCATAGACAGACCCTAGGGAGCAACATTTTTCACTGAAAACCTTTTTCTAAAATTCTAAGATCATACATGGTTTTCAAAATAAATTTAGGGTTAAAACTGGGGAAAAAACATTCGGTTGACCGACGTTGAATTTTTTAGCTTTTTTAAAAGTCTCAATCGTAGGGAACCAGAGAAGGACCATAGCTGACCTTAGGAAACAAAATCTTTCATGGAAAAATCCCTCACTTAAACACCATACTCATACATTTAAGGGAAAATTTTATTAAAGGTCAAAATCAAGGGCAAAATAGGAATTTCACTTGCCTCAGTCGATCAACCATCGCAAGGTCATTTGACCTTGGTCAACCAAACTGAGAAGTTCACCAAAGTCAAAGTTTCGGTCGACTGACCCAAATTGAACTAACCTTCCTCGGTCTACCGAACTATAAAAATTTACTTTTCTAACCACTTGGTCGATTGAACTTATAGTTCAAAAATACCTTGGTCGACCGAACCTCATGAATGGTCAACCGACCTCTAGCCATGGTTGACTGAATCCACAAGGGGTTCAAAATCGCCCTAAGACGGTCGACCAAATCCATAGTTCAAAATTGCCACAGTCAACCAAACTTATAAAAGTGGTCGACCGAACCTCTCAGGTTTAGCAAGTTTAACCGCGATAATTGAGGTTAAAATTTAATTAAACATTTCTAATTATTCCCGTTATGTCCCCAACGGTCATATGTTTCCCAATATTTATATATATCTCCTCATAACTCATTGTCGCGGCGTCCCGGGAGCGCGTGTGCCCCGGGTGGCGAAATTAAAAATCAACTTCATATTTTCATGGAAAAACATGGAATGTCGGAGTCGCCACTAACCTTTAGTGCGGTTAGAACACATGATTACTACCCCGTTAGGGGTAGAATCGGTCTACAATACCAGAGTTGGGGTCGGGAGTTCGGTTACGCGAGGGGAAGGTATGAGCACCCCCTACGCGCCCGTTCTTAAGAACGGTACCTAATTAATTTAAAATTATCCCTAAGTTAATCTAATAAATCTTTACATTACTCCTTTTTATGAATTTATAAATACGTAGGAAAATAAATAAATATATACATATATTCCTTCAGAGCTTAGGGTACGTGATGCCCAAAGGCTAATACCCCTTGCAATTAAATCATAGGGATTAAAAATCAAAAATGCTTTATAAAATACGCTCCCAAATGTTAAAATTGTAAGTAAAATATTTATAGGAAAATAATAGTATGGGAGGTTTTAATAATGGATATAATAATTTAAACATAATAAATAAATAAATAAAATAGTAATAAACTAGAGTATTAGGATACCACAATACGTACTAATCAACATATATAATAGAAGCTAAAATATCTAACATACCAATAATAGTAGAATATAAACATATAATATAGACTAAGATAATGAGCATATCATAATATTAAAATACCACATATACGTTATAAACAAAAATACTTAAACATACCATAATACACATAATTACGATAATAATAATAAATATCCACAAATAATATAATACGTAATAGATTACTATAATACTATATATGCTAAACATACCATATAATAGCATGATACCAAAACACCAAATATACTATATTACTTAAAGTATTAAACTTACCATAATAAATAATACCTTATATATTAACATACTTAAAGTATCATAATAATAATAAATATATAGTATTACTCAATATGCTATATTAAAAGTTACCTAAAATACTAAATTGGATGCATGATGTTACTTATAAATCCTAAATTGTTAAATACCTAGTATTACTTACATTCTAGCATGCACATACAACTATAGTTTTAAAATACCACTACAACTAATCTACTAAAACTCCTAACATGATATACAACACGACCCAAAATTCTAAAATACTAATAATCTACTATAAAGTTAACCTACAACATATGCATGAATAAAATAATATATATATATAAGAAAAAATCTTACACATAAAAACCACAACAAGATAAAGAACCCGAAACCTAAGAATACGTACAGCTTAAATATTACGCACTAAAAAAAATGACAACATAAATTATTACATTTAAATATTACAATTGAAATCTTACCTTGGCAATAAAAAGAAAAATCCTACAATAATGAAGATAAACAAATTAGTATTTATAAATATGGACATCCTGAATAAATATACGAAAAAAATATATATATGATGAAATATACCATAATATTAAAAATGCCCCAGACGAATAACCATGGACATGTAACAAATAAAAAAAATCTAAACAAATATCACCACAACAAAATGAAACCATAAACACTATTAAAATTTTACGTACATATAACAAATAATACATTAATATACATACAATTTAGATACAAGGCAATAGACTACTTACCACTGCAAATAAAAGAAACCCTACGACAATGGAAACAAATCAATTAATATTTACAATAAAAAAAATATGGACATGGGTATTAAATATGAAAACAATTAAAAATATGGACATGGGTATATATATATATATATATATATATATATATATATTATCTACAATATAACAATAATAAGGGTAATTCATAATAATAAATAATAATTATTAAACAAAAAAAAAAACTACCATGCAATATAAGTATGATAATAATAATAATGCTACACACAACGATATAATATTAATACTAACATGATAATAATATTGTTAAATAATAATATCATAGCAACACAAATAATACCATAATATTGCTAATAATAATATATAGAAAATAAAAATATTTAATATGATCAATATGGAAGGGGATATATACTTATACCTATTAACACTAACAGTAATATATATATATATATATATATATATATATATGTATATGTAAATGTATATATATGCATAATATAAAAGAAAATATATATATATACATGTTGACACTAACAGTAGTACATATGTATATTTATGTGTGTTGTGTGTGCGTGAGTGTGTGTGTGGCAGAAACAGGAGGAACTTACAGAGGGGGGGTTTGCCGGAAAACTGGGGTTGGTGGCTGTGTGGGTTTCGGCCGGAGCAGAGGAGGGCCGTGCCTGCTGAATGGTGTTGCAGAGGTCCGCTTCTGGTATAGTTGCTGGTGGCCGGAGAGTTGGATCAGGGTAGCCGGATTTGCTGTTGTTGCAGCTGCTGCCGTGGAGGGTGGTTGCTCGGCTGGTGCTGACAGTGAGGAGGGGAAGCTGTTCGGATCTGGTGCTATTCGGATCTGGTGCCGGGTGGAACTGTGGTCGTGGTTGGAGTCTGCAAAGGGTCTCCAGCGGGGATGATGCGGCTGGGTGTGGGGGTCTGCCGCGTATGTTCTGCTGCTGTGCGTGTGAGCTTGGCTGCGGCCGTGGTGCCTGGCCAGAGTTGCTGGGCGTAAAGACGGTAGAGTATGGCTGTGAGGGATATTGGGAGATGGAGATGAGGGAGGATGTTGTGGTGAAGAGAGGTTGAGAGGGCAGAGAAGGGGACTGGTCGTGCGTTCTGAGAACAGGGGGGAGAAAGATGAGAGAAGGTGGTGGCGGCTGGACGGCCGTCCTCTGTGTGTGAGGCCGCTGCTGCTGCAGCGAGTGAGGCTAGGTTTTTTTTTTTGGTTTCTTTGGCCCCCGTGCGCTGCCTGTGTGTGCGCTGCCTCCCCCCTCCTCCCTTGTGTGTATCACCCTTATATAAAAAAAAAAATTTGACAACCCTAAAAAACCTTTCCTTTTTGATTATCTTTTTATGGTATTTTTCTTTTGGAAATAATATTATGAGTATAACTACTATTATGGTAATAATAATAATAATAATAATAATAATAATAATAATAATAATAATAAGGTAATAAAAATAAGTAAAATAATAACAAAATAATAATAATAATAATAAGGATAAATGAAATAATAAAAATACTACTAATAATAATATAATAATAATAACAATAGTAATAAATATATTGGGCATGGGTAAAAATAGGGTGTCTACACTCATAATTAAGCGATTGATTAGCCCAAAAATTCTCTTAAAATATATACTTAATTTTTTACCCTCTTTTATTATTTTTTTGATAAATCTTACAAGAGAGCATTGTTTTTTAGCATTCACTTGGGCATTTATTTTTTACAAATCATTTAACTCTTTTCATTCTTCATTTGAAAGATCTATTTTGGAAGAGAAGTTTTATTTAGGGCATTTTTATTCAAAGCATTTACTCTCAATATTCATACTTTGAATATTATTCTTTTTGAGAACAAGCTTCTTGAATCTCCCATATATTTTATTGATAAATATTATTCAGAGAAAATTTATATTGGTTATTTTGAAAGACTTGAGCACATATATTTTATGTTAGGAAATTCTTATTGCAATCGTGCTTACACACACACATATTATTTTTGCAAGTTCATTTGAAAGCAAAAACCCTTGCTTCCCTTAAGCTTTGTTTTTGAATAATCATTTTTGGAAAAATTTATGGGTTATTGAGAAAAGCCTTGAGCATATTTTAAACTATAATATTTTTGCTCGAAAGGTCTCTTACTTTTTGTATTGAGAAAACTTATTTTCACACCCTAATTTTATTGAAAAATATTGTTGAGTGAAAAATACTCACACTCACATTGAGCTTCATTTCATATGACGTGCGAGGGCATTGTACTTTAATTGTTGTATACATCTGCTTAGTTTGGAAGCATCTTTGTTGTACGAAAATATTTTATTGATTATGTGTTGTATTCCTGATGGGTTGTCGGAAGAGGGAGATTATCCCTATGAATAGTCCCGAATAGCTCAGACTCAGTTAAGTGAGCACCAGACTGGTTCAAACCCAATTAAGAGAACTACGTGCATCATCCTGGTAAGGTGTTGTAAAGGTTGGGGTCTACCCTGTTAATCTGACCTGAGGTTTCCTTTACCTAGTAAGAAGAGGGAGATTGTAAACGGTGCGGGTGGGTGTCACTCCACCCGCAAGTGAGCAAATTAGTGGAATCCTCTTACTTGTGAACTTGAGGTGGAGACATAGACAGTATTGATCGAACCTCGATAACATTTCTTGTGCCTGATTTTAATTTCCATAATTTAAATTTCTACACTTGAATGTTTATATTTTATTATTGTAAATGATTGAAAAACTGAGTCTGCTAGACTTGCTTTGATTATTTGCTTAGTTAAGTTCTTATGGATATTGGAATCTGTTTAGAAAGACCCTAGGTTGCGAAATACTACTTATATCTGGTCTAACCTAGGAAGAAATTTTAAAATTTCAATTTACACCCCTCTTGAGAATACATCAATTCCAACATTAGCCATGGTTGTTTGGAAATAATTGTTTGATGGTGGTGAACGGTAATTCTGGATTTTGTGATTTGGAAGGAGGAAGTTGGGGTGGGGGTCAAATAAATAAAGAAAAAAAAAAGTAAGTTAGACACGCTTGACGACTATGTTTTTTGGCGGAGAATCCATAATGGTCGAAACTGAAAGAAAAAGGTAGAACTAATAAGTAATTAATTGTTGTGAAAAACTAATAGTCAAAATCAAGTGCAAAATAGACATGAAAATTCAAGGCATAAAAACATAATCATAACCTAAAAAATTAGATCACATGGAAAGACAATTCATAATAAAATTTTTAGAAATATACATCCACAAATTAAATGAAATTTCATACAATTCAAATGAATAAAAAATAATCTCAATTGCCCATTGATTCATCAAATAATACATACAAATACTAAGAAGTCAGTTGGAAATTAATTTTGGTAATTGTTGCGGGGTAAAAAAAATGGTTGGAATGCTCGTTGACTCTTGTTGACCTGAAATAGGAAGAAAAGAGAGGCTTGGAGGACCCGGGGTGTACTCCGGGGGATCTCTCCGATGCCTAAGTAAGAGGAAAGCTTTCAAAGAGGCTTTATGCAACAGTAGAGTAGTGTCTTACCACTTACCTTTGCTTGTATCCCCAGTCCCTACTTATAGGGGCTTGAATTGACCGCTGGTTGGCTCGGATTTATTGCATGGGGGTGCGAATCGCTCTTCGGCCATAAGTGCGTGCGCCTATTACTCGGTTAATAAGGGCGTCGGCGTGAATCTCTCCTTCTCTTTATTAGGTCGGAGCTAATCACTCGTTAGAAAGTCAGACTTGGAGAAAGTATGAGACGGGCGTTGACCTGCCCTTATTAGCGTGATTAATTATGGGCATATCAGTTGTCCCCCCCTCAGTTTCAAATTTCTGGATAGAATTTTGAATCATTATTTGTGTTTGCATCTTTCGGTTTTAACACTTCCTCGTCTTTCCTCTTTTTTTTTTGGTAGAATACTTAAGTAGCTCATGCCGACTGTTTGCGCCGAGCTGTTTTGTGCCGAGCTGTTTCTTCCAAGCTGTTTGGGCCGAGCTTTTTTGACCGAGCTCTTCGAGGCAGGACTCGTGCCGAGCTCTTTAGTCCGAGCTCTTTGAAGCAGGACTCGTGCCGAGCTATTTTCTGCCGAGCTGTTCGGGGAAGGATTCGTGCCGAGCTCTTTTGTCCAAGCTCTTTGAAGCAGGACTCGTGCCGAGCTGTTTCTGCCGAGCTGTTCGGGTCGAGCTCTTCGAGGAAGCATTCGTGTCGAACTCTTTTGTCCGAGCTCTCCGAAGCAGGACTCGTGCCGAGCTGTTTCTGCCAAGCTGTTCGGGCCGAGCTCTTTGAGGAAGCATTTGTGTCGAGCTCTTTTGTCCGAGCTCTTTGAAGCAGGACTCGTGTCGAGCTCTTTAGTCCAAGCTCTTTGAAGCAGGACTCGTGCCGAGCTATTTTCTGCCGAGCTGTTCGAGCCGAGCTCTTCGAGGAAGCATTCGTGTCGAACTCTTTTTTCCGAGCTCTTTGAAGCAGGACTCGTGCCGAGGTGTTTCTGCCGAGCTGTTTGAACAATCAAGCCGAGCTGACCAACCTACTCGGCTGTGCGACATTACAAATAATGCTCGTTGCTTGGGCTTTCCGCGTAATGAGTCGTGCTTATCTGTTGGGTTGTTCTGTCCTCACGAGTCGGGCTCGTCAGTTTGGGCTTTCTGCGTAGTGAGTCGTGCTCATTTGTTGGGTTGTTCTGGCCTCACGAGTCGTGCTCGTCAGTTTGGGCCATCCTCCTAATGAGTCGTGCTCATCTGTTGGGTTGTTCTGGCCTCACGAGTCGTGCTCGTCATTTTGGGCCTTGCGCCGATGAGTCGTGCTCATTTGTTGGGTCGTCCTTCGCGTTTTCTCGAGGCACTTGCACGCTTCTGTCCTGCGAGAGATATCAAAAAGCAGGTATTAAATGCGTCCTACCTTGGAAAGTGGGTTGGAGGAAAGCATTGTTGATGGCCATCCGTCCGTCGCTGTGTCCGAGGCAACTTGGTGTTTCCGAAGTGGCGTTTGTCCTCGGGAAGCCTCGTCTGTGCATTTGTCAGAGATTTTCTGTTTCCTATGCCTCCCTCGAGACGCAGTCCTTCTCGTAAATGAAAATTCTTGAGATTCCCGCCACAGGGATTCGTGCCCTCCTCTCTATATAAAGGCCAGTGGACTCCTTCATTCCGCACTCGTCTTCATTCCAAGAGGATTGCTTCCTTCTCTACTCCTCTCCATTCCACAAGTCCCTTATTCGGTGCTAGGTATGCTTCCCTTTCTATAGTATTTTTGTTCTTCATGTTCTTCATTGTTCTTGCGCTAGCTTTGAATGTTTGATCTTGTCTTGTAAGATTGCCTTGTTGTTTGTGTGAAATTTTACTGTCTTGATCTGTGTTGGCCTCCTTTCTTCGTGATCTTTGCTGTTGCTTCCTCTGCTTGACCCTTAGGTCTAGGTAGTGTTTCCTTCAGGCTTGTTTTTTCCTATGGAGACGTCCTCACAGCCCTTTAGGGTACCTACAACAGTTCAAAGCGCTCGTTGTGAGCTCTCCTCGTCTGACCTGCAGAACGCTCGTTATTTCTTTGCCGTACCATCTAATATCACTGTTAGGTTACCCTCTGCTACTGAGTCAGCTCTTGACCAAAAATCCGAGGAGCTCTGCCTCTATACCGATTATCTAGACTTGGGTCTTAGGCTCCCCTTTTCCCCTTTTGTTTCTAGCGTACTACGTTTTTACCGCATAGCACCATCACAACTCGTTCCGAACTCTTATCTTTCGCTCACCTGTTTTGCTGTGCTCCTGCTCCACTTGGGCCATCAGCCTACCGTCCCACTTTTTAGGAGTTGCTTCCAAATGCGGTCTCATTCTGCAGAGAAGGAGCTGTATTATTTCAACTCTCTACCAGGTTATAAACTCTTCTCACCAGGCAGTTCTTCCATCCATAATTGGAAGACCCGTTACTTCTTTGTTTCGGGAGAGTTGAATTACAACAGATCCTTTGTCTGGTCTTCTCCTCTTGACGGTAACGTTGTTATCTTTACCCACCCTATTTTTCAGGGCTTACAAGTAGGTTATCCGTCTAACCTATTTTTTCTCCTTTCACCCCTTTTTCCCTTGTAGTTCGGGTGCACCATCTCCTCCCCAGAATTTCCCCCGAAGAGCAGGCCACCCTGAAAGAACTTCGTACACTCGGTGAATGGGGTATTATCCCTCATGAGGAGCTGCTCCAGGAGCGTGTCCTGGTGCAATGGGGAATCAGCCCCGTTTCCTCAAGTCATTCTCTCCCCTGATTTTGTGTATGAGTATTTTCAGCTGTTATCTTTACTGTGGGTGTTCTTACTCCATTTTTCTTTTATACTCACAGATATGGACTTCACCAGGTATGAATCGCTCATGGGAGAAGCTAAAAAGCAAAGGGTGAGTAGGAGTAAGAAGAAGAGAAGAGAGGTCAAAGGATAATCCTCTCAAAGGGAAGCCCCTGCAGTAGGTGATTCTGGCGCCCTTACTGACGAGGTCCATGCTGCTCCTCCTACGCACTCGCAGGCTCAAGTGGAAGCCATTTTTCACGAGCCGACCCGTTCTGCGTCTGCTCTTCGTCGGGCTGTGCACGTTGAGGACTTTGTGCAGGCCCAATGTACCCTTCCTGACGCTCTCTCGGTGAAAATCCGCCATACTTCGTACCAGGTGTCTACTTTACTTGCTTTATAATTTTTTTTTTTTTTGACTTATGCGAGCTCTTTCTAACTGTTCCATACCTTGCATTTTTCCCCAGCTGGCGACGATGGCTCTGGCCCAGGAGGAGAAAGTCGCGGAGATGTATCGCCAGACACTGGATGCACGGGAAAAGTATGTCCTCGCTCAGAACGAGCTACACGAGGCCGAGCTCCGCGAGCAAGCTTTGAAGGCAGAGATCGATCGCCTTCGTAGGGAGGAACTTCCTGCCCGAGAAGCTACTGCTGCTGCTTCTGCTTCCCGAACTGCAGTGAAGAAATACAAGGACTCCAACCAATTTGTTATCGACACCTCTAAAGCTTACCGAGTTGGCTTCAGGAGGTGTCGTGATCAAGTAAGGACTAAACGTCCCGAGATCCCTCTTGATGGTGTAAGCTCTCATGGCTATGGCGAGGAGAGCCCCGAGTCTGCGGAGGATCTGGAAGAGGATGAAGAAGGGGAGGCGGAGGAAGCTGGAGAAGGGAGCAAAGCAAATTAGTTTGTAGGGACAGAATATGTATTTTGAATTTTTCATCCTTTATTGATGTAGTGCAACTTTTGTAAGTGACACTTTTATTACAGCGCTGCAAGAAGCAGTTTTTTAAGAATAGTACTTCTTTAACATTTCAGAGTTCCATGTGTTCTTGACTTCTTTCCCCCCTACATCTTCCAACTTGTATGTTCCGGGTTTTATTTCTGTTGTGACCTTGTATGGGCCCTCCCTGTTAGGCTTTAACTTGTGCGACCCCTGCTCGGACGGGTTGTTTCGCCTCTTCCTCAGGACTAAGTATCCTGAATGGAAATTTCTTATTTTGACGCGGTTGTTGTAGTACTTTGCTACCCTCTGCTGGTACGCTGCAACTTTTAAACTCGCCTAATCCTGTCTCTCTTCCAGTAGGTCTATTTCTGACCTGAGCTCCTCACTGTTGGTCTGCTCATTAAAGTATTTCCTTCACCAAGAGGGTATGCCCACCTCTGCTGGGATGACTGCTTCTGCGCCGAAGACAAGCATGAACGGGGTTTCCCCTGTTGCTGCTCTTTTGGTGGTGTGGTATGCCCATATAAGGGAAAGGAGCTCCTCTGTCCATCTACCTTGCGTAGATTCGAGTCGGGTCCTCAGTCCGTGCAGAATCGTCCGATTCATGTTCTCTACTTGTCCATTGCTCTGGGGGTGCGCTACTGACGCGAAGAGAAGCTTAATAGATAGGTCCGAACAGAACTTTTTGAAGCGCTCGTTGTCAAACTGCTTCCCGTGGTCTGTAACTATCGCTAAGGGAATGCCATAGCAACAAACTAATGAGGTCCATACGAAGTGTGTAATATTCCGCTCTGTTATGGTGGCTAGGGGTTTGGCCTCTACCCACTTAGTGAAATAATCTATTGCTACCAACAAGAATTTTTTCTGGCCAGTCGTCTGTGGAAGAGGTCCAAGGATATCTATCCCCCACTGAGCAAAAGGGCAGGGACTGGTTAGAGGAGAGAGTAGACTTGAGGGGGCGCGTGGTACAATTGCGCACTTTTGACATCTATCACATTTTTTTACGAGCTCAACCGCATCCTTCCTCATTGTGGGCCAGTAAAATCCCTGTCGCATAGCTTTATGAGCTAGAGCCCTACTGGCAAGGTGGTTTCCACATACTCCTTCGTGGATTTCTCGTAGTATGTATTCCCCTTCGTCTTTGCTTAAACATCGGAGGTAGGGCAGTGTAAGGGATCGCCTGTAGAGCTCCCGGCCCATCAACGTATATCTTGCCGCTTTCCTCCTCACCTTTTGAGCCTCCTTATTATCTCTTGGTAAGGATCCGTCCTGGAGGTACAGGAATAAGGACGCTCTCCAGTCGTCCTTGCTGAATTCGGACGCCAATGAGTTAATTCTATCCTCCTCGTATGAGGGCTTTCCTATGCATTCAACATAGATAGTGTCTTTCCATTTCGAACCGGTTGCCGAGGCTAATTTCACTAGTGCGTCCGCCTTTTTATTTTTTGCTCTCAGTACGTGTTCTATGTCGAACTGGACGAATGCCTCTATGTATTCTCTTGCCTTGGAGAGAAATTTTTTCATTCTTGGATCTCTAGCTTCGAATTCTCCTTTGAGTTGCTCAACCACCAGTTGGGAATCACTCAGTACTTTGATCTGTGCCACCCCTAATGCTTCCGCCAGTCGCAGGCCGGCTAACAGGGCTTCGTACTCTGCTTCGTTGTTGGTTGCTGTGAACTCCAGTTTTAGGGCGAAGAGAGTTTCATTGCCCTCCAGGTCAGAAAGGATGAACCCGGCTCCCCCTCCAGCAGCATTAGAGGACCCATCAACGTGCAGTGTCCACTCCTCCGACTTGGTGGATGACTCGGGGAGCCTTTCTGCGGTAAAATCCGCAAGTACCTGAGCCTTGACCGCCGGCCTCGGTTGATACTGTATGTCGAATTCACTTAATTCTACCGACCACCTCGTCATTCTCCCCGAACTCTCCGATCGCTGTAGAATTTGTCTCATGGGCAGGTTTGTTAACACGACAACCCTATGGGCTTGAAAATAGGGTCTTAATTTGCGCGCTGCACAGATGATGGAGAAGGCGGCTTTTTCCACCGTACAATAGTTCTTCTCGGCGCCACTTAACACCTTACTTGTGTAATATATAGGCTGGTGCTTTCTACCTTCTTCCCGGACCAGGACCGAGCTGACGGCATTCTCTGTGGAAGCTATATATAGGTAGAGGTCTTCCCCATTCTTTGCTTTTGTCAAGAGAGGAGGGGATCCGAGGTATTGCTTAAGCTGCTCGAAGGCTACCTCCTGATCTTCCCCCCATTCGAATCCTCCCTTCTTCCGCAGTGCTCTAAAGAAAGGTAAGCCTTTATCCCCTGAGCAGGAGATAAATTTACTGAGGGAGGCTATCCTTCCGGTCAGAACTTGTATCTCCTTTTTAGTCCTTGGAGCTTCCATCTCCAGCAGCGCTCGTATTTTATCCGGATTTGCTTCTATACCTCTGTGAGTCACCATAAAGCCCAGGAATTTACCTGCAGAAACGCCGAACACGCACTTTGAGGGATTCAACCTCATGTGGTAGCGACGGAGGAGCTCGAACGTTTCCCTTAGGTCCTTACAATGTTGCCCTGCTTCCATGCTCTTCACCAACATATCGTCCACGTAAGGTTCCATTGTCTTTCCGAGCTGTTCTTTAAAAATCTTGTTCACTAGCCTCTGATATGTGGCCCCCGCATTTTTTAAGCCGAAGGGCATCACCCGATAACAATATAAACCCCTTTCGGTGACGAAAGAAGTTTTTTCCTCATCCGCGGGACTCATAGGGATTTGGTTGTACCCTGAGTAAGCGTCCATGAAGCTGAGGAGCTCATGTCCCGAGGTCGAATCCACTAGCTGATCAATTCGAGGGAGAGGAAAGCTGTCCTTTGGGCACGCTTTATTCAAGTCCGTGAAGTCTATGCAGGTGCGCCATTTTCCATTGGGTTTTCTGACCAGGACCACATTGCTCAGCCATTCGGGGTAGTCCACTTCTCGGATGAAGTTGGCCTGCAACAGTTTCATCACCTCTTCGTCAATTATTTTGATCCGTTCCATCGCGAAGCTCCTTTTTTTTCTGTTTTACAGGTCGGTGGTTGGGGTTGACCTGCAACCTGTGCTCTATCACAGCAGGGTCGATGACGGGCATGTCTGCAGCCGACCATGCGAGCAAATCAGAGAATTCGTCCAAGAGTTCAGTTAACTCCGCTTTCAAAGTATCGGGCAAGTGATTCCCAATTTGTACACTTCTCTCCTGGTGGCCTTGTAGTGGTACGTGTTTGATATCTTCGTGTAATGTACTGATTTGGGGATACTCTCCTCTGACCTCCAGGTCTTCCACCGTTAGAGCTTCTTTGGCCTCCATCTTCCCTTTCAAGGCCATTACATAGCAACTCCGGGCAGCGGCCTGATCTCCTTTGGCATATCCTATTCCTTGTGGTGTAGGGAACTTAACTTTGAGGTGGTATGTTGATGTTACCGCTCGAACTGCGTTAAGGAATGGACGACCCAAGATGACATTGTACACCGAAGGTCGGTGAACCACCAGGAACTCTATCAATGTTGTTACCTGCTGCGGGGTCGTCCCTATCGTCACTGGTAACGTGATGGTTCCTAAGGGGTGAACAGTGTCTCCCCCAAATCCTACCAAAGGGGTCGAGACTGGCTTCAATCGTTCCTTACCGATCTTCATCCCTACCAAGACCGACCAGAACATGATGTTGGCCGAGCTCCCATTGTCTACCAGTATACGCCTAACCATGTAATTGGCTACAAGTAGGGAGAGCACTAGTGCGTCATCGTGCGGCTGCTGCACTCCCTCTTCATCTCCGCTGTCAAAGGTTATGGCGTCACCTTTCTTGTTTCGTTTGCTACTGGTTTCCCCCTTTTCTATCGTCAGCACCTGTTTAGCATATCTTTTACGTGCACTTCCACTATCTCCTCCACTGGCGGATCCTCCAAAGATCACCGCAATTTCCCCAATAGCTTGCTCTTCCTTCTCTTTTGCGCCGTGCCTCCTCTGCTCGGTTGATTCCCTTAGTGAATTTTCTTTCTTGACAAATCTGGACAGATGTCCCCTTCTTATTAGGACTTCGATTTCTTTCTTTAGCTGAATGCATTCTTCTGTGTCATGGCCGTGATCCCTATGGAATGCGCAGAACTTGGACATGTTCCGCTTATGTAGAGGCGTTCGCATAGGTTCGGGCCATGAGACGTAGTCCTTCTTTTTTATCTGCATCAACAACTCTGAGCGTGGTACATTTAGAGGTGTGTAGGTGGAGAACTTGTTGTGCTGTCCTCTACTCTTTTGACCTGTTTGCAGCGCACTAGTTTCGTGCCTTTTTGTAGGTCTATACGCGTCTCCAGATTCTCTGCTGTTGTTTCTCCTTTTCCGTTCTAGACGATTTCCTCTCGTGTCCATCATCTCCTCCAGGTTTATGTATTTCTCTGCTCGAATCATTAACTCCCCTATGTCCATTGGAGGTTTTTTCCCAAGGGAGTATGAGAAACTTCCGGGTTGGAGAGCCGTTGTCAGGGCGGCCAAAGCTACCCCCATATCCAAGTTGCGGATTTCTAGGGTCGCTGTGTTGAAACGGTGCATGAAGTTCTTTAAAGTCTCCCGGTCCCCTTGCCCCTTGCACCATACTCATTAGATGGCCTGTTGTTTTGGCAACTCTCCGGCTACTGAGGAAGTGGCCAATGAACATTTGCTCCATCCCTTGGAAGGAACCAACAGATCCTGATCGAAGAGTTCGATACCAGTCTCTGGCGGTACCCTTAAGGGTGGTAGCAAACGCTCGGCACATAATGGCGTCCGGAGCCCCTTGCAGCTGCATTAACATTTTGAAATTTTCCAGGTGATCAATGGGGTCAGACAAACCTTCGTATCTCTCAAAGGTGGGCATCTTGAATCTGCTGGGCAATGGAGCTTCCATGATCTCTTTGCTGAATGGAGATTCCGCGCACTTTAGGGATGTTTCCCCATGGTAGGGCCTGGTTCTGCCCTCTTTCATCATCTTCTCTATGTAATCTATCTTCTTTATTCTTTCCTCGAGCTCGGTGGATCTTTGTTGGTTGACGTCCACGCTATTTGCATCTTCTACCTTCTTGCTGGGTTGAGTTTTCTCTTCTTTCTCCCTTAGTTCGTCAGCTTGTTTGTCTGCGCTGGGTTTCTTTTGCGGTTGGGGAAGGACGTGCCCCTCCTGACTCTTCTGTTGTAAGAGTTGGTTGAGCATGTCTTTCATTTCCTTCTGGAAGGCAAGGAACTCCTCCCTACTGACACCAGATGAATCGGAGGTCCATTGGATGGATTGGGATGGTTCTTTGTTATCAGGGAAGGAGGTGGAATTGCGTGAGGTTGGCATTGCTTAAATGTTTGAAAGTCAAAAGCAAGATAATATCGCCTCCTAAAAGTAGCTTCCCACAGATGGCGCCAACTGTTGCGGGGTAAAAAAAATGGTTGGAATGCTCCTTGACTCTTGTTGACCTGAAATAGGAAGAAAAGAGAGGCTTGGAGGACCCGGGGTGTACTCGGGGGGATCTCTCCGATGCCTAAGTAAGAGGAAAGCTTTCAAAGAGGCTTTATGCAACAGTAGAGTAGTGTCTTATCACTTACCTTTGCTTGTATCCCCAGTCCCTACTTATAG
The DNA here is from genome assembly GCF_029873635.1 of Malania oleifera. NCBI lineage: Eukaryota > Viridiplantae > Streptophyta > Magnoliopsida > Santalales > Ximeniaceae > Malania > Malania oleifera. The sequence goes on from NC_080422.1 coordinate 18,578,501, forward strand.
GGGCTTGAATTGACCGCTGGTTGGCTCGGATTTATTGCGTGGGGGCGCGAATCGCTCTTCGGCCATAAGTGCGTGCGCCTATTACTCGGTTAATAAGGGCGTCGGCGTGAATCTCTCCTTCTCTTTATTAGGTCGGAGCTAATCACTCATTAGAAAGTCAGACTTGGAGAAAGTATAAGACGGGCGTTGACCTGCCCTTATTAGCGTGATTAATTATGGGCATATCAGTAATAATGCTTGAAATCTAAAGAGTTGTGAAAGATTAATAGGAAGCAGTCAAAATATGGTATTTAAGATGTAGATGACATTTCTATTTCGAATGAATAAATATAAAGAGTAAGATTGGAACTTTACTTTTTATCACTTTAAGAACTACCAATTTTTTTCCTTTATAATTTTAGGAGTAGTTTAATAAAAGAAAATAACGAAAAACTACTAATTGTCATTAGTTGGTTAATTTTCTCTCTAAAATGTTATAATATTCAAAGTTTCATTATACAATATAGCATAAGAATTTGTCATACATAATATATCATAATGCAAAATTGTATTACAAATAAGAGAATGCATATCACAAAACCCATGAAATAGTCTCAAATAGTTATAACACACAATGCACAACACACGAGTCTCGTAATTAATAACCAAAAATTATTGTGTGAACTCTTTAAAGAAATCCAACAGTTATTTCTTTCTCTAGGTTCATATTTCTCAACATGGCCTATACATGTAAACCCAATATTTTAAACATTAAACTAAATAGCTAATGCACTGGTTATTTTCCTATCCATAGTTGCAACTCTAATTACGCAAAAGTGAAGAGGAATAAGGTAGATTTGACAACCCTATTGGGGTATTCCTCAAATATATTTTTTACTTTGCATAAATGAAAATAAATACATATAATTTTTAACTGATAAAATTGATTTATGACTTCATTAGGTTACCTATTGGGTTTTAAAATTATGTTTACAAGCTATGCTGGACATTATAAAGACATTGTTTTGATCTTTAGGTTCCACTTTTCAAATTTTATATCCTCATCTTATATAAACACACCCTACTCTATGATCCACTTCTCAAAAGTAAATAATAAGAATAATACTCACTTCATTACAATTAGATTTGAGGGGAGAATAGAGAAAATTAGAAAGAAAAAAAAGACTTACATATTCAATAGAAAAATGAATTTAAACCTTCTCCACCTACTTATCCACTATGAGAGTTAAGATTAGTTTGATAAATAAGTATAGGTATAATGAGATAGAGTTTAGAAATATAGCATATAAAGATAATGATTTTAGATAAAGACATTAACAACAAAAATTATTGAGGCAACCCAAAATATAAAAAAAAAAAAAAAAACTTAAAAGATTTGTGAGCATTGATGAAGTGAAGTGTGCAATCTTATAAATCCTCTAAATTTATAATAACTGAAAACTAGCTAATATTATGCTTTTTTTTCGTAACAGAACAAACGAAATCAATAAATACCTGAAAAACCATTCAACTTTAAGAAAGATTGAGACCAAAGAAACAAATTGACGTCAAAATTTAACCATAATTCTTGACAATGCAGAAGTATAATTGAAAAAAAATGAAAAAATTAACCAAAGAAATCCTCAAATCAAGTTAGTCGAAGGAGATGAAAAAATGAAATCTAAAAACACAAATTTAACACTCAAAGCCCATATGCATGTTAAAATAATAATACGTGAATAAAAAAATTAAAAAGAAATGAAAAATAAAAAATGAAACATGTAGATCATCTCATACAAATATCTTAAGTAAATATACTATAAATAATTATTTCTAGAAATTGTTTCTTCTAAATAATTGCAAAGCATTGATAAAAAATGAAATTTCGTACTGTTGCGTCCTCATACCACCACCATTATTTAATTTCAAGATGAAAGCCAAAAGCTTCCACATCACTAAAATGAATATACAAAAAAAAAAAAAAATGATAAACATGAGAAAGGGTCTAAGAAATTGAAGGGTGAGAATAATTAGAACTTTTGATCTATGTTAATGAGAGATTTATTTCTTTTCCTTTATATTATTTTTTTAGCCAACAAACCACAGAGAAAGAGAGGAGATTGGAAGGAAAGAAGGAGGGCATGCTCAATGGAAAACTTATTAGAGTTGTCACATTCTCTATCGCTATCAATTAACAATAAAAGGAGCTCTTTGTGAATAATGCTCCATAGACATAATCAAGCAATAAGAAAATCAAAGAGGTAATAAAGTAAGATAATAAATCTACATTCAAAGTCTTTAATGATAAAAGGAGATGGAAAATCTACAATCTTTATTACTGTTTAAAACCTTTCAATTGTCATTGGTAGATTCAAAGCCTTTAACGATAAAAGATGAAAGATCTTCAATTTTTATTTTTATTTGAAATCTTTCAATTGCCATTAAGATATAATGGTACTTATTTAAGAGAACATTTTTTTAAAGGATAGTATTGTTAATATAAAATTTGTCACAATGTACTATAAAAAAAAAAAAAAAAAAAGCCTTGTGCTTTTAGAAGTAGTATAGTTTATTTAGATTAGATTAAAAATCGATATAATTTTTATTTAAATCTTTACAAATTAAATGTTAGAATTTTGATGTAACGGCTCAACCCCTTACGTGGGCCCGGAGTGCTACTAATCCATTCATTTACCTAATAATCCACATTCTAACATCATGTACGCAGCGGAAAACATAAATATAATATCCACAAATATAATACCTGAGTTTACTATTTCCATCTATAATCCAAAATAAATATTCACCACCTGTACTCACACATATACATGTCTCCAAAACATTATCCACAAATACCAGTATTCACAACTATTCATCTATCTGCAGACTTCAATACATAAAACATGAAGTATAAAATATACATCTCAAAATTAGCATAAAAATATATCATTTTCTTTTTCTATTTCCCAAAAATGTTATAAAGCTTGATCTCGAGGAAATCCTGAAAAAGATAAATTCATATTCAGGTGAGACACATTTCAGTAAGGGAAGAAATAATATATTAAAACAGCGTGTGGCTAACATGAGGTTCCTAAATATCATTTTAATAACATTTACAAAATGTTACCATAAATACCGAAATCATTCTATGAGCCTAATCAAACACATGTAAAATATTTAACCCCACGAGATTACCCAAGGATAGGGGTGATTACCCGCCCATACAAGTAACACCCCTATGCCCTGATACATTTAGCAACCCAAGGGTCACTACTGAAGCATATCAGGGCACTCACCTTACTCAGTAAGCCCTCAAGTATTAGATTAATCTCGTACTCACACAGTTCAAACAAAGGTTTACCAGCAAAGGACCCAAGGTTAGAGAAATCTACCCGCTCATACAAGTAGGTTCTCTCTACCCTAATACGTTATGCAGCTATTGTCATATATGAAGTTACTAGCGCACTCGCCTTTCTCAGCAAGCCTTCAAGCGAAGAGTACGGCCCACCCAATCGTAACATGTTATATTAGCATAAATACTTCTAATATCATAATATATTATTCTTTTTGTCATTATTCAACCATTCACATATGTTTATGTTCATAACTTAAACATTTCATTTCATTTACTTTAAGTGATCCTTTCCCATTTCACATTGTTCACATTTTACATTTCATTTTCATTTTCATTTCATTTCATTATAAATCCAGCATCTTTCAGTTATTTTACACAACATCTTTCAGTTGTTTTACATGGTTGTATTAACATATACAAGCAGCATGGTTCATATCATATTTCATTCTTAACGCTTTACTTACTTAGCCTACATCTCATACATTTAACATATATTTGCACAAAACTTACATTTACTCATGTCACATAATTTAGTAATAAAATTCATACATTGCCTGTAAAATAAGCCAACCAACATTTAACGTTTATATACTAAAAATACCTTTCATTTCTTACATAATTATCCTGAAAATATTTTCCACTTTCATCAATTCATTTTCGCATATACGTACTTAATAAACAACCTTAAGTTCGGAAAATATAATTTAAATGGTTGACATTTTAAACTCATATCGAAACATGTACACATATATATAACACAATTCATTTTCCATTAAATTCATAAAAAATTTCGGTTTAATATATATTTATCCCCTTACCTGATTTCTTGAACTATGCCAACAGGGACCCTGAAAAATACTTGCGGCGCTTACCCGGATCCTAAATCAAAAATCCTAATTTCATTAAATCAACCCTAAATAAAATATTATTTTAACATTTTTTAGGCTCATAAATTCTAAATAAATAATTATATCCTCAAATAGAACCAATTTACCTAATTTTCCAAATCCTACTCTCGCTTAGGAGTGGGGCCTAGAAAATCTCAATTGAAAATTTACTCCAACCAAAATGACGACGATCATGATTAGGATCCCATGGTGGTGCTTGATCGTCGATTTGACTGAAAATCTAAGGAGAAATTAAGGATTTAGAGGAAATATACCTTTCTCTAGGAATAGTGTTTACGCCACTCTCACGACAAATCCGCTACAATAGAAATGTCAGTGGCGGAGTTAAGAACCCAATGGTACCTTCCGTTTCCCGATCGACACTCGTTAGACTGATGAAATCGAGGAGAGAAAGGAGGAGGAACGGAGGAGCAACAAGAAGTGAGAAACTGAGAGACTGCTGAAGAGAGGCGCAGGAAGAGCCTCTCTCTTCCCAGGTAAGCTTCTTTATCCTTTTTCTGTTTTTTTTTTTTTTTTTCCTTTACTTACTTTATCTAATAATAATATTATATATATATATATATATATCATATTATTTGTTCAACAAATTAAATTTAACAATACTTAATTAATTAATTGATTAATAATAAATAATTTAATTTAATTTTAATTCTTTTATTATTCCTTTTATTTGTTTATTTAATACATTAATTTAATAATGTTTAAGTAATTAATTGATTAATAATTTAATTTAATTAGTTTTTTAATATTTTTTTTTTCAGGTTATTACATTTGAATTCGTCCACCAAACATAGGTTAAAACTTCATTCTTTTTTTTTTTTTTTATCAGTAAAGATAAATATATTGATCAAAATCGAATATGTACAAGTACACTAAGCATACCCAGGTTAAACAGATATACATCTCAAAAACAGTAAAGGTACAAGCATCAGATTTATCTATCCACATAACATGAATGCATTCGAAATACAAGAAATGTTTTGATTTATCAAAAGCTGCTCTAAAAATGTACCTTTTGATCATGCAGACTCCTCGGAGGTTAGGATCATCCAATCTTGAAGTTTCTCCTATTTCTGGAAGTGTATATACTCTTTTTAAATTCATAATGCGTCAACTCCACACCCAATGATGTCATTGATTAGGGCAGTGCAGCTTTTGATCATTGAGATATCTCCAAGGAAGAGATCATCCAATCTTCAAGTCCTCCTATTACTGGACAAGTATATTGCTCCTCTTATATTCATGATGGAACAACTCCCCACCCAAAGATGCCATTGAGATAAGCAGTGAAGCTGCAGCAATCTATTCTGCACTATCTGATAGCATTGTAGAAACCATACTTCATAATTGCATCAATCAAAATCAACTTGGAGATCCCTACCCCTACTGCTTCTTCGATTCTCTATTATTATTAGTCTTCTTCATAATTCAGTGGTGTCAAATTCAGACTCCTGCACTGATGATTCAAAGAATTAGCCAAGAATTAGACTCCTCCACTCATTCTTTCCGCATGCCATATCTTATCTAGTTGTAAATGTGTTAAGTTGTTGACAAGTGTACGTAAGAGTTAAAAGTCACAAATCACAAAATATGATATTAATGTTTGGACTCACTAAAATTGTGCAAGCCCACAGTATCATGAACCATTCAAATCCATTATTCTCACTTGAACAGGTCCAAGTACTCCTGCAAATAGTAAGTTTTAAAATTTTACGTGCAGGAACATTCCTATTTTCTACCGAGATAAATAAGTTCAAGTTCGAGTTCATATTTGAAACATAAAAGTTAAATGAAGTAAACCTCAACTAGAGGATACTCAATCCATTGAGCTCAAAAGCGACTTGTTTATAAATTTAAATAACAAAATTGTCTAATAAGCTAATGAATTAACTCATTAAACAAGTTTATGAATTTGTTTGTATATATAAGTTCAAAATTCAACTCGTTTATAATGATTCATTACTAATTTCATTTATAAATTCATTTTAGAACTTTAAAAAAAAAAATGATTTTTGTTATTACTTTTAGAAATATTTTCTTTGAAGTTGTCATGGATAACATTTTATTTATTTTTAAAATCATTTCATAATATTTTTTAAAAATGGATTTAAGGAAAATGTTTGAAATATATGAAATAATATTACCAAAATTTGAAGTCCTATATGTTTAAATTGCTTTGCAAACAATTATTCCAAAGCATTTTAAAAGTTCATATTTAACATGATAATATAAACTTATTGTCTCTTTTATTTTACATTTAATTATGAATAATTACGAGTAAATGCATTTCGATCTCAAATGCATTAGTGCCATTAATAGATCACATAATTTATATATATATATACATGGAAACTCTAGCCACTAACGAGCCCTTTGGATCCCCTAATGCGGCACCAAACCTACGAATCAGCGTCCTCCACCCCCAGGTCTCGCTGATCAGGGTAAACTTCGGAATGCGGACACGACTTTTGTGCATCAGTTGGACGTTCGGCCAACTTGACCCCCGGGACACATCTTCATTACCATCCACGGTCCTCGCTGGCTCACAAAGCGAACTCTCACTATCCACGGTCCCCGCTGACTCACAGAGTAAACTCTCACCATTCACAGGTACTGCTGGCTCCGTGAGTGTATTTACTTGGAATTGAACCTCTAATGCTCTTTCTTACTTGCTGATGATACAAAGGTAGGAGTAAACAAAAGAGATGAGTTAAAATGGTAAAGCTTATATCAGAAAATTGATAAGGGCATATAAATAGGCTTTACATCAGAACGCTTCATCCTAACACTAACCACAAACTCCTATAAAATAGGATCACATCCTACCACTAACCACAACTCCTATAAGATAAGATCACATGCTAACACTAACCACAACTCCTATAAAATAGGATCACATGCTAGCACTAACCACAACTCCTATAAAATAGGATCACATGCTAGCACTAACTACAACTTCTATAAAATAGGATCACATGCTAACACTAACCACAACTCCTACCAATGACTAGAGCTTCCAATAAATATTAATAAATATGAAATAAAACATTTAAATCTTAACACCCACCCTTAAACTAAAATTTGCAGAAATTGGTTTAAAAGAAAATCAACCCTCTGGAAAGTCCTTCTTTATAGCAGCACGTGAACAAACTCCAAGTAGACCACACAACTTCACAAATGTAGCCAGCTTGAGAGGCTTGGTCTGTATATCTGCAACTTGGTCTTCACTTCGACAATAAACTAGTTTGATTGTTCCATCATTGTTGAGATCTTTTAAAAAATAATATTTCACATCGATATGTTTGCTTCTTTCGTGTAACACAAGAATCTTGGAGAGTTTGATTGCTGAGTTGTTGTCACACAAAATTGTAGTAGCTTCAACTTGCTTGAACCATAGCTCTTCAAGAATTCTTTTCAACTAGATAGCTTGACAAGCATAAGTAGTTGCAGCAATAAATTCAGTTTCTGTAGTTGACAAGGTGACAATTGGTTGCTTCTTAGAAGACCATGAAACAGCACCTGTGCCCAACATAAAAACATAGCCCGAAGTGCTCCTTCTATCATCTTGGTCTCCTGCATAATCACTATCAGTAAACCCAAACAACTCTAACTTTTCAGCCTTCTTATAGAACAACCCAAAATCTCAAGTTCCTTGCAAACAACGAAGGATTCTCTTGGCAGCTAACAAATGCATTTATGTTGGATTCTCCATATATCAACTTATCAAACTCACAAAATACATTATGTCTGATCTTGTTGCAGCTAAATACATCAAACTGCAAACAATTTTCTTGTAAAGTGTGTTG